>NW_026521742.1:0-1200000 GCF_021234435.1 Artibeus jamaicensis
GGAAATAGCCTTCTCCAGTGCCACGATTAAGTTCTCTGAAGGTAAAATAAAAAAAAATGGGGCCTAAAACACCAGCATGAAAAACTAAAGGGGGCTTTGTGGCACTGCTGTTTCGTGCCACTGGGTGAGGACCAGAGCCTTAGGTTGTTCACCAGGGCCAGGCCACTCAGAGTCACTGGGTTATGACGCTGTATGTGGAGGTGGGGTCAGAGGAGGGAAATGGCGTCCCACACCCTGCCACTTGATGCGGGGTCCCGCTGGGTCCCGGTCCAATGGCCCACTCCTTCACTGGTCTATCCGTGCACAAAAGCGCGACCACAGTCAACCCGCAGCCCTGCTGGATCGCTGTTTCCCCGAGGTGGCTCGCTTGGTCGCTTGCTCGGTCGCTCACTGGGTCCAACCCTGGGCCTGGATTCTGCGCACCTCAGTTTGTCTGACCGAGTTTTCCTGTGCTACCCCGCTCTTCCACCTGCTGCTTTCACCCCTTACGGGTCATGCTGGAGAATTTGTTGTGAACAGAATTCCGAAAAGTTCAACATTCTGGCTCCGGCTGTGTTTTCTGTTGCTAATATTTAGTTGTCTGTAAACTTGATCATCTGAGAAAGCACGGCAAATCCACCTATGCCTCCATCTTGGCGGAAGTCCCCGCACCCCACACTAAGTTTTGAGAGAATAAGATATGAAAACTGGGCCTGCAAAGTAGACTGGAAAATGTAAAGGAGCCCTGCTCACACACCAGTTAAAAAAGAGCTCAGGAGCCACGCTGGGCGTTTTTTTGCCTAGTGGATTTCTGGTGGGTCAGAAGGGAAATAGCCTTCTCCAGTGCCACGATTAAGTTGTTTGAGGGTAAACTAAAAAACGGGGCCTAAAAAACCAGCATGGGCAAGTGAAGGGGGCTTTCTGACACTGCTGTTTCGTGCCACTGGGAGGGGAGCAGAGCCTTAGGTGGTTCACCAGGGCCGGGCCACTCAGAGTCGCTGGGACGTGACGCTGTATGTGGAGGTGGGGGTCAGAGCAGGAAAATGGCGGCGCCCTCGCTTCCGCTGGCTGAGGGTCCAATCGCCCACTCCCTCGCTTGTGTATCCGTGCACAAAGGCGTGACCACATTCAACCCGCAGCCCTGCTACCTCACTGTTTGGCGCGGTGGCTCGTTTTGTCGCTCGCTCGGTCCCTCACTAGGTCCACCCTGGGCCTGGATTCCTCGCACCTGAGTTGGTCTGACCCCGTTTTCCCGTGCTACCCCGCTCTGCCACCTGCTGGTTTCACCCCTTACGGGTCAGGCTGAAGAATTCGTTGTGAAGGGAATTCCGAAAAGTTCAATATTCTGTGTTCTGGCTATGTTTTCTGTGTCTACTATTTAGTTGTCTCTAAACTTGGTTGTGTGAGAAGGCCCGGCAAATGCACCTATGCCTCCATCTTAGCGGAATCCCGCCCCCACCCCCCGTTAAGTTTTCAGAGACTGAAATATGAAAACTGGGCTTGCAAAGTAGAATGGAAAATGTAAAGAATCCCTGGTCTCTCACCAGTTAAGAAAAAGCTCAGGAGCTGCGCCGGGCGTTTTTTTTTTTTTTTTTTCATTTTATTTTTATTTTTTGCCTGGTGCATTTCTGGAGTGCCAGGAGAAAAATAGCCTTCTTCAGTGCCACAATTAAGTTCTTTGAGGGTAAAATAAAGAAAACGGAGCCTAAAAAACCAGCATGAAAAAGTAAAGGGGGCTTTCTGACACTGGAGTTAAGACAAAACTCTGGAGCCTTGCCCGGTGATTATTTTTGGCAAATGTCTTTCAGGTCTTTAATATGAAAAATAGCTATCCCCTGTGCCCTCTGCACTTCTTTGAGACTAAAAGAGGAAAAGAGGGCTCGGAAAAGTAGCCTTGGAAAAGTAAAGGAGCCATTCTCACACTGCAGGTAAGAGAGAACTCGGGAGCCTAGCCGGGTGGTTGTTTTCTGCCTAATGGGTTTCAGGTTTTCAATATGAAAAATGGCCTCCTCCTGTGCCCTGCAGAGTCCTTTGATGGAAAAATATGAAAACTGGGCTTGAAAACTGTCCTGGGAAAACTGGAACAGTTTTCCCAGGCCAGTTTCCAAGCCCAGATCCATGTCAGAAAGAGCCTTGCTCACTGAGAAGTTAAGACAAGGCTCGGGAGCATGACAGGACAGCAGGAGGATTTGGTGGAATTTGGTTCAAGTTCTTCCTATGAAGAATCGCCTTGTCCAGTGCCCCGTTCAGTTTTGAGAGACTGAAATATGAAAACTGGGCTTGCAAAGTAGACTGGAAAATGTAAAGAATCCCTGGTCTCTCACCAGTTAAGAAAAAGCTCAGGAGCTGCGCCGGGCGTTTTTTTGCCTAGTGGATTTCTGGAGGGTCAGAAGGGAAATAGCCTTCTCCAGTGCCACGATTAAGTTCTTTGAGGGTAAACTAAAAAACGGGGCCTAAAAAACCAGCATGGGCAAGTGAAGGGGGCTTTCTGACACTGCTGTTTCGTGCCACTGGGAGGGGAGCAGAGCCTTAGGTGGTTCACCAGGGCCGGGCCACTCAGAGTCGCTGGGACGTGACGCTGTATGTGGAGGTGGGGTCAGAGCAGGAAAATGGCGGCGCCCTCGCTTCCGCTGGCTGAGGGGACCCTCCGGGTCCCGGTCCAATCGCCCACTCCCTCGCTTGTGTATCCGTGCACAAAGGCGTGACCACATTCAACCCGCAGCCCTGCTACCTCGCTGTTTGCCCGCGGTGGCTCGTTTTGTCGCTCGCTGGGTCCCTCACTAGGTCCCACCCTGGGCCTGGATTCCATGCACCTGAGTTGGTCTGACCCCGTTTTCCCGTGCTACCCCGCTCTGCCACCTGCTGGTTTCACCCCTTACGGGTCAGGCTGAAGAATTCGTTGTGAAGGGAATTCCGGAAAGTTCAATATTCTGTGTTCTGGCTATGTTTTCTGTGTCTACTATTTAGTTGTCTCTAAACTTGGTTGTGTGAGAAGGCCCGGCAAATGCACCTATGCCTCCATCTTGGCGGAATCCCGCCCCCACCCCCGTTAAGTTTTCAGAGACTGAAATATGAAAACTGGGCTAGCAAAGTAGAATGGAAAATGTAAAGAATCCCTGGTCTCTCACCAGTTAAGAAAAAGCTCAGGAGCTGCGACTTCCTGGGAGTCTATAGCCTTTGCCAGATTGGGGAAGTTCTTTTTTATTATTTGTTCAAATAATTTTTCCACTTGTTGCTCTTCCTCTTCCCCTTCTGGTATCCCTATAATTCGGATGTTGGAACATTTAAAGATATCCTAGAGGTTCCTAAGCCTCTCCTCATTTTTTTGAATTCTTGTTTCTTCATTCTGTTCTGGTTGAATGTTTCTTTCTTCCTTCTGGTCCACTCCATTGATTTGAGTCCCAGTTTCCTTTTCATCACTATTGGTTCCCTGTGCATTTGTCTTCATTCCACTTAGTGTAGCCTTTATTTTTTTTTTTAATCTAATCTGTGACCAAAATCAATCAGTTCTGTGAGCATCCTGATCACCAGTGTTTTGAACTGTGCATCTGATAGGTTGGCTATCTCTTGGTCACTTAAAAGTATTGGCTCTGGGGCTTTAATTTGTTCTTCTGTTTGAGCCATAATTTTTTTGTCAGGTCATGTCTGTTAGGTATGAGGGGCGGAGCCTCAGGTGTTCACCAGGGCGGGGCAACCCAGTGGTTGGGTTGTGATGCTGTATGTGGGGGTGGGGTCAGAGAGGCAACTATGGTGCTTACTCTGCTCTCTCTGGGATTTCAGTCCCCTTTGCCACTTCCCACAGGCAAATTGGGCCCTTGTGGTGCTGGTTCCCGGGTGGGTGGGCTTGTGTATGTTCTAGGACCTTGTGGGTCTCTCCAGTGAACTCTCCTGTGAGGCTGGGAATCTCTCCCTGCACCTTTTCATTCACTGCTTTTAGACTTTATTTTTTGTCACTGGGGCCCTGGGTTGTGCAGTCTGTCTCGCTGCCTGGTTTTGGCTAGTTCATTTGCACGCGAATGTGTGACCTCAGTCAGCCAACTGCCTTGTACTCCTCTCTGGGTCTGCTAGTTTCCTGTCCGTGCTTGGGGTCTGCTAGCCCTGCGCCACCTGTGTGTCCAGGTCTGCCAGCCACCGCCTTTTCCTGCTGTGACCCCTCTCTTGCAGGCTGCTGACTCTGCCCCTCTTACCGGTCTGGATAAAAGGTTCGTGGTTGTTCGACTTTGGTACAGTTCAATTTTCTGTCTGTTCTGGTTGTGTTTTTATTTCTAAATCTTTGTTGTCCTTAATTTTGATTGTGTGAGGAGATATAGTGTTTCTACCTATGCCTCTATCTTGGCCAGAAGTTAAAGCATTTCTTAAACATTTTTTATTGTGCAGATGCTAAATCCTTTCAACTTCCGTATATCTGAAAATGTCTTTATTTTGTCTGTGTTTCGAAAAATATTTTTTTCAGCATAGAATTTTAAGTTGACATTTTCCCCAGTGTTTTAAAGATGCTGCTACACTGTCTTATCACTTGCATTGTTTCTGATAGGAAATCTGCTGCCATTCTTATCGTTGTACCTCTATATGTAATGTCTTCTTTTTTTCTCTCTATAGCTGCTTTTAAGATTTTCTTCTTCTTTTAAAAAAATATTGTATTTACTCTGCTATTACAGTTGTCCCAGTTCTTCCTTCTTTGCCTTCTTCCACCCAGTATCCTCATTCCCTCCAGCAATCATTCCCTTAGTTCATGTCCATGAGTCATGCATATAAGTTCTTTGGCTTCTCCATGTTCTATGCTATCCTTAACATCGCTCTGTCTATTTTGTGCTTACCAATTTGTACCTCTTAATCCCTGTGCCTTTACCCCCTTCTCTCCATTCCCCTTTCACCTGGTATGACTCTGAATAATCTCCTTATTTATGATTCTATTCCTATTCTGCATGTTTGCTTAGTTTGTTTTTTTTAGTTTCAATTATTGATAGTTGTGAATTTATTGCCATTTTAAAGTTTATAGTTTTGATCATCTTTTTCTTATATAGTTTCTTTAACATTTCATATAATAATGGCTTGATGTTGATGAAATCCTTCAGCTTTACCTTGTTTGGGAAGCATTTTATCTACCTTTCAATTCTGAATGATAGCTTTGCTAGATAGTGTAATCCAGGTTGTAGATCCTTGCTTTTCATCACTTTGAATGCCTCTTTCCTGCCCCTACTTGCCTGCAAACTGTATTTTGAGAAATCAGCTGACAGTCTTATTGCAACTACTTTGTAGGTAACTCTCTACTTTTCTCTTGTTGCTTTTAAGGTTCTCTATCTTTAACCGTTGGCATTTAAATTATAATGTGTCTTGGTGTGGTCCTCTTTGGGTCCAACTTGTTGGGACTCTCTGTGCTTCCTGGACTTGTATGTCTATTTTCTTCACTGAATTAGGGAAGTTTTTCTTTCATTTTTTTTTCAAATAAGTTTTCAATTTCTTGCTATTCCTCTTCTCCTTCAGGCACCCCAGTGATTCAGATATTGGTACATTTGGATGTCTGAGAGGCTTCTTGGCCTATCCTTGTGGGTTTTTTTTTATTCTTTTTTTCTTTGTTTCTGTTTGATTTTCCCCCTTGATGTTCTAATTGAATGCTTTTTTCTTCAGTATGTTCTATGATTCTGGGCTTCATCCTTCCACTATTCATTCTCTGTAGATTTTTCTTTATTTCACTTAACGCAACCTTCATTTCTGCCTGAGTCTTTTTTATGCTGCTGCCATACTCAGTGTGTTCTCTGAGCATCCTTATCACCAGTGTTTTGAACTCTGCATCTGATAGATTGCTTATCACCATTTCACTTAGTTCTTTTCCTGCAGTTTTGATCTATTCTTTCATTTGGGCCATATTTCTTTGTTTCCTCAATTTGGCAGCCTCCTTGTGTTTGTTTTTGTGTGTTAGTAGAGCTGTTTTGACTGCCAGTCTTAGTAGCAGATCCTATTGTTAAAAAGGCACCTGTTAATCGTGTGGGGCAGAGTCATAGGTAATTGACAGAACAGAGCAACCTGTTTTACCACTTTGTGGTTCTGCGTGACCCTTCAGAGAAGGGTCAATGCTGCTGTCTGGCCTCTGAAGATTGCTTGGGATGAAGCTGTTTCTTAGCATTTGCCCTGTTGCCAGTCACATCACTTTATTCCCTTCTCCTGGCGTGCCACCAGTGCCCTTCCAGCTGTTGCCCTGGTGCTGAATCTGGTGCCAGGGAGGATGGGTCTGTATGAGTCCTGAGTCTGTTGTGGGCCTTTGAAGAGTAATCTCTTGAGAATCCCTGGGCTTCTTCCACTGCCCAAATCCCCACTGGTTTTTACAGCCAGAGTTGGGGACATATCTTCCTGGTGCTGGAACCCTGGTCTGGGTGGTCTGGGCTTTGGCCTGGATCTGTCATTCCTGAGATGTCCCTCCTGATTTTTAACCACCACAGGTGAATGTTGGATTCCCTGTTCTGTCACCTCTCCAGGGCCCTCCATGTCTCTGCCCCTCCGACCCATCTGGATAAATGTAGCTTCTTTAAATCTTGGTTGTCGGACTTCTATATAGCTCAATTTTCTGATGATTCTGAGTGATACTTTTTTGTGGTCTAGTTGTAATTTTTGCTGTAGTTTTGCATGAAGGTGAAGCATGTTTACCTATGCCTCCATCTTGACTAGCATTCCCAAGATTTTCTATTTATCACTGATTTTGAGAAATTCTATTATGACGTGCTCTGATGCCATTTTCTTTATTTTTCTCGTGTTGGAGATTGTTGAGCATCTTGGACCTGTGGGATTATAATTTTTAACATAAAACATTTTTTTCAACAAAAATAGCATATTTTTCTGTCCCTTTCCTTCTCCTCTTTTTTGGAGATTCCAATTATTTGTACATAAGTGTGAAGTGCCCCACAGCTCACTGATACTCTTTTCATTTTTGTCGATTCTTTTTCATTCTGTTCCATTTGGGATGGTTTCTATTTTTATACCTTTAATTCATCAATCTTTTTTCTTGACATTGTCTTATCTGCTGTAAGTTCATTCCAATATCTCAAATCTTGTAGTTTTAAACCCTAGAAATTTGGTTTGGGCCTTTTTATATTTTACATGTTTCTACTTAACTTTTCTTTGTATAAGGTGATAATTTTATCATTTTCATAATATTTTAACTTGGTATTAAAATTATTTTCATAATATTACTTGAAATAATACTTGGAATAACATTAATATTATTAATATTATTTTCATAACATTTTAATTTATATGTAAATGTTATTATATATTACTTTTTATTGTGGTAAAACATGTTTCATAAAATATACCATCCTAACCATTTTTTAACCCTCTCAAGGATATATTCATTGTTTTTTTTAGAGATAAAGGAAATGAGAAAGGGGGAGAGAGAAAGAAAGAGAGAAACATTGATGTGAGAGAGAAACATCGATCAGTTGCCTCTCACACATGCACCAACCAGCGATTGAACCTGAAACCTAGATATGTGCCCTGACTGAGAATTGAACCTCAGCCTTTTGGTGTACAGGATAACATTTCAACCAACTGAGCCACAAGGCTAGGGACATCTTAAACATTTTTAAGTGTACAGTTCAGTAGTGGTAACTACGTTTATGTTGTTGTGAAATAGAGCTCTAGAATTTTTCATCTTGTGGAACTGAAACTACATTCATTAAACAGTTACTCTCCTTTACCTACTGCCCCAGTAACCATCATTCAACTTGCTATATATAAAAACATCACTACTTTATATGTTTCATATAAGTGGAATCATACATCATTTTCTTTTTGTGACTGGGTTATCTCACTTAGCATAATGTCCTCAAGGTTTATCCATGTTGCATGATGTGGCAGGATTTCTTTCCTTTTTAAGACTGCATATTACTCCACTTTAACAGTTAATTTTATCTATCAACTTGACTGGGCTAAGAGATGCCCAGACAGCTGGTCAAACATTATATTTGGCCCTGATCAATGTGGCTCAGTTGGGCATCATCCCACAAAGCAAAAGGTTGTTGGTTCTATTCCTGGTCAGAGCACATGCCTGGATTGTGTGCCAGGTCCCCAGTGGGTCACATATGAGAGGCAACTGATTGAACTTTCTCTCCCTCTCTTTCTCCCTTCCTCCTCCTCTCTCTAAAAATAAATAAATAAAATCTTAAAAAAAAACACCCTTGGAGTCATCCTTGACCCTTTTCTCTCACACCCAACTCTGATCATTCATACAATCCTGTAGAATATATTCCAGAATTTACGTTCAGTATCTGACTGTTTCTCCTACCTCCACTGCTTATTCACGGAGAGAATCACTATCAGCTTGTGTCTGGACAATTAATTACAACAGCCTTTGCACTGGTGTCCTGCTTCCACCTGCTCTTCTCAACTCAGGAGCCAGAGGAAACCTTATATAACTTAAACTAGAACATGCCACTTCTCTGCTCAAAACTCCTCTGGTCCCCATCTCATTCACAGTGAGAGCCTGTGGCCCTCCAGTGGCCTGCCCTGCTCCCTCCTTCCTTACCTCTCTGTCCTCTTCTTCTGTGACTCTCCTGATGCTCACTCTCCACTCCAGCCCCACTGCTCCTTGTGCTCTTAAAACAGGTAGGCACGCTCACGCCAGGGGGCCTTTACACTTCTCACTGTTCCCCTTGTCTGAAATGTTGTCGCCCAGGTCTCCCCATGTGTCACTCCCTCACCTTCTTCATGTCTCCACTTATATGTCACCTTCTCACAAAATGAGGACTTTCCTTGACTACCTTGTTCAGAGGAGAAATCTGCTTCTCCCCCGCCCTCTGCCTCCCATGTTTTCCTACATTTCACTACCACTCCCTGACATTCAATATTTGTCAGCTATTTATTTGCAACTGTCCCGGCATACTAGAATGTGAGCAGGGGTTTCTGTTCGTTTTATTTCATTTCATTTTTAATCCTCACCTGAGGATACGTTTATTACTTTTAGGGAGCGAGAAAGTGAGAGACAGAGAAAGAGATAGAGACAGACAGACAGAGAGACATTGATGTGAGAGAGGAACATCGAGGGGCTGCCCCCACCATAGGCACCCCAACGGGGGCTGAACCTGCAACCTAGGTATGTGCCCTGACATGGACTTGAACCCATAACCTCTCGGTGTACAGGGTGATGCTCCAATCAACTGAGCCACCTGACCGGGGCTGTTTTCCTTTTTAATGTCTTCCACCGTAAGTATTTGTTTAATGAAAAAAAAAAAAGAATAAATAAATCAAATTACATAACTTGTGTGATTTGTTGTGAAAATTTGAGTTAATGATATACATAAAATTTCATGATGCTCTGGCAGCTACACAGTCAGCACTCATTCAATGTGCTGTCATTGCTACTACTGATAATAACAAATGTGCTCTTAGGAGAAGCGGGGACAGGAAGGAAAGGAGGAGGCTCTTACCCAGTTACACCTCCTGAGCATCATCCCAGGAAATCCTAAGCTCTGGCTCTTGCCTGAGAAAAGAAGAAAAAGTTAAGGAAAGAAGTTTAGAGGTAGCTGAGGTGTTTTCTTTATATCAATAGAGCAATAAATACAATAACAATGGTAGTTATTAACCATTTCAATAACAATTTCTTGAGCTCTGTGTGCCAAGCGTTATGTCAAACATCTTATATACAAGGTATTATCACAACTACCCCTGTGGTCAGTGCTATAATTACTGCCATTCTACTGTTGAAAACACTGAGAGTGGGAGAGATTAAGTGACTTGCCCGACAATACCCAGCTAGGGAGTGACTGAGCTGGGTGCTGAACCCCAGCAGTCTGGCCACAGCGTTGTTGTTCTGTGCAGGGCAGCAATTAACGTCCATCCCGGGAGCATTTGAAGAGGGTGATTTATCGGAAGTTTATTACTTGAGGCATGAAGATAAGAACAACTGGCTAATAGGATCCATACTGAGTCTCACATGACAATCAACTGTCTTTACAATCCTTGTGGTGAAAACTAAAGTTGAACAAGGAGTCTCAAGGTTGCTGTACTCCTCAAGTGCTGAACTGAGGGGGGCCATACATAGTGTTGAAAGTGCAGACCACAGTTTGAAAGACTGCTGTAGAGAACGGCAAGAGCCCCAGCCCTGTGAGCTATTAAGAAAGACAGTTTTTGGTGACCCACACTGGACAGAAGTCTCGCCACAGCAGCACTTTAGAAGGCTCAAGCTGGTACTAGAAGGTGCTTCATGAGAGGCTCTGAGAGTCAGAGGAGCCCGGGGTTGACTCTCAGCCACGTCACTCCTTGGGTGTGATCTTGGGTGTCACTTCTTGGTGAGCGACTTAACCCTTTGGAGCTTCATTAAAGAGAAGACAATGATACCCATGTACTGGGCATTGAGTGAAGAAGAAATCGTAGATGAGCTAGGTCTGACTTATACTCGTCAATAAATGGTAGTTGCTATTATTAATAAATGAAATCTTGATGGGCCAGAATATACTGGTTTGAAATAATAATAATTAGGACCAGTATTTATTTATTCAGTGCTTTTAATTTGGGGTGGAACAAAACATCCCCAATTGTAGAACAACTCCTCTCATAATTACTGTCACCTTTGATTATTCTGGGGGTTGAGTGGGTTCAGTGAGAAGGTGCGAACTCAGGGTTTCTCATACGGTTGCAGTCAGATGCTGGCAGGGCTGGCGTCATTCCTCTGCCACATGTCTGAGCAGGACGACAGTCTGCACAGAACAGAGAATTTGCATTTGCATGGGAGTGCATCTGGTTTCTGTCGCTGCTGTCACAGATTACCACACAAAACCCCACAGATTTATTAGCTCACAATTCTATGGGCGAGAAGCCCTATATGGCTCTTTCTGGGCTAAAATTAAGGTGCTGGCAGGGCTGCAGTCCTTCCCGGAGGCTCCAGTGGAGAATTTATTTCCTTGCCTTTTCTGGTTTCTAGAGGCTACCTACATCCTTGGCTCATGGTCCCTTCCTCCACCTTTAGGGCCTGCGCATTGCGTCTCTCTGACCCTTCTTCCACAGCCACACCTGACTCTGACGTCTGCTAGGAAAGACTCTCCTCTCGTGAGGCCCCAGGTGAGTCGACTGAGCCTGTCCAAATGGTTCCGGATAATCTCCCCATCTCAAGGTTCATAACTGTAATCACATCTGCAAAGTCCCTTTGAATTAGGGTGTGAACATCTTTGGGGAACCAGTATTCTTCCTACCACATGGAGAGACTCCAGGAAAATGCTCCTAAATGGGGCCGACCACTTGTTTCCACTCCCCCCTCCCAGCCCTGCACTGCCGGGTAACATGTTTTCTTACTCTCACTCAACTCATGTCGACTGTTCCGAGGTACGGTGGGTAAGGAAGGACTCCATGATTTTCCCAAGAAGATGGACGGTACATCTGAAATCAGAACTAGATGATACATACATATCACCTTATACTCAGAGATTTCTTCATTCAAAATCTTGTTTCCTTGTTTTGGATATATAAAGGAATAATAGTTAACACTTTTCCCCATGCTTCCCACTTGCTTCCCAAGTGCTATTCTAAGCACAACAACTCTGTAAGGGAGGTACTGCTAATACTGTTTTAGAAATGAATTAACAAAGACACAAGAAGATCATCAAGAAATTTGCTTAAGGCCACACAGCTAGTGAGTGATAGAACCTGCATTTAACTCAGGTGTCTGGCTCAGAGCCCACATCTGTAACCACCACACTTGACTGCTTCATCTTGTGGGTCCTGGGAATATAAACCATCCATGAGTAGAAGTCTCCATGTTGTCTACAATTCCTGCTCCTGCTAAAAAAGAGATCACCACCATGTTCCGCTTTGCTTGTGTTTCCTTCTGGGCCTTGGTCATAGGCCCAGAATTTTCTGTGTCTGTCCTTTCCAGCTTGGGCGTCCAAGACTGCTCACCAATGGACGATGCCTATTTTCAGCTGATGGCTGAGTGCTGTACAGGATTTATCTGACTCAGAACAGTGAAAACCTTGCCTGGTTTCTCTGCCCTGAAATTTCCATGTTGGTGCATCAAAATAACTGAGGAAGGATCTAGAGCATAATAGGGAGGTACCCCTAATGTTGGCAGGCCCTATAACTGACGGAGGTAAAGTTGGGGTGGTGCTGGTGCAGGTGGGTGTTCGAGTTGGCCAGGTGAGTGAGAACCCTGGCTCTGCCACTTTCTAATTCCTCTCTGTGAAATGAACTGATTATAATACCCAGCTTCAAGAGGTTGTGTGAGAAGTAAATGAGACTATGCTACTGCAGCGTCTCATTGTTCTCATGGGAACTTTGTGAGGTTAAAATGAGTACACACATGTGAAGGGTTTTTAGATCAACCCTCTGGCACCTGGTAAACACCAAGTAAGTCTTACTCTTCTAGACTCTCCCTGGGTGACTTGATTTTAAGGGCTTCACTTCTACTTTAAACGCTCTATTTCCCGATTTCACTGCAGTGTTCAACAGGACTTTCTACTTGGAAAGCAACAAGGTTTACTCCTGCTCTGGGCTTTTGTATATATTTGATAGCTCAGCATAAAAAGCCAGCTGTTAAGAAAAAAAAAAGCCATTTACTTGGTTTGTCTGCTTTGGGTGACAAAGAATAGAGACTCATTAGGCAGCCTCGAGTTTACAAAGCTTCAGGGAGGCCCTGAATGGGGCCAGGTGAGGCCAGAGTTTCAGTCATTAACTAGCCCAGCTTTTCTGGCTGGGTTTTCCAGTCCTGCAGGCTCCTCCTGGAGAGCCTTTCACTGGGGGTGGGCCTCACTCCTGACTACTCAGCTGCCGCCCCTAGGGAATAAGTTGGGCGACTGCATACAGCCACAAGGAATTAGGGTGGTCTCCCTTGGAGAACCTAGAGCTCAGCCCTTTTATTGTGGGGCCCTTGGAGGCAATAACCTGTGCATTCCAGAAGCTTTGGCCTTGTGTGTTCATCCTGCACTCAGCTCAAACACCCCTGGTTTTGTGACGCCTCTCTGCCTCATTAGTCATTTCCTCTTCTGCTCCATCGAAGCTAAACACAACTTATTGCAGTTATCGATATCCAGGCTGGTCCCTCAACTAGGCTGTCAGGTAGCCAGCCAGGCAGGGAGTGAGTATTATTCACATTTGTATCACCACTAACGAATAGGATCATCATGATGTTTGCAGAGTGAAAAACACATGAGTGTCTTGCACTTCTTTGTGGGGGTCACTGTCCTCAGGGGAGGTCCAAGGGACTCTCCACATGAATCAGGCCAGCAGGGCCTGGGATGGTATTTTATTTAAAAAATGTTTAAAGTAAATAGTTGCTTTTAACTTTTTTTTATATTTAAAAAATACAATGCATTGAAACACATGTTTAAAATTTTGAATATGTTAAGTTAAATGTTAAAAAATTCCCCTCACTTTTTTTTCAATCCAATACCAACAGGCAAGCACCAGTAAACATTTGAAAACAGCTTTATTGATATATAATTCAGATACAATTTGCCCGTTTAAAGTACACAGTTTAGCCCTGGCTGGTGTGACTCAGTGGACTGAGCAGTGGACTGAGCACCGGCCTATGAACTGAAGGGTCACTGGTTTGATTCCTAGCTAGGGCGCATGTCTGGGTTGTGGGTTAGGTCCCCAGTTGCGGGGGAGGCGCCAATCTATGTTTTTCTCACACATCCACATCACTCTCCTTCTCTTTCTCCCTTTCTTCCTTCCTCTCCCTCTAAAAATAAATAATAAAATCTTTAAAAAAAAGAATAAAGTACACAGATCAATGTTTCTTAGTATATTCATAGGGATATCAACCATTACTACAGCCTAATTTTAGGACATTTTTATTTCCCCCAAAGAAACTCAATAACAATTAACTGTCACTCCCCATTATCATTCCTTTCCCAACCCTACACAACCCACTGATTAACTTTTTGTCTGTACAGATTTGCCTATTCTTGGACATTTCATATGAATGAATCATACCATGTGTGGTCTTTTTGTGTCTGGCTTCTTTCACGTAGCATGTCTTTGTGAAAGCATGTTGTAGCATGTATCAGTACTCTGTTCCTTTTTATTGCTAAATAGTATTCCATTGTATTAATATAAAACTTTTTTATCCAGTCATCAGTCACTATCAACAGTGTAATACAACTTCTTTACTTTTTTCAGATTGTCTGGGTTTGAATCACTGTTGAACAACTTCCTAGATGAGTGACTTCAAAAGTAAATTTTGAACAACAGTGCAATTTACCTTATGTAGTTTCATGGTTGCATTGTCACAGTAATTAATATTTGTTGAGCACTTAACTATATGCCAGGCACAGTATAAGGATTACATAACAGATCTATGATTTTCAGATTAGGGAATGGAGGTTAGGAGAAGTTAAGTAATCTCCCAGGGTCAAACGGCCCCTAAGAAAATGACAGAGGTAAGCAATCACAGGCTGACCAACTAACTGCACAGCCTCCACGACATCATGGAATAACAAAGTGCTTAGCAAGGACTTTTCATAGAGAATTAACTTAGTAAATGATAACTGGTAGGAATATAAAAAAACAGAAAAAAAAGTAATTGACTCATCATTTAAAGATACCTGCCACTTAATGTTTTGGCACATTTCCTTCCAGTTTTTAGAAAATATTTCAAACATACCAAAAAAAAAATCCAGAAGATAATAGACATCAAACTCCCATCTTGCATTATTTTAAAGACATAAAATGTAGCAGATAGGTGGCTACCTCTCAAACCCTTTGATATTTTTCCCCTACATGTTATTTTCCTTGTACATCACATCATTTTCTATTTTTTATTGTATTTAATAATATTTTAAAATTTTATTTATTGTTTGAGTACAGTTTTTTGTCTTTTACTCCTATCCCAGGCCACCCCCCATTTTCTATTTTTAAAAAATCCTATCTTGAGCCCTGACTGGTGTAGCTCAGTGGATAGAGCGTGGGCCTGCGAATCAAAGATTCACGGTTCGATTCCCAGTCAGGGCACATGCCTGGGTTGCAGGCTGCTTCCCTGCAGGCCAGTTTCCAGCAGGGGATGCACAAAAGGCAACCATACATTGATGTTTCTCTCCCTCTCTCCTTCCCCTCTAAAGATAAATAAATAAGTAAATAAGTAAATAAATAAATAAATAAATAAATAAAATCTAAAAAAAAAAAAACCAAACCCTATCTTGGGCCCTAGCAGGATGGCTCAGTTGGTTGGAGCACCGTAATGTTCACCAGAAAGGGTGAAGTTTCCGTCCTGGTCAGGGCACATACCTAGTTTGTAAGCTCAGTCCTGCTTGGGGCATGTATGGGAGGCAACCAATGTCTCATATCCATGCTTTTCTCTCTCTCTCTGTCTCTTCTCCCTCTCAAATCAATAAATATATCCTCGAGTGAGGATTTTTTTAAAAACCGTATCTTGAGCACTCCCCCCAATATACCAAATATGATACATGATTTTTCATGGCCGCATATTAAACTGTATGATTGAAATATTTTTTTATTAATTCTCCACTGTTGGACACTTAGTCTCTCAGCAAAAAACATTGCTACATGTCATCTTTCTTCAAGCACCAGATAACTCCGTTTGGATAAATTCCTAGAACGGCCTGAAGGTCAGAGATTGCCCGACGTTAAGGGTCTTTACGTGTACTTATTTTTGCTAAGTAACTCTCAAGGAGGAATGGTAACAGGGAGAAGTTAGGATGGGATTTTTTTTTTTACCCTTTAAAACGTTTTATTCAATTATAACATACATACAGAAAAGTGCACATAAGTGTTCAGCTCACTGGATTTTCAGTAACTGAGCATACCACGCACCCAGTACCTAGATCATGAATTAGAACATTTCAAGCAGCCCAGAGCCGTCTCACCCACTCGACCTCACTACTCTCAGAGGTGTAGGATTTTAACAACGCCACGGACTACTAACCCGATGACGTCTTTGGAATATTAGTTTAGTATTTTGGTATAACCTAGATCACCACCACATGAGCTAAGCGCTGTCTGCAAATGCTTGACTGGCTGACGTTCGGCTGGGCGAAGAGCACGGGACCGGACCAAACGGGCGGCCGTGGGTATGGGATCCCGGAGGGTCCCACCGACTCCCAGCGTTCAACGCGTTGATCCCAGCGTGCACCGCGGCGCGCAGGGCCGGCGACGAGGGTTTAGGCGCGATTGCTGGCGCGGACTGCGGCAGCTGAGCGGCGGTGTGGCGTGAACCCCTTCGCGTACCGTCGGCCACGGGCAACGCGGCGGGGTCGAAATGGAAGTGTAAGTCGTCCAGGGCGCGTTCCCGGCTTCCGGCCGAGGCTCACTGCTGGGGGCTGCTAGATGCGGGGAGCTGAGGGGCGTGGGCGTCGGGCGACCCTCTGTCCGGGCGGAATGGTGGGGCGACGGGCAGAGAGGCGGGGAAGGAGACCCGCTGTGCCTCTCTGAGTCCTAGCCTGCCCTCTGACCCCTTACCTAGGACGGGAGCCTTTCCGTGTGCCTGTTTCCTCTCCATTCATTTGCTAGTGTTTCCGAGGTCACACTGGTGGCCCAGGACCGGGATATGAGCGGGGACTTAGAAGGTATAAGTTGCCCTTATAACTAGATGTGTGTTCACCGTGCATTGTATAACTTACGGTTTCCTTACCCAGCATGCCTGGTCCAACTTTATTTCTCCAATCATACCCTTGGATCCAGTGTATAAAGCAAATATTGCATGTCTTGTGCATAACTTTTCTAAAGGATCTTATTTTGTGTACTGTATCAGATTAGTGTACATCGCCATATAAAGTAAAAACAAAAGTATGCATATAAATAATGCAGCCGACTATCCAAGTGTCACACCAACTAAACACACCAAATAAACCTTGAACAGTGAGAAAAAAAAGGCATAAAACCTTGAGTTCACCCAGAGGAGAGAAGGATAAACTTTGCCTGGGGCAGTGGGCTCCTGGGGAGCTCTAACTCTTAAGAGGTGCTCCCCATCTGCGGAGGAGCATTTAGGCCCTTTAAAAGGAAGGGGCGGGTTTTCTCAGAAGAAAAGTGCTTGAGCCTGGATTGTGACCACAGAAACAGCATATGGGCTGTGTGTGTTGTTCTAACAACTGAACTGCACATGGTCTTTTCCACGGTTGTTCATTGTACTGCATGCAAATGGAAGATTTTGCAGCTACTCTGAATGTGGCTTTTTACATGGTTGACATTAATTCGTAGTCATGCCTATATTATGTTTGTTTTTGGCACTGATTGTTCAACACTCACATTTTCCTTAATGTTCTTTTGTCTCATGTTTGATGGTTATATGTACTACTGTTTTTTTCAGACTTAAAAAAACACTATATATATATATATATATATATATATATATGCTTGAAGTGAAAGCTTTATGAAATAACACTGTATGCAGTACACTCTGATATTGTCAAACTTACTCTAAACGAGTCAGGAGGTGCCCTCATTGGTGAGCTCAGTTGATTGGGGCATTGTCCCATATACCAAAAGGTCGCAGGTTTATCTTGGGGCATGTACAGGAAGCAGCAGTCAATCCATGTTTCCCTCTCAAGTTAATATGTGCACCTCTCTCCCCTCTCTCTTCTTCCTTCCCTCCCTCCCTCCCTTCTCCTCTCTCTCTCTCTCTCTCTCTCTCTCACTCAAATCAATAAATATATCCTCGGGTGAGGATTTAAAAAAATCAGGAGGATTTGGCTGGAAATAAATAACAAAGATGTATTCAATGGTCTTAGAAGTTGCTAACTGGAAAGCCAGGCAGAAAGCTAGAACTGTTCCCAAGAAGAAGGAAAAGTTGAGTTCTTAGAATAAAAGTCATATCCTTGAGAATAATTGGTCCTACGTTTTTAGCCCCGGGATATGTCCAGGATTGTTGTTGTGGAAAAGCTGTCGAGGTTTTTGGGGTCCTGCTGCTTGTTGCCACCCTCTAGGCAAAATTCCAGAGGCAAAGGTTTGGTTATAAAGGAAAAGAGTCTTTATTCAAAAGCTTCAAATTTTGGAATAGCAGCTTTCCACATGCAGTTAGTCACTTAAGCCTGTCAGTTAAGGCTAAACTCTTTAACACCTGAGTTCTATCATTCTCCCTGTTAGTTTTTAATTATCTTATTTTTGTGGGGTTAGTTTACAAACTAAGACAACATAGGATACAAAAGCTACACAGTTTTGGGAGAATGGCAGGCTTCTGCCTCAGAGCTTGTACCCTGTAAAACACCCAAAGAAGAATAACCCTGCCACCCTCTGCCAGGTCAGCCAGATCCTAGGCTGTGCCCGGAGCTCCTTCCCATACAAAATACTGCCCATTGGGGAACGACAGGTAGCTGTAGCACGATCATGCAGGCATCCTGGAGGAAGAAGAGAGAACCGGAGAGCCCTCTAGTTATTTCCATGGGCTCTGGAGGCCTTCAGCTTCTCAGCCAATCCCATCCTAGACTGTTTACTATTGCCTTGGCATAGTCCTCCTAAGGCCTCACCCTCCTCCCTGGTAAAACCCTTTATTGGCTTTCTGTTTTCCTTAGAGGAAATCCACATTCCTTACTAGGACCTGTAAGATCCTGTATATAACCTCACCTGCTCACCAACCATATCTCTTACCACTGTCCTCCCCAGCCTAACACACTCCATTGGCAGTCAGGTAGTTTCTATAACTTTCAAAGCCCTTTCCTACCTCAGGACCTTTGCATTGCTGTTTCCTTTGCTTGGTATAGTTTCCCCCTTGTCCTGCTCTCTTCTTATCCTTTTGATAGCTCAAGTGGAATATCTTTTTTAAATGTTGTGTTTCTTCTTGGTTTAATCCAAAATAATCCTCCTTTTTGTCTCTCCTAGCACCTTGGTTACTTTTCCCTTAAGTAGTTACCAGTTATAATAGTAAATGTATCTTTATTTATTTAGTGCCTTCTTCATGAGAGTTAAGTTCTATGAAGGCAAGGGCCATTGTCTGTTCAGTAAGTGCTTAGCATGGCATCTGACACTCTAGGAATTCGGCAAATACTTATTGAATCAAGTATATAATACTACTTCATTAATTTACCAAGAATAAATTAGCTAGACTCCTAATTGCTAGGATATCAATTTTCATTTTCCTAATTGTAATGGTTCGAAAACAGGGTTTTTTTCCTCCTGTAGCATTCTTTTTTACTTCTCCCAAGGAGTCCTTGACTTTTTCAAGCTAATTAAGAATTTTGGTACTTCGGCCAAGATGGAGGCACAGGTGGAAGCACTGCACCTTCTCACACAACCAAGTTTAAAAACAACAAAGTTTTAGCAACAAAACCTCAGCCAAACCACAGAAAATTGAACTACATGGAAGTCTGACAACAATGAACCCTTCAGCCAAACCGGTAAGAGGGGCAGAGCCAGCAGCAGAGCGGGGTCAGGCAGGAAAGATACACCAGACCGACCCCAGGCATGCAGGCAGCTGTAGGTGGATCCCAGGTGTGGAGTAGTGGGCGGACCCACCGAGGGTGCAAGGCGGTGGACTCACTGAGGGCTGATCAAAGTCACACAGTCGAGCGCAGCTAAACTGGTGAAGGAGCGAAGCGGTGAGACAGACCGTGTAGGCCCCAGTGGCGGAAAGTGGCAGAGGGGACCGCCATTGTCCCTCTCAGACCCCACCCCCACATACAGTGTCACAAACCAGCGACCTGGGTGGCCCTGCTCTGGTGAACACCTCCTCGTATGTAACAGGCATGAACAGATCAAAACATGGGCTCAGGAACAACTTAGAGCCCATAAATGTAAGTGAACAAGAAATTGCCAAACTTTCAGATGCACAGTTCAAAACACTGGTGATCAGGTTCCTCACAGAACTGGTTGATTATAGTCACAAATTAGAGGAACATATGAAGGCTAAACTAATTGAAATGAATGGAAATGCACAGGAAACCAATAGTAATGAAAAGGAAACTGGGACTCAAATCAAAGGAGTGGACCAGAAGGAGGAAAACAATGACCAAACAGAAAAGGATGAAGAAACAAGAATTCAAAAAAATGAGGAGAGGCTTAGGAACCTCCAGGACATCTTTAAATGTTCCAACATCTGAATTATAGGGGTACCAGAAGGGGAAGAGAAACACCCATGGGTGGAACACTTATTTGAACAAATAATAAAGGAGAATTTCCCCAATCTGGCAAAGGAAATATACTTCCAGGAAATCCAGGAAGCTCAGAGAGTCCCAAAGAAGTTGGACCCAAGAAGGAACACACCAAGGCACATCATCATTTACATTATCCAAGATTAAAATGAAGGAGAGAATCCTAGAAGCCACAAGAGATAAGGGGACAGTCACCCACAAAGGAGTGCCCATCAGAATGTCAGCTGATTTCTCAAAAGAGACCTTACAGGCAAGAAGGGGCTGGAAAGAGGTATTCCAAGTCATGAAAACCAAAGACCTACAACCAAGATTGCTCTATCCAGCAAAGTTTTCATTTAGAATGGAAGGACAGATAAAGTGAGTCTCAGATAAGACCAAATTCAAGGAGTTTATCATCACCAAGCCCTTATTATATGAAATGTTAAAGGGACTTACCTAATAAAAAGAAGATAAAAAAGATGAACAGTGAAAGGACAGCAAACTCAGTTACTAAGAACCACACCTAAAACAAAAACAAACTAAGAGAACAGCTAGATCAGGAGCAAAACCATAGAAATGAAGATCACATGGAGGGTTAGCAACAGGGGAGTGGGAGGAGGAGAAGGGGGGAGAAGGTACAGAGAATAAGTAGCATAGACAGTAGGTAGAAAATAGACGGGGGGAGGGCAAGAATAGTATGGGAAATATAGAATCTAAAGAACTTGAGACATGTGGTCATAAACTAAAGGGGGGAAATGGTGGGGGAGAGGTGTGTAGGGTGGAGGGGAATGAAGGGGGAAATAGAACTGTAATGGCATAATCAATAAAATATATTTAAAAAAAGAATTTTGAAGCTAACATTTATGGGAAAGTGCCTTTCTGAGGCAAGCATGTGATTTGGGAGTAGAAGTCCCCCTGACATGTCATGGCCTGGAGGCCTGACCTCTAGTGTCTGCCTAGCCTCCAACATGAGATGCCACTTCTGGCAGTGTGGTCCTTAGGGTCTTCGGTAGAAACCTGAGTCTTTGAGAGGACAAATATGCTGTCCCTCTCTTAAGTACGGCTAGGACCTGGAGCAAGAAGACACCAATGGAAAACTCCCCTGAGTTATTACTACTGTTTTTTCTTTAGTCACTGAGAGTAGATACCTACTGAGTGAATAATAGACATACAGTAGAAATTATTTTCTTTCTTAAAAAACAACTTTATTGCCCTGGCTGGTGTGGCTCAGTGGATTGAGGGCTGGTCTGATAACCAACAGGTCACCACCAGTTTGATTCCCAGCCAGGACACATGCCTGGGGAGTGGGCCAGGTCCCTGGTTGGGGTGTACAAGAGGCAACTGATCGAACTCATCCATGTATCTTTGCACATGATCTTTCTTTCCCTTTCTTCCACCTTCGTCTCTCTTTTAAAAAATTATAACTTACCCTGGCTGGTGTAGCTCAGTGGCTTGAGCACAGGCCTGTGAACCACACGATTGCGGTTCGATTCCCAGTCAGGGCACATGCCTGGGTTGCAGGCCAGTTCCCAGAAGGGGACTCACAAGAGGCAACCATACATTGATATTTCTCTCCTTCTCTCCCTCTCTAAAAATAAATAAATAAAATCTTTAAAAAATTATAACTTATTGATATATAGTTAATATACAAAGAACTGCGCATATTTAATGTGCACAGTTTGATGGGTCTAGACATATGCAAACCCATGATATGATCACCACAATCAAGGTAATTGACATACCCAATACCTCCCAGAATTTTCTTGCACCACCCCCACCTTTTTATGGCCAGAAAATTTAATACATGATCTACCCACTTAAATTCTAAAGGGCACATATTGTATTGTTAACTATATTATCGGCATGATGTTGTGCAGCGTAGGACTTATTCATAGAGCGTAACTGACACTTTGTACCCAATGAACAGCTCCATATTTTTTATTTTCCATTGCCATTTAGCCCCTTTATACCCCTTCCCCCACAAGTGCACATTTAATATCCAAAAAATATAAGAAATTCCTACAACTTTAAAGCAAAACAACCAATAATCTTAAAAGGCAACCTAGGGAAGGGGAGAAAATATTTGCAAGCCATATATGTGATATGCATTGTTTCTTTTTTTTAATTGGCTTTATTTTCATTGTTGACATTATGGATATCCCCATTCCCCACCTCCCCCTTTGCCCACTTCCACCCAATCCTGTCCCCCTTCCTTCTGGTCACCCCCATACTGTTGTCTGTGGGTCACGCATGTATCGTCATTGGCTAATCCCTTCACCTTCCTTCATCCAGCTGCTCCTCCCTCCTCCCCCCTCCTCCCTCCTCCCCCCTCCTCCCCTCTCCCCCCTCCCCCCTCCCCTCTTGACAGCTGTCAGTCTGTTCCATGTATTCATGCCTCTGTTTCTATTTTGTTTGTCAGTTAGAACTGTTTTAAAGTTGAAGAATATTTATGCTTTTATTTGGTTGAATGACAGAATTTTTTTTGTTAGAGAATTTAATACCTCTCTCTTGTAACTGATAGGATTAATGGACAGAAATAAGCAATGTGGATTTGTATCACAGTTTAAATCATTTGACCTGGTTGAAGTTTATGGAATACTATATCTAATTAGTGCATAATACACATTCTTTTTAGTGCACATGGAATATGCATAAAGATCTTCAGTTTTCTGGGTCATCAACAATTCCCAATAAATTTGTTCCTTCTCTCCTCTCCTTCACCCCCTGTCTTTTTTTCTTTTTATCCTCACCAGAGGACATGCCCATTGATTTTAGAGGGAGGGGGAGGGAGGGAGAAAAACATCGATGTGAGAAACATCAATTGGTTGCCTCTTGTACATACGCTGACTGGGGACCATCCTGAAACCCAGGCACATGCCTTGACCAGGAGTCGAACCCAAAACCTTTTGGCTTATGGGAGGACACTCCAAGGGAGCTACACTAGCCAGGGCCCCATAGATTTCAAAGAATAATATGCACTATGTTCTCCAACCACAAAGGAATCAAATAAAACATCAGTAATGAATAAAATATTCATTAAATTGCTAACTACCATTTTTCTTTTTTATTGAGTTTATTGGGTGACATTGGTTAATAAGATTTTATAGGTTTCAGGTGTACAATTCTATAATACATCTTTTGTATGTTGCATTATACGTTCACCACCCCAAGCCTTTTTCAATCACCGTAAAAAAGATTTTTTAAATTTTTTTAGAGAGGGGAAGGGAGAGAGGAAGAGAGGGAGAGAACCATCAATGTGTGGTTGCCCACTGGGGACCTGGCCTACAACCCAGGCATGTGTCCTGACTAGAATTGAACCAGCTACCCTTTGTTTCACAGGCGACACTTGGTCATTGAGCCCCACCAGCCAGGCCCCATCACTGTTTTGCATGATAGAATTTAAAAATAAAATCTTTTGAGTGTCATTTGGAAACTTACTTTCCTCAGGTAAAGAGATACAAAAATTTCATAGCAAAATTAAATATTTATATACAATATATAAGGCATTTGCCTTGGGATTATTTTTATATCTGGAAAGCTTTGTTTTCACTCTTTTATTCTTGAACTTACTATACATAGTTAGGAAAATGGACTGAATTTATTTCTGTACCACCTTTTTGAAATAGTGTCAGAATTTTGTTCATCTTATAGCTGGAGGTACTGAGGTTTAAAGCAGTTAGTTAATAGGTCTTAAAACAATTCAGTAACAGGACTGGAAAGAGGATGCTTGTTTGTTAGCTCCCAAGAGAATGCTGCAGGTTACATTGTTCATTAACGTGGGTGGCCGCCTGGTTTTCTTGTACCAGACTTTAGTTTTCCAGAACATGACTTGAGTCAATAACATAGGTTGAACATAAGAGAATTTGAGCAATTCCATTCGTCACTGCTTTTGTAAGAGTTAACTGTGTGGCAATTAATAGGCACTGTTTACATGGGCTTTTTCCATGTGTTTCTAAGGAAGGTTTGCCAATAGATCATTTTGTTCTGTTTTTCAGAATTGGTTTTCCAGAGTAGTTGTTTACATCCATTAAATTGACTAGCAAGTTAAGCAAATTTTACAGGTTAAATTTCAAACAGCAAGTCAACTTTAGTCAATAAATTAAGTCATTATTTAAGGAAATTAAGTAATGATTGCCTCCCTGTTAAGTATAGGTTTTTAGATGGTTTTTAAAATTCACTTAAAATTTTTGTTTTACCTGGCTGGTGTAGCTCAGTGGATTGAGCATGGGCCTGCAAACCAGACAATCGCGGTTCAATTCCCAGTCAGGGCACATGCCTGGGTTGCAGACCAGTTCCCTGCAGGCCAGTTTCCAGCAGGGGACGCATGAAAGGCAACCATACATTGATGTTTCTCTCCCTCTCTCCTTCCCTTCCCCTCTAAAGATAAATAAATAAAATCTTTAAAAAAATTTTTTTTTGCTTTAAACACCTATAGATAAAATCAGTAATATTCTTACTCCTATAAGATAATATGAAGTTTTGTGTAGATGGGCAGTTTCTAGAAGCCTGAATGCTTGTGAATGTATTACAGAATACTGAAGTGTTAGCTCTAGAGCAGACAGTTCCTGCCCAGTCAGGATCAACACCTTGTAAATCTAATTGATAGCTGAGTCAATGGAGGGATTCCAGTTACTCTAAGAAACACTGGGGCGGATTGCATTTAATGTCTTCAGTGATAAATTCTATTAGTGTCTTTTTTTAACCTTATGGAATTCTTTATTCCATAAGAAAGGAATTTCCACTTTTCTCAACATGTTAACTTAGAAAATTTCAAACCCATGGAACAGTTGCAAACAGAGCACCAGTTATCTTTATACCCTTTATGTAGAGTCAGCATTTGTAACATTTTGATGAATGAGCTATTTACCTTATCTCTCTTATACATGCAGCTTTCTACACACACACACACACACACACACATACATACACACACTCACACTCTCCCCTCCCCCATGCACACACTTAGCCATTTGAGAGTTGTAGATGTTATTTTATCCAAAAATTTTTAAAGATTTTATTTATTTATCTTTAGAGGAGAAGGGAAGGAGAGAGGGAGAGAAATATCAATGTATGGTTGCCTCTTGTGTGTCCTTCGCTGGGAACTGGCCTGCAACCTAGGCATGTGCCCTGACTGGGAATCGAACCTCGATCCCTTAGTTTGCAGGTCCGTGCTCAATCCACTGAGCTACACTAGCCAAGGACATTTTACCCAATTTTATAAAGGTATTCTCCTTTGTAACTATAATACCATTATCATACCCAGGAAATTTAGCACTGATATAATTACTGTTATTAAAGTACAACCTATCTTCACATTTCTCCAGTTTTCCCAATATTTCTTTTTGCTCTGGGTGTGTATGTTACCAGTTCAGGATCCAGTCAAGAATCACACATTGCATTTAGTTTTCATGTGTCTTTTATCTCCTTTATTCTAAAAATAGTTTCCTAGCCCCTTTTTTTTGGTGACATTGGCATTGTGACAAATGACATTGATATTTGAAGAATCTAGGCCAGTTGTTTGGAATTATATTCCTCAGTTTAGGTTTATCTAATTATATCTTCATTGATAGATTCAAATTAAACATTTTTGACAGGATTGCTATATGGGATGTGTCTTTCTCAGTGTGTTGCATCATCATTATTGGTGCTGTTAAATAAGGTAATATGATTAAGCCGACGTTTGTTAAATCTCACCGTCTCCTCTTCCCAGCAACCTGCCACTTACTTAGTGGTTGTTACAATGACTTCTTCAGGATAAAAACTGCTTCAAAAATTTTTTCACCCCGGATGATGTGGTTCACTTGATTGAGTGCCAGCCTGTGAACTGAAGGGTCTCTGTTTCGATTCCCTGTCAGGGCACATGCCTGGGTTGCAGGCCAGGTCCCCAGTAGGGGACACATGAGGGGCAACCACACATTGATGTTTGTCTTCCTCTCCTCCTTCCCCCCTTCTCCTTTCTAAAAATAAATCTTTAAAAAATTAACATGAGAGTTTCCCTTCTTTGGATATTGGTTCTGGAAAAGCCTGATGGTATTCTTTAGATTCTTGAATTAACAGTATTGACTTGGGCAATGAGGCAATAACTTAGAAGAGCCAGGGACAGATTTCCCAGGGGATGAACTATTCTGCGTAACAGGAGAGGCCATCATTTCGAAATAAAGTTGTAACAGTGGCACCTGCTATGGGTCCGTTAGCCTTGAGGAAAAATAACATTTGTTTTTCCCCAGCCCAGTTTGTTCCAACCAGGGACGTCTTAGTTGCTGTGCATTTTGGGGCACACTGGGAGCAGTAACTCAATTTCAAGCAAAGATAGGAGGAAGCCTTGTGGGCTGACTTCCTGATTAAATAAGCAAAGATGACATATGATTTGATTTGTCATGTTCCGTTTTACATGAACCATAGCTCACACACTAATTGTGCACTGTCCTTCCTGTAGCCGGTTCCTTTTAAATACAATATTCTTTGTGACCTGAGTGCAGTTGTGGTCATTTGGGCAAAGCAGCACGTTTGTGAAATCCCAGCTATTTGTTGAATGACTAGGAGCATTTGGAAAGCTTCACATGCTCATTTCGGTACAGTGCTGACGTCACCATGCCGATGTCATGTCCTTGTGTTGCCCATGTGGGGAAATCGCTCATCTATTTGACCCATGTTTCTGAAATTTTTGTATCATCATTTTCATCATATAGCCTCACTCCTAGTTTAAGAACATACAGTTTATCCCCATTTTTGTTTTATTATTTTTTAAAATGTTTTATTGATTTGAGAGAGAAATATTGATTTGTTTTTCTTATTTATGCATTCATTGATTGATTCTTATATGTGCCCTGACTGGGGAATTGAACCTGCAACCTTAGTGTATAGGGGACAGTTCTGTAACCCACTAAGCTACCTGGCCAGGGACTTTTTTTTTTTTTAAGATGGGGAAGCCTAGAGGGGTTATTAATTCCCTAAAACTCGTATAACTCATATACCATATAAATAGCTGAGCCATAATGTGAACCTAGATTTGTCTGATTTAAAAATGCATAATTTCTTACTAGGCTTCCTTCAGACTATTAAAAACAAACAGTACTTTCTGATATGACATTATAGAACGGATCAGTTATCATTTAATGTAATTCACATTGCTGTGCTCATTCATAAATGAAAGATGACATTTCGCTTTGATTGATTGTTACACGGGGTGCCAGGTTTTGACTACTGCTTGACACATGAACTGTACCTGTTGAACTGGAGTGGAAAGTGTACTTTGTTGTAGCTCTGTGGAGATCTGCAGGATCTCTGACATTGCTGGAATTCCCAGCGGTGATGCTAGTGTTAAGGATCCCATTTCCTGTGATTCAGCAGGAGGACTTGGCTGCCCAAGTTGTTAATAGTTGGTGGAAGGCAGACGGTACTGGGAAGAGGTCGTGGCCGTGGAATGAGACAGCGCTGTTTCTCCAGTTAGCTTCCAGCACCCCTCACACTGGTCATGGATCCCTAAGCCCCCGGTGTTCTTCCTGTAGCCAACTGCCCCCTGATGTCTGACTTCTTTGAACTTGTGCCTACACAGTTTAGAGATAAATCGAGTGTTCTAATCACTCACCTGGTGGTGGGTGTGTGATCTACTATGGCCGCAAAAAGGAAGGCATGCCCTGAAATTGTCCATTACCAGCCAGGACTTAGGACATTTCTCCTAAGGTTGTAGTTCCAAAATCCCTGAACTGGACTGCTGAATTTAACAGAGAAATTATTTCACAGATATTTAATTAACACACAAGGTTATGAGCCCAGACTATGATAATTTACTTTTCTTTTGCAGGAAGAATGCCAATTCTGCGCTGCTCAGTAACTATGAGGTAGGGAGCTTTGAAGTATTTTCCTCTCTGACAGTTTGTTCTTTGCTTCTAAAGATTATTGAATTATTTGTGGTTAGCAATGACTGAATTGATTTGGATTTTCCACTTTAAAATAGGACAGATGGAGTCATCTGGTGGACCTTGGAATGGTCTAAACTTGGTAAATTACAGTAATCCAGGAAAGCTGGGAAGACTTTAGAACACAGTAGGCAACCTTCCTCTAATCTGAAAATTTTAGATCTTCATTCGGGATACCTTCAGGGATGGAGGCATCTATATTGAAACTGTTTCTGCCATCAGATTTTCTTTTAAAGTGCATATGTGCCTTTTCTTAAATGACCACTCTTTACCTATAAAATACTTTTGTGTGTCATTTCAGTTTTCATCCCAGTCTCATACATATTAAAATCTTAATTTTGAAAGTGAGAGCTTAGTTGACTCATCAATATGAATAATTTAGTAAGAACTAATAGATTGGGGATTTGGGGGCATGAAGGTTGGGTTGCTGGGGAAAGGGAGGAAAGAAGAAAGAGGTTAGTGAGGGGGGAGGTATAACATTGCTGCCAGCCTTGCATCTTGCCTGGATCTTGTTTGGTACTAGCAAAGCCATCTGGTAGGTTAATTCCAGGTGTAGAAAGAACAATGCATACATACATTCATTGTTAATTTTTCATATGCCAAAGGCTAAACTCAGAGGCTTATAGGAGATTTAGTTCTCCACTGTGTGATATATATAGAAGGTGGTAGAACTAACATAGTTGGCCATACTCCTGCCTTCCTGAAGATTCATCTTAAATGGTTGCTGGTCAAGCCATTGGCTTTTAGGAACCTCCAGTGTAGTCTCTGCTGCGTGTTGGGGTGTTTTATCCACTGAAGAAACGTTGATTGTGTTAATTGGGTCTCATGCCACTATTTTGGAAAATGACAGACAGGCAAGGAATTGCATTGTATCTTGTAATGATCTGTGAATCTATACTTCCCTCAATCTCCTGGTGTTATCTCTAAAACAGGCAAGAGATATACTCCCCACATCCACCTTAATGCTAACGTACATATGTTGCTCCCTTGTGGGGAAAGTTTCCTTATGAAGTCTCTAGCCTTTTTCCATTATTATTATTATTATTGGTAAACTATATTTTAGCACTTGCCTCATAATTTCTTTCTCAAAATAAATTATACTAGATTTTCATAGTAGAGAGGTAGAGTGTGCTTTTTAAAAAGATTATTTATTTTAGGAAAATTTACTTTCAAATAATCAAAATATTTTTGAGGTCTGTGGCAATCAGAGATATATATTGATAAGAGACATTTGAACTATTTTAAGTAAACTAATGCATTTGAATTATTTGACATAGATAAAAGAGCATTTTTAAATTGTCACATACTTCTTGATTCTTATTTGCTGTAATGCAAGAGTTGGGGGAGAGGGCTAATGGGAAGAAAAGAGGTACTATTTTATTTAGCTTCAAAATTATTGACCTCGAAATAGGTCCATTTCTCAAACTCCTCTATAAAAATCTTTTGTATATCTTTTCCTAGGTGTTCCAGTTACTGACTGATCTGAAAGAGCAGCGTAAAGAAAGTGGAAAGAATAAACACAGTTCTGGGCAACAGAACTTGAATACTATCACCTATGAAGTAAGCCTGGGAGACTGAAGGGACTCCCTGAACCACCTTTCAGGGGTGTTGTTGTAGTCAGCTGATGACTCGCCACCTAATCAAGATTGCTATTACCTGATTTGAATAGTTGTACTAGAACCCTGTTTCTATTCTGTTTATGAAAGTGGAAAGAGTTTGGCCAATTGCAAGGGTTAGCCAACTATACAGTTAGAGGAAGTAGTCTCTGAGACTATCCTTACTTCTAACGCCAGTTTCACATCAGATATCCCAAGACCACCCTCAGATTGAGTAATTTTCTAGAAGTACTCATGGAACTCACCACAAGCTAACATATTCACAGTTACTATTTATTACAGGGTAAGGTATAGAGTAAAATTGGTCAAGGGAAGAAGCAAATAGGGCAGATTCAGGGAGAAATGTCAAATACAGAATTTCCATTGTTCTCGTAATGTGATTGGGTGTGACAATAAGCACAGAATATTGCCAGCCAGGGAAGCTCAGCTGAGCTTCAGTGTCTGGAGATTTTATTGGGCTCTACTAAACAAGCATGACTGAATGACTGACCAACTGCCCATGTAGTTCATCTCAGCCTCCAGGCTGAGTGATACTGTATGACCCAAAGCCCTATCCTAAATCACATTGTTGAGACGATCCAGTAATCTAAGACTCAAGACAGAGATATTCCTATTGTAAAGCTAAAACAATCCAAGAGACTGGAGATTGCCTCCTAGAAGCTGAGGTCAAAGGCCAGACCTTTTCTCTGGGCGATGCCAAATTCTTTATTACACAAAAGTGTTACCTATTGTTCTAGAAAACTTAGAATGTACCAAAAAGCACCAAGAAGACAACAAAAGTAATTCATAATCTTGATTTCTAGGGGACATTTTGCTGCATTCTCTTTCATCTTAATGCTTTGTCTGTAAAAAAAGTTTAAGCCATTATATTTGTTATAGGTGATGCCTGATATTGTATCTGTCATTTTAATTTGTTTTCTTGTTATTTCTTTTCTGTTCTGATTTTATCTCTATAGAGGGTTTGATTTTAATTTCTTTAATTTATCTTTTAGAACTTTTGTCACCATTCCTCCTCACTCAGTTTTGTTCATTTAATCATGTGTTTAAAACCCTGTCATTCATTCATGTTCTTTTATGTTATATAAAAGTTCATCTCTCTTTTTTTTTAAGATTTTATTTTTTATTTATATTTTAGAGCAAGAGGAAGGGAAGGACAGAAACATCAATGTGTGGTTGCCTCTCATGTGCCCCCAAGTGGGGACTTGGCCTGCAACCCAGACATATGCCCTGACTGGGAATCAAACCAGCTACGCTTTGGTTCACAGCCTGCACTCAATCCACTGAGCTATGCCAGCTAGGGCAAAAGTTTATCTCTTTCAAAGAAGAAAAATATTTGTTGGCAGTTAGTTTTATAAACAAAAATTAAAACTATCAAGTACTTTTAACTTAATCAGTTTAAACTCATTGCTACTCCTTAGTTTCTTGCTTTTAGTTCATGTGCCTTATGGACAGTTATTGTGCTGCTAAATGTTTTGAGGCATTTTATACTTGAGAATATATGTCTAGTGTTCTTGATCTGAATAATACTTATCTGAATCTGGACTTCTTGGGTTCAACTTTTATTCTGCAGGGCTCTATATGTATTGCTTGATCTGTTAGTGTTTGTTGTTGTGGAAGAGTGTGAGACCAAACTGATGTTTTCACTTTTGAGAGATTCTTTACTTAGATGCTAAGGTTACTGTTTATTTTTCAGATTTGAAATTCCTCTCACATTATGGTCTAGGCATGGTTCTCTTTTAAAAAATAAATAAAACTTCTATTTTGAAATAATTTTATTCTTTTATTTTTTATTTTTAAAGATTTTGCTTACTTATTTTTAGGGAAAGGAGGGAGAAAGAGGGGAGAGCAACATCAATGTGTGGTTCCTTCTCGTACCCCCCCGACTGGGGACCTGGCCTGCAACCCAGGCCTGTGCCCTGCCTGGGAATCAAACTGGTGACCCTTTGGTTCTCAGGTGGTGCTCAGTCCACTGAGCTACATCAGCCAGGGCTGAAATAATTTTTCTTACAGAAGAGTTACAGAGATGATGGTGAGACTTCCCATCTACTCTTGCCTTAGTTTTCCCTATATAAATCTTACAGAACCACGATACAATTATTAAAACTAAGAAATTAACATTGGTACATATTATTAAACTAAACAAAAGATTTTCTTTAAAATTCCCCAGTTTTTTCACTAATACTCCCCTTGTTTTTCTTGTTCGAGGATCCAGGCTAGGGCACGATTTTATATGTAGTTAATGTGTCTCCTCAATATCTTCTGAAATGTAACAGGTCCTTAGTCTTTCCTTGTGTTCCATGACCTTGGCACTTCTGAAGAGTACTGGTCAGGTATTTTGTAGAAAGTTCCTTGATTCTGCTGTGTCATTTTGGTTCATGACTAGACTGAAATTAATGGCCTTGGGGGAAGAATATCATATAGGCATTACAGGGTACATGATATCCGGGTCTTATCACTGATCCTGTTAACTTTGATCACTTGGTTAAGGTGCTGCCTGTCTGGGTTCTTGACTGTGAAGTTGCTGTTTCTCCATTTCCATATTCTATTAGAAAAGAGTCCAACCCATATTCAAGGGGAAAAGGGTTAGGTTTTACCTCTTGAAGTGAGAGATATCAAAGAATTTGAGGACATATGTTAAATTCATCACAATAATTAATAAAAATTTTGGGGAAGATGCTTTGAGGCTATGTAAATATCCAATTTCTCCTTAAGTCTTTGCCCATTAATTTTAGCATTCATTGGTGGGTCTTTCCTGCAGTAATTAGTACTAGGGTGGGACTGCTTAATGGTGATTTATTTCCCTTATTTCTTTTATGTTTCATAGTTAGGATTCTTCTGTAATAAAGTGTTGCTACTTTTTATCTATTTATTAAGTCATTTATATCTATAGGGATTCATTGTTATTTTATTCTTTGGATTTCTTGTATTTAAAAAAATTGTCTGAAATATGATAATGAAATTGTTAGATTAAATTTTTTCTTCTTTTAAGATCAGAAAAGTTTTCTTCTAAGCTTTCATTAATTATTCTTCCTGTTCCGGCTGTTGGTTTTCTTTTTTGAAGAATTCCTAGCATATTAAGATTGAATCTCCTGAAGGCATTTGTTTTATAAAATATTTTTGAATCACAATTTTAGGGTATTAAATTATAGCCATTACTTTTCCTTTTTCTAATTTAAACTTGCTTTTTCCTTTTCTTTAGACATTAAAATACATATCAAAAACACCATGCAGGCACCAGAGTCCTGAGATTGTCAGGGAATTTCTCACAGCAATGAAAAGCCACAAGTTGACCAAGTAAGTAAAAATTATCTTAAGTAGGAAAAGTGACACATAGTGAAAATAACTTACAAAAGCCACCCTTAGCAACTGTGTTTTTATACTTAGTTGGGTTTTGACCTCTAATTAACTCTCAATGTGCTTTCTTTTTTTTTTAGTTGATTTTAGTGAAAGAGACACACACACACATTGGTTTGTGTTGTCCCACTAATTTATGCATTCATTGGTTGATCCTTGTATGTGCTCTGACTGGGGATCGAACCCAGAACTTTGGCATATCAGGGCAGCACTCTAACCAACTGAGATACTCAGGGCCTCAGTGTGCTCTTTTAAAGTAGTATTACGGTATTATATGAGACACTGAGACTTCAATATAGGGATCCTTATAGAGCCAGCAACCGAACATAGTGGGGTTTTTTAATCTTAGAAATTGTTTTTGGGAGTCCCAGTTCTATGACCTGTCTCATTGTCCCCTCTCAGTATTCAGATCGAATTGGTTGAAAACTAGGGTTCACAAATTAAACTCTTTTTTATAAAGCCGTCAGTTAAGTCATTTGATGTTTGGGTTTGTTTAGGGCAAAAATGGCTTGATAATGTTGCTGTTCTTCTAGTGCCTAATTTTTCTTGGTGGCTTTCTGGAATAAGGTAAGCTTATTTTAAGAAATTAGGAATTAAAATTATTAAGAATTAGATAAAGATTTGACTTGAGAAGAAAACTACCCCTAGCCTTTTGGAATTAATACCAGAACTGATAAATTCTAAAAATTTTTGTCATTCAGGATAATCAATTAATTTCCTTTAGGAGAAATCTTTTGGTGCTATTTTAGGCACACAGTTGATATGCTGTCAGTGAACTGAGTGCACTTTTCTCCTTGCCTCTTTTCTCCAGATGAACTCTGAAGACAAGTATCTTTTAAATGTGTGTATATATATGTGTGTGAGTGTGAGTGTGTATATATAGTCTTGTTTTTAATTATAAAATACACAGAATATAAAATTTATCATCTTAGCTCTGGCCAGGAAGCTCAGTGGGTTAGAGCACTATCCTGATACATCTAAGTTGTGGTTTCTTCCCTCCCTGGTCAGGGTACAGGCAAGAATCAACCAATGAATAAGTACATGAGTAAGTGGAACAACAAACTGAGGGTGCTCTCAGTCTCTCTGTCTCTCTTCTCGCTGACTCCCTCCCTTCCTTTCTCTCTAAAATCAATAAATAAAAATTTAAAATAGAATTTATCATCTTAACATTTAAATATACAGTTTATTAATGTTAAAAATATTTACATTGCTGTGCAGCCAATATCCAGATCTTTTTAATCTTGCAGAACTTAAACTTTATATCAGTTAAACAACTCTCCATTTCCCCCTTACCCCAGCTCTTGACAACCATCATTCTATTTTTTGGTTCTTGAATTTGACTACTCTAGATATCTCCAATAAGTGGAATCATACAGTAGTTATCTTTTAAAAAATATCTGATCCTGGCTGGTGTGGCTCAGTGGATTGAGCTTCAGCCTGCAAACTGGAAGGTCGTTGGTTTTATTCCCAATCAGGGCACATGCTTGGGTTATGGGCCAGGTCCCCAGTTGGGGGTGTGCAAGAGGCAACCAGTCAGTGTTTCTCTCTCTTGCTCCCTCCCCCCTCCAAAAATAAATAACATCTAAAAATATCTGAATATTGTTTTTTACATATGTATATATTTACTATTTTGACCATTTTTAAGTGTGAAATTCAGTGGCATCAGGTATATTCACGTTGTTGTACAATCATCATTGCCATCCATCCACAGAATGAATTAAACAATAACTCCTCATATTTCCCACTCTCAAGCCCCTGGCAGTCACTGGTCTGCTTTATCTCTCATGAATTTGACCTCATATGAGGGAATCATATAGTATCTATACTTTTGTACAGAAGCTAAATGGCTTCTCTCATTTAGTATTATGTCTTCAAGATTCATCCATGTTATAGTGTGTGTCAGATTTGTCTTCCTTTGGAGTATCGTACAGTATTCCATTTTATGTTTATACTGCTTATCTCTTTATTCATTGATGTACACTTAGGTTGCTTTCACCTTTTGGCTGTTGTGAATAATGATGTTGCTGTGAACATAAGTTTACAACTATCTTTGAGATTCAGCTTTCAGTTCTTTCAAGTACATAGCCAGAAGTCAAATTGTTGGAGCATACAATAATTTTATTATTAATTTTTTGAGGAACTGCAATATTGTTTTTCATAGTGGTTGTACCATTTTACATTCCCACAGCACTGTGCTAAGGTTCCAATTTCTCCACATCCTCATCAACTCTTTTGTTTTTTTTAATAATAGCTATCTTAATGGACATGAAATGGTATCTCATTGTGGTTTTGTTTTGCACTTTCTTCTTACTAATTGATTGATTTGAGATAGGGAGAGAAACAATTTATTATTTATGCATTTACTGGTTGACTCTTGTATGTGCTCTGACTGGGGATTGAACTGACTACAACCTTGGCCTATTGGGTGGTGCTCTAACCAACTGAGCTACCTGGCCAGGGCCTCTTTTGTGTTTCCTTAATGATTGGTGATATTGAGCATCTTTTCATGTGCTTCTTGGCTATTCGTAATCTTATTTGGAGAAATGTCTGTTCAAAGCCTTTTGCCCATGTTTGAATTAGGTTGCCTCTTTTTTCTTGTTGAATTTTAGGAGTTTGGATCTTAGTCCCCATCAGATATATAGTCTGAAAATATTTTTCTCCTGTTCTGTAGGTTTCCTTTTTACTCTATTGCTAGTGTCTTTTGATGCACATTTAAAATTTTGAAGTCCAAGTCATTTATTTTTTTTGTTCTCTGTGCCTTTCATGTAACATCCAAGAAATTATTGTCAAATCCAGTGTCATCAGTCTTTTCCCCTGTGTTTTCTTCTGAGAGCTTTATACTTTTATATCTTTTGTTTAGACAATAGATCCATTTTGAATTAATTTTTTGTGGTGTACAGAAAGGATCCACCGTCATTTTTTTTCATGTGGATATCCATTTTTCCCAATGCCATTTATTGAAAAGATTGTCCTTATACACTGAATGGTCTTGGCAGCTTTGTTGAATATCATTGACCATGTATATGAGGGTTTGTTTCTGGGCTCTTTATTCCATTGGTTTATATGTCTGTCTTTATTCCAGTACTATACTGCTTGATTACTGTAGCTTTTCATTTATTTATTATCCTCACCTGAAGATATGCCCACTTATTTTAGAGATAGAGGAAGGGGGGGAGAGAGAGAGGGAGGGAGAGAAACATTTATGTGAGGAAGATCAATCATTTACCTCTAGTATGTGCCTTGACCACCAGGGACTGAACCTGCAACCTAGGCACGTGCCTTAATGGGAAATCAAGCCCACAACCTTCTGGTTTATGGGATAATGCTCCAATCAACTGGGCCACACTGGCCAGGGCTGATTACTGTAGCTTTATAGTAAGTATCAAAGTCAGGAAGTATGAGACATCCAACCTTGTTCTTTTTTTCAAGACTATTTTGGGGTTCTTGGAATTCCAGATGAATTTTAGGATGGATTTTTCTATTTTTGCAAAAAATGCCATTGGGATTTTGACAGGGATTACATTGAATCCGCATATTGCTTTGGATAATATTGACATCTTAAAAATATTTGGTCCTCCAGTCCACCAACAGGGGCTGTCTTTCCATTTGTTTATACCTTCTTTAATCTCTTTCAGCAACATTTTATAGTTTTCGGTGTACAAGTCTTTTACCTCATTTGTTATGTTCAGTTATAAATAAACGTAAATGGAATTGTATTCTTAAATTCTTTTTCAGATTGCTCATTGTCAGTATATAGAAACCACACAACTTGCATGCTGAGTTTGTACCTTGTAACTTTGCTGAAATTATTAGTTCTCACTGTCATTTCTTCATACAGGATTGTGTTGTCTGTAAAGAGAGATAATTTTATGGCCTCTTTTCCAATTTAGATGCCTTTTATTTCCTTTTCTTGTCTAATTGTTCTGGCTAGAACTTTCACTACTGTGTTGAATAGAAGTAGTGAAAGCAAACATCCTTGTCTTGTTCCTAATCTTGGAGGAGAAGCTTCCAACCTTTCAACATTATGTATGATATTAGCTGTGGTTTTTCATATATGGTCTTTATTATGTTACAGTAGTTTCCCTCTATTTCTAGTTTGTGCATATTTTAAAATGAAATGGTGTTGAATTGTGCCACATGCTTTTTCTGCATCAGTTGAGATAATTATGTGCATTTTTCTTCATTTTTTCATGTATGTTACATTGATTGATTTTTATATGTTGAGCCATCCTTGGATTCCATGAATAAATCCCACTTGGTTATCATATATAATCCTTTACTGTGCTAGTATTTTTTTTGAGAATTTTGCATTAATATTTATAAGGGATATTGATATATAGCTTTCTTGTAGTATCTCTGACTTTGTTATGGGGCAATCTTGGCCTCACAGAATGAGTTAGGAAGTATTCCCTCTTTGTTTTGGATGAGCTTGAAAAGGATTAGTGTTAATTCTTAAATATTTGTTAGAATTCACCTGTAAAACCATCTGGTCCTGGATTTTTCTTTATTATGAGATTTTTAGAACATTAATTTAGAGTCTCCTTACTGGTCTAGGGTAGATTTGTTCAGATTTTCTATTTCCTCATCATTTAGTCTTTAAAAGTTGTGTGTTACATATACCTGGTCAGGACCACAAGTATATATTTTTGAGGGAAGATTATTTACTTGTTACCCGAAGTCATTCTTGGTTTTGGTATATTATAAGCTTTAAGGAGGATTTACTTGAAAAGTTGGGGTGAATGACAGAAGATCCGCCCTTATTGGAAGCCAGTATAAATTATATGAAATTGAATCAGGGAGGTTTCGTGTCTCCACATTACAATGACAGTAACTTCCATTATGGAGCTCATTTAGGGTTCTATACATTTAACATTCTCATTTAATGATTGGTTGATTGATTGATTGATTTTGTGAGAGAGGAAGGTCGTGAGGGAGAGAGAGAAACAATGATTTGTTGTTTCACTCATTTATGTAATCTTTGGTTGATCCGTGAATGTGCCCTGACGAGGGATGGAACCCACAACTCTTGTGAATCAGTACAGCTCTCCAGCCAACTGAGCTTCTCAGCCTGGGCTCTCATGTAATTTTAATTCTTACAGAAACCTAATGGACTGCTGCTACTACATAGACTCTACTGCCAGTGAAGATATCTTCTTGAGTTTATTACTTTATGATTGTAGTTTAATTTTTTCTTTTTAGCTGTCTTTGCTTTTGATTCCTGAATGATAAAGCACTGTTATTCTACCTATTACGATGAAGTAATTTTATTCCATTTAACATTCCATTGATTACTGGGTTAATCATTCCATTGATTAACCCAGTAAATCAATCTACCACCTCTTTGAGTTATTTTTTTCTCCAAATACTTTTTTTATATATATAGTAAGAAATTTATTACAAGAATTTAGCCCATGTGATTGTAGGTATTGCCCAGGGAAATCTTAAATCTGTAGGACAGGCTGTTAGAAAAAGCAGACTGAAACTTCCAAACACTTTACTTTTAAAAAGATTTTGTTTATTTATTTTTAGAGAGAGGATAAGGGAGTGAGAAAGGGAGAGAAACATCATTCGATTGCCTGTCGTTCATGCCCGACCAGGGACTGAACTGACAACCCAGGTATGTGCCCTGACCAGGCAGTGAACGGGTGACTTTTTGCTTTGTAGGATGTCACCCAAAAAACCGAGCCACTCCAAAGAGGGCACTTCCAAATATTTTGTAAAGGAGAAGGCCAAGATGCAGGAAAGGTGAACTTGTGAGAGCACCAAAGGTGTAGTGGGTTGAAGTTATTTTAGTCTGAATGTTTTTTGACCATTGTTATAGTCTTTAATGTTGATAAAAACAGACTTGCAGCAGGTTATGTTTACAATGAAAAGAGCAGTAGCTGAATCCTCAGTGGTGTTGTGGCTTTGTTGCCTGTTTTAGGTCCAACCCATATGGCTAATATTTGTGATGTTTGAAGTAGTCAGGGGTGCCTGGCCTTACCGTTAGTGGAAAACCTTTTTTTAGAAGTGCATATCATTGAATGGTTCAGAAATTAGAGGTTAGCTCTGAAAAGTAGGTGAACTTCCAATGGAAGTGTTCCTATAGAACGGGGAGGAAAGGAAAGGTGAGAAGAGAGCGTGTGAGTGTAGGAGAATTAAGGTTTTGGCTGAGTTTTCTGTACACTGCCTTAATCCTGACAGCCAACTCCTTGTTTTACCGATGAGTGAACTGAGTCTCAGATTGGTTATATACATGCCCCAAATCAGGCATATAGTTGGTAAGCGGTAACCTGATAGTGAACTCTTTCATCTTAACCAAAGTGTTCTATAGTTTTTCTAAGAAAGCTAAGTTTGTGTATCAAGATAGTGGACCCATAACCGCATTGTGATTAATAGAGGGGGTGGGGTGGAGGAGGTGGTAGAAGGGGGGGGAATAAATGGTGATTGAAGGAGTCTTGGGGTGGTGAACACAATAAAATAACATGATGTATCATTGTATACCTGAAACCTATATAATTTTATTAACCATTGCCACCCCAATAAATGCAATAAAAAAAAGGGATAGTGGACCCACTGGGCCCTATGGATGTCCTTGCCTGGGCACTGAGAAGGAGCTTTTTCTTCTGGGGGAAAAGAATAGAACTATTCCCTTCCAATAGCCAGGCAAGGGGATATTTCACCCTAGAAATTTGAGTTGACAGTGGACTGATATAAATATTTTTTTAATGTCATTAGTATACAAGTAATTCATGTGTATCGCAGAACAGTTCCATCTTCCCCAGATATTACCTATCCTTTTGTGTAATTAATCCCTTCCCCTATACCCAGTGTCTGGCAAATGATCTGTTTTCTTTTCCTATAGTTGGCGCATTCCAGAAAGTCATGTAAACGGGATCGTAGTACGTAGCCTTTTAAGTGGGGCTTCTTTCACTTAGTATAGTGCGTTTGAGATTCATCCACCACGTTGTTGCATGTATTAGTAGTTTATTGCATTTTATTTGCTGAGTAGTGTTCCATTGTATGGGGTACTGCAGTTTGTTCACTCACCAGTTGAAATGTATTTGAGATAATTCTAGTTTGTGGCATTTATGAATAAAACAACTATTAACGCCCCATACAATGGAAAACACAAGTTTTTGTGAAAACACAAGTTTTCTTTCTCCTGGGTAAATACCCAGGGGTAGGATTGTTGAGTCCTACATCAGCTGAACTTTTAGAAACTGCCAAACTCTTTCCTAAAATGACTGCATCATTTTGCATTTCCCCTAGCAATATAAAAGGGTTCCACTTACTCCATGCCCTCATCAGTACTTGGTATTTTTAGTATTTTTTTATTTTAGCTGTTCTTACTGGTTTGAGGTGGTATCTCATTGTGACTTTAATTTGTATTTCCATAGTAATCAGTAACGTTGAACATTTTCTTATTCTTATTTCACTTGTATTCTTTGGTAAGGTGTCTATTTGGATATTTTGCCCTTTTTTATTTTTTTATTTCTGAATTAAATCCTCACCTGAGGGTATGTTTTGCGTTCTTTTTTAGAGAGAGAGGAAGCAGGGCAGGAGGGTGGGAGAGAGAAACAGAGACTGGTCCTCCTATCTGCCTTAGGACTGGGACTCAAGCCCTCAGCCCTTTGGTGCACAGGACAACGCTCCAGCAACTGAACCACCCGGCCAGGGCTATTTCGGAGTTTTGAGAGTTCTCTATATATTCTGGATATGTCCTTTAGTTCAGTATATAATTTGCAAATATTTAATCTCTGGTTGTGTTTTCATTCTCTTAATACTGTCTTTCTCAGGGCAGAAGATTTTAATTTTGATAAAGTCACATTGATCTTTTCTGTTTTCTTTTGTGCATCCTGCTTTTGATGTTACTATATAAAAACTGTCATACCCAAGATCACAAAGATTTTCTCTTATGTTTTCTTCTAGAAAGATTCATTTTAAGTTAATTTTGAGGCTCCAGTGTAAAATGGGGTTGAGATTCACTTTTTGGTTATGTATAGATTTCCCACTCTTTCAGTACCATTTGTTGGAAAGACTATCCTTTCTCCGTTTAATTGCTTTTGTAGTTTTGTAAGAAATCTCCTGAGTCTGTTTATTCATTCCATATTCTGTTCCACTCATCTGGGTGTCTGCCCTTCTGCCAGTACCACACTGTCTCGATCATTGCAGCTTTACAGTAGATGTTGGAATCAAATAATATGAATTCTTCAACTTTATTTTTCTTTTTCAGAATTGCTTCGGTGTTTCTGTTCCTTTACCTTTTTATATAAAAATTTTAAGTGCTTTTTTTTTAATCTACTTTTCCCATTTCCCTTCCTCCCCCACCTCTGGCAACCACTCATCTTTTCACTATATCTATGAGCTTGACTCTTTTAGTTTTATTTATTTATTTATTTTTAGATTTCAAGTGTAAGAGAGATTATACAATATTTTTATGGCTGGATAATATTCATTCATGTATATACACACACATATATACGTAGAAAAGTTAATTTTCCATATTTTGGCTATTACCAGTAATGCTGCAGTGAAGATAGGGGTACATGTATATTTTCAAGTCAGTGGTTTTATTTTCTTTGGATAAATACCCAAAAATGGAATTGCTGGGTCATATGGTAGTTCTGTTTTTAATTTTATGAGGAACCTTCATATTGTTTTCCATAGTGGCTTCACCAATTTATTGTACATTCCCACCAACAGTACACAGATACACATTTATTTAAAGATTTTATTTATTGATATTTAGAGAGTAGGGAGGGGAGACACAAAGAGAGGGAGAGAAACATCAATCAGGTGCCTCTCACATGCCCCCAACTGGGGACCTGGTCTGCAACCCAGGCTTGTGCTCTAACTGGGAATTCAACCCGCACCCTTTTGGTGCATGGGATGATGCTTTCACCAACTGAGCCACCTGGCCGCTTTTAATAAAATGGTTGATTCCTGGAGCAGATTAACATGTACATAGGTTATTCATGGCTGTCAGAAGCAAAGCTACAGGCAGTGGTTTTCTACAACTAAACGCTAGAGGGGGCTAGCAGGCTTCTTTCACTGTGACTGGGGCCTGGCTCCTCCAGGAGGTAGCCAACCGTGTCAGCCCATTGGAATTCTTTTGGTGTCTGTTATCCAGGCAATTGTTTGCCACATACCACCATCAAGACCTGGACCATCTTTTGCTAGCCAGTGCAGTTTAAGACAGGAAATCAGAGTTATAATAGACACTGTTGAAGTGCTCTTTAATTTTTATATCTGAATATCTTACTAGAATTTTTCAATAACTAATAATAAAATAGAACAGTTATAACAATACACTAAATGAAAGTTATATGAATGTGGTCTCTCTCTCTCTCTCTGTCAAAATACCTTATTTTACTGTATGTACAGCATGGATACACTGGACAGAGGGATGATTCACATCCCAGGTAGAGTGGGGTGTTGTAATGTTACATCACATACTCAAAGTGGTGTGTAATTAAAAACTTAGAAATTGGTTATTTCTGGAATTTTCCAGTTAATATTTTTGGATTGTGGTTGACCGAGGGTAAAGGAACCACTGAAAGCAAAACTGCAGATATGGGTCGAGGGCGGGGGCAACCATAATTGAGATATGAGTGCTTAGGGCAAATGAAGGCATATGAATGAGCCTAGATAGACTGACCAAGACTGAACTTTGGTGGGTTCTGGAGGCTGACTCTAGGAAGTTGAATATCGTACCAAACCCTGTGGAGACTGGGAGAATTATAAGCAGGATAGTAAGATGACCAGATTTACATCTTATTTAAAATGTACTTGTAAGAGTTAGGATAGATGGAAAAAGTGACTTGTAGAAATGGTCAGGAGGGGCAGATATCTTTAAAAAAAACCAGAGTCACGAATATTTTTGTGACTTTATATGGACAGTGGGTGAGAGGGAAGAGTCGAAGACGGCCCTCAGGTTTCTGGCCCGAGTGTCTGGCTCTTAATAAGGTGAGAACTACAGAGAAGAGTGGTTTGTTGGGAGGTGTAGTCAGAGTGCTTTGGGATGTGTGGTTTGTCACTTGTGTCGGTGCTGTCTAGATGGCATTTGGTTACAGAGGTCTGGAGCGCAACTCAGCATGAAAACATGGATTCTTCATTAAAACTCACAGTAGCAGATAAAATTGCAAGTTTTGAATGAGGATGAAAGGTGGCACCATGGAAATGCTACAGAGGCAAGCAGGAAAAAAGAAAACCTAGAAAGAGGTGAAAGAGGAATAGTCAGAAAGATAAGAGAATTGGGAAGTAATGGTCTTGTGGAAGCCACAAGAATAGGTAAGGAGGGAGTGATCAGCACTACTAGATACGCCGACAGGACAGAGCAGGACAGAGAAGCATCCACTAGCATTGTCAACGTGGAGGTCACCGGGCCCTTTAGCGAAACAGTTTTGGGGATCATCCGGGACAGGAGCTAAAAGTGCATTGAGTTGGGAGGTGAAGGGAAGAACGTAGAGACAATAAAAACAGGCTTGGCTATGAAGTCAGCCCACCCAAGCCCCCCAAAAAGGCGAGCCTACGGTACGTGTGGCTGTACCATTTTACCTGAGTGCTTAGCATCCTGGGTAGGAGCAGAGGACTTGCTTAGTTGGTTTGATTCCACGTTGTGTCTTTCAGGGAGCAGCTGAGAATGTATTTGCTGCTCGAAGTCTTACAAGATCCTTTTTGTAACTGGGAACAGTTGCGGCAGTTCAGAGCCTGGCAGAAAAATGACTGTTTGACAAAGTTCCCTTGGTTTAATTGATTTGTAGCCAAGATATCCATTTATTCAGCTATATCTTTTCTCTATTCCTGCTCTTTCTCAGTCCTTTATTTATATTGTTGGATGATGGTGGTTAAAATACTTTTGTTTTGAGTGAGGATTCATGTTTTCTGCCTCAGTTGGGCCTTCAAAACCACTTGATGACAATCGCTAGTCCCTTCACCTGGTTTCTGCAGCTTGTGGTCCTGTTCACCCTCTTCACACCCACACATTGCAGATGGTGACTTTACTTCTGCTTCTCTGAAAAAACTGCCTAAAATGGACTCAGTTCCCTCATGTCGCCTCAAATTTGCTTTTTCTTTCCGCTTTGCTGTGGTCTCAGTAGAGCATGAATCCCCTCCACTGAGACTTTAGACTTCTGTTTTTGTAAGGGTTTTTCCCTTAGATAATTCAGCCTCTCCATGTGCTTGTCTCCTTAGTTGGTAAACATGCTCCAGTCTCCTTCCAGAACCTGCCCTTTTGTGCGACACTGAGCTAAACCGGACCCGCAGCTACCATCGACAGCAATGGTCATTATCCAACACAGCCAGCCTACCTGCATAGCCTTCCGGGAATTCAGTGTCCCCTCAGACCCTGCTTCTTCCTCACACTCTACCCTGATGCTCCACCTGCGTACTCACGACTTTATCATCTGAACTTTGTGTGCCCGTGGCCTGCCACAGTCAGCTCTTTTTTTTTTTTTTTTATCTCTTTTTTTTATTTTATTTTATTTAGTTATTTTTCAAGTACAGTTTTTTGTCTATTTTTCCCATCCCAGCCTCCCCTGCCCCTTGCTCCCCACCTGCCTCCCATTTCCTCCCCCCCCCTTAGTTCTCGTCCCTGTGTCCTTCCTACTTGTTCCTCCAAATCCCTCCCCCTTTTTCCCCTTAACTTCCCTTCCTTCTCCCCTCTGGTCACTATCCCCTTGTTCTCTATTTCAGTGTCTTTGTTTTTTGGGTTTTTTTTTCTGCTTACTTGTTTGTTTTGTTGTTTAGCTTCCTGTTAAAGGTGAGATCATATGGTATTTGTCTTTCAGCACCTGGCCTATTTCACTCAGCATAATGCTTTCCAGTTCCATCCATGTTGTTGCAAAGGGTAGTAGCTCCTTCTTTCTCTCTGCAGCATAGAATTCCATTGTGTATATGTACCACAATTTTTGGATCCATTCATTTACTGATGGGCACCTAGGTTGCTTCCAACTCTTGGCTATTGTAAATTGTGCTGCTATGAACATTGTGGTGCATAGGTTCTTTGATATTGATGTTTTAGGATTCTTAGGGTATAATCCTAGCAGTGGAATTGCTGGGTCAAAAGGCAGGTCGATTTTTATTTTTCTGAGAAAAATCCATACTGTTTTCCATAATGGTTGTACCAGTCTACACTCCCACCAACAGTGAACTAAGGACCCCGTTTCCCCACAACCCCTCCAACATTTGTTGTTTGTTGCTTTGTTTATGATAGCCATCCTGACTGGTGTAAAGTGGTATCTCATTGTGGTTTTAATTTGCATCTCTCTGATAGCTAACGATATTGAGCATCTCTTCATGTGTCTCTGAATGTTCTGTATGTCCTCCTTGGAGAAGTGTTTGTTCAAGTCCTTTTCCCATTTTCTAATTGGGTTGGGCGTCTTCTTAGAGTGGAGTCGTGTAAGTTCTTTGTATATGTTAGAGATTAAACCTTTGTCTGAGGTATCATTGGCAAATATGTTTTCCCATACAGTTGGTTGTCTTGCTAATTTAATACTGTTTTCTTTAGCCATGCAGAAGCTTTTTATTTTGATGAGATCCCATTTGTTTATTCTTTCCTTTACATTCCTTGCTCTAGGGGACATATCAGTAAAGAAGTTGCTGCGTGAAATATCTGAGATTTTCTTGCCAATGTTCTCCTCTAGGACTTTAATGGTGTTATGACTTACATTTAAGTCTTTTATCCACCTTGAATTTATTTTGGTGTATGGTGTAAGTCTGTGCTCAAGTTTCATTTTTTTGCATGTAGCTGTCCAGTTCTCCCAACACCATTTGTTGAAGAGGCTATCTTTACTCCATTTTATGTTACTGCCCCCTTTGTCGAATATTAATTGACTGTAGAGAGTTGGGTTGATTTCTGGGCTCTCTGTTCTGTTCCATTGGTCTATGTGCCTGTTTTTATGCCAGTACCAGGCTATTTTGATTACAGTGACCTTGTAATACAGTTTGATATCAGGTATTGTGATCCCCCCTACTTTGTTCTTCTTTCTCAAAAGAGCAGCTGCTATTCGAGCTCGTTTATGGTTCCATATAAATTTTTGAAGTGTTTGTTCTATGTCTGTGAAATATGCCATTGGTACTTTAATAGGTATTGCATTGAATCTGTATATTGCTTTGGGTAGTATGGACATTTTGATAATGTTAATTCTTCCAATCCATGAACAAGGTATATGTTTCCATTTGTTTGTGTCTTCCTTGATTTCGTTCTTCAGGGCTGTGTAGTTTTCTGCATACAGGTTTTTTACCTCCTTGGTTAGGTTTATTCCCAGATATTTTATTTTTCTTTTTGCTATATCAAATGGGATTTTTCTCTTTATTTCTGCTTCTGCTGATTCACTGTTGGTATACAAAAATGCCTTTGATTTCTGGATATTGACTTTATAACCAGCTGTTTTGCCAAACTCATCAATTAGTTTGAGGAGTTTTTGGGTAGAGTCTATAGGATTTTCCATGTACACTATCATGTCATCTGCAAACAGTGACAGTTTTGTTTCCTCCTTTCCTATTTGGATGCCTTTTATTTCCTTTTCTTGCACAGTCAGCTCTTTTACCTGGCATGTCACGGTATCTCCCCCTGGCCCAGTCTGTGGCTTTTGGCTCTTTAGGTTTCACAATCCCCATGATTTATTATCTGCTTGTTTCCATCCACCCACCTGGTTCAACAGTGCTGGTGGAGGGAGAGTATGACGCGGGGCCCGATTTGGAGCTGGGGCTGCTGCACTCCTTCCACCTCCACCAGGATGCCCTCCCAGTGCTGCTCAGCTTGCAGTCATGCAGGGAGCTGTTGTCCTTGGAACTCGGTGGAAGGAAAACTTCTTCATGGGCAGCCTAGACGGTGGCTACACTATGTGGTAAGGAACCAAGGCCACCTCTGTGCCAGGAAAGACATCCTGTAACTTCATGTCTCACAATGTAACTGCTTCAGTCATATTAACCTGAAATTGCAGTTTGTTTAAAAAAATTGTTTATTGTTCAATTAGAGTTGTTCCCATTTTCCCCCCATTACTCTCCCCTGCCCTGCCCACCCCCCACCTTTCACATTCAGTCCTCCCTCCCAACCCCTACCCCCACCCATTGTCTTTGTCCACGGGTCCTCTATACGTGTTCTTTGACCTGACCCTTCCCCTTCTTTCCTCCATTACCTCCTCCCCTCTGGTCACTCTCAGTTTGCTCTTTATTGCAGTTTAGACATATGTTGTTGGGTGTCTTCAGGTGCCCAAACTTTCAGGCACTTCTCAAACTTAATAAGGAACCATATAATGGTAGTACTTCAGAGCATTTTGAGGTAGGACAAGTACACATTCATAATGTGAATGGGGAGGAAGCAGCCCTGAGGATCTTCCTTCAGTTCCTCTGGAGTAATGCTCTATCCTACTGGCCTTTGCTTTTAGTAGTAAGACATCAGATCAGGGTTGGAAGGAACTTTGATCTTCCTAAGAGTTAAAGTTGCCAAATTATTCTGATTGGTTTTTATTAATCTCCTTTAAGTATTTGATTTATATCACTTGTTTTAAACAAAACATATTAGTTGTCTGCCTTTTCCTTTCCATCTTTGGCCCCACATCTTACCCTCAACCCTAGTCTTCCATTCCATCTCCCCAGTCTCCATTGAATCCATGGTACAGGACAGAAAGCCCGTTAAAGACGGATTTTCTTTTCTCCTTGCACTTCTCGCCGTTTGTCATTGTTTAACTAGTCTTTCTAAGGATTCTCTGAAATCTCCTCTATGTCAAAGCACAGACCCCTTTTTCTTCTGCCTTTGCACCTCAGATAAAAATGGAGGGTGCTTTTGGATCCCCCCTCATAGGCTGTCTTCCTACATGACAAACTGTAAACATCTTGGTAAAGAATCAGGATCCTTAGGGGTGTGAGAGTTTTAAGTGCTTTGTACTTTTTTTTCTTTGACAGAGCTGAAAAACTTCAGCTGCTGAATCACAGGCCTATGACTGCTGTTGAGATCCAGCTGGTAAGTGAAGGAGGCCTGGACTTGGTGTGTGTGTGTGTGTGTGGGGGGGGGTGTCTGGGTTTGACATGCGGAAAGGGCGGTGTACAGACTGACACAGACCAGCCAGGGACCGACATACCTTGAAAAGACTGTCAGATCACTCCATTTCGTCAGTGAAAGGAAGCCTCACCAGTGTGACCCAGTTAGTATGGACTTAGGTCAAGTAGAAGACTGGAGGAAATTTAATTCCTTCCAAAAGGTTTAGGCCTACGGTTTGGTGGCTCTTTGTCTTGCCTGATGTCCTACACAATCCTGGCCATTGCTTCCCTGTAGGGTTATTGCCAACCCAGATGTTGCTTAAAAACATTACATTCAACATGACTTTGGTGGAATTCATCTCCCCTCACTCCTACCCTTTGACCTACTCTTCTGGAATTTTGTTGTGTTGATGTTAATGGAGCACATGTGCACTTTCCTCCGTGTTCTTTCTCCTTCACGCTCCTGGCCCAGTCTCCTAAGCCAGGAACCTGGGAGTCATTCTCTTCCTTCTGCATCATATGCGGTTAGTCCCTAGGCTCCGGCGCTCCTGTCTCCTCTTAGTCTTCCTTCCCCTTGGCACTGCATCACTCCCATCATTGCTCTTTACCCCCGCCCGTGCAGTTATCCTCTCATCGTTCTCCGCGCCTCCAGCCCGCATTCCTCCAGTCCGTCATCTATACCACTATTAGAGTTCACTTTCTAAAACCACACATTTGTTTATTTCCCTGGGTAAAACCATTCAGAGGCACCCCATCACTTGGACAGTCTGAATTGCAGTCACAGCATAAAGCTTCAGAATTGTGGGAGGCAGGTGGAGGAGAGAGTTGAGATGATATAAGGAGAATGTGAAGTGAGGTCCCGTGGTACAGACCGAGCGGTTGCTGCGTGGGCATGCTGCGGCAGTCCCCTTCGGTTGTACAGAGCAAAGAGCATGATTAAGCTACAGACATTCGGCAGGCCATTTAACTGCCAATAAAAAACTTTGGCTACCATGGCTGGTGTGGCTCAGTGGACTGAGTGCCTGCCTGCAAACCGAGGGATCACCAGTTCAGTCTCTGGTCAGGGCACATGCCTGGGTTGTGGGTCAGGTCCCCAGTTGGGGGAATGCGAGGGGTGACAATCGATGTATCTCTTGCACACTGATGTTTCTTTCTCCCTCCCTTCCCCTCTCTCTAAAAGTAATAACCAACAGCTTTGGCTGGAGAATTAATAAAATAAGAATAAAATTGTTTCTAAAGTCAGGAAATTTTGTCAAATTTCCTTCAGAAAAGTGTGGAAGAAAATGGCCCAAAATATCTGTGATCTTTAGAGTTGTTTAAAAACAAACCAACCAACCAACCAACCAACAAACAAAAAACCTTTAAAGGGTCATGGGGCTTTTAATTTCTGACTAAACTGTATTGTCTTTGTGATTTTGTTTCTGCTCTTCAAAATGTAATCAAAATTAAGTTAGAAAAATTTCTTCCACAAACAATGCCTTTCTGGGTAACTGGCCTTTAGGACACATAAAGATTCTTTTTGGGACCCTCTTTATTCTTATGCTTTTGATTGTATTGGAGACTCAACTTAGAGAAGAGAAAAAACAAACAAAACAGCAAGAAACTAATCCCTTTCCCTCTGGGTTGAAGATCCCATGTCCTGCCTCCTACAACTTTAATCAGCAACATATGTTATTCATGGCTTTGTGACAGATGGAAAAGAGATGGGGAAGTTTAGTGCGACCTCATCCCAGAGCCTGTAGAAAGCTTTTTGGGTACTTGGTAAGATTAGCTGCTGTTAAGAATGCCTACTGTGTGCCAGATGTGGTGCTGGGACTTTGTATGTGTCACCTTGATGGCCTCACATAGTCTTGGCTAGTGAGTGGCTGGTTTGGGTCTGTGTGATTCGGAAGTTTCACTGTGTCCCTCCAAACCATGTGCTGTTGCAGAGAGATGTGTGTGGTTACCCTCGGACTCTTCATTCTCTTTTCCTTTCCTTGGTAAAAATTGTGTATGTTGTTTCCCAGTAGTTGGACCATTTCATAGCTAGGTTTTTCCCAGCCTAGTATTTGGCAATAAAAGATAACCAATTATTTACCAAAGTTTGTAGCAACATCTCTTCTCACCAGAGTGGGATAAAAAATTAGGTTTTCACATAGAGCGGAAACTACAAAGTACTTGAGAATTTCCCCATGTTAACCTCACAACTGTTTATGCCCCCAGGTCCAGAAGTAACCCCTGCATCTAATACCATTTGTTAGTGTTCAGTTTTTGAGGCTGAAGCGGCTCTTTCTCAGCTACACCTCAGCCATGATTTGTTGTGATCCTCAGACCCGCAGCCTGCCGTCTGGGCAGAGTGAGGAAGCCCCCCAGCTTCTGCCCATCCCTTCTAGAGCCTTCTGGTCTGAAGACAGGACAGTGAACCCCATGGCCTCACAGGCCACTCTGCTGAATAGCACTACTGTCTATGCCTTTTATAATTTAGTGATTAAAATGTTTTGAATTACATAGTTTTATAACTTACAAAACACTGTAATGGGTGTTTTCAGTTGGTCCTGACCATACATTACTTTCATTTTATGTTATGGAAAATTGAAATTTGCAGAGGTTAAGTGAACTGCTCTTGGTCAGAGAGCTGAAAGTGTCAGTGACTGTTAGATTTGGAGATATTTGAGGAAAGTAGGAGGTTAGGCCTGGCAGCTTAAAATGAGAAGCAACCATTTTTGTAGTTCATCTGCTGAGTTTGACAGCCCCTGGTCAAAGATCGATGTAATCTTCATAGATAATTAGAAACATTTATCATTTATGGTGACCCATCAGCAAATACTTTGGATTTTTAAATTTCATTTGCCTTTATATTCTGAAAAACTCGAAACCTTTGGTATCAGAATGTTGAGATGGTGCTTTGCGCTTCTTTATTTTGGCTCTGTTTCTTATGTATTGGGAAGAAAAGGTGAATAATATCGTTATTCTTGATTACCATAGTGATCTAAGATGGGTTAGTACGTTTTTGATTTCTGAGTTTCTTTTTGTGTATATTTCATTTTGCTTATGTAGCTTGGGTTTTCTTTCTGTGACTGGGAATCTTGGGTTGAAAAGTTCTTGACTGTAATTATCCCTGAGGGTTGTGTGCTAATCAAAGCTGCTCTTGGAGAATTTGGCAAAATGGAAAGCTCTTCAGCCCTCTGCCGAGAACACAGCTTGCTAACACCTCATCTCAGTGTTGTATCTGCCACACTCAGAGATTGGAAGGCAAGAAGGTGGCCCGTTGAAGCTCTCTCCATGTGTTTTTCTACAAAGAAAGGCCTCTTGGAGGTCATGTAACCCAGCTCTTTTAAACCAGTGGATTCAGTCTGCCCTGTGCCTCTCAGAGAGAGGAAGAGACAGAAACCTCCCTGTGGTGGACGGCATGGTGTTCTAGAAGAGCTGGGACGCACAGTTGAGAGACCTTGCCCCTGCTTGCTCTGGGACCCAGATTGAGTTTCCTTATAACGCTGAGCCTCCACTTATCTGTACGTCGTCCATCTCGACTTTGTGGGCAGCATTCTGGAGAAGCCCTGGTGGCAGCGATTCCAGGAAAGCCCCCCGTAAACTGTGGAGCACTGTACAAATCCTGGTGGGAGGTCGTCCCTGCTGTAACAGTAGTTCAGATCTTCTTCACCCTCTTTCCTGAGACAGGAAACAGTTCGTCAGCAACTGCATACGCCAGTTATTCCTGAACTGGGAGACATTCTTCTCTCAAATGGAGGTCATCCTTTCTCAGGGTCAAATCAGATTGGTTACACCCTTCTTCCTCCTTCATTCTTGGGAGGGAGTCTGTGTTAGATCATTGCCTTTTACAGGCCCTGATTTTGCATGTCCTGTTTTAAAATGGGCTTTGAGGGACTTCTTCTTCTTCAATAGAGAAGTTACACTTTATTGAGCCTTTGAATCTTTAGAAAATGGACATTTGATTTCACAGCATGATGGGAAGTAGCTTCATTGGTTCACTCAGGATCTTCCTCACCCAGGAACACCCAGGATTACCCTCTAGTTGTGGGAACATTTTTGTGCTGACAAATGAAGAGACCAGTGTTTCGTCCCCAGTTTGCAGTGTGATCTTTGATGTGTCATCTGACTTCTTTAGTTTCTATACTGTTATTTGTAAAGAGAGGCAGTAGACTGATTTCAGGATTTTTAAGCCTAGCTTGTCATCTTTCTTCACTTAAATTTGCCCATATTTCTTTCTATTTTTTAAATTTTATTGATTATGCTATTACAGTTGTTCTATTCCCCCCTTCATTCCCCTCCACCCAGCACCCTCCTCCTCTACCATTCCCCCCTTTAGTTTATGACCATGTGTCTCAAGTTCTTTAGATTCTGTATTTCCCATACTATTCTTACCCTCCCCCCTATCTATTTTCTACCTACCGTCTATGCTACTTATTTTCTGTACCTTCTTTCCCCTTCTCCTCCTCCCACTCTCCTGTTGCTAACCCTCCATGAGATCTCCATTTCTATGGTTCCTCCCCTGCTCTAGCTGTCCTCTTAGTTTGCTTTTGTTTTAGGTGTGGTTGTTAATAACTGTGAGCTTGCTGTCCTGTCACTGTTCATATTTTTTATTTTCTTTTTTGTAGATAAGTCCCTTTAACATTTCATATAACAAGGACTTGGTGATGATGAACTCCTTGAATCTGATCTTATCTGAGAAGCACTTTATCTGCCCTTCCATTCTAAATGAAAGCTTTGCTGGATAGAGCAATCTTGGTTGTAGGTCTTTGGATTTCATGACTTGGAATATTTCTTTCCAGCCCCTTCTTGCCTGTAAGGTCTCTATTGAGAAATCAGCTGAAGGTCTGATGGGAACTCCCATGTGGGTAACTGTCTCCTTATCTCTTGCTACTTCTAGAATTCTCTCCTTCATTTTAATCTTGGGTAATGTAATGATGATGTGCCTTGGTGTGTTTCTTCTTGGGTCCAACTTCTTTGGGACTCTCTGAGCTTCCCGGATTTCCTGGAAGTCTATGTCCTTTACCAGATTGGGGAAGTTCTCCTTTATTATTTGTTCAAATAAGTTTTCCACTCGTGGCTGTTTCTCTTCCCCTTCTGGTACCCCCTATAATTCGGATGTTGGAGCGTCTAAAGATGGCCTGGAGGTTTCTAAGTTTCTCCTCATTTTTTGAATTCTTATTTCTTCATATTTTTCAGTTTGGTTATTTTTTTCTTCCTTCTGGTCCACTCCCTTGATTTGAGTCCCAGTTTCCTTTCCATCGCTATTGGTTTCCCGTGCATTTTTCTTCATTTCAATTAGTTTAGCCTTCATATGTTCCTCTAATTTGTGGCTAAAATCAACCAGTTCTGTGAGCATCCTGATCACCAGTGTTTTGAATTGTGCATCTGATAGGTTGGCAATTTCTTGTTCGTTCGCTTAGAGTTATGGGCTCTGGGACTTTCAGTTCTTCTTGAGCCATGTTTCGGTCTGTTCACGCCTGTTATGTATGAGGGGCGGAGCCTTAGGTGTTCACCAGGGTGGGGCCACCCAGGTTGTTGGGTTGTGACGCTGTATGTGGGGGCGGGGTCAGAGAGGGACGATGGTGGTCTCCTCTGTTGCTTCCCGCCCCTGGGGCCTGCAAGGTCTGTCTCACTGCTGGCTCCTTCACTGGCTGGTTTATATCTGCTCATGAATGTGTGACTGCGGTCAGCCAGCCGCCTTGTGCCCTCACTGAGTCTGCCCCTCGTAACCCCACCTGGGATCCGCCAACTGCTGCCCGGTGCCTGGGTCGCCTGGGTCAGTCTGACCAAGTTTTCCTGCACAACCCCACTCTGCCAGTCGCTGGCTCCGCCCCTCTTACCAGTCTGGCTGACCAGTTCCTTGTTGTTGGACTTCTGTGTAGTTCAATTTTCTGTGTTTTGACTGCATTTTTTGTTACTAAAATTTCATTGTCTTTAAACTTGGTTGTGCAGGAAGGCACAGTGTTTCCACCTATGCCTCCATCTTGGCGGAAGTCCTCTTTTTAAAATTATTTACTATTTATTTATTTATTTTTTTTACTTTTAAAATCTGCCCATATTTCTTTCCAGAATTCCTTTTGGTGTTAGTTGCCAGATGTCAGAGGTTGCTGTGGGAAGTGTCATAGAATAGGACACTTGACACCTGTAGCTGGAAAGGCTGTTTGTAATAGCGCACACCAGAAGTGAATCTGATTAAACAGCTTGGCTGCCTGTGTACTTCCGAAAGGAGGGCTGATGTATTTGTGTTCACTAACATACTGAGAATTAGAGGTGAAGCTTAGAAAACTGGCTTGTGGTTGTGGCTGTCGCTGTGTGTTTGGATTCCCAGGACCATGTTGAAAACCAGGCTTTAAGGAGACCTTTGATGAGGCAAGTGTGATTGCTTTCCAGCTGTCACTCACGACTTCTGTTCTGCGTTCTCAGGAGGCGACTAAGGCCAAGTGGTGTGTGTTAGAGTTGGGTCGGCCTGACTTGGAATTCTAGTTTTGCCCCTTTGCCAGGGTTGTTGTGAGGATAAAAGAAATAGTGGATATGAAGTGTAAGGCGCAGTACCAGGCATGTAAGCTCCCTAAAGAGCTGTTAGTGGTGGGGTTAATGAGGATTGGAAAAAATACAAAAGCCACTTGGCACATAGTGGGCAGTCATCAGATGAGTTGTTGATATAGTTTATAAGTTACAGATGAACTTGTTGTGAAATACACAATTTATAGAGCATCATTTCACTCCCCAGAGGTGTTTTCTTTGCATATACAACATATTCACATGTGTATAAAGGTATAGAACTGGTAGGGTGTTCTTTTTCTTTAAAGAAAAATGCTAACCTGCAACTCTCTTTTCCCTGACCTATTTTGAGCAGTTGCAAACTTCACTTATCCTGAAATTTCAGCTAGCTACTCCCTCTTGTGAAGCAAAGATGGGGAGGACCTAGTGACTCGACGTGGCTCAGGAACCATGCCCTGAGCTCTGTGCTAAGAGGCTGGGCTGGGATTGGGACCAACAAGGGGTGGCCCAGCCTGGGAGGCTCATTTGTAACCCCTGGAGGCTTCTCTTCCCTCCGGCAGATGGTGGAAGAGAGTGAAGAACGGCTCACAGAGGAGCAGATCGAGGCGCTCCTGCACACCGTAACAAGCATCCTGCCTGCAGGGCCGGACGAGGAGCAGCAGCAGCACACCAACCATGATGTGACAATGGATGAAGAGGACTCAGCATAGGAGGGTGCAGCTGGCCTGAGCATCTCACAGAGTTGAAAGGCCCAGCAGCCGTTTTTCAGACATGGAAGATTGTTTAGTTTCACCCTCTCCCCCAACAGACCTGATTTCATGATTAGTTGGGTAAATCATAAAAAATAAGACTTTCTCAAAAAATAAGCTAAAAAGAAATACTTAGCCCCCAGGAGAAGAAACACAGTGAAGACAGGCTGAGGTTGTCAGGGCAGAGCTAAAGGAGGACAGAGTCAAAGAGGACAATGGCTGTGGAGTCCTCTGCGGTAAAAATATTTCTTCTCCAGCCTTTGCCACAACTGTGGGGGAGTCTTTTATACACAGCTAGTGACATACTTGCATTGCCTTTGATGGGCTGTGTCCTACTAATTAGTTTCATCTCCTTCCCTAGGAACTTTCCAAGCAGCGGTGTGACAGGGTGCAGCCAAGAGGGGGACCCCAGATAGAGATTTGGAATGGGGCCCAGAACTCATGGTGTCCAGAAAATACTAGGATGTCCTCACCCCCCCCCCCCAACAGGTGTGAGTTGGGGGAAGGGACGAATGGAGCAGGGCCATTGAGAGCTGTTTTGTACAGCAACAGCTTTGCAGCTAACCTCTGGCAGGGTCATTTGACATATCTATAACCTTTAACTGGTTTCATGGATATGTTAAATAGCTGTGGCCATGCTTTGAACCAGGGGGATGGAAGTAACTTCCACCCAAATGTAACCGGGGGGCAGGTTCACTGAGTTACAGTGCCCGTGTGAGAGCTTGGACAAGACTGGTTCCACGACATGGAGCCATGGCTGTCCAGACTCACATTGGCAGCCCAGTAAAGCTGGAAGGATATGGGAGTGCTGGCAAGTGTAGCGATTGTGGGAGGAGCCAGAAATGGGGCTGCAGAGGAGGGTTAGCGTGAGGGATTTAAACCCAGACTCAGCAGCCATGTGAGAGAGAGCCACGCGGCATTGGCAGAGTGAAGACCCCGGCCCCGCAGCCATGTGAGAAGGAGAGAGCCATGTGCTTCTGGCGGAGTGGGAACCCCAGCAGCCATGTGGGAGAGTACCATGTGGCTTTGCCAGAGTGCGGACTCCTGCATCCATGTGAGAGAGAGAGGATCATGCGGCTGTGGCAGTGCAGAGAGTCACATGCTTTTGGCCAGAGTGGGGACCCCCCGCAGCTGGGGTAGAGAGACTCACCATGTGGCTTTAGCAGAGAACTGCCACTCGGCTTTGGCAGAGTGGTGACACCCCCTCCCCACAGCTCTGGTAGAGAGAAGAACCATGCGGTTTTGGCCAGAGTGGGGACCCCTGCAGCTTTGGTAGAAGAGGACCACAAGGCCTTGGGGTGCTCCCTTTGGTAGCGTGGCCTGGGAAGTAGGAGAGACTTTGCCTGGAAGAAGGGTGGAAGAACTCTTGCCAGTAGGCCATGAGAAGGTGCCACATGTCTTTGGATTAATTAGAGATCCTGCCTGGACAGCAACACAGCCGACAGTGCCAGCGACCTGAAACATGGACATTTGCTTTTCCAGAGTTACGGTACCCTGAATTAGGGCAGCGGGTAAGGGAGCATTGTGGGTGTCTGTGGGTATCCAAAAGGACTGATATTTTAGTGGAAACATTGGGTCACTACTTTAAGTCTGTATAGCTTTAAATAAACATTTCCTTTCCTTTTCACAAATCTCTGGCATTGAGAGATGTCTTTCCTCTGGCGGCAGACATAACAAACGTGTGTGTGTGTGTGTGTGTGTGTGTTTGGTAACAGTTTTTGGCATCCCTGGGTGGGTCAAATAACTGCCCCCCCTTGGACCTCTGTTCTGTAACAGGGACAGAGTGCCATTGGGATAAGAAGCGAGTTAGGAGAATGCAGCAAGCTGGCCAGAGACTCCCCGAGCAGCTCCAGTTAAGTGAGCCACCAAACTTGGCTCACCTTAAAGGAACCTTTTCCTCAAACACAGCAGAGGTGAGACAAGAACAGGTCTGGCCAACTGTCCTCAGGTCTAAAGTCCCTTTTCCTGTAATGGCACAGGCTTTATCTACAAGCTCAAGGTTTAGTCTTCAGTGTTTGGGCACAGCTCATTCCAGTTGAAAAGAGACACTTCCAACTGAGTGACTGGCAACAGAAGTACAGCGTTGGTTGCCTTTCTGCTTGCCCTGGGCAGGTGCCTCTTGTTAAGACTTTGTGAGCTTCATTTGCATAAAGGATAAATTATTTAAATCTTTTAAAAGGGCATAATTATGTACCTTTTTTCATAGATAATATGTAAGAACTAGAAGTTGATTAATAAGAATTTGAATTAGTTGGCTGTTGCAGAGTTATTTCAGGTTTTTAAAATATTAAGATAATTTCTGTGTGAAGAGCTTGTTAATATTCAGGTTTTGGAGAGTGTAGTAGCTCCAGATACGTGGTTGCCTTTGGTCCTAGAAATATTGAAAAAAGTCTTAATTTCTCACATTCACTTGGCACCCTATTTGAGGAAGAAAATGCCCGTAGACATTAATTTTCCAAATTGGCACTTGCTTTGTTATAAGATTATATATTTTCAATGCTGCTATTAATTAGATTACTTCCCACTCCCTGGTCACTTCCAGGTTTTCATTTCCTTTAGCTCCTCCCCTCTCCCAGTTTAATGCTGTCAGTCTTGACCTTATCATCTGAGGATCCAGGGAAATCTGCCTACAGGCAACATTGAAGTGACAGGTCATTTATTTTGAAATCTTTCTGCAGTAGAAGGAACTTTACCACGGGCTGTTGATTTATTTATTAGTCAAGGCATACAGATGCCCATGTATTACTATTTCATCTTAACCCTGAGTGTGTTAGATTTTTTACTTGAAGGATTTAGGGCTTAATCTATTTAATAATAAGTTGTTTCCAGTTGACTGCCAACTTGTATTATTTTTATAAATATTTGAACAGTTTGCTTTTCTATGGATAGAAACCAAGTGAAATCCGACTTAAGTGTAAAATGTGATTTTTAAAAGTTCAGTCTACTTAGATCTAAATTCTGTGTTGAAATTCAGGAAGATTTTTAGTTTTTATATTTGGGGTCTGAATGTAGCCTCCTTTTCTGATTAAACCACACAGGGTCTGGAATGCTCATCTTTCATCAGAAACATTTTGTGTAATATTCCTGTTGCATTAGCAATAAACATTCTAGATGTGAAAAGTCGTAATTTACACAAGGAACTCAGGAGTTTTTAATTTTATTATATCTTCTATATGGTTTCAGTTTTTGGCCATGTGATTGTTTTATTTAAAAAGAAAAGAGTGTTGTTACCTGCCGCGGTCCGACCGCAGCGGGTCAAGGGGTCCCACAGGTGAGGGTAGGCGTCGGCGCTGGGTAACAGACGACATCACGCCTCAAAGGACAGTGAAGCTCTGTTCTGTTTATTGCAAGTACAAGCAGGTTTTTATATTTTCATTTTAGGTAGTGATTAACATTTGCAGTATAACATGATCATTTAAGCAGAAAAAATCAATACAAAGGTAATCAGTAAAAGTACGAAAGTTCCCATAAATTTAGTTAAAGATTATTTTAACTAGGAGAGCCATTAATCAGACAATTAGAAGTATCTTATTGTATATTAAAATCTCTCAGAATTTGTCATAGGGCAAAAGGATACGCTAGATTGAGTAGAGAAAATAGGAAATTTATTATAAGGCCCTTGTGATGTCTAACTTAGCTATCTACCTTTTTTTTGCTTAAAATGTTTTTCTGTGTACTATAAATTCTGACTCCTTAGTAACTGTTTAGTTTGTAATAACTAACTAGCTTTTGTTATTTCTTTGCCTGTCTAGTTGATATATATTCTTATTCAAGGTAAAGGAGGGGCTACTCCTATGTTGCAGGGGGCTTTTAAGGGTACTTCTTTTAAATTTCTCTAGGAGTTCTTTTATAGACATGTTTTGTACTTTGATTCCCTCTAAGAAAGTAGTGAGATCATCTCCTGATTTCCTAGAGTATTCTATCTTAGCTTGGGTGTTTTTCCAATGATCTGTTATTGATTAAGCTTGAATTCTCAGATTGTTCTGATTGTTTCCTTGTACCTATATTCCCTGACGTTCTAGTATGATATTATTATTCTGTTCATTGAGCCGGGAAAGGTCTAGGCACACTATCTGAATCACTGCCAGGGTATTCATAATGATTAAAGCAAAAAGGGTCATGATCCCCAAAGCAAGCACAATCACAATAGGTATTGCAGGGCCTTCCATGCCACGTCCACCAGGTTGGAAACTGCTTCCTTGAAGTCTTACACCCCCTCTCAGGACCTTGTCACAGAGAGAGGGATCCAACAGTGGACGCGGCAGTGGACGTGGCAGTTACCAAACAGCCATTGGGGTCCTGCTGCCCTCCACCGCCCTGTAGGTGAAATCCCAGAGGCAAAGGTTTGGTGAGGAAGGAGAGGAGTCTTGATTCAAAAGCTTCACAGTTTTGGAACAGCAGCTTTCCACATGCATTAGTCACTTAGGCCTATCAGTTAAGGCTAAACTCTTTAACACCTGAGTTCTAACATTTCCCCTGTTAGTTTTGATTATCTCATTTCTATAGGATTAGTTTGCAAACTAAAACAACATAAGATACAAAAGCTACACAATTTGGGGAGAATGGCAGGTTTCTGCCACAGAGGTCGTCCTCTCTAGACCACACACTCAAAGAATAACACTGCCACCCTCTGCCAGGCCAGCCCGATCCTAGGCTGTGCCCGGGTTCCTTCCCATCCAAAATACTGTCCACCGGGAAATGCGGGCAGCTGCAGCACGATCATCCAGGCATCTTGGAGGAACAGAGCCAGCCAGAACCCCAAGAGAGCCCTTTTATTTCACATCTGGCCCATAATTCCATGCACTCTGGAGGCTTTCAGCTTGTCAGCCAATCCCATCCTTGACTGTTTACCATGGCCTCCGACAGCTTCCTCCTACAGCCCTCCCTACATCTCCCCAGTGATCCGATCAGCTTTCTCCGTATCAGTATGTCCATCTACATGTTCTTGGCCTCTGTAAGAGTTATGTAGTTGACAGTTAAATTTTATCCCAAACATGGCGGCTGAAGCCCAGTTCAGTCACTGGAAGAGAGGCAGCACTGAGGGAACCTGGGGCAGGCTCTGCAGCATGGCAAGAGAAAAATTTTGGTGTCCTCATTAATCGCCAGAGCCAGAAAATGGGAAAGGGAGAAGGGAGGATAGTCAGCAAATAGAGCTGAAGTCTGAAACCAACAATGACTGTTCATATTCCTGAATGTGAGACAGGATAGTAAGAAGCTAGAATTCTTAGGCAAGTGGAATGGGGGAAACATACAAAATGAAACAAGGTCAAACAGTTTGAGCAATTTATAGCCAGCTGGTGAATTGAAGACCTTATATTCTTTAACCAAGGACACTTGAGAGCAAATGGTGTACACCTCTTCTCCACATAGCCTCCCTGACGATAAACCAGGGGTGACCTGGGAAGAGAGGAATGCAAATGGAGTGGTGACACCAGAACTAAGGGAGCCAGTTTGGAAAGAAGCCGTGTGACTCCCCTGTCATTACCTGCTCTGTCTGCGTGTCTGTGTTCCCCCTGTTCCTAGGGGGAATTTCCCCCTCCCAAATTCCCACATTTCCCCTACGTAAACTCCCTTCTGAAAGCTGAAGGAAAGGTGGATGTTAGGGTTTTATCCTACCGCTTCTCAGACTGCTAGCTTTGATACTAATGAAAGCACAAGTATAGTCCAATCTCCATCTCTGCTTTTTGGCTGAGCTGCAACATGCAGCATGAGCCCTGGACTTGATTGCCCTCTGGTTTTAAATGCAAGTTGAAATTTTGAGTCAACTTCCAGGCCATCCTTTAACTATCTAGAGAGAATGGAGGACACCACAAGCCACCATATCTTGTTTACACGCGAACTTTCTAGGCTGTTGCCCACAACCAATGCAAAAGCAGCAAGTACTTCTTTTTTTATGGATTATGCACCTTCTTGATTTACCTCCCAAACCCCTTACCTATAGGCAATGTAAATTCTTTCAAAACAACTTGTCTTTCTTCCCTACACTTACTGTATAAAAGAGCTCTGTCGGCGGCGGCGTCTTTGTCTTCGTTAAGCCCTGCGGCTGGTGGTTTAGCCTGCATGCCCCAGGACCTGGTGCTTTTCTGGCCAGCACTTGGCCAGAAAACCCTTTCAGAAAAAACTTTCAGCCTCAAAAGTTATTGTTTAACAAACATTGAAGAAGGTAAGGCTTTGAGAACTAATGCCAGCATCTGGTGCAAAGACTATTAACTAGATAGACTTTTAGGTTTACTGGCCTTTGTTATTGGACTTTTGTAGCCTCGCAATTCTTTTTCTTTTTTTTTTTTTTAGGGTTAAGTCCTGGTTTCTAACAGATTTTTGTTGTTGTTGTTATCTGTTAGGAAGGTACTGCTGAGCTTTTTAAAAAGTAAATGAACTCCAGTTAGATTTTACCCAGATAAAAGCGGGGACCCCAAAAAACCCAGAATTATCTTCTGGAAGACTGCCCCTTGTAGTACAGGTTGCCCCCACTAGGTGAGAGGTCTAGGAACCCATCTGTATCAGTGTACCAGCTGGTGTTGTTGTGAGAGGCTGCATTTGGCTCCAGTGAATTTTTTTTGAAGATTCAGCGCTTCTGCCCATTTCATGAGTGGTTTATGAGTGCACCTGTCCACACCTTGCTGAATGTGCAGCAGTTTTTGACCCAAAATGGCATGACCCCCACGCTCCATCTTCCCTATACACCTGATCTTGCCCCTGAGGGACTGTTTCCTCAGATGAAAAAAGTCCTCAAAGGAAAACGTTTTGCCAGTGTGGAAGAGGTGGAAAAAAATGGCAGAAGCACTAAAAGGCATCAAAATCAAGGAGTTCAAAAACTGTTTTGAACAGCGGAAAAAACTTTGAAAGTGACTGAAATTTAAATGTGTCAGAGTAAATACACAATTTTTTAATAAATAAATTTTGGTTTTGGGGGGTCCCCCTTATATAAAACTTGCTTCTTTTTGCTTAGAGTATGACCCACTGTTACCTCAGATGACTTCCCATTGACTGAGGACTCAAGACAGTGGGTTTCATTTACCTAATCGACTGTCGTGTAACCATACCAGCAGCTCTCAGGAACTTGTATCAGTACTTCAGTCAGAGGTGAATAAAGCTCCGGTATAGTCTTCCCTGTCTTTTTTCTACCCTTTAACCAGTTTAACACCACTCATGTCAATTGATTATTTCTCAGTAAATGACAAATTGGATCACATACCCTTAAAAAAATCAACCTTATTTAATTACACAATGAACAAAGGGCAAAAAAGGAAGCAAAACTGCCTAGAGACCCATATGTGTGTGTGTGTGTGTATGTATGTATGTATATATATAAAATATATAATTCATATGCCATAAAATTTACCCTTTTAAAGTATAATTCGTTGGTTCGAATATAATCACAAGATTGTACAACTATCACCTCTTCCTAGTTCCAGAATGTTTCAGTCACCCCCACAGTGGAGAGCAGTCACCTCTATTCCCATTTCTTTCATAGCCTCTGGCAACCACATTAACATATATTTGTTTTTCATGGATCTTTTCTTTGATGTACCTAAAATGTTATGAAGCCCAAGGTCACCTGGATTTTCTCCTCTGTTATCTGTTGGAGTTTTAGAGCTTTACATTTTACATTTAGCTCTATGATCATTTTGAGTTAAGTTTTACAGAAGGTGTCTATGTTCTTTTTTTGCATGTGAATATTGCGAATGTCTGGTTTCCTCCTCCATTTGTTGAAAAGGATATCCTTCCTTCCTTCAGTCACTTTTGACTTTCGTCAAAGATGAATCAACCACCTTTGAATGGGTCTGTTTCTGGGCCCTATTCTGTTTTATTGATCTATTTATTCTTTTACCAAATCTCAGTCTTGATTATTGTAGCTTGGAACTGTCTTGAAGTCATGTAATACCAGTCCTTCTGCTTTGCTCTCCTGCATTTTTCCCATTAGCATTCTTAGGATTCACTGATGCTTTTTAAATACAATTGTATTCTATTTACTTACTTTTAAAATTTATTTTAAAATACATTTTTTCACTATTGTATACATTCAGCCATTCAAGAACCTGCATATTTATTTCTCTTTGTACTACATATTTTTCTTAGTGTCACTGTAGTATTTTTTGTCCCTCTACCATTTTTTTATTCCCATTACTCTCCTCCCACTCACAATGGCAACATCAGCTTCTCTATATCTATGTGTCTTCTTTTATTTTGTTTATTCTTTGGGGTTTTAAGAAATTCCACGTATATGTGAAATCATATGGTATTTGTCTTTCTCTGACTTGTTTTACTTAGCATAATATCCTTTAGGTCCATCCATCTTAAAATGGCAAGATTTCATTTTTTACTGCTGTGTAGTACTCCATTGTGTATATATGCCATATCGTCTTTATTCATTCTATTGATGGGCATCCAGATTGCTTCCATATCTTGGCTACTACTAGTAATGATGCAGTACACATAAGGGTGCCTATATCTTTTGAAATTACTTGGTTTTTTTCTTCAGATAAAGACTCAAAAGTAGAAATGCTGGAATGTTTGGCAGCTCTGTTTTTAATTTTTTAGGACTCTCCATACTGTTTTCTGCAGTGGCTACACTAATTTATAATCCCACCATCAGTGTATAAGGGTTCCCTTTTCTCCACATCCTCACCAGCACTTGTTTGTTGATTTGTTGATGACAGCCATTCTGACAGGTGTGAGGTAATATCTCATTATGGTTTTAATTTGTATTTCCCTGATGATTAGTGATGTTAAACATCTTTTCATGTGCCAGTTGGCCATCCGTATGTCCTCTTGGAGAAGTGTCTGTTCAGGCCTTCTGCCCATTTTTTAAATTGGATTGTTTGTTTTTATGGTCTGGACAGTCTTCAAAAAATGGAGCTGGAAAACTGGATATCCAGCTGGAAAAGAGTGAAGGTGGACCCTTACCATCCACCTTTACTCAGAGTGGATCAAAGCCTTAAACTTGAGAGCTAAAACTGTAAAAATGGGGGGAAGCTGCATGACATTGAATTTGGCAATGGTCTCTTGGATATTTTTGATATGCAATATATTCCTTTGAAAAATACTAAAGGTATCTTATTTTGCTATTGTGACTAAGGTAAATTAAGAGTTAGAAAGTATTGACTGTTGTGGCTTTTATTTTAAAAGTGGTTCTAGGCATATGAAATATGAAGATAATTTAGAGTATCTCTGCTTTTAATGGCACTTGTAAGTCCACTGAGAGATGATATACAGGCTCTAATAATAAGGCTTAATAAACACCGAGAGAGTGGGAAGCAAATTTGCTACGGAAACACAATTGGAGAGGCATGTAATGTGGAAACTGCCCAGGGAGGAAACGGAGTTTCACAGAAACCTGTGTTGAATAAATAAATCCTGTGAACTGTTTTAAATGTGGAGTGGGAGTTGGCCATACTTTATGAATTGAACTGTCTTCCCCACACAAAAAGAGAGCTTGCATTCTAACTCCCAGGACCTCAGAATGTGACCTTATTTTGGATGTAGGATGTTTTACAGACTCAACCAAGTTAAAATGGGGTCATCAGGGTGGGCCCTAGTCAATACGACTGGTGTCCTTATAAAAGGGGGTTCTTTGGACACAGACACAGAGGGAAGACGGCCGTGGGCAGCCGAGGAGAGAGACCTGAGAACAGCTCTCAGGAGGAACCAGTGCTGTTTCCACCTGTAAACTGGTGAATGTAATCGACTCTGGGTTTCTAGCTTCCAGAAATCTGAGACAATGTATTTCTGTTGTCAAATAAAAATAGAATAATGAAAATCTAAGCACTTAACCCCAGCATTCTAGGTCATTTACAGTCTAGCCCCCTGTAAAATGTCCAGCTTTATTAAGCTCTTGCACAACTCTCCATTCCAGCCAATGGGTTTACTCACTCATTAATCAACGCATTTTTGTTGTGTGTCTACCGTGCAAGCCAAAAGCTGGGCAGTGGTGATGAGATGTGACTCTGTCATCCAGTGTCCCTGCCTTTTGGAAGCTTTATGTGCTAGGGGGAGAGATGCGAGATGACCAACTTCACAGTTCATTGTTTGATTACAACTATGGTTAGAGGTAGAGATGAGATTCACTGAGAGAGCACATAACCGAGAACTGACCAAGTCTGGGAGAATCAGGGAGGTCCTCTCAGAAAGTAATGTTTGGACTTGAAGGATGAGTAAAGTTAGCAACTGAAAGAACATTCCTTGAAGATATTTTTGTATTTTCCCATGTCTGTGTGTTTGTGTATCCTGTGCCGTCTGCTTTACTGCGTGCCCTCTTCAAGTATCAAAATTGTGCCTCAGGATCTGGCTCATGTCCTTCTTCTTCCTAATCGTCTGCGGAAGTATTCTCTTGTCACTGAAAACTAGACAAGCATTGGTTTTTAGCTGCAAGCTCTGCATGGCCTTATGATGTTTCTGCAATTGTCACCCTGCCCTGTTACATAAATCTAGAAGTTACCCTTGATTCCAACCTCCATCCAAGCCACTCGCAAGTCGCTTTTGTTTAGTTCCGTGCAGAATTTTTTGAGAAAGCAATAATTAGAGGACTTGGTTTAAATAATCTTAATCTTTTTACCTCTGTTAAATTGTAAAACAAAACATTTAAAAAAACCCCACATTAACATAAATTACAGGAGATGGATTATAAAGAGAATTTATATTATTATTCCTAGCTTAATGAATAGTTACAAAAAGAATAGCTTCATAACCACCACCCAGGACAAGGAGTAGAACTACCCAGCAATACCACTACTGGGTATTTATCCAAAGAAAATAAAACCACTAGTTGGGAAAGATATATGCACCCCAATGTTGATTGTAGCATTATTTTCCATAGCCAAGATATGGAGGCATTTTAGGTGTCCACTGAAAGACATTTAATGGATAAAGAAAATGTGTGTATATATATGTATGTACGGAGATATATATACATGTATCTCCATACACACACACATATCTCCATACATACATACACAGTCTGTCCAGAAGGTATCCATCCAGCCAAGTATGATGAAAAATAGAGACATTTCTTTAAGATCCAAGATCCAAGAAACATTGTACATAGGACAATGACGCCTCAGTCCCCTTCAAAGTAGGCACCTTGGGAAAGTTCTCCCAGTCACTGTCAGCTGCCCATCTTATTTTCCTGAATCTAATTGACAGTCTGTAATCTCTTCTCTTTCAAAGGTTATTTTAGTTTTGGGAAAAGTCAGAAGTTTCAGGGCACCAAATCTGAGCTGGAGGTTGGCTGAGTCACCTGGGTGATTTGATGTGCCAAAAAACTGCATGAGATGTGATGCGTGATCAGGCATGTTGTCGTGATGAAGCTGCCAGTCACCAGTTGCCCAGGGATTGAACCCACTATGTGCCCTAGCTGTGGCCTTCTGGATCATCCCAGCTGTTTCTGTAGAGGAATGTTCAAGCTTAATGCAAAATTTGATGCAGATTCATTGCTCTACTTGCTCAGTCATTCTGAATGCAATGGCCATACAGTACACATGCTCACTCAGTGGTGTCTACTGCCCCTAATGACTAGTACAGTGAAGTCATCACTGTTCACACATGCGCATTCCAGTCCACTCTCCTTGGCTGCCAGTTTTCATCAATGTCATGCTAACCATTTTCATTATATTAACAATGGCTGGACTCACACACACGCACACACACACACACACACACACACACACACATTATGATGGAACATTATTCAGCAATAAAAAAAGAATGAAATCTTGCCATTTGGCACAACATAGATCAACCTAGAAGACATTATTCTAAGTGAAATAAGTCAGAGAGAGACAAATACCATATGATTTCACTTATATGTGGAATCCGAAAAACAAAACAAAATAAATGAACAAAACAGAAACAGACCCATAGATACTGGCAACAAGCTGATGGTTGCCAAAGAGGAAGGAGGGGGAGTGGGTGGAAAGAAAAACAATTAATTAGCAGAGGGAAAAATTTTTTTGTTAAATCCTCACCCTAGGATGTGTTTATTTATTTTGAGAGAGAGAGAGAGGAAGGAAGAGAAAGAAAAACATCGATGTGAGAAAGAAACATCAATCAGTTGTCTCTTGCACATGCCCCGACCGGGCATTAAACCCACTATGTGCTGTGACCAAAAATTGAACCTCTAGTCCTTTGGTGTTCAGGATGACACTCCAACCAACTGAACCACTTGGCCAGGGCAAGGGAAAAATTTTTTTTATAAATTAATACATGTAAAATACCTTGAATCCAGGGTAGAAATAGTGAGTCACAAATTTATATTTCTAACACTTTCAGTAGCTCTAAGATTTTTGATAGTAGTATGAAAACTTGTCCACTAGAAATCATTATTGAGTTTTCAGTACTGTATTCTAATACAGAAATGTTCTCTGCTTAGGTAAGATCTAGGCTGATTTTCTCCCTATTAAGTCCTAGCACATGGTAGTTTATTAAAATGAGAGTGTACGAGTAGATAACATTTGTCATGTCATTTACTAATTAATTGTTGTGAAGTACTTTTGACTTCATAGCACAGTATACCTACCGTTGCTAAAGGAAAAAAAATAGAACATTGCCAGCCACTCCACAAACTCTCCTTTTGCTTTGTTCCAAATATAGTCATGTCCCCTCCACTAAAAATATCCACAGTTGTGAACTTTATAGTAACACTTCTTTGGGTTTCTTTAGTTTTGTTACTTAAGTGTGCATCCCTTAACCACAACTGTTCACATTTTGAGGAGATGGATTTTCAGCCTTAAGAAACATTCCTGGCATGAGAAACTGGCAAGAAGCCTACTTAATTTTTAAAAAGATTTATATGCATCTTTTTTTATATATATGCATCTTAAAGAGACTGCATATATATATAAAGGAAGTAGCAAGTAGTTTTCTAAAGGAAAGCCTGGGCAGAAGGAAGGAGTGGGGGAAAGCTCTTTTTCTTTAAGCTCCAGGGAAATTAAAAAAAAAAATTAATGTTTATTTACCTTCATACCCAGGAATTAACTACACATAGGGTAGACAAAATAAATGTTTAAATTCTTTCTCTTTATTTACCGATTTTCAAGACAATGAATTAACTCCTAATTATTTTTCAAAGGTTTACCCTAGATGTCCCAAGGACTTTTTCTGAGAGCATACTAAATTTACTAGATAGACTATGTCTTGGTAGTAGTTGTTTGGGTCAAATATTCTTGGGCACATAGTATGTGTATAGTTTCAAATATTTCTTAAATTCGGGAACATTTTCTAATTTTTTAATTTTACATATTTTCTTGATTTATTACATATTTCATATAAAGATATATAACTTGAGTTTTAAATATATACTGTTCTCTTTTCTTTTTTTATTGTTGTTCAAGTACAGTTGTCTCCATTTTCCCATCACTACTTTCCCCCACCTCACCCACCCCCACCTCCCACTCTCAAACTTCGCCCCCCTTTGGCTTTGTCCATGGGTCCTTTATACATGTTCCTTGACAACCCTTCCCCTTCTTTCCTCTGTTATCTTCCTTCCCCCTCCCCTCTGGTTCCTGTCAGTTTGTTCTTTATTTCAATGTCTCTGGTTATAATTGTGCTTTGTTTTGTTGATTAGATTCCACTTATAGGTGGGATCATATGGTGTTTGTCTTTCACTGCCTGGCTCATGTCACTCAGCATAATGTGCTCTTGCTTGTCATATGTATTCTGTTTACTTGCTTCAGAGATGTATACACTCTGTATTGGCTGTTCTTTGTCTCTTCCATATTGGTCCTTGTCATTCAAATCATCTTGTGCTCATCTATGACTTCTCTACTATTAAATTCTTTTTCTTCCTCCTGTTTCCCTTAAGACATTTTATTCTGTCTTCTAAGTTAGTCTTTGCTTTTTCCTTTTCCTTTTTAGTTATTCACTCATTTCTGAGTTTTTCTAATTCATTTACTATGTTTTCCATAGTTTGAATGATTTTTAGCTGATTTAAAAAATCATAATTTGAGCTGTTTTGTGGGCATGTATTTCTGACATACTGTCATCAGGTTATGGAAATATTATCTGCTCCTTTTTAATGAACATTTTGTTTATTTATTTTTAGACAAAGGGGATGGGAAGGAGAAAGAGTGGGAGAGAAACATCAACGTGTGGTTGCCTCTCGTGTGTCCCTGCTGGGAACTGGCCTGCAACCCAGGCATGTGTCCTGACTGGGAATCGAACCAATGACCCTTTGCTTCACAGGCCCATGCTCAATCCACTAGCCACACCAGGCAGGCCCTGCTCCTTTTTTAAAATAACAACTTTATATTGACCTCAATAATTTTCTAGTGTTTATTTTTATATGAAATTCATTTTCTGGAAGTTTTAGAAGGAGTTGTGTGGTTAAGGACGGTTTTTCTAACTTTACAGAGTCCCCTTTTTTGTTGTTTTCATAAAATATTTTAAAATATGGTAGCTTACTGACTCTGTTTCCCTCCCACACTTTTATTTAGACCAAGGATTAGACCCATGGCCACCGGTTTTTGTAAATACAGTTTTCTTGGGACACAGCATTGCCTGTTCATTAACATATTCTTTATAGCTTCTCTGAGGCTAAATCAGCAAAATTGAGGAATTGCAACATGTACGCTACAGTCTACAAGCCAAAAATATTTACTTTCTAGCCACCTCCCTTTTTTTTACTGTCTAGACCTTTTAGAAAAAAAAGGTCTAAATCTTTGTTTCCTTTGCCTCTATTCTTTTCTCTAGTTTCTGGCCTGCTCAGTTTTGATTTTATTCTTACCAGTGTTTTCTCAGTGTGGGGCACCGTTGTAGAAGTGAGCCCCACCAACGGTTGGAGCATTCACAAGGAACCATATTGTTTCAAACCTTAGTACACCCTGTCTACATTTTTAAAATTGTGGTAAAGAGACTTCCAGTCAAGATGGTGGAGTAAGTAAACACACCTGATCTCCTCACACAACCACATCAAAATTACAACTACAATATAGAACAACCATAACTCAGAACCATCAGAAATTGAGTTTATCCACCACATCCACATCTGGTGGATAAAAATTTAGGAGAGATATCTCAGGAACAAGGAGTCTCAGCCTTACACCAGACCCTTTAGCCCAGAGTTCCAGTGCCAGGAAGATAAGTCCCCATAACCTCTGGCTGCAAAAACCAGCAGGGATTAAGTCAGTGGAAGAAAGTTCTAGAGTTCCAAGCAGTTCCTCTTACAGAACCCACACACAGACTTGCTCAGACTCCCTCTGAGCTCCAGAACCAGTGGGGTAACAGCTTGAAAGGCACCAGTGAAATAAAGGGAGGGACTGAAGTGGCTGGCATCAAGGCAAGAGCTGGGAGACAGCTTTCTCCTAGACAGAAAGGTGGGCAAAGACCATTGTTCCTTTTCTGAACCTTCCTCCCACATAGCCATAGAGCCAGCAGGCAGGTGCCATTTCTGAGACTCTATCAATCTGGTTAACAATGTTTGCCCCATACCGAGATCCCCTGAGGCTCCAAATTACTGACCTGCTCAGGCTGTTAACAGTAGCTTTTCCATACAAATGTCTAATCTTGGCTCATGCTTCACAACTTTCTAGATTCTCTCAAACAAACAATAGCTGGCCTCAGTAAGTCCCCAACCCCCAAACTCCATGCTAGGTGGCCCCCGGCCCAGCACTACCAGCAGTCAGCATAGGTTCACATGTTGACTTTGCCTGGGAAACTCCATGCCCAGCATAAGTAGTGGTCATCTGCAGATTGCGTTGTAGCTCACACAGTGTGGCCCCAGGCAGAACACAGGGCAGGACTTACCTTGGCCTATACCACCTGGGAAACCTCAGACCCTATACAACCAATGGAAATCTATAGACCACATTGGAGTTACTACCATTATGCCCCTGCACAGCAGATCCTCCACAGAGAGTGGAGGTTGGTGGTGGTCACAGCCAGTCCTTGCAGCTGACTGGCCTAGGTAAATTCCTCCCATTGGCATTACCAACAGCAGTCAAGGCTGAACTATGAGAGGAGGGTGTACTTAGCCCACTCAGATGATGCACCTCGAGTACCCAGCTTGGGTGATAGTGGAGGCTGTGCCACTGGACCCTATAGGACACCTACTAGATTAGGTCACACTACCAAGACAGGGAGTCATAGAGGCTCTACCTAATATACATAGAAACAAACTCAGGGAGGCTGCCAAAATGAGGAGACAAAGAACATGGCCCAAATGAAAGAACAGAACAAACTCCAGAGCTAAACAAAATGTAGATAAGCAATCTATCAGATGCAGAGTTCAAAACACTGGTTATAAGGATGCTCAAGGAACTTGGTGAGGACCTGAGCAGCATAAAAAGGATCCAGACAGAAATGGAGTTTACACTAACTGAAATAAAGAACAATTTACAGGGAAACAAGAGTAGAGTGGGTGAAGCCAAGAATCAAATCAATGATTAGGAACGTAAGGAAGCAAAAAACCACCAATCAGAACAAGAAGAAAAAAGAATAAAAAAAATGAGGATAGTGTAAGGAACCTGTGGGACAACTTCAAGCATTCCACATTTGCATTATGGGGGTGTCCGAAGGAGAAGAGAAAGAGTAAGGAATTGGAAATGTATTTGAAAAAATAATGAAAGAAAACTTTCTGAATTTGGTGAGGGAAATAGATGTGCAAGTCCAGGAAGCACAGAGAGACCCAAACAGGATGGACCCAAAGAAGCCCACTCCAAGATACATCATAATAAAATGCCAAAGGTTAAATGAAGATAAAGTAGAATCTTAAGAGTGTCAAGGGAAAAGCAGTTAATTACCTATAGGGGAGTTCCCATAAGACTGTCAGCTAATTTCTCAAAAGAAACATTGCAGGCTAGAAGAGATTGGCAAGAAATATTCAAAGTCATGAAAAGCAGGGACCTACAGTCAAGACAGCTCTACCCAGAAAAGCTATCATTTAGAATCAAAGTGCAGATAAAGAACTTTCAGGACAAGAGAAAACTAAAGGAGCTCTTCATCACCAAACCATTGTAAGAAATGTAAAAGGGACTTAGTTTAGAAAAAGAAGATCAAAACAATGAATAATAAAATGGCAATAAATACACATCTATCAACTTGAATCTAGAAAATAAACTAAGCAAACAAGAAGAAGAGAGACAAAATCATGGATATGGAGAGCATTTTGATCGTTGCCAGGTGGGAGGCGTGTATGGAAGAATGGCTGAAGAGGCGAGGGATTAAGAAGTACAAATAGGTTCGGGACTTTCGGCCAAGATGGAGGCATAGGTGGAAATACTGTACCTCTTCACACAACCAAATTTAAGGACAACCAAGATTTAGAAATGAAAACACAACCAGAACAGACAGAAAATTGAACTGTACCAAAGTCTGACAACAACAAACCATTTATCCAGACTGATAAGAGGGGAGGAGTTGGCGGCCTGCAGAGAGGGGTCATGGCAGGGAAAGGCGGTGGTTAGCAGACCAGGCGGGCGAGGGACAAAAACCCAGTTAAGGCTCGCAAGATGGCTGACTGGCTGACCGTGGACACACATTCATGCACAGATAAACCAGGCAAAAAAAAAAAAAAGGGCAGTGAGACAAACCACGCAACCCAGGGCCCCAGTGACAGGAATTAAAGCCTAAAAGCACTGACTGGAAAAACTTTCATGCGTTGAGGTGCCGGGAGAGGCTTCCAGGCTCACAGGAGAGTTTGTTGGGGAGACCCACAGGGTCCTAGAACATACACAAGCCCACCCACCCAGGAATCAGCACCAGAAGGGCCTAATTTGCTTGTGAAAAGTGGCTGACCTGCCCTGGTTAACACATAAGCCTCCACCCCTCACACATAACAGGCACAAACAGACCAAAACATTATGGCTCAAGCAGAAGAACAGCTCAAAGCCCCAGAGCCAATACTTCTAAGCGACAAAGAGATAGCCACCCTATCAGATGCACAGTTCAAAACACTGGTGATCAGGATGCTCACAGAACTGGTTGATTTTAGTCACAAATTAGACGAACAAATGAAGGCTAAACTAAGTATGAAGGGAAATGCACAGGGAACCAATAGTGATGGAAATGAAACTGGGACTCAAATCAATGGAGTGGACCAGAAGGAAGAAAGAAACATTCAACCAGAACAAAATGAAGAAACAAGAATTCAAAAAAAAAAATGAGAGGTTTAAGAACCTCTAGGATATCTTTAAATGCTCCAACACCCGAATTATAGGGGTACCAGAAGGGGAAGAGTAAGAGCAACAAGTGGAAGAATTATTTGAACAAATAATAAAAAAGAACTTCCCCAATCTGGTAAAGACAATAGACTTCCAGGAAATCCAGGAAGCTGAGAGAGTCCCAAAGAAGTTGAACCCAAGAAGGAACACACCAAGGCACATCATCATTACATTAGCCAAGATGAAAATGAAGGAGAGAATCCTAGAAGCAGCGAGAGATAAGGGGCCAGTCACCTACAAAGGAGTTCCCATCAGACTGTCAGCTGATTTCTCAAAAGAGACCTTACAGGCAAGGAGGGGCCAGAAAGAAGCATTCCAAGTCATGAAAGGCAAGGACCTACATCCAAGATTGATCTATCCAACAAAGCTTTCATTTAGAATGGAAGGGCACAGAAAGTGCTTCTCAGATAAGGTCAAGTTCAAAGGAGTTCATCATCACCAAGCCCTTATTATATGAAATGTTAAAGGGACTTATCTAAGAAAAGGAAGATGAAAAATATGAACAGTGACAGGACAGCAAACTCACAGTTATTAACAACCACACCTAAAACAAAAGCAAATTAAGAGGACAGCTAGATCAGGAGTGGAACCATAGAAATGGAGATCATATAGAGGGTTAGCAACAGGGGAGTGGGAGGAGGAGAGAAGGGGAAAAGGTACAGAGAATAAGTAACATAGACGGTAGGTAGAAAATAGATAGGGGGAGAGCAAGAATAGTATGGGAAATATAGAAGCTAAAGAACTTGTGATACATGGACATGAACTAAAGGCGGGGAATGTGGGTGGGAGAGGGTGTGCAGGGTGGAGGGGAATGAAGGGGAAATGGGACAACTGTAATAGCATAATCAATAAAATATATTTAAAGAAAATAAGTACAAATAGGTAGTTACAGAATAGCCATGGAGATGTAACTTACAGTATAGGAAATGGAGTAGCCAAAGAACTTATACACATACCATGGACATTTATGAAGCTGTGGGGATTTCCTGAGAAAGTGGGAGGCTCTGGGTAAAGGGTGACAAAGGAGGAAAAATTGAGATAACTTTAAATAGCATAACCAAAGTATAATTAAAAATAATATAAATAAAAATTGTGGTAAAATATATATAACCTAAAGTTTATCATTTTAACTGTTTTAAGGTAATAATTCAGTGGCATTAAGTATATTCACAATGTTGTGCAACCATCATCAGCATATATATCCAGAACTTTTTTATTATCTGAAAGTGGAACTTGTACCCATTAAACAATTACTCCCCATTTCACCCCTCCCCCATAACCTCTGTTCTTCTTTCTGTAAATTTGCTTTTCTAGGTACCTCACATAAGTGGAATCATACGGTGTTCATCCTTCAGTGTCTGCCTTATTCCACTAAACATGTTTTAAAGACCATCCGTATTGTGGCTTTATCAGAATTTCATTCCTTTTTATGACTGAATAATATTCCACTCTATGTATATACCACATCTTGTTGATCTGTTCATCTGTTGATGGACACTTGGGCTGTTTTCATGTTTTAGCTACTGTAATAATGTTGTTACAAACATTGGAATACAAATATCTGAGTCCCTGCTTTCATTTCTTTGAGTATATGTCTCAGAGTGGAGTTGCAATTATTACTATATGGCAATTCTATTTCAAATTCTTGAAAAACTGCCACAGCGGTTTTTCCCTTTTTCTGCATGGCTGTACCATTTTACATTCCCACCAGCAGTGCACATGCATTCCAATTTCTCCTCATCTTGCCAACACTTATTTTTTTCTTGATTCATTTTTGTTTTAATAACAGCCATCCTAATGGGTGTACAGTTATATCTCATTGTGGTTTTGATTTGAATCTCCCTAATGATGAATGATTAACGATGAGCATCCTTTAATGTGCTTATTGCGAATTTGTGTATCTTTGGAGAAATGTCTATTCAGTAAATTTGAGTTGCATTTGGTTGTTGTTGAGTTGCAGGAAGTCAGTTCTTTCTATAATTCATATATAAATCCTTTATCAGATATATGATTTGCAAACATTTACTCCTGCTTGTAGGTTTCCTTTTATTATTTTCCTTTTTTCCAATTAATTAGTCATTTATAGGGAGATGCTTAAAGATCATATACATACCCTCTTTCTCATCAAGCTTTCACTTGCTAGTTTAAGCATTTATTAATGATTCTTTTTCAAATCAGGGGTTACTTTTTTGAGCACCTATCATGTTCCAGCTGCTGCTGTAGGGGGCTAACATGTATTATTTCTATGTCACAGATTAGGAAACTGAAGCTGAAGAGGTGAAACAATGGCACGAGGACAAAGGCAGCAAGCAGTGGAAATTGCAAGTAGACTTCAGAACCATCTGCTTCAAGTTCACATGTTACAGGTTGGGAAGCAAGTGTTAGCTGGAAACTTGGGACTCCATGCATCACGTCTATTGAGCAACCTGTTTCTGATGTTCCTCCCTTGTGCTTTCCAAACAATCCCCGACTTCGAGAGCGGGTAAGGCAGGCGGACTTCAGGGCTGGGACAGGCTGGGTGTGTTCTGCAGTCAGAGGCAATTCCCCACAGACAGTATCAGCTACTCAGACCAATTCCCTGTTTGCAACTTCACGTGCCACTATGTATCTGCAGTGCCCTGCAGGTATGGCTGTGTCAGTAGCTGGGTTCATAGAACCAGAAGGCCCAAGCTGTCCTTTCACAGGGCAGGGGATAGAAGGTCAAGACCTGGTAACCTGGCAGGTTCTGGGTTAAACATCCCCATTCGTCTCTTGTGTGGGACCTTAGCCGAGGGGACCAGAACATAGGCAGGGTGGAGCCCTAGGACCGAGAGCCAGAGCCCTGAGTCATCAGGATACTAAAGAGTCAGGGCCAGGGCAAGACACGCCAAGCCAGAAAACCTGGAGGAGGGCCATTATCTGAATGCTGGGAGGAGGGAGAAGTCACCAGATGCAGGCAAGGTCACAGGAGGGGATTACAGTCAGGATTGGAGTGAAGAAGAAGCTGCAACAGGTCAGGATCAACAGGGCTGCTATCGGAGATCCGGAACCTGTGTGTGGACATCACCAGTGCTGGAGGCTTGTTCTCCAGGCTGACAGTGGCCTAAGCCTGGTAGATTGGCCCAGGCTGGGGATGGACAAAGCCAGGAGTGCATTAGTGGTGGGAGCCCTCTTGGATCGGGCTTTGTGGTGGACATTCATCTCTTCGGTCACAATGGACACCTCTAACAGGCTCTTCAGGTCCATTCCCTCCTCAGCTACCTGAGGTGCAGCCTCTGTGCCCTAACTGCTGGAGTCCCCTAGTTCAGCACCTCATCTGCTATGATTATTCAGTCGGGCCCTGACCCTTGCTTTGGGTGAAAACTGCATTCTTCTGCAGCTTTAATCTGAGACTTTCTGTACAGTGGCTCTTTTCTCTTTAAACTATCTGGAAATAATTTCAAACTTACAAAAAGCAGGACAATAGAAAAATACAGATTTTCCCCTGAACCATCTTAAAGTGAGTTAAGTAGGCCACGGTCATTTACCCCTAAGTACTTCCCTGTATACCATATTTTGCCATGTATAATGAGCACCCACATTTTGGGCCCAAACTTTCAGGAAAAGAACTTTCATTTTAGTTTTTTAATTCAATTATTTGTTTATTTATATTTAGCAACAAAACCAATTATCATATTCCAGGGCATTATTTTGCATATGGATATTATTATTGCCTTCTAGACTTATACTTTTAATGCATTTGCATAAATAAAAGGATTAAAAACATTTATATAGATATGGAATTAGTACTACCCATGTACAATGTGCATCCTTATTTTTCCTTTGAAAATTTGGCAAGATGTATGCATCATACGTGGCAAAATATGGTCATCATTGCTGCATCGATAAGCAGCAAATACTATGTTCTTTATCAAAACTGCCCCCGATTTAGCATCCCCTGATGACTGTCGCCTATGCCAATCTTCTCAAACAGTGACTTGCTAACTCCGGGACTCCTCCATGCTTTCTGTTCTGCCCTCAGTGTTCTTCTGTGAACGAGAGACCTTCTCCCATTTATGTATTTATACACTCATGGTATGGCCTCATGAATTCCTATTTTTCCCATGATTTACCATTTAATACTTAATTATTTTTGTGTTTAAATTGCCCCATATTTGCTAGTAGGGACTCCTTTGACCTTTCTCCTTTAAACATTTTTAATTTATTATTGACATTTAGCACTTCCTTGCTTTCTGATGTAGCAAGGAATTCCAAACATATCTCGTACCAGCCCCGGGCTCAGTCATTCCTCCGAGGAGCCTGACCCTTTCAGTGGTGATGCTATTCAAGGTCACGTTTGGAGGAGCAGGTGTCCTCATTGCTACTGAAGTAGCAATGTGTCCTTGCTCTTTCGCTCTTTTAATGGACAGGTCTAGGAAATATATGCATGAATACACACGTGTACATATGTGTATATATTTGCATCTTCATAAATGTGTGTGAAAGAAAACATGTCTATACACATTCATACACATCTTTTAGAAATCATGAATTTCCCCTGATACCTCCTCACAGGGTTATTTCTTGCCTGCCCCATTCCATGTTTGTATGCCTCTTCTTCCTCAGTGAGAATCCTGGCCACCTAGCCTAGCAGTTGAGCGAGTGCTCAACCCTATGTTATATCTGAAACAGTTTATTGTGTCTAAAATGGTTTCTCAGTTGTTTGCCCCACACCATTACAAACAGCAGACCTTCTAAAAAGAGTTCAGGATTTGCTTGTAATTCTCCCCACTTCTCACCACATCTCTGTCCCCAGCTGAGGGGATGTCGCGTCAAATATTATTGGGTTCAATGTAGTCAAATTGGTTCTTCATTCTTTCTTTCATTGTGGTTATAGTACTTACTTGAAATACAATTGGCTTCATTGTTTCAGTTTGCTTTCAGTTTTAACTTGCCTCCTTTCCATTCTTGCTGATTTAATTTTATATTTGGATATGTGGAATATAACCATATTTTCATACTATACAAAAAGGTGTGTGCTCAGAGAAATATCACTTCCACCTATTCCCCTTAAAGCCCCTTAAATCAGAAGATAATCAAGTGGATTATTTTCTGATTTATCCTTTTCATGTTTTATTTTGTAATGTTTAACAGTTATAATGGGTATATATTTATATTTTCCCTTCTTTCACGCAAAAGATAGCACACTATTACATGTGTGGAGCAATAAGCAATACGTTTGATCTTTGTCCTCTGTTCCTGGCACAGAACCTCTTGAAACCCTTGAAGTTTCCTGAGGGATGAGAGTGTCTTCAGTTACTCTTATGGAGGACCTCCCTCCCTTTAAAAGGATTCTATTTATTTATTTTCAGAGAGGAAGGAAGGGAGAAAGAGAAGGAAACATTGATGTGCAAGATAAACATTGATTGGGGGTACCTGGCCCAAAACCCAGGCATGTGCCCTGACCGGGAATTGAAGGGATGACCTTTCACTTTGTGGGGTGATGTTCAACTCACCGAGACAACCAGTCAGGGCAGGAGCCCCTTTTTGAGCACACCTGAGTTTATGCTAATGAGGTGACTTAGTGTGGGGCCCTCAGATGGCCTCAGGATGGGTCACCAGAAAGACCAAGTGATTAGAAGTTTGGAAGTTTCAGCCCCACCCACCGACCTCCTGAACCATGAGATCGGTTGAGCTTGCTGGGTGGCGACTGTACCCACATGACGGGACGGCGGTGCACCCCAGTCCATGGGAACAGGGGCTCCTGTGCTTGGGATTTTCCGGACCTCACCTTAGACACCTCTCATCTGGCTGTTCATCGGTATCAGTTATAATAAACTGGTAAACATAAATGTTTCTCTGAATTCTGTGAACTGCTCTAGCAAATTAATCAAACCTGAGGAGGGGGATGAGGGAACCTCAAATTTAAAGCCCACTAGGTGGGCTTTACCTGGTTTTCTGCTCAAAATATCCCAAGGGTAATAATGTCGAGATGTGGCTGGGTTCTCACCTGGAGGCTCTAGAAAGAATTCACTTCTAAGGAAATTCAGTGGCAGAATTCAGTTCCTGGGACTGAGGTCCTCATTTTGTTGTGGGCTCTCAGCTTCTAGTGGCTGCCCCCCATTCCTTGAAATGGCCCCTCCATCTTCAGACCAGCCACAGTGGGTCAGATTATTCTCACTTGGAATCTCTCTGACTTCTGTCAAAGATAAACAAAAGTGGATGCTAGTTAAAGTGTTAAGGACAGATTTTAATCAGTAACAACTATTGCAATAGGGAAAGGAGTCCAATGTGAACTGAACTGAGCTCCAATATGTACAGGGGGGATGGGATTCTTGAAGGGGGAATGCGGTGGAGTGATGGGAATGAGGGTGTGAGCAGGGTTCGAGTAGCATCAGGGAAGCGAAAATTGCAAAGGGTCAGTTAGTGTAAATCAGGCCAGCTATGCCTGCTAGCTGATGATTATTGAGGTTAAGATTCTATTCTCTCAGAGAGATTGGGAGAGAGAGGCTCTACTCTCGGGTATTGGCTGGAACAAATAATTAATTTTTTGACAGGCTTGAGCTTTCTTGGGCAGGCACTTCAAGGGGGTGTAGGGTCATCCTAGGGATGTGGCCTTGAGCTGTTGGAAACTATGTTAGTGTTTGTTCAAGTCTTTGTAGACCAAGGTTAATGCCTAATTCAGAAGAGGCTCAGCAGAGTGTGGCTGGGCCTCACTGGATAATGTCCCTTTTGCCGTATAATGTCACATAATCATGGGAATAACACCAGGGGGCTAAGTTTATAGGAACCATCTTAAAATTCCCTCCTAGCAGTTGTGCTGGTCAGCGCAGGATGAACTGTCTGGGGCCCTGAGCAAAGCCGCAGCTCCCTCAATCTCTGGTTACCATGAATGGGAAGAGCCTTAGGGTCCCAACAGGAACTTTTTTGGCACTTACAGTGTGGGAACAGGGATGGAGGCTACATACAATGTCTTAGACAATGAAGGGGAGTTCCCCCCCCCCCCCCCCATGAATTAACTTTAGTAAAGGACAACTTCTGTGTGGCCAAATCCTGTCTGTGCTTTTGTGCAAGAACATACACCTACCTCACGTGGCCTTTAATGCTTGCTTTGGTTCCAGCCTTCCTTGAGTGACTTGGCCCTTGCTTTTGGAAGCTACGGCAGCGTGAGTGGCTGATGGGAGCACAAGCTGTAGGTCAGATGAGTCCAGACTCTACCATTTGCTAGCCGTGGGACCTTGAAATAACTTAGCTTCTTTGTGTCTTGATTTATTTCTTCATTTACAAAATGTGAATAATTATACTAGCTATTTCCTGGGATAGTTGGGGGGATAGAATGAAATCACGTTCGTAGAGTGCTAATGCATTCCTGGCACATAGTAAGTGCCTGACAAATGTGAGTCTTCTGAATTTGTCACTCTGTCTTGCTCATTTGTGGCTCTGTACCCCAAATTCTTTTTGGCTTTTTCTGTGGTCCTTAGTGTTAGTCTCTGGATTCTCTCAGCACAGTGGCTCTTGGCTCCTAAGTGTCCTGTCCTGGAGCTTGCCCTACTCTTACACCTGCTGTAATTCTAAAAAGATGGAATCCTAAAAAGAAAGTACCCTGCATAGCAGACATCTGCTTTACAATAACCAAACACACCCTGGCCAAGTCGCTCAGTTGGTCACAGCATCGTCTTGAATCGCCAAGGTTGTGGGTTTGATCCCCAGTTGGGGGACATACAAGAATCAACCAATGAATGCATAAATAAGTGGAACAACAAATTGATATTTCTTTCTCCCTCTCTCTCTAAAATCAATAAATGAAAATTTAAAAGTAAAGATACCCAGACAAAAAGCAACCTTTTCAGAAACTTGCATCACGCCGTCTGCTTAACTCAGTTCCAAATTCAAGAAAAGGCATCTCTTCTGTTTATTATTATGTAACAAAATACTTCAAAACTTGGTGGCTTGAAGTAACCATTTTATTTTGATCATGTTTTTGTGAGGCAGAAGTGGGCTTGGTTGGGCGGTCTATCTCCAGTCCACACTGGGTCAGCTGGGGCTGCTCCTTGGAGCATCCTTGGAGGATCCACCTGCAAGACAGCTTCTTCACTCCCATACGGAGCACCTGCACGTGCTGCTCCAACCTCCGGGGCCTTCAGGATGCTCGTGCTTCTCACAGCATGGCTGTCAGACCTCTCATGTGGCACCTGTCTCTCCTGGCGTAAACATTTCAAGAGGCCCAGGTAGAAGCTGCAAGGTCTCTTATGTACTATGCTCAAAGTTCAAGAACATCATTTCTGCTGCATTCTTTTGGACAAACAAGACTACAAAGCCAGAATGGTTTTTAGGGGAGGGGAATTAGATTCCACCTTTCTTTGAGAGTAGCAAAGAATGTGTATGATCTTTAATCCACCACAGCCTCTGATGAGAGGGAGCTAAATCCCACCTGGAACCCTGCTGCAATGAGGCCTGGGAAATGTAATTTTAGGGTTTCTAGTGCCTGAAGCAATAAGGAGGATGGGAAGGCACTCAGAGGAGGATGAGACAGTCATTCTCCTGTATGCACTCAGTATTCACTTGTGTCTTAGTAATCAGATCCTGTAACCAGCTTCCCTTCATCCTTGGCACAGCATCCTCGAGTTCAAAAGGTCATTGGGAGCAGTCGTTCCCTCAGGATAGCCTGTCCTCTAGATCATGGTTTCATTTTTTTTTTTTACTAAAACTCAGAGCAAAAAAAATACTGCTTATATCCATACAGGAACATATATATATATAAAATTGAAAAAAAACTCATGAAACAATCCTTATCTTTACCATGTGTGATGTCCTTTTACAATTTCTCTCTTCTATTGTATTCTATTTTATTGTATTCTATTTCTTTGAAACAAAGATGCTGCTAGTGTCACCACTAAATTTCATGACTCACTAATGAGTTATCACTCATATTTGAAAAATACTGCTGAACACTTGGATCTCTACATATAAATAGAGAGTCAAAAACTGAAAAGAAGTGAGTCAATATGAAAAAATTATGTAAGAACAAAAAAATGTCCTCAAAGTAAATTTACTTAATTCAACAAAAGTGCATTAAAGTATATCCTTGTTTTACAATGACTCATTCCCTTCTCTATAAGGTGGTTACACATGCCACCATCACTCAGTTCCATTGTGACGCTAAGCTACGTGACTTCTTTGTCCTTTATCACGTCTGAGCAGACACTTGAAATGCCATTGCATGTTTTGGTTTGACCTCTAGCAGTTCTGCCCTCTGCTGTGGGACCAGCATGTCCCAGACAGGCCTGTTCTTTCCACCTGCGTCTCAGAGAGAAAACACACGGAGCCGAAGGGCAGCCTACCCTCAGCCTCCAAGTCACATGAGAAACAAGTATTTGTTGTCATAAGCCACTGAGGTCCAGTGTTGTTTGTAACTGCAGCAAAAGCGGACTCATTTAAGAAGTAACTACTTCTTAAATTAGTACTTTAAGAAGTACTTAAATTAGTACTTCTTAAATTTACTACTTTAAGAAGTAACTTAGTGAAAAACAAACAAAAACTCAAAGCTCCCTTTTGAACATTTAAACAGTACAGAAGTATATAAAGCAAAATATCCCCTTCCCCTTGGCCAGCTCCCTGCTCCTTCAGGAGTCACCTTCGATGGCATTTTGAGGATGGCGCCTTCGAGGTGCGTATTCTTTCAGAGCATGACATTTTTGAAATGGCTGTTTTCTGATTTTAATGCGATAAAATTAGTACATAACGCTTCATAAATAAACCTTTATTGAAACACAGCCAGGCCTATTGTTTCTTTATTGCTTATGGCTGCCGTCACGCTAACGCCGCAGAGCTGAGTGTTGCACCGGAGACTGTGATGCCGGGTGTCTTTACTGCCTGGCTCTTCGCAGAAAGAGTTTGCTGAGCCTTGGTGTAGGTCTACCAAACGTTAACATTCACTATTTTCTCACGTTTGTTTCATTTCCCTCTCTTTGTAAAAATAAATTTCTTTTATTGATTTTAGAGAGTGGGAAGGGAGGGAAAGAAGGAGAGAAACACAGATGTGAAAGAGAAATATCACTCAGTTGCCTCCCACATGCACCCACCTGGGGACTGAACCCACAACCCAGGCATCTGCCCTGACTGAGAATAGAACTCATGAGCTTTCGGTCTGCAGGACGACACCTGACCAAGTGAGCCACACTGGCCAGCACTGATTTTCCTCTCTTTTGTATATGGATTTTTTCCCAAAGTACTTAAAATGAACTGTAGATATCATGACACTTTTATTTGTATATATTTCAGTATGTATCTCCTAAGGATGGTACTCTTCTCCATAAACGTCATTATAATTATCACACCCAAAGCATTTAACCTGAATACAATTCTATTAGCTAATAATTAAATTTCAAATTGCCCTTGAAAATGCCCTTCATAGCCTTTTCCCTCTCAATTCAGTATGTAATTAAGATTTTAAATGCACTTAGTTATCATGGCTCTTTGGTTGCCTTTAATTTTAGAACTTTTCCTCATCTTTTTAGACTCTCATGAAACAGATGTTTTTGAAGAGTCCAGGGCAGCCTCTCAATTTGGGTTTTTCTGTGTTGTCCCCCAGTATTAGATTCAGGTTAACCATTTTTGTCAAAAATTCTACATACGCAATTATCAGGGGGCTCCTAATGTTACTTTACCCAATTATTTGTGATGTTCTGTCACCTCTTTATATATTACCTGCTAAATCTCCCTGCTGTAGTGGTTAGTTTTCCTTTTTTGTAATTAACAGGTGCTCTGTGGGGAAATTCTTTGAGCTGTATGAGTAACGTATTTCTCAACAACTTTTGCCCTGAGGTTTTAGGCTCTGTGGATAATTCTTTCCTGAATCAATTTGGTCATGGATGATGTAAATGGACATCAGTATTTTAAAAAATGGTCCTCAAGTGATTTTAAAGTACTTCATGGGGGTTGGGAATCACTAGACTAGTGCTTCTCAATCCGTGTTTACAAATTCCCTGGGGATCTTATTAAAATGCAAGTTTGGATTCAGCAGGACTGGGGTGAAGGTGAGATTGAGCATTTCTAACAAGTTTCCATGGACCACCCTGCATCTAGTTAAACTCCAGAACACCTACAATTCATTCTAGATACAATACCTATCTTCCCTAATTTAGTTTTGTCTAGTCTACCGTCAAGATTCTCAATTACAAACATCAGAGCACATTCTAGCTATTCTGCACAGAAAAAGCATTTATTAATGGGCATTGGGGAGCACTCAGAAATTCTTGGAGCTGATCTCCCAGGAACAGTGACCAGACCACGTTGTAAAGCTGACCTAAGTAGGGAACCAGTATTTCCATTGCCGGACGCTGAGCCCATCTGCACCGATGCCAGGGATGCAAACCAACTGTACCCACAGCTGCCACCAGCACCAGTGCCACACGTGCCTGGAACTCAACCTCAGAGCTACTGCCAGTCCCCAAAGCCATTGTCATTGTCTCCCTCGTCAGCAAACAAATGCTACACAGAGCCCAGATTTCCACGTTGTTTATTTCTAAAGTTTCACACAAGTATGTTGGACTGCTGGAGCCTAAGTCATATCCCTATTCTTTAGCTGCAAGGGAGGCTGGGAAATCACATTTTCTGGCTTCTCTCTTGGGGAATGGGGAAGGAGCATGATTCATAAGGCAGAAAATGCTTCAGCCCTTGTTGGTGTGGCTCAGTGGATTGACCACCGGCCTATGAATCAAAGGGTCACCAGTTTGATTCCCAGTCAGTGCATATGCCTGGGTTGTGGGACAGGTCCCCAGTAGGGGGCACTCCAGAAGCAACCACATATTGATGTTTGTCTCCCTCTCTTCCTCCCGTCTCCTCTTTAAAAATAAGTAAATAAAATCTTTAAAAAATATGCTTCAAAAACACAACTCCAAAACATGACCAGTACATGATTCTTGGAAAGAATAAGTGTAATGATTGCTGAGAAATCTATGAAGAATAAGAATAATAGTAGAGACTTTCCCTCTTATATGGAAAATATACAGATACTTTGGGGGAAAAAGGGTTCAGTACTCACACTTTACATCAAAATTAATAATAGGTAGATTAAAGAGTTAAATTGATTTTTAATTCACTAAAATTCTAGAGTAAAATAGAGAAAATTATTTATCATATTTCATGGTGGAAAGGAACATTCCAAATTTAATAACATTGGAATAACTCACAAATAAAAATAGCTTTACTTGCAGAAAACATAGAACTTATATATGTAAATAAAATAAAAGATAATCATGGGAAACACGTACAATAAATATAATAGGTGCAGAGGCAATATTTTAATATATAAAAAATTTACATACATTGAAAAACTGCTAAGAACAAGTAGGTAAATAAGTAAAGGATATAACTTGGACAATTCATCAATAGGAAAATACAAATCACTAAAGACATATATAAGCTTTCAACCTGATTAGGAATGGGGGGAAAATGCAAATCAGCACACAGATATCATTTAAAAAAATTCATCAATAGAAACAAACTGATAGTTACAGAAACTGATGGTTGCCAGAGGGGAGGGGATTAGGAAGTGCAAGTTTCCGGGTGTGAAATAAGTCACAGCGATGTAATGTGCAGCATAGGGAATAGAGTCAATAACATCATAATAGCTATGTACAGTGACAGATGCTTACTAGACTTACTGTGATGATCACTTAGTAGGGTTACATCTGAGACTAATAATAATATGGTATATTAAGTATAATTAAAAATAAATTTTAAGAAAAATTCAAAACAAAACATACTTATTGATAGATTGATATAAAATTTTAACAAGAATATCCAGTGTTAATGAGAAAAGAAACAAACGGATTTTTTCACACGTTGCTTTTTTGAAATAGTCCTATTTGAAGCAAAAGGGCACAATTTTGGCATTCAAAAAAATAAGGACCACAGTTGCCCTGGCTGGTGTGGCTCAGTGGACTGAGCACTGGCCTATGAACCAAAGGGTCACCAGTTCGATTCCAGGGCACATGCCTGGGTTGCGGGCCAGGTCCCCAGTAGGGGGTGTCCGAGAGGCAACTACACACTGATGTTTCTCTCCCTCTTCTTTTCCCTCCCTTCCCTCTCTCTAAAAAATAAATAATAAATATTTTTTAAAAGACCACAATGTATTGATCCATATCGAGAATATAGTAGCCTAAGCATTAATAATAAAACTTAAGAAAGAAAAGGGTCATCTTTTGACATTTCTAAGATATCAAAGCATTCTGAACATTTGGTAAAGGAAGGAAAGAATCAGCATTTCTTCTGCCTTTTCTTCAATAATTTAGGATACCCAAATGTTTGATGAAATCAAGTTTTTTTTTAATTTATTTTTTGAACTTGTATAAGAGTTTATCTGAACCATACTGACAACATATGCCAGGGAGCAAGCTCTCAAATGTTTTCAAGAAAGTTCTTCTTTTAAAAGAATTACAGCAAAGGAATTATAGGATTAGGAAAGATTTCTATTTGCAATCTCTAATGAAATAATAAATTTAGTCAGTCATCATCAATGATTCCATCATCAATGATGGAATTCCATCAACTGACATCAGGTGGAATGTTGGTGGGAACTTTATAATGGATAAACCAAGCTGACCCTACCAGTCAGTCTTCACATTGCCCCAAGGATGAACAAATGTTCTGTCCCTGTGCTGTGATGCAATAAGAAGCATACCAACCCCACTGAAATATTCTTGCCACCCAATGACCCCCCTTTAAAAAAAACTGGTTGTGTTAATTTAATCAAGCATCTATTTGGAATATCAGAAAATATGCAAGCTAGAGAAAAGCGTGAAATATCATAAAGATGCAATCAACCAAATCCCGTTTATGGGAAGTTTATAGGAGCAATAAGTTAAGACATATATCAACCAAAACCGACTTTGCATTCTGATTTTAGCAAATCAATATAATTTCAAACCATCAGGGAATATTGGTATAAACAAAATTGTGAAAGGCATGAATGTATTATTGTTAGTGCTGTTAATGTATAATAACGGAATTCTGCTTATGTTGCTTTTCAATTTTCATCAGTTAGAAATACATACTAACTATGTGTAGGTTAAATAATAGATTAAAATAGTTTAGGAAGAAAGCGGGGCTGGGGAATAGATGCATGGAATAAGAATGGCAAAATATGAAAACTGCTGGAGCTGGGTGCTGGTACATAGGATACATTGCACTCTTCTCTTCCATGTTTAAATTTTTATAGTAAGAAGCTAAATAAAATAAAAGACTTTCACTTTGACTCTGTAATTCTGCTCCCAAGGGCACATTCTTAGAAAATAATCTAAAACATAGGAAAAACTGAGAGAAAGCTAAGATGGAGGCCTAGGTAAACCCAGCTTGCCCCATGCACGACCACTTCAAAATTACAACTGAACTACAGAACAGCCATTATTCAGAATCACCAGAAATCAAGCTGAGTGGAAGTCCTACAACTATGGAATTAAAGAAGAAATCATATCGAGACTGGTAGGATGGGCAGAGATGCAGAATGGGCTGGTTCCACATCCATGTGTGGAAGATAAAAATCAGGAGGGATATCTTGGGGACAAGGGGTCCCAGCCCCACACCAGGCCCCCTAGCCCAGGGTTCTAGTACCAGGAAGATAACTCCTCATAACTTCTGGCTGTAAAAACCAGTGGAGGTTGAGGCTGTGGAAGACAGAAGCTTCTGGATTCCCAGGCAGTTCCTCTTAAAGGGCCCATGCACAGACTCTCTCAAACTCACTCCCTCTGAGCTCCAGCAGCAGGGCAGCAGCTTGAAAGGCACCATAGGAATCCAGGAAGGAACTGAATCGTCTGGCATGAGGGTAAAAATAGCTGAGGGGCAGCTTTCTCCAAGACAGAAGTGCTGGCAGAGGTCACTGGTTCCTTTCTGAGCCCTCTCCCCACAGAACAGGCAGGTAGGCCCCATATCAGAAACCCCGTGAGCCTGGCTCACACTGTTTGCCCTGTTCTAGTGATTTCCTGAGGCTCTGTGCCATCCAACTTTTGGATGCACCAAAGCCGTTTCCAGTGTCTTTTCCATATGAATGGCTTGTCTTGGTTCATGCTTCAGATTTTCCTAAATCCTCTCAGACAAGCAGCATCTGGCTTCAGCAAGCCCGGTACCTCTTTCTAAGTGGCTCCAGGCCTGGCATGAGGAGCAGTTGGCCTCAATTCACAGACTGGCCTTTCTTGGGCACCTCTAAGCCTAACATAAGTTGCAGTCATCTACGTCAGTAGTTCCAGATAGAACACAAGTGGTGGCTGACCTTGGCCTGCACATTCTGGGGGTCCAGAGCTATTGTACCCAAGTGGAAAGCTATAGACCATATCAGAGCACCACTACCCAACCAAAACTCCAGAGAAAGGACTAAACAAAATGAAGACAAGCAGTCTCCTGGTTGCAATGTTCAAAACACTAGTTGTAAGGAAGCCAAATGAACTTAGAGAAAGAGCAGGTGAGCTCAGAATGTACTTCAAGAGCATAAAAAAGGATGTGGAAACTATAAAAAAAAGTCACTCAGAAATGAAGGATACACTAATTGAAATGAAGAATAATTTACAGGGAATCAACAGTAGAATGTATGAAGCCAAGAACCATAGTAGTGATTTGGAACATAAGGAAGAAAAAACACCCAATCAGAACAGCAAGAAGAAGAAAGAATCCCCCCAAATGAGGATAGTGTAAGGAGCCTCTGGGACAACTTGAAGCATACCAACATTCACATCATGGGGGTAGGTGCCAGAAGGAGAAAAGAGAGGGGAAGAAATTGAAAACCTATTTGAACAAATAATGACAGAAAACTTCCTTAACTTGGTGAAAGAAATAGACATACAAGTCCAGGAATCACAGAGAATCCCAAACAAGATGAACCCAAGAGGCCCACAAAGAGAGAATCTTAAAAGCATCAAGAAAAAAGCAGTTAGCTACTTACAAGGGAGTGTTCATGAGACTATCAGATGATTTCTCAAAATAAACTTTGCAGGCTAGAAAGAACTGGCAAGAAATATTCAAAGTGATGAAAAGCAAAGACCTACCACTAAGATCAGTCTATCCAGCAAAGCTATCATTTAGAATTGAAGGACAGATAAAGAGCTACTCAGACAAGAAAAAGCTAAAGGAGTTCATTGTCACCAAACCAGTATTATATGAAATGTTAAAGAGTCTTCTTTAAGAAGAACAAAAATATAAACAATAAAATGGCAATAAATACATATCTATCAACAATTGAATCTGAAAAACAAAATAAACAAGCAGAACAGAAACAGAATCATAGATATAGAGAACATTTTGGTGGTTGCCAGATGGAAGAGGGTCAGGGGAATGGGTGGAGAGGTGAGAGGAGAAAAAAGTACAAATTGGTAGTTACAGAATAGTCATGGAGATGAAAAGTGCAGCATAGGGAATATAGTAGCCAAAGAATACATATGCATGACTCATGGACATGGACAATGTTACATCCCGTCCTTGCGAGCAAGAAGGGTCGGAGACTGCTGGGTAGTCAGAGGTATTTTATTGGCCAAAGTTTCAAAGTTTTACCTGCGCAGGGGCAAACTCTCGGGGTGCCTCCGGAGACACACAAGTGCCAAAATGGCTGCAAATGAGAGTAGCGCCTAACGTTTACAGGCTAGGGTTCTTACAGAAGCGAGCAAGCAAGCAACTTCCAGAAGCAAAAGGTGGCAGTTAGCTACTGGCTCAGGGGCTTATGCTAGGGCTCGTGATCTTGCTGATGACTGGCTGGCAGGGCTCATGAACAGCTCGTGCTCAGGTTAGCCATTGGCCTAGGGGCTCATGCTAGGGGTAAAAATTCCCCCCCCAACGGATGTTCCAAGAAGCTATCTGCTTAACTTCCTGGAACATTTGCCCGGGGGTGGGGGTGCAGTCCCCCCACCCAAGCTTGAGCAAGCAGCTAAGGTTGAACAAACAACTTAGTTTTCTTAAGGCTATTTCCCTTAGCCCCTAACAGACAACAGTGTGGGGATTGCCTGAGGAAGTGGGGAGGGTTTGCGTGGAGGGGGGCAAAGGGAGAAAAATTTGGACAACTATCATAGCATGATCAATAAAATATAACTCATAAAATAAATAAAATAAAATATACGAAAAGTCTTTAAGCATAAAGATATCAATCCCACCAATATTACGAGTGCCGAAATGAAGAACAACCTAAATAGGGGAACAGTTTTGCAAACTAGTTATGTTTTTCATGGGATGATAATGTGGCTGTTAGAAACGGATGTTTATGAGGAGTTGTCATCATATGACAAAGTGTTTATGTTAAAATATTAAGTGCAAAAAATAGGTCACAGGGTTTTATATAAATCAGTATATATCAGCTTTTCCCATGTAACAATTCCAAATTCAGTCAGTTAAGCAATAATTATTTATTACTTCCCTTGTTTTGTGTATCTGGGTGTTTTGTGGCTGGGTCTGGATAGTCTGGAATGATCTCACTCACATGACTGGTGATTGCCAGGCTAATTGGTATAATTGCCTCATCTGGGACAGTTTATCTCTGTTTCACGTGATCTCTCATCTTCCAAAAGGCTTCTCATCGCAGTTTCATGGTCCCAAAGAGCAGCAAAAACAAGCGCCAAGGCACAAGCACTTTTCAAGCCTGTGCGTGTCTCACATTTGCCAATGTCCCATTGGCCAAAGCAAGTCAGGATAACCAAGCCTAGAGTCAGTATGGGAGGGCATTAGACAATAGCTTGGGTAGAGCTGTTATTTTTTCAACCTTTTTCTCTTGTGGCACACATAAACTAATTACTAAAATTCTGCAGTGTATACTGCTCTGGCCCCCCCCAAAAAGGTATAATATTGATTCAGTCACACAAGACAGCTCTCGTGGTGGCTGTTGTCATTTTTTAAATTTGACAGTCTAAGGGAAAAGAGGTCAGTGCCCTGATTTTTAATTACAGTGTACTTTCAATATTATTTTGTATTAGTTTCAGGTGTACAGCATAGTGGTTAGACTATCATATACTTTGCAAAGTGGTCCCCTCAGTATTTCCAGTACCTACCTGGCACTATACATATTGTAGTTATTATAATATTATTGACTATATTCTCTATGCTGTACTTTACATCCTCCTGACTGTTCTGTGACTACCAATCTGTACTTCTTATCCCTTCACCTCTTTTCGCCAGTCCCCCAGTTGTCAGAGAACGGACTGATCGTCTTCTGGCAGCGATCAGTCTGTTCTCTCTATGAGTCTGGTTCAGTGTTTGTTTTTGTTCTTTAGAGTCCACATATAAGTGAAATAAAAATGTTATTAGTGATCGTCTCTGAGATATTTTTCATTTTAATACTTTGCTGTGTATTCTAAACTATTTATGGTAAGTATACATATTTTTTAGCATTAGAAAAAAATAAAGTTAGAAGGGAGAGAGAGAAAGAAAAAGTGGGGAGAGAGAGAGAGAAGGGAGGAAGGGAGGGAAAGGAGGAGGGAGGGGAGGAAGGAAGAACTCTGGACACTGATTATAGCTGGAAGGCTGGTTGTTTTCCAGGGGCTGAATCTTCCAGGAGAGTGAAGCTGGGAAGTGCAATGAAATCTAAGTGGTCTCTTTCTTCTTGCTCTCTCACTCCTGGGTTGTTAGGTGTGCAGAGGGCCACAAACAGCATTTAATCCAGTTCTTGTCTTCAGCATCCACTTGAAGAGAATTATGCTCAGAGCTTTTATGTTTTGGGGCACTGCTGTCCCCCACAGCTTTGGATGGACTTATTCCAACCCAAGCTCCAAGGCTGGAGAGCTGTGCTGATAAAAGAATCCTTTTGTATGGAGCTGAGTGTGGGGCAAATGCACATCTTCTTTTATAAATTTTCCTCCCAAAACATCTCTTTAAATCCAGCTGTCAGCCTTTTTATACTTTGTTGGGACAAGGACTTGAGATTCAAGTAACTCCTGTTGAGAAAAGTTATAAATTCTGCATTTGTTCTAACCTTAGAATTTCTCTACCCCAAAGCCACACACATTTTGGGCTGGATAATTCTTTGTCATGGGGGCTGTCCTGTGCATTCTGGAATGTTTAGCAGCATCCCTGGCCTCTGCTGACTATATGGTTAAACCTTCCCCTTCCCCAGTTGACAACCAAGTGTGTCCCCAGACATTTCCCATTGCCAAATGTTTCCTCAGGGTGGCGGCAGCCAAATCACTCCAGGTTAAGAATCGCCTGGCTGCTGAAAGTATGGGTCATGGAACAGCAGCATATTTATCAGCAGGGAACTTGTTAGAAACATCAACTGTCAGTCTCTACCCCAGATCTGCTGAATCAGAATCTGCGTTTTAGCACGATGTGATTTGTAAGCTCATTAAGATAAAAGGCCTGTGACTTGGGTGGTGGACACATAAGACAATCTACAGATGATGTATTATGTACCTCTGAAACTTATATAATTTTATTAACCAATTCCACCTCCATACATTCAATAAGAAAGAAAAAAAGATGACAGGTCTTGTAGAGGTTACTTCTAATGTGTTTTGGTGAGTCAGGTGAGACTGACCTTTTTAACACAAAACAAAAAATAATCAAAGCCGTGGTCTGGCCCCATCCACACCAGGTTCCTTTGCACTGCCTCTTAACTCAGGGCATGCACTAGAGTCTCCACGAACTTTCTCAGTACGTATGGGCCTGGGTCCCAGACTTTCCGATTCTGTGGGTCCAGAATGGAGGTCTAGGGTCTCTGTATTTTGAAATGTCTCTCCAGGTGATGTGCTCCCAGTTAAGAACCCTTGATCTAACAGTACTGGGTACTTAGCTGCCTCATACCAGATCAATTATTCACATTGCAAAATCTCCTGAGATGAATAATTGGATTTTAAAAATGAGCCATGGCTCTATTTGAGAAGTACAAGGGGAATAGGGTCATATTTGAATTCTGAAGGCAGATTCTATTCTGTGGCCTCAAAACCTGGAGGATTGTGGTCTCTGGAAGTGGCCAGTTGCTGAATCCAGCCCCTCTCTTACCTGGAGTTCCCCCTACTTTCACCACACCCTGCATTGCACACACCCCTGCTGAAACTCTGATCGCCAAGCTCAGATGTAGCTTTCCTTTCAAGAATACCCAAGCTTGCTTATTTTCCTCCGTGGCCTCAAACAAGAATGGCTGGAAAAAGTGACAGGGCAGGGTTTCTTGGAAAGCAATCTGGCCTGCATCAGCATTAATGATTAAAATGTGTCCTCATGTGGTTATTCCCAACAGAAAGCACATTCCTAAACTATTGTAACTCATCGTTTAGAGATTCTACTGTTACTTTCCTCAGTTTTTGAGTTTTAAATCCTTTTCGCCCTAGAGAATCAGACCCAGACACCACTGACTACAGAGTTCTGTAAGCCCTATAGAATATGTATGTATGTATGTGTGTATGTGTCTATCTAATAACTATCATCTCTCTCTCCTTTATCATCACACCATCTCTCTATTATCATTTAGATATAGCTAGATAATTGTAGAGGTATTTCTGTTACAAAGAACTATAACATGTATTTAGAAAAGTTTGGAACGTAATGAAGCTTTTACAATCTTGTTGAAGTTTAGTGGCTAGGACATTCTTGAAGTTGTCAGGGTAACACAGAAAAGGCCAAGAACAGGCTGCTCTGTAGAATATCAGAAAACTTGACTGGCTCTCCTGTGCTCTCAGGGCCATGGAAGCAGGCCATGAAACATTTCAGGCCGCGTCCAAGGAATGCACTTTCCTAGAAGCTAGTGTCTTCCATTTTCCTGCATAAGCTGACTTTTTTTCCTTCACGAAGAACTACAAAATTAACTAGTTTCAGTGTGATGAACATCTAATTTAAAGCTAAGGATTTACCAATTTGAGCCCAGCTAGTTATTCCCAGTTTTGTGTCAACTTTGTTTATGAGAGCTGTTTCTTCTCCCTGATCAGTAACTTCATTTGCATATTTTCTATTCAATTAAAATATTTAAATAATGACATCAATTGCTATACCGATAATGATGACAATTGGTGATTACTGAAGCGGGACTGTTGGCAGCTACACAGCACCCCAAAAGTTAGCCTGAAATCATCCTGAATTAGTTGAGAGTTAAAAGTTCAAATTTGGCCTTTGAAAAGTGCACTGGGAAAGTAAAAGGATGGAAAAAGATATTTTATGCAAATGGAACAAACAAACAAAAAACTGGGTAGCAATGCATATATGAGACAAAAGAGACTATAAAACAGTGGTTTCCAACCCACGGCTGGTGAGCTGCCTGTGGCCCAGGAGGGCTATGCACGCAGCCCAACACAAAAGCATAAAGTTACTTAAAACATTAGCAGATTTTTTTGTGATTATATGTTGTAATGTCATGTAAAATAAATGTATGTATCCTCTCACTATTTGTACACACGTATGGTTTCAGTTTTACGGCGGTGTGTGGATTCCAGTGTGTCATCTTCCAAGGGCAGGCAGCAGAATTGACACCATCAGACGTTACATGTGCTCATGGTGACTTAGTGAGGCAGCGATTATCAATAATATTTTAACCTGTCATTGCAACGTTAGGTGTTTAATGGTGTTTAGAAGTCGGGTAAGCTTTCTTATTTGATTATTAAAGGTACTTCCACGCCTTGGCAGTGCCTCACACATCGCCTGCCATGCTTTACAATCATCTCTCCCCCTTGCCCTGCAGGGCAGCCGAGAGGGCTGTGGAAGGGCCCGAACCTTGCTTTCTATTTTCCTGTCAATTAATTTTCATAATAAAAATAAGTAAAGTCCCTTATCTATTATTATTTTTAATCCCAGTATGGCTTCTACAACATCTCAAAGAAAAAAAGAACCCCCCCGAAAGAAAAATTATGGATGAAGGAAGATTGTTCAGTGAAAAGTAGACAGATGACTACTTTTTTGTCAAGGCAAATGGTAAGGCACTCTGCTTAATTTGTAGGGAATTTGTGCAAGTTTTCAAAGACTGTAATCTGAAGGTATTATATGCAAAAGCATGCTGCCAAATTCAATGCATATGAAAGATTCTGTCATAAGGACAAAATAGCATGACTGGAAAAACTCTTGTCTTCTCAATAAAATTTTTTCAAAAAGTTACAACTCGGGCAGATTCCATTGTAAACATTAGTTATGTGGTAGCTTTTACTGATGGTGAGTTTATTAAGCAATGTATAGAAAGCATGGCAGATATAATTTGCTGTGAAAAAAAGGGGGATATTTCTAAAATCAGTTTGTCTCATCAGACTATGGCCAGGAGAACTGAAGAAACTGGAAAATTTATTGAAAGAAGTTTAGAGAGTAAAGCTGCTAATTTAAAATGTTATGCTTTGGTGATGGGTGATAGCACAGATACTCATTGCCATTTTCATTAGAGGTATTGATGATGAATATAATGTCACTGAAGAAATGGCTTCTTTAGTGCCATTGAAAGACACAACTAAATCAAGAGATTTATATGAAGCAGAAAAAATATGTTAAAGCAATTTTCCTTGTCCAGTGTCCACATATCTGGTATAGTTACCAATGGTCCCCCGGGGATGGGAGGTAAAAGAGAAGGATTTGTAAAATTAACAAAAGACATGCAATTGTTGCCCAAAACTCACATTTGATGAAGTATCTTTGCATAGTACATCAAGAAAATGAATGCACAAAAGCTTTAAAAGTGGATAATGTCATGCAAAATCATCATCAAGACTGTGAATGTCTTGAGTCAATTGAATTATCGCCAATTCCAGGAATTCCTTAAAAGCACTGATGCTGACTATGGTGACATCATTTATTTTTTGGAAGTAAGATGGCTAAGTTGAGGCCAAATGTTGAAAATATTTTATGATTTGCAACATGTTATCAAGTCATTTATGGTATCAAAAAACAAATTTGTGCCGGAACTTGACAATGAAAACTGGTTTACAGGTTTAGCATTTTTAGTGGATTTAACTGCTCATTTAAATGAGTTAAACATGTGACTTCAAGGTGAAAACCAACTTACCAATACAATGTTTCAAACCATAACAGCACTCCAGATGAAACCGAAATTATGGCAAGCTCAAATTAAAGCAAACAATTTTATGCATTTCAACATGTTGGCTAAACACAGTCCTGTGAACAGTGAAAAATATGCGGTCTTGCTTTTTGAATTGATACAAGAATTTGGAAACAGATTTCAAGATGTCTGGGAAAATAACCAATATTTTGCTATATTTGCAACTCCATTTTCAGTCTACATAAATGTGTTACCTGCCAATTTTCAAATGGAATGCACAGAGCTGTAATCTGACATTCAACTTAAAGAAAAATTTGACTGTGTCTCTTTACTGGACTTTAATAGGTCCTGTCTTCCAAGAGACAAATACCCCTTGTTTTACAATTTTGCTTTATTCATAGTATCGCTATTTGGCAGCACTTAACATTTGTGAACCACTCTTTTCAAGAAGGAAACACATTAAGAGTAAATTAGAACCAAAATATCTGATGACACCTTGAGAACTCGCTGAGGATTGCAACTACTTCTCTCAAACGAGATATTGATGCAGTAGTTTCTCAAATTCAATGTCAAACATACCATTAGTTTTATGTTGCCCTCTTCCCTTTTACTTTTATAATAAAAATATTAACAAATCAATAAGTTTTACTGATAAGTTTTATCAATATCTAAGTTTAATTGACACCTAAGTTTTATTACTTAGATATATGCATTTTCTATATTAGCGATCACAAACTTAGGATGTGCTTGATGATTTTAAAAGATTATTGAAAGTCCTGTTGCATAATTAGGGTTATTATGTGAGCACATTTTTGCTTATCTGTGCTGGCAGATATTATAAAAATTATGCAAAATTATGTGCCTTTTTTTGAACATCAGTTTTCATTGGTGTTTATGTATTTAATGTGTGGCCCATGACAACTCTTCTTCCAGTGTGGCCCAGAGACTCCAAAAGGTTGGACACCCCTGCTTTAAAACAAGGCTATAATATAATAAGAGACAAAGAAGGACATTACGTAATGATAAAGGGACTGATCCAATGAGAGGATATAACCCTTGAAAATTTTTACACTCACACTATAGGAACACCTAAAAATAAAGCAAATTTTGATTGACATGAAGGGAGATATCAACAGTGATACAGTGTAGTACGGGACTTTAGCATCCTATTGACATCAATGTATAGATTATCCAGACAGAAAATCAACAAGGAAACATTGGCCTTAGATGACAGTAGACTAGATGGATTTAACTGATATTTTTAGAACTTCACCCAGAAGCAACAGAATATACATTCTTTTCAAGTGTACGTGGAACATTTTCCAGGATAGATCTACATGTTAGGCCACAAAACAAGTCTCAATAAATTTAAGAAGATTGAAATTATATCAAGCATCTTCTCTGATCACAATGGTATGAAATGAGAAATCAATTACAAGAAGAAAACTGAAAAACACATACACATATGAGAAGAGCTCTCGGTCTGTCATTGTATAGTATGTGAAATGTATGAAAGTGTAGACTTTAAGACTTGAATTTAGCAATGCTGAGGACTGTCTGTATCACAGTATCTTCAAATCTTCCTTCTAGCCCTGACTGGTGTGGCTCAGTGAGTTGAGCATCATCCTGCAAACCAAAAGGTCACTGGTTCCATTCCCAGTCAAGGCACATGCCTGGGTTATGGGCCAGGTCCTTAGTTGGGGTGTGCAAGAGGCAACCGATATTTCTCTCTTGTTCTCTCTCTTTATCCTTTCTATATATGTAATAAATAAAATATTTTTTTAAAACTTCTTCCTTATATTCTCCTCAAAATTCACATTACCCTGCTATCACTATAACACCTCTTGTATCATGGTATTTATAAAGAGAGGCAGAAGTGGTGAAGATTTTTATTATTTCTTTTGAAGTTCCATCTTGTTCTTGCCTCTCATTTTGAGTATCCTTGACATAGGTAGCACTTGCCAATTAGACCTGTAACAGCCTTAGAGTGATCATTTGGGTAATTTAATGACAAATATGGTAATTAAATTCTAACCAAAGCTTGGAATCCAACCATAAAAATAAGACAAGTGTTTACATTAGATAAATTTTGCATTAAAAAAAAGGACAAAGGAGACCACTTCAGCTTATGTATCCCAAACAGATAAAATTCCTGCAGAGAAAGGGAACAAAGATTACACCTGCTGGTGACTGGCCTGTGTTAGACAAGGCTCTGCCTAACGCAAGGGTGTCCAACCTTTTTGGCATCTCTGGGCCACACTGGAAGAAGAGTCATCTTGGGTCACACATTAAATACATTGCAACACATAATCACACACACAAAAATCTCATGTTTTAAGTAAATTTATAATTTTGTGTTGGGCCATGTTCATAGCCATCCTGAGCTGCATGTGGCTTGCAGGCCTCAGACAGGACACCCCTGTCTGAGGGGTGTTCTAGGGTCACCAGAGGGAGTAGAGCACAATCCAAACTGGGAGCCCGTTAAAGCCAGCTGCCCAGGCTGCCTCACCTGAAATCTGTTTGAGAATACTGGTTTTAAGACTACTCAACTGCATTAGTTAGGACTCTTGGTTGTGAGTGATAGAAAACCAACTCATACTAGTTTTCACCTAAAGGTGGGTTTATTATAAGAAACTGGACCTCTGGAACCTAGGAATCTCTTGTATCATGGGTCTTGGAACCCATGAGCAAGAATATAGTTGGGCCTCAGAAATTATATGGAGTCAGAGACTCAACCACCACCAGCCTCTCTATCTTGTCTCTATGCTTCTCTGGACTTCACCCTGTTTTCTCAGCAATGCATCTGCTTCCAATCCTCCAGTCCATATTACCTAAAACATGGTTGTAGAGCTCTTAAATTTTATATTTTAACAACTTCTGACACCAAAATGAGAGCCTGTTTCAACTCTCTTTCAGTCTCTGGTCCAAAAACCCATGAGAAGGCTCTCATTGGATCAGCTTTGGGTCTTCCTTTGAATCAATTAGCTGTGGGCAGGGGCCAAGGTCACATGATAGCCTGGCAGCTTGGAAGCAAAAAGAAAGGTATGGGGGCAGCAACTAGAGGGCGAGTAGTGTCAGCTAGTCTTTCCCATGGGTGTCCACTCAGCCAACAATGCCACCTTTTAAAAAAATATTTTTTATTGATTATGCTATTATAGTTGTCCCATTTTCCTCCCTTTATTCCCCTGTGTCCTGCACACCCCCTCCCACCCGCATTCCCTGCCTTTAGTTCATGTCCATGGGTAGTGCATATAATTTCTTTAGCTTCTACATTTCCTATACTATTCTTAACCTCCCTCTGTCTATTTTTTACCTACCATTTATGCTAGTTATTCACTGCACCTTTCCCCCCTCTCTCCCCCTCCTACTCCCCCACTGATAACGCTCCATGTGATCTCCATTTGTGTGATTCTGTTTTGTTTAAGGTTCGGTTGTTAACAGCTGTGAGTTTGTTTTTATTTTACTGTTCATAGTTTTGATCTTCTTTTTCTTAGATAAGTACCCTTAACACTTCATATAATAAGGGCTTGGTGATGATGAACTCCTTTAACTTGACCATATTTGGGAAGCACTTTATCTGCCCTTCCAGTCTAAATGAAAGGTTTGCTGGATAGAGTAATCTTGGATGTAGGTCCTTGCCTTTAATGACTTTAAATACTTCTTTCCAGTCCCTTCTTACCTGTAAGGTTTCTTTTGAGAAATCAGCCAACAGTCTTATGGGAATACCTTAAAAAGGATTGTAGGTAACTGTCTCCTTTTCTCTTGGTGCTTTAAAGATTCTTTCCTTCTCTTTCATCTTGACTAACATAATTATGATGTGCCTTGGTGTGTTCCTCCTTGAGTCCAACTTCTTTGGGACTCTCTGAGCTTCATGAACTTCCAGGAAGTCTATTTCCTTTGTCAGATTGGGGGAGTTCTCCCTTATTATTTGTTCAAATAACTTTTCCACTTGTTGCTCTTGCTCTTCCCCTTCTGGTACCCCTATAATTCAGATGTTGGAACGTTGAAAGATGTCCTGGAGGTTCCTAAGTTTCTCCTCATTTTTTTGAATTCTTGTTTCTTCATTCTGTTCTGGTTGAATGTTTCTTTCTTCCTTCTGTTCCAAACCATTGATGTGAGTCCTGGTTACTTTCCCATCACTGTTGGTTCCCTGTAGATTTTTTTTTATTTCACATAATGCAACCTTCATTGCTGCCTGGGTCTTTTTTATGCTGTTGAAGTATCCAGTGAGTTCCTGGAGCATCCTGATAACCAGTGTTTTGAACTGTGTACTGATAGGTTGGCTATCCCTTCATTGCTTAGTTGTATTTTTTCTGGAGATTTGAATTGTTCTTTCATTTGAGCCATTTTTTTGCTTCTGTTACTAGTAAGGGTTGGAGCCTCAGGTGTGCACCAGGGTAGGACAACCCACGTGGCTGCACTGTGGCACTCTATGTGGGGGAGGGTTCTGAGAGGGAAAAATGCCACTTGCTCCACTTTCTTCCAGTTTTCAGTCAATTCCCCTACTTCCCATAGTAAAATTGGGCCCTTCTGGTGCTGATTCCCAGTGGGTGGGTTTGTGTATGTTCTAGTACTGTGTGGGTCTCTCCAATGAAATCTCCTGTGAGGCTGAGATTTTCTCTTCCTGCTGCCTCAACCCCCACAGGTGTTTTCTGTCAGAGGCTTTGAGGCTTTATTTCTCTGCGCTGGAACCCTGGGTTGTGTGGTCTGTGTTGCTCCCTAGTTGTTTCTCCCAGTTTATCTGCACAGGAATGTGGGACTGCCTGGTCTGCCAGCCACCACCTTGCCTCGAGTCCTCTCCACCTGGCTGCCCATCTCTGCCCCCACTACAGGTCTGGACAAATGTTTTTTCTTTAACTCCTTGGTTGTCAGATTTCCATGCGGTTCAATTTTCTGTCAGTTCTGGTTGTTTTTTATTTTTAAATTTGTTGTTGTCCTTTCTTTGGTGGTGTGAGTAGGCACAGTGTGTCTACCTATACCTCCATCTTGGCTGGAAGTTCAATTTTGTTTATTAATTTACTCAATCAAAAATATCTGAATGTCTTCTGAATATAAGAGGTTCATCCTAGGCCTTTTTTGGTAATAATTGCTGATAATTATGCTTTGATCAGCACCCAGCTCAAGTGGTCAGAGTTTACTAGACTCCAGCAGGATCCAAGTGTGAGGTACCATCAGTTAATGCCATCTTTTTCATTCATTAATCTGTGTATGAGCCTGCAGAAAATAAACCATGTTCATGGGTTAGAAAACTCAATATTGTAAACATTAATTCTCCCCAAATTGATATCTAGGTTATATATAACCCTTGTAGAAATCTCAACATGTTTCTTAATAAATTGTGACAAGATGATTCTAAATTTATGTAAAAGGGCAAATAACCAAGAATAGCCAATATACTGGCCTATACTGGAAACTCTGATCTATGAGATGATCCACTTCTTACTCAAGATGTGATTTTTAAAAAGCTAGAATGAAAGAAAAACTAGCAGAATTCTACCCGTTGTTTACTCAAGAAATGATTATTTGGCCATATAGCAGCTTTTCAGTTCCTTGCCAGAGCAAGGAAATTCACTTTTCAGCTTTAGGTCTGTTTTAGGACAAAATGGGGTAATTACCCCAAATATTGAGGATTTGATCAAGAAACATTGGTTGAGAACACAATGTGTTGCCCTACCTAAAGGAAAACTATTTCTCTATTCACCACACTTCTGATACATTATGTGTGGGTTTTCCACACCAAGCAATTCTCCTATTTTCTGTAGACACCAATTGGGTGGCCTATAGTCTAATTCAGTTCTGACACTAACTACCCGGAGTTAGTGCAGATCCCACACATTAAGGGCTCAGTCCAGAAAGACAGATCTCCTTTTCAGATACCAGTTGCAAGTCTGGGCCTTCTGTATTTCTGATCAACTGGCTATTGATGATGGGTTTCCATAACCCCCTGCTCAGGTTAGATAACTTGCTAGAATGACTCACAGAACTGCAAGCCAAAATTAAGTCTAAACTGTAATAAAGCATAAAAAAGCATTTATATGAACAAAAAGAGCTGCATCCCAGGAGACACAGATTCAGCTAGCAAGCTAAATTGTGCTCTGCCAAGATAAAGAGGAGGCCACCTTTTACATAAAAAGTTTCTGCCCAGGTTCCCAATTAGATATGTTTATGTAAATGAGGTATCTGAAGTAGTATAATTCCAATTGGTCTGAATCACACAGTCTTGATTGGTCAGCATTATGCTGCTTGATTGGTCATTATGAAGAAGTTCTGATTGGACAGAGAAGGTATTAGTACATTGGTTAAAAGGGGAAGGCGGGAACTCCCTTATAATAGATGACTCACTTGGCATATAAGAGCAGGGCATAGTGAGGAAAGCCAAGAGTTCAGTCAGGTTCTTACCAGTATAGAGTATGTGAGAAGCTCCTGTCAACAAATGGTCGACAGGTTCTTATTATTTAGGAAATTTGCACCCTCAGTTGACCATGAGGAGTCTATGTCAGCAGATGAATTCCTTCTTGGGGTTCACATCAAATGAATATTTTTTCATGAGGTTCATATTTCCTCCTTTGATTGAAACGTATCAGCAGATGGTATTGATGATCAGTCAGGTTTGTCTTAGATGTGTTTTGCCTCATGTTGATGCCAGAGCAGGTTTGGCTACCTGCTCCAGCTCCATCTAGTCCCTCAGTGGGAACTCCCACAGTTGGGCTATAGCCAATGGAGCAACTAGGTCTGTCTACCTTTAAGGGTTTCCTTAGATACCTATTAAACTTGGAAGTTTTCGGAGGCAGAGTTTGCCATGAAGTGTTGAATTAGTGAAGTTTTAGCAAGACCTCTGAACAATGTCCCACAAAGGTCTGGAATAAACAATATAAAAGAAGTTGAAGAACAGTTATAGGCATTTATCCTGCAAATATTGAGTAAATCAAGAACAATTGGCAAAAGACAATCAGACATAAGAGGCTATATCTCCTTAATCCAGATGGATGTTCAAGCAATTTATATAACAGAAAAAGAGTTCAAATCATTATGAATTAAAAAGAGGTAGTGACTTGGTGGATCATTTGTATTCTTTGGACAAACATTGATTGAGTGTTTATGGGGCTTTTAGGCACCTGGTTATATAGAACATCAACAGCTTGACAGCGAGGTACACTAAACACATCAGAACTAAGATGACTAGAACACTTTTCAGTCCAGACCTCAAAATAACCCTGAGCTCAGTTTAGAGCCAGCTGAAAGTATGAGAAAATTTAAACCCTAACCAGTTAAGGTACTTGTGGCAAAAGTGGAATGCCCCTTAAGAGATTTTGCAAATTTGAGAAATTTTGTTGTTTCTAATTCAGCCTGGAAAAGATGTTTAACCAGGGTCAGAAAGAAGTATTGGCTGTGGCTCAAATTGCTCCAAGGGCTGCAAACAAATAATCTAAGTCTGCCCTGTTGTTGAGGGCAGACTTAGAGATCATACCTGCAACTTTTGCTCAAGCCAGGGGTTTCTAAAGAGCTTTGTTGAACTTTGATGGCTCTAGTGGCCGAGCAGGCTTTTTTTTTTTAAACTTTTCTGGTTAGGTTTCACATTGTTATATTTAATTTACCAGTGCCAAGGCCAGTCCATAAGCCTATACAGTTCTAAGGAAATGATTGCTCCCATACTAATTTCAAAATTCTAATCTTGGGATGATCAAGAGTTAACTACCTCTGAGAAGCGGTCAAAGGAATGGGACTGAAGTAAATCAGGAGCTAAAAAGGCACAACATTACATACTTTCTATTGATGGCATTTAAAATTATACAACTGTACTTATTTGCTGTATACATAAAATAGTGTTAGAATGAAAAGTACTACTTATATCCCCAGAAGCACTAGAATTATACTCAGAGTTAAAGGAGACATAATAATCTGTCTACCATGCAACTAGATGTTTGTGAAATTATAATGGTTAGTAGAACAATATAGTACTAATGTGTAGCAAATTACATCAATCCAGTAAACAGCTCAAATTCATAAGGGTAAAGACCTAATATCCCTGAATTTCTAAGCAGCATTAACATGGTTTTACCTAAATATTACTCCATTAGAAGAAAGATTTTAAATGTTCCTCCCTTTCCAATACTCACTTATACTTTCACAGAGGAAAAGAAAACAATTAAATTTCTTTTCCATTCTTGCCCATTTTCATGAATCTGTTATGGTAGGGTTTTTTATTTATTAGTTTTAGAGAGAAAGGAAGGGAGGGAGGGAGAGAGAGTGAGATAGAGAACATTGCTTTGTTGCTCCACGCATGCATTCATTGGCTGATCCTTGTATGTGTATGCACCCTGACCAGAGATCATACCTGCAACTTTGGCATACAGGACAATGCTCCAACCAAGTGAGCTACCTGGCCAGGGCCCTGTTATAATCTTATCACAGTGTTCAGGCTAAGGTAGGTGCTTTATAAGATCCAATGAACTGAATCTTTAGGCTCCAGAACAATGATGGTATTGTACAATAAGTCTGTTTACCAGAATTTGTGTCTTTGGTTGAAATATATTTCTGAATCAATGATTGAGAAGGCAAGGCCAGCTGCCAATGAAGTCAGATTGTTCTGTAATTGTCAGATAACAGTTTGACCTTCTGTATTGAATTAAAAATTTTTAGTAGGATCAGGTCTCACTTTCCCCCATATCCTCTATAGCACCTACTAAACCATTGGACAAAGATATATGCTCAAGGAAATAATTAATGAGGGCAGGTGGTGAGTCAAGGGTGAATGTGGTCATTGTGCACATTTACTTCACCCATCACTCAAAGGCAGTCACCAGAGGAAATCTCTGATGTTGTCACTGAAGAACTGATGGTTGCCCCCTACCCCTGTCTAAACAAAGAATAAACCACTTCGATCTTTTTCCTTCTTTTTCTGAGTCACTGAGAGATTATGCATATGCATGAGTACTATATGTGAAGAAAAGGGTCTATTATGTGAAGAAAAGGGTTTTTCTACCTCAAAGGAAGCACCAATCCATACCACAGCACACTTTAACTCCAATAATACAATTTATAGAATCATTAACTTTTAAAATTATGTTAAACTTTATTTATACTGACAGAGTTTTTTTAATGGCAAGCTTATTCTTGTTGTTATCACTTCAAATACATTAAAAATTTAAAAGACATTGACATGAGATAGAATACAAGGAACTCACAAAGGGAGGTAATCTTCAAAATGCTAAACTTCTACTCAATACAGTTAGCCCTGAGAGAGAAGTAAGAAAAGTTACAGGCTTAAGCTGCAAGACTATTTATTGTTGAGATATTACGCCTACATGCAAGAAATGTTTTTAGTTTTAAAATTGTCCCTTTTGTTTTCTTTTCATTTTATTAGAAAAAGAACAATACACATTTGGAAATATTTTTTAAAAGATTTTACTTATTTATTTTTAGGGAGAAGGGAAGGGAAGAAGAAAGAGAGGGAGAGAAACAGCAGTGTGTGAGAGATACATCAATTGGTTGCCTCTTGCATGCCCCCAGCTGGGGATCTGGCCTGCAACCTAGGCGTGTGCCCTGCTGGGAATTGAACCAGCGACTCTTTGGTTTGCAGGCCAGCACTCAATCCACTGAGTTATACTAGCCAGGGCCACATTTGGAAATATTAATAAAGATTGTACAGGGGAAAGCAAAAGTAGGTTTACAGCTGTGAGTATGCAAAACACAGAGGTTATCCTTGTATTATTAAATATTCAATTATTTTCCATGTGAATAACTGTAAACCTACTTTTACCTACCCCTGAACATAACAATGAAATATTACACATCCATAAAAAAGAATAAAATCTTACTATTTGTGACAACATGGATGGACCTAGAGGGCAATATAATAAGTGAAATAAGTCAGAAAAAAAAGAAAAATACCATATAATTTCACTTATATGTGGAATCTAAAAAACAAAATAAGCAAAATGAAACAGAAACAAACTCATATATATACAGAGCACAAACACATGGATACCAGATGAGATGGGGATTCAGAGGCTGAGTGAAAAAGGTAAAGGAATTAAGAAGTACAAATTGGCAGTTAAAATATAGTCATGGGGTTGTAAAAACTACAGCATAGGAAATATCATTAATAATATTGTAATAACTGTATGATATCAGGTGGGTACTAGACTTATTGTGGGATCATTTTTTGGGTTTGTGTGGTTGTCTAACTGCTATTCTGTACACCTGAAACTAATATAATATTCAATGTCAACTGTAACTGCAAACTTTTTTAATTTTTAAAGAAAAAAGATTGTATATAACAGCTTTTCTTAGCCATCAATTTTCACCTTACCATGTTTCATTAAATCACCTCAATTGAGACGCAGGTCCTTTCTCCTTGAATACCCAATCAGATTTCATTACAGAGGTTAATATCCTTTTAGCATAAAAAGCAAGATAAAAGAAATGATTCCTATTTAAAACAATGTACTTTTCACAAAAACTAGCAGCACTTCATTTTACAAGGACATACAAATTTGGCTTTTTTGACTGGTCAGAAACAAAGGAAAATGCATGTAGATCCAAAATGATTCCTTGTACAAGGGAAATGTGAAGACAAATTTTTCACAAAACTCAGAGGGTCTCTGTAATAAAGCAGATTTTAAAATATATTTTATTGATTATGCCATTACACTTGTCCCATTTCCCCCCCTTCATTCCCTTCCACCCTGCACACCCCTCCCCCACCATTCCCCCTTTAGTTTATGTCCATGTGTCACAAGTTCTTTAGATTCTATATTTCCCCTACTATTCTTGCCCTCCTCCTATCTATTTTTTTTTACCTACCATCTATGCTACTTATTCTCTGTACCTTCTCCCCCCTTCTCCTCCTCCCACTCCCCTGTTGCTAACCCTCCACATGATCTCCATTTCTATGTTTCCACTCCTGATCTAGCTGTCCTCTTAGTTTGCTTTTGTTTTAGGTGTGGTTGTTACTAACTGTGAGCTTGCTGTCCTTTCACTGTTCATCTTTTTTATCTTCTTTTTCTTAGGTAAGTCCCTTTAACATTTCATATAATAAGGGCTTGGTGATGATGAACTCCTTGAATTTGACCTTATCTGAGAAGCACTTTATCTGTCCTTCCATTCTAAATGAAAGCTTTGCTGGATAGATCAATTTTGGTTGTAGGTCTTTGGATTTCATGACTTGGAATACTTCTTTCCAGCCCCTTCTTGCCTGTAAGGTCTCTATTGAGAAATCAGCTGACAGTCTGATGGGAACTCCTTTGTAGGTGACTGTCCCCTTAGCTCTTGCTGCTTCTAGGATTCTCTCCTTCCTTTTAATCTTGGCTAATGCAATTATGATGTGCCTTGGTGTGTTCCTTCTTGGGTCCAACTTCTTTGGGACTCTCTGTGCTTCCTGGATTTCCTGGAAGTCTATTGTCTTTGTCAGATTGGGGAAGTTCTCCTTTATTATTTGTTCAAATAAGTTTTCCACTTATTGCTCTTCTTCTTCCCCTTCTGGTATCCCTATAATTTGGATGTTGGAACGTTTAAAGATGTCCTGGAGGTTCTTAAGCCTCTCCTCCTTTTTTTGAATTCTTGTTTCTTCATTCTTTTCTGTTTAGTCATTTTTTTCTTCCTTCTGGTCTACTCCTTTGATTTGAGTCCCAGTTTCCTTTCCATCACTATTGGTTTCCTGTTCATTTCCCTTCATTTCACTTAGTTTAGTCTTCATTCGTTCCTCTAATTTGTGACTAAAATCAACCAGTTCTGTGAGCATCCTGATCACCAGTGTTTTAAACTGTGCATCTGATGGGTTGGCTATCTCATTGTCACTTAGAATTATTGGCTCTGGGGCTTTGAGCTGTTCTTGAGCCATAATGTTTTGGTCTGTTCGCACCTGTTATGTATGAGGGGCAGAGCCTTAGGTGTTCACCAGGGCAGGGTGACCCAGTTGCTGGGTTGTGACCCTGTATGTGGGGGCGGGGTCAGGGAGGGGCAATGGCGGTCTTTTCTGCTGCCTCCCAAAAGCTGCTGGGGCCTTTGTGGTCTGTCTCCTCCACCTGGTTTATCTATGTGTGAATGTGTGACTATGGTCAGCCAGCCATTTTGTGCCCTCATTGGGTCCGCCCATTGCCACCCCATGCCAGGGATCTGCCAACCTCCGCCTGTGCATCTGGGTCTGTCTGGCCACCTTTTCCTGCCTGACCCCGCTCCGCCAGCCACTGGCTCTGCCTCTCTTACCGGTCTGGCTGAACAGTTTGTTGTTGTTGGACTTCCATACAGTTCAATTTTCTGTGTTTTGGTTGCGTTTTTGTTACTAAAACTTTGTCTTTAAACTCAGTTGTGCAAGGAGGCACAGTGTTTCCATCTACGCCTCCATCTTGGCCAGAAGGCCCTCCGCACTCATCTAATAAAGCAGATTTGTACATTCCCTTCTCTAGTCTCATAGGTTTTCCAGTAATTATTTCAAAAGGAGACAATCAATGCTTACCAAAGGGAGTAGATTTGGGGTTAAGCAATACCAAGGGAAGGGCTTTAGGCCAAGGAAGGTTAACAGATTCAACAAGTTTTGCCAGTTGAGCTTTGACCATTTCATTGGTTTGTTCTGCAAAGCCAGAGGACTGGAGAACAGTGCAATAAAAATGCTGCAATACTGGCTATATTTTGCATATGTGGTGTAGAATTTGTCATGTAAGATGGGTTCACTGATCACTGTGAAGCTCTGTGGGGATTCCACTAGCAAGAAAAATCTTTTCTAGACGTATAATAGTGACTGCTGGAAAGCATCATTAATATACACACACATATATATGGCCTAATAGGCCTAATTAGTTTTATTCCCCTCTCTTTTTGTAATGAGAAATTCCCTTACTTTAGTTATCTATTTTCTCATGGTAACAAAGACTTCACAAATACCAAAATAAATTGTTGGTATCAGGGGACCACTTTGTAAATTATATAACTGTCTACCCATTGCTGTATACTTAAAACTAACACAAAATAAAACTAAATATCAACTATAATTTAAAAGTTAAATAAAAAAGTTAAATGACCACTGGTTGGTGTAGCCCAGTGGATTGAGCGTGGGCTGTGAACCAGAGTTGCTGGTTCAATTTCCAGTCAGGGAATGTGTCTAAGTTGTGGGCCAGGTTCCCAGTGGAGGCCATGTAATGTTTCACTCCCTCTCTTCCTCCATTCCCCTCTCTAGAAAAATAAATAAAATCTTTTTTAAAAAGATTTTTAAAAAAACTTAAATAATTGGAAGCAAAATTTATTAAGATAAATTATTAAGATGAATATTAAGAAGATATGGTGTAACCAAGTAATCAAAGATGTGATGATGCAAAACAGAAAATAAATTTTTAATATGTTTTATTGATTATGCTATTACAGTTGTCCCATTTCCCCCCTTTATTCCCCCCACCCTGCACACCCCCTCCCACCCACATTTCTCCCTTTGGTTCATGTTCATGTGTCATACTTAGTTCTTTGGCTTCTACATTTCCCATACTATTCTTGCCCTCCCCTTGTCTATTTTCTACCTACCATCTATGCTACTTAGTCTCTGTACCTTCTCCCCCTCTCTTCTCCCACTCCTTTGTTGATAACCCTCCATGTGATCTCCATTTCTGTGGTTCTGTTCTTGTTCTAGTTGTTTGCTTAGTATGTTTTTGTTTTAGGTGTGGTGGTTAATAATTGTGAGTTTGCTGTCATTTTACTGTACATGTTTTTTAACTGTCTTTTTCTTAGATAAGTCCCTTTAACTTTTCATATAATGAGGGCTTGGTGATGATGAACTCCTTTAACCTGACCTTATCTGAGAAGCACTTTATCTACCCTTTCAGTCTAAATGAAAGCTTTGCTGGATAGAGCAATTTTGGATGTAGGTCCTTGCCTTTCATGACTTTGAATACTTCTTTCTAGCCCCTTCTTGCCTGCAAGGTCTCTTTTGAGAAATCAGCTGACAGTCTGATGGGAACTGCTTTGTATGTGACTGTCCCCTTAGCTCTTGCTGCTTCTAGGATTCTCTCCTTCATTTTAATCTTGGCTAATATAATGATGATGTACCTTGGTGTGTTCCTTCTTGGGTCCAACTTCTTTGGGACTCTCTGAGCTTCCTGGATTTCCTGGAAGTCTATTTCCTTTGCCAGATTGGGGAAGTTCTTTTTTATTATTTGTTCAAATAGGTTTCCACTTGGTGTTCTTTCTCTTCCCCTTCTGGTACCCCTATAATTTGGATGTTGGAATGTTTAAAGATGTCCTGGAGATTCCTAAGCCTCTCCTCCTTTTTTTGAATTCTTGTTTCCTCATTCTTTTTTGTTTGGTTGTTTCTTTCTTCTTCTGGTCCACTCCATTGATCTGAGTCCCAGTTTCCTTCCCATCATTATTGGCTCCCTGTGCATTTTCCTTCATTTCACTTAGTGTAGCCTTTGTTTTTTCATCTCATTTGCGGCCAAAATCAACCAATTCTGTGAGCATCCTGATCACCAGTGCTTTGAACTGTGCATCTGATAGGTTGGCCATCTCTTCATCTCTTAGTTGTATTTGCTCTGGAACTTTGATCTGTTCTTCCATTTAGGACATTTTTTTTGTCTTGATGCACCTGTTACATATCAGGGGCCGAGCCTTAGATGTTCACCAGGGCGGGGCAACCCAGTTGCTGTGTTGTGATGCTGTATGTGGGAGCAGGGTTTGAGAGGGAACAATGGTGCTTGCTCTGCTCTCTGTCAGAATTTGGTCTCTTCTGCCACTTCTCCCAAGCAAACTGGGCCCTTCTGGTGCTGATTCCCATTTGGCTAAGCTTGTGTACATTCTAGGACTCTGTGGGTTTCTGCAATGAACCCTCTCGTGAGGCTGGGACTCTCTCCCTGCTGCCTCAACCCCCCCAGGTATTTTCAGTCAGTGTTTTGAGGCTTTATTTCCCTGCGCTGGGACCCTGGGTTGTGTGGTCTGTCTCACCCCTCAGTTTCCCGTTTTATCTGTGCACGAATGTGAGACTGCCTGGTCGGTCAGCCAGCTGCCTTGCGTGCCATGACACTTCACAATCATCACCCCAGTGGGTCTGCCAGCTGCCGCCTGTGCGCCCAGGGCCCACCCACTGCCGTCTTGCATGCCCTTCTCACCTGGTGCCACTGCTTTTTGTGCCAAGACCCCTCTCTGCCTGGTCGCCCAACTCCACTCCACCTACCCATCTGGATGAATGTGTCTGTTTTAACTCCTTGGTTGTCTGACTTCCACACAGTTCAATTTTCTGTCAGTTCTGGTTGTTATTCTGTTTCTAAAGGGTTGCCCTTATTTTGGTTGTGTGAGGAGGCACAGTGTGTCTACCTATGCCTCCATCTTGGCTGAAGTAGCCCACAGGAATTAATTTTAATAAAGCATAAGGCTTTAATTCCTCTTTATAGATTTTTATTAAGAGCATACAAATAATACAGGAAATTTTATCTTTCTAACATAAACAGAAAACCAAATTTTAATTTTATATTATGTACTCTTTATATTAAAAGAAAATTAACTTAAATAAACTCTTCCCAATCTTAGTTTGAGGTTACATAAGCTTTCTCTTCCAAGATTCCTTTTCGCTAATTGTCTAATACAACCCTTTTACAACCCTTATATATTTCCTCCTATCTTTTTCCTTCCTTATTCTGGAACGATTATTTTTCTTTAGGACAAAATTACTTTCTTCCCCTCCAACTAATATGCACTTCTCTTTTTCATATCTTCTTTTGCCAAGCACACATGCATTTTACTTTCCATTATAACCACCCTCAGTCACATAGCAAGCTCCAGGTCAGGATTTAAAATAAAGGCAGGCTAGTAAGGGGATTCAGCCATGCTGTCTATTGTGACAGAGGAGCTCCTTTGGCATCTCTGAGATGAAGGAATCTCAGAGATTCCTTCATGGAATCCTGCCATGAAGGTGGGCAGAGAGAGAGCTGGGCTGGTCTGCCATGGGGTAGTGAGGCAACAACAAGCAGCTGTGCCAGTCTGTAATGAAGAGGGCACCAATGAGAGTTGGTTTTGGCTTATAGCCTGGTGGGGAGCAAGGGAAGTGCTGGGATTCATGGGAGAACAAGTCTCTGAGCAGGAGTGTTCCCAGCCCATTCCCCCAGGTTGGAATCTTGTAATAAAAAACCTGTTTCCCTCAATATTAATTGTTGAGTCATGCATCAAGGTGCCATGTGCATGAACCCTGGTTTGCTCAGTTGCAGCTGCACCAGTCTGCATTCCCACCAACAGTGCACTAGGGTTCCCTTTTCTCCATCTTCTCTAGCACTTGTTGGTTGATTTATTAATGACGGCCATTCTGACAGGCATAAGGTGATATCAATGATTTTCAGTATCCTGGCGTTTCAGCATCCCTATACATTACTAAATTTAAGTAATGACGAAAGGTTTACAGAGAAGTATTTGAAGTTATTTTCTCACCTTCCTCTAACAAATGAAGGGTCAGAAAGATCCTTTCAGCAGCTGGAAATATTTGCGCAAAAAATTAGGTCACAACTCCAGATCCTAATTATATATTTAAATTGCTTTTAAAAAACCTAATAATGTTATTTTATGATTAGTGTTTCATAATTAAACTTCTATCTTGTCTATTATACCAAGTTGATTATTTTAAGATAATACTTAATTTTCCTTACAGTAATTTGCCAATAATTTACAGCAGAAATATAATGTATAATTAGTGTTGATATTTTATTTGATATTTGATAGTACAATATAATCACAAACTTCTGTATTGGCGATGTACTTATGTAATATTATTTTTAAAAACCACTTGATTTCCTAATAGCCTGTAAAATACTAGTTGCATTAGTCATAGTTCATCCTCTGTCTCTCTCCAAAAATGTATCTGTATTTTACAAATAATATATTTATGAAGGATTGCCTTGTGCAGTCATGGGGGCTGGCTAGACAGTCCACAGAAGGGCAGGGAATCAGGATGGGAGGGTCAGAGGCAGACTGGAACCCCACAGGGACAGGTGGGAGCTCGTTCACAGGGACAGGTGGAAGGTTGTTCACAGGCCCTCAGGGAGGATGATCCAGAGGGATGAGAGAACAGTTTCATGAGTCACTGGCAGAAACTGTACTATGCTGTAAAATGCTGCTGCCATCCTTCAGTATTCTGACTTTCATGAGAGAACATTGCTTGTAGCCCACCCTAACTGGAATCACATTAGAAAGGGAATTCTGGGACCTGTAGCCTAGCCAAATTTCCACATCACACACCCAGCACACTAGTGTGAATGCCACTAGTTTCATAAATAATGCCATGATATTATACGGTGGCCAGTCAGTAAGTATATGTCAAATGAATGAGTACAACCTACACACACATTTCTGTAGTATGTAGATGTGTTATATTTTGAGTGTGTGTGGCAGGGGAAGACAAAAATATTTGGGTAGGGCCGAAACAGCCATCAGGGACTACTTTAATGACTTCTAAACACTCAAATAAAATTTATCCAGAGAAACATGTGAAAAATTAACATTGTGAAAAATGGAAGAGACTACATGGATACTGTAGTGGGTTGAATGGTAGTCACCGAAAAGATATATACTAACTGCCAAAAGATGTGAATATAACCTTATTTGAAAAAAGGGTCTTTGCAGATGTAATTTTTTTTCATGTTACTATTTTATTTAATTATTAACAAACTTATAACTAACACATATTTTACTGACTATGCCATTACATTTGTTCTATTCCCCCCCTCCTTTACCCTCCACCCTGCACATCCCTCCCCCACCATTCCCCCCCTTTAGTTCATGAACACGTGTCTCAAGTTCTTTAGATTCTGTATTTCCCCTACTATTCTTACCCTCCCCCCTATTTTCTATCTACTGTCTATGCTACTTTTTTTCTGTACCTTCTCCCCCCTTCTCCTTCTCCCACTCCCCTGTTGCTAATCCTCCATGTGATCTTCATTTCTATGGTTCACTCCTGATCTAGCTGTCCTCTTAATTTGCTTTTTGTTTTAGGTGTGGTTGTTGATAACTGTGAGTTTGCTGTCCTTTCACTGTTCATCTTTTTTATCTTCTTTTTCTTAGGTAAGTCCCTTTATCATTTCATATAATAAGGGCTTGGTGATGATGAACTCCTTGAATTTGATCTTATCTGAGAAGCACTTTATCTGTCCTTCCATTCTAAATGAAAACTTTGCTGGATAGAGCAATCTTGGTTGTAGGTCTTTGGTTTTCATGACTTGGAATACCTCTTTCCAGCCCCTTCTTGCCTGTAAGGTCTCTTTTGAGAAATCAGCTGACAGTCTGATGGGAACTCCTTTGTACATGACTGTCCCCTTATCTCTTGCTGCTTCTAGAATTCTCTCCTTCCTTTTAATCTTGGCTAATGTAATGACGATGTGCCTTGGTGTGTTCCTTCTTGGGTCCAACTTCTTTGGGACTCTCTGAGCTTCCTGGATTTCCTGGAAGTCTATTTCCTTTGCCAGAATGGGGAAGTTCTCTTTTATTGTTTGTTCAAATAAGGTTTGCACTTGTGACTGTTCTTCTTCCCCTTCTGGTACCCCTATAATTCGAATGTTGGAACGTTTAAAGATGTCCTGGAGGTTCCTAAGCCTCTCCTCATTTTTTTGAATTCTAGTTTCTTCATTCTTTTCTGTTCTGTCATTTTTTCCTTCCTTCTGGTCTACTCTCTTGATTTGAGTCCCAGTCTCCTTTCCATTACTATTGGTTTCCTGTGCATTACCATTCATTTCATTTAGTTTAGCCTTCATATGTTCCTCTAATTTGTGGCTATAATCAACCAGTTCTGTGAGGATCCTGATCCAGTGTTTTGAACTGTGCATCTGAAAGTTTGGCTATTTCTTCATCACTTAGATTTATTGGCTCTGGGGCTCTGAGTTGTTCTTGAGCCATGTTTTGATCTGTTTGTGCCTGTTAGGTATGAGGAGCGGAGCCTTCTTGTTTACCAGGGTGGGGCCACCCAGGTTGCTGGTTTGTGATGCTGTATGTGGGGGCGGGGTCAGAGAGGGAGCAATGGCAGTCCTCTCCGCTCGCCCAGTCCGTCCCACTGCTCACCTATTTATCTGAGTGGAAATGTGCGAGCCCACCGTCCTGCGCAGTGTGGTCTCAATGCTTGCCTCTCCACTGTTTTATCTGCATGCAAATGCTCGACCAACTGCAGTCAGCCAGCCGTGCCTCTTCCCTGTGTCTGCCCATAACTAGCCCACACCTGGGATCTGTGCCTTCAGCTGCTTGCACACCACCCAGGTCAGGGATCTTTTTGGCCAATCCGCTCCACTGCTGGCTTTGCCCCTCTTACAGGTTTAGCTGAGCATTTCATTGTTTTCGGACTCCGTATTGTTGATTTTCTGTGTGATTTGGTTGCGTTTATTGTGTTAAAACTTTGTTATTTTTAGATTTGGTTGTGCAAGGACGCAAGGTGTTTCCGCCTACGCCTCCATCTTGGCGGAAGTCCTGCAGATGTAATTAAGTGAAGAATCTCACTATAAGATCATCCTGGATAATCTGGGTGTCCCCAGGATTCTTATACATTTCCTTATAAGACCTGGCCAGTGTGGCTCAGTGGACTGAGTGCCAGCCTGTGAACCAAAGGGTCTCTGGTTTGATTCCTAGTCAGGGCACATGCCTGGGTTGCAGGCCAGGTTCCCAGTAGGAGGTGTGTGAGAGGCAACCACACACTGATATTTCTCTATCTCTCTTTCTTCCTCCTTTCCCCTCTCTCTAAAGATAAATAAATTAATTAAATATTTTTTAAAATATATTCTAAAAAAACAAACAAAGAAAAGTTTCCTTGGAGAGGAGGAGGCAATGTGAGCACAGTGACAGAAATTGGAGAATGCTGCCAATGAAAGCAAGAGATGCTGCAGCCACCAGAAGCTGAAAGAGGTGAGTATAGATTCTCCTCAGAGTCTGCAGAAGGAGCACAGCCCTGCTTATACCTTGATTTCAGACTTCCGACCTCCAGAACTGTAAGAATAAATTCACATTATTTGAAGCCACCTAGTTTGCGTTAATTTTTTATGGCAGCCACAGAAAACTAATTACACCTTCTGTCAGGCATTCAAGAACTCATGGCCAATTTGTGCAGAGCTGTGTATGTCCTGTGGGTGTGCACCTTCTACATTCCACCTTGACTGGAAGCCCAGAGTTTCGTCCAACAGCACAGCAAATATTTGCAAGGAGCAGAGCAAATAAGCAAGGGGTGTGTGGGGAGCCTGGCTAGAAGGGCCAGGCCGGGTCCAAATGGCTGGAACCCTTCATATTCACTAGGCTTCTAAATATATTCTGGAAATAATGCGATTGGGGCATCTCCCCATCACCCTCCACCACCTCTTTCCACCCCTCATCATCAGGGGCCACTAAGGAATAAGGAGAAAAGGAAAGTCCTCCTGTTTCCTGCAAACTGGTCCTTCTCCAGAGCATTACCCTGGTGAAGGGCCAGCCCTTCTGGGGCAGCCCTGAGGTGCCTGGTGGCAACAAAAGAGTGTGGGGTACCTGCCACCCCCAACTCAGTGAACTACAGCTCAGCTCATAGCACGGCATTCAGACTGACTTCCCTGCTCTCCACACAGTTTTCTGTCCCAGTTGCTTTTTCTTCTCTGTCCAACCTGGCTCTGTGATCTCCAAGGCCTCAGCCCCGAGACACAGGCCAACTGTACTTTTCCTTGAATGACTGGCACGCACAGCAGAGCCAGGCAGGAATCATCATCAGACAGGAAAAAGGATATTTCCACAGTATCTGAAATACTAAGTAATTTTAACAGATTTCTTCTAAGTTACAAAAGGAAAAATGGTAACTTCACAGTGGAGAAAACTGGTAGACATCACCCGCTGCTGATGGAACTGACCTGTGCGCCTCCTGCAGTGATGTACTGATAAAGGCACAACATCACTTCTGGGGCAGTACTGCCTCCCAAGTGTAAAACCTGAGACAGCAAACAATGCAAGTGGAAGGCTGTTTTACAAATAACTAGCATGACCCAAGAATGAAAGACAGAGAAAGACTGAGGAAGTATTCCAGATTAAAAGAGACTAAAGTGACATGATATGACAACTAAGAGAGAGAGGGAGAGAAAGAGAAACATCAATTTGATTCTTATATATGCCCTGACTGGAGAGCCAAACCCACAACCTTGGCGTATCGGGACAGTGCTCAAACCAACTGAGCTGCCTGTCCAGGGCACAACAGTTTTGAAGAAAAAAAAAATACTAGCTGTAAAGGGCACTTGAAAAAATTTGAATATGCACTGTATATTAGATAATAGTATTCTATTGATATTAAATTGCCTTCGTTGGATCATTGAAAGTGTCCCTGGCGCTGGCCGGTGCGACTTGGTTGGAGCATCGTCCCATACACTAACAGGGTGGGGGTCTGATCCCCGCTGGAGTTCCCATGGGAGGCAACCAATTAATGTTTCTCTCCCGTCCATGTTTCTCTTGCTGTCTCTCATTGTCTCCCACTCTCTCTGTCTAAAATCAATAAACATGTTTTTTGTGTTTTTTTTTTTAAACAAAGTGTCCTTGTTTTTAGGAGATACCAGTGAAATACTTAGGGGTAAAGGAACAGAAGACACAATGTCTAATTTATTCTCCAATGGTTCAAGAACCATACTGATAATTATATCTATCTATATATCTATAGAGAGATTAAGCAAATGTTAATAACTGTTGAATCAATAGTTGGACACTTGGTGAAATGTATATAGATTGGAGTTAATTGTATTATACTCACTAATTTTTTTCTATGTTTAAAAAATTTCAAAATAAAGTTTAAAAAAATCTTATAGGGTTTTTTAAAATGAATTACAGAGATATAGAACAAAATGTCCCATCATTCAAATCGATCCATCTGAACAAACATTCAAAAGCCTCAATAGGCCCAGAATAGGGTTGGGTCCCGCTGCCCTTCCCACCTAAGCAGCTTCCCTTCTCCTGGGGCTGAGGGAGGAGGAAGAGGCGAATACACAAAGAACAAGAATGCAAGGTAGACTGGGAGAAGTGCCTTAAGAAGGGTGTAAACTGGAGTACAGGTCATAATAGTCACAGAGATGAGACCCTTCTGCATAGAGTTGGCATTTGCAGTGTGATGTGAAAGTTGGCAGAGCTGGGTTGAGTTCAACTCAGGTGGAAAGCAAAAGGCACGAAAATGGAAACCTGGCATGAAACAGAGTACAGAGCATGTCCCCCCACAGCTCATGGTTGAGGGGAGGGGAGAAGTGGATGATAAGGCTTAAAGGTAATTTTCATAACAGTGGCAAGTGCCTTGTCTGCCCTGAAGGGAAGCTGTGCTACTGCCCCAGACAAAAGGTGCAAAAGGCTAGTACCTGACTTTAAGGGTGTATCCTGACACCCTGGGGAGGCAGAGGCCCCAGGATCACTGAGTCATTCTTGCTTTGACTGGGGATGGCAGCCCAGAGAAGGTAGAAAGATACAGAGAAACTGGCAAATGTAGCTCATTGTGGGAGGAGTTGGAGATGAGGTCATGCAGGAGGCTGCAGGTCAGGATCTAAACCCCTAAGAGGGACAGCCATGAGGGGATTTGGCTATGAGGTTTGGAAGGGAGTCGAAGAGCTGTGAGGGAGGGATGATATAGCAGCTTTGTGAGACTGAGAGGTGAGCAAGCAACTATGTAGTTTGTAGTCGGGAAACGGCCATTCAGCCTGGCCTACTAAGGAGGGAGACACGTTGCTGCTCTGACGGTGCCCTCTCCAGCTGACTCCGAAGACTCTCCCTTGCAAAACTCTGACCTGCTGCCTTGAGAACCCAGACTCTATTTGGACTCTTGGGCTTACGACTTTCCTGAACTCCACCATGATCCAGTGCACCATGGCACATGCTTTCCTGGACTATTACGTGGAAGCTAATGACAGCATACCCCAGATCCTGAAGGAGAGAGCTTCCGAGAGACTGTTTGTGCAGCCGGCTTAAATTCAGATAAGAAGATGGGGAGCTTTTGGCCCTTTTGGTTCACAGCCTGGTGGGGAGCAAGGGAAGTGCTGGGTCTCATGGGAGAAAGGGGCTCTGAGCTGAAATGCTCCCAGCCACCCTGCCCTGCCAAAGTTTGGATTCTTGTAAATAAAGACCTGTTCGTTCCAGCATTAATTGTTGAGTCATTCACCAAAGTGCCACATGGACAGACCCCTGTTTGCTTGGTTATATAGTCACACCGTATGGTAAGTCTTCATTGCCTGAGTGCTTTTGTTAAGTACCATATTTTTCAGACTAAATGATGCCCTCCCCCCCAAATTTGGGAGGAATAATGGTTGTTAATGCTGCTGTTGAGTTTTGTTGACATTTACATTGGTGAAATATTATGCTATTTATGTTATTAAATATTTTACCACATTCTTTGCTTCAAAAATTTTTTCCCCTATTTTCCTCCTCTAAAACCTAAGTGTGTCTTATGGTCTGAAAAATACGGTATATGTAGGAAAGGCAACACCCGTCTTATACCCTTACATTCAGTGGCCTGGCCTGAGAAACTAGCAAACAACAGATTTACAGAGAAAAGGTTAATGGCCCAGGAGCACAGGAAGGAACCAACAAAGGAAGTATCTGGCTCCTTATGCGGTTAGAGTTAAAGGTTTATATTCCTAACTTAATAGGGGAAAGGGAGGGGAAGATTTTGGGCTTATAGGGACTGTGAAGTGTGGTAAATGAAATATCTATGGGAAACTGTAGTGTTAAACCTGGACATGGCTCTCCCACCATCCTTGATGAGGGCTGGCCAGAGAGCCCCTGGCCCCAAAGAATGTGTATTGTCATGAGAGAATGGATTGTAACTCCCTCTCTATCTCCCCTGGGGATCCAGGTTTCTTGCCTGATGACTGCTTCCTGACCTTTTCTTTTTGCACATACACACTGACGTAATATAGCTTAAGGCCACATGAAAGCTTGTGCAGTTTGGAGCCATGCCGCCTTTGTCTGGGACCCCTCATAATGGGTCTCGGACTGGGGAGAAGCCTGTTCCTGCTTTGCAGACCTGCCACCTCAGTACTCCCTGTAATGTGAGTAACAAGGGTTATGTTTGCTCCACCAGGTCCTCCTTATGGTTTTTTTTGCTTACCTGGATAGCAGTTGAGATCCCCAAGTTTGACCTCCTGCATTACAGAAACTAAGGGAAGATAAGGGTTATTTAGCAAGGTTTTTTGACATAAGGAATGTCCAAACCTGTAGAGAATTTTTATGAGTTTATTCAAGCCAAGCTGAGGACAATTTCCAGGAAACAAAGTCTTAACAGATTGAGAAAATGCTCCAAAAAAAATGGTTGTTTTAGCACTTATTTTAAACATTAGAATGAAAGGAGAAGAAGTTAGGGGGTTACGTGAAATCCACTGGTGATAGATTAGTGAAGTGGAAGAAAGCAAAGCGGGGAAATCTCTGGGACCAGATAAAAAGTAAACCAAATATACACATACTTCTTATACATTGGTGGGTATAGAATAGTTAACAATGAACATTTACAGCACAGAGAGATGGTACACGTGAGAACAAGATAACAATGAGGGGCTCTTGGTCTCTTCCAGTGGGAGACTGGGCCCTGAGGGATCTGGAAAAAAGGGATGACTCTGACCTTCCAAAGGCATATTATCATAGATTCAAAAGCACAATAAACAGGCTCAGTGAAGGGAAACATTGACCTTTGTCAAGGAAGATTCCAGCCCAGGACATGACTACCCGTCATGACTAGTTTTTAGTTAGGAAGTTTTAATTTCAGACCATCCTATGTGGATACTCCAGGTCTCTGAGTTTGTAAGGCCCACTATGCAGGCCTCCCCTGAGCTTGTCCGGGTGAGTGTGAGGCCCCTTTGTTCACCCACAGTGTGTTATGCAGCTTCAAGTGGTGATAGTTGATAAGAGTTATCTCCAAACTGTTCTGCTCTTCCTGGTGAGGGGGGCACCTTCGTGCCACCTGCCATCGAGTTGACTCCTGGTCACTCTATGAATGATGTCCACAGCGTCCTGTCCTCAACAACCCAGCTCAGCTCCTGTCTATGGCTTCTTTTATGGAGTCAATCCACCTCACATTTGGTCTTCCTCTTTTCTTTTTGCTTTCTATTTGTCTTAGCATTATTGTCTTTTCCAAAGAACCCTGCCTTCTTATGATGGGCTTCAAGTAAGATAATATCAGTTTTGTCATTTTTGCCTGCAGTGATGTTGCAGACTTAATTTGCACTAGGACTTACTTATTAGTCTTTCTGCTGCTCCACGGTATCCTTAATGCTCTCTTCCAACACTGTATTTCAAATGAATCAATTGTTTTCTTATCACCTTATTACTAAACAGGGTACCTGGCCCTGAGTGGGTCTACCTTGGACTAGCTGATAGTATGTGGGTTCTTGACTTCATAGCAAAGATTTCACAATATGGGTCCAGGTAACTGTGAGGATACATTTATTAAAGCTGGGGACAGTGAAACAAGGAATGGCTTAGCACAAAAGAAGCAACAGGACTGCCCAGGCTGGGCTGCCTTAGCTCACTGGGAAGTCAGAGAAAAGAAGACCTTAGGATATGTTTAGTGGATTAGCCTGGCATGAGCTGCTACTGCCCATTGCTCCCCTGACTGCAAATCTTGGGGTCCCTTAGGGTTTAGGAGATGTACCTGTGGGGAAAGAAGTGGAGGAAGAAGAAGAGAAAGGGAATGGTGTGGGTTACTGCCCAGAGGGAAAGCGTGGAGAGGTCCTTTGTCCCGTCTTGGGGCTTTTATCTCTCTCTTGTAGGCAGGAACCTTAGGGGTGGTCTCAGGGGAGGGTTTCAGTAGAATATTCATTCTCTAGGTCTGCTCTTTCAGGGTCAAGGTGTCTACTTATCCATCAGTGCCAGGGCAGGGGGTCGTGAGTAATTGTTCTTGGTTCTGGCATAGCCCACTTGGTTTTGCCACTTTTCTGGGCCTGGAGCTGAACTACAACTGAGGCCTAGGAATTATCTCTAGGAAGGTGACCCTCTGTATCTGGCTGTGAATTGCTTGGCCAGTTTGTTCAGCTATCTGTCAGTTTGCCTGTTCTACCTGCCAAGGAATTTTTCTAGCTTCTTACTATCCTCTCAAGCTCTCTTTACTGCCCAACTTTTGCATCTGTACATAGTAACTGGGAAAATGAGGGTGTAGGCTGTCTTAGCCTTGGTATCTGATGATACATCTTTGCTCTTGGTGATCTTTTCCAATTCTTCTGAACCTCAGCATTCTCTTGATTTCTTGCCCATAGTCTCCATTTGAATTGACTGAACCAAAGTAAGCAAAATCTTGAACAATTTCATTGTCTATGTTAAAGTTGTGTGTTTCTTTTGTAGTCGTGATTTTTGTCTTGGTGTTCAAATGTAGTCCTGTTTTGGCACTTTCTTCTTCTACTTTCATCAGAAGCTGCTTCAAATCATAGCTCCTTTTTGTGTGTAAGAAGAACATATATGCATGGCACAGTGTAGTGATGTCCCAAGGGAAGAAAGGGGTGAGGGCTGGGTGGAGGCTGGCAAACGGGGCAAAATGGGGACGTCTGTAATAGTGTCCATAATGAAAATAAAGTTAAAAATGGTGTCTGTTAGAAATGCGAGAGAAATAGAGGTGGGAGGAACCAAATGATCTAATCCAAGTGCCTCTATTTGATGCTGCATTTACAGGCTGGCTGAGTTCGGATTGACTGCAGCCCCGGGCGGGGTGGGGGTAGGGGAGGCAGGAATGGAGTTTTAAAAGAAAAAGGGTGGAGTTTGTCAGGAGATAGGGGAGGGGTTAGTCTCTTGTTCTTTCAGGCGGGTGCCTCAGACTTCCACGATGTGAGCCGAGACAATGGGGTAGGTGAAGGGTGGGGCCGTTCCCAGGTACAGGAGGGTCAGTCTGAGCAAAGGCCACTGTGGCAGGCGCCAAGTGTCTATTGTGCTCCGTGAGGGAGAGTTTCAATTAAGCTGCAGGCTATTGAGCTGAGATAACTGAGTCGTGGGCAGTCCAGCGAGTTGGAAACTGGCCTGACTGGGTCATGAGCAGCCTGGCGGGCTGGGAACCTGGCCTGACCCTTTCAGTGACATTTGCATATCTAAGTTATTGATATTTCTTTCACCAATTTTTACTCCTTTCTCTGAGTCTAGCTTTTACAAATGGAAACTTTTACAAGAGAGAAATTTATGCCTGGCACCAGGCAGAAGAAGGACAAAGACCTTCTCCTGTGTTTTCTGTTTGTTAATTGCCTCCAGCTCAAAAGCATCCTGTGCCACAGCAGCATATTCTGCGGTGGGGAATTCTGATCCCCCTTCAGTTGTAATTAAATGCCAGGCTCTACATTATAAAATAAAACCTATCAGTACAGCAGGGACTGACTTGTTCACTGCTCTGTCCTTTGTGCCTAGAACAGTGTCTCGTTCAGAATATTGGCAAATCTCACGTGCCAGTCACCCGGATCCTGCCGGGAGTAGCATCTCCTTCATAGAGGTTGCTTGCCTGGGGAAAGGGACCTGAAGGGTGGCTAGAATTTGGTAGCCTCTGCAGTCTCTTTAATCGGGAGGGAAACCAAGCCACTGGAGAAAATTGCCCTTTTGAATTAGGTCACAGGGGGCCTGGATAAGCTCTGTCCAAGAGGTGCGGTACAGGAGAGATCACTAGGCTTGGCAGCCATTTCTGGTCTGCACCGGGATCAGTAGTCAGCATCTGTGGGCAGAGAAGAGCTCCCTGGAGTACTTCCTTTCCCAGTCCTTCCTCTTCCTAGAGCTTGTCCCCCCATATAGGCCAGACATTTGCCCAAGAAGGGATGCAGACACCTGCAGCAACTTCAGCCCATACTCAACAGCACCCAGCATCTCTGGTGGAACCTGAGGCTCCCACCCTGGATCCTTGACTCGGTGGTCCTCAAACACTGCAGGGGAGCAGAATTTACAACAAACACAGAAAAGTGCACGTGTGTGAACAGTGTGATGAATTTTCACAAAGTGAAAAAAACGGGGCAATTCCCAGCATATCACCAACTAGCCTCTCTGAAGTCCCTCTCATGCCACCTCCCAGTCACTGCCCCCTACTTGCCCTATGGAGTTCCTGCTTTATAAAACTGATGAAAAGACTGGTGTCTGTTTTACAAAGCTGCACAGGTGGTTCATATGCCTAGCTAGATTTGGAAACCACTTCTAGAAGTCATATAATCTCTTTTGCTATAAGTGGAACTAGAGGATGCTTTGCTCCCAGTCTTCGGCTCAGCACCGGTAGCTGTCTGGCTGTGCTTACCTACTGAGCAAGAGGGCATTTCCTGTATCTGGGGTCTGCAGAGCATGCGAGTGCAGCTCCTGGGCTCAGGAAGCCCAACTGGTTGGTCACAGCCTGGGCATGTGGCCCTCCCTCCCTGGCAGGATTTGGATGAAGAGGTATTTTTGGAAGGTGCAGGAATTCCGTGGCCATTTGGAAAATGCCTGCTCAGAGGCTCAGCTGGATTCTCATTTTAAAATGATGATGTGGCTGAGGGGCCTGACCTAGTCAGTTTTCCTGGATCTAGGGGTGGGGAAAGTAAGGAGGCATGCTCCTTTCCCCTGCCTTTTCTTAAAATTATATCACCATTTTCTTCTTGTCTCAAATCCCTCTATCCCACAGGCTTCAAGAGAATTGTGAGATGTCTCCTGTAGCTCATTGGCTCTTTGATGCTGTTTTCAGGTAAGTGTTTCACTTGCCCCAAGTCAGCCAGGGCTTTTGGGTCACTTTAAGTCAAGCAAAAGTTTCGTTTCAGTTCCCCAGCGCATATATTTTGGCCCTGCGGCCCTCACCTGGAGTCTGCCTCCCTGCTTTTCCAGGCAGGACCTTAAAGTGCCCTGTTATTCTTTTCCCTGTGTCCCTCTCTGCTTTGCTCTGGTGGCCTTCATGGATAAGCCACAGCTTTTGCTAATCATCTCTCCATTCATTCACCCATCCATTCATTTAATTAGTGCCAGGCCCTGTGCAGGGGAAAGGATGGAGGCACAGGCGGATAAACCATCTTCTGTCATCATTATTTCTGCCCTTACCCTTAAGAACTTCCTTTGTCCCACTTTTTCACTCCTCACAGCCATGCCTGTGCTGTCTGAAAGATCTCTGCTCTCACACTTGCATTCCAAAGGTAGCCTGTCTTCTCTTTTTTTCTGTGTCCAAACCCCTGGCTTCTAACCCTCATTTCTAGCTCCCTTGGGAAGCTAGAGAATAAAAAAGTAAGACCTGGCATGATTCTCCTTCCCAACTTTCTGTGTCTGAGGGCTTCCCTGTCCCTTCCACCTCCACACCGTCCTTACCCTCTCTCCATGCCAGATCTGGGAATGGAAATGCCATGAAGGGAGATCTGCTGTGCTTCTGTCCTTCCAAAAACCAGCGCACAGCCGACAGCCCCTCAAAATGAAAGTGTGGGAGAGCTGTGCTTCCTCTTTAGTTCTCCTCCAAGCCTGAACATTCTTAAGTGGGTTGCACAGAGACTTTCCTTCAGGAGGTGAGATCACTGTAGTAAGGGGTCTTCAATTACCCTTGGCCAGGCCGTCTTCCCGGGAGATGAATCCCCAAGGCGGAAACTGCACAGAGGCTGGTCTAGAGGGCAGTGGCTACCTGGCTCTCAGTAGGGTGTCAGTACTTGTCCACTTCTTCTCTTTTTCTTGAGGCTGCTGGGGCTGCTGGGCTGTTTGGAAGAAACAAACCCTGAGCCCTTAGAATTGCCGATCAGTCAGGGGGCAAAGCTGCCTTTGTCCTCAGGTGAGCTCTACCACCTGGAAAAGGTAACTCTTGGAAGGGAAAAGAAATACAGAGTATTCAAAATATGTGTACTCAATATGAGACATTAAATTACACAGAGAAGTACAAATATCATGTGAACCACGTGTTCATAGAGGCTTAAACAGTGAGTTCTCCAGGAGAAAGTTCTTTTATTGAAAAAATTAAATGTTTATTCATTTTGAGTACGTAATCCAAATAAATGCCTTGCACAAAATTTCAGAGAATACAGTGAAAAATAACTCTCTTTCCCACTCTTGTGCTCATGTCCCTCAGTTTTCCTGCCAGACACACCCACTGTTGCCTGTTCCCTGTGCACCTTCTAGAGACCGTCTCTGAAAATCAAGCACAGGCGTGCATGCCTGTGTGTACTCAAAAATACAATGGGCATATTATATACACAGTGTTTAATTTTTTTATTTTTACTTAGAGTATATTTTGGAGTCTTTTTTCTTATTAGTTCTGTGAGGGAGGGGAAATTTTTCCTCTGAGTTCTTTTGGCTGGTCTAGTAATCCAACTGACATGAGACAGATTAACAGGGAAAAAAACAACCAAAATTAATTTTATAGGGGGGTTACTTAAGAACATGGGGCCTGAGGACAAATCGGGCAGTTGAGGCTTATTTGCCATCTTGAGTTAAGGTGCGGGTGGAGGGTTGTGGTTTGGGAATTCAACTGGGAAGAAGGCAATTCAAATGTTTGGCAAATAAATGTTTGCTGGACTATCTTTAATAGTGGCACGCAGAGAGGTCTTTGATCAAAGGTCCCTCCTTGTCTATTACTCACTAGTTCATGTGTGTGTGTGTGTGTGTATAATTCTCACCCAAGGATATGTTTATTGATTTTAGAGAGAGAAGGAGGAGAAAGAGGGAGAGAGAGAGTAATGTTGATGTGAGAGAAAAACATTGATCAGCTGCCTCCAGTACGTGCCCAACCAGGGATCGAACATACCAACTAGGTATGTGCTCTGACCAGGGACAGAACCTGCAGCCTTCTGGTGTATGGGTCAACACTACAACCAACTGAGTCACCTGGTCAGTGCTACACTAGTTCATATAAAACTACAGTTATCTATGACGGCAGCTCTTTTCCTGGGCCTATCTAACTTCTTTTAGGCATTTGGTGGGAAGGTCAAAGTTTCTTCCTGACTGTTTGGTTCTTAAAAATAACCAGCTTAAAATAATAAATATGGCAGATGTGCTCTCCGTTCTGGGAGCATGCCTGCATCTTCCCCTTCTCCTCTCCTTCCCCCACAGGCCTGCATCTCCTAAACTATAAGGGACCCCCAGAGACTTGCAATCAGGGGAGCAATGAGCAATGGCAGCTCCTCCTGGGCTAACGCCCTGAACCTGTCCCTAAGGTCCCCTTTTCGCTGACTCTGCAGTGAGCTGACAGCAGCCCTGCTGTGGCTTCTTCCCCGTAATGTTTCTAGAGAGCCAACGCATCCTGCTCAGTGTCTCCCCTGTTGTTTCTTCTTTCCTTAGCCCTTTCTTGTTTCATTGTTCCCAGCTTTAATAAATGTACTCAAATAAAAAAAATCAATATCCCATAAAAGGTATATTTTGTTGTAGCAAAATTCTGCTCCCCTCAGTACATATACTATATGGGTTGGGGGTAGATTTAGAAAGCAGAACAAGCTTGTTCCCAAGTGACCCTGGGCTTTGCTTCAGATCAAGCTTTTGACTGCTTGCCACAATGTGGCCCTGGGGCCACCTGAAGCTGTCTTGCTCAGGGAGACAGACATCCTGCCATGTGACGGGCAGGGAGCCAACCACCCTGCCAGGTTTTACTAAAGGGATTTGTGTACTCTGCTCTTGCCCTTGTCTGGAATTTGTTCTCAGCTTAATACATGAGGTACAAGTGCTAGCCTCCCCCCACCCCACCTGGCTATTCAGTTCTTTTTTGAGATCTTATAGGTGGGCAACACATTTTCTAAGCAGTGCAGAGGTCATCTCAGAGAGCTGTATTTCTGGTTTGTGGAGAGAGGCTGGCAGGGGCTGTGTTTATGGGATTAATGCCCACTGGCGCTGGCAGTGGCTTCAGCTTACTCGAGTAATGGTGAGCTCTTTTCTTGAAGGGTCTGTAATGTGGAAGGTGACATGGGTCATAGCACTTAATGATAAAAACTCGTTGAATGACTTTGGATCTATCCATAATCACCTCATACAGTGCTATTTCCTTCCTTCCTTGCCCTTGCTCTCTGACTACTGACCTTGCTCATTCTCTTTCGATGACCTTGTAATCCCTAAAACAGCTTGTGTCAAATCATCTTCATTTGATTGAGGTGTTCCAAAGAAAACTATCTTGGTGAGTATTTCTTTAAATTTCCTCAGATCAAACTGCTTACAAGATTTTGCCAGTTGAATAAAGAAAAAGATAAAGTTAGGTATACTGAACACTTGTTCTTGGAGAGGTACCATAGGCAGGGGCTTTCAGAGGTTTGTTAGCTCATCTGATCTTAAAAAAACAAAACAAAATCAAGCTTTATTGAGATATAATTCACATACCATAAAATTTACCTACTTACATAATTCAGTGGTTTTTAGTATATTTATACAATTGTGCAATCATCTCTACAATTGGTTTTAGAATATTTTCATGAATTGCCTCCAAAGAAACCCTATTCCCATTAGCAGTCACTTCCCATTTCCCCCCTTATCTCCTCAGCCTAAGGCATCCCCTAATCTACTTTCTGTCTGTATGGATTTGCCTATTCTGGACGTTTCACATAAATGGACTCATACAATACATGGTCTTTTGTGACTAGCTTATTTTACTTACTGTAATATTTTCAAGATTCATCCACGTTGTAGCATGTATCATACTTTATTCTTTTTCATGGGTGAATAATATTGCATTGTATGGATATGACATTTTGCTTATTCACTAATTAGTTAATGGACAGCTGGTTTGTTTCCACTTTATTGGCTATTATGAATAATGCTACTATGAACATCGGTGCACAAATTTTTGTGTGGACTTCATTTGATTTTTACAGTAACTTTCTAAGGTTCATATTCTGTAGACCTCATTCTGTTGATAACAGAACTTCCAGAATGGTAGACATCAAGTTTGAACACTGCTGTTAGATTCCTAAGTGCACACTTTCTTTAGTCTATGGTCATAGAGTTGAAATAATTGCTTTGACAGAACCTGGTGTGGCCATGCCTGTAGGAAGTGTCAACCTTAAAAATGAAAAGGTTATTTTACCAGTAAAATAGGTTTATTTGGCAATAGTAGAGGAACTGCAATCCAGGACATGCAAGCTATGGCAAACTGCTGGCAAGAGAACAAAGGAGAAGAACCTTATAAAGAAAAGGAAATTGGGAGGGGATGCTGTGAAGGAAAAGTCCATTGGAGGAGAGCCAGAGTTCAGGGCGGTGATGGCTACTAAGCTACTAATTGGCTGGGTTGTTGCTGGATAAGAAAATCTTCCTCCTGCTGGAGTAGTAAAGTCAATTTCTTCCCTGTAAGAACCATTTCTTCCTCTGGGAGTCTACAAGGTGCAGGGAGTGATTAGTGCTTGAGCACTACCTCTTCAGGGTCTCCCGACTTCATTTTAGATGAGGTTTCCTTTATTCATTTTCACAGAAGGAATCAGTTAATTTTCAGTTGTTAAATTTCAGCTCCCTTCCACCTCCTCCACCCCATGTCTCCCTTCCCCCTCTGCCCTTTTCTCTTTTCCCAGTTTTCAGTTCTTCTTCTTTTTTTCAGGGATCAGTTCCTTTTCCTTGTAGAGCTTCCTTGGAAACAGAATTTACTCATTTATACTTTTGTGTGGTGTGGAATATTGCTGGAATCTATTTCCATTTGAGTTATCTCCAATGAGATAAAAGCTCATCTGCTGGTGTGAGCACAGGGTTGGTATTTGAGGCAGTGAGCAAAGAGGGTGAACGTCCTGAGAAAGCTCATTTTCTTGCCCTATTCCAGGGTTTCACGGATGAAGGCCACCCACATGAAGGGTAGGGGCTGAGTGCAGCCAGCCACCTCAACGAGGATCCCCTCCATCCAGGCCACACACACCATTGTTGGGGCAACAACCTGCCCAGGCAGGTGGCACCCCGAGTCCCTGCCAATAGCGTTCACCCTCCGGAAGTGGGACCGCCCCCCACCCCTACCACAGCGTCAGGCCCACCCAGGCCCCTCAGCGCCCCGGGGACTAGGCACAATTCAGGGCCCCGCCTCCGCGGGGAGCTTGCAGAACCCACGAATCAGAGAGGCTGACACATCGCCCGGGTGGGCGCCAGGCAACCAATCCCCGCAGGCGTGTGATCCTCCGCCTGCCTCGGGAGGCTGGGGGCAGGCACTGAGGCGGCAACAGCGGGAGTCGCTGTTGAGGCGGCCGAGGGTGCGGGTCGGTTCCGCGCCGCTCCGCAGGGCCGGGCAGGGCGGGCAGCTGCTGGCGCCTGGCCGTGAGGGAGGGCTCTTGGGGTGGGCAGAATGGCCCCCACCTAGGCGTTGGGAGAAGCGGCCGAGCCCAGGATGCTGGGGAGGCGGCGCGGCGGCTCCTCACTCATCCCAGGTAAGGGGGACGCCGCTTTCGCTGCGGCCCGCTGCCCGCCCGCCGCTGCCCACCCGGCTCCGTCCTGGTCTTGGCATCCCTTGACTCCACTTCGCCTCACCCGCCTATCTCCCGGTTTGCCCTGGGCAGTGGTCCCGCCCCGCCCCACAAGCTCAGCGCCTCACGTCGTGGACAGGCCGACCCCTGTGCGCACCCCACTTCCCCCAGCGCCAGCGTTTCCGGGTCTCGGGTCTCGGGCTTCGCGGTTGCCTAGCTCCTGCCCAGCTCGCCCCGGCTGCAGTGGCCTCCTGCCCCCTCTTCGCCTCTCCCCTTTAGCTGCGCTGACACCGCGTCTCAGCGCCCCCCTCCCCCCAAGTCCTTCGGGGTGCCTTTCCAGGATGGGACGCCCCCCACTCCCTCCCGTGGCGTTAGGACTTTTGCCCTTACCTCTCCCTGGGTTTTGCTTCTGCAGGCTCATCCTCATCTCTGCCCCTTGTACCTCGTGCTCTGCATTTCAGCAACCCCCCCCCCTTCCCCCACATGTCCGGGGTCTTGCCCATTTGCTCCCAGATCCCTTCCTCTCCAGACTCACCTCTTCCCCCCTCACTTTTCATCAACCATCATAGCTAACACTTTTCCTTTACACTTTAGATTTGCAGACACTAACTGTCCTGTGTGCCACATCTACAGTTTTGACATCTTAATTCGTTTTTGAGTGAGCTGTAGCTAATATGTAAAGTGCCTTGCCTGGAGTCTGGTACACAGTAGGCCTGGCACATGGTGGATGATTACACATGTTAGTCCTTTAGACTTCCTTCTAGGCTTTGTACTTACACTCTCCAGATGGTGGTAGCAAGAGGTCTAGTATCCACAGGGATTACCCACTAACTTAGAGTGGTCTGAGTGATAGCAAGATGAATTAGTGAACTCCAGATGTGATAAGGGGATTATTAAATTGTCAGTTATTTACTCACTGCATACATTCAGAAGAATTGAATAAATCTTTGTGTTATGTAATGTTCTATATTTTTTATGTATTGTTTTATGCTATTTTATATTAACTGGCTTTGTTAGCAATTTTTAGTGAGATTTGCAGTCTAATTACTCCCTTATTCCCCTCCCCCCCCATCTTTTTTTAGGAAAGAGCTCCTACCTCTTAACTGAAATAGCATTGTATGTAAGAAGTGTTTAATGTGTTTGTCTCAGCTGGATAGTCCAGTCCTGCAGTGAATTTTCATCTTTTAAGAGTTTGGAGAAATCACGTTTAGATTTCTTGCAATCAGCTACTTGAAGGGATCAAAATTGCTTAGGAATGACAGTTCTGACAAGTTGTCTGAGAGTGAAAGAGTAATAGCCAACCCCCTGCCTCTGTGCCTCCAAAACAGTCTTGTCTATCAGAGGAAAGAGCGAGCTGCAGTCCATTTCCCAGAGTAATATAAATTTTACTTTTTAAAATTATAAAAGCAATGTTACTGGCCTCAAGTCACTCTTGCCACATTTGCTGTGATGGTCTCCAAGCCTGGATGAATCAAACAGTTAGTTGGCTTTTTTCCTGCTCCTGGAATCTCCAGAGCAGGCTGGAGAAAATCATGTAACTCAGCTGTTGGTGTGATTCTAAACTGGATTCCAACTTTACTCTCAATTGCCTGACATGCTTTGACTAACCCCCTAGGTTCCTCTTAGGTACTAAAAGCCTAAATGACTGTTCACAGATTTTCAGCATCTCCTCTAACTCTTTGTCCTACTCTGCACTTCTTTTCATTGTTTATTTTGCCTCCTACTTCACGGAAGAAATTGGTAGGCACGAGCCCTGAACTCTTCAGGGTCTGTCATTTTTCTGTGTGCCTGTACCTATCTGATTTCTGATCTTTTCTTTGAACAGAGTAAGTCTTCCTATCTAAGGCTAACATCTCTTATCTCCCTCTGTATTCTTATTCTGTTCTCCATAATTTCCTTATCTGGTTACACTTCCTTTAATGACTTCAAATAATACCTGTATACTTAGGGTTTTCAAAGATGTATATCCAGTCCCGATTTTTTCTTGGACTTAAGGTGTTTCTTATTTTTATCTGTCTAGTAGATAACTATACATGGATACCTGGTACTTCAAACTTGGTTATCTTTTCCTTTCCCTTCCCTCTACTCATAGCCCCCTCAAGCACGTATGCAGACACTCCTTCTATTCAAGGTCTTTACTTTAGGAAGCTTAGCATCCTCTTCTCTTCTGACATTAAGGCTATGGTAGATCCTGTTGTTCCTACCTGAAATCTTTATCTCCTCATTGCCAGAGGATTGGTTCAGGCCTGTGCTATATTTCCCCTAAATATCAAGTCAGTCATTTTCAACTCAGACACTACTTTAAAACACCTTGGGAGCTTTTAAGAAGTAAGGATTAGTCCTGACAAGTGTAGTTCAGTTGATTGAGCATTGTCCTGCAAAGCAAAAAGTCAGGGTACATGCTTGGGTTGCCTATTCAGTGCCCAGTCAGGGCACATGCAGTGTTTCATTCCCTCTATTTGTCCTTCGCTTCCTCCCTCCCTTCCCCTCCCCTCTCAAAAAAATAGTAATAATAATAATAAGGATGAGGGGTCAAGGCACCCATAGAAGTTCTGATTCACTTGGTCTGGTGTGGGTCCAGACCTTGTCATTTATTTATTTGTAAAAGGCAAAAGTCTTATTTAAAAAAATTTTTTGCCATAACCAGTTATCCCCCTTACCACCTCCCTTTTCCAACTCCACCTACCCTGCCCAGTCCTTGTCATTTAAAAAATGCTTCCCATATGATGGTAATATGCAGCCAGTGCTGAGAACTGGGCTGAGCACTTGAAGAGGGAGTGGTAGAACCCTAAGGAATTTTAATATTTAACTCATCCTTTAAAAATCAGGATGACTGCCAGTTTTTGACATGGTTTGTTGCTTACTTTCCTGGTACTTTTTACATGTACCTTATTAAAGTGCATGTATTTATTATCACATTTTTTGTAAATTATTTCTCATGGGTCCATTTTTTCTCAAGACTAGGAATTTCTTGAGGTCTGGGACTATGCCTAAAGACAAACTACTGTTTCTTCTACACTACGTACAACTTCTAACACAAAATATGTGGGTTTTCCCTTTATATTAAGCAAGTCTTCAATTATCCAGACACCAACTAGATGTCCTACAATTTAACTCAATTATGACACTACATCGAGTTAGTACAGACTGCACAGATTAAGGACTCAGTCCCACAAGACTATGCCTCACTTAAGATTCCAGTTGCAAGTTCCAGGTTGTGACCTGTGCTTTAATTTATACCAGCTGGCTATAAATCTGGGCTTCCCACAACCTCTTTCTCAGGTTGGTAATTTGCCGGAATGGTTCACAGAACTTAGAAAAGGTCATTACTTATCATTACTTGTTTTTTATAAAGGCTGTAACTCAGTAATAGCCAAATGGAAGAGATGCATAGGGCAAGGTGTGTGGGAAACGGCATGGAGTTTCCATGCCTTCTCCCCGCATGCCATCCTTCCAGCATCTTCATGTGTTCACCAGTCTAGAAGGCCTCCCAAATCCCTCATTTAGGGTATTTACGGAGGCTTTATTACAAGGGCCTAACCAATTAAATCATTGACCACTGGTAATTAACTTAATCTACTGCCTCTTTCTTTTTGGAGGTTACCAACCCCGCCCTCCAAGATATGGTTGAAAGGGGCTTATTATGTATAACAAAAAAATGCTCCTCTTACCCCTTTTAAGAAATTCCAGTGATTATAGAGCTCTGTGTGAGGAACCAAGGATGAAGACTTAATATACCATATATTCTAATCGATAATAATTATTATATTATAATATCACAATGCCTTATTTACCTTCTTGTCACTTCTTTATACATTTCTTGGTATATTTTAGAAATGACAAAATTGGTTGAATGAGTCAGTTTGGTAAATAATATAAAGCGGATCTTGAATTCACAGATTTGCAAGCTGACCAACTATATCTTGGCTGCTTAACAGGTCAACTCATACTTGCACAGTCATTCATTTTTTAAAAGATTTTGTTATTTTTAGAGAGAGGGGAAGGGAGGGAGAAAGAGAGGGAGAGAAACATCAATCAATTGCCTCTTGTACATGCCCCAACCAGGGACTGAACCCACAACCTAAGCATGTGCCCTGACTGGGAATTGAACCAATAACCTTCCAGTTTGTGGGATGTGCTCAACCAACTGAGCCACACCAGTCAGGGCTGCAGTCATTCTTGGCTCTTGGATGTCTTACCCATTTACATTTAATATAATTACTTGTCCATTAGGATTTACATTTGCCATTTTGCTATTTGTTTTCTACGTGTCTTATATCTTTTTAGTTTCTGTTCTTCCATTATTGTCTTCTTTTGTATTAAATGTTTTCCAGTGTATATTTTAATTAACTTATTATTTCTTTTATAATTTTTTTATTTCCCTGGTAATTATAGTTAATATTTGAAAACAATTTGTTTCCGATTTATACCAACTTAATTTCAATAGTATGCAAGACCCTTGCTTTGATGCAGTTCTGTTAATTTCCCCCTCCTTTGTATGCTTATTGTCATTCAAATCACATTTCACATTAAAAGCCCATTGACAGTTTTAAAATTATTGCTATATGCAGTTTTCTTTTAATTCAGATAGGAACAGAAAAGAGTTACAAACATATTTATACTATCTTTTGTGTTTGCATAGTTATCTTTATTGGTGCTGTTTATATTTTTCATGTGAATTTTGGTTACTGCCTGGGGTCTTTTAATTTGAACCTTAAGGACTCCCTTTATTTTTTGTACAACAGGTCTTTTCAGTTTTTTACTGAGGGTGTCCTAGTTTCTCCTTCATTTTTAAAGGATAGTTTTGCTGGAGATAGAATTCTTCTTGGTGTACAGGATAATGCTCCAACCAACTGAGCCAGCCAGCCAGGGCATGGATATAGAATTCTTGATCAATAGTCCTTTTCTCTAACACTTTGGATATGTCATCCCACTACCTCTGGTCTCTGTTTTTTAAAAATTTTTTCTTCTTTTTAAAATTATTTTTAAGTATATTTAGTGATTATGCTATTACAGTTGTCCCAATTTTTTTCTCCTCTTTATTCCCCTTCTGCTCTACCGGAATTCTCCAGCATTCCCCACCCACTCCTTAGTTCATGTCTGTGGGTTGTGCATACAAGTTCTTTGACTTCTTTATCTCCTATACTATTCTTAACCTTCCCCTGTCTGTTTTATACCTACCAGTTATGCTTCTTATTCCCTGTAGCTTTTCCCCATTCTCCTGCTCCCCACTAATAACCCTCCATGTGATCTGCATTTCTGTGATTCTCTTCCTGTTCTAGTTGTTGGCTTAGTTTTTGTTTTTATTTTATAGGTTCAGTTGTTGATAGTTGAGTTTGGTGTCATTTTATTGTTCATAGTTTTTGATCTTCTTAAGTCCCTTTAACTTTTCATATAATAAGGGCTTGGTGACGATGAACTTCTTTTGCTTGATCATGTATGAGAAGCACTTTTATCTGCTCGTCCATTCTAAACGATAGCTCTGCTGGATAGAGTAATCTTGGATGTAGGTCCTTGCCTTTCATGTCTTCAAATACTTCTTTCCAGCCCCTTCTTGCCTGTAAGATTTCTTTTGAGAAATCGGCTGATAGTCTTATGGGAACTCCTTTCTTTGTAAGTAACTCTTTCCTTTCCTCTTGCTGCTTTTAAGATTCTCTCTTTATCTTTTTTTAAAATTTTTTATTTAATTATTTTTCAAGTACAGTTTTTTATCTATTTCTCGGGTAACTTAATGATGATGTGCCTTAGTGTATGCTTCCTTGGGTCCAATTTCTTTGGGACTCTATGGGCTTCCTTGACTTCTGGAAGTCTAGTTCCTTTGCCAGCTTGAGGAAGTTTTCCTTCATTATTTGTTCAGATAAGTTTTCAATTTCTTGCTGTTCCTCTTCTCCTTCTGGCATCCCTATGATTTGGATGTTGGAATGTTTAAAGTTGTCCCAGAGGTTCCTAAGCCTCTCTTCATTTTTTTGAATTCTTGTTTCTTCATTCTTTTCTGGTTGGATGTTTATTTCTTCCATTTGTTCCAAATTGTTGATTTGAGTCCCGGTTCCCTTCCCTTCGCTCTTGGTTCCCTTCCTTTCGCTTTTGGTTCCCTGTATATTTTCCTTTATTTCACTTTGTATAGCCTTCATTTCTTCCTTCATTTTGCAGCTGAGCTGAATCAATTCTGTGAGCATCCTGATTACCAGTGTTTTGAACTCTACATCAGATAGGTTGTCCGTCTCCTTGTTGCTTTACTGTTTTTTTGGAGTTTTGATCTGTTCTTTCATTTGGGCCATATTTCTTTGTCTTAGCGTACCTGTTATATTGTAAGGGACAGAGCCTTAGATATTTTCCAGGGTGGGGCTACCCTCTTTGCTGCATTGTGTTGCTGTAGGTGAGGGAGGGGTCCCAGAGGGAACAGTGCCCCTCGCTCCACTCTAGCTCTACTTTGTCACTTCCCTCACTTCTTACTAGCAGATGGTGCTCTTTCAGGTGCTGATTCTCAGGTTGGTGGGTTTGTGTACATTCTAGGATCCCTTGGGCCTCCCCAACGAACTCTCCTGTGAGACTGGGAGTTTCTCCCACCTTCACAACCCCCACAGAATTTTACAGCTAGAGGTTTTGAATCTCTAGTTTCCGGATCAGCCAGCCCCCACCTTGCCCATGTGGTCTGCCGCCTCCCCTGACTGCCTATCTCTTCCCCTCCTACCAGTCTGGATGAATGCTTCTTTAACTCCTTGGTTGTCAGTGTTCCATGCAGTGTGATTTTTCTGGCAGTTCTGGCTGCTTATTGTTTTTAAATTGGTTGTTATCCTTCTTTTGGTTGTGCGAGGAAGCGAAGAATTTCTACCTACACCTCCATCTTGGCCAGAACTCTGTGGTCTCTGTTTTTTCATGAGAAGTCAGGAGTTTGTCTTATTGAAGATTTTATATGTGATGAGTCACTTTTCTCTCGGTGCCTTCGAGATCCTCTGTCTTTGGCATTTAACAGTTTGACTCTAATGTGTCCAGGTGAACATCTCTTTGAATTTATCTTACTTGGAGTTTATCTACTTTCTTGGATGTTTAATGTATTTCATTGAATATAGGATGTTTTCAGCCATTTATTCATATAAATTTTATTCCCCCCTATTCTGTCATCTCTGGGACTTCTTCATGCATATTTTTATATGCTTGATGATATCTCACAGGTCTGAGGCTCATTTTTCTTCATTTTTTTCTTTTTGTTCTTCCTACTGGAAAATCGATCTATCTATTTAAGTTTGCTGATTTTTTCTGCTGCTGAGCCCATATGGTGAATTTTTCATTTCAGTTGTATTTTTCAAATTTAGAATTTCTTGTTGGTTCTTTCATTTAAAAGAAATAATTTTTATTTCTATATCGATATTTTCTATTGGTAAGAAATTATTCTCATAATTTTCTTTAATTATTTATACATGGTCTTCTTTAGTTCTTTGAACATATTTACAGTAGCTGATTTAAAGTTTTTGTTTAGTAAGTGTGGCATCTGGACTTCCTCAGGGATAGTTTCTGTTGACTGCCCTTTTCCCCCTGTGTATGGGAAATACTTTCTTGTTTCTTTATGTTTCTCATAGTTTTTTTTGTTGTTGTTGAAAAATGACACTTTAAATAATATAATGTGGCTACTCTGGAAATCAAACCCTTCTCCTCTGAAATTTGTTGTTATTGCTATTTGTTTTGTTACTTTTTGGATCTAACTCTAAAAGTCTGTATTCTTTGTCCCATGTAATCACCGAGTCTCTGCTGCATTAGCCTGGTAGTCATCTAATGATTGAACAGATTTCCTTGAATGTCTTGAAACCATACATCTCTTAGGTTTTGCTGAGGGGCTGTGTGTATGTGTGTGTTTTGACTCCCTTCATACTCCAGCAATTTATACTGTACCTTAGCCTTTGCTTCCTGCTTATACAGAACATCAAGGTCAGCCAGAAGTTAGAGGTGAGGGCCTTCCCAGGTCTTTCCTGGGCATGTGCATGACTTTGAGATTATCAAGAATATATTGAGCTTTTCTAAGACCTATGTATACTATTAATTCCTCAGTGTTTAATTTTAAGTTTTGGTCAATGTCTTGTTAGCTTCAATTATTATTGTCATTGCAGACAGCTAATTAAACAACTGTCTCAGCGTCTGGTCAAGATGACATAGTAGTTAAACGCCTCCTCCCATGACCACATCAAAATTACAAATAATTACAGAACAACCACCATTGAGAACCACCTAAAGACTAGCTCAACAGAACCCTTATAAGTGAGGATGTAAAGAAGAAGCTGTGTCAAGACTGGTGGGAAAGGTAGAGATATGAAGTGGTCTGTTCCCCATACCCACTTGTGGTAGTTAAGATTTAGGAGGGATATCTTGGCTGTGGAGGTACCCCCTGAGGAGGTAGGGGTCCCATCCACACACAGGGCTTCCTTATCTGAAGCACCAGTGCTGGGAACAGGTGTCCCTATAGCATCAGGGATTCCATCTGGGTGAGATAGAGGGCTTCTGGAGGCCCAGGTATTCCTCTTAAAGGGTGTACACATGGACTTGCTTGGTGACAGATGCACTCACTTTAAGATCCAGTGCTAGGCAGCAGCTTAAAAAGCACCAGGGACGTACTGGAAGGGACTTCATTGGCTTCAGGGCAAGGGCTAGAAGGGCAGCTCCCTCAGCCATTTTGTTCCTTTCTTCAACCCTTACCCCACAGAGCTGGCAGGTGCAGATGGGCTCCAAATCTGCATGTCCATCAAACTCCCCACACTCTGGTGATTCCCTGAGAACCCGCCTCAACCAACTCATGCCTAGGCTGAACCCTTTTTAAGTGGCTGTTACAAATGGTGGCCTCAGTCCATGCCTCAAATCTCAAAGTTTCATAAACCGCAAGCAGCACCTGGCCACAGCATGCCCTGTACCTCTTGCTAAGTGACTCCCATATGGCACTAGTTGCAGCCAGCTTCAGATGGCAGCATAGCCTTTCTCAGGGACACCCAAGTCCAGCACAGGCAACTACCAACTTCATATGACTTTGTAGCTTCTACTAGGTAGCCCAGGCCAGGCAAGGAGCAAGAAGCAGCTAATCTGGGCCTGCACCAGAGTTTCTCCTAAGAGGCCCCAGAATCAACAAAACTGGTGACTGGCTTCAGTCCACACAAGAGCACTATCCAGTTAGCTCCATAAACAGTATACACACAGAGTAGATTCAGCAGTCACCAGAGCCCTGCAACAGTAAATCCTATTTTGTGGAGTCATCCCCTAGACAATAGCTCAACCATTATAGTAACGGCCAGTCCTCATAGACAGTCAGCAAGAGGGTCATTTCTACCCACTGATGTGCCAACAGCAATAAGGCTTAACTACAACAGGAAGGTACACATAACCCACAGAAGGGGCACCCCAGACCACCTTGCTCAGGTGACTAGGGAGACTGCACTACCGGACCACTCAGGATACCTAATTTATCTAAGACTTCGAGATTTAGCAGATCTACTTAATATGTAAAAATAAAGAGAAGCAGCAAAAATGTACAGGGAATCAAAAATGATGGGAAGGAAACTGGGACTCAAATCAATGGAGTGGACCAGAAGGAAGAAAGAAACAACCAAACAGAAAAGAATGAAGAAACAAGAATTCAAAAAGTGAGGAGAGGCTTAGGAACCTCCAGGACATCTTTAAACGTTCCAACATCTGAATTATAGGAGTACCAGAAGGAGAAAAGGAAGAGCAACAAGTGGAAAAGTTATTTGAACAAATAATAAAGGAGAACTTCCCCAATCTGGCAAAGAAAATAGACTTCCTGGAAGTCCAGGAAGCTTAGAGAGTACCAAAGAAGTTGGACCCAAGGAAGCACACACCAAGGCACATCATATTTACAGTACTCAAAATTAAAGATAAGGAGAGAGTCTTAAAAGCATCAAGACAAAGGGAGAGAGTTACCTACAAAGGAGTTCCCATAAGACTTTCAGCTAATTCCTCAAAAGAGACCTTACAGGCAAGAAGGGGCTGGAAAGAAGTATTCTAAGTCATGAAAGACAAGGACCTACATCCAAGGTTGCTCTATCCAGCAAAGCTTTCATTTAGACTGAAAGGGCAGATAAAGTGATTTCTCAGATAAGGTCAGGTTAAAGGAATTCATCATCACCAAGCCCTCATTATATGAAAAGTTAAAGGGACTTATCTAAGAAAAAGAAGACAAAAAACATGTACAGTAAAATGACAGCAAACTCAATGATTAACCACCACACCTACAACAAAAACAAACTAAGCAAACAACTAGAACAGGTATAGAACCACAGAAATGGAGATCACCTGGAGGGTTATCAAGAGAGGAGTGGGAGGAGGAGAGAGGGGAAAAAGGTACAGAGAATAAGTAGCATAGATGGTAGGTAGAAGACAGAAAGGGGGTGAGTAAGAATAGTATGGGAAATGTAGAAGCCAAAGAACTAAGTATGACACACGGACATGAACTGAAGGGGGGAATGTGGTGGCAGGGGGTGTGCAGAATGGAGGGGAGTGAAGGGGAAGAATGGGACAACTGTAATGGCATAATCAATAAAATATATTTTAAAAAAAGAAAACCTATTTGAAGACATAATAACTAAAAATTTTCCTATTCTGGCAAAGGAAATAGACATACAAGTCCAGGAATTTCAAAGAGTGCCAAATAAGATGAACGCACAGAAGTCCACAGTAAGACACATCATAATTAAAATGCCAAAGGTTAAAGACAGAGAAAAACTTAAAAGCAGTAAGAGAAAAGCAATTAGGTATATACAGGGGAGTCCAAATCAGACTGTCAGCCGATTGCCACAAAATATTTAAAGTGATGAAAAGCAAGGAAACCAAGATTCAATCAAGATTACCGTACCAAGAAGGCTATCAGGGAGAATTGAAGGAGAGATAAGAGTTTCCTAGACAAGGGAAAAAAAAAGCTAATGGAATTATTACCACAAAACCAGTATTTCAAGAAGTGTTTATGGGCCCTGGCCAGGTAGTTCAGTTGGTTAAAGCATCATACTGATACGCCAATGTTTTAGGTTCAGTCATTGGTCAGAGTATGTAGAAGAATCATCCAATGAATGGACAAATAAGTGGAACAAGAAGTCAATGTCTCTCTCTGTCACTTCCCTTGCCCCCTTTCTCCCACCATCCCCACTTTCTCTCTCCAAAATCAATAAATACATTTTTAAAAAATGTTAAGGGGACTTATTGAAGAATAAAAAAGATAAAAATATGAATAATAAAACACCTATCAATACCTACATACATATCAATAATTATTTTAACAGTAAATGCATTAAATGCTTCAATCAAGAGACATTGTGTGGCTGAATGAATAAGAAGTCAAAACCTATACATATGAATTCAAACAAAGGCTTTGCACAGCAAAGGAAACCATCTACAAAATGAAAAGACAACCTAAAGAATAGGAGAAGATATTTAGTAATGATACATTCAATAAGGAGTTAATATCCAAAATATATAGGGAACTGATACAACTTAACCCCAAAGACAAACAATCCAGTTAAAAAATGGGCAGAGGACGTGAAACAGTTCCAAAGCATACATGCAAAATGTCAATAGACATGAAAAGATGCTGAATGTCACTAATCAGCGGAGAAATGGAGATGAAACAGCAGTGAGGGATCCAAGGTGGCAAAGGGGTAAGTGGAAACTATACTAATCTCCCATGATCAGTTTTGAATTACAACTAAATTGTAGAGAAATCATCCTGAATAACTAACAACGGTAGCTGGAGAGAAACCTTATAATCAAGAACAGACAGAAGAAATCACTTCCCTACAACATGACTTGTAGGAAGTGTAGAGAAGGCATGAGAGGGCTGGCTGGGACCCACGGGTGTCAGCTAAAGTTCCAGAGGGATATTCCAGTGGCAGAGGGGTTCTCCCCGAGAAGTGTGGGGTCTGAACCTCAAGCTGGGCTCCTCAGTCTATAGCACCAAAGCCAGATGGGAACCCAGATAACATCCAGCTGTGAAAAGCAGCAGGGTTCTGTCTGCTAGGAAAAGATGACTGGAGACTCAGAGAGTCTCTTAAGGGCCAACATACAAAATTTCCTTTGCAGCCACTTACCCTGGGCTCTGGGAGAGGGAGCGCAGAGTGGACTAGAGATGCTTGAGAGGAGTCTGGGGCTGGTGGCTTAAGGGAGAGAACTGAACAAACAGCCATGAGGATTCCTGTGCTGAGTCATTACCCATACTGCAGATACCATCTTACTCAGGCAGAGCACTCCTCTCCAAGTGGCATCAGCTTGATGGGAAGTGATAGCCCCAGCTGCAGGAATTACTCTGCCCCACCACAATTACTCAGTGGTGCTTAAGCTGGTTGTTGATTGGGTTAACAACAAAAGTGGAAAATATAAAGAAGCAGCCAAAATGGGGAGACAGAGGAAACAGACCCTAAACGAAAGCACTAGTGAGTTCTCTAGAAGAACTAGATGAAGTGGAGGCAAACAATTTATCAAGTAGAGAGCTTAGAGTAACGATTATAAGGATACTCAACAATGTGAAAAAAAAGGATCCAATTTTGTATGTTGGACACAAAAAGAAACCATAAAAAAGGATCAGTCAGAAGTAAAGGATGCAATATCTGAAATAAATAATATACTAGAAGGAATAATGAGTAAGTTAGATGAAGCAGAGGATCAAACAGTGATTTGGAAGCCAAGGTAGAAAAAAAAACAGGCAGCACAGCAAAAAGGAAAAAATTTTAAACAGTGAGGAGAGCTTAAGAAACATTTTGGACAATATGAAGCATAACTACATCCACAACATGGGAATACCAGGAGAGGAGAGCAAGGAAAGGATTAAGAATCTATTTGAAGAAATAATGACCCCAAACTTCTCTATTCTGGTGAAGAAAAAAAGCTCCGAGCATCTCAAACAAGTTGGACCCAAAGAGGCCTACACTGAGAGACATCTTCATTAAAATGACAAGGCTTAATGACAAGGAGAGAATCCTAAAAGCCATAAGAGAAAAGCAGGTAGTTACATATAAGGGAGTACCAATTAGACTATCATCTGATTTCTCGACAGAAACATTTCAGGCCAGAAGGGAGTGGTGTGAAATATGCAAGGTGATGAAAAGCAAGGACATACAACCAAGGCTACTTCAGCTAGCAAAGTTATTTAAAATTGAAATGAGTTTCATTTCAGATGAATTTCTCTTTTGCATGAAAGAGAAATAAGGAGCTTCCCAGACAAGAAAAAGGAAGGGGAGTTTGTTAACACCAAACTAGTACTACAACAAATGTTAAAGGGCTTGGTTTAAGAAGAAGAAAAAGAGTAAGGGTGGAGAAAAACGGTCTAACAATAAAATGGCATTACATATGTATCTACCAATAATAACCTTAAATGTACATGGCTTAAATGCTCCTACCAAGAGACATAGGGTAGCTGAACCAATAACAAAACAAGACCCCCTATATATGTTGCCTGCAAGAGACCTACCTCAGAGCAAAAGATACAGACTAAAAGTAAAGGGATGGAAAAAGATATTTCATGCAAATGGAAAGGGGAAAAAGGGTGGGCTAGCAGTACTTATATCCACCAAAATTGACTTTAAAGTCAAGACAAAGAAGGATACTACATATGATAAAGGGAACAATCCAACAATAGGATATAACCCTAGTAAACATTTATGCACCCAACATAGACCACCTAAATATGTAAATCAAATCTTGATGGACAGAAGGGGAGAGATCAACAGAAATACAGTCATCATCAGGGATTTTAACACCCCATTGACTTCAATGGATAGGTCTTCCAGACAGAAAACCAGCTAGGAGACAGAAAATCAACAAGCCTTAAATGACACGCTAGATCAAATGGATTTAATTGGTATCTTCAGAGCATTTCACCCCAAAGCAGCAGAATATACTGATTTTGCCAAGTATAATACACACCCATGTTTTTGGCCCAAACTTTCCAGAAAAAAAATCTTATGTTTTAATTCAATTCAATTCAATTTATTTATTTATTTATGTTTAGATACTCGTTTTTTTGTATTATAAAGGAATTTTAGCATTTAGTTTTGAGCCTATTATGGTATTAGAAATTTTATGTAACATAATTACAAAATACAAGAACAGATACAAAGTAAAGAAATTTTATGTACTGGTAACAAATTTATGATATTTATACATCATAGAAGGCCAAGAACTCTTCATCACTGTCAATATCAGAAGTATCATGTTCAATTTCTATATTGCCAGAGTCTTTTACAGAGTCACTCTCCTCATCCTGGGAAATTTCATTGTCCTCAGTTCCATTCATAGCTTTGCTGATGCTGCATTTTTAAAATGATTTCACAACCATTTCCTTCTTGACACCTTTTTGTGATCTTAGGATCCAATCACAAACCTGGGCAATCGATGTTTTCTTGATCCTGCCTGTAGGTGTTAAGTCACTACCCGCTGACTGCATTCATGATGTCCACTCTTCATTAGGGCCTTAAAGAGTTTGTTTACTGACAACAGGTTGCAGTTTGCTGGTTAGCCCACCAGGTATCAAAGCAAGTTGGGTTTTCAAGTCTGTTGCCATTGCTTTTGTACCTTGTGTTATGTGGGCTTTGAAGTGATCAAAAACAAGCAAAGCCGGTTTTTTAAGTAATCCTCCAGGGCTTCATGACCAGACTTTGTTAAACCAGATTTTCATGCCTTCTTCGTTCATCCATCCTTTTTCATTCATATAGACAATAACTCCACTTGGATTTTTTTTCAGAAACATTTTTCTTTTAAGGATGATCATATCATAGGTGGTTTTGTCCCATTTGCACAACAGGCTAGAACAACAGTGAATGTGTTTTCACATGACCACTAGTTTTAACAGCCACAGTCTTTGCTCCTTTGACATCCACAGTTCTGTTGGATGGTACATCAAATATGAGTGGACCCTCATCCATATTGGTGATTTGGGACAGCTCAAAGTTGTAAGTCTTCAAAGATTGATAACATAAGAATGAAATTCCAAAACTTTATTCTCATAGGCTGCTGGAAATTTGGGGGCAAATTTTGTTCCTGTCCTCATGCTAAAACCTTCTCTTTGTGTGAAGTTAAAGCACCACTTAGGTGTCCCTGAGAAGTCATCAGTTTTTTTTAAATTGTGCAATGCTTTTACCCTTTTTTTTTTGTATCATCTTAGTCAAAACACATATCCCAGTTTGACATTATTTCCAAATCCAGGTCTTCACCTCCTGCTCCACCTCTGGCCACTTTGGAGGTTTCCCTCGCATTGCCTTCTGTCTTGGAATCTGAAGAAGCTTTTCTTCCTGTTGCCTCCACAATCTGAGACACTATGTGAAGAGGTCCAAAGTGTCTCTCAGCAGCTCTGTTGCCATACTTTTTAGCATATTTAATAGCCTTTAGCTTAAAACTTGCAGTGTACAAAAACTGTTTTGACATTTTCCAACAACTTCTCCTGCCTAAAATGTACAAAGAGAAATGTGTTGTTCAGACTATGGTAATAAAGTCTGCATCATCTATATTACTGAGTGGATAGAAATTGGCATCATCTAACTTATCAAATGGATAATAATCACATCATCTTTCTTACTCTGTGGATAACAATACACAGCTCTTCATTTCATTTCTTTGAATTATTGGCCAAAACTGCTTTTGTTGCAAATTTGTTGTAAGTTCAGCAAAACCAGTTACTGTATTCCAGGGTATTATCTTGCATATGGATAGCATTATTGCTTTCTAGAGTTAAACTTTAATGCATAAGGATAAATAAAATAATTTTAAATGTTTATATAAATATGGAATTTGTACTACCCATGTATATTGTGCATCTTTATTTTTCCCTCAAAAAAATGGGCAAAAAAGTACATGTTATACCTTCAAAATACAGTACATACTTTTTAAGTGCATATAGAATGTTTTCTAGGATAGACCACATTAGGACACAAAAACAAGTCTCAATAAATTTAAGAAGATAAAAATCATATCAAGCATCTCTGACTATAATGCTATCAAACTAGAAATCAATCACAAGAACACTGAAAAACACACAAAGACATGGTAGCTAAATAACATGTAATTAAGCAATGAGTAGATCAACAGTGAAATCAAAGAAGAAATCAAAAGATACCTTGACACAAATGAAAATGAGAACACAGCAATCCACAATCTGTGGGACACTGGGAAAGTAATCCTAAAAGGGAAATTCATAGCATTACAGGCTTCAAAAAACAAGAAAAAGAGCTAAAATAAACAAGCTAACTTCATACCTAAAGGAACTTGAAAAAAAAAAAACAACAAAGCCCAAAGTGAGTAGAATGATTGAAATAATATCAGAGCAGAAATGAATGAAATAGAGTAAAAAAGATATAAAAGATTAATGAATCTAAGATCTGGTTCTTTGAAAAGATAAACAGGTTTGACAAACCTTTAACCAGACTCATCAAGAAAAAGAGAGAAAAGACCCAAGTAAATACAATCAGAAGTAAAAAAGGAGAAATAACAACCAAAACCAAAGAAATACAAAAGATTGTAAGAAAATATTATGAACAACTATATGCCAACAAACTGGACAACCTGGACAAAATGGATAAATTCCTAGAAACATACATTCTTCCAAACTTCAATCAAGAAGAATCAAAGAATCTGAATAGACAGATTACATCTAGTAAAATTAAAGCAGTGATCAAAAACTCCCAACAGACAAAAGCCCTGGCCAGGATGAGTTCACAGGTGAACTTTACCAAACATTTCAGGAAGAACTGACACCTCTCCTAAAACTATTCCATAAATATCACAAGGAGGGAAGGCTCCCAAACTTGTTTTACAAGGCCAGTATTATCCTAATGCCAAAACCAGATAAAGACACTGTAGAAAGAAAATTATATGCCAATATCCCTGAAGAACGAAGACGCTAAAATCCTCAACAAAATATTAGCAAACTGAAAACTGCAGTGCATCAAAAAGATCATATACCATGATCAAGTGGGATTTATTCAGGAAATGCAAAGTTGGTACAACATTTGCAGATCAGTATTTGAGATTCATTACATAAACAAAATGAAAGAAAAAAACCACATGATAATATCAGTAGATACAGAAAAAGCATTTGATAAAATCCAGCACCTATTTATCATAAAAACTCTCATCATGGTGGGATTGGAGATAACATACCTAAACAAAATAAAGGCTGTATATGACAAACCCATTGCCAGCATCATATTCAATGGGCAAAAACTACCAGCGTTCCCTTTAAGATTGGGAATGAGAGATGTCACTTTCACCTCTTTTTTTCAACAGTATATTGGAAGTCCTAGTCACAGCAATCAGACAAGAAGAAGAAATAAAAGGAATCCAGATTGGAAAGGAAGAAGTAAAACTGTCATTCTTTGCAGATGACATGATACTAGAGAACCCCAAAGATTCCACCTAGAAACTACTAGAACTGATAAATGAATTCACCAAAGTAGCAGGATACAAAATTAATATCCAGGAAATTAGTTGCACTGTTAAAGTATATTTTAATGATTATGTTATTACAATTGCCCAAATTTTTCCTTTTTGCCCCCCCACCCAGTACCCACTTTCCCCCAGCAATCCCCTCTTAGTTCATGTCCATGGGTTGTGCATATAAGGTCTTTGGCTTTTCCATTTCCTGTATTATTAACATTCCCAACATTGTCTCTTTTGTTCCAACAATTATGCTTCTTAATCCCTGTACCTTTTCCCCCATTGCACCCCTTGTCCTTCCTTGCTTGAAACCCTCCATGTGATCTCCATTTCTATGGTTCCGTTCCTGTATTTTTGTTTTTTTAGATTCAGTTTTTGATAGTTGTCAGTTTAATGTTCATAGTTTTAATCTTCTTTTTCTTAAATAAGTCCCTTTAACATTTCATATAATAAGGGCTTGGTGATGATAAAGTCCTTTAGCTTTACCTTGTCTGGGAAGCACTTTATCTCCCTTCCATTCTAAATGATAGCTTTGCTGGATAGAGTAATCTTGGATGTAGGTCCTTGCTTTTTCATCACTTTGAATTCTTGCCAGTCCTTTCTTTCCTGCAAGGTTTCTTTTAAGAAATCAGCTGACAGTCTTAGGGAAACCCCTTTGTAGATACTTCTCTTTTCTCTTGCTGTTTTGAAGATTGTCTCTTTAGCTTTAGTGTTTGACATTTTAGTTATGATGTGCCTTGGTGTGTCCAGCTTGTTTGGGATTCTCTGTGCTTCTTGGACTTGTATGTCTATTTCCTTTGCCAAATTAGGGAAGTTTTCTTCCTTTCTTTTTTTTTTTTTCAAATAACTTGTCAACTTCTTACTCTTTCTATTCTCCTGTCATCTGTTATGATTTGGAGGTTGGCACATTTGGAGATGTCCAAGAATCTTATTTTTCTGAATTCTTGTTTCTTCATTCTCTACTGGTCGACTGTTTATTTTTACTCATATTCCAAATCATTGGTTGAACTCTGGCTTCCTTCCCTTTACTGTTGGTTCCCTGTGGATTTTTCTTTAATTTAGTGTAGCCTTCATTTCCTCTTTTATGCATTTGCCGTACTCCATGAGATCTCTAAGCATCTTTATCATCAGTGTTTTGAACTTTGCATCTAATAGGTTGGCTATCTCCATTTTGTTTAGTTCTATTTCTGGAGTTTTGACGTGTTCTTTCATTCGGGCCATATTTCTTTGTTTCCTGAATTTGGTAGCCTCCTTGTCTTTGTTTCTGTGTATCGGGTAGAGCTGCTTTGACTCTGTCTTGGTATACCAGTTATGTTGTAAGGGGCAGAGAATTAGGTTCTGTGTATCGGGCAACCCTCTTTGCCACTTTGTGATGCTGTATTGGGAGAGGGGTCCAAGAGGGAACAAAGCCACTTGCTTTGCTCTCAGTCTATTTCCACTCACTTCCCTCACTTACTGTATGCCCTTCTACCTGCTGCCCTAGTGCTAAATCCCAGAGTGGGAGGGTTTGAGTATGTTCTAGTGCCATGTGGTTCCTTTAAATGGACTCTCCTGGGAGACCAGCAGTTTCTTCTGCTGCCCCAACTCCCACTGGTTTTTATAGCCAGAAGTTATGAGGCTTATTTTCTGGTGCTGGAACCCTGGCCTGTGTGGTCTGACCTGGGGCTGGGGTGGCCCACTCCCCAGGGGTTCTTCCCAGTTCTTATCCACCACATGTAAATGTGGGACTGCCTATTCCACTCTCTGCTGCTGTCACTGCCTTGCTGCCACTGCCATACCACATCCTCTCTACCCCGGCTCCCCGGCTCTGCCCCTCCTACCCATCTGGATAAACATTCTCTTTAAATCCTTTGTTGTCAGACTTCCATACAGTTTGATTTCCTGGCAGTTCTGATTGTATTTTGTTTTGAGATTAGTTGTGATCCTTCTTATGGTTTTAAGAGGAGGTGAAGCTTGTCTATGTGGCTACGCCCCCATCTTGGCCAGAAGTCCCAGTTGCATTTTTGTATGTCAACAACAAACTAACAGAAAGGGAACTTAAGAAAACAATCCCCTTCATAATTTTTATTCTTCAAAAAGAATAAAATACCTAGAAATAAACCTGACCAAGTATGTAAAAAGACCTGTACTTGGAAAATGATAAGACACTGAAAAAAGAAATAGAAGAAGACACATGTAAGTAGAAGCACATACCATGTTCATGGATAGGAAAAATTAACATCATTAAAATGTCCATACTACTAAAAGCAATCTATAGATTCAGTGTAATTCCTATCAAGATTCCAATGACATATTTCACAGACTAGAAGAAATATTTTAAAAACTCATATCGAACTACCCAAAGCCCCACATAGTAACAGTAATCCTGAGAAAGAAAAACAAAGTTGAAGGAATCACACTACCTAATATGAAACTATACTATGAGGCCATATTAATCAAAACAGCATGGTACTGACATAAGAACAGACACACAGAATAATACATCAGAATAGAGAGCCCAGAAGTAAACTCACACTTTTATAGTCAATTAATATTTGACAGAGGGAGGACTTCTGCCAAGGTGGAGGCGTAGGTGGAAGCACTGTGCCTTCTCGCACAACCAAGTTTAAAAACAACAAAGTTTTAGCAACAAAAACTCAGCCAAAGCACAGAAAATTGAACTATACGGAAGTCTGACAACAATGAACCCTTCAGCCAAACTGGTAAGAGGGGCAGAGCCAGTAGCAAAGTGGGGGTCAGGTAGGAAAGATCCACCGGACTGACCTGGGTGAGTGACCCAGGTGCGCCAGCAGCCGTGGGCGGATCCCAGGTATGGAGAGCGGGCAGACCCACTGAGGGCGCAAGGTGGTGGACCCACTGAGGGCTCACTGTGGTCACACATTCGTGCGCAGATAAACCAGTGAAGGAGCTAGCAGTGAGATGGACCGCGCAGACCCCAGAGGTGGGAAGCAGCAGGGGGGACCACCATTGTCCCCCTCTGACCCCGCCCCCACATACAGCATCACAACCCAGCAACTGGGTCGCCCCGCCCTGGTGAACACTTAAGGCTCTGCTCCTCATACATAACAGGCGCAAACAGATCAAAACGTAGCTCAAGAAGAACTCAAAGTCCCAGAGCCAATAAGTCTAAGCGATGAAGAAATAGCCAAACTTTCAGATGCACAGTTCAAAACACTGATGATCAGGATGCTCACAGAACTGGTTGATTTTAGTCACAAATTAGAGGAACATATGAAGGCTAAACTAACTGAAATGAAGGGAAATGCACAGGAAACCAATAGTAATGGAAAGAAAACTGGGACTCAAATCAAAGGAGTAGACCAGAAGGAGGAAAAAATGACCAAACAGAAAAGGATGAAGAAACAAGAATTCAAAAAAAGGAGGAGAGGCTTAGGAACCTCCAGGACATCTTTAAACATTCCAACATCCAAATTATAGGGATACCAGAAGAGGAAGAGGAACAGCCATGAATGGAAAACTTATTTGAACAAATAATAAAGGAGAACTTCCCCAATCTGGCAAAGGAAATAGACTTCCAGGAAATCTAGGAAGCTCAGAGAGTCCCAAAGAAGTTGGATCCAAGAAGGAACATACCAAGGCACATCATCATTAATTAGCCAAGATTAAAATGGAGGAGAGAATCCTAGAAGCAGCAAGAGCTAAGGGGACAGTCACCTACAAAGGAGTTCCCATCAGACTGTCAGCGGATTTCTCAAAAGACACATTGCAGGCAAGAAGGGGCTGGAAGGAAGTATTCCAAGTCATGAAATCCAAAGACCTATAACCAAGATGGCTCTATCCAGTAAAGCTTTCATTTAGAATGGAAGGGCAGATAAAGTGCGTCTCAGATAAGATCAAATTCAAGGAGTTCATCATCACCAAGCCCTTATTATATGAAATGTTAAGGGGACTTACCTAAGAAAAAGAGGATAAAAAAGATGAACAGTGAAAGGACAGCAAACTCACAGTTATTAAGAACCACACCTAAAACAAAAGCAAATTAAGAGGACAGCTAGATCAGGAGTGAACCATAGAAATGAAGATCACATGGAGGGTTAGCAACAGGGGAGTAGGAGAAGGAGAAGGGGGGAGAAGGTACAGAAAATAAGTAGCATAGACAGTAGGTAGAAAATAGATGGGGGGGAGGGTAAGAACAGTAGGGGAAATATAGAATTTAAAGAACTTGAGACACGTGGTCATAAACTAAAGGGTGGGAATGGTGGGGGAGGGGTGTGCAGGGTGGAGGGGAATGAAGGAGGGAAATAGAACAACTGTAATGGCATAACCAATAAAATATATTTAAGAAATTTTTGACAGAGGAAGCAAGCACACACAGTTGGCTAAACTTTGTTTATTCAAGAAATGGTACTGGGAAAAATTGGACACATGTGCGGAAAAATCAAACTAGACCACCTTCTTACACTACACACAAAAATAAATTTAAAAGAAATCAAAGACTGAAATATTAGAACCATAAAAATCCTAGAAGAAAACACAGGCAGCAAAATTTTAGATATTGCTCCTAGCACTATTTTATGGCATATATCTCACCAGACAAGGGAAACATAATAAAAAATAAACAAATGGGACTATATCAGACTAAAAAGGTTTTGTACAACAAAGGAAATCATCAACAAAATAGAAAGACAACCCATAGAATGGGAAATCATAGTCACTGATACATCTGATAAGAGGTTAATATCCAAAATTTTTAAAGAACTTACAAAACTCAATACCAAAAATATAAAAAACTGAATTAAAAAATGGGCAAAGGTCCTGAATAGATATTTCTCCAAAGAGGACATCCAGATGGCCAATAAACATATGAAAAGATGCTCAATGTCACTAATCATCAGAGAAATGCAAATAAAAACCACAATGAGATATTATCTCACACTTCTCCGAATGGCTGACATCAGTAAATCAACAAAAAACCAGTGCTGCTGAGCCTGTTGAGAAAGGGGAACCCTTTTGCACTGTTGGTAGGAATGCAGATTGGTGCAGACACTATGGAAAGCGATATGGAGATTCCTCAAAAAATTAAAAATGGATTTGCCTTTTTAACCAGCAACCCCACTTCTGGGAATATATCCAACAGAACCCAAAACACTAATTTCAAAGAACATAAGCACTTCTATGTTCATTGCAATGTTATTTACAATTGCCAAGATATGGAAGCAGCTCAAGTGTCCATCAGTAGATGAGTGGATATAACTATGGACATTTACACAATGGAATACTACTTGGTTGTAAAAAGAAGAAAGTTTTACCCTTTGTGATAGTACGGATGGACCTGGAGGAGATTATGCTGAGTGAAATAAGGCAGTCAGAGAAAGACAAATACCGTATGATTTCACTCATATGTGGAATCTAATGAACAAACTGAATTAACAAGGAAAATGGGGACAGGCTCATAGATGGAGAGCAGGATGACAGCTATTGGAGGGGAGCATAGGGGTTGGTGGGATCAAGCAAAAGGAAAAAGGACTCATGAACATGGACAACAGTGTGGTGATTGCTGGAGAGAGGGAGGTATAAGGGGACTAAATGGTAATGGAAAAAATAAAGGTAAAAAATTAAAAAGGAAAGAAATTTTAACAAACTGCAATGGGATATCACCTCATACCTATCACACCTATCATTAAGTGAACAAAGAACAAGTTCTGGTTGAGGAGAAAAGGAAACCCATGTGCACTTTTGGTGGTATTGCACACTTGTGCAGTCACTATGGAAAACAGTATGGAGGTTCCTCAAAAAGTTAAAAATAAAACTACTTTATAACTTAGCAATTCTACTTCTGGGTATTTATTTGAAGAAATCCAAAACACTTATTCAGAAATATATATACATCCTATGTTTACTATGACATTGTTTACAATAGCCAAGATATGGAAGCAACCTAAGTATCCACCAATAGATAATTGGATAAAGAAGATATGATACATGTATATAATGGATTATTACTCGGCCATAAAAAGAATGGAATCTTACTATTTGTGACAGCATTGATGGATCTAGAAGTTATTGAAATAAATCAAACAGAGAAAGACAAATACTATATGATTTCACTTACACGTGGAATCTATAAATCCCAAATGAACAAACAGAAACAAAGTCATGTTTGCCAGATGAGATGGGGTTAGAGGGACGGGTGGATAAGGTGAAGGGATTAAGTAGAAACTGGCAGTTACTAACTGATCACGAGGATGTAAAGTACACGTAGGGAATATAGTCAATAATATTGTAATAACTATGATATCAGGCAGGTACTAGACTTATTGGGGCATCACTTCATAAGTTACATAAATGCCTAACTACTATATCATACACTTGATACTAATATAATATTGAATGTCAATTTAAACTTAAATTTAAAATTTTTTAAATGAAAAGTTCAATGTAGAAAATGTTTTTCCCCTCTCTTATATAGATATATACACACACATATACATACATACATATATATATTAAAGATTTTATGTATTCTATTTTTAGACAGAAGGGAAGGGGGGGGAGAAGAAACATTGTTGTGAGCGAGAAACATCCATAGGTTGCTTCTCATACGTGCTCTGTCCTGGGACTGAACCTGCAATCCAGGCATGAGCCTTGACCAGGCATAGAATTTGTGCCCTTTCACTTTGCATCTTTGTGGACAATGCTCAGCTAATAGCCATGTCAATCAAGGCTTATTTTAATATTTTTAACAAATTTCCTGAGGATAAGATTGTTCACGTTGAGGGTGCTACGATTCAGGTCCAATAAAGATAAGCCCTGAGAATGCAGCTTTTCCAGTGAGTAGATAGTTCATTGGAGATAGGGTTTAGGGGAGCTCCTAACTTATTGATTCTTAAATGCCTGCTGGGCTGCTGTTGTTCTCAGCTACCATGTTTGCAGGTTGTTGGTTTCTAGGTCTTCCACAAAGTTGGGCAGAGGAAATAGGGAAAATTAAAATGCCATAAATCTCATTCTGCTTACTGAAAGTCAGCTGTTTTTCTTGGACAAGTGTTTCTTGGATTGTTGCAAGCCTTTAGTTAATTTTCAGATTTCTGAAAAAGTTGATTCTGCATTTTGCCAGTCTCCTTATTACTTTTATGGAGGATCAGACTTTTGGAGTTCCTTACTCTCACATGCTGGATATACTTCCTCCAGCCTTCTTTTTTTATATAGTATAAGGAGTTCATGCATTAAATTTTAGCAGGTTGTTTAGGTTACTGAGAACTCTAAGGTTATATAATTACGTTTTTACAGTTTTATGTGCTACTGTACTCTAGCTAAGTTTATTGCTTAATATTTTCTGAATACATGCTATCCTCTTCCACTTTGAGGCTTCTCATTATCTTATTTTCTCTGCTCAAAACACTTTTTTTTCCCCCTCGCTCCTAGAAAGGGAGTCCTGCTTATCTTCTAAGGTTCATTCTGATATAATTTTCTTTAGGTAGCCTTTTATGAGCCCATGGATATAATCCTTTCTTGAAATTCCTGTATGTCTTTTTTTATACCCTTTTGTATGACCATACTACTATACATCATGTAGTATGTATAGTTTCTTGTCTTCTTCTTCCTCTGCTAAAGTTGGTAGTTGTTTGAAGGCACATGATGAATCATACCCACTTACGTGCTCAGTACACTTGTTCATTGAAGTGTAGGAGTAAGGTTTCATAGAAAGATATGTGAGGTTAGGTATTGTTACTGGGGATTGCATTTTATTCATCTATTACTGAACTGGAGGAAATTGTATATTCTGGAAAAAATTGAATAATGATGTACACACTACATTATGTAGTCCTTAGAAAGGTACAGGAAGATAATAAAGGCAGATTTCAGTTTTTCCAATAGGGATTGTTATAATAGTGGTTTCTGATCACAGATTTGATATCCAGCTTTTGAGAGAGATCATAGAATTTCAGCTCTGCTTAACTGTGTGAGAGGCATAATTGCTCATAAAGTGGGAATTTCCTTGTATGTGAGAGTGACTATACTAGAGCAAGACTAAACTGATAAAGAACACAGAAAAGGTCAAACTACTGTCCATGCTTATTTCCAGCCTCCTATATGTCTATTAACTCTTGGGACCAGATCTAGTTCTCCATTCTTAATCCCATCTAGATGAGATCTTCAGGGACTTGACAAAAGTGTGCAAATATGCATGCTGCTCCTTTATGCAAATAAAGCACAGTGCATACATGGATTAAGAATTTTTCCTATCAGTCTAATTAGATCTGAGAGGATCATAATAGGGTAATTTAAAAGCTAGTATATTTTTTGGCTCCACACAGTCCCAGCAATGGACATCACTATCAACCAGTATCTACAGTAGGTTTATGAAATAATCCACACCAGAGACTAGGCATCCTGTGTGGAGCTGGTGTTTTCCAAGCATTGTTGTATTGCCAACCCATGGTTTCAGTTGGCCTCCCCAGAAGAGAAGTGCCAACAAGTTTTGGAACCCCCTTATGAGAAAATGTCTGTGACTCATTTAAGGTTCACTTACAGGTTGAGGAACCATGACTTGATAGAGACATACAATGCTAGACTGTCTTCGTTGAGTCCTTCCTGCAGGCATTTCAGGCCCACAAAGAAGAAAACTGGGCTCGCCTGTCATGTATGCAGTACCATTTGACCTTCAAATATTTGCCAGTAATGCAGATCAGCAGTTGGTAAAGAAAGGAAAAAGCAAAGTCAGGGATATGTTGGAAAAAGCTGATGAATTTTTTAATTGAATTTATTATAAAGGTTATAAAAATGAGCTTTATATCAATATTAAATTGCAATATTAAAGCATATGCTCTTTTAAAAGGAAAAGTTTTGTTGGTCTATTGGTCTGGACTTTAGAGACTATGAAAGGTTTTTCTTTTATTATATTTTTTTCATTACCATTTATTCTCCCTATACCCTCTGGAACTTCCATCCACAACCCTGCCCCTGGCAATCACTCACTACACTGTTGTCCATATGCATGAGTTTTCTCTTTTCTTCATTCTTTTCTGCTCAATCCCTCAAAAGCAGATGAATTGATGAGCTGTTTTCTTGTCCGTGCCAGTGACTCTCAAGCTTCTGTAGAGGATTCTAAAAAGTGGGTGATGCTATTTCTAGTGAATCAGTTATTCAAGATTTACTTTAAGAGCAACAAACTCCATTTGTGTAAACCCCTTATCAGAGCCATTAACAAATCAAACCTGAGAGATGATTGATTATAGCATGGCAAAGATTAAGCTATGATTATAGTATAAGGTGACATGGGTGCTATATTGGATAAAAGGCTGTGTTTGATAGTTTAAGTTGAGGAGTAGCTGTCTTTTGCATTTGAGCACTGTTACCATTTAAGTCAGGAGAACAAAAGGATGACTTTGATATATTTATTTTCAGTAAAAATGCTATTGTGTCATATTGAGCTTTTGAAAAATTATCATCTCATGCAGTTTGTTGAAGTAACCAAAGCTGTAAGTGAAGGCAGTCTCCTATTGAAAGAGGCTCTGATGAAGCACAAGACTTTTTTGTATTTGCTGTGGTAGGTTCCTTATCCTTGAAAAGCTGAAGACCACCACCAATAGGAATTTTTCTAAGAAAATATACTTGTTAAACATACCAGTTATCTTTGGATGCTTTTGTAGCTGCTTTGAAATTCATGTAAGTGAAAGATGTGGACATCAGTAAAGTCCAGTGTATTCTGGCTAACCTGGTATACATAAGTCACCTTCAAGGCTATAAATCACATCATCATCAGAAGCAAGTTGTTAGCCAGCAAAGCCCATTTCCCTTACCGTCTACAGTGTGTTGAATGTATGAACAGTCCTGAGAAGGAGTATGTTCTTGCAGTTTTTTATTGTGCTGATGAAATAAGTCCTTTGCTGTGATGCTCTTCTCTGCAGCCAGAATCTCTTTGGGGGCTCTTTTCCCAGGGATGTTGAGACTGCGTTTGCTAGTACCCACAGATACCTTGAAATCTCTATCATCACTCATAATGAATGTCGACCTCACAAACATCTGGAATTCCATTTTTAGACATTGCAGACCCCTTCTTTGGCTCTGGAATGTTTGTAAAATTTCTGTGAGGGAGACTCTCTCCAAGGCAGCTGTAGTTTACTTCTCGTGTTGTTTATAAATGCATCTTTGTAACTTTTCATATAACTCTTTTTATGAAAAAAGGCATCCTGATTTGAAAAAACAAAAGCTAGATATATTTTTAAAGCCATATGCCAATGAAAGCCTTATAACAATATCAGATAGTCTTAAATTTTATTTTTAATTTAAAAAATTTATTTAATTGTTGTTCAAGTACAGTTTTCTGTACTTTTACTCCCATCCCAGCCCACCCCCACCCCCCACCCCCGCTGAGTGCTCCCCAGATAGTCTTAAATTCACTTAATTTGCACCATAGTTGTTATATACATGGCTTTTGGTTCATGCCAGGCCCAGTTTCTGGAAAATACCATGAAATATCCATCATGGTTTCAGAATCAGACTGGGGCTCCATCTTGAGCAACAATTTACCAAGTATTGATACCTTAAATGAGCTACTTATCCTTTCTGAACTTGAGTTTCCTCATATGTAAAATGATTGTAGGACAGAAATGTTCCTATAACTTCTGATATTGTTGCAGTGAGTACAACAAATTCTGATTCATTCATCAACTAGAGTGTGAAATGATGGGGACAGATGAAATAGATCAATAAAGAGAGTAGATTAGAAGAGCTAACTCCCTCTGAATCCTCTGAAAGTGGATTCAGAGGGAGTTAGTACCTAAAGTACAGGTGAACTTTGTACTTTAGCTTTTCTAAATATAGTCAACCCATATTTTAACAATGGAATCAGGAGGAAAGATCATTCATTATTCTAATCATAGGAAAGTGTTAGCTCTCTGAAGTTTTACTTGGGCCACTCAATATATATTTACTGAGTGGTCAAAATGCATGTAGCATTTTATGTTACATGCTAATGGGGAAAACTGAAATGAATAAGATATAGTCAATGCCTTCTAAAAACTCACAACTGATACAATCATAGAATCTAGCTACATTAACTTCTTAGTAAGTAATCAAGAATCCATTAACACATTCAAGAGCTCCTACTTTCAAGAGTTCACAATCTACTGAAAAAGCAAATTAACCATAAAATGTAAGAAGTAATCTGATATGGGTAAGTACAAGGACACTAGGAAGGACACCTATGTCATACAACGCAGAGAGCTGTCAGGAAAGCTTCCTAGAAGAGATCCCATTAAAGCTGAGTGTTGAAGGATGAATGGGAGTTATGAGTTAAGAGAAGCTACAGGTTGTTCCAAGATGAAGGCAGCCCTGGGTGAGTATGTGTGTGTATTGGGGTGCTGGTGATGGGGAGTGATCAAAGAAAAGGTTCAGGGGCAGGCAAGGGCTGGATTATGAAGGACCTTATATGTTATGGTGAGGATTTTTTTTTCTGAAGTAGAAAGCCATTGTCGGGTTTTAAGCAAGGGAGTGTCTTACATATATTTACATTTTAGAAAGATCACTCCTAAAACAGGATAGTGAATGAACTGATTGAAGAAAGTCAGAGGGTGTGGAGTTATTTTTATGAGGAAAAATAAAGCTGAGGATTAATGCCAAGAGGGAAAGAAAAGGGAGGCAAATAGATTTAAGCCAATTGAAGGAGGAAGCACTGACAGGACTTCACCAGTTGCCTATGGAGAGGTTAATGGGGCAAGTACATAAAGCTTGGACATCTGGGAGAAAGTGGCTCATTTACCAGTAGAGGAAACAAGAGGAATGATTTTTCCATTTGGTGTTTTTTGATTTTAACATGCTAGTGGAACATCCAGATAGAGTTCTTCCTTGACCTTTGAATGGTCAGTTCTGAGATCTGGGATAGAAGTCTTGGTTGCAGATATATTTGAGAAGCATCAGAATATAACTAGGAGGTGATTGTAGATGAAGCAGGGTGAATGTAAGAGTGTGGATGTGGGAGCCCAATACCTTAATTCAATTTTCTTCTGTCATTCTCTTGTGATGTTGGCTTTTGAAACATACTATATTTGTAGGCATAGTTAAAGCTGTTTCCCCCTCTCTCCATTGGGCTTTCCGCTATGAGTATCATAACCATTAAAATATTTTTGTTAATACTTTAATATGTGTATGTCTCTTTTTCCCAAGCCTTGGCAAAAATTTTTTCCTCACCTACAATATATTTTGTAGATTTAATTTAAAAATCCTTCTGGTATAATATGGAGATTGCAAATTTTTTCATGGCCTCCAGACTTTTTGTTTTTGTTTATTTGTAGTTCCTTATTTCATCTGACATTTGTTTGTTGAACACTGGCTTTGTTTCGCATGACTCTAGGTACTTTAAGGAAATTTAAGAAAGAAGATTTCACTAGGTGTTTATTCATCTGTAAATTCTTTACTTTATATCTGATAGTCATGCACATACTGCATGGATGATGAGTGGGTTATCTGTGCTTTAAAGGAGTTACAGTGGAGTAAATGAACCACAATACAGTGCATGAGTGTGCAAGCCAACGTGTTTTTACCAAATGTTTGAGATTACAGGAGACAGAACAGTTGATTTCTGGGGGGAGGGAATTGGGAGAACAGCACTGAGGAGGTTTGTGTAAAAGGGAGAAAGAGCCATGACACAGGAGGCGGTAGCATGAGCAGAGGCCAGGTGTGGAGGCACTTGGTTTGAATGGGAGTGGCCCTGCAGGGGGTAGGCTGCTCAGGAGGAGTGCTGAGAGGTAAAGCTGGAGAATGAGCAGGAACCAGTGTGTGAAGGATGCTATGTTGAATGTGAAGGATGCAGTGTTTCAATGCTTTTTCTTTCCCCTGGAGACAAAAACAAGATTTAAGATTGCTGTATTCCCTTCTAGCTCAACCTCTGCTCTGTAAATGTCTCAGTTGAGAAAATATTGATACTGCTGATCTACAAATAAGTGAAATGGAATTTAAGGTAATGAAAAGAGGCCCACATCTGTGTATTTGTATATATATGGAATATATAAGGGTAATGGTCAAACCAGCTTTTCCTGTACAGTACTTCTTAAATTACAGGACACATTTTTTTAAGATTTTGAGAAGAGTTAGTAGAGTGGAGACCATAAGCTCTACAGCATCCCTCTTCTAGAGGAATATACTTCTCAGCTTGGTTAGTTTACTGAAGGCTCAGTAGACCTGGTGACCTGGTGCTCTGTTAAGCATGCTATGGTAGGGGAAAGGGACAAGATTTGTGAGCTTCAGGAACATAAAATCTTTTGGAGTAAGTAAAACATACACGATAAAATAAAAAGTGACCTTTGAAGAATAGGTAAGATTTAGGGTGGTGTGAGGAGAACCAGTTTGTATATCTACAAAATGAGAACATTGGACCAAATAATTTGAAGGTCCCTTTAGCACTGATAATCTATGATTCAGTGATTCTCCAAGTTTAGAAACATCCAAAGAGAGAATATTAAGCTTCTTAAGCTTAGTGAAAAGTAATGTGGATGTTTCTGGGGAAGACAAAAATCTCCTTCTTTTCCTTTTTAGTATGCCTTACAAGGCCTTTGACCACTGTCATACTTGCTTTCGAACATCTTGACGGACTATATAGCATATTCTGCTCCCCCAAGTATGTTGGGGGAGACAGTGTTTAAATTAAAATATGACAGATATCAGGACTTCTGGCCAAGATGGAGGTGTAGGTTGATACACTTTGTCTCCTTGCATAACCAAAGGTAGGACACCAGCAAATTTAAAAACAAAAAATAATGAGAACTGCCAGACAATTGAACTATATGGAAGTCCAACAACCAAGGAGTTAAAGAAGAAACATTCAAGACTGATAGGGGGGCAGAGATAAGTGGCTGGGGTAGAGAGGATTCATGGCAAGGTGCCTGGAGAACCAGGGCGGGCAAGACAGCAGTTGGTGGACCGGGTGAGGTGGCATCTGGTGGAGCTGATGGTCCCACATTGGCATGCAGATAAACTGGAAGGAAAACTGGGGAGAGAGACCATGCAATCCAGGGTTCCAGTGTGGTGAAATAAAGCCTTAAAACCTCTAACTAAAAAAACCTATGGGGTTTGAATCAACAGGAGAAACCTCCAGCCTCAGAGGAGAGTTTGTTGGAGAGACCCATAGGGTCCTAGAACATACACAGAACCACCCTCCTGGGAATCATCACCAGAAGGGCCCAATTTTCCTGTGGGGAGTGGAGAAAGTGACTGAAAGTTGGCCCAGAGCTGAGCAAGCAGCATTGTTCCTTCTCTGACAACTCCCCCACATACAGTGACACAGTGGAGTGGTGTGGGTTGCCCCACCCTGGTGAATACCTAAGGTTCTCCTCTTACTATGTAACAGACCTGCCCAGACAAAAAAAATATGGCCCAAATGAAAGAATAGATCGAAGCTCCAGAAAAAATACAATTAAGTGACAAAGAGAGAGCCATCCTACCAGATGCAGAGTTCAAAACACTGGTAATCAGGCTGCCCACAGAAATGGTTGAATATGGTCACAAAATAGAGGAAAAAGTAAAGGCTCTGAGAAGTGAAATAAAGGAAATTGTTCAGGGAACCAAGAGTGACGGGAATGAAACCAGGACTCAAATCAATGGTTTGGACAAGAGGAAAGAAATAAACATTCAACCAGAACAGAATGAAGAAACAAGAATTCAGAAAAATGAGGAGAGGCCTAGGAACCTCCAGGACAACTTTAAAAGTTCCAACATCCTGTTAAAATAATGAAATAAAATTTAAAAAAATAAAACACTTAACACAGTAAAAATAAATAAATAAAAGTTCCAACATCCAAATCATAAGGGTGCCAGAAGGAGAAGAGAAAAGCAAGAAATTGAAAACTTATTTGAAAAAATAATGAAGGAGAATTTCCCCAATATGGAAAAGGAAATAGACTTCCAGGAAGTCCAGGAAGATTCAGAGAGTCTCAAAGAAGCTGCACCCAAGGAAGCACACACCAAAGCACATCATAACTACATTAGCCAAGGTTAAAGAGAGGGAGAGAATCTTAAAAACAGCAAAAGAAAAGGAGACAGTTACCTATGAAGGAGTTCCCATAAGACTATAAGCTGATTTCTCAAAAGAAACCTTACAGGCAAGAAGAGGCTGGAAAGAAGTATTCAAAGTCATGAAAGGCAAGGACCTGCATCCAAGATTATCTAGCAAAGCTATCATTTAGAATGGAAGGGCAGATAAAGTGCTTCCCAGATAAGGTCAAGTTAAAGGAGTTCATCATCACCAAGCCCTTATTATAGGAAATGTTAAAGAGACTTATCTATGAAAAAGAAGAAGATCAAAAATATGAACAGTAAAGTGACAGCAAATTCACAACTATCAGTAACCAAACCTAAAAAACAAAACCAAAAATGAACTAAGCAAACATCTAGAACAGGAACAGATTCACAGAAATAGAAATCACATGAAGGGTTATCAGTGGGGAGGGGAGAGAATGGGGGGAAAGGTACAGGGAATAAGAAGCATAAATGGTAGGTACAAAATAGACAGGGGAAGGTTAAGAATAATATGGGAAATGAAGAAGCCAAAGAATTTATATGTATGACCCATGGACATGAACTAAGGTGGGGGAATGCTGGTGGGAGGAGGAGGTACAGGGTGGAGGGGAGTAAATGGGAGGTAAAATAGAACAATGGTAATAGCATAATCAATAAAATATATTAGGAAAACTACAACAGATATCAAAACTTGAAGATGGAGGCATAGTTAAATGTGCTTTGTCTCCTTGCGCAACTGTAAGAAAATTACAACTAGACTACAAAACAAATATCACCCAGATATTTTCAGGAAATAGAGCTGTATGGAAGCCTAACAACCAAGTATTTAAAGAAGGCACATTCAAACAGATGGGTAGGGGGGCACAGATGCAGAATGGTCAGTCCCACATCCACATGTAGTGGATAAAAATCAGGAGGGACACCTTGGGAGAGAGAGATCCCAGTCCCAGATTAGACCACCAAGCCCCAGGTTCTTGCACCAGGAAGATCAGCTCCCATAACTTCTGACTGTAAAAACCATTGGGGATTGGGACTGTGGAAGAAACTGCAGGATTCTCAGTATACTCCTCTTAAATGGCCCACAATGCACTAAAGATTTATACAGACCCACCCCTTCTGGGATTCAGCACCAGAGCAACAGCTGGAAGGGCACCAATGGCATATAGGAAGAAATTGAAGTGACTGGTAACAGGGCAAGTGCCAGGAGACAGCTTCCTCCTGGGCAAAGCTCCAGAGGCCAGGTAGTGGTATTATCCCTTCTCAAGTTCTTCCCCACTTAGAGCCATAGAGAGGGAACACAGGTTGCCTTGCCCTAGCAGTTACCTAAGGCCCTGACCCATACAACTTATAGATATTCTTTTCTGTTACAATACACCATGCTATTAAGAAAGGGAAAAGACAAATTGAAGAGACAAATGAAAGAACAGAAGAAAACTCCAGAAAATGAACTAAACAAAATGGAGATAAGCAGCCTATCAGATGCAGAGTTCAAAACACTGGTTGTAATGAGGCTCAGAGAACACATTGAGTATGGCAATGACATAAAAAAGACCCAGGCATAAATGAAGATTGCATTGAATGAAATAAAGAAAAATCTACAGGGAACCAGCAGTGGAGGGGGTGAAGCCAGGAATCAAATCAACAATTTGGAACATAAGGAAGAAAAAAAGAAATCAATCAAAACAGCAAGAAGTGAAAAAGAAATAAAAAGAAAAAATGAGGATAGGCTAAGGAGCCTCTGGGACTTCTTCAAACATACCAACATCCAAATCATGGGGGTGCCAGAAGGAGAAGAGGAAGAGCAAGAAATTGAAAACTTATTTGAAAAAATAATGACAGAAAACTTTCCTAATTTGGTGAAAGAAATAGAAATACAAATCTAGGAAGTACAGAGAATCCCAAACAAATTGGACCCAAAGAAGGCAACACTAAGACACATCATAATTAAAATGCAAAAGGTTAAAGAGAGACTCTTAAAAGCAACAAGAGAAGAGCAGTTAGTTACCTACAAAGGAGTTCCCATAAGACTGTCAGCTAATTTCTCAAAAGAAACTCTGTAGCCTTGAAGGGACTGGCAAGAAGTATTCGAAATGATGAAAATACAAGGACCTATAACCTAGATTACTCTGTCCAGCAAAGCTATCATATAGAATGGAAGAGCATATAAAGTGCTTTCCAGATAAGGTCAAGTTAAAGAAGTTCATCATCACCAAGGCTTTATTATATTAAATGTTAAAGGGACTTATTTAAGAAAAAGATAAAAACTATGAACATTAAAATGACAATCAATTCACAACTATGAACAATTAAATCTAAAAATCAGGGTAAGCAAGCAAGCAGAACAGAAACAGAATCATAAATATGGAGATCATTTGGATGGTTATCAGCTGGGATGGGAAAGGGGGAGAATAGGAGAAAAGGTGCAGTGATTAAGAAGTACAAATTGGTAGGTATGAAATAGAGGGATGTTAAGAACAGTATAGGAAATGGAGAAGCCAAAGAACTTACATGCGTGACCCATGGTCATGAGCTAAGGGGTGTGGGATTTCTGGAAGGAATGGGGGTACCAGGTAGAGGGGGCAAAGGGAGAAAACTTGGGACAGTTGTAATAGCATAATCAATAAAGTATATTAAAATAAATAAAATACAACAGATATCAAAACTTGAAAAACTCACCCAAAATTGTGTTGACACAATTTTCAGGTATGCTTGAGAATACGGTAAGGTCTTCTTTTCCCCTGAATAAAGAGAGAGTTGTCTTCATTTAAGTCCTTACGAAACATCTAATGGTAAGAGTTCCCTTCTCAATGACTTGACTTTGAATAGCAGACACTCTTTTGGGATGATGATATATTAGCTTGACCTCAGTCAGTACTACTTTTGATGCCTATAGAGATTTCTTAACAGATCAAGAAAACCAGGGGGGAATAAAGATAGGAATTTAACACAGATTTAGTGTTGTATGTCTTAAAATAAACTTTTTCAAGACTGCTTTGAAAAACAATACCAGGCTTTGAGCAAAGGAATATGTTCTGACTTATATTTTAAAAAGATCCCTCTGGCTGTTCAATTTGAGAATAGATTCTAGGAGGGCAGGAATGAAAGTAAGGATTCTTTTCAGTATTCCTTTTGAGAGGTGCCGAGTTGCTAGTGAAAGTGTTGAGAAGTGATCAGATTCTAACTATGTTTTGAAGGTAGAACCAATAATTTTTTTGTCAGATTTGGAGGCAGGGTGTGGAAAAGAGATGAATCAAAGATATATTAAATGCTTTAAAATCAAACATGTCTAGCACCCATTGACTAGCAGTTCCTCTTCTAAAAATTTAGGAAAATAATGTGTGCGAAGATGTTTGTATGTATAAGAATAGTTCCCATAGTGTTGTTTATAGTTATGAAAATTTAAAAACAAGTAAATAATAACAGAGAATTGGCCAAACATTGGTAGATCCTATCAGTAAAGTATTGTGCAACCATTCAAATGACTTACAGGTCTTCTGTTTCTGGACAAGGAGCTAAATTGATCATATATTTCCAGTTTTTGTATTTTTATGTATTTTTCTAGGAATTTGGGGTATTTTAATGGAAGGTTATCAGATACTATTGGTTGCTGCTATAGTAACTTAGAGGTTAACTTTTGACTGTGAATATTTTGTATCTGGTATAATATCTTAAGTGTCTGTACTATGTCATGGATACAGTTTTCTGCATAGATACTTCAATGCTATATTGTTACCAGTTATCTTAATGCTTTTTTGCAGCCTTTTCTTATTAAGCTGATCTTTTAATCTCAACTTATTCTCACTTTGTGGTTCTTTGTTGCAGCTTTAGAGTAAAGTACAGTACCAGGCACAATAATATGTTCAAATATGTAACTAAAGGAATGAATACATAAGTAAGCAAAAACCAGATCTTGGTTGGTGTATCCTACTGTGACTGTCAAAATATTTTTCTAGGAATGCATTCTTAAGAAAAAACAAAACAAAACAGCTGTATTGCCCTGGCTGGGTGCCTTAGTTGGTTGGAATGTTGTACCATACACCAAAAGGCTGAGGGTTCCATCCCCAGTCAGGGCACATACCCGGGTTACAGGTTCCATCTCAGTCAGGGCACATGTGGGATGCAACGGATCTCTGTTTCTCTCTATCTCTCTGACTTCTTTTCTCTCTAAAAATCAATAAATGTATCGCCTGGTGAGGATTAAAAAAAACAAAGAACAGGTATATTGAGGTGTAACTTATGTACCATAAAACCTACTCATCATTAGGGTACGATTCAGTGATTTTGGGTTTTAGAGAGTTCTGCAACTATCACAACAGTTCATGTTTAGAACATTTCCATCACAGCAAAAAGTCCACTTATGCCTGTTTACCTTTAAATTCCTGCTTGTACCCCCTGCTTTCTATCTCTGTAAATCTGCCTTGTGTGGACAGTTCATGTAAATGTATACTGGTGTAGCTGCTCAGATACACACACACACACAATTATTTTTTTAAACATAGCTCCCTAGGGTTTTCCTCCTTATCGATGTAGTTTAGGAAACAGTACTTATTCTTAAACACCTTGAACCAGTAAGACTTTTCCTCAGCCAGTAGATCTGTGTGTGGGTGGATAAGCACATTCAAAGTTTAGGCCACTTTTAAATCTGCCTGGACATTTACTTTCCATTCAGTCCTTTCATGTCTCTTCTTTGCCTATTTGCAGCCTCAGAGTTGACCAGAAGCTTGCCAACCTTGACTTTAACCTTGGCCTACTACAGCTGTTCACTTTCCTTGCTCACCTGCCCCCCAGAACATCACTGACACTGAGAGCACAGCACTCCAAATTGAGTGATCTCTCTCTGATCAAAAGCTGCCAGTCCTCATAGTTTGCTCTGCCTTGCCCTGACCTGCAAAACCCCAGTACCTGGTGGGTGGGTGGTGAAGTGGGAATAGGCTCAGGCAAGAATGCCAGAGACTCTGACTGTTCTTACTCAACATTTAGCAATTTTTCAAATTTAAATCCTTCTTTGGTTGTTGTATTCTTCTGGTCGATTTCCAGAGGACTGTGAAATATGTTTTTGTCCATTTCATTCCACTTTATAATTGATTTTGGGGGAGAATTGCCTACCTTCTCACTAGTCCATAGCTAGACATCCTGCTTCTCAGAATATTATTTTGGTCATTTTCCCAGGAATACTTACTGTTAGTTTGTATGTGTATATCGTATATATATACACACACATACTTCATGTTCATATTGCATGGCTGAACACTTTCTGGACAGACCACACACATATGGATGTATGTGTATATATATGTACACACACATACCTGTGTATATATATGAAATTTTTATTCAGAAGTCAGTGGTATTTATGTACACCAACAATAAACTATCAGAAAGAGAAACTAAGAAAAAAATCCCATTTACTATAGCAACAAGAAAAATAAAGTACCTAGGAATAAATTGAACCAAGGTGGTAAAAGAGCGATACTTGGAAAACTATAGAACACTGAAGAAAGAAATCGAGGAAGATACAAATAAATGAAGTTTTAAGGAATTGGTTCATGAGATTGTGGTGCTGGCATTTCTAAGATCCATAGAACAGCCAGGCAGGTAAGAGTTGATGTTAGCCTTGAGTCTGAATTCTGCAGGGCAGCAGGCTGGAAACTCAGGCAGCATTTCCGTGTTGCAGTCTTGAGGAGAATTCATTTTTCTTCAAGACCTGTCCTTACTTACTCTTAAGGACTTTAATTGTTGAATGAGGATCACTTGGATTATGGAGGGTAATCTGCTTGATTCGAAGTCTGTTGATTTGTTCATTACATCAAAAAAATTCCTCCACAGCAACATTCAGTGTTTTACCAAATACTGCGTACCATAGCCTAGCCAAGTTGATATATAAAATTAACTATTACACTTGCCCTCTGAGGATTCAGGTAAATTTTTTAGTCTATGTATAGTCTGCTTTCTCTTTGCTTCATAGCATGTAGTCTTGTTTAAGTTAAGCTAGCAGTTTTATAGTATATATATTTTATATAGTATGTATGTTTTACATACATGCTCTGCTTTTACACATCCACATCTCTGGTCATCTTTAGCTTAGAATGCTCTGTGTGCCCAAATTTTATCTGTGTTTCTGAAGGCTAGATCACATACACACACATGGGTGCACACACACACACATGCGTGCTCACACATTTTCTTCGCGCTCTATATACCAGTTTTCCTGAACTACTTCTTGTGAATTAATTATGCCATATTCTGTCATGCCATTGTGCTTTCACACACAAGTTCATGTTGCTAAGAGCAGCCGTCTGTCTTACTTTCTGTAAGGCCTTTATAGCGTCCTGAGGTAGATAGACCTATTTGTTCCTTTTTATTATACTTCCATTGTCCCCTGTGATTATTTCTACTAAGGCCTTTATCCCATGTATTGCCATTGTTTGCATATCTGTCTGTTCATAAGACTTTTTTCCTGAGAGCAGAGGTCTCTGCTGTCCTGCACTGCTGCACTGCTGTCCTTTTCAAAGTTTATACTCAGCCAAGCCTAAATATGTGGTCTGTAGTACCTAAGTAAATAATTTGCAGGATGAATAAACTGAATATGTGTTAAAGATTTAGAAGTTGTCTATTCTGTAATTTCTTTTTCTTGTAGAATGTGGAGATAATGACTTCTTGGGGATGAGTCAAATCTAAATATCAGAGACGAGCCTTGGGCTAGACTCCTTATACCCTTGGGCACACTAAATATTCACTTGACTCACTGATAGGAGTAGTTTTATTTAACTTTCCATTTTGTGCATAGCTTCAGAATTATTATATTAAGAAGATGTTTTCGATTTGAAATGTTGATTTATTTTTGCTTGCATTTTTGAATATTTGCATTTTATGAATGTCAAAGCATCTAAGCTTCAGATTCTAGCTAAAATGTTATAGTGATAACTGATAACTAATTTGTAAACAATATTAATGATGGTTAAATAACTTGTTCCTTTTCCTATTAGATGTTGATCATCTTTCTGAAGTAGAATCTCCATGGCCTGAACAGTTTCTGGAAATCGTTTTGAGCAAAATATCTGTTTAATAAAAAGATAACCACACCAAGATGGTTGGAAAACTGAAGCAGAACTTACTATTGGCATGTCTGGTGATTAGTTCTGTGACTGTGTTTTACTTGGGCCAACACGCCATGGAATGCCATCACCGAATAGAGGAACGTAGTCAGCCCCTCAAATTGGAGAGCACAAAGACCACTGTACGAACTGGCCTGGACATCAAAGCCAACAAAACCTTCGCCTATCACAAAGATATGCCTTTAATCTTTATTGGAGGTGTGCCTCGGAGTGGAACCACACTCATGAGGGCCATGTTAGATGCACATCCTGATATTCGCTGTGGAGAGGAAACCAGAGTCATTCCCCGAATCCTGGCCCTGAAGCAGATGTGGTCACGGTCGAGTAAAGAGAAAATACGCTTGGATGAGGCCGGTGTTACTGATGAAGTGCTGGATTCTGCCATGCAAGCCTTCTTACTAGAAATCATTGTTAAGCATGGGGAGCCAGCTCCTTATTTATGTAATAAAGATCCTTTTGCCCTGAAATCCTTAACTTACCTTGCTAGGTTATTTCCCAATGCCAAATTTCTCCTGATGATTCGAGATGGCCGAGCATCAGTACATTCAATGATTTCTCGAAAAGTTACTATAGCTGGGTTTGACCTGAACAGTTACAGGGACTGTTTGACCAAGTGGAATCGTGCCATAGAAACCATGTATAACCAGTGTATGGAGGTTGGCTATAAAAAATGCATGTTAGTTCACTATGAACAACTTGTTTTACATCCTGAACGGTGGATGAGAACCCTCTTAAAGTTCCTCCATATTCCCTGGAACTACTCAGTATTACACCATGAAGAGATGATTGGGAAAGCTGGGGGAGTATCTCTGTCAAAGTGAGTAGATGCCATGTTTTTTTATTTTGACTCTGTTCATCTAATAAAGATGTGTGTGTACATGTATGTATGTATGTGTGTATCTTAATATGCATGTTTGGATATATGTATATGTGTGTGTGTATACTAAAGACCTTTTCTTGAACAAATATAGCTTCATCACTGAGTTTCTGAAAAATTCTTTAGCCAGTTATAGACCCTTTCAGCCACTTTATTTATTTATTTATTTATGAACTGTGGTTCTTTTTATTAATTTAATGGAGGCAAACCCAGTATGTAGCAGTGACAGGCCTTTATTATGGACCTCAGGCTTTAATGCCCATCATTCAATTTTAGTGGCTTCTGATTTCTAATTTCTAGATATTTTCATTAGTAAGGATGGCTGGCTTTTGTGTAGATTAAGGTAAACATCAGAAGCATCTACTATGTTGCTGAATATGTAGTAAATTCTGAGCACGTAGGAATTTTTAGTGATAAAGAAAAAAGTAAAGGTGAGATTATTTAACACAGTCTCTTCATTTTACAGATAGGAAAACTAAGTCAGAAAGGTCAAAATGATTTACTCAAATTTAGATGCAAGGCCAGAATTAGAATCCATGCCTTGGTCTCAGTGGTTTAATGCTTTTTTGTGGCATGTTATTACATGCAGTGCTTCTGTGGTCATCTGATGGTTACTTCTTCTGTTCATTACAACAGGCTGAAATTTGAGAGCTTAATCTATAATCCATACAGGAAGTCCTTTAAAATCAAATACTTCTAAAACCATTGCATTTTTTTCTTTCTCATGAACTGATGACTAGTGTACTCTTACTTAATCTGGTAACCTGACTTGATGTCTTACCTATCTAGAGTGAGGGTGTAAAAATGGAGACTACCTTCTTTATGCAGTAGTCTAAAGAATTGTTTTTTCCCAGCAAGCCCATTGCTTTTCTGAGCAGCTTGAGCTCTTTTTGTAAAATAATCTAAACACATTATTTGCATGCTTTCTAATAAATGAAAAATTCAGAATCCTTTAAAAAATGGGGAGTACTGTTAAATTCAAGTAGCATCTCCTTGTGAAGAAAAGTTGGTGAGAACAATTTTATTTTTTATTTTTTTCCATTTATAAGAGTAATATATGCCCCCTGTAAAAAAAAAAAGAGAAAAAGTAGTATACTTCCCTTGTGTATGCTGCTTGCCCCTATAAAAGAATGTCTTGATTCATTTCTGATGTATAGAACTAATACAGTAAGTATTGATTCTTTTTTATTTTCACATTTTTTATTGTTGTTCAAGTACAGTTGTCTTCATTTTTCCCTTGCTACTCTCCTTTACCCTAGCCATCCCTGCTTCCCACCCTTGATCCTGTCCCCCTTTGGTTTTGTCCATGTGACCTTTATATATGTTCCTGAGAATGCTTCCCTCCTTTTCTCCCATTATCCCCTCTTACCTCCCCTCTAGTTGCTGTCAGTTTGTTCTTAATGTCAGTGTCTCCTGTTATATTTTGCTTGCTTGTTTTGTGTGTTCCACTTATAGGTGACATCATATGGTATTTGTCCTTCACCACCTGTCTCATTTCACTTAGCATAATGCTCTCCAGATCCATCCATGCTGTCCTAAAAGGGTAGGAGCTCCTTCTTTTTTTTTCCATTGCATAGTATTCCATTGTGTAGATGTACCATAGTTTTTTGATCCATTCATTTACTGATGGGCACTTAGGTTGCTTCCAGCACTTGGCTATTGTAAATTGTGCTGCTGCGAGCATTTTGAAAAGAACAGATACCTTTCTGCACCTAGTCTTCAGTTATTGATTACATACTCCTAGGTATTATCACTCCATTGGCTCTATGTTATTTTTATTGATTCAAACAAGTTATAGTTCTAACTCTTGTCATCACAGCTTATTGCTTTTTCCAGATAATAAACCATAACTAGTTTCTAATCACTGAATTCTTAGGTAAACATTTCACTTTGTGTGCTTATGTGTTGACTTAGAGATTCTGATGCTAGTTCCTTCTGTTAATATAAAGTAAATCTATTAGACCCCTCAGTCTTCTCAATTAGGGACTAAAGAGATATGCTCAAGTTATATGTGATAAAAATCAGGGAAAGATCACATTGCACATATACTTACTATGTTTAAGTCAATCATGAAGACCAAGAAAATTCATAGAAATTTTGAATCAATGGATTCCAGAAGGGGAAGGGACCTTAGCATTTCATATATGGTGTGAACATCCAGTGAGCTTCTATACTTTGTCAAGAAATGACAGAACCATGACTAGAACTTCCAATGCTTATTCTCAAGACATACAACTATATGAGTGTAAAAATTAAGGTATAACATATAGTAAATGCATAAATATTCAGTGTACAATTTGATGAATGTTTACATCTGTATACATTTGTGTAATCACCATCCATAGCAAGATACAGAAACATACTAGCACCCAGTATGGATGCTAGTAAAAAAGGAGGCTCTTTTATACTTTCTATTGAATACCCTCCTCAACCCAAAAGTAACCACTATTCCATCCTCTATCACCAAGGTGAAATGAGGTTGTATGTGAAGTTCAGGAACAATGTTGCTTGTTTTTAAACTTCACATAAATGCAATCATAACTATTATTTTGTGTCTAGCTTCTTTTATTTAATATGAGACTCACCTATAATATAGTAAATGGTAGTAATTCATTCTTTTTATTACTATATATTTTTTAAACTTAACACAATGTATCCATTGTTCCATAGATGGACATTTGGTGTTTCTAGTTTTTGGATATTATGGGTAAAGTTGCTAAGAACATTTTTGTGCATTACTTTTGGTGGACATAGCATTAATTTCTTTTGGGTATGTACCAATGAGTAGAATCACTGGATAAGATGTCTGTGTATCTGTACATCTAAGCTAGATCTGTGTATCTTTAACAGATATTTCCTGTTTTCCAGAGTGTCTGAGTCATTAACATATGGCTGTACCATTCATGTGTGTCTAAACTATACAATAATGTGTCCTAGTTGTTTCACAGTTTTTGCCAACACTTGGTATTATCAGTCTTTCTAATGTTAGTGGGGTACAAATTTTTTTTAAAACTTAAAAACAAAATAAAATAATAGCACATTAACTCCTTTTTGAAACAGTCATACCCAGAATTCCAATAAAAAATAGATAAGAGCAGAGCTACGCTGGCTGAGGCAGATCTAATTCAGACCATATTGCCTCTTTGAAGACAGAGTTCCTGCTCTCAAATTAGAGTTAATTGGGGAATAAGGCAGAAACATATAAAATTATTCCACTAGTAAGTACCAAGTTGTAAATATTCCATGTTCGTTAGAGTCATGACAGTAGGAATTTGCAGCCCTGAGTTGATGATCCTTTGCATTTGCCATTCTATAAACATTTTTATTCTGGAAAAATTATTTAAAGTAAGTACTTTAATACTTATTTTACTATTATTTAGTATTAAAATACTGAAAATAGTCAGCCTTGAAGGCTTGAGAAGGTTACTAAATGGCTCAGGAATATAAGGTTCATCCAGAAGGTATCCAACAATGTAATATAAAAAATAGGGACGTGTATTGAAGAAGATACAAGAAACATTGTATATAGGACCATTATACCTCAGTCCCCTTTCAAGTAGGCACCTTGGAACTTCACACAGTTTGGCCAATCTCCATTAACTGCCCCATCATATTTGCCTGAATCTGATCAATGGTCTGAAATATCTAACCTTTCAAGGGTAATTTTAGTTTTAGGGAAATCCAGAAGTCACAGGATGCCAAATCTGGGCTATAGCGGGGAGGTGCAGGGGGGTGTTGCATCACCTGAGTGATTTGATGTTCTGTCAGAAAACTCTGCATGAGAGTGATGCATGTCCAGGCACATTGTCCTGATGAAGCTGCCAATCACCAGTGGCCCATAGCTGTGGGCTTTTGAATCACCTGAATAGTTTCCATGGAGGAACATTCAAGTTTAACACAAAATTTGATGCAGATTTGTTGCTCTACTTGCTCAGTCAGTTTGAATGTGATGGCTATATAGTACACATGCTCACTCAGTGGCATCTACCACTTCCACTGACTAGTACAGTGAAGTCATCATTGTTCAGACATGTGCATTCTAGTTCACTCTCCTTGGCTGCCAGGTTACATCAATGTCATGCCAACCATTCTCAGTATATTAACATTGGCTGGACTTTTTCTGGACAGGCCTTGGATATGCAGAAGTGGTTGAAGGCAACAACAAGGAGGGTCTTCACAGTTCTACCTACATTAACTTGTTAAGTATGGAAGTTAAGCTTTTCATATGAATTTCCAGTAATGTTCAGTTTGGTTGGCACCTCTTGCTTTCCTGTTCAGTTCCAGTTACAGAACAGTAGGAGGCAGAACAATAGGGTAATTACCTATGAGCACATAAATTCTATGAAAGAATTTTGTAGAAGAAAACATACTTTCATCCTGGGGTTGTCCAGAGAGTCTTCCTTACAGACTAGTGTATATAAGCCAGCCTTTAAAAAAACTCAAAATAGAAGCAAAGAATTTAATGAGTGGAAAAAGGAATGAAAACAGATAGCTTAGGCTAGCTGGTAATTTAGCTTTAGTTCTACATTTAGGTACAACAATGGAATTTTAAATATACTATTTATCCTTGATATTTTTAGATAGTTATTTCAAGTCCAATAGTAGTCCTAGCTTTTCCAGTGACTGGCCTTATAACTTTGATATTTTGAATATTATGTTCCACTTTAATAAATTCTTCAACTATTCTGTTCAACTTTACATTAAACTGAGTCATAGCCTTAAATATAATGGCTCCAAAAAATTGGTACAGAACTCACTAATCTAATTATTACAAACTAAGAGAGATTAGGGAAAAAATCAAGGCATTTAAAAATGTGTTTTTTGCCTTTATCTTCCAAGATATGTTTCTGTAGAGTGCTTCCAGTCAAGATGGAAGTTTAGGTAGACAGGCTTCATCTTGTGCAACCACAAAAAGAATTACAACTAAATCTCAAAACAAATAACACCCAGAACTGTCAGAAAATCATACTATATGGAAGTCTGACAACCAAGGCTTTAAAGAAGTCATATTCATCCAAACAGGTGCCTTTTAAAGGGAGTCAAAGCAGCTCTACCTAATACACAGAAACAAACACAGGGAGGCTGCCAAATTGAGGAAACAAAGAAATATGGCCCAAATGAAAGAAAAGAACAAAGCACCAGAAAAAGAACTAAACAAAACAGGATAGCCAACTTATCAGAGGCAGAGTTCAAAATACTGGTGATCAGGATGCTCTGAAAACTCATTGAGTATGGCAACATTGTCATGTTTTTCCCATTTTTGTTTAATTTTCCTGTTGATGACTTTACATAAATGGCATCACAGTCTGTGTTTTTTCTGTCAGTTGTCTTTTTCCCTTCCTTTTTTTCTTTTGCTTAACATTATCTTGAGATTTACTTGTTTTAAAGTGTATAGCTATCATTAATTTGTTTTTATTGCCACATATTATAGGTATAATATAGCTTATTTATATATTTATACTGTTGCTGAACATTTGAGTTGTTTTTGGTTTGGGGCTATGCACATTTTTAAGGTGTTCTCTTTAAGGGTTTCTCTAAGGTACACACTTAGGAATGGAATTGCTGGATCGTAGGGAATAAACATAATGAACTTCACTGGGTAATGCCAAATTGTTTTCCAAAACTTGCAGTATTTTGTACTGCCACCATCAGAGTATAAAACTCTCCAAGGATCCATATTTTCACTACTAGGCTTTTCTTTTTTTCACTGTTAATATTTGATGTTATTTTCAGTATATATATATATATATATATATATATATTTATTTAAACTTAATGTAAATCAGTATCATATATTTAGATAATAAAAATTGGGATCATTTAGTGTACAGAATTATAATGCATTTTATAAACTTCTTAATTTAATTATATACTACAGTCTGACTTTTTCATTTTTCTAATTGGGTAAGAATAAATGGTAGCTCATAATTTTAATTTTTAATTACCTGATTAATGAGCTTGAGTATCATATATTTTCACTGGCAGTTTGTGGCCTCTTCTGTGAAATCCTGTTCATGACTTTTGCCCATTTTTCTGAGTGCTAAGGTTTGTCTTTCTTTTTGTAGCATTTATCTGATATATATATGTTATAAATTGCTTATCTCATTAACTTGTCTTTTAATGTTACAATCCCTTTAGTGAATGTAAATTTTTTCTTTTTATTAAATTTATTGGGGTGACACTGGTTAACAAAATAATACAGGTTTTATTTATTTATTTTTAATGCATAATTTATTTTTATTTTATTTAAAATATATTTTATTGATAATTATACAGGTTTTAGATGCACAGTTCCATGATATAACATCTGTACAGTGTATTGTGTGTTTGTAACCCCAAGTCAAGACTCCTTCCATCACCATTTACACCCCCCATAAGCTCATTCGCACCCCCACTTTCCCTGGCAAATCATCACACAGTTGTTCATGTCCATGAGTTTTTTCTCTTTTTTTCTTTTGCTTAATTCCTTTACCCCCCACACAGCCAGCACCCCCCTCATAGCTGTCAGCCTGCTCTCTGTCTATGTGTGGATCTGCCTCTATTTTGCTTGTTAGTTCCTTTTATTCTTTAGATTCCATGTATGAGTGAAATCATATGGTATTTGTCTTTCTCTGTTTGGCCTCTTTCACTTAGCATAATGCTCTCCATACTGTCCATACTGTCACAAAGGGTAAGATTTTCTTTATTTTTTTAATGGCTTCTATTTCATTATTGATAAATAGAAGATTTAAACTTATTGCATTTATCACTCTTCCATTATGGTTTGAACTTTTTCGTGTTTTGTAAAGAAATTTTTTCTTATCCTAAAGTGATAAAAATAATCTTCTATATTTTTCTAAAACTTAAAACATTTTCCTTTCACATTTATCAATCCAAAATTTATTAATGAGTGTGGAACTTATTTTTAAATGTGAGATACATATTCCATTTTCTATTTTTTTCATATACACAGACAATTTCCCAGAACTATTTATGGCATAGTTGCTTTTTCCTTAGTAATGTTTAGTACCAGCTAGGCTAAATATTAAATATCAATATATGCATTATTCTGCTAGTGAGATCTCTCTCTTCAATTTCACTCTATTTGGGGGGGTTCATAGTTGGCAATGCCATTGTTTAATTTTATTTTTTAAAGATATTTTATTGATTATGCTATTCCAGTTGACCTATTCCCCTCCCTTTATTCCTCTCTACCCTGCACCCCCTCCTCCCACCAGCATTCCCTCACCTTAGTTGATATCCATGGGTTATACATATAAGTTCTTTGGCTTATATATTTCTTAAAATATTCTTAACCTCCTCCTGTCTATTTTGTGTCAATGATTTATGCTTCTTATCCCCTGTACCTTTCCCCCCTTTCCCCATCCTCCCTGTGATAACCCTCCATGAAATGTTCTTTCATTTGGGCCATTTCTATTATTCTGTTCCCATTCTGGTTATTTCCTTAGTTCATTTTTTATTTTGTTTTCTTAGGTTTGGTTGTTGATAGTTGTAAGTTTGTTGTCATTTCACTGTTCATATTTTTTATCTTCTTTTTCTTAGATAAATCCCTTTAACATTTCATATAATAAGGGTTTGGTAATAATGAACTCCTTTAACTTGACCTTATCTGAGAAGCACTTTATCTGCCTACCCTTCCATTCTAAATGAAAGCTTTGTTGGGTAGAGTAATCTTGGATATAGGTCCTTGCCTTTCATGACTTCAAATACTTTTTTTCCAGCTCCTTCCTGCCTCTAAGGTTTCTTTTGAGAAATCATCTTCTTTGGGACTCTTTGGGCTTCCTGGATTTTCTGGAGGTCTATTTCCTTTGCCAGATTGAGAAAGTTTTTCTTTATTATATTTTCAAATAAGTTTTCATTTTTTTGCTGTCCCTTTTCTCCTTATGGCACCCCTTGGTTTGGATGTTGGAACATTTAATGTTGTCCCAGAAGTTCCTAAGCCTCCCCTCATTTTTCTGAATTCTTGTATCTTCATTCTGTTCTGGTTGAATGTTTGTTTCTTTCTTTTGTTCCAAATCATTAATTTTAGTCCCATTTTCTTTCTCATCACTGTTGGTTTCCTGTGCATTTTCCTTTATTTCACTTTTTATAGCCTTCACTTTTTCCTCTATTTTGTGACCATACTCAACCATTTCTGTGAGCATCCTGATTACCAGTGTTTTGAACTGTGCATCTGATAGCCAATCTGATAGATTGGCTATCTCTTCATTACTTAGTTGTATGTTTTCTGGAGCTTTACTCTGTTCTTTCATTTGGGCCAGATTGGCTATCTCTTCATTGCTCAGTTGTATTTTTTCTGGAGCTTTACTCTGTTCTTTCATTTGGGCCATTTTTTTTTTTGTCTCAGCAGAGTCTTAGGGATGGAGCCTTGGGTATTGGCCAGAACAGGACAACCCACTTTGCTGCTTTGTGGTGCTATATGTGGGAGAGAGGCCCAAAAGTGAACAGTGCTGCTTGCTCAGCTCTCAGCCAACTTTTAGTCACTTCCCCCACTATCCACAAGCAAATTGGGCTCCTCTGGTGCTGATTCACAGGTGGGCGGCTTTGTGTATGTTCTAGGACCCTGTGGGTCTCTCCAATGAGCTCTCCTGTGAGGCTTGGAGTTTATTCCGCTTCCTCTACCCCCACAGATTTTTACTACCAAAAGTTTTGAGGCTTTATTTCCCCACACTGGAACCCTGAGTTGCACGGTCTGTCTCACTCCCCAGTTTTTCCTCCCAGTTTATCTGCATGTGAATGTGGGACCATCTATCTACCAGATGCCACTTTGCTCTCAGTCCTCTCCACCCCTCCTACCAGTCTGGATGAATGTTACTTTAACTCCTTGGTTTTTGGACTTCCATACAGTTCAATTTTCTGGCAGTTCTGGTTGTTTTTTGTTTTTAAATTTGTTGTTGTCCTTTTTTTGGTTGTGTGAGGAGGCACAGTGTATCTATCTACTCCTCCATCCTGGCTGGAAGTCCAATTTCATTCTATTTTAATTACTACTATAGTTTTGCAAAGTGTCTTCATATCTAATAGAACATGCTTCCTACTTAGCTCTTGCTAAGGATGTCTTGGTCTTTTTTAGCCCTTTCTTCCTCCATATAAATCATACTTAAAGATAGTTGTGGGAACGATAGCCAGCATTATGCTAATTGTCTTCCTATCCATAACATAGTTTCTCCATTTATTTACTTATCCAGTATTTTTATATTATATAATGTTGTTTAGAAAAGAAATATTTCCTTTGATTAATTATTAAGTACCCTATTGTTATTAATGTAAATAATGTGTGTTGTTTTAAAATTTTGTTAGTCATTCTTATATAGAAATGCAGATGACCTTTGTACACTTACATTTTGCAGTTTTCCCAAGGTATTGTGGTTTTGCCAAGGCTAGGACTTCTAATAATAATAAGCAACCTTGTTTTAAAGCAATGGGGGTCAATTAGCTCCCTGGGAGACATTTTTGCCTGGGAGGCAATGTCTGGAAATTTTGGTTGTCACAACGGCAGGGTGGTAGCACTACTGGCATCTAATGGGTAGAGGCCAGGGATTCTGCTGAACATTCTACAATGCCCAGGACAGTCCCCACAAAAAAGGAATTTATTCAGACCAGAGTGTCAGTAGTACTAAGGTTAATAAACCTAAAAATAAGTTTTTTTAAATTGTGGAACATTTCAAATACAAAAATTATAGTGTATACAAAACCCCCATATATGACCATATACAATTATTATTGTAGGCTGACATTGAGTCACTTAAGTCTCTTTCCTCCTTTTTCTAAATTATTTTAGAGAAAATCCAAGCTATACCATTTGTCTTCTTTTAAAAAGTTAATGAATAATTTATTTTATTCAAGTAGACATCAAAGGTCTTACATCAGGCAGTTATTTAAAAATAAAAACAACGTTCTGATTGTAATCTGCCTAAAGCTTTTTTCCCAATAAAGTATTTTATGTTATTAGTTCCTGTGAAGACATATTCAGTGAGTAAAATGGTTAAGATTTTGGTGTCTAAGTCGCATTTTCCTGGTATTGTCACTGGAGAAGTGGTTCTTGCCCCACCCCCAAAGATAGAAATCCAGAGAGGAGGCGAGCCCTGGCTGGGTGGCCCAGCTGGTTAGAGCATCATCCCTACAGCTCTCTCACATCAATGTTTTTCTGTCTCTCCCCCCTCCAAAATCTATGAACATACTCTTGGGTGAGAATTAAAGAAAAAGGGAGGAAATGAAACCAATTCAGAAGGAGAGGTTCGCTGAGAACAAGATGGAGGGAAAGGAGAAAGGAAGCGAGCTTGATTAACCAAAGGAGTTCACAGTAAGAAGAGTATGACTCCCCTGCCTGCTGCTAGGGTGTGCCTTTTAAGTCTTCATGCTTTCCAGGTTCCGGCATGGGCTGGCATGCCCAGGTGCAGAGTGGAGCTCTTTGGGATATGCCTAAAAAGAAACTTCAAACTTATCTTGGAGAGGGTTAAAAAATAACTGAAGAGCATTCCCCTGCATTTAAGAGAGGCTCTGCCTGTCTCGGTTTAAATCCCAGCCCTGCCACTTAACAAGCAGTGTGTACCTACACAAGTTACTTTATTGCTGTGAGTCTTGGTTTATTTCTCATTTAAAAGGTTGCATTTAGGAAGGGAAATCTAGAGGCATTCTTATAAAGGCTACAGATGAACAGTCACATAAAGAAGTACAGTGGATGGGTCCAGAAGGGTCCCCAAGACTGCTCTGGCCTTGTGAAACGGGGTGCCCCAGCTGCCCAGCATGTGGATATGTTCATCAACCCAGAAACTCCTTAAAATGTAGTGACCCAAAACAAACATTTATTATATTATAGTTTCTATGGGTCAGGATAGGAAGCACAAAGGGGAAAACGTTAGACGTTCTTTGATTAAGTGAAATAGGGGAGTGTAAACTAGTATAGCCACTTGGGAAAAGTACTTGTTACAGCTGCTTGGCAAAACATATGCCTACCTTATGACCAATCAGATATTCTCCTGGGTATATGGGCAACAGAAAAAGTTGTATACATGAGGAAATTATACCAAAAGACTTATCCAAAAGTATTTATAGCAGCACTATTTATAATAATAGCCAAAAGCTGGAAACAAATCCAAATGCCTATCAACAAGGAAATGGAAAATGTGGTATATTCATACAGTGAGTTACTACTCAGCAGTAAAAAGGGAACAAACTTCTGGGAATGTTCTCTGTCTTCTTCTGAGTGGTATTTACATGGGTGTATAAATAAAACTTTGAGTTAAACACTTAAAAAAGTTCCCATTCTTGAAGTTCTTTGTGTACTCCATATTATGAAAGATAGGTTAAGATCTTGAAGGAATATATATCTTTATTGCTCTGTCAGTGTTGGTCAAATCAGACATAAATAATACCATGTAATTAGAATCATTGTGGAAGGAAGTTCAACCACAGTTACTTTATTTGTAACTGCTAAAAACTTTAATTAAGATATAACATGTTAAAACTATGTACTTCTGAGAAAAAAACATAAAGCTAGATCTAATGATGAGTCTGTTGATTACAGTATTTGATTTTAGGTAATATTTCAATATTTCATCATAAATGTTATTTTGAAGTTCAGATTAAGTAAGGGCAATTATTAGCAACATTTAACCATATATGGGGTTGTCTCATGCTGGAGATGAAGGCAGAATGAGCAAGTGGGGGAACTTGTGAGAAATTGAATGCCAGTGTTTTTACAACTACTTGTAGGCCATAAAAAAGAAATGGAATCTGTTCCTTGCAGAGGATGCAAGGCTGGCCAAACACGAGAATGTTGCTACACAGAGAAAATATAACAAGCAGAGACAAAACCACAACAGAGCTGCTTTCATCCCAGAATGTTTAAGAAACTGAAGAATAAGGACTGAGACATGACCAGGGCACAGGGGAGAGGAAGGTTAATCATGGGAGGAGAGAGATTTTTTTTCTTGACCTTGTACTACTATTAAAGTTAGAATTAGACACAGATTTCTCCTGTTTACTCATTTATTCAGCAAATATTTAGTGAACTTCTGTTAGGTGGTTAGCACCATTGTGGGCACTTGTGATACAGTAGTGAACAGAAGAGACAAAAATTCCTGTCTTTGTCAAACAAATACTGGAGATGGGAGAGGGGCAGGAATGTACACACACATTTCACGTGTTGCAGTGAGTTTATGTTAACTGGCTGCTTTTCTTGTTTATTGTTCTTGGGATTTGGTATGATGAGATATTATAGAGTCAGGTCAAATCAGGAATGAGTAATTTCTTCAACACAGTTTCATCTCTCTTAGTGAAATGTGGTATTTCAAGACCACTATCTGGTCAGGCTATCGCGGGCCTTTTTCACTGCCCCCTAGTTATGTTGGATGTCTGCAGCTCAGTTTTTAGTACAGGGCTTGGCAAACTGTGACTTGTCACCTGTTTCTGTATGGCCTATGAGCTAAGAATGGTTTCTACAAAATTTTTAGATGCTGTAAGAGTAAAGAAGGATGCACAACAGACACTGGCTTGAAAGCCACAAGATACTTGCTGTCTAGTCTTTTACAGAAAGTTTGCTGACTTGCATGCTAGTAGGTTCTTCAGACCGTGTCTGTGGAAACAATATTCCCTGGTTTCTTAATTTTAATGAAAATTAATATCTGCTCTGTGCCCTTTATACCTCAAAGTTAATTTTACTGGATATAATTTTTTGGCCCAGTTTTCCTCCATATGCATATTAAATAGATTGCTCCATTTTCTTTTGGCAAAAAGTACTGATGTTGAAAAGTCTGATATCTAATTTTGATTCTCTTTAAAAATTTCTTTTATTTTTCTCCTATGAAGCACTTACTATTTTTGCTTAGAAGCTTAAAGGATTTTTTCCCTTGAAAGCTCCATAATTTTAACAGAATATGTCATTGTTGGTCATTATAAAGCACACATTCTGAGGTAGACCATGTACTCTGTTAATGTATACCTAAATTTAAAAAAAAATGTTCTCTTTGAATTTGGTTTTTAGTATCTCTTCTGTTACCTAGCTTTGATTTTTATTCTTCTTCAGATACTCCTATTATTTATATGCTGGGTTTGTTTTGTTTTGATTTTTATTTTTTGACTTTTCTTTAATATTTGGTCACTTTGACTTGAATTCATTTTATCTCTTAATTTACTTTTTATTTTAAAATATTTCTTCTATTTCTAATTATCTTAAACCAGAAAATTTTATTCCATTTTTAATTTCTTTTAAGAAGATCTGGTACATTTATTAACTCTTTTCTTCAAAGTTAGTCTTCACTTCTGAAATGATTTTTTCTTTTACTTCTGATTTTTTTCCTGAGTTCTATTATTTCATTTCTGAGTTTTTATAATTATGATTTACAAGGTCTGTCCAGAAAAAGTCTAACCATTGTTAATATAACGAGAATGGTTTGCACAACATCAGTATAACCTGGTAGCCAAGGAGAGTGGACTGGAATGCACATATGTGAACAATGATGACTTCACTGTACTAGTCCATGAGGGTGGTAGATGCCGTTGAGTGAGCATGTATACTGTGTGGCTGTTACATTAAAAATGACTGAGCAAGTAGAGCAACAAATCTGCATCAAATTTTGCATTGAGCTTCAACATTCCTCCATGGAAACTACTCAGATGATTCAGAAGGCCGAAGCTGTGGGCAACTGGAGATTGGCAGCTTCATCACGACAATGAGCCCACTCATGCATCATGTCTCATGCGGTTTTTTTGCAAAACATCAAATCACCTAGGTGACTCAGCCCCGCTACAGCCCAGATTTGGTGCCCTGTGACTTCTGGCTTTTCCTAAAACTAGAATCACCTTTGAAAGGTTAGAGAGTTCAGACCATTGGTGAGATTCATAAAAATATGACAGAGCAGCTGATGGTGACTGGGAGAACTGTGTGAGGTCCCAAGTTGCCTGCTTGGAAGAGGACTGAGGCATCATTGTCCTATATACAATGTTTCTTGTATCTTGTTATCTTCTCGACTAATGTCGCTTTTTCATAGTATGTGGCTGGACACTTTCTGGACAGACTTTGTATGTTCTTTTATGTCTTGTATCATTTTCTTAATATCTCTTAGCTTGTTTTAAAGTAGTAAGTTACTATTTTAATATGTTTTGTGGGCATGTCTTTCTGGCTGCTTTCCATATCCCTAGGGAGGTTTTTTATTTGCTTATTCTTTGTTTTTCTTTTCTTTTTTTTCAAACTGTAGAATAAGTTTCAGTGTGTGCAAAGGCATTTGCAGGCCTATGGGGACACTGCTGACTGGCGTCAGAGTGAGACCACAGTGTTAAGCAGGGGCCAGGTCCTCAAGGGTCTCCAGGGTCCTCTTTGAAATTTGGGTTTGCCCCTGAAAGCAGGAGGGAGCCTTTCTCTTCAGCGGAGTGACTTGGCTCAGAGTTTTATTTCAGGCGGGTCACAGTGGACAACTGATAATGGGCCCAGGGACTCTTTTTTTTTTCCTCATAATGGCTTTGTATGAGTTTTGACCTTATCCTTGCTTATCTGTATGCGAAAGTGGTTTTCTTGAACTTTCAGAAGGAGGAATGGTTCAGGGTATCTTTAATTTCACAGATCTTCCTTTTCTGTTTTCTTTTTCATAAAGTATTAAATAACGGTCACTTGCTTTCTGAAATTTCCTGGCTGTGTTGTACCTGAACCTTCTCCTTTGTCTCTGTCACTATTCTGATTTTACTTAAAGAAGTTTCTACTAAATGTGATGCCCTGTCTTGGAAAGGAGCTTCGACTGGTTGGTTTCAGGGGTTCATGTTTTCCAGTCTTCTCTGACCCCTTTCAGACTTTACCAAGGGCCCCTTGAACACATCTTTTGGGTTGGTTGAAACCGCTCCCAGTTTCAACTGATGTTCTCAAATAGGTCTGCTATGATTTTTCCAGTGCATCTGTCTTTCAGAAGCCCTGTCACTTCCTTCTTCTTCCACACAAACATCCGTTCTATGCAGGTGTCATGGTTATGTTGGTTGTCTGCCTCTTGAATTTTGGGGCTTGTGGGCTACTTTGTCACCTACTTTTGTCTGAAATACAACTATTAGTTTTTGCTCTCTGGTTTCTTTATTTTCAAGGAATAATTTGGTGAGATTCCTGCTCATCTTCAGAACTTGAACTTGAAATACCTGGGAGGTGTTGCAGGATTTTGAGCAGAGGAGTGACATGATCTGACTTGCTTTTTTAAAGGCTCTACCTGGCTTATGTACTAAGAGTAGACCACAAGGATGTAAAGGAAGAAGCAGGGAGGCTATTAGAATAATATTGTAGAAATCCAGGTAAGAAATAATGTTGGCTTGGATCAGGGGAATGGCAATTCTCATTCTCATTGAAAATTGAGACTTCTCAATGACTCCAGTGGAGTCATTGAGAAGGGATAATATTCAGATATATTTTGAGGTAAGTTGGTAAGATCTTTGATGGATTATATGTGGAGTATGAGGCAAAGAGAGTAGTCAAAAGACAATTTCAGTTTTATTTTGTTTTATCCTGTGCAGCCAGAAGAATGAAGTTGCTTTTCACTGAGGTGGAGGGCTATGGAAATAGTAGAGTTTGGAGGTAGGATCAGGAGTTCAGTTTGGACAGTGTTGAGCTTCACAGTTTATTAGTCTTCTGAGTGACTTTAAGAAAATAAAAATCACACTTAGTCCTATTACTCTCAGTGTCAGCATTTTGGATATAAGTCTGTGCATATATATATATATATATATATATATATATATATATATATCATGTATATAACATTTTTACAAAATTGAATTTTTGTTGTGTGCACATTTTTAGATCCTTTTTCACAAGACATAACCTGTGCATTTTCAGAGAGTAAAATAATCTTTGAAAACATGACTTTTAATGGTATTTCATCTTTTTTTACTGTAATATGTCTAAGCATATAGGTTATATCCGCTTTTACACATTCCTTTAGCATGTTCATCCCAGGCCTGATGCTTTAGTCCAGAGGATTTGGTTTCCTGTAGTTGCTGTGTACTGTAATTCCCACCTGTGGTTTGGCAGCTGGCCTGGATGTAGTGTTTAAGACTCATGGAAGATCATGCTTTTAAAATGAGTGTCTTGGAGGATTATATTCACCGCAGTCATTCAAGACCTTGGCATTGTCCCCACTCTGTGAGGAGGAGTGCCTTCTACTATGAATGCCACAGTGAGAAGCAAGCCTGGGCACTTACAACTGGGGAGAACCTACAGATGCATAGGTATCTTGCCTGCAGTGCTGTACCTGGGTTGTAGGTTTTGAAATATACCAGTCTGTCCTGTTTTAAGGCCCCAGTGAGACTCGAGGCTGCTGGAATGGTAACTAGTTTATACTTTAGTACAGCGATTTTCAACCGGCATGCTTCAAGAGCAACACGAGTGTGCGGCAAGATTTTTGAAAACATACAATACCTGACTATTTGATCAGGCGTACTGATCATTTTTCACTTAGACTATCAAATAAAAAAATGACAGCAGCCAACACAACAGTAGCTGTCCAGTACGAATGAATCAAAATTATACCTATTTTTTGTCAGATCAGCAAAAAGTATATTTTTTGGTGCAGAATTTGGTGCTGCAGAATGTTAGTAGTTAGTTTATGTGTGCCATGAGATGAAAAAGGTTGAAAATCGCTGTCCTAGTACACTTCAGACCTAAGTGTTGGTTAATTTCTCAAAGGACCAAAGGAGTAAGAGAGATTGGAGGAGTGCCATCCAGCCTGTAGGTTGTTGTCAGGACAACAAAATCAGGCTCTCTGGACCAGGCTGTTTCTCTCTAATAACTGTATCCGTTTAACCCGAGAATGACAACTTTCCTGTAAAAGGTCATATATCTTTGGCTTTACAGGCCCCATGATTTCTGTTGTAGCTATTCAGCGCTGACATTGTAGAACTGAAGTTCTGCAGTCAGTGCAGAACCAAGTGAGTGTGGCCACGTGCCAGTAAATCTTACTTTACAGATCAGGCAGCAGGCCAGATATGGGCCATAGATTGCCAGTCTCTGCTTTTGAACAATCTTTTTGAAACTGCCTCTACCTGTTGGTGGTCATTACGCCCAGTCTCTGAGGACCAGTTTTCTTAGACCACAAAGCCAGATCACATAAGCCCAACTTCCTAGCCTGCATTATCCCTACTACACCTTTCTGCCTCTTAGAAAAAAAGCAAACTAAATAACTAGAACCCATGGGAAGAGAGGAAAGTGAGCACAAAGAGCTGATTTGGAACTAAGATGCAACTCGTAAGAGTTTAAAGAGTGAACCCTGGCTGGTGTGCTCAGTGGGTTGAGTGCTGGCCTGCAAACTGAAAGGTCACCCATTCCATTCCTGGTTAAGGCACACGCCTGGGTTGTGGTCCAGGACCCTGGCTGGGGGCATGTGAGAGGCAGCCAATCGATGTTTCTCTCACACATTGATGCTTCTCTCCCTCTCTTTCTCTCCCCCTCTCCCTCTCTCTAAAAATAAATAAATAAAATCTTTTTAAAAAGTTTAAGAGTGAAAAGCTTGTGTAGCTCACCAACAGACAGTGACCTTTCACAGGATTGTTTTTTATTTTCTATTTAATTTTATTTTACTTATCCATCTTCATAGATCAGCAAATACCTTTCTTGAACCTGATAAGTGCAAAATACACTCTTGTTATGTGTATTTTCGCCCTTACTCTTCCCACCCAAGTCACCTTGGTACATCCTTTACTCTCCTCACCTGCCATTTCTCTGAACTCGCTGGGTTCTCTCTTGAGTGTGAAAGTTGATTTGGCCCTTCTGTGAGGAAAGACATCACCTGAGACCCTTCTCCCCTTCACCAGATCTTACATGCCCTAAAGATACAGGCTTAGATGGGGGTTGACAGATTTCTTTCCGTAAAGCACTACATAGTAAATCTTTTAGGTTTTGGGAAACATGTGGTCTTTGTCTCAACTACTGGACTCTGTCCTTGCAGACAAGAATAGCCATAGACAGGATGTAAACTAATGAGCATGGCAACGTTCCAGTAAAACTTTATGACAGTGAAATTTGATGTCATATGATTTTCATGTATTATGAAGTGTTATTCTTTCACTTTAAAAAACTATTTAAATATGTAAAAGACTTCCTTACCTCAAAGGCCAGACAAACCAGCAATGGACTAGGTTTGGGCTGTGACCCATAGATTGCTATTCTTGCCTTAGCTGCCAGGTAATTTGCCCATGTGTTCCCCTCCCTGGAGAAGAATTACCCCAGTTCTGTCACCTGTGTTCCCATAGTACGGTTTCTAACCATTGTCATTACATTTATCATGTTATATATTAATTATGTGTGTATGTTATCACCTTTACTGGACTCTGAGCTTCTTGAGAGGAGGGCTGCGCCCCTAGTTACTCATCTTTGCATCTTTAGGATCTTCTATTTGATCTGACACATAGTGGGCATTCAAAAAGTGTTTAATTTGAATTTTGTGCTCAATAAATATAAAATGCCATTACTACTGTCTTAAAGAGAAGCGCCTGATTGATATGCAATAGGCTTTCCCAGTCCTGCCCCTAAGCAGTGCATAGTAACTGCATTTGCTGCCAGTGGGACTTGTAACTCAGTGGTTAGATGAAAAAAGCCTTTCCAAATTCTTTCATTTTAGAGTTCTGTCTCTTTCAGACAAGTGATGGTTGGACTTTATCTTTAAATCATTTCTTCAATCATAATGATAAATAGTGGCTTTCACTTTACTTATGAACCAGTGCTATAGTCTGGATGAAAAAAATAATAGCTATTGTTAGTATGCACACACTATATTCCAGTCTCTAGTTTTTCTTTAGACCTTTGGTAACTTTCTGACTACTAACAATTTACCTCATTTTCTTTTTTACCTACACCTGAAAAAAAAGCAAAGAAACAATATCATGTTTTTCTTCCATACTGTCTGTTGTAAAAATGATAACATCGTCTACTCAGTCCTTCAAGACAAATCTAAATTCATCTGTCCCTGGCCTGATAGCTCGGTTTGTTAGTGTGTCATCCTGATATACCAAGGTTGCAGGTTGGATCCCCAGTCAGAGAACATACAAGAATCAACCAGTGAATGCATAAATAGGTGGAACAATAAATTGATCTCTCTCTCTCTCTCTCTCTCAAATCGGTCAATGAAAAATTTTTGAAAAAACTAAAGACCAATCTGATTTCATCTAGACTTCTTTCCCCCATGTGTAATTGGCCACTAATTCTAATAAAAAAAATTTTTTTTTAATCTATGGAGCTCTAACTGGTGTGGCTCAGTGGGTTGGGCATCATCCTGCAAACTGAAAGGTTGCTGGTTTGATTCCTGGTCAAGGTACCTGCCTGGGTTGCAGGCCAGGTCCCTATTTGGGGATGTGCAAGAGGCAACCAATTCATGTTTCTCTCCCTCTTTTTCTCTCTCTCATCCCTTCTTTCTCTAAAAATAAGTAAACAAAAAAATGTTAAATGTATGGAGATTTTCTTGTTTCTATCTTTATCTCATTTGCTCTAGTTGGAATCATTTCTTCCAATGAACAATCGAACATGTTTACTATTTTTTCTGACTCTGGTTGTCCCATCTTTCAGTGGACTCTTCACATAGTTGTTAGCATGGAATGCTGATAATGACATTCTGATCATATCACTCTAGTAATTAAAAGCCTTTTCTCATTCCCCAAGATTTTCAAAATAAAGCCAACTTTCTAATTATGACATTCAAGACCTTATGTGTGACTCCAGTGCTTAACACAGATGTGTTTCAGAATTCAGAAAGTTTTGGGTTTTAGAAAGGTCATATTATATTCATAACACATTATATAATAATATCTTCTATTGGTTCTGGATCAATACTCTAATCAAACACATTAATATTTCCTCATCAAAGAGTATGATTGTTTATACCATGTAAAATAAAGACTATACATAAATTTTTATAAGTTCAAGTCATGTTTTGCTGCTAAACAAGTTATAGGAATATGTTTAGTTTTTAGAGCCTTGTGGGTTTCAGAATTTGAAATGAGACTGTGGCCCTGTAGATGTTCAGTGGTCTGCTGGAGCTGGCTTGCCCCAGCTACAGAAAGCTCATTTTGAACATATCTTCCCAATTCTGCAGTTGGTGACTTCATGTTGGTAGCTTGAAATCAGCACCACAGACATCAGTAAATGCAACAACTCCTGGCCTTTTCTTCCCTGGAGAGCAGGTTGTTAAATGTTACCAGCACAGCACTACAAACACGTATTATGTGTACAGTACATCTGTATGTTTTTACCATTGTGGCAAACCAACTGACTCACTCTATGCAGGGCAAAAGGCTGATGTTTTCAGGGGGCATACAATGGAAAGGCTGAGATAATCAATATGATGGCAACAGAGAAACTGGGAAAAATGGGAACTTTGGAGTCAGACAGACATGGGATCAAATTTTAACTTCATTATTTCCAGATATGTGTGATCCTGATAAATCACTTACTTCCTCTGGGTCTCAGTTTACACGTTTTAAAAATGGGGACTTATGTCTTTCTCTTAAGGTTGTTTTAAGGGTTTAATGAGGTATCATATGAAAAGTGCCTAACATAGAATAAATAGAAAATGTTATTGTTTGGTTACTACAAACCCTTTAAAATAAATTCTGGAGATGTTTCTCTCTGTGGACGCAGCTCTCATTCTCTAACATTCTTAATACACTCACAGTAAATACCATGCAGTTTGCACCTGAATATTCTCTAGTTATTTCATCTTGTGGCAGTTGATTTCCTTAATGAAGGTATCATTCTTGACTTCTCTTGAGCATGTTTGTATAAATTAACTTTGTAGGGCTTTTATTCTATGAAAAACTCTTATTAATAAACTTGTTTTGAGTATCTCTTTTATTGTCCTGCACTGGGTGCTGGTAACAATGAGATTAATCAGACATAGACCCTCCTTATATTCCAGTGGAGTGATAGATAGTTGGGCCTGAAAGCCAACTATTTAAATGCAGTGAAATTAGGAGGCTTTTGTAGTAATCCAGGTGGGAAATGGTGGTGAAATGAATGAGATTAATAGCAGTAGAAATGGAGGAGAAATGGTTCTACTCAAAGTCTGTTGAACTGGACCTAGTTTCTCTCTGTTCCACCCTAGACCCTGGATTTGCCCTGTGGATAGGTAGTGTGCCCTTTATCAAGATAAGATGCTTATCGTGATAAGTATAAGTGCTTGAACAGAGAGAGGAATGAATTTTGAGCAGAAGATGATGGTTCCAGTTTTGGACCATCTTAGTTTTATGGTGTGTATAGAGTATATGAATATCATGACCATATAATTTATTATACAAATTTGAACATTTATGAGAGTGAGATGTACTATATTAATAATTAATCTGGGGCAACAGATATAAACTGGACCTGTCCTGGACAAACCAGGATGTTCTTTACGCAGGTAAAAAAAAACTCAAGCAAAGATTATTAGAGATGAGGCCATCCTGGGAAAATGTGTAGAGTGAAGAGAGCAATAGGTTAAGTCCTGGATAAATTTTTAAAGTTTATTTTATTGATTATGCTATTACAGTTGCCCATTTTTCTCCCCTCCTTCTGCACCCTCGCTTCAGCATTCCCCCCCTTCATTCATGTCCATGGGTCATACATGTAAGTTCTTTGGCCTCTCCATTTCCAATACTATTCTTAACCTTCCCCTGTCAATTTTGTACCTACTATTTATGCTTCTTATTCCCTGTACCTTTGCCCCTATTTTCCCCCTTCCCCTCCCCTGCTGATAATCTTTCATATGATCTCCATTTCTGTGATTCTATTCCTGTTCTAGTTGTTTGCTTAAGTTGTTTTTGTTTCTTAGGTTCAGTTGTTCATTGTTGTTTGTCGTCATTTTATTGTTCATAGTTTTGATCTTCTTTTTCTTAGATAAGTACCCTTAACATTTCCTATAATAAGGGCTTGGTGATGATGAACTCCTTTAACCTGACCTTATCTGGGAAGTACTTTATCTGCCCTTCCATTCTGAATGATAGCTTTGCTGGATAATCTTGGATGCAGGTCCTTGGCTTTCAGGACTTTGAATACTTCTTTCCAGCCTCTTCTTGCTTGTAAGGTTTCTTTTGAGAAATCAGCTGATAGTATTATGGGAATTCCTTTGTAGATAACTGCCTCCTTTCCTCTTGCTCCTTTTAAGATTCTCTCCTTCTCTTTAATCTTGGATAATATAATTATGATGTGCCTTGGTGTGTTCCTCCTTGGGTCCAACTTCTTTGGGACTGTATGAGCTTCCTGGACTTCCTGGAAGTCTATTTCTTTCACCAGATTGGGAAAGTTCTCCATTATTTTTTCAAATAAGTTTTCAATTTGTTGCTCTTCCTTTTCACCTTTGGCATCCCTGATTCAGATGTTGAAATGTTTAAAGTTGTCCCAGAGGTTCCTAAGCCCCTCCTCATTTTTTTGAATTCTTGTTTTTCATTCTGTTCCAGGAGGTTGTTTATTTCTTCCTTTTGTTCCAAATAGTTGATTTGAGTGCCAGTTTTCTTCCCTTCACTGTTGGTTCCCTGTATATTTTACTTTATTTCACTTTGCATAGCCTTTAATTCTTCCTTTATTTTGTGTCTGTACTCAATCATTTCTGTGAGCATCCTGATGACCAGCATTTTGAACTATGCATCTCATAGGTTGGCTATCTCCTCATCACTTAGTTGTTTTTCCAGAGTTTTGATCTGTTCTTTCATTTGAGCCATATTTCTTTCCCTCAGTGCACCAGTCTAGATAAATGTTTCTTCTTTAACTCCTTTGTTTTTGAATTTTCATACAGTTCAATTTTCTGGCTGTTCTGGTTGTTTTTTCAAAAAATGTGTTGTTGTCCTTTTGGTTGTGAAAGGAAGCAAAGCATACATACCTACACCTCCATCTTGGCTGGTGTATAAATTTTTATTAGAGGAAAAAAGAATGTGGCTCTTGAGGCAGGAAGGAAACCTGGAGCTAGTGGCCTCACAGAATCTCAGGGAAGAATGAATTAATTTTCTCTTATCTGTTATTTTAGGCAGGGAATCCATTTGGGGGATTCTTCATCAGATAGTGATAAGTTGCAGTGAGAGATCACATACTTAAAGAAAAAGGATTTTTACGTTTATTAGAATACTATGTTTGAATGATTTATGTATTATGATATAAAACACTCTTAAACACTTTTGTTTTACAGTCATTTGGCCAAAATCTACTAATTCAGAACCAGTTTTTATCTAGATGTCATTTCATGTTATATTTTTTCCTAAATTTATGAGTTCTTTAGTCAAATAGAGTGAATATAATCACTGCAAGCTAAAAGTAAATTTCTAGGTTAAAAGATATAGTACATTTATTCTGTAATATTGAAAGTCATAAAAAGCACTTTTTCCTTCCTTAGAAAATAGAGTTCTTCAGAAAGTCAAGAGAAAAATAGGACAAATGAATATTTTACAAGTTTAGTAGATTACGGTTAGCTGTTTTTTCTTCAGTATTTCATTATGAAAAATTTCAAATGTAAAAAGAAAAGAAAAATTACACCCACTATCTTATACAATTAAAATGTGCATTTATACAATGAAGACTTTGCTATATTTGTGCTATCACATATTTGTTCATCTAGTCATTCATCTGTCCATCTTATTTATTTTTTATGCATTTCAAGTAAGTTGGCTAGTTATTTTACTAAGCAGTTGTCTTTTTTTCTGAATGGTACAGTTAAAATGTTAATACATTTTGTGAAGATGGTATCAACTGACCCTCTTTCTGATTTCTAGAAATCCTAGGTTGCCAATAATTACTGTCAAATTTAGAACATTAAAAAATGTCTGGTAAATAGTGCTAAGCCTGATCAGTGCCTTCTGTCTCAATAGCTTTATAAATGAGACACTTACAACTTTGAAAGTTATCAAAAATAATTTTCAGAGGCCTTTTAACACCAGTTTTTGGTATTCTCACTGATGTTTATCCATACTATATTGTTTTCAGAGTGGAGAGATCAACAGACCAAGTCATCAAGCCAGTCAACATGGCGGCGCTATCAAAATGGGTTGGGAAAATCCCTGCAGATGTTTTACAAGACATGGCGGTGATCGCACCCATGCTTGCCAAACTTGGATATGACCCATATGCCAACCCACCGAACTACGGAAAACCTGACCCCAAAATTCTTGAAAACACTAGAAGGGTAAGTGATATTTTTAAAGGGAATTGAGAAAGCTGAATGTGAAATTCAGATCCTGAAAAGATTATTGTTTTTTAAATTTTGTTTCTTTTTTTATAATCGGAAAATATTTTTAATTAGAAAAACTCTATTTGTAGAATTTTTTATTTATTTTTATTTTCATTATTTTTAAAAATATATTTTATTATTATTTATTTTTTAAATATATTTTATTGATTATGCCATTACAGTTGTTCTATTTCCCTCCTTTATTCCCCTCCACCCTGCACACCCCTCGCCCACCATCCCCCCTTTATGACCACATGTCTCAAGTTCTTTAGATTCTATATTTCCCCTACTATTCTTGCCCTCCCCCCATGTATTTTCTACCTACCATCTATGCTACTGATTCTCTGTACCTTCTCCCCCCTTCTCCTTCTCCTACTCCCCTGTTGCTAACCCTCCATGTGATCTTCATTTCTATGGTTCTGCTCCTGATCTAGCTGTCCTCTTAGTTTGCTTTTGTTTTAGGTATGGTTGTTAATAACTGTGAGTTTGCTGTCCTTTCACTGTTCATGCTTTTTTAACTTCTTTTTCTTAGGTAAGTCCCTTTAACATTTCATATAATAAGGGCTTGGTGATGATGAACTCCTTGAATTTGATCTTATCTGAGAAGCACTTTATCTGTCCTTCCATTCTAAATGAAAGCTTTGCTGGATAGAGCAATCTTGGATGTAGATCTTTGGATTTCATGACTTGGAATACTTCTTTCCAGCCCCTTCTTGCCTGTAAGGTCTCTTTTGGTAAATCAGCTGACAGTCTGATGGGAACTCCTTTGTAGGTGACTGTCCCCTTATCTCTTGCTGCTTCTAGGATTCTCTCCTTCATTTTAATCTTGGCTAATGCAATGATGGTGCGCCTTGGTGTGTTCCTTCTTGGGTCCAACTTCTTTGGGACTCTCTGAGCTTCTTGAATTTCCTGGAAGTCTATTGCCTTTGCCAGATTGGGGAAGTTCTCCTTTATTATTTGTTCAAATAAGTTTTCTACTGGTGGCTGTTCCTTTCCCCCTTCTGGTACCCCTATAATTCGAATGTTGGAATGTTTAAAGATGTCCTAGAGGTTCCTAAGCCTCTCCTCCTTTTTTTGAATTCTTGTTTCTTCATCCTTTTCAGTTTGGTCATTTTTTTCTGCCTTCTGGTCCACTCCTTTGATTTGAGTCCCAGTTTCCTTTTCATCGCTATTGGTTTCCTGTGCAATTCCATTTATTTCAATTAGTTTTGCCTTCATATGTTCCTCTAATTCATGACTAAAATCAACCAGTTCTGTGAGCATCCTGATCGCCAGTGTTTTGAACTGTGCATTTGAATTGAGAGTTTGGGTATTTCTTCATCGCTTAGAGTTATTGGCTCTGGGGCTTTGGGCTGTTCTTCTTGAGCCATGTTTTGCTTTGTTTGCACCTGTTAGGTATGAGGAGCGGAGCCTTAGGTGTTCACCAGGGCGGGGCCACCCAGGTCGCTGGTTTGTGATGCTGTATGTGGGGGCAGGGTCAGAGAAAACTTATTTGAACAAATAATAAAGTTACTGGTGGAAACTTTCTACTAAGTTTCCAGCAGTAGAAAACTTATTTGAACAAATAATAAAGGAGAACCTCCCCAATCTGGCAAAGGCAATAGACTTCCAGGAAATTCAAGAAGCTCAGAGAGTCCCAAAGAAGTTGGACCCAAGAAGGAACACACCAATAGCTGTCCCCTCTGCCACTTCCTGCTGCTGGGGCCTGTGTGATCCGTCTCACTGCCTGCTCCTTCGTTGGTTTATCTGCGTGTGAATGTGTGACCGCAGTCAGCCCTCAGTGGGTTTGCCCCCTGCTACTCCACACCTGGGATCCGCCTATGGCTGCCTGTGCTCCTGGGCTGCAAGCCGGGGTCAGTCTGGTGGATCCTCCCTGCTGGACCTTGCTCCGCTGCTGGCTCTGCCCCTCTTACCTGTGTGGCCGAAGGGTTTGTTGTTGTCAGACTTCTGTATAGTTCAATTTTCTGTGGTTTGGCTGCATTTTTGTTGCTAAAACTTTGTTGTTTTTAAACTTGGTTGTGTGAGAAGGTACAGTGTTTCCACCTATGCCTCCATCTTGGTGGAAGTCCTATTTGCAGAATTCTTTATCATTGTATGTCTTTCACTTCATTTTAAAGAAAATTGTGCTTCTTCCCAGGAACTATGGGGACCATTTTTAAAATGTATTTTGCACAATCTCTAGGAATAGTGCTTATTGTTGGGGAGATTTTTCCTCATAGCTGATTTGCCACAAATTTGCTTGAATGCCAGAATTACTAGCAACGTCACTTCTAGTTTTTGTTTGACTCTTATGACTACTTTACATATAAGTCTTTGTTTAGATTAAGAATGATTTCTTAATACTTGAAAACTAAACATTGGCTACATTAGAATTATTAAACAGGTGCAATAAATTATCCTTTGAGAAAAAGTTGGTATTAAAGTATAATTATAGCTTTTCTTTTAATCAGTTATACTCACATATTTATGACATATTATTTCAGAAAAACCAAAAACTCAGAGCCAGTCTGAATATATTTCAGCCTTACCAGTTGAATCTACTTCAAATCAGACCTTAATGCATTTGTAGTTTTGAAAAATTGTTATAAAATACACATAATGAAAGGGTTCTCAGAGAAAATTCCAACTTGTGTGTGGAAACTTCCCCACACCACCAGCCAATTCTCTGATGCCAAAAGGATGTCTACAATTGTAACTCAGTTCTGGCACCATCTATCCAGAGATAGAATCAGAGCCCACAAGTAAAGGGCTCCTTGCCACAAAACCACCCTTCTCTTTAGATACAAGTTGCAAGCCCAGGTTGTTCCGAACAACTACAAATCACAGGTTCCCAGGACCACCACCACCCTCGGGTTTGATTAATATGCTAGAATGAAATTCACAAAACTCAAGAAAGTTTACTCACTTATGTTATGGATTTGCTACTAAGGACATTAAAGGTTGGAAATGAATAGCCAGAAAAAGAGGTGCATAGGGCAGGGTCCCACATGAAGCAGTTTCTATCCTCCTGCAGCTGAGGTCCAGCACATGGTAGTGTTCTGTGGTTCCCCTTGGTGGAAGCTCTCCAAAAACGGCCTAAGAGCTGTCCTTTTGTGTTTTTATGGAGGCTTCATTACATAGTCATGAGTGACTAAGTCTTTGGCCACCGCTGATTGATTCAATCTCAAGCCCTCTCCCCTCCTTGGAAGTTAGGGTGGGACTGAAAGTTCCAAACCTCAGACCACATGGTTGGATCCCAGTGGCACCCAGCCCACATCCTTGGGTGGTATCCAAAAGTCACCTCAGTAACATAACAAGAGACACCATTGTTCCTCTCATCACTTAGGAAGTCCCTAGGAATTGGGGAGCTAAACTCTGGAGGCAGAGATTTGGTGAAAAAGGAGAGGGGTCATTTATTCAAAGGCTACCCAATTTTGAAAGAATGGTAGGTTCTGCCTCAAAGCCCATTTCCTCTAAAATGTCCAAAGAAAAATAACATCCCAACTTTTAACAGATTAGTTCAAAGCTGTACCTGAAATTCCTTCTCCCATTTAAAATAGTGTCCCTTGGTAAATGCAAGTGACTGTAGCACAACCATCCAGGTGGCTTAGCTGGTTCCTGGTTGCAGTCCAGCTTCAGGCGTCTTTTGTAGTCTGTGCACCCTGGTGACTTATTTGCTGTGTGCACTGTTCTTTCTTCTGCACCTACCCCCTGGCCCTGTGCTTGCGCCCCCTTTCTCCTGCCATTGGTTAGCCAGTATGGGAGTGCACTAGATGGAGCAAGATTGTGCAGTGTAGCACCAGTTGCCCAGGCTGCCACATGTTGGGAGGGGCCCAGAGACACCACCAGACTGTGGTTTCCAGGGCCCACTGGCTGAAAGGCTTGGGCCTCCTGGCTAGTCTGGCAGGTCTGTACCTTCCCTCGACCACCATGACAAACTCCACAGTACACATGCTGCTGTGACCTCTCCAGCTCATGCATACTCTGTGTAAGCCTCCTCCTGCTGTGTCTCAAGACTAGCTAGTTTGTTTACCCTTCCCCAGGGGTATGGAAATCTATCACACTCCCCCTGTAACTTCAGTCCTACCGCCTCTGGCACTTTCTGACCCTTCCCTTCTCCAGGGCCTGTGCAGGCTCCTGCATTGCCTTGAGGGTCCCTCCCTGCTCCCCCACCATCTTGCCAGATCTCCTGTAACAAAACTGCCATATAAACTGTTAGCATAAGTTCACTGATCAGTTATTGGATTTCAAGATTAAAATTTCTTGCCTTTCTTTAGCATTCTCATTTATGTCAATGATCTTCCCACAACCTTATAATTATCCAAGCCTTTCTTCTTAATATTTATGAGCATTTTCTCATTGTGCACATGCCTTTTAAACATAAATTTTCATGGTTATGTAATATATCATTACATTACCCACCTTAAGTGTTTTCTGAAAGAGTGAATGAATAACTGAGCAAATAAAATGTTTCCCCAGTATATGTTCTATAACTCATTTTACCATTTTTCTTTTGTTGTTTACAGTTTTCTCTTTGACAAATTATGGTACAGTGAATGCATCCTACATTTTAAGGTTTGGTTTTTTTTTAGGTTAGACTAATGGAAGTGAAATCAAATCAGTTGAAAGTACTTGATATTTTTTAAGGTGTCTGATATATGTTGATAATTTTTTAAACTCTTTTGAACAACCAGCATAATATGTCATTTTAGTTTAAATTGTTGCTAATTTTAATAGGTTTCACTGATTAATGTAATTGAATCTTCTGTAGTTTTACCTATATGTATGTATCTTTTATGAACCATCTTTTAAGTTTTAAAAAAGTTTTATATGTGCTAGAGCTTTAAGAGCTACATTCTTCTAAAGATTAATTACATATCAGTCTAGCATCCATTATCACAGTGCTTGATTATGTCTTGGTAATTGGTAATTCTTAGCTTTTTTCTTTTTACAATACTGAAATGGTTTTTATAAACCAAGCTGCATGTACAAATGATACCTAGAGGTTTCCCAGGCAGTAGACATTATGGCTTTCCTACATTCAAATGGGCTGGCTAGATTGTTCTTGGCTTGCTTGAGTAGTAGTTTGGGAAGAATGCTGTGGCTTGAATCCATGCGATTACAGAATTTGTTTCACACACATTGTAACTTTTGAAAGTGTTTCAAAATGCACACTTGAAAGAAAAACCTTGCCCCTTTCCCATCTCTATCTATCTTTAAAGTGACAAATAATTTTGAGAAAAAAAAGATAAAGTGTGAACCGTAATTGCATTTTTGAGCTCGTGGTGATAATTCTTGTTTTGTGGAGCTGGATGTCATAGCCATTCTTGCAATCCAAATCCTACGTGTTTTCATAGCTTTTTTTGCCTTTAAAAACTCAGATGGTAAAAAATATTAATAATCAAGAGATTTCATAAAGTAATGCTTAAAAAGTGACCTTCGATTGTGAGCTATGACGTGAGATAGGCTCCAGAGAAAGAAGGTGGCTGAGGAGATTGTACTCTTTCTTTATAGGTAAGAGTGGGTAGAAAAAGTCATTTTTTGACTAGGAATATAGAATCTGAAACTCCAGGCTTATAAGTGCTCGTTTTTAATACAATTCTGGATAGTCTAGAAGTAGTGGTATCTAAGTCAGCATGTTTTGGGGACACACTGCCCAGGTTTGAGTAGAAAATCACATGCTTCATGGTTACTATGACTCAGATGGTAAACTGGAAATTAAATGCTAACACATTTCATACTCTTTACCACAGTAGACTCTTAATTGTAGCATATTTCAGTAAATAGTACCCTTTGGGTTGTATCTTTATTAGCTGTCTCCCTACCCCACAGGTTTTTAATCTTTTTAGGTATACAGACCTATTTGAGAATCCAATGAAACCTGTGGATCTCTGCCTCAGAAATACAGACACACATATACACAGAATTTTACATCCAAGTTCCGTGGATTTATAGATGCCCCTGAACTACATCAGATTAATGACCTCTCCTTGTTAGGAGAGGTCTTTATATTCTCCTTGATCAAGCTGATCCATGCAACTTGTTACAACCTATTTGCTGATGATCATAAATCTGTATCTCTCACTGGGTCTCTCTCCTGAGCCCCAGGCTCAGAATTTCCAACTGCCTTTTGTATATTTCCATGAGGCTGTTCATGAGAACCTCAGACAATGTCCAAAATTGAACTTACTATCCAAACTTCCCTGGTAGGTAGAAACTAAATACTAGGATAGTAAAGTAGGAATGGGATAAGGCGGCTCATCTGCATTTTCATGGTGTCTGACCCAATGAGCAGATATGAGGTGGAGTCCTCAGTGCACATGGATCAAGAAAAAAAAAACCAAAAAACAGAAACAAAACACAGGTTCAAAGACCTCTTCACCAAACCTGAAGAGTGAGCTGAAAAGCAGATCCAAATATGAATGAAATATCCCATTGAAAAGCGGAGTAGAGACTATTATGCTAAGTGAAATAAACCAGTCAGAGAAAGACAAATACCTTATGATCTTACTTATATGTGGAATTTAATGAACAAAATAAACAGACAAACAAAATAGTTTATTCCATGTATCCATGCATGGTAAGACTATTCCAGTCCTACTATTATATGTGGAACAGACTGACAGATCTCAGAGAGGAGACAGGTGGGGGAACTGGAAGAGATTATTAGTCAAAGAGCATATATGCATATACGCATAGCACCTGGACATGGATAATAATGTGGTGAAGGCTGAAAGAGAGTGTGGGGGCTAGGTGAAGGGGGACAAAGAGGAGGAAAATGGGGGACATGGGTAATATTGTCAACAATAGCAAAAAGGGGAAAAAAGAAAACCCGAGTAGACAGCAAGTTGTCAAATGGGAAGGACAGGTATCAGGGTACAGAACCCATGGTAGGAACTCGAAGGATTAATTAAGTGAGCTCTGCGAGGTAGTTGGGGTAAATCTATGACCCAAACAGTAGGAAGATGCAACAGTCAAAACTGATGTTTTTGCATTAAAGGGAGAGTCTGTAATGCACACTTGTGATTTCTAGTTCTGATACCCAGCAAAAACTGCTTCTTCTTCCCTGACTGGCGTGGCTCAGTGGATTGAGTGCTGGCCTTTGAACCAAAGGGCAACCAGTTCAATTCCTAGTTGGGGCCCATGCCTGGGTTGTGGACCAGGTCTGCAGTCAGGGGTGTGTGAGGTAATCACACGTTAATGTTTCCCCCTCTTTCTCCCTCCCTTCCCTCTCTAAAAATAAATAAATAAAATCTTTTTTTAAAACCTTGCTTCTTTTTTTTTCTATCTCCATACATAGCATTCCTATTTAGATCACATGTAATTAATTGGTCACCAAGTCTCTTGATTCTACATTTGAAAATACCTTGATTCAATCTTATCTCCTTTCAGCTGCCTTAAATCAGTTTCTCCTCATTTCTCCCATGAATTATGACTTATTTATCTTTTTGTATGTAAGTGTATTAAGTCATTCTTCTAATATATTTTTATATTCAATGAAAGTTACATTTTAAAAGCTCAACTCTGATGAATCATTCCCTTGTGTAAAATCCTTGAATAGCTCCCCTGGTACTCCAGGATAAAGCCCAGACTTCTTTGAAAGACATTTACTTTTGAAATATTTGGAGCTTTTCTAGTTACAACTTCATATAGTCAGGGAACACATTCAGTATGCTTTCAGTCCTTTGAAATGTATTGAAAATTGCTTTGTGGTTAGTATGTGACCTCACATCTTCACTTGAGAAAATGGTTTATTTTGCAGTTATTGCAGAGTTTGTTAAATACCAGTTAAGTCAAGATGTTGTATAGTATGGCTCAGATCTTCTCATTCTTACTGATTTTTTGGTCTATTTTAACAATTTGGGGGATAGATGTGAATTTGTCTATTTCCCTTTTTATTTCTATCAAATTTGCTTCATGTTTTTGAATCTACATTATCAGGAACATGTCCTTTTACATCTTCTTGAGGAATTAACTCTTTTATTACTATGAAATACTCTCATCATCCGATGTTACTCTCTTGAAGTCTACTTTGATATAAACATAATCATAAAGTTTTTCTGTATACTATATACATGGCACATTTTTTCCATCCTGTTACTCTTAATCTGTATGTTTATATATGTAAAGTATATTACTTATAAACAGATATAGCTGGTTTTGTTATTCTCATTTTATAATCTCTGGCTTTAAATAGAATATTTAACCCATTTACATTTAATGTAATTACTCACCTGGTTGGCTTTAAATCTACCACCTTTCTGTTTTCTGTTTGAACCATCTGTCTTTGTCCCTTTGTTTCTCTTTTTCTGCCTTCCTTTGCATTATAATATGAATGTTTTATTTATTTATTTATTTATTTATTTATTCACCTGAGGACATGCTTATCAATGTTTTTTTTAGAGAGAGAAGGGAAGGGAGAGAGAAACATTGATGTGAGAGAGAAACATCATTTGGTTGCCTCTTCTATGTGCCCTGAACAGAGAACAAACCCACAACCTAGGGGTGCGCCCTGACTGGGAACCAAATTCCTGACCTTTCAGTTTATGGGATTATACTCCAACCAAGTGAGCCATACTGGCCTGGGCAATACTAATAAGTTTTAGTATTCCATTTTATCTCCCCTTGTTAGCTATACTCTGCCTCATTTTTGTTTGTTTACAGTAGTTGCTGTCTGAGAAGAGCTGCACGCTTTTGCAGCTCTCTGAGAAGAGCTGCAAAAAGGCAGGTAGTAATGTTGTATGCATTGTGGGCCACAAATCTTTCCTGAAGATACGAATTATCATCTGGAATCATTTCTCCCTCAGTCTGATAAACATCTTTTATTATTTCTTATAGAAGTTAAGAATATGCTGGCTACTAATTCTCTCAACTTTTATTTATCTGAGATGTCTTGATTTCTCCTTCATTATATGAGAATATTTTGCTGGGTAGAGTTATAGGTTGACATAATTTGGAGGATTTATTTTGTGTGGGGGATATTGTTTGTTTGTTTACTTTTAGCACTTGAGAGATATTATTTTATTGGTTTCCACTGTTTTTTATGGAAAGTCATCTAAAATTCTCATGAATATAATAGTTTTTGTTTTGACTCCTATAAAAATTTCTGTTTATATTTGGTTTTCAGGAGTTTAACTAAAATAAGCCAAATTCAATGATCCTGTCTTTTATTAGCTCCAGTCTCAGTCTCAATTTGACTAGTTTTTAATTAATCTACCTTTGAAATCACTGATTCTTTCTACTGTGTTCCATCAGCTCTTAAACTCATCCAATAACTTCTTAATTTCTGATCATTTATTTTTCAGTTCTGTAATTTCTGTTTCTCTGCTAGAATTCTCCATTTCTTCACCCCATTCTGTTCATTATTTTCTTCTAAATTCTTTTACCACATTTACAATATTATTTTAAAATTCTTGTGCATGGGTCTCGACTTTTTTTCTTATTTATGAGATATACTTATTTACTTCTTCATGTATCTTAGAAGTTTTGATTCTATACTGGAACTTTTGTATAAAAGAAGAGTAGAAAATGAACTAGATAATATTTTTGTTTTTTCTCACAGGGGAACATATTCTTTCCTCTCTCGGGCAACGGGGGCAGCTGGATGGTCAGGCTGAGCTGGGCTGAGCATGGTTTTAACTACAGTTTACCTCTGGATTCAAGTGAGATTATGGAGATTTTACTGTTAGCCCATTCTACAGCTTCCTCTGTAGATAAAGGGTGATGTCTTTTATTTATTTTTTTTTTTAAGATTTCAGCTGGCAGGGAGTTGAGTTAACACTTTAATTTATTTTACTCCTGGATGGCAGCTGTAGCAGGTCCCCGGAAACTAAGGGAGCTCTCTCTGCTTCCTAGCTCTGCTCCCACTGTCTCTTACTCAGAAAAATTCCCTTGGAGTATTTTTTAAAAATAGTTTTCCAATTTCTTGCTCTGTCTTCTCTTTCTGGCAACCCATTGATGGGAATGTTGGAACACATAAATTTGCCCCACAGACTCCTTATACCATCTTCATTTTTTTTTAAATTCTTTTCCTTTTTGCTGTTACGATTGGGTATGTTATGCTTCCTTATATTCCAAATCATTGATTTGATTCTCATCTTCATATACTCTACTGTTGATACCCTGTAAATTACTCTTCAGTTAGTATATCCTTCATTTCTGACTGGTTCTTTTTTATGGTTTCCATGTCCTTTTTTATGCCGTTGAAGTTCTCTCTAAGTTCATCTACTCTTTCTGAAGTTCACTGAGCATCTTTATAACCAGGGATTTGAATTCTGCATGTGGTAGATTGCTTGTCTTGGTTTTCTTTAGTTCTGCTTTGGAGTTTTGTTCTGTTCTTTCATTTGGGATGTGTTTCTTTGTCTTCTCATTTGGCAGCCTTCCTGTGTTTGTTTCTGTGTATCAGGCAGAGCTGCTATGTCTCCCGGCCTTGGTAGAGTGACCTGATGTAGTAAGTGTCCAGAAGGTCCAGTGGCACAGCCTCCCCATTCACCCAAGCTGGGTACTCCAGGTGTACCCCCTCCACCATGTGGGCTATGTATACCTTCCTGTTGCAGGTGATCTTTAATTGCTATTGACCTGTCAATGGGAGGGATTTACCCCATGGCAGATTGGCTGGGAGGATTGGCTGGGACCATTGGGAAGGATCAGCTGTTTGACAGGCTACAGCCAAGATACCCCTCTTAATTTTTATCTACCTCATGGCCCCAACCTGTCCACATCTCTGCCCTTCCTACCAGTCTTAATGTGGCTTCTTTATATCCTTAGTTGTAGAATTTCCATTCATCTAGATTTCAGGCAGTTCTGAATAATAGTTGTCCTGTAGTTTAGTTGTATTTTTTATGCTGTTGTAGGGATATGAGTACCACATGTTGACCAGAAATCGATAGATTTGTTTTTATGGTTGGGTTCTTCCAAATTTTAGTCCATCATACCAGCCCATGCTGTCATTAAAAGTTCAGCTTTTTTTTTCTCTCTCTCAGCTTTTTTTCTTACTGATGGTAAGCCTGCTTTTCTGTCCATGTATACCCAGACTAGGAAAAAGGCTCTTTGATTACCTTTGAGGAACTTACCTGTCTCTGGAATTTGGTTCATTTGGACTTCTTTGTATGCGCTACTCTTTGATGGCTCTATTTTTAAATATATTTTATTAATTATGCTATTACAATTGTCCCATTTCCCCCTTCATTCCCCTTCACCCTGCACACCCCCTCCCACCCACATTCCCCCACTTTAGTTCATGTCCATGTGTCATAAGTTCTTTAGCTTCCACATTTCCCATACTATTCTTTCCCTCCCCCCTATCTATTTTCTACCTACTGTCTATGTTACTTATTCTCTGTACCTTTCCCCCCTCTCTCCTCCTCCCACTCCCCTGTTGCTAACCCTCTATGTGATCTCCATTTCTATGGTTCCACTCCTGGTCTAGCTGTCTGCTTAGTTTGCTTTTGTTTTAGATGTGTTGTTAATAACTGTGAGTTTGCTGTCCTTTCACTGTTCATATTTTTTATCTTCTTTTTCTTAGGTAAGTCCCTTTAATATTTTATATAATAAGGGCTTGGTGATGATGAACTCCTTGAATTTGACCTTCTGTGAGAAGCACTTTATCTTCCCTTCTATTATAAATGAAAGCTTTGCTGGATAGAGCAATCTTGGATGTAGGTCCTTGCCTTTCATGACTTGGAATACTTCTTTTCAGCCCCTTCTTGCCTGTAAGGTCTCTTTTGAGAAATCAAAAGACAGTCTGATGGGAACTCCTTTGTAGGTGATTGTCTCTTTATCTCTTGCTGCTTCTAGGATTCTGTTTTTCATTTTAATCTTGGCTAATATAATGATGATGTGCCTTGGTGTGTTCCTTTTTGGGTCCAGCTTCTTTGGAACTCTCTGAGTTTCCTGGATTTCCTGGAAGTATATTGCCTTTGCCAGATTGGGGAAGTTCTTTATTATTTGTTCAAATAAGTTTTCCACTTGTGGCTGTTCTTTTTTATGGTTTCCATGTCCTTTTTTATGCTGTTGAAGTTCTCTCTAAGTTCATCTACTCTTTCTGAAGTTCACTGAGCATCTTTATAACCAGGGATTTGAATTCTGCATGTGGTAGATTGCTTGTCTTGGTTTTCTTTAGTTCTGCTTTGGAGTTTTGTTCTGTTCTTTCATTTGGGATATGTTTCTTATCCCCTTCTGGTATCCCTATAATTCAGATGTTGGAACATTTAAAAATGTCCTCGAGGTTCCTAAACCTCTCCTCATTTTTTTGAATTCTTCTTTCTTCATTCTTTTCTGTTTGGTCATTTCTTTCTTCCTTCTGGTCCACTCCATTGATTTGAATCCCAATTTTCTTCCTATCACTATTGGTTCCTTGTGCATTTTCCTTCATTTCACTTAGTGTAGCCTTCATTTTTTCATCTAATTTGCGACCAAAATCAACCAGTTCTGTGAGCATCCTGATCATCAGTGCTTTGAACTGTGCATCTGATAGGTTGACTATCTCTTTGTTCCTTAGTTGTATTTGCCCCAGAGCTTTGATCTGTTCTTCCATTTAGGCCATTTTTTTGTCTTGATGTGCCTGTTATGTACGAGGGGCAGAGCCTTAGGTGTTCACCAGGGTGGGGCAACCCAGTCACAGGGTTGTGACACTGTATGTGGGGGAGGGGTCAGAGAGGGTACAATGGCACTTGCTCTGCTCTCTGTTTGGTTTCAGTTCCCTCTGCAGCTTCCCACAAGCAAATTGGGCCCTTCTGGTGCTGGTTTCTGGGTGGGTGGGTGGGCTTGTATACTTTCTGCCTTGTGCGCCTCACTGGGTCTGCTCAGTGCCTCCCCGCATCCGGGGTCTGCCAACTGCTGCTTTTTCCTGCCCTGACCCCCTCTCTGCTGGCCACCAACTCTGCCCCTCTTACCAGTCTGGATGAATGGTTGTCAGACTTCTGTACAGTTCAGTTTTCTGTCTGTTGGTTGTTTTTTTTGTTTCTAAATTTTTGTTGTCCTTAATTTTGGTGAGAGGAGGCACAGCGTGTCCACCTACGCCTCCATCTTGGCTGGAAGTCAGTTTGTACTCCCAGCAGCAGTTCATAAATCCCAGGCGTTCCACAGCCACATGGACCGTTGGGTGCGGTCAGTCCTCTGAATACGTTCATCTCTATTCAATTCACCACTGACCAACCCGTCAAAGTTATCTTGGTCAAATACAATTTCGGTAATGCCATTTTTGGCCTAACCTCTTCATCAGCTCCCCATCACCTACCAAATAAGCTGTCCGATTCTAGTTCCTGATGGCTCTATTTTAAATAAAAATATGAAGTTTACTTTATCTGGTGTTTTCTTGTTTTGAAGAGGGCATTGGTCTTTGGAGATCCTCTGTGTTCTAATCACAATGAAACTTTATAGAATAGCATTAAGACTCTAGCTTATGCTTTCAATCTTCTTTTCAACCTCATCTCTTTTTATTCTACTAGACACAGTACAGCACCTGCCTTTCATTCTCTCGGCACATTTTTATACAGCCATACCTTTGCACTTGCGGTCCCTTCTGCTTTGGTTGTCCTGCTTCTCCTTCTCTTCATCTTACAGCTTTGTCCTTTAAGACCCAGCTCAAATGACACCTCTTCTATTACAGATCTTTGTGCTATTCTTTGTACCTGCCTTTACTCTTGTAGTTATCACACTGTATGATGTTTGTTCATATTATATGCTTCTTGTAGACTAAGGACTTTTCAAAGTTAAGGACCACATCATATGCATTTTGTTTCCTAAGCACCAAAATTAAAAGTACTTGACAATTAGTAGGTGCTCGATAATAAGGATTTATTTTTTATTATTGTATTCGTCCACTACTATTTATGAAAATGACTGTAATTGGCAAAATAAACCTTAGACATAGGAGGAAGAATGTTTCTATAATCATAAATGCATTTTGATGTGAGGCTGTTGTAGGTACTAGTTGGTGTTATGGCTCAGTTCACGTGGGTTCTGCCTTATGTGAGAAATGCCCCACTACACAGCAGTGAGTCTCCAGTAGCTGTGGCAGTGCCTTATGACTCATCAGTCTGTGTGCAGTTGAAGAAAGGGAGATGGTAAGATACGATATAGGAGTGAGGGGTTTACTATATTCATTAAGGCTTACACAAATGTGGGAAAACTTGGAAAGTGAAGGTCTGGAAATTTTTTATTATATACTGGACATCCTGTTCAAAAGAAAAGTAGAGGATAAATTAGATATAGCTATTGTTGAAATGGCAGAAAAATAAGCATTAATGACTTAAGCCTAAAGTAGGTAGAAGACCAGAGTTTGCAGAGAAGTCCCAGGAACTGTATCTCACTGTCAGAGCGAGCCCTCAGTAAGGGCTCAGTAAGGGAGCCTATGGAAGGGCCTGTGAAACATGCCACATGGATGACATGGAGCTTTAGGAGAGGTCCCTGGAAGCACAGCATCTCTTGAGAATAATGACTTCTGCTTCATTTCCACTTTCCAAATCTCATGTAAGTTTCTCTTACTGGCAGCCTTTTACTCAGAACCCTACAGGAAAGGGAATTATGGGAGACCTAATTTTCTGTCCTAGATAGGAGTTGGCCTGTTGACTGTGGACAGTCCAGCAAAGTCCATTTCTTTGCCAACCTCACAAACATACATACCCATTTTAACCATATTTTGCTTCCACATAAGACAATGACATTATGCTTCCACTTAACATGATGCAGTGATCCCTTCACAGACTAGTTTGCTAGTATTTTGCTGAGGATTTTTGAGTCTATATTCATAAGTGATATTGGTCTTTAATTTTACTTCTGGCACTCTTGTCTATTTTTGGTAATGCTGTCCTTTCTGTTTCTTAGAAGAGTTTGAGTAGGATTGTTAATTCTTCTCTAAATATTTCTTAGAATTTACTAGTGTAGACGTCTGGTCTTGGGCTTTTCTCTTGGGAGATTATTACTAACTCATTCTCTTGTTACACGTCACTTGAGATTTTGTATTTTTTATGAGCCAGATTTGGTAATTTATGGTATGTTTTTCTAGGAACGTCTCCAGTTTATCTACATTATTTTGGGACAGATAGTTGTTATTATTTCCTTATAATACCTGTAATTTCTATAAGTTCAGTAGTATTGCCTCCACTTTCATAGAACATATAGAAAACAAGTAGAAAAATGGCAGAAGTAAGCCCTGTATTGTCAGTAGTAACTGAAAACATAAATGGATTAAACTCATCAATTAAAAGACAGAGAGTGCAACAGTGGATTGAAAAACATGGTTCAACTATTCACTACTTACAAGAGACTCACTTTAGATCCAAAGATGTAAATAAGTTGAAAGTAAAAAGATGGAAAATATATTTTATGCACGTATTAACCTAAAAAGAGGTGAGGTTGCTGTACTACTTACTATCAGACAAAATAGATTTTAGGTAAAAATTGTCACTAGTGACAAAAGAGAATATTATATATTGATAAAATAGCCAGTTCATCAAGAAGATATAACAAGTATAAAGCTATATACATCAAACAACAGATTCCCAAAATATGTGGAGCAAACATTGGCAGAATTTCAATTTTAAATAGAACAACTAGACAGGTCAATGTGGACTTAAACAATACTACAAACTCCTGAGACCTAGTAGGTGCACCCAGAGCGCTCCCTCCAGTAAGAGCAGGTTCTTCTCAAGTACACATGGAACACTTTCCACCACAGACCACGCTTTAGGCCATAAAATAATTCAGTACATTTAAAATAATTTAAATCATACAAAGTATGTTCTCTAACCACAACAGGATGAGACTAGTAATTAATAATACAAGGAAAACTGGATAATTTTCAAATATATGAAAATTAAACATTACACTCTTAACTAAATAAATCATTAGGAAATTAGAAAATACTTTGAAATGAATGAAAATGAAAACAAACATACCAAAACATATAGGATTCAGCAAAAGCCATACTGACAGGGAAATTTATCTGTATGTCCTTATGTTAAATGTGAAAGATCTGAAACCTAACACCTTGAGGAACTAGAAAAAGAACAGAAAACTCTACACAAGGCCAGTAGAAGAAAGCAAACTTAAAAGATTAGAGCACAAATTGATGAAACAGAGATTCAAAAAAAATAGAAGCAACAAAACTAAAGTAGGTTATTTAGGATGATGAGCAAAATTACGCCTGTAATGATGATTTCTGTTTAATTTACATTACTGGTTATTTTTTTCCAGTTTTGCCTGTAAAGTTTTTTAGGTTTTTTTTGTAACTGTAAGATAAGAAATGTATGTTCTATTTAAGCCACCAAGATTGTGGTGACTTGTCTTGCAGGAATAGGAAACTAATACAGCATATTTCAAAGACAAGAGGAAAATTTAGTGGGAAAAATTGGCCTTATTTTAAATATTTGCAAATCCCTTCAATGTCTGACTTAGTGGAGGACAACTGGATTCTTTTGTCTTCTGTATTCAATATTATACATGATGCAGCCTCTGGAAAATTCCACAGTACAGTTTTTTAGATTTTTAAAATCATCTTTCAGCTTTGCTAATTTTTATCTATTGTGTCTGTGCTAATTTTCTATTTGATTGATTTATGCTTTTATCTTTATTTTCTCTTTTTTATGTTTTTGGGTTTAATATGATATTCTTAGTCTAACTTCCGCTGCTGGATGCTTACTTAGATCATTGGTTTCAGCCTTTATTTTGTTCTTAAATATTCATTTAAGGCTACAAATTTCCCTTTTTGCAAGGCTGTATCAGCATCCTGGATGTTTTTTTATGTATTCTTTTTTTTGTTATTTAGTTAAAATATTTGGTAATTTTCATTTTGATTGTGTTTGTCTCATGGACTATTTAAAAGTTTATTCTTAAATTTCCAAACATTTAGGAATGTTCTGGTTATGTTCTTGTAATTAATTTCTACCTTAATACCAATATAACCAGAGAATCTTTCACTATTTTTTTTAGGTTTTAGAAATTTATTAACATTTGTGTTTGACTGAACAAATTGTCACCATATTTTGCTGTGTATAATGGGCTTCCATGTAAAATGTGCACCCACGTTTTTGGCCCAAACTTTCAGGAAAAAAAAATCTCATTTTAATTTTTTAATTCAATTATTTATTATTTGTTTATATTTAGATAGTTTTCTATATTATAAAGGAAATTTAGCATTTATTTTTAACATATTATGGTACAAGAAATTTTATTTAAAAAAATTACAAAACACAAGAACACATGCAGGGTATTTCAGGTACTACCCATGTATAATGTGCATCCTAATTTTTCCCTCAAAAATTTGGGCAAAAAGTGTGCATTATACATGGCAAAATATGGTGATTTCAGAAAGAAATTATCAATGGAATTAATTAAAATTCTAAGATTCAAAAAGAAATTTTCACTTTATTTTTTTTAAGATTTTATTTATTTATTTTTTAGACAGAAGGGAAGGGAGGGAGGAAGACCAATGTGTTGTTGCCTCTCATGTGCCCCATACTGGGGACCTGGCCCGCAACCCAGGCATGTGCCCTGACTGGGAATCAAACTGGTGACCCATTGGTTCACAGGCCAGTGCTCAATTCACTGAGCCACACCAACCAGGGATCATTCACTTTAAAGAGATATTTATTCTGCAGGTTTTGCTTACAACTGTTATATTGTATTAGGTAAAGGTAGTTAACTGTGTATAATAATCTTCAGTAACCTTACCAGTTTTATTGTCATGTTGGTCTATCATTTACTTAGACAAGTGAGTCAGATTGCTGACTATCACTGTGGTGTTGTTTATCTCCTTTTAGGTTTGTCAGTTTTTGCTTTAGATATTTTGAGTGTAGAATACTTAAAAATATTCAAATTTAGCCCTGGCTGGTGTAGTTCAGTGGATTGAGCACGGGCCTGCAAACCAAATAACCGCAGTTCAATTCCCAGTCAGGGCACATGCCTGGGTTGCAGGCCAGTTCCCAGTAGAGGACACATGAGAGGCAACCACATATTGATATTTCTCTCCCTCTCTCCTTCCCTTCCCCTCTAAAGATAAATATATAAAATCTTCTAAGGCGAACCAAAAATATTCAAATTTAGAATTGTTACATCTTTCCACAGAACTTAACCCATTATCATTTTGAAATGTCTCTCTCTATTTATAAATACTCATCTTGCCTTAATATATATCTGTCCCCCTTTAGTTTATGACCATGCGTCTCAAGTTCTTTAGATTCTATATTTCCCCTACTATTCTTGTTCTCCCCATTTTCTTTTTTTATTATTTTATTTTATTAATTATGCCATTACAGTTGTTCTATTTCCCCCCTTCATTCCCCTCCACCCTGCACACCCCTCCCTCACCATTCTCCCCCCCTTTAGTTCATGAACGTGTCTCAAGTTCTTTAGATTCTATATTTCCCCTACTATTCTTACCCTCCCCCTATCTATTTTCTACCTACTGTCTATGCTACTTATTTTCTGTACCTTCTCCCCCCTTCTCCTCCTCCCACTCCCCTGTTGCTAACCCTCCATGTGATCTTCATTTCTATGGTTTCGCTCCTGATCTAGCTGTCCTCTTAGTTTGCTTTTGTTTTAGGTGTGGTTGTTAATAACTGTGAGTTTGCTGTCCTTTCACTGTTCATCTTTTTTATTTTTATTTTCTTAGGTAAGTCCCTTTAACATTTCATATAAGGGCTTGGTGATGATGAACTCTTTGAATTTGATCTTATCTGAGAAGCGCTTTATCTGCCCTTCCATTCTAATTAAAGCTTTGCTGGATAGAGCAATATTGGTTGTAGGTCTTTGGATTTCATGACTTGGAATACTTCTTTTCAGCCCCTTCTTGCCTGTAAGGTCTCTTTTGAGAAATCTGCTGACAGTCTGATGGGAACTCTTTTTATAGGTGACTGTCCCCTTATTTCTTGCTGCTTCTAGAATTCTCTCCTCCATTTTAATCTTGGCTAATGTAATGATGATGTACCTTGGTGTGTTCCTTCTTGGGTCCAACTTCTTTAGGACTCTCTGAGCTTCCTGGATTTCCTGGAAGTCTATTTCCTTTGCCAGATTGGGGGAAGTCCTCCTTTATTATTTGTTCAAATAAATTTTCCAATTGTGGCTGTTCCTCTTCCCCTTCTGGTACCCCTATAATTTGGATGTTGGAACGTTTAAAGATCTCCTGGAGGTTCCTAAGTCCCTCCTCCTTTTTTTGAATTCTTGTTTCTTCAGTCTTTTCTGTTTGGTCATTTTTTTCTTCCTTCTGGTCAACTCCCTTGATTTGAGTCCCAGTTTCCTTTCCATTACTATTGGTTTTCTGTGCATTTCCATTCATTTCAATTAGTTTAGCCTTCATATGTTCCTTTAATTTACGACTAAAATCAACCAGTTCTGTGAGCATCCTGATCACCAGTGTTTTGAACTGTGCATTTGAACTGAGAGTTTGGCAATTTCTTCATCGCTTAGAGTTATTGGCTCTGGGGCTTTGAGCTGTTCTTCTTGAGCCATAATGTTTTGCTCTGTTTGCACCTGTTAGGTATGAGGAGCGGAGCCTTAGGTGTTCACCAGGGCGGGGCCACCTAGGTTGCTGGTTTGTGAAGCTGTATGTGGGGGCAGGGTCAGAGAGGGACAATAGCTGTCCCCTCTGCTGCTTCCTGCCGTTGGGGCCTGTGAGGTCTGTCTCAGTCTCATTGCTCGCTCCTTCTCCAGTTATCTGGGCACGAATGTGTGACCGAGGTCAGCCCTCAGTGGGTCCACCACCTTGCGCCCTCAGTGGGTCTGCCCGCTACTACTCCACACCTGGGATTCGCCCTCAGCTGTCGGCGTGCCTGGGTCACATGTTGGTCGGTCTGGTGGATCTTTCCTGCCTGACCTCACTCTGCTGCTGGCTCTGCCCCTCTTACCCATTTGGCTGAAGGGTTCATTGTTGTCAGACTTCCGTATAGTTCAATTTTCTGTGGTTTGGCTGCATTTTTGTTGCTAAAACTTTGTTGTTTTTAAACTTGGTTGTGAGAGAAGTTAGAGTGTTTCCACCTACGCCTCCATCTTGGCGGAAGTCCTTGCCTTGTATGGTTTTAATTAAACATTTTATATGATTTCATTTTTTCGCATATTAGTTATACTTCTTTCTTTTTTTTACCTGAGCACACTTTCTGGTGCATGATCATTTTTGCTGTCCTGGTACTAGGCTAGCATTTGGCCAGGACTAGAATAAATTTCCTCATAATTTGAATCGGATGACTCTTTACATATTCATTGAAACCTGTTAAGGCTGAACAATGCGTGTTTTACATCAGTAGATGTCTTCATTGTCAAGTAAGTGATTTAATTAAATTATGTGAATAATTTATCTTCTGTGTATGCATGTCAAAAATGTAACTCTTCAACTATTACAGGTAATTTCAGTTAAACTTTTAAATTATAAAATAATATACAATTGTAAGTGCAATATTGTTGCTCTAATAAGGAAAGATAATTGCCATTAGGTAGAACTTAATGACCTTATAATTAATTAATTATTTCTCTTCCTCTGTCCTTTTTTTACTTTTACAGCACAGTTTATCTTTTTGCTTGGAGCTTCCTTTTGTTATCTGAATTTCTAGTTAACCTACATTTATATTTTGGGCCAGGTCACAAAGGAGATCTCAGAGTTCTTATATGTTAGAATCACTTGGCAAATGATCTTCAGCAAACTTTCTGTGCTGCAGGTGTAGTATAACTTTTAAAGGCATTATTTAATAGATTTATCCCCATTTACTTTTTAAAGTTTTTTTTATTGATTATGCTATTACATTTGCCCCTCTCCACACAGTACCCCCACTCCCTCTGGCGATTCCCCCTCCTTTGTTCATGCCCATGGGTCATAAATATAAGTTCTTTGGCAACTTTATATTTCCTATACTTGCTGTTAACACCCCCTGCTTATTCTGTAAATACCAATTTGTACTTTTTAATACTTTCTTTCACCTTTTCCCCCATTCCCCTAGACTCCCCCACTGGCCACCATCCCAATGTTCTTCATAGCCTATGGTTCTGTTTCTGTTCTGCTTGTTTTCTTAGTTTGTTTTATATATTCAATTGTTCATAGTTAAGTATTTGTTGCCATTTTAATGTTCATAGTTTTGATCTTCTTTTTCTTGAATAAGTCCCTTTAACATTTTATATAATAGTGGTTGGGTGATGATGAACTCTTTAGCTTTACCTTGTTTGGGAAACACATCATCTGCCCTTCAAGTCTAAATGATAGCTTTGCTGGATAGAGTAATCTAGGATGGAGGTCATTGCTTTTCATCACTTTAAATACTTCTTGCCAATCTCTCTAGTCTGCAAAGTTTCTTTTGATAAATCAGCTGACAGTCTTATGGGAACTCCTTTGTAGGTAATTATGTGCTTTTTTTCTACTGCTTTTAAGATTCTAGCTTTATCTTTACCCTTGGCATTTTAATTATGGCGTGTCTTGGTGTGGTCCTCTTTATATCCATTTTGTTCAAGACTCTGTGCTTCCTGGTCTTGTCTGTCTGTTTCCTTCACCAAACTAGGGAATTTTTCTTTCATTATTTTTTAAAACAGGTTTCCAATTTCTTGCTCTTTCTCTTCTTCTGGCATACCTATGATGCGAATGTTGGAATGCATGAGGTTGTCCCAGGAGCTCCTCACACTACCCTTGTATTTTTGGATTCTTTTTTCTTCTCCCTATTCTGATCACATGTGTTTTTCTTCCTTATGTTCCAAATCATTGATGTGATTATTGGCTTCATCCACTCTACTGTTGATTCCATGTAAATTGTTTTTTATTTCAATTACTGTCTCCTTCATTTCTGATTGGATCACTTTTCATGATGTTGACATGCCCACTGAGTTTCTTAAGCATCCTTGTAACCAGTGTTTTGACCTCTGCATTTGATAGATTGCTTATCTCCATTTTGTTTAGTTCTTTTTCTGGAGTTTTGTTCTGTTCTTTCATTTGGGCCATATATGTTTGTCTCCTCACTTTGGCAGCCTCCCTATATTTGTTTTATCATATTAGGTGGAGTTGCTTTGACTACATGTCTTGGTCCATGTCCTTATGTACTAGGTATCCTGCAGGGTCCACTGGCACAGCCTCCCATATTATTCAGGCCATACTGAAGGTGCATCCTCCATACTCCCTTCTCTTCTAGTTGAGTCTTGATTGCTATAAGCAGGTCATTGGGAGGGATTTACCAGTCCAGACAGCTGATGGAACTGGACAGCAACCACCTTCCTGCATGGCTTGTGGAGGTGGTGGTGCTTTGGTGTGGTCTGTAACTGTCCGCTGGGTGTGTAGGCTCTGGAGTTACCTTGGTGGTACAAGCCAAGGTCAGCCCCCACTGTGTTCTTTCTGGGGCCCCAAAGTGATCTGAAGATGGCTGCTGCAAGTGTTGAGCCTGGGGCAACTCAGCAAGAGGTATGAAGGCTAGGCTCAGCTGTTGCTTGTTTGAGCATATTTAGGGAGATCTGATGCCTTTGTGTAGCCCAACCATTCATATGGAAAGTCGCTGTTACTAGTTTGGGTGGGCTTGTAAATTGGATGGGGCAGAGCCTTTGGTAATCATCAGGGTGGGGCTCACCATATGAGCCCAGTTGATTGATATTTAGATAAGGTGCCACTGTACTATGGCTCTGTGTTTGGGAGGGCTTAGAAAAGGAACAATGGCCACTGTTGGCACTTATGTCTGGGAGGAAGCTGTCTCTTAGCTCTTGCTGCGATGCCAGACACTTCAGTTTCTCCACATATGCCACTGGTGCTCTTTTAGGTGCTGCCCTGGTGCTAGAGCCCAGTGGGAGTGAGTCTGGGTAAGTCCACGTGTGGGGCCCTCCAAGAGGAGATGCCTGAAAATCCCACAGTTTCTTCCACTAACCCAGCCCCCACTGGTTTTTACAGCCAGAAGTTAAGGGGACTTATCTTCCTGGCACTGGAACCCTCGGCTGGGTGGTCTGGTGTGGGGATGGGGTCCCTTGCTCCTGAGAGATCTCTCCATTTTATATCCACCACACGTGGGTGTGGGACCAGCCCCATTCTGTGTTTCTGTGTCTCCACCTTTCTGTCCCTCCTATACATCTGGATTAATGTGGTTTCTTTAATTTCTTAGTTGTTGGACTTCCATACAACTCAGTTTTCTGATGGTTCTTAGTGACATTTGGTCACTAAGATGGTCCTATAGTTTAGCCGTAATTTTGATGTTGTTGTGCAAGGAGGTGAGCTGCATTCACCATGCCTCCATCTTGACCTAAAGTCCTGATTAACTGTTTCTTAGTAGTTTTTCTTCCACACAGTCATGCCATTACTACTCCCCAAGAGCATTTCCTCCTTTTTTTTTTACAATTTTTCCAAATTGGGTTCAAAAAGATCCAAATTTCAGAATTCTTAAAATTTTTGTAAGCATACATTTCAGTTTGAAGTGCTTTTGAACAGAAACTGATTGCAGATATTGAGATTTACTATGGAGCCTCTAGTACTCTCTGGGAAATAATTATTTTATAGAGAAAGAAAAGAATGAGTAATTAAGATGAAAAATTATAACTTTTAACTATTGGAAACATAATCTAGTTAAGCAGTTCTCACATTTTTTAGTAATAGGACCAAAATTATTAAAAATTATCAGTGACTCCAAAGAGCTTTTGTTTACATACATTATATTTATCTCAATGTTTACTGTATTCAGAGTTAAAATCAGAATTTTAAAAATATTTTAAATAAATTTAGAAATAATAAATCTATTGTATATGAAACAGAATGTAGCATATTTTTATGAAAATTAAAAACCACTCTGCCAAGTGAAATAAGCTAGACACAAAAGGGAAAATATGATTATACCTATAGATGGATGAATAGGCAAATTCATAGAAACGGAAAGTAGAATACAGATTATCAGGGGCTGGGCTATGATTCCATTTCTATAAAGTTCAAAGTTATTCTTATTAGGGGAGAGACACATTATGGCTAGAAGCAGCCACAAAGGAGACTTCTGGGTCGTGTTCCATTTCCCAGTCTATGTTTATTCTGTAGTTTCATTGGGCTATTTATCCATAATTTGCACATTTTCCTTTATATGTTATACTCTGGTTAAAAAGTGTTTAAAATTGGGGAGAAAGATATCTGGGTTTCAGTTTTATTTATTTATTTTTAAATTTTTATCCTTACTCAGGGACATGCTTATTGATTTTAGAGAGAAGGGAAGAAAGAGAGAGAGAGGGAGAGAAAACATTGATGCAAGAGAGACACATCAATTGGTTGCCTCTTGTCCTCGCCTGAACTAGAGACCAAACCCATTACATGGGTATGTGCCCTGATAAGGAATTTAACCTGCAGCCTTCCGGTTTACAGGATGACTCTCCAACCAGCTGAGCTACATCCGCCAGGGCATGACTTCAGTTTTTAAATGTTGGACTAAAGATAGCTATTTTTCCTCATCTTAGAAATCATCTAAAAACAATAACCATGACAAGAAATAGAGCCATAAATTCTATTTTTGACACTTGGAGAAATCTGTGCTCCCAAATCAGGCACTGAGAAAGAGGGGACAAATGCAGTGAAGACCAAACAAAAATGAGAGAGACTCATTGAGCCAAAACATTGAGGAATGGTCAACACATGCAGGGAAGGTCAAAGGTGAGGAGGACAGCAACGCAGACACTTTAGGCAAGAACCCAGCTTTCCACAGAATTGGCCAGACCTGAGAGCGATACCAACAGCCTCCTGTCTGTAATAAAACAATGTGCAGGTAAGAACCAGCAGATCCCTAGACAGGGTTTGACATGAAATATCAAGAAGCCAGGAAGGGGGTGGGGACACAGACCATAAGCCATATTCGTATCATGCTGTCTGTGGTGAAAAGTATGTTGAAGGAGAGATTCATCAATGAAAGCAGCCCTACACTGCGGATCTTGGTTAATGGTGGAGAAGTAAAGTAAAAAACCCAATTCTCATATATAAATTGTGTCATAAAGAGAATTCCTGCTAATTTGGAATGTAGCCCGGGCACTTCCTCAATATGATATATGATATCATTTTCATATCCTATATATCAAGTATAAATATTTGAAATATAAACAACTTTTCTCTTTCAAAAATGAGTGCTCAAAAGGGAGTCAGCACTGGATGGAAATTTGACCAAACATGTATCACTGAATTTATTTTACTTTTTTTTTTTTAAGATTTTATTTATTTATCTTTAGAGGGGAAGGTCAGGAGAGAGGGAGAGAAACATCAGTGTATGGTTGCCTTTTGTGCGTCCCCTGCTGGGAACTGGCCTGCAACCCAGGCATGTGCCCTAACTGGGAATCGAACCACGATCATTTAATTCACAGGCCCACGCTCAATCCACTGAGCTACACCAGCCAGGGCTGTATCACTGAATTTAAAAAAATAAGGAAACAATCACTATTTCAAATGTTATTATTCAGGAGATATGAAGCATGTGCAAGTTATTTTCAGGTTTTATGTAGGAAACAAGATTTGTCATAGATAAGACATATTTATATATGACATGAGACTCCCGAGGTGACGCATTTCTCAAATGTAAGAAGGAGATTTTAATCCTGTGAAGCCAAAAGAGTACAAATATCACTACATGGAGGTCTGTAGGGGGGAAAAAAACAAAAAGCAAAAAAATGCCTGCTCACGCAAGTACGCACAGATGCGCACACACACATGGCCTGAAAGACTCCTTTTTATCGAACTCAACAGTTATCAACCTTTTTCTTAAACCAGCCTTTACTCTCTGCTTTAAGGAAACTTTGAACCTTATCTTTCTGCTTCAGTATTGATTTACAATTTATATAGTCTTTAATCTTGTTTCATTGAACATCATAACAGAGTGAAGGTGTGAAATCTTTCCTTTTTCTTAATCTTCTTTTCTTTTTAGGACCTTCTTCTCTATAGGGAATGTGGTAGTCCAGCCCAGCTTTCTTTTTCTCATCATGTCCACTTTTTAAAAATAAAAAAATAAAAGAAAGAAAGACAAGGCAAAGCATTTATATCTTCAATGTGATTCTTCTAGAATGGTCTTCCAGGCAGGAAAAAAGGTTGTGATAGACTTTTTTGCTTTTCATTGGTTCCTTCATGAACATTTCAAAATGCAGTTAAACAAAAGAATAATTTTAAGCTACATAATGTTTTTTATCAAATAGTTTAAAATTCTTGAGTTCTTTTATGTCCAAGAGTAGGATAGAAAAGAATGATAGAATGAGGGACCATGTTCTATAAAACAGTGTCATATGTAGCCCTGAAGGTATTGCAGCTTTAAATCAGGGAAGTGGCAACAGAGTCACTTTTTCTGCTTTTCTGTTCTCATTGTATCCTGAAATTGGCCTTAGAAACTATTCTCAGGCCTTCAGCTGACCATTATGAAAAGATTGCATTCACTTATTTATTTTTTTCAGCCCACTCTCTTCTTGTTTCTGCATCCAAGATATAAGGATGATTAATTCTCTGTCCTTCCCCTTAAGAAGTATGGTGGAGATAGATTTGCAATTAACTGTTTCTAGTTCACAGCTACTACACATTCCCAATTCAATTCACATGCCAGTTCATCTTGTCCAGCTTCAAACTTTACCCAAAGTCAACACACTGAAACATTTCTTTAAAACATTGTTTCAGGAGAATGTTATTCTTCTGAGCTAATGTTTTTTTCTTAATATAGGGAATATAACATTAATTCTGTTGTTTCTGGACAGCACAAGACTATTGAACTCTCCAAGAGCCCAGTCGGAGATTTGCAAAGCTGCCAAAATATTTTTAGAAAAACGAGAATCTGTAAACATACATGTTACCAGCTGTTTCATATTTGTTCTGTAGAGATAATGAGTCTCCAGTGGCCCACAAGAGCCCGCTGGGACTCAAGATGTAAATTTCAAAACCTAGATTCCTTCCTGTGTTATCATATTTAGCTGGTGTTGTGTTTTCTCTGCATGCAAAACTATCAAGTCATAACTTCTTAAAGGGGAATGGTTAAGACATTATTAAAAATATTGAATTACATTACAAAATAAATAACAGCAGGCCAAGCATGGGTCAATGATGAAAGTTTGTCTGAACTAGGGATTATGATTAATCCACTTTTGTGTACTTGGGTACACAATTGGAAAGAAGATAAAAGGGAGGGGTTGTGAGACTAATCTTTTAATTTTTGAGATATATATACATGTATATATATGAATGCTTAACACACAGTATAATCATTAATTAGTAAATGTTTCTAGAGATTGTTTAAAATTCTCTTATTTTAAAAGAATGCTTTGAGTTAAGTCAAGGACTGGCACTTATACCCCACAGGCCAAATCTGGCCTGCCACCTATTTTTGGAAATAATGTTTTATTAGAACATACTATGCTTATTTATTTACATTTTGGCTGTGTTTGCTTTCTTACTGCAATAGCAGAGTTGAGTAGTTGGGAAAGTGCCTGTAGGGTCCACAAAGCCTAAAATATTTACTTTCTGGCCTTTTACAGAGTAGGTTGCCAACGCCTGAGTTTAATGCTAACTTTCATATTCACAAATTATATAGTTCTTATACTCCAGTGAGCTTTGTAAGGTTGATATATTGATGGTGTTGAAAATTTTTTGATCTCCCTGATTTTTCCCAACTTTTTCATACTTATAGAAAAATCTGAAGAATAGCTATATACCTTTAACATTATTCATTAGTTAAAATATTGCCATATTTGCTTCATTGCTTCATTTGTATGTACATGTATATGCAGATGTTTTGCTGCTGCTGCTGCTGTTGAATTACTTGAAAGTTGTAAATATTATGCTTCTTCAGTACACATCTCTAAGAATAAGAACATTCCCCTACATAACCCATTGTTTTAAAATTTAAAGACACATGTAGAGCTTTTTGTTTGTGTGCAAGGGCTACACAACTCTTGTTTCTATAGCACTTTGTTCATCCCTGTGTTCCTATTTATAAACTGTAAAAATTCTAAGTGTGATGCATTAGTTATCTAAGTATAATGCATTATCTGTTGTTCACATGTGGCAGATGCCCCCCCCCCAAAGATCTCCATGTCCTAATTCCTGGAATCTGAATTTGCTACATACATGTAGATGTGATTAAGGAATTTAAAAGTAATTGTCCAGTATTATCTGGGACAATTACTTTTAAACCCCTGGGTGGGCCCATTGTAATCACAAGGATCTTCATAGAGGGAGGGAGGAGAGTTAGAAGCAGAGCAGGTGATGTGACATTGGGGTGGCGAGAGGAGAAGAGGGCAAAGGGGGATAATTGGTGATGGGCAGACACTTGCCTTTGATGGTAAACACACAATGCAGTGTACAGATGATGTGTTATAATTTTATTAACCAATGTCACTGCAATAAATTCAGTAAAAAATTTTTCAAAATGGTGCTGGTGGTGTGGCTCAGTGGATGGAGCATCACCCTTTGAACTGAAAGGTTGCTGGTTGGATTCCTGGTCAGGGCACATGTCTAGGTTGCAGGCCAGGCCCCCAGTTGGGAGGGTGCAAGAGGCAACCAATCCATGTATCTCTTGTACATCAATGCTTCTCTGCTTCTCCTTCTCCCTCCCTTTTCCTCTCTCTAAAAATAAGTAAAGTTTTTTTAAGTTAAAAAAAGGCCTCTGTACTGTTAAAAAAAGAAGTAACATCCCATTATTTTTGTCGTATTCTAGTTCTTAGAAGCAAGTCACTAGACCTAGCTCATACTTAAAGGAAGGGGGATTACACAAAGTTGGGAATTCCAGAGGCAAAGGATCATAGGGACTCAATCTTAGAGGCTGCCTGCTGATGTGGACACTGGTCTGCAGCGTCCGCGTCATTATGGATGAAATGAGACGTTCACACAGACTACCAAGTCTGGTGGAGAAAAAGGGCGAGGAAGGGGAGCAGAAGCCTTGGCCCTTGCCATGACTGGCCTTTATTGAGTTTCTCTGCACATTACATGATGGTTTTCATTTACTGTGCACAGGTTGCTTTAGGTGGTTACCTTTTACAGAAAACAAAGGGGCCAATGCCCCAATCTCATCACAGAAGAGGGATATTTGCAAATGAAAAGGGCAAAAGTGGTTGAACCAGTTAACATTCGTCCTTAGAAGGTTTAGCATGGATTTTAGGAAGTTATTTTGCAGTAAATGTTTGCCACAAATCCAAGTGAGGAAGTTACCATCAAAAAGCAAGACTCAGAGTGGCCTAGGCATATTGCAGGCCTGATTCCCCACGGGAGAACCTATCTGTGGGTGTGGGTCCTGTGCATCTCCGAGTGGGAGCTAGGCCCACACCACGCAGGATGGTCTCCTACAGCCTGCCACAAATATCAAGGCACAAAATGTCTCAGAATGTGGCCACAACACTTTTAGTACAAAAATCATTTTTCAAAGAGATTTTATTTATTTATTTTTAGAGGGGAAAGGAGGGGGAGAAACATTGATCAGTTGCCTGTTACACACCTCCCAACTGGAGACCTGGCCTATAACCCAGGCAAGTGCCCTGACCAGTAATCAAACCAGCAGCCTTTTGGCTCAGAGACTGGTGCTCAACCCACTGAGCCACACCAACCAGGGCTCATTTAGAAAGAGTTTAATATGCTCCATAAGATCAAGCTAAGTTGAGATTGGCCTCACAGCATTTCTGACAGTTTCTCGCATAACTTATACAAGCTTGACTGAAACCTTTGGGGGAATCTGCCATTCTGGAGTCAAGTTTCTGGGTAGATTTGTCCTATTAGAGATCAAGTCTTAATAATTTGGTGCTCACATACCTTTTTACCTTCTTAAATAAATTACTGATCATAATTTGAAATTTTATTTCATAAAAAAAGTAATTATGCATTATAGAGAGAAATACCTGTCTTTTCTTTGCATAGGATATAGAACTGTCTCTTTCTTAGAGAATTTAAGGCTTCCTGTCTGCCTTTTGTAATTTCCATGTCTTCTGTTATTTCATTTGTCACTTCTTATTTATCGGTACTTAGCCATTGTCCTCCGGTTAGCTGAATCTAGTTGCTGCAGGTTAATGATTAAAATTGCGTACAAAGGGAAAGGGACCAGTAGAGGGTTGGACCTGCAGTCTGCAAGTCATGTTACTGATATCAGCAATTTTACCTCCTCTGAGACTTTTGCTGATATCTTAATTGTAAATGTTTCTACGGGACCATAGTAACAGGTGAAGCAATATCGGGCTTTTAATTAATTAAAACTTTCTAATTAATCTTATAAGAAACCTGAAAGTGACCCTGGCCACGTAGCTCAGTTGGTTAGAGTATCATCCTTATACACCAAGGTTGCAGGTCCCATTCCTGTGCAGGTTTCATTCCCGGTCAGGGCACATACAAGAAGCAACCAATAGATGCATAAATAAAAGGAACAACGAATCAGTGTCTCTCTCTCTTTCTCACTCACTCTCTCTCCCCCATCTTTCTCCCTCCCTGCCTCTCTCTCAAATCAATTAAAAAAAAAATTTTTAATAAAAAGAAAGCTGCAAGTGGTCCTGAACACAAGAATAATGCATTGCTCACTTCAGCCAGTATTCAGAAACTTTTTTTCTTGGATTTTTGAAACTTCATGGGCAACTTAGACAAATTCTCCTTTCTTCTCTAGCTCTGTACTCTAGCTCTTTATTCTACAATAAAGGATGTACATATAATGGAGTTAATTATACCTCACTGCAAAAATTAGAACCTGATTTCAGTCTAAACTTAAAGCAGCAAATGTAATTTACTTTCTGTTTATTTCTTTCGAGATAGTATCTGTTGCCAGCTAAGGCTTCTCACAAGGAAACATACTATCACTACCACAAGTGAAAGCTGTAGGGCAGTGTTAACTATGTGGAACTCACATTTGTGTGTGCATTTCTTTTCAATCTTATTTCTTGTTTTCCCCATGGGAGGATCAGGAACAGTGCAGTAACCTTCATAACCTGTTAGATACAGACCTAGGAGACCTGCTAGAAAGGGCAACAGTGGGACTGAAAAAGTAATTCTTGTGATACTCAGGCTTTGAAAACTTCCTTCAAAATCACAAAATATTAGAACTTGCAGGAGAGTGGTTTAATTCCCCTAGTCTCTCCCTCCTCCCACCACCATCTGGTCTCTTGCAAATAATTAACAGTAAAGCTAAAGATCATGTGGATTAATACAGCGTCTCTCTTACTTATCTTTTCCTTTGTGCAACATAGAATTTATTTTTCAGTAGTAGTGTGCGCCTCTATTAAGCAATCCCATAAATGGTGGGAAAGAAACCCACTTTACATATAAAAACACATATAGATTAAAAGTAAAGGGGTGTCAAGACTTAGGATTAAGATGGCAAAATAGGTAAACATAGCTCACCTCTGTGCGCAAGCACATCAAAATTCCAACTAAATTATAGAACAATCATCACTCAGAACTGGCAGATACTGAGTTGAATGGAGGTCTGACAACTACAGAATTACAGAAACCACATCCATTCAGACTGGTAGGAGGGGAAGAGGTGCGGAATGGGCTGGTTCCACATCCACATGTGGTAGATAACAATTTGGGAGGGATGTCATGGGAGCATGGAGTCCCAGTTCCATACCAGGCCCCTAGCCCAGGGTGCCAGTGCCAGGAAGATAAGTCCCCATAACTTCTGGCTGCAAAAACCAGAAGGGATTGAGTTGGTGGAAGAAAATTCTAGAGTCCTAAGCAGTTCCTCTTAAAGAACCCCCACATGAACTTACTCAGACTCCCTCTGAGCTCCAGAACCACTGGGGTAGCAGCTTGAAAGGCACCAGTGGCAGACAGGGAAGAACTGAAGTGGCTGGCATCGAGGCAAGAGCTGGGGGACAGCTTTCTCCCAGACAGAAGGGCAGGCAGAGCCACAGAGCCTGCAGGCTGGTACCATATCTGAGGCACATCAACCTGGCTAACACTGTTTGCCCCATCTTGGAGATCCCCTGAACTTCTGTGCCACCCAATTTACAGCTGTTAACAGTAGCTTTTCCATATGAATGGCTGGTCTTGGCTCATAGAGGTTTAGGCTCAACTGCCTAAATCTTTTCAAACAAGCAACGAATGGCCTCAGTAAGCACCCAGCCCCTGTTCCTCTTGCTAAGGGGCCCCAGGCATGGAACTAGCAGCTGTCAGCCTAGATTCTTGGCCAAATCTGGGAATCTCCAAGACCAACATAACTAGCAGCCATCTCAGATTACTTTATAGATCAGGAAGGGTGTCCCCAGGCAAAACACAGGTGGGGGTTGACCTTGGCCTGCACCATTTGGGAAACCCCAGGGCCGGCACACCCAGTAGACAGTTACAGACCACGTCAGAGTACCACCACCCTGCCCTTGCACAGCTGATCCTCCGTGGAGAGTGGTGGTTGGTGGTAAGTAGTCACAGCCAATCCTTGCAGCTGACTGGCCTGGGTAAATACCTCCCATTGATCTGCCAACAGCAACCAAGACTCAGCTACAAGAGGAGGGTGTACTCAGCCCACATGAAGGGTGTACCTCCAGTACCCAGCTCAGGTGATACGGGAGGCTGTGCCACTGGACCCTACAGGACACCTGGTACACATACAAGGCCACATACCAAGACATGGAGTCATAGCAGTTCTACCTAATACATAGAAACAAACACAGGGAAACTGCCAAAATGAGGAAATAAAGAAACATGGCCCAAATGAAAGAACAGATTAAAACTCCAGGAAAAACAACTAAACAAAGGGAAATAAGCAATCTATCAGATGCAGAACTCAAAACACTGGTTATAAGGATGCTCAAGGAACTTAGTGAGGACCTCAACAGCATAAAAAAAGATCCAGTCAGAAACAAAGAATACACTAATTGAAATAAAGAATAATTTACAGGGAAACAATAGTGGAGTGAATAAAGTCAAGATTCAGATCAATGATTTGGAGCATAAGGAAGCAAAAAACAACCAATCAGAACAAGAAGGAAAAGAATTTTAAAAAATGAGGATAGTGTAAGCAGCCTCTGGGAGCACTTCAAGCATTTCAATATTCGAATCATAGGGGTGCCAGAAGGAGAAGAGAAAGAGGAAGAAATTGGAAATCTATTGACAAATAATGAAAGAAAACTTCCCTAATTTGGTAAAGGAGCTAGACATGCAAGTCCAGGAAGCACAGCGAGTCCCAAACAAGATGCAAAGAAGCCCACTTCAAAACATGTCATAATTAAAATGCCAAAAGTTAAAGAGAAAAATGTTTTAATTTTTTAATTTTAATTGTTGTTCAAGTACAGTTTTCTGCCTTTTACCCACAGCCCTCCCCACATCCCTCCTGTTTCCACGCCTCTCCCCCCTTGTTATTGTCCATGTGTCCTTTATACTTGTTCTTGCAAACCCTTCCCCTTTTCCCCTGAAATTCCCTCCCCTCTCCCCTCTGGTCACTGTCAGCCTGTTCTCAATTTCAGTGTCTTTGGTTATATTTTGCTTGTTTGTTTTATTGATTAGGTTCCTGTTGAAGGTGAGATCATATGGTATTTGTCTTTCACTGCCTGGCTTATTTTGCTTAGCATAATACTTTCCAGTTCCATCTATGCTGTTGGGTAGGAGCCCCTTTTAAAGAGAAAATCTTAAAAGCAGCAAGAGAAAAGAAGTTAATTAGCTAGAGAGGAGTTCTGTGAGACTGTCAGCTGATTTCTCAAAAGACACTTTTCAGGCTAGAAGGGATTGGCAAGGAATATTCAAGGTGATGAAAAGCAGGGGCCTACAGCCAAGATTGCTGTACCTAGAGGAAAGGGGGAAATATTGGGAAAACTGTAATAGCATAATCAATAAAATATAATTAAAAAGTAAAAGGGTAAATAAAGATATATGATAATACTGATAACAGAAAAACTGGAGAAGCTTTCAAACTAAGCAAAAGACTTTGTTAAGAGAATGAAAAGACAGGCCACAGTCTGGAGAAAATCTTTGCAAAACACATATCTGATAAAGGACTGGCATTCAAAATTTGCAAAGAAGCAACCCAATTAAAAAATGGGCTAAAGATCTGAACAGACATTTTGCCAAAGAAACTATACTAGTGGCATATAAAAATGTGTTCAATCATATGTCATTAGAAAAATGCAAATGAACAGAACAATGGGGTACCACTACACACCTATCAGAGTGGCCGAAACCCAGAACACAGACAACACCACATGGCTGTAAGGGTGTGGAGCAACAGGAGCGCTTATGCACCACACAATGGCACAGCCACTTGGAAGGCAGGTTGGCAGGTTTTTATAAAAGTAAACATATTCTTATCATACAATCCAGCACTCACACTCCTTGGTATTAACCCAAATGAGCTGAAAACTTATGTTCATACAAAACCTGTACACAAATGTTTATAGTGACTTAATTCATGACTACTCAAACTTGTAAGCCACCAAGATTTCCTTCAGTAGGTATGTGGATAAACTGCTGTGTATTCATACAATGGAACCTTATTCAGTGATTTAAAGAAATGAATCATCAAGGCACAAAAAGACATGGAGGAAACTTAAGTGTCTATAGCAAACTGAAAAAAGAAGCTGATATGAAAAAGCCACATACTGTATGATCCCAACTATGACATTCTAAAAAAAGCAAAACTATGGAGACAGTAAAAAGCTAGGAGAAGGGGGACGTAAATAGGTGGCAGTACACAGGGGACTTTTGTGATAGCGGAACTATTCTGTATACTGCTGTAATGGTGAATATGTGTCAGAACCCACAGAAAGTACAATACAAATAGTGAACCCTAGTGCAAACTAAACACTTTATTAATAACAGTGCATTAATACTGATTCATTCATTGTAACATGTCCCACAGTCATGCAAGATATTCATAATAGGGGAACCTGTGGAAGAAGGAGAGCAAGTACATGGGACTCTGTACTTTCTGCTCAATTTTTCAGTAAACCTAACACTGCTCTGAAAAATAAAGTATACTAATATAAAAATTTATGAGGCAATTGACTTCAGCTAAAACACACACAAGTTGTGTAAAAGAAGTAAATATGTGATATTTATATTGGCATTTCATAGAATATTTATATTGTAGTAATAGTGAAAACTTAAAGAATGTGGCTTTAACCAAAAAGCCTTATGTGATTTTTGAGAGACTAGAGGAAGGAGGTGTTTCAGGCCTGATATCCTCATCTGTCACAACAGAGAGTCTGGGAGACAGGAGTGCACATCCAGGCGCCTCCACCCACGCGCGTCCAGGGGTGTGCCCGAGCCGTCTCCCCATGTTTCCTGCATCATCAGATTTTGCTCTCCCACAGGATCTTTCCCATCAATAAACAAATCTGCCCTTAGGGTTTTTTTTAGTTTAATACACACTCACATACACACACACTTCTTTTTTTTAAAGATTTCGTTTATTTTTTTTTTTAGAGAGAGGGTAAGGGAGGGAGAAAGAGAGGGAGAGAAACATCAATGTGTGCTCGCCTCTTGCATGACTCCTACTGGGGACCTGGCCTGCAACCCAGGCATGTGCCCTGACTGGGAATTGAACCAGCAACACTTTGGTTCACAGGCTGGTACTCAGTCCACTGAGCCACACCAGCCAGGGCCACACACGCTTCTTGACCCCAGTTGCCCTGCCACTGTCATTCCATTTCTGTGCTGCCCTTTATATCAAAGCTCAAGTTTTCCGTACTCCCTTCTGCAATTCCTTCCTCTCTATTCTTACGTCCATTCCATTCAGAATTTCACAACTACCATTCTATTTAATTTACTTTTGGCAAGGTCACAGTGACCTTCATGTTACTAAATCCAATGATCAATTATTATTTTATCTCCCAGTCTCTTCTGATAAACTTGATGACTCCACATTAATATGTTTCCTTCACTTGGCTTCTAGGATACCACTTTTTATAAACTTTTTTCTTCTGTCATTGGTAGTTTCTTAGTCGTCTTTGCTGGTCTTCTTTTCCCTGATTTCTGAATGTTGGAATGTCCCCCTATCTCAGTTTTAAATCCTCTGCCTACTTCATCTACCCTGAGCCCCTGAGTTGTCCCATCAGGTATCAAGGCTTTGCATGCCATCTATAAGTTGATTCTCAAATTTATATATTCCAGCCCAGACCTCTTCCATAAACTCCTTAATTATATGTCTAACTGGCTACTTGACATTTTCATTTATTTAAAGTTTAGCTGCTATTCTATTTATTTTTATTTCCGGTGCCCCCTCCAAATCAAAAGCCTGTGTTGTCTCCTTGTCATTTCATCTATTGTCTAATAAGCATCCCAAGCCTAACACATCCAAAATGGAACTAGTGCTCTTCCGAAAATCTGCGGTACACAGAACCTTTCCCACCTGAGCTGATGGCAACTTCCTATTTCTAATTGATAGTTGCCTGGGTGCAAAACCTTGGAGTCATCCTTGGCGCCCTTCTGGTCTGTCACATCCCATTTCCAGCCTGTTAGGAAATCTAGATGTAATCAGAAAAAAGAATTCACAGACCTACCACTTCTCACCACCTCCCTGCTGCCTCCTTTTCATCTTTTCCTGTATGGATTACTGCTGTAACCTCCGTACTTCAGTCTAAACAACAATAAGGGTGATCCTTTTATTTTTTTTAAAGGTTTTATTTATTTATTTTTAGAGAGAGGGGAAGGGAGGGAGAAAGAGGAGGAAACATCAATGTGTGGTTGCCTCTCGCGCGTCCCCTACTGGGGAGCTAACCTGGCCTGCAACCCAGGCACCTACCCTGATTGGGCATCCAACCACCAGTCCTTTGGTTGACAGGCCCACACTAAGTCCACTGAGCCATACCAGCCAGGGCAGGATAAGCTGCCCGGAAGTCTGATGATGGTACTTAATAGCTTTCCATTTCACTACATTGAAAAAATTACTTAATTTCTTTGTGCCTCAGTTGCTTTCTCTCTAAAAAGATATCTAAAAGATATCCCTCAAGAGACTGCTGGATTCAATGAGATAATTAATACATATGAAGCCCTTATTTACACTAACCTGGTGCAAAGAAAATAATAAAGCTTAGTTGCTATTCTTTTTATTTCCAATGCACCCTTCAAATCAAAAGCCTACTTTTGTCTCCTTGTCATTTCTTCAGTGCTTGAGGTGGGAGGGTTCTGTAGGAAGGTTTGGAGTCCGGATACCTAGCTCACTGCTGTCAGGCAAAATCCTCAATCCATTAGTGCCGGAGAGTAGTATGTCCAGAAACACTGTTCATTTAACCAAAGGAAATTCCATTACCAACTTGGCTGTTCTTGTTAGCAATGTGGGATTTGGTGTCCTGCATTAAATAGGAATTGCTTTGTCAGTAGAAAGTGTTCTTTTTGTCAGTACTGTAGTTCCTAATTTTTGAAGCATTTATTCCCTGAAGGATAATGAAAGGAGACAGCTTTCCACTATTTTTTTGATTAAGCCTTTTATCTGCAGTTTTATCCTGACCCCTTTTAAATTATTTATTATATATGTGACATCGCATATTTAGGACTCTTTTCCCCTTCATATAAGCCTCACCTCTCTGAAAGTGTTGGTACCTGGGAGACACTTATATTTAATGTTCCTACTCGTATTTTCTGTCATGCCTGGCTGGTTTTTACAGTGAACCAAAAAGAGAAGGTAAGATTGAATTAGAAGACTTGCTAATAGTAATGAAATGCAGAGTGTGGTATACAGTGGGAGAGTGCAGAAGCAGCTAGCAGCAAGTCAGGAAATTGAGTTTCTAAGGAGTACGAGAAAATGTGGGGAATATAAGAAAAGTTCCTGGGGACCTAACCCAGGAACAGTGGAAGAGGGACTGGGGTAAAATGAACTTGTACTGATCAGTAAAGGAGCCAGAGCACAAAACCTAGGCCTGGGCAGCTTATGCCCCAGAGGCTTGGAGGATGGGTTTGGGACTTAAGGACAAAGGAAAGACACTTGAGAATCTGGTAAAACACAAAAACAAAACCAAAAAACCTTAGTGGCTTGAGTCCCTGTGTTGAGTTATAGTATCTGCTTGCCCCACAGATAGTAGAGAAGTGCAAAGGGAGCAAGTGTTAATATAACACACAGCTCCAGAGGTTTCAGCACTTCCTACAGAGAAAGCTGGAACATCCTCTGGGCTGTCGTGTTGAGGAAGAGCAAACAGTGTTCCTACCTGCAGATTCTTTAAGGAGCAGCTAAGCCGGTCCCCCAGTGACCTGGGACAATTTGAGGGTATGAAAGAGATGGCGGTAGCTTTTGAGACACTTCCAGCAGCTGCAGTGTTATCTTGCATCTACCTCAGCCTGAAGAAGAAATGCCTCATTCATAAGTCTGATATCTTTCTTGCAGTTTAAGTTGCAATCATACAACTTAACACCACAATCTCTCTTTACAGTCCCAGGACTGTAGCAGAGTCCCCAAAGAAGAGACCAGGTTTCAGAAATTTCAGAGAAAGAGATAGGGGAAAAAATACGTTCATTCTCTGAATCTCAGAAGGAATGCTGCTACTTTCAGAAGCAGATCAGTTGTCTTACAACCAAGGAAAAATCCTATATGTTGGTGGGCTTTAGGGTTCACCAGATTTCTCTGTCCTCCGAGGGACTACCCAGTGACTCTTTTGCCAATAACAGTCAGTAGTTTCTTACTATAGTTTCTCCACTTTTGATTACCATGAGCAGTTCCCAAGCCATTACAGTGTTGAAACAAAATCTTTGTACTTAACAAAATGTGTGTGTGGTACATTTCTAGTGTTAAACAACTGGCTTAATTTGTTTATTCAGTTTTGTTATTAAAGTACATAACACACATACAGCAAAGTACACAAATCATAGCTCAATCAGTGATCATAAAACGAAGGCATCTTCACAGTCTCTACCTATAGCACAACAAAACCGTCAGCTCCCTTGAAACGTCCCTCGTGCCCCCTCCCCGTCACTACTACTTCCCTCCTCCCCAGAGTAAACAGTATCTTGATTTCTACCAGAATTATTTTGCCTGTTTATGATCTTTAAAAGTTTTAAATTGATGCCCGTAGTGTGTTATTTTGGCAGGAGGTCTGGCATTTTTCCTCTCATCATTATGTATTGGGATTCATACATGTTACTGGTAGATTAGTAGTTCATTTTTCATTGCTGTATCCTATATACATAAACCCCACTTATTAATACTTATTTATTCATTGTCATTACACCTCTCAACACTATCATGGCTCCCTGAAACCAAGCATCTGTGTATGGGGGGCTGTTTCTGGACACTTTATTCTGTTTCATTAACATATTTGTATATCCTTGTGCCAAAACTTTACTGTCTTAAATATATATATGTTTAAAAATATATATATATATGAGAGGGAAGTTTATATATAGAAATATATAAACTATATAATATATAATATAATTTATAGCTGTATAATAATGTCTTCATGTCTGATAGAATAAGCCCCCTCCCTCTTTGTTCTTTTTAAGATTACCTTGATTATATTTGGTCTTAAGAATTTCCATATAACTTTTGCAATCTGCTTCAAATTACCTCTTCCTTTTTCAAAAAAAAGCATGCTAGACTTTTTATCGCAAATCTTTTGAGGAGAGTGGATATCTTTACTATATTTAATCGTCCAATACCTGAAAGTAGTTTGTCTCTCTATTTATTTGGCTTTTAATTTCTTTCAATAATGTTTTCTAGTTTTTTGTCTTACAAATTTTTTATTAGATTTATTCTCAGGTATTTGGTGGGGAGAGGTTGATGTTATTGTAAGTGGTATTTTAAAAATTATTTTCTAATTGCTAGCATTAGAAACATAATTTTATATATAGAGTAGATTTTTAACTATAAGGTTTTATGAGGTTAAAGGTATCATTTTAAGAATTATCTAATATTCGCTCTGACTGGTGTGACTCAGTGGGTTGGGTATTGTCCTGCAGACCCAAAGGTCGCCAGTTCAGTTCCTGGTCAGGGCAGACTCCTGGGTTGCTGGCCAGGTCCCCAGTTGGGGGTGTACAAGAGGCAACCAATCAGTGTCTCTCTTGCATGTCCATGTTTCTCTCCCTCCATTTCTCCATTTCTTCCTCTGTCTTTAAAAATAAATAAATAAAATCTGAGCCACATCGGCCAAGGCAATAAATAAAAAAATTTTTTAAATCATCTAATATTCACATTAGTAGGGCATCTTGAGTACATTAAGAAAAGTTGGGTTAAATCCAGGGTTTTAAGGTTGGAGATTTCAAAGGGAAACCAAGAGGTACCTGTTCCTAAATTGTGGGAGTTCTGTGTCGGCTACTTGAGAGATGGCCTAGGGATTGCTTTCTCTCTCAGCTAAAATGATTGGAACTTGGAATGTTGGGGTGTTGGTTTTTCTTCTTCATAAATGGGGATTTCACTCAGCCTTTCAGCTCTGGCCGCCCTTGAACTGACAGCTTCCCTTTCATTCTAAACTCACCAAGAACGAAGCAGTGAGCCTGTCCACTGGCACGTATTGCAGGCATTCTGAAGTGATGATGCCAGAAGGTGTTTGTTTAAACTCATACTTGGCTTTGTTTTTCCAGGTCTACAAAGGCGAATTTCAGCTGCCTGACTTTCTCAAAGAAAAACCTCAGGTACTGTGTCTGCTTTCTCCTCTTGATGTGTGATAGACAGACTGTGGCAGTGAAGTGGTCTTTTTAGAGTTAATGATGTGTGCTGGCAGTGGAAAGATTGGCCTCTGGTAATTGTTGGTTTTAACAATAATTTAAAGGGGGGTGAGAGGAGGAAGAAGAGGATGAAGGGGGGATAGTGATGGAAGGAGACTTGACTTGGGGTGGTAAAAACACAATACAATATACAGATATGTATTAATAGAATTGTATGCCTGAAACCTATATATTTTTATTAACTAACATTACCCCAATAAATTTAATAAATTAAAAATACAGTAATTTTTTCTTTTAAATATATCTTATTGATTATGCCATTACAGTTGTCCCATTTCCCCCTTTCATTCCCCTCCACCCTGCACACCCCCTCCCCCACCATTTCCCCCTTTAGTTTATGTTCATGTGTCACAAGTTCTTTAGATTCTTTATTTCCCATACTATTCTTGCCCTCCCCACTGTCTATTTTCTACCTACCGTCTATGCTACTTATTCTCTGTACCTTCTCCCCCCTTCTCTTTCTCCCACTCCCCTGTTGCTAACCCTCCATGAGATCTTCATTTCCATAGTTCTGCTCCTGATCTAGCTGTCCTCTTAGTTTGCTTTTGTTTTAGGTGTGGTTGCTAATAACTGTGAGTTTGCTGTCCTTTCACTGTTCATCTTTTTTATCTTCTTTTTCTTAGATAAGTCCTTCTAACATTTCATATAATAAGGGCTTGGTGATGATGAACTCCTTGAATTTGACCTTCTGTGAGAAGCACTTTATCTTCCCTTCTATTATAAATGAAAGCTTTGCTGGATAGAGCAATCTTGGATGTAGGAAACTTTTAAAAAACAACTATAATTTAACATAGTCTTAATTTCAGAGACCTCAGTATCTTTCAAAACTAGGGGAATACTTTATTAGTGACTGAGATCCAGGTGCTTGAGGTCTTCCAAAGCACACAGTATTCCGTGTAAGGGGAGCCTGCCTTGTGTATCAGCTGCAGGCTTCTCACATCTGCCTCGAAATAAAATGCACAGCTGCCCTTTGTTTCTGTGACACACATACTGATGGCCTTTTAACTGTTCTCATGTGGAGCCCACAGTACTTGTGAATACATCATATGCACAGCTGTTGACCCTCTATGGTAAAGTCCCCCAAGTTGGGAAATGAGGGTGAGAGTTTGAAGCTTATAACTTTTACTTTTTAAAAAATTAATTAGAAAAAATCAAGAGTTATCCTTGCAGTGTCAGACTCTCACTCACTCAGATTCCAGTACTGTTTACTGAGCTGGAGAGAAACAGGTAGTGTCATGGCCGATGTGCCCAGAGCGTCCTGCATCTGAGCCTCATCTGCCGTTCCTCTATAGCGGTGGGGAAATGACAGCTATTTCTTGAGCCCAGCAGAACACTTCCCCTTCTAGCACAGCGATATACATGTTGCCTCCAGGCTGCTGCTGTCAGTGGTTAGCTTATTAATAGGAAATGAAGACTCAGCACTGAACTGCATGTCCATAAATGTCCAGATAAGGGTTGGTGAGGCGCACGTGCCACCCCACAGGCTCTGTGGAGTCGTGCTGTCTGCAGCAAGCCTCCGTAAGGGCCGGGCTCCGCAAGGGAGGCTCTGCTCAGAGTTGACGGCTCTGGCTTCTCCAACCCTCGCCTGATAACAGTCAGCCATCACTACATATTACTTAAGAATTTCAAACTACTTCCAAGGCATATTCTTACTAATATCTATTTAACTTTAATCCATCCATTCATTTATTTAAAAGTTTCAACAAATGTTTACTGAGTTTTTGTAATGGGTGAGAAATTAGAGTAAGTCCTTAGGAGTCAGAGGGACAAAAAAAAAAATCTCAAGAAAGATACTTGCCGATGATATATCCAGTAAGGAGCTAATGTCCAAAATATGTAAGAAAATCATACAACTTAACATCACAAAAACCAAACATTTCTATTTTTAAAAAATGGGCCCTGGCTGGTGTGGCTCAGTGAATTGAGTGCCAGTGGCCTGTGAACCAAAGGGTTCCCGGTTTGATTCCCAGTCAGTGTACATGCTCGGGGTTGCGGGCCAGGTCCCCAGTGTGGGGTGTGGGAGGGGCAACCAATTAATGTTTCTCTCCCTTTTTTTCTCCCTCACTTCTCCTCTCTCTGAAAATAAATAAATAAAATCTTATTTTTTTTAATAAGCAGAGGACCTGCATAGATATTTTTCCAAAGGGGATACATAGACATATGACCAATAGACATATGAAAAGATGGTTAATATCATTAATCATTAGAAAAAACACAAGTTAAAACCATAATAAGATATCACCTCATACCTGTCAACATGGCTGTCATCAATAAATCAACAAACAATAAGTGTTGGTGAGGATGTGGAGAAAAAGGAACCCTCTTCCTTCATTTTTGGTGGGATTGAAAATTGGTTCAGCCACTATGGAAAACAGTATGGAGGTTCCTCAAAAATTAAAAATAGAACTCCCATATCACCCAGCAATTCCTCTTTCGGGTACTTATCTAAAGAAATCTGAACACTAATTCAAAAACACATATGCATCCCTATATTCATTGCAGCACTATTTACAGTGGCCAAGATATGAAACAACCTAAGTGTCCATTGATAGACAAATGGATAAAGAAGAATAGTACTATACACAATGGAATATTATGCAACCCTAAAAAAGAATGAAATCTTGCCATTTGCAACAACATGGGTGGACCTAGAGGGTATGATGCTAAGTGAAGTAAGTCAGACAAAGACCAATGTCATATGATTTTACTTATATGTGGAATCTAAAATACAAAATAAATGAACAAACAAAACAGAAATTCACAGATACAGAGAATATTTTGATGGTTGCCTGATAGGAGGGCAATTGGGGGTGGGGGAGAGGTGAAAAAGGGAAGGGATTACGATGTACAAATTGCACATTATAAAAATAGGGATATAAAGCACAGCATAGGAAATATAGTCAATAATATTTTAATAACTATATGTGTTATTATATGGGTACTTAGACTTATTGGGTTGATCACTTTGTAAGTTATGTAAATTATATCAATGTCTGATCACTGTATTATAGACTTGAAACTAATATGGTACATCAACTGTAATTAAATTTAAAAAAATTTTAAATCTTCTCAAGCATGTCCAGATCTATCCAGAAGATTGTGACTGACTTTTGCACAGAAGGCGGTGCAGGGCCCTGAGCCTGGCTGGGCACGAATTCTCAAAAACCTGGATGGACTCACGACCAGGCTGTCGCTCCCTCACAGGCCAAGGCTCTTGGAGCCGGAGAATAATCCAAGAGGCAGCATCTTGAGGGAATGTTGTTAAATCACAAGGCTGTTTTGCATACTAAATCTAAAAGAGTCAAGAAAGGGTATTCAAGACTAAAACTAAAGGGTATTCACAACATACATGAAAATCATTTCCAGGTGGATTATAGACCTAAATATGAAAGGAAAAATAATAATTTTTTAGGAGACAGGAGGAGAATATCTTTATGACTGTAAAGAGGGAAGAATTTCTTTTTTAAAAAAAGATTTTATTTATTTATAAACATCCATGGGTTGCCTCTTGCCCACCCCCAACCAAGGACTGGTCTAGCAACCCAGGCATGTGCCCTGACCAGGAATCAAACCTGTGACCTTTTGGTTTGCAGGACCGTGTTCAACCAATTGAGCTATAATGGTCAGGGCAAGAGGGAAGGATTTCTCAAAGTCATTAAAAATACTAATCCTTTATTTTAAAGTGACTACAGTAAGTTGGACTATATTAAAACTGAAAATGTTTACTTGTTAGAAAATATCATAAAGAGAGTAATTGAAGTATGCCCTAAGTGGGAGAAAATATTTGAAACGAGTGACTTATTTGTGGAATGTAGATAATTTCTACAAATGAATAAGAAAAAGATTTTTTTAATTGGGCGAAAGTAGTATCAGGCACTCCAAGCCCCTTATTCTGGTAGTTTCATTTAGTGCATCACACGCACACACTTAGAAAACGGTCTATAAAAGACTTTGATTTAATTTTTTCTTTCTTTTTTCTTCAATTTCTTTTTTAGAGAGAGAGGGAAAGGGAGGGTGAAAGAGAGGGAGAGAAACATCAAGTGAGAGAGAAACATGAATCAGTTACCCCTTGACTCAGTACTTCCTGACTGGGGGACCGAACCAGCAACCCAGGCATGTGCCCTGACCAAGACTCAAACCGGCGACCTTTTGGGAGACAAAGCCCAACCCACTGAACCACACCAGTCAGGGCTTAACTGCTAAAATAAGAAAATTGAAGCCCACAGAACCCTCAGGTTTGATATTTAGCTAGAATGGCTCACAGAACTTGGGAAGCGCTATACTTGCAATTACAGTTTTGTATTTATAAAGGGTACAAATCAAGAGCAGCCAAATGAAGAGGCAAATAAGACAGTGTCTGTGAACGTCTCAAACACAGTTTCTATGCCCATTCCCCACAGAACCAGGGTGCTTCTCCCTCCCACACATCCAAGCGTTCGCCAACCAGGAAGCTCCACTGAACTTCTGCATCCCGAGTTTTTCTTGGGCTCTAATTACACAGGCAACATTCATTGAATTGGTAGCCATGTGACTGAGCCTAATCGTGGTCAACTTCCCCTGTCCAGAAGTTAGCCTGGCCGAAAGCCCCAGCCCTCTAACTAGGGTTGGTCTTTCTGCTGAACATCCCCCATCCTGAGTCATCTCACCCCTTCGAGAAAACTCCGGTGTGATCCAAGGGGCTCATCAATAACAAAGACACTCCCAATGCAAGGAAAATTCCAAGGACTTAGTCTCCTGACTGCCAACCGGGGACAAAGGCCAAATTATTTATTACATGACAGTAGCGGGCTAAATTCATTAGAAAGTCTAATCAGAGCCTGCAAGCTTACACCTATTTTGACTGTAGCAGTCCCTTCCCATGCTGACCAGCTTTGAGGACTTTAAAACATTTTTTGCTTTCTTTGACAGACTGAGCAAGTGGAGTAGCAGAGCCAGGAACCTCCTCCACATATGAGGTGAGGGTTGGGGGGCATTGCTGGGTCTTTGGGGTTCCCTACTTATGCTTGAGGAGGGCGGCGTGGCCAGGGTGGAGAGCACAGCTCTGAGGTCAGTCTACCTGGGCCGGACTCTCAGCTCTGTGTGCCACTGAGCAAATAACTGAACTTCTCCATTTCTTAGTTCCTCATCTGTAAAATGAGGACAATATTAATAATAGAATGGTTAAGAATTAGCCATAATAGTGTCTGCAAAAAGCGGGGCACATAGTAAGCATGCTAGGTATTATTTTTGATATGATAAACGACAAAATATTTTAGCTGAAAGAAACCTGGAGAACCTCAGCCTCAGCCATCTGTTTGCTGATAAGGCAACTGATCCTAGAGAGAGCAGATTATCTGTCCAGGTCCCATCGCTGGGAGGAGAGCCCAGGGCTGAAGAACGCCAGTGCTTCCACTGCCACCTTTGCTGCTCTCTGTGTGTCCTGGCCCTGCGAGTAACTTTGTGCTGGTATTTTGGGGGTTAGTTGGTTTGTTTTTGGAGCCCGCCATTGCTGATTTTAATGTACTAAGATGCCTTATGTTTGCCACCTACGTTGTCTCCTTGTAGCTGAGGACCGCAGTGTGGGCTTGGCCATGCCTTTTAAACCCCTTTACGTCTGAGTAATCATCAGCTGCAGTCCAGGGACACCAGCTATTTAGTGGCAAAGCTGGTTTCTGAACTCAGACGTCCTGAGATAGCTGCTCAGAGCTCCCATCCCTCTCTCCCACTTTCTGAAGATTCTGTTTTGCTCTGAATGATGTGGTGATGCTTTAGATCATTTGGAACTTGAAAAGTTTTTTAAAATTTGATTTTTGCTTGCTGTTTTTTAATATAATAACCATGTATTGAATGGATACTTCATACCTCATACTGTGCATAAAATATGAAGCATTTTATATATAGTACATAAATGATACATATTATGTAGTATCCAATATACGGGGTCCAGCACATTTATAACAAAATCATAAGCATTTAATTCTGTAACATGACAATATCACACTCAAGCCCACCATATGATATTTTAGGTGGAATGTTCAAATTAAAACTATAAATTATGATATCCATATTATTACTCTACCAACCACACTCAAGCAGGCCTTACTTCTGCTGGACCCTGTATAATAGGATTTATATAACAACTTCTATGGTAAATATATTATGAATATAAATGTATTGGAATGAGTTCATTCAAGTTTCAAGCCACTCCGGCAAGTAGTTGGTAGTATTCCTCTTGTACTGATAAGAAAATTGAGATCGAATAATTTGAGTAGGAGATTTTTATGACATGCTGTGCATTTGTGGATTATAGGTAGAAAAAGCACACGAACACTGCTGTGCCGTGTCAACAGCACAACAGCAGTGAGCCAATAACATGAACGGGTCTCAGCACTTAGGACTGCCAGCGAGCAAACGCCAAACGTGAGACCGACACCCTGTGGGCTCACAGCTATCGGGCCTTGGATAACTCCGTTTATCCAAAGTACTTCCAAAATTTGTAATCCCCTCCCCAAAACACACACACACACACACACACACACACACACACACACACGGCTTTGTTTATTGACCAGCTATTTTACAAGAGATGTTCAGACAAACCTTCTCTAGTAACATGCTATTGACATGGCCCCTGAAAGTGTAGTCTTTGCTTTACCAGACAGAATCCAGTGTCAGGTTCACCCGGCCTTCAAGTTGCTCCAGAGATACCAGTGTGTCTTCTTGTGTGTTGGATCCCTTTGGCATTTGAACATGGTCACTGTGTTATCTAAAACTTCCTGCACAGAACCTTAGCGTCCACTTTCTCAAAAGAAGAGTCAGCATGTTGGAGTCCCGGACATTTGACATTGCTACCTGTGCCCCTGCATTGGCTTCAATTGCTCAGACAGTTGCAATCATTTAGAGCGAGCAGGAGCAGCCCTTGGTTGGCTGCCATGTGCTCGTTTTGCCTGTTGAAGCCACGGGCAGGCGTCTCCGAGCACCCCGGACTGAGGGAGAGTGTGCCTCTGTGGAGGTCCTGAGGCAGCCGTTCTCTAATCGTCAGTCCCCCCACCCATTGTCCTGACTTATGGGAAGGAGGCCGCATGGGACAGGCAAAGAAGGAGCTGTGACTCTGCGCCCCTAACTGCATTCCTTTTGTTTGCCCTAGGGAAGACTGATGCCTATTCCACAGAAGGGAACTTTGTAGGACTGGCTGTCACCTGCTGAGATCTGTGGAGTGTGTGTGTCGTGGCCCTGGCTCCTGTTCCTTTGCCAGACTCCTCCCGCTGAGCGGGTGAATGTCAGTCCCAGCCGGGCCCTCCGGAGGGATGTTCCGGAGCACAGCGCCCTCGATTCTAATTGCATGCACCACCCAGTGGATAAGGAGCCCTGGAGGGACATGTGCTTTCTGTTAAAACTGCTCTGGTCCCTATCTTTTCTTACCAGATTCCAAACTTTGTTTTCGAGAGGAAGGTTTAGGAGTGGGATTCTGTAAGCAAAATTGGGCGGTTTCATCTTGGAATATGTCATGGGTACATGTTCTGATGTTTTATAGAACACCTGTACCTGTTTGAATGTGATGGTATGGATAATACAGAATATCTTAATTATTTAAATAATTCATTGTTTCTGAGAAGTTGAGGAACTACCATATACATTTACAACTTAATGACTTTTGTATTTTATTTTTCAAAATAAAAGCTTTAAATGTGAAGCATTCTGGTAGTTCACATGCTTTCATCACGTGGTTTCAGAGAAGCAGTAAGGCCTTATCAGATGGTGATCTGACGAACCATTTCTTCTCGGGCTGGGCTGTATTCGGTTGGCTGTATTCCTCTCTATGCACCATTCGTTCTTAGTGAAGCTTCTGTGCAATTTACTTCAGAGAGACCAGCTACCGTCCACTAGTCTCAGAATCCTGTTCTTCTATTTTGTGCTTCCATATGCTATAGTTAAGGTCAGAGAAGTTACTGTTCCTAGCTGTTTTCTAGAACCCTTTGTTATAGAATACGGAATAACCAGCTACTAATAGTCATTGCCATTTGTTGAGGGTCTTCTGTGTGCCAGGCACTGAACAAGGTGTTTTATGTTATCTCACCCTGGCCTGAAAACTGTGCCCCTCCCAGTCTTACCCATCTCAGTAATTATATTTTCTACCCAGTTGCTCAAGCCAGAAACCTGAAAGTCACACTTGATTTCACCCTTTTCCTCCCTTTTCTCACCCACATACAAGATCTTTGGTTCAATTTAAAATGAATACATCTGCCAGATGAATTCTTTCTTCAAAATATTTCTCGAACCCATCCACTTCCCTTCAGCTCCACGGCCCCCACCCCACGCTAAGACATCACCATCTGTCACCTGGACTATTGCAGCAGCCTCCTAAACAGTACCTCACCCCTACTCTTGCCCCTTCGAATTCTGTTTAGTGCGCAGCGGATTAAGAATTTTATGAAAATGCACATCTGGACACGACCCTCCCACGTACCATTTCACGTAGAATAGCATCCAGACTCCTGCTGTGACCCAGCCCCTGCCCTCCCCCCTCCCATCGCAGGCCAACCTCCTCCACCTCCTTCCTTGTGCTCTAGAGTTCTTTGCATTTCCTGGCACACACCAAACTTTTCCTGCCTCTGCACATATTATTCCTCCCCCTGGAACATTCTTCCCTTTGCTCTCCTTCTCCATTCTCTGGTCTCATTAAACTCCACTTCCTCTGGGAGACTTTCCCTGACCCCTTGAACTAAAAACTAGGTGCCCATCCTGCCTCCCTCCCTTCACCGTGTCACTTATCACACTCTGCAGTTTCCAATGTCGTTATTGACGTTCTATTGTCTGTCTTCCACACTAGGTGGTAACTTCCTGGAAGACAGAGACTATGTCTTTCCTGGTCCATTTGTGTAGCTCTGACACCTAGCAAAGCGCCTAACACAGTCTCTAACAACCCGTAAAATATTTGGTGGATGGTAATCTTCCCAGAAACCTCTGACACATCATTCTACAGATGAGGAGACAGGCTCAGACAAGTCAGGTCCCTTACACAAGTCCCCGCAGCTAGTACCGCAGTGGTGACCTGACCTCGAGGCCCAAGCCTGACCCGAACAGCATTCTTTCCACTCCACTCCCTTAACCCCCTCCCCTTCCATTTAAAATGAATACCGCTGCCACATCAATTCTTTGTGCAGCACTAAGTCCAGTCACTTTTTTGTTCGAAAGCCGCCTTTGATGCTCTAATGCGAACACATTACACCAAAGCTGTTCTGTTCCCACAGTGGAGCCTCACTATTCCCTTGTGTTCAGTGTACTTCCTCCCTCTCTCTTCATAAACTCTTCACTTTCTGCTTCTTCCAGATGCCTATAAACACAACGCCTCTCCCCTCTGCCTGGGAAATCCCAGCCTCATTAAGGGCTCAGCTGTCTTAAGTCTCATTTCTTAATACTCAACTGCTGCGATCCAACCTCCAAACAACAATGAAATCAGCTTTAGCTTAGCTTTTTTTGTTGGCTCACTTCCTACGTTAGTCTTGTGTCACCAACTCTGTGGGGAGGAGGTCACATACCCATCTAGAGCCTCTCTCAGTGGGAGAGCAGGACATTTTCAAACTACCGCAGCCGGACTCCAATACTTGGCCCCAAAGGAACATACGCCTTGTTCCCCAGGCCTGTCCACTGTGAACGGATGGGAGTGTACGGCACAGGAAAAGCCAGGGAACCGCTGCACAAAGTGGTGGACTCAGGGAAGAGGAGACCGCTGCCCAGCGCACGTGCCCAGAGCACGGCCTGAAGAAGCACACGCTCCGCTGTCTCTGTCTTTACTAGCGTCCCTCCTGTCACAGAGCTTCGTTTCTTTTGATCTGAGCACATTTCTTCTGAGCCCTGGGAAGAAAAGCATTTCTGTTCCATATGATATTTTAGATCACCTCGCTGCAGAGGACCGTATTGGAGAAATGTGGTTTGATGGAATCACACGGAACTCCTGCCGAACAAATGAAAGATGGCAGGAGTAAAACTTAAAAGGGGTGATGGCGTGAGGGTCCGGGGCGGGTGTGAGGGTGCAGCTCCCTGGAGCAGCGCGGCCAAGGCCACTGTCAGCAGGCGGACCTGCCTGCAAGGCCAGGGAAGAGCTGGTGCTCTCAGCGGCTGTGGAGGAGCTTGGAGAGAGCATCAGCCAGGAGGAATCATGGGATTTAAAAATGAGGGGAAAAAAATCTTAATTACCACTCAGTCGAGTAATCATTAAAATTTTTAAATGAGGGGGAAAAATCTTAGTAATCACTTGGTCAAGTAATTATTCTAGTAACATTTATCAAGAGCTTCTCATGGTCCAGGCCCTGTGTTAACCTCTTTACATGTTTAAACTTATTTAATTCTCATAATTACCACCTGAGGTAGACACTCTTGTTACCTTCATTTTAAAAACATCGGCTTAGGGAGGTAACACGCCTAGTGCAGCTAGTGAATGCCAGTCAGGATACAAATAAAAGCAACCTGGTTCCAGAGCCGACACCCTTAACCACTGCCTCGCAGTAATCATCTGGATTTACACTAGAATAGAAAATTGTCATTAGCATCTAGTGACAACTTTTAACTATGTCCCTTGAATTTAATAATCTGCAAGCTGTAATTAAAGTTGGGTATGCCAACAGTGTAGCAGATCACTGCCCTTGGGAATTTTTGGTCTTGGTGAAAATCAATAAAAAGGCACATAAGACAATTATTTCAAGCTCTAACCAAACCTATGAAGCCTAGCTGGTAAGTGATAGAAGAGAAATGGTTGAGGCAAGACTCCATTCAGTGTTGCCCCCAATCTGTCTTACTTAGGGAGATTCTGGGCTTCTCTCTCTCTGGCAAGGTCAGAGTGTTTGCATTGAGTTCCCTTTCCTGCCTGTTTGTCACTGTTCCACAAGTCTTCTGCAGGGACTTTCGGTCTTTGCATAAAGCATGGCACTCCCTTAGTTATTCGGAATTGGGCAAAAGAGATCATTTTTATTCATTTTGGGTTTAAGTCCTAACAAAGCAGTTCATTGAGCATTGTGTGTGTCTATCTAATAAACAACTGATTCTCCCTTTGGGCTTTATCGATTATTACTGAAGATCCAAAATTAAATCAGTTTCACCATAAAACGACTATTTTTGATGTTACATTCTGCAGGAATGGCTGTATGGCCTTGCCCTGAGACGGAAAGCCTAAAACGCCCTCTGTCGGCCAAACATGGAATGACTGTTGATGAGTTGGAAAGGTTAAGGAAATCCATCGTGAATGTGTGCAAAAGTTTCTCTACAAAGATGTTTACTACAATGTAGATTATAGACACGAAATATTAGAAACAACCTAAAAAGGTGGGAATTGGTTAAACTCATTATGGTACATTCACATCATATTGTAGAATACCACTAGCTAATAAATATGATATTGAAAAAATATTTACTGTCAAACATATTTATTGTAGTAAATAAAAACCTGAGCTCACAAAGCTGTTTATTATGATTTTTAAACTGTATTTTTTCCATTACCATTTAGCCCCCCTACACCTTCCTCCACTCCATAACAGCCCCAGGTGTCCTTTTCCATTTTGCTCAATCCCTCCACCCGCTATGGGGAGGAAGGACCAGACTAAAGAATAGCAGTGGCTAATGAATGGCGTAGGGGCAGGGCATCAGAGGCTATGGAGAGAGCTGAGCTGGGCTGACAGCGAGTGGGCCTTGGGAAGCTGCCGGCAAACACTGGCCTCTTCGAGGCTGGGAGAGCGAGGGAAGGCCAACCCTCCACCACCCTCTCAATCATGATATTTCTCCCTTTGTACCTTGTGGGTGAGGAACAAGGAACTGAGAGAATTAGCGGAAATAACGGAGGACGAAAACATTGGTGGGACATGCTGAGTTAGGGTTTGGACATGTTAAGTTTAAAGTGGCCTTGGGGACACCCAGTTAGAGATATCAAATAGTTTTATGTAAGATAAAGATCTGAAGTTTTAAATTTCGAAGTCTTCATGTGGTTGAAAGGATGGGGGTAGATGGAGAAGGGTGCAGGACTGGGGAAGAAGTTTAATTTGTCCTGATCGGAGAAACTGGCAGGTCAATAGGCTGCCCCAAGGAAAACAATATAAAGGGAGAGATGGAAAATTCAGGAGAAAGAAGTGTTAACTGATGGAGCCACATACAAGCCTGGAAAAGCGAGAGTCTCATTGGAGGAATTAGCCTCAAACCCAGAGAAAAGAAACTTCCTGCTAGCTGGAGGGAGAGAGAGATTTTGCAGATACAGTTAACCCATAGGTGAGCTGGTAGGACATTGAGATAATTCTTCATGCCTGATAGCTTCCACTTCTCTATGCAATAAAAAAGCCAAATTGCCATTTGCCATAAGGAGGGGGTGTTTCCTGGAGTAAGGAAGGATCTTGGAAAGAATGGTAATAGAAGTTGGAAACAGAAAAGCCAGCTGACTTGGGTGCTGATTAGATTTATTGTGGCAATCCTTTCAGAATATAATATGTATCAAATCATTATGCTGTACACTTGAAACTAATATTACACGTCAGTTATATCTCAAATTTTTAAAAAAGGAAAGAAAAGAGAACTAACTCATGGATGGGTGCCCCATGGTGCCAAGAGTTTATCGTGCACTATAGCAAGATCATTTCCCATGGTGGTGCACTCACCCAGAGCTAGAGCACAGAAGCTGATGAATTGATCTAAGGTTATTGGTTTGGAGGGTGATCCCATAGGTGTTTCCTAGAGAGACGTTTACATGGACACATACGGTCTTGGGAGGATCGGGCAGAAAACATAATCAAGAGATTAGACACCAGAGAGAAAAGTGTGGGTAGGCGAGGAACTATCGACCGTAAGGAATTAGAAAATCAGGTAAACCAGGATAAGGGAGAGACAAGGAAGGATAGAGCTTAGTGATAAAAGACTGACACAGTAGAGTTTCAGACTTGGGAGGCAGAAGAGTTCTGGTGCTAGCAAAACTCATCCACAGAGTATATGTGCTTGGCTGTCTTCTCTTGCTGCACATTCTCCTCTCACCCTGCTCAGAACCAAACTTTCCCTCACCCCTTCCTGAAACAAGGATACCCTTGAAAAGTTTTAAATGGGGGAATGACATAATCTGATATAAAATATTCAGAGCAGCATGAGACATAAAAATAAAGTTCATAGCAGCACTATTTGTCACAGAAGAACCCTGAGAAATAATTAAATACTTGTCAGTAGTGACATGGATAACATTCCATTCATTTAAAGTCAAAAACCGGCTAATTTTAAATGGCATTGCTGAGAGATGCATGCCCATGTGGTTAAGCTTGGAAAACAAGGGAATGATTGTCAAAAAAGTGAGCAGAGTGGCAGCCTCTGGGAGAATGGAAGTGCCTGCATCGGGACGAGCCCTTTGAGAGCGTGGGCACTGACAATGTTCTATTTCTTAACTGAGTGGTGGTTATGTGGGCATCTCCTCTGTAGCTCTCCTCAAACTGTACATATACGATTTTGCACTTTTTTTTGCACTACATATCCCAAGTCAATGGAATCATGCATGGAATGTCACATGCCGTGTTTAGGAAGAAGAGATTAGGAAGGTATGTGCAGATACAATTGTGTTTGTATAATATCGTGTTTCATGGCTGGGAGGTGAATACATGAGTTTTATTATTTTTTAATGATTTTTTATTTTTCAATTACAGTTGACATACATTATTGTATTAGTTTCAGCTATACATTTATATGGTTATAAATGTATATAACTTATGAAGTACTCACCCTGATCTGACACCATACACAGTTATTACAATATTATTGACTATATTCCACTGTACTTTGTGTCTCCATGACTGTTTTTGTAACTGGCAATTTGAGCATCTTAACCTCTCTCCCTTTACTTCCCCAACCCCCTCCCACCTGGCAACCATCAAAATGTTCTCTGTATCTATGAGTTTGTTTCTGTGTTCTTTGTTCATTTCTATTGTTTTTTAGATTCCATAAAGTATTTGTCTTTCTTTATTAAACTTATTTTACTTAGCACAGTACCCTCTAGATTCATCCACGTTGTTGCAGATGGCAAGATTTCATTCTTTTTTATGACTAATACTCTACTGTATACATGTACCACATCTTCTTTATTCATTCATCTATCGATGAACACTCAGGTTGCTTCCATATATTGGTTACTAAATAATGCTGTGAGAAGCAAAAGGATACATGTCTTTTCTAATTAGTGTTTTGGTTTTCTTCAAAGAAATATGTAGAAGTGGAATTGCTGGATACTTCTTTGTCTCTTGTCATAGCCTTTGTTTTAAAGTCTATTTTGTCTCATATAAGTATTGCTACCCTAGCTTTTAAAAATTTTTGTTTGCATGAAAGATTTTTTTTCCATCCCTTAGCTTTCAGTCTGTGTATGTCTTTGGACCTGAAATGGGTCTCTTGTAGACAGCACATGTACGGGTCATGTTTTCTTCTCCATTCAGCCACTGTATGTCTTTTGACTGGAGCATTTAGTCCATTTACATTTAAAGTAATTATTGATAGATATGTAGTTATTGTCATTTTATTTTTCATATCTTTGATATTTTTTCTTATTCTTAAAGAATTCCCTGTAGCATTTCTTGTAATACTGGTTTGATGGTGATGAACTCCTTTAGCTTTTTTTTTCCTTTGGCCTGGGAAGCTATCTGCCCTTTCATCCTACATGAAATAGAGTGATGAATAGAGTGATTGAATAGAATGATGAATAGAGTGATTTTGGTTATAGGTCCTTGCTTTTCATCACTTTGAATATTTTGTGCCATATTGCTGAATATGAGTTTTGCTGAATAGAGTGACCCTGCTGACCTGTAAAGTTTCTGTTGCAAAGTCAGCTGACAGTCTTATGGGAGCTCCCTTGTACATAAATAACTGCTTTTCTCTTGCTACTTTTAATTCTTTATTTGTGTTTAAACTTTGGTATTACAATTATGGTGTGTTTTGGTGCTGGCCTCTTTGGGTTCATCTTGTTTGAGACTCTGCACTTCCTGGAATTGAATGTCTATTTTCCTCACCAAGTAAGAAAACTTTTTCATCATTATCTTTTCAAACTGATTCTCAATTCCTTATTTTTTCTCTTCTTCTTCTGGTACCCCTATCATATGAATGTTGTTATACTTGATGATGCCCCAGAGGCTCCTTAAACTATCCTTATTTTTTAAAATTCTTTTTCCTTTTTTGCTGTTCATTTGGGTGTTTTCCACCATATTGTCTTCCAAATTGCTGATTCAGTCCTCTGCTTCATCTAATGAACTGTTTATTTCCTCTAATATCGTCTTCATTTCAGTTACTGTATTCTTCATGACTGATTGGTTCTTTTTTATGTTTTGTATCTCTCCCTGTTTCCTATCTCTTTGTTAAGGTTCTCACTGACTTCATTTACTCTTCCCCTAAATTCATTAAGCATCCTTATAACCAGTATATTGACCAGAGCATCTGATAGATTGCTTGTCTTCATTCTGTTTAGTTCATTTTCTGGAGTTTCATTCTGTTCTTCCATTTGGGGCAGGTTTCTTTTTCTTCTCATTTTGGCTGATTCTCTGTGTTTATTTCTATGTATTACATATACTTAACTTTGTCTACCAGTCTTGATAGTATAGTCGGTGTCCATTGGCACATCTCCTGGTCACCTGAGCCAGCTGCTCCAGGTGTGACCTGGTGTGTGCCTTTTTATTGTAGTTGAGCTTTGATTGTTGTTGGAATGTCAATGGGAGGGATTGATCCTCAGTCTGACTGCTTGTAAGGACTGGCCATGACTCTAGTGGAGGAGCTGTTGTGCCGGGGCTGACCCCATGGAGCAGGATTCCAGTTCGCAGGGTTCTGGTGCCTTCCAAGTCCACCTCTTGGGTGTGTTGTTTGTGGAGGTATTTGGATGGTGCTCTGGTGCCATGTGGCCACCAGGTACATTGGTTCTGAAGTCTTTTGGAATGGGCTGTGGTGCAAGCCACGGTCAGCTGCTGTCTGTGCCTGTCCCGGGGCCACCAGGTATGAGCTACAAAGTTATCTGCAGATGGTTTCCACTTGTGCGACATTTGGAGGAGCCTGGGAGAGGCTAAGATGTAAACTGAGGCAGGTAGCTACTAGTGCCGGGCTTAGGGCTTCTTAGCAAGAGGTACAAGGCATACTGAGGCCAGACACTGCTTGTTTGGGGCTTGTGAACCTTTGAGAAATTTTAGGAAACATCACAGTACCATTTGCATGGAATAGCCTCTGGAAGCAGTCTGAGTGGACCTGCAAGTTGGGTGGAGCAGGGTCTCAGGGAATCACCAGGGCAGGGCAAATGGTGTTGGCCAGGTTGATGGGAGACTCAGACTTGGCATCTGCCTGTGCCTGCAGGCTGGCTGAGGGGAGGGTTCAACAAAGGAATAATGGCAACTGCCAGCACTTCTGTCTGGGATACTGCTGTTCCTGTGTCCTTGTCCTGAAGCCAGACAATTTAATTCCTTCTTGTATGTCCCAGGTGCTTTTCAAGGGGCTGCCTCAGTGCTGGAGCTCAGATCGAATGAGTCCCTCATTGAGTAAATCTGTGCTTGGGCCCTTTGAGAGGAACAACTGGGACTCCAGAAGTCTCTGTCTCACTCAGCAATAATCCCTGTTGGTTTCACAGCTAGAAGTTATGGAGGCTTCTGTTCCCAGCACTGGAACCCTCGGCTGGGGAGCCCAGTATGAAGCTAGGACCCCTCACTCCTCAGGAGGAGCCTCCAAGGCCGACATGTCCCTCCCATTTTTAATGACCACATGTAGGTGCGGGATCAGCTCCTTCACCATCTCCGTCCCTCCTACCAGTCTTCACATGGCTTCCTCTGTATACCCTTAGTTATAGGATTTTTGTTCAGCTAGTCTTCAGGTGGGTCTTAATGATGGTTGTTCTGCAGTTTAATTGTGATCCGATGTGGTTGTGGGAGGAGGCGAGCAGAGCATTTACCTACTTGACCACCTTGACTGGAATTCTCCCCAGTTTCTGAGTAAATTAGTTTTAACTCAGTGTGTCTACAATTGTTTTTATGTCTAAAATACTTAAATAAGAATTAAAATGTAAAGAAGGTAACATGGAAAAGAAGATGCATACTTTTGTTCCTGCTTTCATTTCCTTTATTTTTGTTAAATTATGTATTTAAGTCACATAATTTAGAATCAGGAGAGAATACTCAGTAGCTGAATCAGTACTTTGGAGATTTGTCAGCATTCAAAACGTCTTTTCTTTGGAAAGGCATTGAAAATAGAATCCAGTTTATGAATCTCAGGGCTTGATGCCTATAGAACTATTTGTTCAGTTGACTCTTAGAAAAGTAAATCCCTGGGCTAAACTGCCTGTGTTCTGAGAGCAGCTGCCACGTCTGCATGGACAATCCCTCCCTCAAAGGCTCACTGACCGTCCCCTGCAGGCCTCATGTGAACTGGCCTGGAAGTCATTCCACTGGGGTTGGGGGGTGGCCATAGCAGCTGCCAGCAAACTGCCCTGCTTTCCCAGAAAGCCTGCTCCAGCGCCTTCCTACTCACTCACCAAGTCCTCATTCCAGGCTGCTGACCTTGGATTTCTCCCCACCATGTAAACACAACCAACTGGGAAACTACATTCCTGAAGGCAATTCTCAGCAGAAATGGAAGACGAAAACTCCAACATGTTCAGCAACCTAAAACTATTTACACATGGATTTTCCTGTCTCCTGAGCCTTTGGGCTCCCTTCTCATTTTCTGTATACAGCCTTGCTTTACGGTGTTGGAATAAATGTCCCCCTGATACCCCTTAGTTCTGTGTTTTTCTCATATGGATTCCTAGAGAAGGAGAGGCTGTCTGGCAGAGTGGATAAATGGAAGGAAGCTGGCCCAGGTAACTCCTTGTTAAGTTACTTAATGAACCAAACAAGGATCTACTCAGACTTTTTATGTAAGATAATCAATTTCTTTTATTATTTAAGCCACTTTTGGTTGAGGTTCCTGTGGTAGCTGAAATATCCTAACTGTAATAGAATGAAAAGGTAATTTGCTTATAGATTTATTCTTGTTGTTGTTGCTGTTATAGATATTTTTGAGAAGGACTGGATCAGGTAGGAATAGAGAGAAGTCGTCTGGGGGCCAAGGTGGTGCTACTCAGAGTGTGGTTCAAGGACCTGCAGGTTCAGAATTACATAGGAGTTTACTAGGAATGCAAATTCAAGGGCTACGTCTCAGACCTACCAAATCAGATTCCCTGGAAGTGGGGCTGGGAATCTGCATTTTAACAAGGTCCCCTCCCGTAATTTTGATGCAACTAACATTGCAGAAAACACTAAGTGAGGAGGCACCTACAGCTGGGAGGGCGACTGGTCCAGCACAGGAAGTGCTGTGCCTCTGGCTCATTACTGGCCTCCCAGATGCTGATCTAACCCTCTAGGCCTCATTTTCCTTTTCTGTCACAACAGTGTGAGGATCAGATGAGGGACTGGGTGTAAAAATGGTTTGAGAGAGCTAAAACCTTGAGCCCCAGGAGAGTTGTGAGCTGACCCAGCTGTGCCTGTGGACACAGTGTCCAAGGCTGCAGACAGATACCCAGGTTCAGACTGGACTGAACAGCTTGAGCTTCCTCCTCATCAGCTTGAGCTTCTTTTTGCAGGACCCACTGCCATCTGTGTGTCTACGTGCCCAGTGAGAGAGCTGGCAGGGAGCCTGCGGAGACACACTGTCATTCTTAATTGAATTCAATTGCCCCTATTTTGAGGTTTCTTTTTCGAATTCCTGCAATCCAGAAAAACAGGAAACCCAGGTTTTACCCTTATGGCTTAAGGAGGGGCAGCCTATGCCCCAGTGCTGTCCTTCCTCTCTTACAAACTCAGTGACCTCAGTCGTCCTCCCCAGCACCCCTGTCGAAGTGACCCACCCAGCTCCACCCCTATTTCCCTGGCCTTCCACACCTGAGGAGGCACAGGACTCGCATTTCTGGAGACAGACCAACCATTAGGTCCTGAGCCCTCCCATCTCTCTAGTTATTGAAGTTACCTGAAGGGGCTTGTTTGTCTGTGAGCATCAAAGCCCAGTAAGAAATGGACAGGAGTTTGAAGCCAAGAAAACAGGTATTTATTAAGGAGAAGGCACCATGCCCAGAGTCACAGGTAGCTAATGCTTAAAGCCAATGCTTTAAGCTAATGCTGGCTTCCGCTATAACTTCTAGGGGGTGGGGGTATACAACGGGGAAAAATCATTAATCTTGGTGACTAAGGGAGGTAAGTTAGGGTCACGGTCAGGGTCGTGGTCTCTAGAGATTGGTCAGCAGCTAGGTTAGGGGCATAGTTGAACATTGCGCATCTGGTCTTGAGGTCAGCCATGGCACTGCTTCGTCTGGTTTGCAAGGGTTGGGGTGGTGGGGCGTTGTGGAACTGAAACACAACTGCGGCCTAGATGTTACCTCTAGATTGGGAAACTTTGTCTCTGCGGTCAGTAGAGCCAAGGCTTTCTTTCTAAGAGTACTGGACCAGAACCTCATTGTCCTGAGGCCTAGCGATCAAGCAAGGAGAAGGAGGTAGGTGAGTCAGGGGCTGAGACCAGTTTGAGTCAAAGGAAAAAAATCAAAATAAAAGGGCAGATTAAAAAAAATAAGGACCCTAGGTTACAGCAGGAGCCACCCTCATTGCTAACAAGAGGCCCCACGTAGACACGGTAGCCTCCTCCCCCGCACCCCCTACAGCTAGTGGTACCAGTGTTAGGGGAGAAGAGGGCGTGCCCGCTGGTCAGAAGTCCAATCAGAGCAGGCAAGCAAACCAGGCCGGCTCCAGTGGCCACTCAGGCACAGGCTGACCGCATTGCCTGCTTTAGGACTGGGCCAGCTTCCTGCCAATCAGGGGCGGGGCAAGCGGGGGCTCGGCCAGTAGCGGCAGGCGGTCGTGTCAGGCCCCTGCTGGCGGTCCCGGCGGCGGCCGGGCTATCCTGTCCTGCGGTCTGAGGGCGGGGCGGCTTGCCGCAGCGCTCGGCTCTCTCAACCCCCCTCACCCGACCCCCGGCTCCGGTCGCCCGCCCGCGTCATGCCAGGCGGTGCTCCACGCTAGTGCCGCCGGGTCCGTTGCCCGCCTGCCTAAAGCCGCGCCCACTGCCCAGAGCCAGAGGGATGGTGGTAGTCACGGGGCGGGAGCCAGACAGCCGTCGTCCGGACGGTGCCATGTCCAGCTCCGACGCCGAAGACGACTTTTTGGAGCCGGCCACCCCGACGGCCACACAGGCGGGGCACGCGCTGCCCCTGCTGCCCCAAGAGGTACCTGGACGGAGGCGGGGTGGGGGGGTGTGTGGGAAGGGGCGCAGAGGGAAAAGTAGGTGCTGGGCGGAGCTGACCTTGGGATGTAAGCACAGCTGGGTTTGGAGATCAAAGGTCTGGCTGAGGGCGGCGCCCGAGGAGCTGGGCTCCCCTGCTCCCCAGCCCCGTCCCCACCGTCAAATGCACCAGGTGTCTCTTCCCTGCCCCAGACATCACCTGGTCCCAAACCCCCTTCTTCCAGTCCTCACTGCCCATAAGGTTGATTTACTTCTCGGAAAAGATAACTTGCCCCAAGACATGATAGTGCCTTCTAGAAAATCCAAGAGGCCTTGGTGGTTACCCAAACCCGATCTCCAGCTGCTCTGAGAGTGGAGTAAGGGACTGTGTACAGGTAAGAAGCAGGCCAGCTGGTAGATGTGTCCACACTCACCTGACAGCTGCCTGGCTTTCCCTCACTAGCTGCTATGCCGTGGTGCATGGTGTCCTCCACTGGTCTTAATGTGAATGACAGTATCATATTTACACCCAAAATGACCCTTAAGAGAAGGGGAAAGAGGAGGGAGGGTGGGGTGCTCCAGGGCACTGAAGATAGACTAGGAAGGAGGAACTAAGGTAGAGCCAGATAGGGGAACATGTGATGTGTGGAGATGGGAGAATGGACAGAACCCCAGAGGGGCGGGGCAGGGCTGGGTGAGGCTTTGAGGAAGCAGATTGTGTTATCTGGGGGTTAGAAGTTCATACATTTAATATCATGGGGCACTTGGGAAAATGAGCAAAACTCAATATGGAGCAAGCACTTGGATCGGTATGGGTATGAGGTATTCTTGGGAAAGGTTTAAATGAAATGTAGAGTTATCCCCAAACAATATTTGAGTCCTTGGTATGCACATAGAATAATTTTAGAGGAGCTATAGATAAGCAGAAGGCATTTCCTGTCCTATGGGTGCAGAAGAGTAACAGTACATATACACATGGAACTGTAAATACTTATCTATTTCATTCATTCATTTAATGCATATTTGAGTTAGACACTGCACAAGGTCCTGGGTAACTTTTAGTTAATGTATATTGACCCTACTTTATTCACAATGAATTTGAAAGTTGGGAAAAAGGACCTACTAGATGAATATGCATAGACTGTCACTGGAGCCACTGAGATGTTGCAATATAGAAAAATATGCACTGGGACAAATTTTAATTTGATCTTGAGGAGAAGAGTTGGGAAATTAGAGAGAACAGGCCTTGTTTCTTTCAAAATCACAAGGAGGGAAAGATGTAAAAAAAGAAAAAAGAACAGAAAAGGTCCTGAGCATTTTAGGGAGAACCTACAGCTTCTCAGGACAAATCTATTCCTTCATTCCCTGTTCTTCATCCTGCCCTTGCCTCCAGAACCTTAGCTGGACTGGGGATTAATGTAACTCCAGATGAGGAAGGAATTATTCAACAAACATCTAATCTATGAGACCTGCTGTGGGTGGCCTCATGATTGGGGAACAAGATGTCGTCCCTGTCCTCGGGAAGCTTGGGGTCTAGGAGGCTGGGCTGACAGAAGAAAATAACCACCAGTGTATTGTGTTAGGCACGGTGGGGGCACAGTGGAGGGCGTGTTTAATTAACTCTGTCTTGGGAGCTGGCAAGGGGCAACAGAGCAGAAATGCTGAGAGTAGTGGAACTTGAATAGAAACTCTTAGAATGAATGGATGCTGCTAACCTATACAGTGCCTTGGTGCGAATTAGAAAAAGGGCACACATTTGGGCTAGCAGATCCCTCTCATGTAGGCACCCTTCTGCAATGAACAATGTGCACCACCAGGGAGGGCACTTGCGTTTGCTAGATGGACAAAGGGGGAGTGGTAAGAGCATTTTGTACAGAGAAGACAGCATGAGCAAGGGCACAAAAAATGGTAAATTCAGGAAGTGAAAGGAGAACAAGTGAATGAAGGCTTTGAACTATGGAGCAGAGATAGTAGGATTGGGGTGGGGAGACCTGATTTAGGAGCTATCAGGGTAGGGGATTCAAAGGATGTGGCCACTGGTGAGGGTGGGGAAAGAGAGGAGAAAGCAGAGTGTTCAGAAAGACTCCTGGGTTTGGGTTTTGGGTGACTGAGTGAACGGTGAGGCTTTAATCAGACCCAAGAAGACTGCAGATGGAGCAGCCCAGCTCTTATTTTTCTTCTCTGGCTGAACATGCAGCTGTTTTTTTCCAGTTTCCTGAGGTTGTTCCCCTTAACATCGGAGGAGCTCACTTCACCACACGCCTGTCCACCCTGCGGCGCTATGAGGACACCATGCTGGCGGCTATGTTCAGTGGACGTCATTACATCCCCACTGATGCTGAGGGCCGGTACTTCATTGATCGGGATGGCACACACTTTGGGTATGTTTCTCCCTCTGTGATCATCTTTGTAGTCCTAGCAAGGGAGTGGCCGTAGCATGGGGTATGGAGCTGTAGTATCTTCCATAGTGCCTGAAGAGGAGATAACATCAGACAGAATTTAACAAATGTGCCTGTTAAATTGGATCAAAAAGTTTAGTTTCCTTTCCAGAGGAGACAAGCACAGCTGGAAAAATCCCAGGAAATACATACTGGCTGGATGTGATGAAACCGCTTCTACCCGATGTAATTTAAGACTGCAAAGTCACGGGTCTTTGTGGAAAGGAGTAGGCGCGATCCCACCTACAGGTGGGGGAGTTCCAAAACGACTTCTCAGAGAGGACCCTCGGGTCAGATTCTGGACTCAGCATTGCCGTTAGGGAGGAGGTGTGGTGCGTGGCAGAGGTTCCCAGACCTCCTTCAACAGTTTGAAACAAAGAGACAAAAAGGGTGAGGGTGGTGCCAGCATGGGGTTGCCATCCTTTAATGTTACCAAGAAAAGTCTTAAAAAACCCCAAATGACCTTCGATTATTACTGTCATTTTAACACTAAAACATGGAAAAGAAAGACAGAATCTCAAAAAATAAATAGCCTTTCCCTAGAAAGAATTTCTGACAACCTTACCCGTATACAATGTAGAGACTTTTTATTTCAGTTTCCTTGTTTGTGGAATGAGAAATACTTACAGCTGCCCTGCAGGTCTGTCATGTGGATGAAATAAAGAGCTGTGGTGTGACTCCTGGCCAGGTTCTTCCAGAGGATAGGCTGAAGCTCTTTTCCATTTAAGTCTGACTTTGGAGATGACTAGAGAATGAACGTGGTCCTTGACCTTGAACAAAATGACCAGGGAGGCAGAGACTCTCCAGTCACTACACCTCTGTGATGGCCTCCAAGTAAGATTTTCCACATTGGGAGAAGGGTCATTTTTATCCTCAGAAGGAGCCTCAGGTCAAATAATTTGCTTTGAATCTGAGTTTCCCCATTGGGTTGTCAGCTGCCTCTAGTGCTGAGAAAACAAAGTGTCACATCGCCCTGCAGAGCTATAAAAAGGTTTTTGTTCGCAGGCTGTTTGGGGGAGGACAGTGCTAGCCCCAGCTGGCAGCTTCCAGACACTCCTGGCTGGGCCTTGCCTTGAGGGTGTATTTTTCAGAACTTAACCAAGCTTTGCTTAAGATCCTAGAGGCCCGATTTTGGAAGGGATTGTGGGGAGGGGGAATAGGGTCTGGCTTTAAGCTGATGTGCCCTTGCTCAGGTGGCCGTAGTTGGAGAGTGGCTGGGCCTGGCGAGGGTGTGGGGCAGAAAGCAGGATACTGTGGCATTTATCCTCAGATGGCTGGGCTCCAGTGGCCTATGATTCATCATCAGCAGATGAAGTTGGTGAAGGACTCAGATAAAGTAAAATAGGAATTTAGGGCATTTGGTGAAGTAAATTTCCCTGCTGGCCCCCAGCATCCACCACGGAGGCTGCTCAGGCCTCCACTTGGGGCGGTTTCACGTTGTGATCAGTGAGGAGCTCTTTGGACTACAGTCCGGACTGTGTCTACACGCAGGCTAACTGTGGCTCCTTGAGCAAGGATGTTCCTAAACCTCTTTGAGCCCCACATTTCTCTCACTTATAAAATGGACATAAGATGGCACTTACCCCATATTATTGAAAGGATTCAGTGGAATAACACATAAATATTAGCTGATATAGATTAATACTAAGTGAGTATTAGCATTATGGTCGTAGACTAACTATAGAGGTAACAGCTTAATCTTAGTGTTTACTCATATGTCCATACAGAAATGTCCTTCCCACACCTTCCATTGATGGATCTGATTATTCTTAGTGCTAAAGAATCTGAAAAGAGAATTGGAAGAACTGAATTTTTAATTTAATTTAATTTTGTAAAGATTCTATTTATTTTTTTTTAGAGAGAGGAGTGAGGAAGAGAGAGAAACATCAGTGTGTGGATGCCTCTTGAGCGCCCCCTACTGGGGACCTGATCCATAATCCAGGCATGTGCCCTGCCTGGGAATCAAACCTGCAACCCTTTGGTTCCCAGGCTGGCACTCAATCCACTAAGCCACATTAACTAGGGCAAGAACTGAATTTTTTAAAAAGAAAATGTGGAATGTGATTTTGTTCATTCCTGGAACCAATTTGTTCAGATGTTAGGTTCAGGCATTTGATCTCTAATAGCTACTGAATAATAGTTACGGCACGGATTTGTAGAAGATGTGGAACTCTTCGATATTGCTAGTGGGAGTGTAAAACACTACAATCACTTTGTTAAACATGCACTACAACCGAACAATTCTACTAATATTGACCTAGGAGAAATTGGTGTATGTGTTCACAGCAAGTCTTATATAGGAATGTTTATCACAGCTTTACTCCTAAGAGCCCCAAACTGTTCAAATGTCCATCAACAGGAGAGTGGGTAAATAAGTTATAGTACACACAGCCATACAATGATGGTATTCTGCTTAGCAATACAAAGTAACAAACTGCTATTACACACAATATAAGTATCAAAAATATTAGGTCAAGGGAAAGAAGCCAGACACAAAAGTGAACTTACTGTGTGATTCTACTCACATGAATTTCAAGAAGAGACAAGGGCACATACAATAATCAACCAACAAATGCACAAGTAAGTGCAACAACAAATTTGTGTTCTCTCTCTCAAATCAATAAAAAAAAAGGCAAGGTGAATCAATAGAGTAGTCACCTCTGAAGAAGTGACTGGGAAGAGGCATGAGGAACCTTGAAGGAGATGGAAATGTTCTGTATCTTGAGCTAGGTGGTAATTGTATGGGTATATTCATCCATTTATTGAATATTATTTACCTCAATTAAAATATATACAGGGTGGGGCAAAAGTAGCTTTACAATTGTTCGTATAGAAAGTAATACAATAATAAATAATACTGTGTTTTGTATACTCAAAATTATAAACCTACTTTTGCCCCACTCTGTGTATTAAGAGGCTAGTAATGTTTTTTCATTATTACTATATGTACCTAATAATAATAATAATACAGAATATACCCAGTAATAATTTTAATTATAGTAATGATACGACTAAAAAGAACTATTAACACTCATTGAGAACTTACTCTGTGCCAGGTATTTTCTAAGCACTTTTTATGTACTAGTTCATTTGATCCTGCTATCATTATGGAATAGTTTTCTTATTTTCCCCCATTTTACAGATGAGAAAATCAAGGCACAGAAAGGTTAAGTTTACTTACCTAGGGCTACATAGCTGGCACTCTGGTTCCAGGTTCTGTGCTCTAACCACTATGTGGCACTGCCCAGTTCCATTGGTGAGCTGCTTCTCACCAACACCCTTTTCTTCCTGCTCAGAGATGTGCTGAATTTCCTGCGCTCAGGGGACCTGCCGCCCCGGGAACGTGTGCGGGCTGTGTACAAAGAGGCCCAGTACTACGCCATCGGGCCCCTCTTGGAGCAGCTGGAGAACATGCAGCCACTGAAGGGGGAGAAAGTGCGCCAAGCCTTTCTGGGGCTCATGCCCTATTACAAAGGTGAGGGGTCAGCTGCCCAGGACAGTGAGGGTAGGGGAAGGAGGGTTGCAAGGCATCTGTCAGTGCCTAGCTCTCCACCAGCACAAGTGAGTCCAGGGTTCACGTGTATTACTCAAGAAGGGAGAGAATCCCACTCCCTTTCTGCCCTTCCCTCTTGGTCGCACTGGGAAGATACAGGTTCAGGAAGGCTCGCCTTGCCTGTGATGGTCATCAAATCACATTTCAAATGGACAGTCCTCATCCATCCTTGCGCAGTAGAGAACCAGGGTCCCTCTTTAAGTCTTTATCCTACATAGGCCCACAGAGTCCCTTCCCCCAGGAATCTGTCCCTTCCCTCTTGGATCCTGCTGTCACTTGGCCTCTCTGTGCCCTCCCACTGCCTTGCCCCACTCCCCACCTGCCACCCCCCATCACAGTGATGGCTGCTTTGTTCACCCCGTAGACCATTTGGAGCGGATTGTGGAGATTGCCCGGTTGCGCGCAGTACAGCGGAAGGCCCGCTTTGCCAAGCTCAAGGTCTGTGTCTTCAAGGAGGAGATGCCCATCACCCCTTACGAGTGTCCACTTCTCAACTCTCTGCGCTTTGAGCGGAGCGAGAGCGACGGGCAGCTGTTTGAGCACCACTGTGAAGTGGATGTGTCTTTCGGGCCCTGGGAGGCTGTGGCTGATGTTTATGACCTGCTGCACTGCCTGGTCACAGACCTCTCAGCCCAGGGCCTCATCGTGGACCACCAGTGCATTGGGGTGTGTGACAAACACCTCATCAACCACTACTACTGCAAGCGCCCCATCTATGAGTTCAAGATCACATGGTGGTGAGTAGTCTGGGTAGGGACTAGAGTCCCTTCAGGGAAGGTGTCCTTTCCCCTTCGTGGCTCTGGGAGTCCGTTCCCTAGAAGGGCTACTGATTGCTCAGAGCCGACCGAGGGGAAGACTGAGTCCGGAGGCACCGCTCCAGTGGACGGAGGTGCAGCAGCGTTAGTCTCCCCTGCCGTTCCTGGGGGTCAGGCTCAGGGCTGTGGCCCGTGGGGACTTGGTACTTGCACTCACCTGGCCTTTCTTCCAGGCACGGCAGTCTTCTCCTGAGGCCAGTGGGGTCTGGCTAGCTAGGGCGCGGCTAGGAAGTGCAGAGAGGTTTTGTCACTCTCTTGACCTGGCAAGAGAGTGGCTGCCCTTTTTAGAACCACATTACCAAAATAATTTAGGTATAGTCACTTCCTGAACCCTGTTCGGGCAATTCCTTCCTCGTTCCTCCCTTGTGCTCAGTGGATGGGTTTAAACGTAGAACGTGACGGGATTTACCCAAGTAGCCACTCCACCGTCCCTGGCTGAGGAAGGAGTATCTCCTCCCCCTCTTCCCCAAGAACAGTCCCGTGCTTTGTTTTGAGATGTGAAACTCTTTTTCTCATGAAACCTATTCACCACTTTTTGGAGATGTAACTATAATTGCCAAAACATATACCAGGTTGGCCTTAGAAAAGCACAATGTTTACAGCCCTGCTTTGGGCCTTGGCTTCTCCTATGTTCCACCAACCTTCCTAGCGTGAAGGGTTATCTTCTCAGAGGGCGGGCTTGTATTCAGAGGCAGAAGGGAATAGACATCTACATCTGTTATCTTTGCGGTGTAACATCCTCCCCGGAGGCTCAGAATACCCTCTTGGCCGCCATTTCATCTGTCAGGATCCAGTTTGTGGTGAGCCTCCTTGATGGGGTCCCCCTCTTTTTAAAAAAAATACTTCTTTTTATTTTTCAATTACAGTTAACATATAATATTAAATCAATTTCAGATGTATAGCATAGTAGTTGGACATTTATCTACCTTACAAAGTACCCATATGACACCATAGACTTATTACAATATTATTGACTATATGCCCTATGCTGAACTTTCCATCCCCAGGACTATTTTTTTTCAATTACAGTTTACATTCTATATTATTTTGTATTAGTTTCAGCTATACAACATAGTGGAACCACCCCCTCTTTTTAAAAAAAAAAAAAGATTTTATTTATTTTTAGAGAGAGGGGAAGGGAGGGAGAAAGAAGGGGAGAGAAACATCAGTGTGTGGTTGCCTCTCGTGCGCCCCCTACTGGGGACCTGCCGGACAATCCAGCATGTGCCCTGACTGGGAATCAAACCAGTCACCTTTTGGTTTGCAGGCCGGCACTCAATTCATTGAGCCTCACCAGCCAGGGCTCTTTTTTATTTTTTAATTTAATTTTTATTGTATTTGTTTCTACTGCCATTTAATCCCCTTCTACCTCCCTCTCCTCCCCATCCTCCCTTCCTTTTCTCAAACCTTGCTTTATCCCACTAACATTCCGCTTCTAGAAGAGAGTCTGTCCTGAAGAAGTAAAGAAAGGGCTGGGTGAGAGGCACAGCTATCCCAGGAGCTGTAGGAAGACAGCAGCAAACCTCCATTATGTTTCACTGCCCACATTTCAGAGAGAGATCTGCAAGGGTCTGCTCCCACTGCAGTTTCTTCTTGCTCTGTCTGCAGCCTGGGGCTAGTAGTCAGGGTGTGGACATGCATCTCCTAAAGGAAGACCGAGCAGCACCAGTAGTGGGAATGTAACATTTGTGCGCTGCAGTAAGGGCTTCTCCCTTTATTCATCTTGTACTTGACCATTTCCAGCTGTTTGTGTAGGGAGATTTTTTTTACGTGTGAAAAGCTGGCGAGGACAGCCTCACTGGTCTCAGCCTTACAAGAACAGATCGGTGAGGTAGGGAAGAGGCAACTGAAAATGTCTTCATTCTTCGGAGGAAGAGAAGGCCAAGCCCTGGGACCTTGGCTGAATTCCTTCCTGGGGCAATGACCTCCTGGCCCTTGTGTGGGAGCAGAGATTCCAGGGCATGTTTTCACACTCTTATATTGTGTTCTTGTACGAGGGGAGCAGAGGTATAGACTGAGATCTAAGAGAAAAAGTACAGTTAGTTGTGCTGGTTCCGAGATACGTGTTCTCTCTACTGTTCTCATCCACAGTAGGCGTGCTTCTCTGGAGCTGATGTCCCTGCTTCAGCCCAACATCATGGCTCTTGCCTTGTTCTAACAGTCAAGTCTTTCATTTAAGTTGCTCTGATTGGTGTAACTGCCTACTACAAGTTCATTTTTTGACAGACACTGAGGCAAGCTGTTCAGGAGAAAGTGTGAGTAGAGAGCACATAATTAAGCCCATTGCTTTCAGTAATCTGGCCTTGACGCCCCCTTCCCCTTCCACCCCCTGGCACAGCACAGCACATCATATCACATCACATCACAGTGCCTGGTTTTTTAGAGCCTGTACATGTAGGACTGGGAGTGGCTGGTATTTGAGGAAAGGCAGGTTTGCTCAAACACAGGCTCTGGAAGACTTTCTTGGGGCTACAGGGATGCCGTCCCTGTGCTTCTCACTAGAGATGCCCCTGTTTCTCTGTCCCCCTGTGATGTCCTCAAGGTAGTGTGCTCTGTGCCATTTGTGGGGAGGCGAGGTTCTCGGCCAGTAGCTCAGAGGAGCAGGGACACTGGTATCCAGCTTAGAGCCCCTTGTAAACAGAGTAAAAGAATTCAGTGGCCCGGTTTCGCCCTTCTCTTGTAAGAAGCTGAGACCAGTCTTCAAAGTGCTTTTGGTTGTAGTGGGCTGTGGCAGCACCCTCCTAACGCATTGTCTGTGAGGAAGTGGTTTCTCCCCGCCAGATCCCTTTTTAACTCTGAATGGCTGGCCCAGAGTGTTAGAAGGGTTGGATCAGGAAGGAAGGTTCCAAAGCTTGACTGCTTCTCCCTGATCCTGACAGGGGACTAGATTCATCCTGCTGTGAAACAGCCCAGTGGTTACCAGTGGGTCAAAGCGCCTGCCTGTGGAACTTCCCTTTTGACTTTGGGCACCTTTTCTCCCAGGTTCCATCTCACTGATTGGGGAGGTGAAGTTTTAGGGGATAGGACTAATGGCAACAAAAAAGACGGAAACAAAACCCCATGAAATACATTCTATCACACCAGTAGAGGAGTTCTGTGGGTAACGCTCTACATAGAAGAGAGGAATCGACGCCGTCCTTACTTTACCTCTGGTAGGTCCACCAGGCGGTGCAGTGCTCATTGTTTCAGGAGCAGTCAGCTGTGCTCTGAAAAGCTTCCATTTTCTTCCTGGAGTTTGGGATGTTCTGGGAGCTGTCTGAGCCTTCTGCCTCAAGCTAGTCAGGTGTTAACAATGTTCCTGTTCTGGGTTGCTCCTTGGAGGACTGGGAAATTGACATCTGTAAGCCACAAAGTGGGTGGGGTGCACTTCCCTGTGTGATCTTGGTCTCAGCTGGATCCTGATGAGGCTGGTACACAACAGAACAAAAACCATTCCCACCAAGCATTTTGATCCCAGTTAGAATTTCAAATATCCTCCTCCCGCATATCTCCTGTCTCATCTTTCTTGGGCACCATTTTGCTAGGGGTCTTTCAGGAAGAAAGTGGTCCCTGCCTCATGATCCTTAAAAGAGAGAGGCTTTATTCATCAGAGGCAGAGTACTGGGAGCTGGGGTGGGAGAAGCACTTTTTGGAATTCTGGAAGAAACATATGTATATACATGTTAATGGGGGGAAGGGTGGGTTGGCAGGGGGCTGGAGGGGGCGGGAACAAAGACTGGGTGTAGTAACAGGCAGTTGCCTCTGCAGTGTGGGAGGTCCCCAAATGCATTGTCTTCTGTATGGTGCTGGGTTTCTGTACACAGTAAACACTTACATGTTCTTCTATTACTGTCTGTGAGTGCTCTGGTGCATGGAGCCGCCGTGCCCTCCCGTGGCATTAAAGTCAACAATGAGAACCTGGGTGCTGTGCCTTTCTTTTTTGGAGACTTACTCTCATTCTTCCTCAGCCCCTCACTTTGCTAGGAAATATGTCTTCATTTCTCCTTAAAATGTGCTGTGTTTAGGGATGCCATACTTAACAAAACAGGCTCTTCCCTGAGATTAGCAGAGGAACCTCCACCCTGACTTGAAGTTAAAGGGGGTGGGCCCGTGGACCCCCCTCTGTGGTTGCTCCAGCCTTGACCGTGTTCCAGGGAGGAGAGTGCCTGGGCAGACAGCTCGGCCCTCTGCTGTTGAGAGGGCTCCGGGGAAGACGATGGCGCAGCTGCACAGTCACTTGTACGGTTCACGACTGTGTCAGTAGCTCTGACAGAAACCCCTCCTGTTGGATCGCCGCTTTTTACTGCGGGGGAGCTGAGTCACTCTAACTGTACATGAGCCTCAGTGGTTAAGACCCTTCCTTGGGGAAAATGGGTATCAGTTGCCCTTCCTCTGGAAGCAGAGTTTTGTCACCTTCCTGGCTAATGAGTGTCCTGATCGGGATGCCCCTTGGAGTCACGTCACGGATTCGCCCAGAAAGTGAATCCGTGAGCGCTGAAGTGCTGGGCGGTGCCGCCCTCCCACTGCTTCCCTTAAATCTCTGGTTATTTTAGCTTTTAAACAAAAACACTGTAGCATCTGTGCCGTATGTATTCCCTGACCTAATTACTGTACAACGCTCACATAGTAATAATACACTAATAATGTCTTACAAATCGGGAACTGAAGCTCGTGGAGGTGTAATTTCCCTGAGGACATATAAGCAGGAAGTGGCAGAGCTGGGATGCAAACCCAGAGCCCGTTTCTGAAATCCTCACGGCTGTTCCCCAGCAGAGCCCTCCCTTCTGCCTGGCAGCTAGCTCACTGTCCCACCTCTGAGGCTCAGGGTTTCACCCGCCTAACCTATAAAGATTTGCAAAGCAAATACTCTAGAAGGAATACTAGAAGATTGCCTTAGACGTGTGGTCTTAAGTAGCCTGGAGCATTGAGATAGATGAGGCCCCCCACAGTGGAGGATGACGTAGCAGCTGGGTGGAGGCTCCCTGGCTGGACACTGTGGTGGCACAGTCTGAGCCAGCCCACGGGAATCGGACTCGTGCAGCCTACAGGACTAACCACACGTGCTGTGCAGCTTGACCTCAGAGGTACACCCAGGGTCACGGCCCTTCTTCAGGGACCCCTGGTAGGTTGAGAGAATCATTGAGTGGGAGACTCTAGTTTAGCTCAGGGGACATCGGGTGCCTGACTTGGGGCTCATGGCCCTTGGACTCCAGGTCTCTGCTCTGCCTGTGTGTCCTTTGTCATCATTTTGAAGATGATGACCTTTTAGCTAGCTTTACACACTTTTGCATTTTGCTGTGTTTAACTTACATCCCGTTCCTTTGGCTTTTACTTAACTTGCTGTCCTTTGACTCCTTATCATTTTGTTTCTCCTGTCATGTACTTGAGCTTTCTCTTTTTTTAAACATGATTTGAAACTTTTTCTTTCTTAGAGTCAGAGCTTATCCTTTTTTAAAAAAATTCTTATAGTTGCCATTCAATATTATGTTAGTTTCAGGTGTACAACATAGTGGTTAGACATTTATGTGCCTTATGAGTGATCCCCAGGAAGTCTTGCACGCACCTGACACCATGCGTAGTCACGACGTCACTGACCATACTTCCTGGGCTGCATTTTACATCCCTGTGACTATTTGGTAACTGACAATAGGTATTTCTTAATCCCTTCCACTTTTTCACCCACCCCTCCACCCCAACCTTTCCCATCTGGCAACCATTTGTACTCTGTATCTATGAGTTTGTTTCTGTTTTGTTTGTTCATTTAGTTTTTTAGATTCCACGTAAGTGAAATGCTATGGTATTTGTCTTTCTTTGATTTATTTTACTAAACTTTATTTCTAACATAACTTCTAAGTGAAGTACCTGTATGCACAGGATGCCAATGAAGGTAGCTCTTGTTCTGAGCAGGAGTAATTATGTGCTTCCCCCTTTTCTCTAGTCATTTCTACAATGATCTTATTAGCTGTGAACATTAGGTACATCATTTTTCCCTTTAGAGGAATATCTTCTAAAATCTAAATACAAGGAAAAACTGACCGGGCTATTATCAAGCTTTTACCTTTCCTTCCAAAATGTCCCCTCACCCGCTACACAAAATTGCAGTAAATGCAGCCTTAGGAACAGAGTATTTCCATTTGGGGCTGCTAGGGACCTCACACACATGACAGGATCAGAGATTTCAAACCCCCCCCCTCCCCAAGCACCTAATAGTAAGAGGACTGTTGTGTACCAGGAGGAACTCCAACACAGCTGCGAGGAAGACTTTGGATTGAACCGTCTTGAGCCATCAGAAGCACTGCACAAGGAGGGCCCACAATCAGGTTATGATGCACATTTTCTAGCCTTCTGGGATCTCAGTAGCAGCCTGACTTACACCTGTCAAGCCACAACCTTCAGAGAAGTCTAATGTATTACAGACCTTGATGTTTTGTTTCGTGGATCTCACCAGGTGACTTGGCTCCAGCAGATCTTTGGAATAAACATGCCCATACTTCTTTCAGTTACTATTAAAATCAAGAAATAAAACCCCAACATACCACAAAACTTGGAGCTTGACATCTATTAGAAGAAACTTACAAGTTGGGTCAAACCTTACACCTTTGTTATTTTTGTAAAGGGAGCGGAATGGTGTCATGGGTGGGCTTAAGTGTCTATCCACCTCCGTACATGCCTTTATCAGTGTGTTTCTCAGCATTACATCCAATCGACAGCTGCACCTTGGCTTATTGTCAAGGTGCACACTCCGCGTGTGCACGTCGTGGGGGCTTGCGTTCCCTCCTCTCAGGTCAGTTCCACCTCCTCCCTCTGCTCCTGACTGCCCTGTCTGTGGCATGTCATAGCTGATTGGCCACTTCTGGCCATGTATCATTAGCATCTGGTAGCCCGCTGTGGCAGAGACACTGTGCTTCTTACTCTCAGGTAAGTGCTTTCTGCATTGGGATCCCTGGCCTTCCATTTCAGCTTTCTCATCTGGCCTGCTAGCTTTCGGAGGGCATTTTTAGCCCCTCTCTAAGCTCTGGATCCACCTCCACAGGTGCAGCAGAGGATGCCCACAGGACCCACTCACTGAGCAGACAAGTTCCACCCTCCTCCACCCCAGGAGGGGGGAACTGAAATACTTTACCTGAAAACCGAGTTTACCTAACAAAAATATGAGCTTCCCTGGTGGCTGACCACATCACTATTAGCTGAAATGAGGGTGGCATTATTCACTTGGCACTCCCAAGACAGAATGTATCTGCTTCCAGGCATATTCAGGGAACGTTCCACCCAGTTGCCTAACATTATTCTTCAAAGTGCAGCTGTATTTGGAAACCCACTGGTCCAGAGAGACAGAACACTGAGGAGTCCCCTCTGTAGTCACCTGCAGGAATATTCCACCACTTCCCTTAGCTGGGCCTTTAGCCCAGAGGATACCTTGGGGTGGTATCCTCAGAATCTGAATTTACCATCTGATTCTGAACCCTTGCCAGTGGACTTCCCTGCTGGGATGACTATCCTGATCCCTTTATGGCAGCAGCACCCAAGGGTTAACCTGAATTTGTGGATTAAGGTTGGATATGGAATTTCCAGGTAAGTCCAACCAAGGAATGACACAAGAGTATCACTTAGGTGCAAGGCTTCCCAGGTTTCCGGGGCTTATAGGCAGTGCTGGTTCATGACCCTCAGCTTCTTCACTTGACCATTCTGTCGTTTTAGGAGGTGGGTTCCCCGATCCCTCGCTAAGGAGCCAGCAATCCAATAGCTGCAAACCCTGCACATCTTTTCTCCTACCCTGGTCTTACACCACCATGGCACCTTCAACACCTTGGTAGTGTCACAAGGAGGCACAGCATAGACAATGTCTGTCCCTTGTTTCTACAATACATCTCCTTGATGCTGGTACTGGCCGAGGCCAACACCACTTGTGGATCTAAGAGCTGCAATATCAACAGATGCAAGGGCTAGAGGCAACATCTGAAAGAACCCCTTCAGGGATGTCTGCTCACAATAGCCCAGAGCAGTGGAGGTAAAACTGGAAGCTTGGTTCACACAGTGAAGGCTGGCTATGTGTCTCGAACATTATGACTTCAGAAGATGCTTCATTACATATGCAAGAGCCCAAGAAGCCAGCAGAGGAATTCCTGCTTTGGTTGTAGCCGACAGAGAAAAGCCACTGCAAACTGCAGGTAGGACCTACCGGCAGCAGAGGCCAGCCCAAACCCAGAGCTTCCCAAGGTGGATATAAAGTAATTGCATCCTCTTACAGTGGCTGAGTGGTGTGGCAGGAGAACAAACTGAACTCACGTGCTCCTGAGCCCCCTTATTTTCATCTCACGTGTGCCTTTACTTCTTCACCCGTTCAAAATGGAAAAATAACAGAGACCTCTTGGTACTTTATATCCAAGATATCAATCTCTTGTGTCTCCTTTGGTGATCTTGCCTGAATTGTATTTAGAGTTATTTGTATTAGGAGGAGAAAAACAGCACACTAATTTGAACAATTTATATCTTTAATATTAAGAACAATTATAATGGTAATGGAGTAACGATGAATTGGCTAATAAAGAGGAGCAATAACTATAAACAATATAGGAGCAGCACGTATAAGAAGCAGACACCACTACCCTTAGGGCTGAGATAGAGGATCCAGGAAAGAACACCCCGAGCTGACAGTCAGACGTGTTTGGGGAGGGCATGACGATGGCTCACTGAGTGGCAGAAAAGTCATGGGGAGTGCTGTGCTGTCGGAAGTGGCTGGAAAACTACCCTGGAGGGTGTGGGGGAAATCTGTTCATGGGAGCTGTCTTGCGGGAGGCACTCCACTACAAAACCCAAGGGGAGAGCTGGGGGAAGCTGTTGGCCTCCTGCTGACAAGCACGCACTGCAGGAGCTGGGTGCTGGAGAAGCTGTGAGCAAGTGCACCTGAACCACAAAGGAGTTTCTTCCCTCTTGCAATGTTCCACCAGTGGTCTCTGCTAACAAAGGTTTAATATTATGCTAATTGGCAAAGGAGACATTTTCAAAGGTCCCAACCCAATTTTTGCAGAGATGATGAAGTGGAGCTAAGAGACAATAACTGGTACATCATCTATATGTAGATGACTCCCAAGTTATTATCCTGCCCAGCCCTCTTTCCTCTGCCTCAAATTATGCATCTAATGATCTGCTCATACTGCTACTTAAATATCTGTTAGCCACCTCAAACTTAATACATCCAAATGGAATTCCGTAGTTCCCTTCCCCTCCCCAAATATCCTCATTTCATCTTCTCTATCTGAAGAAATGTCACTACCATCCACTCAGTCAAGGAAAACGTGAGCGTCATCTTTGACTCCCCTCCTTACCTCACCTGCTACTTGCAATCCATCACCCAAGTACTTGAATCCACCTTCAGGATGTATTTTGAAAACATTCACAAATTTACATGTTACATACTCAGTGACACCAATAGTTATTTTTTGCCTATGTCTATTTCCTTTCAAATAAGCTCCCTGAGCCCTGGCCAGATGGGTCAGTTAGTTGGAGCATCTCCCTGTACACCAAAAGGTTACAGGTTCAATTCCTGGTCAGAGCACATACCTAGGTTGCAGGTTCGATCCTCAGTTGGGGCACATAGGGGAAGCAATTGATGTTTTTCTTCCTTCCTCTTTCACAAATCAAACATATCCTCAGGTGAGGGTTTTTAAAAAAAGCTCCCTGAGAGCAGAGATTTTGTCTCAATTTACAACTTTATCCCAATGCTTAGAACAGCACCTGGAAAAAAGGTGCTCATTCAAGGTCTGTCAAATGGTTTTCCAGTATATGGACAGGAGACCCAGGGCATCTTAGTGTTACCAGGCCCTGTGATTAAAGTCAGTGGGAAACTACAACTCATTTTGGGCAGGATAACTAATCGCCCTTCATGAATGGAAGTTTGGGTCACCCCACCAGATAGATTAAATATGGAGAATAAGTATGATTTACAGAGATGCATATGGGTGTCAAGTTGGCACAGGATATAGTTGTGATGGTTAATTTTTTTGACAATTTTATTTATTTTTAGAGCAAGGGGAAGGGACAAAGAGAGAAAGGGAGAGAAACATCGATGTTTGAGAGAAACATAGATCAGTTGCCTCTCACACCCTCCCACCCGGGGACCTGGCTTGCAACCAGACATGTGCCCTGATTGGAAATCAAACCAGTGGCCTTTAGGTTTGCAGGATGATGCCCAATCCACTGAGCCACACCAGTCAAGTCTGTGATGGATAATTTCATGTTTTAACGTGGTTGGGCCATGGTGCTCAGATGCTTGGTTAAATACTATTCTGGATGTTTGTGCAACAGTATTTTTACATGGGATTCACATTCAATCAGTGGTCTTTGAGTAAAGCAGATGGCCTGCAATAATGAGTGGAATTCATTCAATCAGTTGCTGCTAGGAATAATGGCTCAATACTATATAAAGTTAAAATTCCTGTCTGAGGCGCACATTACAATTTGAAACTATAGCAATGTGTTACAACCCACTGAATAAAATAAGAATACATGAATTCATTTTGATACAAGTAATTATAAAAAGAGGTAGAAAAGAAAATTCTCAATTAGAGTAAAATCTCAGCTAAGAAATACAGAAGGAATGACAGGGTTAGAAAATATCCCTTGTCCAGCAACCCTCAGGACTGATTTAGTTAAGAATCATCAATGGATTTTAAAGCTAATTCATCAAATTAAAAAAAACAACAGGATCTTTACATAGTCTCAAAGTATTCCCATACAAACCACCAATAAGTTTTGGAGATACCTGAAAGACTCAAACTTAATCATGTAACCAAAGTCGACATCAGCCAAATGGGACACACCAATGTCATGGGTGCCACCTATCTTGCCCTGAGAAGGACACAACATTATTTCTGTGATTTTCTGTTTCGGTCAAAAATGAATACCCTGGGTCTAATCATGAAAAAACATCAGACAAACCAAGGTAACCACTAAATATACAGAAAAATGAAAGAAGATAATCAAAATGGTAGGCTACAGAAATACAACTGAATACCAAAAAATTCAGAAATGATGAATTGAGGAACAAAAACATGTAAGGCACATAGGAAACAAGTAGCAAAATGGCAGAAATAAAGAATTATTAATCAATTTTATTATAAATTACTTCCAATTAAAAGCCAGATATTGGCAGAATGTATTTTCTAAGAAGTTCCATTGATAGACTATCTATAAGAGATTCATTTTAGATATAAAGATACAAAGGAGTTTAAAGTAAGAGGATGAAAAAATCCATGCAAACAAAGGACAGCTGAGGTGGCTATATTACTAGACAGGAGAGATTTTATATAAAATGGTTATGAGACAAGAAGGACATTAGATACTGAAAAGAAAGGAATCCAAAGATGATATTACAATTATAAGTATACATACACATACAACAGAGCCATAAGGGACAGAATTAAGGGAGAAATTGATAGTTCTATGATAATAGTTGGAGACTTTACTATCCCACTTTCAGTAATAACTAGAACCAGAGACAAGATTAATAGAGTACTTGAGCAACCCCGTAATCCAATTAGACCTAACAAACACATGTAGAATGCTTCACCCAACAATAATGGATTATACACTCTTCTCAAGTGTACCGAGAACACTGTCCAGGCTACAACATCTGTTAGGCCACAAAACAAGTCTTAAACTTTGAAAGACTGAAATCAAAATCTAATCACAATGGAATGAAACTAGAAATCAGTTACACAAGAAAATTTCACAAACGTGAAGATTAAAAAATATGCTGTTAAACGACCAATGGTCAAAGAAGAAATCACATGGGAAGTTAGAAAATACTTTGAGAAATATGAAAATAAAAACAATATACAAAACCTATGGAATGCAGTGAAAGCAGTACATTAAAAAATATCTCAAATAAAAAAGATCCTGAATCGATAACCTCACTATATACCTTAAAGGAATTAGAAAACTAAACCAAAGCTAATTGAAGGAAAAAGATTAGAGAGGAGATATATGAAATGAGGATAAAAAAACAAGAGAATATAGAAAATCATCAAAACTAAAACTTAGTTCTGTAAAAGGTCATCAAAATTCACAGCCCTGGCTGGTGTGGCTCAGTGGACTGAGTGCCAGCCTGCGAATCCAAGCGGGCACTGGTTCCATTCCCAGTTGGGGCATGTGCGGGCCAGGTCCCCAGTAGGGGGCGCACAAGAGGCCACCACACCTAGATGTTTCTCTCCCCCTCTCTAAAAATAAATAAATAAAAACCTTTAAAAAATAAATAAAAGGACAGTAAAATTGACAAATCTTTAGCTAAACCGACTGAGAAGGGGAGGGGCAGAGGTTGAGGCCTTTGTTCCCTGTTCTAACTTTCCTGCCTCAGAACAAGAATAGAATCATTTCCTCATGCCTCAACCTACTTGATTTTAGTAGTTTAGTAGCTTGACTATAGTTCTCAACAAACTAGGAACAGAGGAGGAAAACCACCTCATATGAAAGACGCAAAAGAAAAACCCACAGCTGACATTATTCTTGATGGTGAAAGACTGAAAGCTTTTCTACTAAAATCAGGAACAAGGAAAGGTTACCCATTTTTGCCAATTCTATTCAACATAGTTGTGGAAGTCCTAGCCAGAGCAACTAGGCAAGAAAAAAAGGCATCCAAATTAGGAATAAAATTATCTGTGTTCAAAGATAATATAATCCTCTATTATAGAAAACCCTTCTATTTTATAGAAAACCCTTAGGATTCTACACATTTGAAATAAACCGTTAGAACTAATAAATGCAGGAAAATAGCAAGATACAAAGCAACACACAAAAATCAGTTGCATTTCTATACACCAACAACAAACAATCTGAAAAGGAAATTTAAAAATTACATTTACAATAGCATCAAAAAGAATAAAATACTTAGGAATTAACTTAAGGTGAACCATTTGTATACTGAAAACTACCAAACATTTCTTAGAGAAGTAAAAAAAGTAGAAGGACCTGCATTTACAGAAGCTACATTTGCTGTAGAGTTTTGGGAGTTCTTTATATATTCTGGACAACCATCCCGTAGCAGACAGGTGATTTGCAAATTCTTTGTTCTATTCTGTGAGATGCCTTTTTACTCTGTTGTGGCCTTCAAGGCACAAAAGTTTTTAATCTTGGTAAGTCCAACGTGTCTATTTTTTTTATTACCTGTGCCTTTGCTGTCATATCTAAGCAATTATTGCCAAATAATTTCTTGTGTTTTCTTCTAAATTTTATTGCTCACATCTAGGTCTTTGATCTATTTTATCTTTGTACATGGTGTTAGACAAGGGACAAACTTCATTCTTTTGCAGGTAAATCTTACGTTATATATATTTTACAACAATAAAAAAGTAAATTAACTTAAAAAAATTTCATACCCTTTCATGATGACAATACCCCGTAAACTAGGAATAGCAGGGAACTTCCTCAACATGATAAAGTTTACATATAAAAAGCCCACAGGTAAAATCATACTCGATGGTTAAAGGCAAAGTTTTTTCACAAGACCAGGAACAAGACAAGGACGTCTACTTTCACCACTTCAATTAATATTTTCATTTTTGTTGGGTAGAGTCATCGTATCTAACCTCTCTATGAAATCTCTTTTAACCAACCCCTTGGCTTTCTCTCTCTTAGCTTCCATATTACTCCTTTTTAAAGTTTTCTTCTTGATTTTTTTTAAACTTTAACAAGACTCACTGGTTTTCTGCCCCAGCTTTGGAAGGGCTCTCTGCACTTGTCTGGTGTTATTTCCAGGCTGCTGTGGCTTTTAAGTCCCTTTTCTTGTTTCTTCAGCTTTTAGCCCCCTGAAAAACCCCAATGCACAGCCCCTTCTTGTTTCTTCTTGTTCACCCAGCAGTGGTGACTTTTTGGTGCTAGAGAAGGAAAGGTATACTTAATCCCCAGCTCTTTGCTCATCTTCTTGAAGACCTCATAGTTGGTCTTAAGGTTTTTGGTCCTCTTTTTCCTCTGGTCAAGGCTCATCACCAGACAGTGTTTATAAAGAACATATGCAGACATTTCAAAAGGTCAAAACCCAAATGCTAGCTATCTGCCCTCTTTTATCATCATTTTGATAAGAGTCTCTTGTGATTTAGAGCCATCCTTCTCTTCTAGTTACAGAAGAGACACCTTTATAAATGGAGATTTCCTCTATAAGTATACCTTTCTCTTATAAAAGGATAACTTCTTGTTTGTTTTCAAAGCATCTGAAACATGCCAAAGAGGCATATTTTGGGGTGATATATCCTGCTACCCTCCAGTGTTTAGGACGAATTTGAGGAACTGGTCAATCTCCAATTTGCAAATAATGATCAAGGTTGGTCAAAATGGGGGGCATGGGTGGGCAAGAGCCTTTATTGTGGTTTCCATGGAAGGAAGGGGTAAGGCAGGATAAACAGGTTTAGGATTGGCTACTCAAAATAATTTCAGCAAGCTCTGGGGCAGAGGGGTTGTCCCAGTTGTTTGGTACCTGCTCCTGGGGTGGCTGGTGTTCTGGGTTATGAGCACCCAAGAAAGGATTGGCTGTGGGTGTGAGCTCTGGGCTCCTTGGTGTGCATTTGAAAGCATGCTGGGTGGCAAGCTGTTTACTATTACTAGAAATTGGTAATGCTAGGGCTGGAGGGTGGGGTAGTCTCTCCAGAGTCAGCAAGACCCCAGATGTCAAAGCACCAGAATCCCAACATTTAGCAAAGCTAGGATTCCAACTCAGGACTATCTCCAAGACAAGGTCCTTTCTTCCTTCCTTCCCTTCTTTCTTTACTTTCTTTTTTCTTTTTCCTATTGTGACTGCACTTTATGCCATATATAGCATCCAGGTGAGAAATGAAAGGAAGAAATAAAATGGAGTCACTATAGTCAAGCTGCTAAATTACTAAAATCAAGTAGGTTGAGGCATGAGTAGATGATTCTGTTCTTGATTTAACTGAGGCAGTAAAGTTAGAACAGGGAACAAAGGCCTCAAGCTCTACTCCTCTATCTTAGCTAGAACATCACAGACACAATCTGCACTGAGCACTTTTTCCCCTGCTTTCTCCTCCTCAGTTTCTTGTAATTGAGAGGGAACCCCCCCCCCCGCAAATTGGTATCTGCAGAGAAGGGACAAGGATGAAGGGCATAGGCAGTCACCCCACCAGCGTCAGAAACAGGACTGCTCTATCTTCTCTCAACCACATTTAATAAAAACCTTCCACCCATACCCCATCACCCAGCATGTCTCATTCTCCAAGGTTGCCTGCTCTTACTTCTCAAGTGCATACTATGGCTTTAATAAATTTACTGTGCTTTGATAAATCTTTCTGTCACACTCATGTTCTTGAATTCCTTCTTGTTCTGTGACAAGGACCTGGGTCAGTGGAGGCCTCTCTTTGTTGCAGAAAAGAACCTGTGGTGGGGGCCCAAGTACTGTTATGGAAATAAGCCCCCTGCCCCAAGGTCTCTTTGTCACTGTGGGTTCTTTGCCCACCACCATGTGTTAGGAATTATGGCTCTCAATGCCAGAGTTTGGTGAAAAGGAAGGGAACTATTTATTCAAAGTTAGACAGGTTTAGAGTAATGACAGAATATCACCATTAAAAATCCCAAAGTTCCTTTAAAACACCCACAAACACACACGCACAGAGTCCTGCCTTCCCCTTTTGTCCAACCAGGCTAGTCAAGGGTATCCTTTCTCAAAAACGAAATAGAAGTCTGTAGCTCAGCTAGACTCCTGGTTCCTCCCAGTAATCTGTGCTTGGCTGGCAGGTCTCCCACCATCTCCCGCAACATCAGCTATGTTGCCATGATCTCTAGTTCTTAATCCAAAGCCAAATGGCACCTCCTCATAGCCCACTAGCAAGAGTCCTTTCACCCCTTTTCTTCTAGCATGGTTTCCCATTGTCCTCTCATTGTCCTGCATTGTCTCTCCTGCCTTCTTTCAAATTGCTGAGAGCTCTGCATGGTTGCTACATCTTGCTTTCCTGCTTTCTAAGCCACATGGTCAACGGGGTTTCCTCTCTGTGCCCAAAACCCTGTGGTCAAGATCCAGCATGGCTGCTGTACCTGGGTTTAAATCCCAGCCTGGAACCTCCTCTCCAACCCCATTTCCAACTCCTCCCACGACTGGCTACAGCAGCTAGCACTCTCCCATTTTCAGCCTTTATGGGCTGCCAAAGTAAGTCCGGGCAGGCATGGCCCTGTGGCATGGAGCGAACCATCTTCAAGCTCTCACAAAGGCACTGTAACCACTGTAAACTGCTTCCCAGTTTTGTCATGGGTCAAAGTTATATATACCTTTTGGCTCTATTCAGGCTGGAAGACTAGTCTGCTATTATTGCTATACAAAATAACCATTTTTGCATAGCAGTTATAAATGTGGCCTGTCATTATTGATATACAAAATAACTCTCGATGGCTCTGCTCCATGCGTCCCATCCCCCAGCCAGACTTGTGGGGGTGCGGATATTCTATATTCTTGGACATCCCAAGGTCCAGACCCTGTTACAAATCCCCTCTTTGTGGGGAGGCCTGGTGTACCCCATTACACTTTAGCTTCCCTGGGTGCCTCCTGGCATCATAACTAGCTTGGGAACTTGAACTTTTGAGCTTCCCAGTTAATGCCGAGACATACATTAAACCTTTAGATAATGCTCTGATTACCCCCTGGACTAAGGAAAGAATGTTCATGTATCCCAACTACCTGACATCCATTGCCCAGACCACCAGTCATCTAGAGGATTTCCATCTCAGATCGATCCAAATGCTAAGAATGCAGGACTGATTCTTCTCAACATACCTTTTTGCATTAAGAACTCTTAGTTTTTCTTTCTTCTGCAAAACACTTTGAGTATCGCCTCATTGTGTATCCCATTTGCAAACCCTAAGACCCTTGAGTAAGTCTTTCTAACCAAAGGCTCCAGACTCTTTTTCAGTTTGATACAAGATACAAAGGCGGCTGCTGTTTCCAACTATTAAAAGTAGAAAACCACAGGCCCAATATAATGTCATTTGTCCTAAAAGCCCATGATACCAAACTAGATTTAATGCCTGCTTGATGTAATTGCAGTTATCAACCTCTCCCAGAAACAATTATCCGGTCTGAAATTTTCTGGTCCAGCACCAGTAAGGTAATTTGTCACATGGGCTCTCCCCATCCCTTAATAGAAAGAGAGAATCTTAATGATAAAGACTCTTCCCAGTCTCTTCCCCCAAAGAAAAGATGTCCAGCCCCCCCCCAATAATCCTTCCTTTTCTTTTGTTAATAGCACCCTTGTTCCATCCACCTTTTCCTATAAAATCCTCCCGTTTTATACAACCCCTCGGAGCACCTTTCTAGTTGCTAGCTAGATAGGATGCTGCCCTATCCATGAACCACTTAATAAAGCCAATTAGATATCCAAATTTTACTCGTTTGAATTTTTTTTAACACAACGTTCCTAAAATAGGAATTACAAGAACTAGAATGCATTTATGACTCGACCATTACTTATTTTAAGTGTTAGTCTCAGGTATGCTCAAGAATTTAAAAAAGGCTTCTAGATCAACCAATCTCTTCAAGGTCCCTTTATTTGATCACTTTTAAAAGCCTAAGACCCCTGAAGGGATGGAATTCTTCATACCCTATGGGACTGCACCATCTTCTGGGCCAAATACTCGTCTCCCGAGCCTTGAGAGCCTCGCGCCTCCCATTCCACGTTACTTCAGCGACCGAGGAGCGGGCAGTCGTCCACACGCTATTACGAGTGGGATCCCAGAAGCAAGGACAGAGGAACAGACAAGAAACGCCGGCTTCTCCGCCGGCTCCCGAACGCTGCAAGTCAGCGTTCCAAACCGCCGCCTTCACGTCGTCCTTTGGCATCGCCGGTGCTATCCGTCATCGGCGCCTCCGCTGAGCCTCGCCCCACCCGAGCCTCGCCCCACCCAGCGCAGATTCCAAAGGAACTAGCAAGGGTAGCCTTCCAAGGGGGGGGGGGTGTGTGTGTGTGTGTGTGTCGAGGGCCCCGGAAATGACGTTTTGCGCGCGTGACGTGCTCACGGCGCCGGGGGCGGGGCGTGAGAGAGGGTGGGCCGGCGTGAGGGCGGGCTGTGGACTGGCGGAGCCCGGAGTAACTCGAACGACGCGGGGAGAGCGGCGTTCTCCACGCCGGTGATTCCGCGGACGAGGTATGGAACTGACTGACGGGGATCGGAGACAGCACTGCTCTGGCTCCCGGCAGTGGGCGGAGCCGACCGGGCGGGGGCTGCTGGGTCATTTGTCCGTGCTGTCCACCCGTCCGGGCCGTTTCGCTTCGGAGCCCGTAGTCCTCCGTCCCACCCTGGGCCCGACAGCGCGGCCCTGGCCGGTTCCCTTAATCCTCTTAGTGCTCAGCCTGCTGGTGTCAGACTCTTGTCGCCAAGTTGTCCACGGCCCAACCCAACTCCGACAGATGGACGCTTATCATTTCCTGGCCGCCTCCTGCCACCGGTCATCCGCTCGCAGGATGGCTTCCCCAGGGCCGGCTCCCTCCTCACTTTCCAGTCGGCGTAGTCAGAAGGGGCACCTGTAGTGGCGGCGGGTTGGGTTGTGCCCTGGGGCCCTCGGGCATTCGTTTGGATGAGAGCTCGGACCCACTTCGCAGTCTGGCGTTGGCCGGGAGCCGGCACTTCACGAGCCCGTGTCCTTCTTGGGGAGGGATACCTCTTGGAGGTGCGGGGGTGATGACTTTTGTGGTGGGGAGACTTGAAGACTGGTCCTAACTTTCGTCCTGTCGTTGAGGACACGCGGTTAGCAGAAGTCCCTGCTTCCAAACCGTCTCGGAGGGGAGCAGAGGTGATGCCCTTTACGGAAGTTTAGTAGGGAGGGAGGGAGGGACAGAGCCACTTTAGAGAGTAGGTCATAGACAGCCGGTGATGTCTCAGCGCTGGTGACCAAGCCCGGTGGTAGGGAAGTGTCCGCGGGCGCTGGTGGGCTCTGTTGTCCTTGAGATTAGGTGTGAAAACTTGCCAGTACGAGTTTACAGCATCACCTGGGGAGCTTGCACTCTTTTTCTTTGAGTTGTTTTGGTTTTTGAGAAGAAAAATAGTTGTACTTTTTTCTTGTAATCTCAGAACTGGTTAAAGTCTATTAACTTAAAAAGTCGTGTCAAGAAAGCTTGCCAGAGGTGCAAGAAGATTTGATAATATTATTAGTCCATTTAATAAATAACGTTAACTTTTAAGAGTTACTAGTTCTTATCCGGAGTATTAAGAAGTGTTCAGCATTATTCTTATGCGGAGTATTAAGAAGTGTTCAGCATTTGAATTTTTATTAACCTTGGAAGCAATCATGTTTCTTCTCTCTAGAAGTTAGCCAATTTAGAAGGGAGGGGGAAAGAGGGGGAGGGAGGGACAGTGGAAGGGAAGGGGGGAGAGACACACAGACTGCAAAAATAGTTTGAATACAAGGTGGTAAATAGTGTGAGCTAAGTAGAGCAGCTTAAGTGGCCCCCCTCACCCGGAGAGACTGCGGGGTGTGAGGGTGAAGAAAGGTATCCGGGAATACCTTTCCGGGAGTATCAGGAAGAATGAGTAACATTCAGACTAACAAAGTGGGGTGGGAATTGTAGGGGAATGTGGGGGTGGGGCAACTGGTGGAGAAGAGGCTAATAGCTACTTGGAAGTGGTTTTTGAAAAGTGAGAAAGTAAGTAATTCTGGAACTTGGCCTTTTATCTGATGATGACAGAACCAGGGAAGGGTTTTAGGGACGGTTATTGTGTAGTTAAAAAGGAAGAATTCCTGTTTAAGCTTCTGTAAACAGGAATTCTATTCTGCTTTTACCTCTTTACATACTCCATCCAAATTGGGCATTCACAGATGTGCGAGTACTTGTTGACTTGATGAGAAATCATTGATTTCTGATGTTATGTTCAGTGGGGAAAATACAATCAGTACTTAACTTACTTTAATATCTACACACTGAAGAACTAAGATCCTGTTTGATTTATTGTGTCAGTCTTTGGCTAGAGACTAGAATTTCAGTCTTGACACTGCGAGTTTGATTTTTGGCACATGTGTTTTTATTGGTTGCAGGGTAAATATCTCTGGCAGAGATGATCCATCCCTAAAATGTAGGCAGTACCTGCATAATATAACACCTGTCTGTTCTGTGACTCAGAACAGAAATGCTATCAGTGGCTTCTTACCCCCTAAATAAAAACACGTTTCACAATAGAGGCTAAACATTTTGAAAGTTTTATTAAATGCTCATTTCTTTCATAAAGCATTGTAGAAATATTGTCTTGTTTCATATGTATTCACACATACAATAAGCTAGACTATTACTGAATAAACAATATTATGTAACTCATATTTTATCTGTTTGATATTTGGGTAAGGCTAACATGCTTTCAGGAAAGGCTGTGCATTTATAGTGCTACTTTCAGATTAACCAGTGAGATTCCTGCTTTTGACAGAGTTGCTGTCTGGCCAGAAAGTGTAATTTTTATCATATCGTGAACATTTTTTTTCATGTTTCTGTTAGCTGAAGAACTGTAATTATACTCAATTAATTGTATATATACAAAGTTAAAAGTCAGAAGCTTTGATCCGAATGACAAAAGTGTGAGTTCATGAATGAGTAAGTTTTTATAGACTAAGAGAGTCCTAAGCTGTTTATTTTCCTTATGTGACAGCAAGGAGATTGCTGACATGTCTGAAGCGGGCACGTAGGAAGAGCCTTTAGGGCCCTAAATTCTGTGCTGCCTCACATTCAGGAGCAGTTGGCACACTCTCAGGGCTTGGCACAGGACAGCTTAGAAGGAGTTGCACGAAAATCTTATGAATCATTTTTGAAGCAAGTCTAGTCAGTTCGCATTCAAAATAAATAATCAATTATAAACACACAGGGTGATTTCTTCTTCACGTTAAATAAAAAAAGGGGGGTTAGGGGATTTTTACACAGGGATATATTTATAATATCCCGTGTGCCCCAAAGTGAAAAATACACATATATAATGAAAGTGTTTTATTTTTGTATTTCCTCTGTTGTTAGAATTTGCTAATTTTAGGAAATATTTGCTAAAGCAAATATTCTTTTGCTTTGGAAAATACTCATTTTCTTTTGAAGCACAAAAATGACGCCTTTAGGAATTGAACTTATAAAATGTTTATTAATGGAAGAAAATACTTTATTGTGCTGTAATGTTTTATAATGCTAGGTAGAGCATATCATTTACTTATATCATAGCTTGTTCCAGAAAGGATTCATAACGACTTACAAAGATACATGCAGCATATTGTTGGCGACATGCAGAAATAAGGGGTGGCTACTTCAGGACGGAGGGAGAAAGCTTAAGATGGAAACAGGAAAAAGCTCTGTACACAAAGTATGTGCACTGAAGTCATAAGTATTTGTCAGAGGATCACAGATTTGATCTGCTTTTTAGTAGCCAGTTCAGAGAGAAGTGCAGGGTGAGACAAAAGTCGATTTACAGTTGTAAGTATGCAAAATGCAGAGTTATTGTATTATTATTTGCTAATTATTGTTTTATTTTCCATATGAACAACTGTAAACCTGTTTTTGCCCCACCGTGTATAATCAGTTATGGATCAGTGACCGTAAGAGAAAAAAAACAATTTCTTCCTTAGGATTCCCAAAGACTCCTTGTATTGAGAAACTCAAATACATCCTTAAGGAAATACGCCAAGCATTTCAAAGGACTGTGTTGTTTTACTTTGTTTTTTAGTAAAATTCTTCATTGTCTTCTTGTGTAGGTTGATGACATAACATCAAAACATAATTCATTAAAGGTAGTTCCTTCCAGTGCTGGCAAAATAATGTGGTCTAAATGCTTAGAACTTTAGATTGATTTACCGGCAGTTTAAGGACCTGTTTTAGATTATCTAGATAAGTAGATGGGGATTGCACATTCTTCCGGTTACCTTCCATAAATATCTTGTTTCTCAGTGGAGCTTTTGGTAAGAATTTATCATCAGTGGAGTTTGTATTTGTGCTTCCTAACAAGTTTTTTCAGTACATCTACTTTTCATATTGTTGGTTAGTCGTAGAGCCATATTTTTTAGCAGGCATGCTTATCAAGTTGGTGGGGATGGAGGGTATATGAAAATGGAGGAATCTGACAAGGACAAATATTTAAATTTAATGAAAGTCACTTAACCTCCACACAGAGAGGGACTGAGGGGAATACTAAACTGCAGACCTGAGATTCACTTCTGGAAGTATGTTTGGGGTGTTAGCTTGGCCCAGACAGCATTGGCTTGAAAAGTCCTGGCATATAATTTATTTTTAAGAAGGTAACAGCTCTAGCCTGGTAGCCTGGTTGATTAGAGCGTCGTCCCAGATACGCCAATGTTGTGGATTTCATCCTGGGTCAGGTCACATGTAAGAGTCATCCAGTGAATACATAAATAAGTGGAACAACAAATCCATATCTCTCTCTCTCTCTCTCACACACATACTCAATCTCTCTCAAAAAAATCTATTTAAAAAAAAAAGAAGGAAACAAATCTGTTTATCTTAGATGGAATGTCCAGTAAATTAAATTAATACATCTGTATTTTGCCTAGGCTAAAAAGTTGCCCTTTTCAGTAATAGTAGTTCACATTTATCAAGTGCTACTGTGGGCCAGGCACTGTGCTAATAATAAGCTCTTTACATGCATTATTTTGCTGTCATCTCTCTTCCTCCCTTAAAAGAAAAATAAAAACAAATGTCATTCATAGCAGTAACTTGTTTGAGGTCATACAGAAGCTGATAGAGATTTGAACTCAGGTAGTCTGACCAACTCAGTATCTGTACCTAACTTTATACTCCCTGAAGTGAACTAGACTGCGCCTTCAAGATGGGACTGGACCCATACAGTTAATAGAATGAAACACATTGGCAAGTATCAGAACCCACTATTACAAAAGGGCCTTGCATGGTTACAGATCTTTCCATCCAGAAGATGAGCTGGGAGCTACAAGTTCAGGGCATTTGGCCATGGTATGGAAAACTGGAGAAAAAAATACGGATTCTAGGCATCCATCAAGACTGGAGAAGTGGGAATGTTATTTTACATACTTGTGCCTGAAATGCATGTATTTTTTTTCTTTCCATTTGCTGTAAATTTGTCTCATGAGATTAGGAAGTCCTCAATGGTATTTATAGTGTGCCATTCTGGAAAAAGAGGTTTGTATTTATATGTCCCAGTAAAATTTTAGCTAGTGATCTCACTTCTGTGATGTGGGATGAATTTGGGTTATACTTCTTAAAAGATTTGATTTATTTATTTTTAGACAGAGGGGAAGGGAGGGAGAAAGAGAGGGAGAGAAACATCAGTGTGTGGTTTCTTCTTGCATGACCCCCACTTGGAGACCTGACCCACAACCCAGGCATGTGCCCTAGACCAGGAATTGAACCGGTAATCCTTTGGTTCACAGGCTGGCACTCAATCCACTGAGCCACACCAACCAGAGTGGTTATACTTTTGTAGTGACATTGCTGGGTATTTGTGTCTCATTCTGTGTTTTATCGGGAATTTTATTCCATAAAAGTTGTGCAGATAAGTAAACCATTATTTGTTGTGAGTTTTCCTATGAGACTATTCCAGGTAATTCCAAACAATTTTATTGTGAAGTATTAGAGTTTTTACAGAGAGTAGAGAACACCCTTATTCATCCTTAATTGGTAAACAATGGGTAGAACCTTCCTTGCCTAAATATAGTTATGCAACACAGTGGCTCCTAATTGCATTTCCATACAACTTTTGACATTGTTTTTTAAATGGGTTCCTGGAAAATGAGCTGGGTTAGTGACCAAAGTTTTGAGTAGGATATTATAAGAATATACAAATTAAAAATTGTGAAAGCAAAATAAAAACTGTTGGTTGATGAAATAGAATGTCTAAAGTCCATTATAATTAGTGTCTCAGGAAGTAATAGGTTTGTTTTTTATTTAGCAGATTAAATTCCTTTTATTTGTATAAATTTCCTAGCCATTACAGTTGGGATTGTAGTGCGATTAGTGTGTAGATCAAATGAATGGTCACATCTTAAATATTGTCTCTGAGAAATAATCAGGTGGCAGTGTTTTCATGCCTATGTGTTAACTGCTGATACTTCTGCAAAGCGTCATTATAGTTATCTGCTCCAGGAAACAGAATGGCTGATGATAGAGACTATACTGAAATTTAGTACTTAAGTCCTCTGAATATGGGCTGTATTAAGTAGACACAGCCTTCGCTCAAGGGCCTACTTTTGTTCTTGTACATGTTTGGGACCAAATTACAGATAGAAGTTTTTTGTTCCCCGTAAGAAGTTGTAGGCTGTTTCCTTAAAGAATTTTTGCCTTTTCAGTACTTTGGTCTGTAAACATATGAATCACACATGCTTATGTAAAAAATCCCAACTTTTTCCTTATTTATATAAAAATAAAAATAGTGCTTGTGAAATAAGTTGATTCTATTGAATTCTACAGTTCTTAGATTCTAACCGAAAAACTAAGCAGGCAATTGGATTTTCTACTGCTACCTTCACTGGGCCCTCAAGAGTGTATAAAGGACAAAAGTGAAAGAAACCTGTCTGTGCAGGTACTTTGTCAGTCTTCTGAATAAACCATTCAGTACATTTAGAAAGCATCTGTTGAGTACTCACTCTGTTCCTGGCACTGTGCTTGTGGCTACGAACATGGAGTGGACACGTAAGGAAGATTTATGAGAAATAATCACAGGGCATTATTTTCATACCTTTGTGCTAACTGCTTTCAGTAGGTAGAATGTAAGTATTTTAATAGCTGCATTTATAAAATGCTATAGGAGTCAGAATTATTCTGTCAGTGGGAAAGGGGAATTAGATGTTATTTGAACAAGGTAGGATTTGAAGGTGGACAAACAGAAGGGTATTCTCTATTCTAGGCTTATTCATAAATTGGTCAACTGTAGGTAATTTATTATCCAAAGCAGATTGTTTTGGAGAATCAAAGGGGTTTCAGGGCATAGGCTTATGCCAGGACTGTTCTCACTAACTAGAATGTATGGTTACCCTATGGGTAAAGAGCAGGTGGTGCTGTGAGCCCACAGTTATATTTGAGCTTGTGGAAGACTCATATAGAGTTTACAGCAATTCTTATTAGATGATTTATTATATTGTACTGTGGTAATCTGTTACAGGGATGCTGTAACAGATTATCACAGTCTGGGTGGTTTAAAACAGCAGAAGTGTATTGTTTCACAGTGCTGGAGGCTACAGGTCTGAAATCAAGGTGTCAGCAGAGCCGTGCTCTCTCTGAAGCCTCTAGGGGAGGTCATTGCTGCCGTCCTGGGAGTTCCTTGGCTTGCGGCTGCATCATACACCCTCTGTGTGTGTCTCTCTCTGGGCCTTGGCCCAGGCAATCCCAGTCATTGGATTTAGCACCCCCCCCAATTCAGTATGACCTCATTTTAAATCATTACATCTGCAAAGATCCTGTTTCCAAATCAGGTCACATTCACAGTATTAGGGTGCAGTCTGTCTTTTAGGAGGGACACAGTTCAGCCTACAACAGACAGGATGATTTTAGCAGCTTTTGAAAGTTTCTGCAGTTTAATTGGATTCAAGTTTTGTCACAAGGAACTTCTCAGAAGCTTAACACATAATATAAAAATATTTATTTGAGCTTTCTAACAAATATGAATAAATATATTTCCAGCCCAGGCTATTGCTTCTTCTTTTCCCCGTCTCAGAGACCTGTATCACTTTGCCCAGCCACAGCAACTGGCTAAGGGTGAAATAGCTGCAGCTAAAAACTAAGGTGTAACTTTGAAAAAAAAACACTTTAATTGTTGAAGCCACTTTCTGTATTGGTGGAGTTACAAAATAATTTTTGGTCAGTTACTTATCAGATAAATCCACCGGTGGGGAATGGGCAGTACTTTTGTGGGAGAGTGGAGCGTGGTTGAAGTAGACTTCTGCAGCCAGCTTACTTTGCATGTAATTTTGAGTTATTAGCCTGGAGACTGGCATGTCAGATTAGAGTTATGATTTTATTTAACTTGAAGTGGGTATGAGTTAGTACAATAGGAGATTGTTGTCTAGAACTCATTCCTTAAGAATGCTGCTCTGCTGGCTCTGCTCATTCCAGCAGCATAAACTCTACACTCTGTATGCCAGCGGTCTGATTATCATTTGCAATTATTTGGGCAGCCTAGTGTTTGGATACTTTGTTTTGTTATATTTAACATTGGAACTCTGCCATTGATTTTCTGCGTGACATTCACATTCATTTTGGAAGCAATGTATTAAATGATATGAAAGTTGGTGAAACTCGGGTACGGATTTGAAACACTAAGTCTTTGATTCAGAATATGGGGTCTTCATAACATAGAATCAAGGACCAAAAGATAATAATATAAAAAGAAAAAGACGATAATGTGGAAAAATGGCCAATAAATATCTGTAAAGATGGTTAACCTTTTTAAGGAAATGCATATTAAAACAAGAAGGGATTTATTATTTTATTATTTATTTTAGTTATTATTTTTGCCTTTGAGGTTAGCAAACATTAAAGGTAATAATCTAGTGTTTATGAGTTTGTGGGAAAGTATATTCATACACTGCGGGTGGGAATGTGAGTGGGTACAGTCTTTTTGTGAGGCCAGTTTGGTGGTGTATCTCAAGATTTAAAATGCACAAACCCTTCGACATTCCATTTCTGTCTCTAGGGAGCTGTTCCCATTTTGTGAATGCTCTGCTCATATCTTTATCCTGCATTCAGAGATTTATAAAGCCTTTCTAAGTATGATAAAGTACTTCATTGTCCTATTTACCGATGCCCATTTTGGTTCTCAAAATGCCTATTTTGGCTTTTCAAAAACTAGATAGAAGTTTCAATTTATGTGTTGAAATCTGTTTCCTTTTTGATGCCTTCTGTAGCTTATAAGCTTAGGATAGCACTCTTCTCTTTAGAAGTTTCATAAATACTTGATTTTAGTTCTTTCTCTTTTTTCATTTATCTTGAAAAACTTTGACTGTTTGAGATACCTGTAATTAATTTTGGGACTGCCAGATTGCTGACCAGTTATTACATCCTGTTTCTTGAAAATTCTTCCCTTCTCCTGCTTCCTCTAATATTAAATTATTTCATATATTAGCATTTATTTTTGGGTCAGTTTTTTCTCTGTGATTTGCCAGCTTTTGTTTAAATATAATTTTTATATGCTCCAAATTTTTTTTCTTAATATTTTATTTATTTATCTTTAGAGGGGAAGGGAAGGAGAGAGGGAGAGAAACATCAATGTATGGTTGCCTTTCGTGCGTCCCCTGCTGGGAACTGGCCTGCATCCCAGGCATGTGCCCTGACTGGGAATTGAACCGCAGTTGTCTGGTTTGTAGACACGCGCTCAATCCACTGAGCTACACCAGCCAGGGCTGATTTGCCAGTTTTGTTTGCTAACTTCACAGTATTTTACTACAGTAGTTTGAAGAAAATTTAAATCAATGAGTTAAATTAATTTTAGAAATTGTAAAAAAATCTTGCCTGTTTATTACTGTTGATGAATTGTGGAATAATTTTGTCAAGTTCAATGAAGTCTTTTGGATTTTTGTTGTCATTTGCAGTAAACATAAATGTTGAAACATTTGCTATTGTGATAATACTTTCTAATACTATGTCCTAATATATGCTTTACCAACTATTCAGACCTTTATATTTCAGTATTTTTGTGTAGCTCACATAATTTTTTTATTAAAATGTTTTCTAGGTGTTTTAAAATTTTGATACTATTGTGAATGAGATCTCTCTTTGTATTTCCTGACTTGGTAGGCTATTATAAGAGTTCTGTAAATTCATGTAAACATATTTTGCTTATTTTATATAAACTATCCTTTTATAAATTCTTTTGTGAAACTTTATAATTATGAATTAGTAATTTTTAAAATAAATTCTTTTATAAAAATAAAAGCCCTGGCTGGCATAGCTCAGTGGATTGAGCGCGGGCTGCAAACCAAAGTGTCGCTGGTTCGACTCCCAGTCAGGGCACATGCCTGGGTTGCAGACCAGGTCCCACTTGGGGACACACAATAGGCAACCACACATTGATGTTTCTCTCCTTCCCTTCCTCTCTCTCAAAATATAAATAAAAATCAAATCTCAAAAAAAAAGAAAAGTGAGCTTAGAGATGACAATTTTAAAAAAATAATAAATTCTTTTCAGAAACTTTAAAATTCCTCATCATTCATAGTGCTTTAATTTCCTCTTTGGTGTATAGAGTTAGTTGTACCTTTCATACCAGGCAGTAAGTGCCACGGGGAGTGGAACTGGTTTTACTTACATTCATATCCCAAGTGCCTCTCGTATAGTGTTAATCAGTATATAAATATTTGCTGAACAAATGAAAAGTGATGAGTAGGGAAAGCGCTGCAAGAATGTCATGACTTCTCAGAGCAGTGTTTTAAGTTTCTTTCTCTTTTATTATGTATTTGTCTGTATAGGTCAGATTTTTTTAGAATAAACATCTTACTTTTTATAATTGGAAAAAAGCAAATTTAAGGAAAAAAGTTTTCTTTTTTCTTTTTCCCGGGGGACCTGGTGTGGGACTGTGACTCCTCACTCCCAAGATACTCCTCCCCAGAAGTTTTCATTCTTAACTGAGGTCAAAGGATAGTTGGTCGAGTTGATTGGATGTTTCCTGTAAATCCCATGTGAGTTGCCCAGAGGAATGATCTGTGACGACATGACATTGAACTGAAGAATAGAAAGGAAGCAGGACTCTAACAAGGAAGATAATAGGAAGCTACTTAAATTCACAAGATTTTTTTCCTTTTTTTTTTTTCCATTTTAATTAGACAAATCTGGTCTGCATGCAGAGCCTTACAGAAGAACACACATGTAACTCTAGGCTTTATATTCCTCTGGCTGTTTTTAGTGAACCTCAACCCAGATTAAATCCTAGGCCTGGCATAGAATTCACAGGAATCTCAACCGTCTCAGCAGTGGAGATCGTTTTTTTTACTCTGTCCTCCTTAATGTGAGTGGGCTAATTGAATTATGCGTTCTCTGTGCCCAGGTTGCTCAGTAAAAGCCTACTTCTTGGAATGCAGAGCTCAAACGGGAACTGGGTGTGGCTCTTCTGAGCTTTCTGGTTGCTGCCCTGGTGATAGGAGCTTGCCTCTGGGTAGTGACTTCACTGAATAGGGATAGACAGAATTGAGTTTCAGCATTGATCTCCCCTGATTTTCCCTAACTGAAAAGTCCGTGCTATCAGTAGAGCTCTGCCGCCTGATTGGGTGTGCCAACTGTACCTGCTTTGCCCACCGCGACAGAGCCGTCCTCACAGCCTTTCTCATCACGGCCTGCACTCTCGGTGGTTCAGTTTCTTGCTCTGTTTTCCATATGTAGAAATGATGTGAGTCATACGTATAATTGTCTCATACACATTGGTTCAATCATAGGTGTTTTTATATTAAAACAGTTTTAAGTGGAATTTGGGAAAAGCTAATTTGAAATTACAAATTAACAGGAAGTTGCAAAGATAATACAGAGAAGTACTGTGTATTCGTCATTCAGTGTCCCCCAGTGGTTACATGTTACATAACTATTGTACAATATCAAAACCAAGAAATTGACACCTATACAATGTGTGTGTATGGTTCTGTGTCATTTCATCACATATGTAGATTCCTGTAACCACCATGATAGTCAAGATCCAGAGCCATTCTATTATTAGTAAGATCCCCCTCTTGCTGCCCCTTCATAATCACACCCCGTGTCATTAGTCCCCAAGACTGCCCCAGATTTGGTACTTTGCTAGAAGTACTCTTGGCAGTATTTTATTACAATGAAATGATACAAAAGCAGGATCAATAAAGGAAAATGGTGCAGTTAGCAGAGTTTGGAGGATCCCAGCTATGAACTTTCAGGAGTCTTCTCAGACCTGTGAAGTTACACAGGGTGCATTTAATCCCCCAACAACAAAGTGTAGTAACACACGTGATGTGTTTTCTGTTAGGGTAGCTGACTTAAACCTAGGATTCCAGGGCTTTTATTGGAGGCTGGTCACATAGGCACAAGTGCCTTCGTGATAGACTATAGTTGCTATAACTTCACGCCCCAGAAGGAAAGCGTTGCGCTGTTTATACACACTGTCTAGACAAGCCGGTACAGTGTGGTTTAAGGCCTCAGACATACAGAACACACTTATCAGTTAGTACATAAGGACACTTCAAGACCTCAGTTCCCGGGAGCTGGCCCAAGGCCAGTTACACAGCATGCCCTTCTGAGAATACATACATGATTCATGCAACTCAGGTCTGTTTAGCTAACTCTTTACTGCACACCTTTCCTTATTTTCTCTTGTTAGAAACAGATGGGATATGGAGAAACAGTGCTGGGCCCAGGGTAGCGGTGAGGGTTGGGTAGGTTGGGGTAGGTATTACTTTTATTTTTTATTATTAGGTAGAGCTACTACATCTTCCAGGCTTGATAGTGGCTTAACGTAGTAGGTTTCCTGTAATGTCCAGTGGCACAGCCTCCTCTTTTACACAAACTGGGTACCTGAGGTGCATCCATTGGTGTGGGCTGCGTATACCCTTCTGTTATAGTTGAGCCTTGATTGCTGTTGGCATGTCCAAGGTCATCTTTGGCCTTTATTATGTCCAGGTTCACTCAGCAGTAGTTACAGGGCAATCTATAGATGGCTGCTACTTGTGTAGCACTTGGAGGTGCCCAGGAGAGGCCAAGCTATGGACCAAGGTGGACTGCTGCTAGTCCTGGGCCTGGGGCAACTTAGTGAGAAGTATGGGGATTGCTGAAGCCAGGTGCTGCTTGTTTGAGAAAATTTAGGAAAGTCTGAAGCATGGGCCAAGACAAGCCATTCAGATGGAAAAGCCACTGGAAACAGCTTGTGTGGGCCTGAAGGTTGGGTAGGGTAGGGCCTCAGGGAATCATCAGGGTGGGCAAACAGTATGAGCCTGGTTGATGGTGTCTTAGATACGGTGTCTGCCTGCCAGCTTTGTGGCTCTGTTGGGGGAGGACTCAGAAAAGGAACAGTGGCCTCTGACAGCACCTCTGCTGGGAGAAAGCTGGCCCCCCCAGCTCTCACCCTGATGCCAGACAATTCATTTCCTCCCTGTTTGTCTCTGATGCCTTTCCATCTGCTGCTCTGGCACTGGATCTCGAAGGGAGTGAGTCTGAGTAAGTCTGTGCACGTGCCTTTGAATGAAATTGCTTAGGATTCTGGCAGTTTCTGCCTTCCATAGCCTCAGTCCCTGCTAGCTTTTACAGCTAGAAGTTAGGGAATCTTATCTTTCTGGTAATGGAACCCTGGCCTGGGCTGTAGTGTGGGGCTGGGACCCCCTCAATTCTGAGATATCTCTCCCAATTTTTATCCACCGCAGGTGGGTGTGGAACCAGCCCCTTTACATCTCTCCCCCACTCTGGGATTAGGTACTGCTTTAGATAGAGTGGCCAGGGAAGGCCTTTCTGATAGTGCGATGTGAAAACTGAGGCCTAAATGATGAGAGAGAAATCACCATACGAACAGCTAAGGGTACAGCATTCTAGGCATTAAAACACCTGTTCAAAGGTGAGAGAAATGTAACAGAGGCCTGTAACAGTTTTCTGTTGTTTTCGTAACAAATTGCTATCAATTAGCAGCTTTAAACAACATCCATTTATTATCTCCCGGTTCTGTAAGAACTCCTGGCCAGCTCAGCTGGGTATTGTGTTAAGGATCTCAAGAGGTCAAAGGTAAGGGGTCCACCAGCCTGGGCTCTTATCTGTATAGGCTGTGGGGAGAATCTGCTTCTAGACATACTCACTTTGGCAGAATTGAGTTCCAAGTGGATATAGGACTGAATCTTCATTTCTTTGCTGGCTGTCAGCCATGGGTCATTTGCAGCTTCTAGAAGCCACCCACATTCTTTGAATTATAGTCTCTTCACCTTCAAAGCCAACAGTAGTGCCCTGATATTCCATTATGCTCTCCTTTTCTGATTTTCATTTTAAAAACAATTTTATTGAGGAATAATTCAAACACTTAAAAGGGCATAACTCAGTGGCAGCCATCCGCATGGTCAACTTCAGGACTTTTTCATCACCTCAGAAAGAAACCCCATAACCTTTAGCTATCACCTACACTCATTCCTCCCCTTCCCCCTTCATCCTAAACACCCACTCTAAAGACTTTCTGTCTTTACAGATTTCCCTGTTCTGGACGTTCATGTGAATGGGATCATATGATATGTGATCTTTATAACTGGCTGCTTTCACTTAGCATCATGTTTTCAAGGTTAATCGAGGCATGTATCAGTACTTTTCTCTTTATGACTAATGCCTACATTGTATGATATACTACATTTTGTTTAGCCATTCATCAGTTGATGGACATTTGGGTGTTTCCACCTTTTGGCTATTATGGATAATGCTGCTATAAACATTCATGTACAGATTTCTGTGTAGACATAAGTTTTCATTTCTCCTGGGTAAAAACCTTGGGGTGGAATTGCTGGGTAATATCATAACTCTGTTTAATCATTTGAGGAACTGTCAGATGGTTTCCAAAGGTGGCTGCACTATTTTGCATTCCCACCATCGTGTATGGGAGTTCTAATTTTTCCACATCCTTATTTTTAAATTTTTTTCTTTTTTTTAAAGATTTTATTTATTTCTGGAGAGGGGGGAAGGGAAGGAGAGAGAGAGAGAAACATCAATGTGTTACACATTGTTGCCTCTTGTGCGCCCCCTATTGGGGACCTGGCCTGCAACCCAGGCATATGCCTTGAATGGAAATTGAACCAGCAACCCTTTGGTTTGCAGGCCTGTGCTCAAACCACTGAACTAGATCAGCCAGGGCTCTGTTAACCTTATTACCTGACTTTGTTATCTTACTGGATGTGAAGTGGTATCTCGTTGTGGTTTTGATTTGCATTTCACTGATGACCAATGAAGTCAGACATATTTTTGTGTGTGTGCTTATTGACCATTTGTATGTGTTACTTGGGGAAGTGTCTATTCAGATCTTTTTACCTATTAAAAAATTAGGTTATTTATTTTCTAAATATTGAGTTATAACAATTCTTTATAGAGGGGTGGGCAAAAGTAGGTTTATAGTTTGTATGGAAAATAATACAATAATGAACAAATAATAACTCAAAAATAAACTTTGTTTTGTATACTCACAACTGTAAACCTACTTTTGTCCTCCCTTGTATATTCTTCATACAAATTTTTTATCAGATACATAATGTGCAAATATTTTCTCCCATTCTGTGGGTTATCTTTTTTACTTTCTTGGTGAGGTTCTTGGAAACACAAAAGTTTTAGTTTTGTTGAAGTACAGTTTATATTTCTTTTGTTGCTCTTGTTTTTGATGTCTAAGAATTCTTTTCTAAGAGTTTTTATGGTTTTAGCATTTGCGTTTAGGTCTTGATCCGTTTTGAGTTGTTTTTTGTACGGTGTGAGGTAGAGGTCTGACTTCATCCTCTCGCACGTGGCTACCCAGTTGTCCCAGTGCCATGTGCTAAAAGATTCATCTATTTTCATTGGACAGTCTTGGCACCCTTGTGGTAACCATAAATGTGTGGGTTTATTTCTAGTCTCAGTTCTGTTCCATCGATCCATATGTCTGTCCTTGTACTAGTACCACACTGCTTTGATTATCATGGCTTTGTGGTGAGTTTTGAAATTGGGAACTGTAAGTCCTTCTACATTCTTTTTCAAGATTGTTTTTTGACTGTTCTGGGTTCCTGTCCTCTTTTGCATTTAGGGCTCACGTGCTTATGTAGTACCCACCTGGATAATCCAGAATAGTCTCTCTATTTTAAGGTTTGCTGATTAGTAACCATAATTTTCTGCAAATCTTTTTTTGCTATGTAAGATTATATAATCACAGGTGAATACCATAGAGCAAAGGTCATGGGAGCACAAGGGCTATGGGGCTTAGATTTGTGAAAAGGTTGAGAATGGTAGGAGTAGAAGTTGGACAGAAAGCTGTGAGTGGAAGTTTCAGAAGTATTAATTGGTCCGAAGTCATATTTCTAATAAGTGGCAGAACTGGTATTTGAATGAGGGTTTGACTGATCATTATCATCTCATGTCCACACCAAATTGGTCTTCATAAACTCATAGCTACTCTTATTGTTTTCAGCTTAATACCTATTGCACTCTTGGTTGTATGCTGACTAGTCACAGTAATCCTGTTATATTTTTCTGGCCTTAGAATAGCACCTGGACAAGTCTTTGGGTGCAGTTAAATAAGCTTTATTGGAACAAGTATAAGAAGAAAAGGAAAGAACAGTGAGGGATTCAGGAGTGTGTCTCAGAATCTGAGGGTAGGCAGGCAGCTGAAACTGAGAAATGGAAACTTCTCAAGACGTAGAGTTTTTTTCTTCTGCCTCTTTTCTCTGCTTCTTGGTGTGCATCTATTCACTCTTCAGACTGGTTATCCTGTTACTCGGCTCACTTGAAGGAGGATGGTCATGGCATGCCACCTCCATCACTCATCAGAACAACCCAGATTAAACTCATTTCCAAAACTCCAGTTTGGTTCACATACCCATCTCCGCTTCAGTCAGTTCTGGCCCTGGCAAACATGGCTGCTGGCAGCCTACCATTGCGGGTTGGGGTAGCATTTGCCCAAGAAAAGGGAGGTTGCTGGCTCATGTGCTAGGCAGACTCACTAAAATGTTTTCATTTTAGTGACACAGACCTGTGCTATACTATCTGTAGTATTAAAATTTAAAAACTTACTGAACTCTGATACAAGGAACGTGGATGTTTCTTTTTGCCCATTCCTCTTGGAATTGAAGAAAGGGACTACAGGAGGATAATAGTGAAAGATAAGCTCAGACCCTCAAAATAGTTCGATGGAACTCAGGACTTAGTATAAGTACAGGCTCTAGTGTCATTCCTGCCACTTACTACCTTTTGATTGACCAAACTGTAAGTTCTCAGTCTCAGTGTCTTCATCTTTATTGTAAGAAGAGGAGTAAGTAGATGGTCTTTAAAGTTTCTTCAATTTAACATCTGGACTCTGGCTAGATTTAGTTATTCTTCTTTCTACCTCAACCTCATCTACTAAATAAGTATGTTAAATCTAAATACTGGAGGACTTCCTGGCTAGTGTAGCTCAGTGGATCGAGTGCCAGCCTGAGAACTGAAAGGTCACGGGTTTTATTCCTGGTCAGGGCACAAGCCTGGGTTGCAGCCAGGTCCCCATTTGGGGGCATGCAAAAGGCAACCAATTGATGTTTCTCTCATTCATCCATGTTTCTTCTCTCCCTCTTGTTCTCCCTCTCTTCCCCTCTTTCTGAAAATAAATAAATAAAATCTTTTTTAAAAAACTAAGCTAATAAGAAACAAACAAACAAATACTGGAGGGCTCTAATCTCAGTAGAGGCAGTAAAGAGTATTTGTAAACTTGCGAGTCTTCCTGCCATGCCTCCTTCATTAACTGTTAGCCATCTCACCTGCAAAGCGCCCTGCCACCATCCCCTTCTCATTCCCACTGTATGACTGACACACCTCTGTTACTGTAACTTAGTACTGTAGTTGTCTCTTGGTCACTATCCCTGTCTCCTGTTCTGCACTTTCCCCTCAATCCAACCTAGAAACTGCCTCTCAAGTTGGTTTTTTTTTTAAATCATACAGTAAAATGGAATTTGGGGGGAGTGCATGGTTCTATGAATTTTAAAACATTTCTAGATTTATGTAAACACCTGAACACAGAATAGTTCTATCACCTCCCAAAAATGTTTTTGTGTAATTTTTTTATAGACACCCTCCCCCTGGTCTTAATTCCTAAGAAACACTGATCATACTATATGTAAACTTTTACAACTGGCTTCATTCACCCAGCATAAAGCCTTGGAAATTCATCCAAGTTGTTGCCTGGGTAGGTACTCTCCCCACCCTTTTTTTTTTTTTTTTTTTTTTTTGCTGAGGAGCATCCATTGCATGGCTGTACCACACAGTGTGTTTATCCATTCACTCATTGGAGGATAATTTGGTTATTTCCATGTTTTAATGGTCTTGAGAAAAGCTGCTGGAAATATTTACGTATAGATTTTTGAGTGAACATCAGTTTTTCCTCTGGAGGAAATAACCAGGAGTGGGATTGCTGGGTTGTATGGTAAGTGCATGTTTAACTTTTTATGAAACTGTCACACTGTTTTTCACGATAGCTGTGCTGTTCACGTCCCACTAGGGATGTGAGTGTTGCTGCATCCTGGCTGCCGTTTGGTATTGCTGATATTTTAAATTTTAGCCATTCTAGTAAGTGTGTAGTGATATCTCATGGTGGTTTTAATGTGCATTTCTCTCATGGATAATGATGTCGAGCAACTCTCCACATATTTATTTACCATGTCGTCAAGAACTGTGAAGGACCCGAGTTTTCACCCTGCTCGCAGGTAACAAGGGATCCTGCCATAGATTCATGGGTGCTGGTAGAAGACAGGAGATTCTGAGTGAGAGACAGAGTACTTGATCATTCACAGGACTTCAACAAAACAAACTTCATCTTCATGTGATCTACCTTTACTCCCAAGTCCCATGAGGGTGATGTCACAGCTGAGGAACCCAAGCTTAGGGAAGCCAAATCTTTTATAAAAGGCAGAAAACAGATCTGCTCAATCTCTGACCTAAGGGAAACATTTTATCTATTGTACTGGACAGTAAACAAACGTGCCCTAGGCTCTGGGGGCAGGGGAGATAATCCTGTGTTTCTTCTAAGAATATTAGATAAGAGGATGTTTGCACAGGCCCCTTGGACTGAAATGTGAAAATTGTCCCCCAGCACGTTTATCTTCTTTTGATCACTGTCCTTCAGGTCTCCTGCCCATTTCGGAATTGGGTGGTTTTTCTTACTGTTGACTTTTGAGCATTCCTTATATATTCTAGATGTAAGTCCTTTGTCAAATATGTGATCACAAGTGTTTTCTACCAGTCTGTAGTTTGTCATTTTATTTTCTTAGTGGTGTCATCTGCAGAGCAAATGTTTCTAGTTTGGTTGCCCAGCTGGGCTGCAAGTTCTAACCCACTTTCTGTGGGCCGTGTTCCCAATGTCAGTTCATTTTTCAAGGCCTTTGCAGTAGTTTCCATCGTGTCAGGTACGTGCGGTCTGAAACTTGTTCAGTGGTCTCAGTTAGTTTGAATTTTAGTCTTTTGTCCTGAATAGCATCGGTTATATTATGCACAAGCAGGGGTGAGCCCAGGAGTTCACCAACAACCTTTTTAGGTTGCTTTTTCAAGTTTTCCTTGTCAGTGCCTTCTCCTACCCTTTTTGTTTGTTTGTTTGTTTGTTTGTTTGTTTGTTTGTTTTCCAGATTCTCATCTTTCCTTTCCTCTGGCCAGAAAACGGTGCAGTGAGTTACCCCACTCTATTCTATCATGAACACTGTACTTCCATGGGGACCAAGAAATGGGGAGGATGGAGAGTGGGAGAAATCGATAGTTCCCCTTCCTTGGAGTTTCATTTCTGCAGTCTGCCTTTCCAGCCAGTTCTGCATGTGGTGGTTTGGGTGCTGTGGCTCCAGAGAAGGGGAAAAACAATGAAATGGAGGGACTTTCATATTTTCTCTCCGTGTTAGGAGTTTCCCTTTCTTCCTTCCTTGAGCCTGAACTAGAGGCACTGTGTCTGTGCCATGGTGGGCATTTTTGGATTGGCTTGGTGATACTGGAGGAGAGAATGGTAAACTCACGGAGGGTTTGGTGATATATTGAATTCTGGTCTTCTTGCCCAATTCTTCTCCTCTCTTTCACTTTTGAGACCCCCCCCCAAAGTAGTGCTCATTGTGTACTATGAAGTGTTATAGCTGGACTGAATCTGTGGAATCTCTGGGGAGACTTCATATGGCCCCTGATGTCTTTGTTCAGGTTTTTTTCTTGTTTTTATTTTTAAACTTGACTTCCTTCTAAGGGTCACCCCTGTGCTTACATACCATAATACCTTAATGGTCAGCCCAAGGTTGGTTGTTTAGACAAAGAATTTGTGTGCAAACACTGCCAGCCTGTAAGGTTTCCTTTCACTCTGGCCAACAGAGCCTGTGTGTACATGGAGGAGCCACAAGAGGCCTGCAGAAACAGCTGGTGGCCTGGAGCGTAAATGCTTTCCTTGGCCAACACATTGACTCATCAGCAGAGGGGAAGTTTTGTCCATTTTTATAGCTGATTTGGGGGGTGATTATTTATTGTCCACCTCACTTTACATGATATGAGACAGAACTTTGTCTCTCAAGTTTTAATGTCTTAAAATAAAGATCTTAGCATGCTTTCATAGAGCTTTCAGTGATGCTTCAGTCCAGACCCTTTAGCCCAGAATTTTAAAAAGCAGTCATGTTTGACCTCACACCTAACTTCTTCAGTTAACCTCCTACTTATACCACATTGTTCATGCTCCATTTGCCTTCCTGTTTCCGAGCTTTATGTAAAAGATGTTCTTCCTGTCTAGAATGGCCCTCCACTTTTGTATCATTCTTTCAAGACCCTCTTAAGTTTCAAAGCTCTTTAAGGTCTACAGCTCCATCCCCTGGCCCAGGTGGTCTCTTGTACTCCCTAAGTCAGAATTACCTTGCCTTTTTCTCCCCCCTCAATTTCACAGCTCTGTCTTTCTGCATTGCTTAGTATGCCTGGTTTTTTGGAGGGGCGAGGTCTGGGGGGAAGAGTATGTTCTGTCAGTTGTATTAACAGTGGTATCGACTGTGTGCACTTGTTGGCCCTTAGTAAATATTTGTGTTAAATTATTGTAGGATCCCCAAGATGCAGGACTTAATTTTTTCTGGACATGTGAGTTTCATACATACATGCTGTGGAGTGCCCCTTTTTTCTGTGCTTGTTTGGCAGTTTATTTACAAGAAGAAGAATGAGGACCATTTTATTCTATGAATTTAAGTGAAACTTGTTGGGTAGCAATTTATAATACAATCCTGGTGGTATGAACAAACAAGATATGGTATAGTAGAAAAGAAAACAGACTTAGAACTTGTTAAAATATTTCAAATCTTAACTGTAACATGTATGACCTTAGACAGTTGTCTGACCTCTTCAAACTTTGTTTACTCAACTTAGAAATGAAGATACTAATTTTTTGGCTTTGATGAATAAATGATTTTATGTTTTATAAGTACTTGACATAAGAAGGTTCTCTACAATTGTTTATCCCTCTCTATACAGTATTATCTATTCCTATATATTAGCACAGGGAAAGAAGCGTGGGGGAAAAGCTGTCCACCCTTCCCCCCTTCAGAGCTCTTACTGGTCCTTCCTCACTCACTCCCTTAACAACTACAATGTGGTAGCAGCAAGAATAAAATAGGGAGTGGTAAAATGAGTCAACCTAACAGGATCGGTAAGATCCAGTTGATTGCCAGAGATAAGACTACCTTAACACATTTAACTTGCCAAGTAAGGAATCTTGTTAGATAATAGCTATGCAGAAAACTCAAATTATTTTGCTGATAGTCTAAAAAGGAAAATCACAGCTAAAATTTTTTCTTCAATATAATCTACTTTTTAATTGGTTTCTTGTTCTGACGTATATCTAACATAAGTCCTTAAGTTTGTTATCAAATCTTAAAGGAAAGCTTATTCACTATTCAGATAAAGACTAAATAGAGAATAGCCCTGCCTCCCTTGGCACCACCCTGTTCTGTTGGGGATATAAAGCAGCTCCTCAAGATGCTTCTAGTCTAGGTGCAAAGGAGTCAAACATAGAAATGACTCTATAATGAAGTAGAATGGATGTAACTGGTTCTTAAATAAGCAGTATTATGAGAATTAATTCTCATAGTCAAGGTTAATTCTGGGTGGGAGGAAGCTCATGGGAAGCTTATGAGCTTCAAATAGTGAATCATCTTTGAAAAAGCAGAAGAAAACTATAGATAAGAGGTCTAGGCCAAAACACAAAACATGCATGGTTTGTTTAGGAGATGGTCATATGATTGAATATTGCTGTGCTCAGGGATGTGAGTGGAGTTTGGACAAGTAGATTGGGGACAATGTGGTATAAGGATTTTGGAAGCACACCTGGTTTGAATCCCTTCTCTTTTGCTTGTTTTCAGTGGTGTTCATGTACTTTTGAAAATTTCTCTCAACCTCAGGTTTCACATCTAATAAAATGAAGAGAATGTCTGCCTTGGGTTTTGGTGGGGGGGGGAGTTGCTGTAAGTAATTATATTAAGTACCTGTCATAATATTGCATATGTAATGAGTGGTAGCAAAGAGTAGTCTCATGTTAATTTGTCCTAAATGTCTGAGGGCCACGAATGCCTTCTGAGAGTTTAGATTATATTCTGATGCTTTAATTATACTCGTTTTCTTGGTAGATGTTGAATTAATTTATGTGAGACAAAATGTCAGTCTAGTGCCACTCTAGTGTTGTTTGTATAGAACACAGGTGGCAAACACAAGGCCCACAGGCCAAATCCTGCCCACTACCTTGTTTAGCCACCGGGCACCTTGTTTCCACCTGGTGGCAACGCCGAGCTCTTGCTTGTTAAGGAGTAGTTACATTTATACAGTCCTAAACTTACATTTGGCCCTTTGAAGGCAACCTCAAGGCTGATGTGGCCCCCGGTGAAAATGAGTTTGACGCCCCTGGTGTAGAAGTTTTTTAATTTGCTCTAGTCCCATTTGTCTACTTGTGTTTTTGGTGTACCATCCGAGAAATCATTGCCAAATCCAATGTCATAAAGTTTTTCCCCTGCGTTTTCTTCTGGAAGTTTTGTAGTTTTATGTTCTATGGTTAGGTCTTTAATATAATATTAGGCCTTTCTTAAAGTGTTTGTTATATTATTGGGCAGGGGAGAAGAAGTCTTTTCTTTAACATGACTGTCAGGAATTTGCTGTATTTATTAAACTGTGTTTTTCCTTCCCTTTCTCCCCTACCTTTTCTTCCTTCATTTCTTCTCTCCTCCCCTCCTCTATAGCTGGAAGATATGGACTGATTTTGTGTGTCTTAATGGCTGTGCTGATGAAATAATTCGTTTTCAACTCTTTCTTCTTTGTTACTTGATAAACAGGAAGAAGATGAGCCTTAAGTCTGAACGCAGAGGAATTCATGTGGATCAATCAGAGCTCCTGTGCAAGAAAGGATGTGGTTACTACGGCAACCCTGCTTGGCATGGTTTCTGTTCCAAGTGCTGGAGGGAGGAGTACCACAAAGCCAGGCAGAAGCAGATTCAGGAGGATTGGGAACTGGCGGAGCGGTAAATGGACTTAACTCGAGATGGTTTTACAGTGATATAGTGATACATGACACTGTTGTCAGAATACATTTTTTCCCTTCTGCTTTGCGCTCTTAGCAAGTCAGCCTAATATTAACAGAATAGATTTTTCCCTTCATTTTCTTGGTCAACATTTAATGAATACCTTTTAGTGACTTCATTTTCTCTTTTGTCTTACCATTTAAGTATTTTGTGTTTGTGGTTCCTAATTTAAGGGAACTCCTAATTAAGTTTACTTCTAAACTCTCAGAAGACATTAAGGTTTTTGGAATGGAAGAGTGGAGATAAACATCCTTCATGGTGGAGGTTAGATGAGGTAATATATACAGTGTATTCGGTTGGCCAAAAAGTCTGTTATGTTTTTTCTGTAAACTAAAAGACATTTTTCATTTTCACCAATAACTATTGATTTGGATATTTTATGTATGTCAGCTATCTCTTACTATTGGCTTCTAATGGCTACAGGCCAGGGGTGCTGCTAAACATCGTCCAATGTATCAGACAGCCCCATGGCAAAGAATTATTTGGCCAAAATGTCAGTAGTATCACAAAACTTCAAAACCACTTTTGACACATTCTATTGGTCACAGCACCTTCTCCATACACTGCACAAACCTCTTTTTTTTGCATTTCAGTTGTATTTTTACCTTTCTTGAAATGATAATATTGCTGAAAATGTTGTGTATTATTGTTTATCTTCAGTATTAAAATGGCTGCACAAAAATTCACCAATCCTGGTAAGTTTGTTTAAATGCACTCTGCTTATGACAGCTGTCACAATACACTCTAACAGAATTGTTTTGCATGAAGTTAAAGACAGCTAAGCACTACTAGAACCATCTTACAGAAAAATCCAAACGGACTTTTTGGCCCTCCCAGAACCTAGCACAGGGTTTGGCACGTGGCCCTCGTCAAGCATTGTTTTCTCCCTTGTTTGATGTATCCAGCGTGGCATCTGTTGCAGTCATAAGCATGCAGTAGGAGGAATCTGCTGATTTTTGTATATAGTTCTTTATTATAAAAATTTGACTTTTCCAAAATGGGGTTTGTAAGTCAGAAGTATTAAGAAATTTGTATGATCTAGAAATATAATTATGATAAAATAAAGGTCGGCATAGCTGGTAAAGATAGGAACAAATAAAATGCCACAAATAATGTTAATCTTTGCCAGAACAGCCTAGTTACTAAAACTGCTCAAGAAAAGAAAGTCAAACTGAACTCTGACCACTTCTGCTAGTTTTATATCTGATCAGCCCCATTTGCTGGGTCATTGCTTTGCTAGCATCTGCGGCGAACTCACTGAATTACAAAGTACACTCACTGCCTTCAGTGACTCCGTGGTTGATCAGAGAGAACATACATAGAACATCCACTATTTCCTCAGGGCTCTCTCTGCATTCCTGATATTCTTAGAGGCTGATTCTATTTCATAAAGAAATTGGAGGCTCCTAAGCATGATTTTCTTAGCTTTCTCACCTCTTCACATCGAAATGTCTTAAAATATATAGTACCTTCTATTTTGTCCTTATTCCACTCTCAGACCAACATGTTTCTCTGTGACTTTGTTGCTGTTTCTTACTCCTTCCAATTGTAACCTTGCTTTAAGTTTCCTACAGCACAATTTCTCAAATTTGAACAGGCATGAGCATCACCTGGAAATCTTGTAAAAACAGATTGTTGGACCTCCTCTCCAGAGCCTCTGACTTTGTGAGGTTGTGAGTGAGGCCTGAAAATTTGCATTTCCAACAGGTTCCTTGGTGGTGCTGATGCTGTTGTCTGGGGACCACACTTTGAGAACCATTATTCTGTAGGTAGCCTTTGAGATTTATTATAAATACCTCAAATTCAGCTGGTCAAGGCCAAAGTTACTGCTTTTATTTATTCTAATCCCTGTTTTCAACATTTTCTCCTAAATCTCTTCTTGTGTCAGTTGATGACATCACTGTATATTCAGTTGGCTAAAAATTTCTCCTTCGCCTTTCACACTCTACAACTAATTGCACAAGTTTTACTTTTCTGAGCTTAGAATGATAGTCTTTTGAATTTCACCCTCTCCTGTTTTCCAGGTTCTTATTTTTTCTCACTTAAATCTTTGTCACGTATTCTTAATTATTGTTCCTGTCTCTCGTCTCTTTGGCCCTCAAGTTGTCACACAGCTGCCTGTATTATCTTTCTAAAGTACAGAGCTAATCATGGTAACTCATTGGATGGACAGTCTGTTTTGGTTTCCCACCACATGATGATGAAGGCCAGGGTGATAATGGGTTGGCAGTCAAGGTTTCTTACCACCTGGCACATCTAGCAGTATAGTCCAGCACACCATCAGTGCTCTGACTACCTTGAACTTGGTTGATAACAAGAATGACATGCCTTCACATTTGTAGTTCCTTCTCCCTGGCGTGCCCTCTGACTTGGCAGAATCTTATTAGTCCTGCAAGACAGACCTAAATGTCACCAATGTGAAACCTTCTTGGACTCCTCCAGCAGATTCAGTTCTTTCCCGTGTTCTCTTAGCGCTTGTGCTTTACCCTCTGCCATGGGACGTATGGAACGGAATTGTGATTATTTACTCGTCTTTTTCTATCTTACGTACGACCTTGAGCTTACTAGGTAAAAGGACCAGACTTTATTTTGTTTGTGTAACCATAGTACAATTGCTGAATGAAAATGATTGTGGAGAAAGTCCCTTTTAAAGTCTGCAGTTAACACCCTGACTGGTGTGGCTCAGCTGGTTGGGCATCATGCCACAAAGCGAAAGGTCTCCAGTTCAATTCCCATTCAGGGCACATGTCTGGGTTGCAGGTGCGGTACTTGGCTGGGATTGTGCAAGAGGCAGCTGATCAGTGTTTCTTCCTTCCATCAGTGTTTCTCTCTTCTTTTTCCCTCCCTTCCCCCCTCTCTAAAAAAATAAATAAAATGTTTTTTAAAAGTCCGTAGTTACATATAAGTTAGTTAGTTACAAATCAGAGACCTCAGACCTATTTGGTTTGTTTAACCTCCAGTTCTAAAAACCCCATGTTAGATCTTCCTCAATTCATAGAGTAATGACCGGTAGATACAAGGAAAACTTGGAGAATATGTGGGTCAGTAATCCTCTTTTGAATTGCAGGCTGCAGCGGGAGGAGGAAGAGGCCTTTGCCAGTAGTCAGAGCAGCCAAGGGGCTCAGTCCCTCACATTTTCCAAGTTCGAAGAAAAGAAAACCAATGAGAAGACCCGCAAGGTCACCACGGTGAAGAAGTTCTTCAGTGCTTCATCCAGGGTTGGATCAAAGAAGGGTAATTTTCTGTTTCTCCTTTTTTCTTCCCTGCTGAGATGAAGTACTGAGTAGATCCGCAACACATGTGGGCCCAACCCTCTAATTTCTCTAAGCTTTTAAAAACTCAGATTTGAGACTGAAATTGGGTTTGAGGGTTAGGCAGTAAATGAAACCAAAGATCTCTTTGGTCAGAGGATGTTGTATTCTAGAGAAGCTTGTTTATTCTAGGAGAAATAAAGAGAATTAAAACATATAGTTTTCTTTATAAGGAAATACATAGTTTATAAAATTCATTCCATCTAAACTGCTATCTTTTTGGTTGTCTTATATTTTGTGCCTTTAATTTTTGGATGCTGGTTTAATCTTCCTTACACAATATCCTCACCATCCATGCCTTAACAGAAATGGCTGTTTTTAGGGTTGCAGTCATCTAAAAAGGAAGTTTCCTGAGAGCTTATCTAAGAGACAGTATCTCGAGGAAATACATAGCGAACATATACAAAAAGGCTCCCTTTGTACTTTTAGAGGGGCGAATGTAATCCTTAGTGTGCATTTTCTAGTGCGTGGATTTATATGTACTTGACCTTATTCATCCTATTTCTTAAAATGCTGTATAACCAGCAAAAGGATTATCACTAAAATCATACTCGTTCAGTCAGTGAGCAGAAAGCTAGTTGACATGGCCCAGCGGGAAGCAAGGAGGAATATCCGTTGTTAGGACTCGGTCTCTGAACCTTTATGTTGGTGGTCTGTTGTGCAGTAAATGGGGAGTGGTGAGGGAGACTGGGAACCAACACTGACGCTAACAGAGAGCTCTTGTCTCGGACAGAGCCCCTGTCTGGCTCCCAGGGGCTCCTCAGCCTGGGGTGGTTGTGATGAGGGGTTTTTTTGGCCTGCCCAAAGGCAGGGCAATGAATAACATCAGCCCTTAAGATCTCTGCTGGTCTTTGGATTTAATGATGATTGTTTTGTTTTATTAAAGGGAAAGGTTACTTATAACCTGAAACACAGCATTTCTCTTATAAATGTAAGCCTTTAAATAATCTTTTACTTTACATGATAAATTTGGAGCTGTTTTTTGGTTGGCTGTTAACTCGAAGCAATTTTCTCCTGCAGTAGAAGGGGATTAATCCTTACTGGCTAGAGATTAAGAATGTACTTGGCTCATGACTTATTTATCAGGAGGTATCTGGTAGGATGGTTAAGAACATAAGCTTTGGAATCAGGCTGGTTGAGTCTCAGATTTACAGGTTCACTGGCTGTATGACTGAGGGCAAGCTAATCTCTTTCAGCCTTGTCTGTTCTGAGAGACATTAATACTTACCGTAGGCATGTCTTGAGGATTAAATGAGTTGATGCATCTAAAGTTTAGCACAGTACCTAGCACACATTGTAAGTCTCCAGTAAGTATTCATTATTTTTTACTGTTTTTCTGAGAGAATGGTCTCTGCTAGGAACGAGCTCAAAGGCATTGATCAAAGCCATTCATACTGATAGCTTACATTCTGTTCCCTGCTTTTGGAAAGTTTCACTAACCTTACGAATTTATGATAGATGATGAAAGGGTATATGACAACAGATGAACTAGTAAAGCAATTATAAAACCATCAGCTCTGACTGCCTCATTTTACGAATGACACGATAGCCCATAAAGGTTAACTAATTTACTCAAGGTTATATGAGTTGATGTATTAGAATTCCGGTCTTCTAACTCCTGGTGTAGTTTTTTCCCTTGAGCTCGTGTGTGTGTGTGTGTGTGTGTGTGTGTGTGTGTGTTTGTACATATATCTGTATCTATATCCATATAGGTATATGATGAGGTTCCCATTACTGAAGTGAGCTCACTGACCATCCTGGACAGTTTTAGAAAAATGTTCTAAGAAAGAAAATTTGTACTTTAAAAGAAACACTTCCAAGTTATTTTTATTTTAAAAACTTTTATATGGAGTATTTTTTACCTTTTTTTTTCTTTTGGAATGATAGGTTTTTACCTTAATTTTTTACCTTTAGTTGTTTTTTTTTGTTTATAGAAAGCATATAGGGATGAAGACCTCAAAGTATTGAAAAAACGAATGTGTGGGTATTGGTGAGGAGGATGCTGTTGGATCTGTCTTTCATGTGTTGCCTACGTGGCTTTGCCAGATGAACTTCACACTTCAGACAGATGGTTTGGCCTTTGCATGTGGATAAGGTTGCCTGTACTAAATACAGTTTTAATTTATTGGGTCTGGACAAAAATAGACTTTTTGTGTTCTGTGTTCTTTATTTTACTTCATTAATGCATGATGCCTTTGCTTTTGATATTGAACTTCTCTGGTAGCACAAAAGAGAGTTCTTAAGCCAGGGCAGCTTGGTAATAAACAGAACACAAATAACTTTTCTAAGGGATTTGAAGACTATTTTAACAACAGTTGGATGCCCTTTCAGAGAGGGTAATGGAACAGCTTGACTGTAAAAACTCAGAAAGTTTACTTACGGTTTTCAATTTCCAAAAGTAAGGTTGAGTGAGCTATAGTTTACATAGTAAATTATAGTGGGTTGGCCCAGTGGGGATAATTGCTCACCTGTTAAAAAATGCCCCCTTTTTAAAGAGCTCAAATAGATGTTGTCACCCTGGGTAGAGACTTGTGTATGTCTTCTACAAATTACTCTAAAGGCTATGCTCCTAGAATTAAAATACTGATCTTCCACCCAATCCTTAGACTCTAATACTGTTCTTCACTAGGGTTCCTTGGAGAAGTGACTGATTCCAGGGCTAGAATAGGGAAAGAAGGCCCCCCTAAAATGTTGGGGACATGTCAAAGACCCAGAAGCCAGCCTGAAGGGGTTCCCACTGGCCACATTAGCATATCAAATAAATAAGAACAATCAATGGAGTATAACTGAATAAAATAATAATGCATTAGTCTGTCCACTAATAAAATAGATAATATTAAATAAAAGAGAAGGGATGATGGAAATAGAAAATCACTGTTTTGCAGTAATCATAATGAGGATTAATTCAGGCAAGTTTCATCAGTTGGTGCTAAAGCTGGGTCGAGGGGAGGAATAAGTTATGAACGTGGTCTCAAGTGAATGCCCTAACTTATTTTATTAATTACAAATAGAGAAATGGTATCTATATAACTATGTGAGAAGATGGACATTATGTACCCCCAGATTTGATACTTTGAAAAGAGCACAACAAGAAGTAGGTAGTATTTATAACCTGAAAATTAATAACCTGAATCAGTCATGAGGAAACAGCTGAGAAACCCAAATCAAGTGGCATTCAACAAAAAAGTGGCCTGTATTCTTCAAAATTCTGAATGTCTTGAAAAACAAAGGAAGGCTGGGGAACATTTCCAGATTAAAGAAGATATAAGTGTACTTGACCAGTAAGTGAATGTTTGACCCTCAGTTGTATCCTGTTTTTTAAAAAATCACACAAGTTTTAAAAGTAGCTATATTGTAGTTATGTAAAAGAATATCTTTGTTATTAGGAAATACTTATAGTAAGGGAGTAAAGAGCATGATATATACAATATACTCTGAAAAAATATTAGAAAAGATAATACACAGATGTGTAGCAAATAAATAGGTACAATTTAACTCAAAGTAACAGCTGGTGGTTATTTTTTCTGAAACATTTTTTTATTAATATGAAAAACCAAAAATGTATTTGTGTATAACTAAAAACCATTCTTCAATACGTGGAACTTAATCCTTCACTCAGTCTGATAATTTCACTCCCAGTCCTGATGGAATAACAAGGGTTGGGTTTACTCTACTCCCTTAACAGCTAGAAAATCAAACAAAATATAAGAAATAATAGTTTTCCTACATTAGCCAATAGGCAGTTGGGGGAGTAACCTCTGAGAGAGGGGACAAATGTAAGTCCTGTGAGTGCCCCATCTCACTGTCGGGAGAGGTTTTAAGCCATGACACAGGGAGACACAACTCAAACTCCCTAAATTTGGGAAATGAGTTTAGAGCACAGTAAGTCACTAGAATTGGCATGACAAAGCTCAAGAGAGGATGCGAGTGTACTGAAAAACTCCAGATAGCTGCACATGCGTGTGAGAGAACGGCCCAAGACTGGGTGTGAGGGATCCAGGAGTGAGCAGAACAACCCCCAGAGCACACGTGGCTGGGAAAAACTCATTTTCCCAACAGCAGGGAACAGAGCAGCAGCAAGGGCAAATAGGTGGTGCATCCAAATGACTCAAAAAATAAAAGGGACGTAGTCTCCCGCTCATCCAGTTCACAACTTTCCACCACATTCAGACAACCTTCATTACTGTATTTTTTGTGTGTATCCTTTTGTGCATTTGTTTTCATTTATAAATACATATATTCTTATTCTAGTTCTCCTGTTTTACATAAAGGATAGCACACTACCCGTACCCTACTTGTTTAACTTTGCAATACATTTAAGAACTCTTTCCTTCTCAGTACATAAAAGCATACTTTTTTGTTTTAAGATTATACATTCCATTTTCTGAATCAAGCCATAATTTATGTAGTCACTTCATCACCATTTTGTGCAGTTGCAGTATTGTGTTAACAAGAGTTGCATTGCACACATTTTATTTAGTGTATGTGCCGTGGTGTGAGTAGAAAATTTCTGAGAAGTGGAATTGTTTGGTCATGGGACAAATGTTTTTTTAAATTTTGATGATTATTGCCAGATTGCACCTCATTGCAGTTACATCATTTTACATTCGCACCCCTACAGTATGAGCACCTCTCCCCCATATCCTCATCAACATCAAACTTCAGGTTTTTGTCTATTTATTACTTTTTTAAATGGCATCTCATAGTAATATTAATTTGTGTATTTGTTAACACAAGTACGATCGAACATATTTCCTGTTTAAGATCCATGTTCATTTCCTTTCTGTGAATTGTTAGTATTCTTGACCAGTTTTCATAATGAACTGTTAAGAATTTTTTCTTCTCTAGTTATAGGAGTCTTTTTGTGATATAACATACAAACAGTTGTTTCTAGTTTGCTGTCTGACTTTTGAATGATGTGTTTTCACTATACATATTGAATGGGGGTTGTGTTTTGTTTCTCTCCTATTTTTTTCTCTTAATGCAGTTGAATTCTTTAAGGGTTTCCACATGTTGAATCATAATTAGGAAGCACTAGTCACTTAAAAGATAGGCAAATACTTGATTTGGAAAGATAACTAAAATGCAATTTTGTTCTTCTGACTACTTGATAGTACAGTTTGCAGGGTCAGGGGAGGGTGTTTATGCTTTAATTTGAGTTTAAGTCAAGCAGTTAAGTAACACGATTTAATAACTGGGTATGTAACAAATGAGATGTGGGGCTTTGGCTTGCTGCAGTTACTAGTATATTCTTATAGGCAATCTAACATGTGTTTGTCTCACTTTGAATAAACCAGGCACTCTAACAGGAATATTGCCTTCATGATATTAAAACTTTATACCAACTTCATCATTAAAATGTACATCAGATTCTAAAGTTCCAAAAATAAGGTTGTAAGAAACTACTCTGAGAAACATGTAATAGGTTGATTTTAATACCTTCAAAAGATACTTTTTCTTCTTAATTGTCTTTCTTTTTGTGTTAAAAGGGAATCATGGGTTTATGAGGTACCTAACTCCTTACAGCAGGGATGTCAAACTCATTTTTATTGGAGGCCACATCAGCCTCGTGGTTGCCTTCAAAGGGCCGAATGTAATCTCAGCTCCTTAAGGGAGCAGTCCCATTTATACAGTCCTAAAATGATTTCAGCCCTTTGAAGGCAACTGTGAGGCTGACGTGACCCTGACAAAAATGAATTTGACACCCCAGCCTTATCGGTATTAAATTAGGGAGCACAGTTTGAAAGTTAGTAGGCTTAGAATGTGGTAAGATACCAAGGGATAGTTCCTGCTGTTCTTACATCTCCCTTACCTCTGGGACGGTCCCGTGGTCCTTTCGGTATATTTATAGAGGCGGGGAGGAGTTGTGTGGCTGGCTCAGTTGCCGCTTTATGCGCTTCCCCTGGCCCTGTGCTGTGTGCTTTGTCACAATTGATCGGGATGCTGCTTTGAATGTCACTCTTTCCCTTTGAGCAGTCTGACTCGAAAACTGAATGGTGGATGAATAGTTATTAATCTCCACATAAACATTAGCCTTTGCCTTTTGGGCAAGTAAAATGGATTTGAAAAATGTGTTTACCATTTTAAAAGTCATCGAACATTTTTGTCCTTCTACTGATTATTTTACTTGATTAGTTTTATAAACTCATGCAGACCTTTGAGAAAGTTGTTCAAGATAGTGATGTCATTTTAGTGTTAATGATTAAATACATGGATCAAAGCATGATGTGTTCTGTCTAAGAAAATCCAAATAGAGCAACTTATATTTGAATAGAGATGTCTTTCAGGTCATGTAGTTTTATCTATTTGTATTCCTACTCATCAAGAAGATTTAGCTTACTTGTAGGAAAATTGCCCAAATATTGAAGCATAAAATAATTTAAACTCAAGTTTAACTTTGATTAAGTATCATTTAAATAATCTTAAGTTAGATACTTGAAATAATTCTGTGCATGGCTCTTCTATGTAATGAAACTTATTTTTAATTTTCCCAGCAGAAATTCAGGAAGCAAAAGCTCCCAGTCCTTCCATAAACCGGCAAACCAGCATTGAAACGGATAGAGTGTCTAAAGAGTTCATAGAATTTCTCAAGACCTTCCACAAGACAGGCCAAGAAATCTATAAGCAGACCAAGCTGTTTTTGGAAGCAATGCATTACAAAAGGGTAGGTTGAGAATAACCACTTAGAAACAGAATTTTGGTTTTAGGAAGGGTCTTAAGAGATAATCTAGTGCAACTTTGTCATTTTATACCTGAGAAAATCAAGACCCAGACATGTTAAGTTACCTAAGAAATATGCCACTGAACCAAGTTAAAATCTGATTCCCAGGCTAGTACTTTTCCATGCAACTCAGCTGTGTTTGGATTATCATTGCGTGGAAAGAGTTGACGCCCAAGCCACTGCTATGGCATTTACTTCCTACCTGTCAGCTTGCAAACAGTATAAACTGTCACAGTTGGTAGATCTTGGACTCTGAAGTGTCAATTGTTAGATCGGTAGCAATCATTTTAGAGTATTTTTGTTTATGTTTTGTGTTGTATTTTGATTTTTAATTTTTCTCTCCTTGCTGAGGTAGAGAAGGGAAAACTAGAATTTAGATGTTGGAAGGGACCATAGTGATTATCTGGTTTTACTCTTCTTGTTTTAGATGGGGAAGTTGAGAGCCACAGAGGATAAGTGGCTTGTCCAAGGTTACGCAGCTAGATTCTGCCAGTGTCAGAACTAGAACTTGTGTCTTTCATGTGTGTATCTTTAACGTGTAATTTCTAAGTGATAATTTTAGTTACAGTAATTCATAAGACTCCCTGTAATGGGACTCATTTTGTAAATAGGGATTAGTTCATTTGTAATATACCTCACCCATTAAACTTAGAATTAGCTCTGTCAAAGTATTTTTTAAATAGTGAATTCAGTTAGTGAAGGAGAAAATAAGCTCTCTTTCTTGTTTTTTGGTGTGCAATTACACTGACAATAAATAAGCCGCCTCTTTTTTCCCCCTGAAAGTGTTTGTAAGCAAATAGTGATATTTAGAGTTAAATAAAGCCAGCTAGATAACATTGATGTTTTGAGTTAGAAGCAATGATAGACTTCTTTAATATGAAAAAATTCAGGTTTCATGTGACATGCAACTTTCAGGTTTTTTTAAATTTTACTTATTTATTTTTAGGGAGAGGGGAAGGGAAGGAGAAAGAGTGGGAGAGAAACATCAATGTGTAGTTGCCTCTCATGTGTCCCCTACTGGGGACCTGGCCTGCAACTCAGGCATGTGCCCTGGCTGGGAATTGAACCGGCGACCCTTTGCTTCACAGGCCCGTGCTGAATCCACTGAGCTACACCAGCCAGGGCCCAACTTTCAGTTTTTAGTAAAAGTAAAAACTAAAGTTTTGTAGTTATTTACTCTTCAGCTCTATGAAATATTTACAGGATCTCTAGTCTATATTGCCATATATGCCATATACTGCATATAAAATATTCACTGTATAATACTGTATTTTTAAAAACTGCTCAGCTCAGACTTGTTTGATTTTCCTTTTGCTCAGAAGTGTAATGTGCCCTTGTTCTGTAATATGTTGGTTGACTTTTGACTCAATACACTAAAGTAAAGAAGTAATTAACTGGCATAGATACTGTCATACTTGTTTTTAAGGCATCACTAATTGATATCAGAAACCTGGATATGACCTCAGAGTCCTCCTTGTTTAAGAACCACTGTGCAACCTATTTTCCATTTCTACACCAACAGTACATGTTTTATGGTTAAGTGGCCAAGCCCTGTGCATGTGCACGCAGCATCTAGCATGATGCCTAGCGCAGCATGCCTGACACTCGAACAAATGTTCGTGAAACTTAATGTCTCTGGGGGAGCCCTTCTTGTCTTTAGCTCCACATTAATGGTGTTTCAAATACATAAAACATCTGTTACACCTGAATGAAGCAACCTTACCTAACTAGCTTCAAATCATTCAGTTATATACATTTCTTGAGAGAGTGTGATCGAGTACAAATTGGGATAGTTCCTGTGAGGTAATGAAATATGTTACAGTGCAAGGTGCTCTCTGTACTCAGTTCATCAAAACTGTTTAAAATTCTGATGTTACTGTTATTCTCACCAACTAAACTTTCTCTAGGTATTTTATTTTCATGAACTACTCAATATGAAAATTCATTCTTATCTGTTTGAAATTGCCTTGTTGACAATGCCATTAACTGATAATTCTTCCTACTGCCCACACAGTATTATTCTTCCCTAATTTGGGAGTTTTAGGACACAAGCCACTCTTGCCTACGTCTTTTCCACTTCATTCTGTTTTCTCCAATACTGGCGTGTGCCAGGGATGACCAACCTTTTCTGTGTATAGGTCAAGTCTAGAAAATGAAATACATGTTTTCAGGATTCTGTTAAATTTTTTTCAGCTATTTTATCTTTATCAAGAAGCACTTTACTTGCACTTAGACTTTAAAAAGTTTTTTCTCATCCCAAAAGAGAAATTTGGGTAAAATTTCATTTACACAGCACCGCATTATTGCAATATGATGCTTTACTATTTAACAGATATTATTGTTTGCTAAGACTCTTCTGAAACTGATGTATTTTCTCCTTTTTTTTTTGTTTTTGCTTAATCCTATTAGATACTTAAAATATGTGTTATCTTATATAGTCGGTCCCTTTTCATATTTTTTAATATAAAATATATTTCTGTTGCAAATGAGGCAGCTACATTATTAATGCAAAACTCATTCATATTGAACATACAGTTGTTATCAGCTGTTTTTCTCAGAAGTCACCATAGTAAGAATTTATATTTCATTGTAGAAATGGCCAGGGGTTTGGGGAGGGGCTATGAAGAAGCTTAGAACTTACAAGGTTTAATTTTTTAAACTTATCATTACAAAATGACTATAAGAATCTCACTGTAAGAACCAAACTTCAATTAGATCTAACTATGGCCACAAATCCACAGATGTATATGGTTACCAATGAAAAGAAGGATGTATAGATTTCTTTCATCATTTAGACCAAGCCTTATATGCCTAGGGTAACTTTATTTTTTGAAGTATATTTTATTGATTACGCTATTACAGTTGTCCCAGTTTTTTTCTCCCCTTTATTCCCCTCCTCCCTGCACCGCCCCACCCTCTGGCATTCCCCCCACCTCCTTATTAGTTCATGCCCATAGGTTGTGCATATAAGTTCTTTGGCTTCTCCATTTCCTATACTGTTCTTAACCTCCTCCTGTCTACTTTGTACATACCATTTATACTTCTTATTCCCTGTACCTTTTTCCCCATTCTCCTCCCTCTCCCTCCCTATTGATAACCTCCATGCGATCTCCATTTCTGTGATTCTATTCCTATTCTAGTTGTTTGCTTAGTGTTTTTTTTAAGGTTCATTCGTTGATACTTGTGAGTTTGTTGTCATTTTAATGTTTATAGTTTTTTTGAAATTTTTTTCTATTTCTTAGATAAGTCCCTTTAACATTTCATATAATAAGGGCTTGGTGATGATGAACTCCTTTAACTTGACTTTATCTGGGAAACACTTTATCTGCTCTTTCATTCTAAATGATAGCATTGCTGGATAGAGTAATCTTGGATGTAGGTCCTTGTCTTTCATGACTTAAATACTTCTTTCCATCCCTTTTTGCCTGCAAGGTTTCTTTTGAGAAATCAGTTGACAGTCTTATGGGAACTCCTTTGTAGGTAACTGTCTCCTTTTCTCTTGCTGCTTTTAAGATTCTCTGTTTATCTTTAATCTTGGGTATTGTAATTATGATGTGCCTTGGTGTGTGCTTCCTTGGATCTCACTTCTTTGGGACTTTCTGAGCTTCCTGGACCTCCTGGAAGTCTCTTTCCTTTGCTAGATTGGGGAAGTTCTTCATTATTTGTTCACGTAAGTTTTTCATTTCTTACTCTTCCTTTTCTCTTTCTGGCACCTCTGTGATTTGGATGTTGGAAAGTTTAAAGTTGTCCTGGAGGTTCCTAAGCCTCTCCTTGTTTTTTTTGAATTCTTGTTTCTTCATTCTGTTCTGGTTGAATGTTTATTTCTTCCCTTGGTTCCAAATCATTAATTTGAGTCACAGTTTTCTTCCCTTCACTATTGGTTCCCTGTACATTTTCCTTTATTTCACTTTTCATAGCCTTCACTTTTTCCTCTGTTTTGTGAGCACACTCAACCATTTCTGTGAGTATCCTGATTACCAGTGTTTTGAACTGGTACCAGTGTTTTGAACTGGTGCATCTGATATATTGGCAATCTCTTCATTGCTTAGTTGTATTTTTTCTGGAGCTATACTCTGTTCTTTCATTTGGACCATTTTTTTTTCTCTCTTGAGGCTTGTTATGATGTTAGAGGCGGAGCCTTAGGTATTCGAGAGGGCAGGGCAACCCATGTTGCTGCGTTGTGGTGCTGTGTGAGGGTAGGGGTCAGAGAGGGAACAATGCCGCTTGCTTAGCCCTCTGTAGGCTTTCAGTAACTTCCTCCGCTACCCACAAGCAAATTGGCCCTTCTGGTGCTGATTCCCGGGTGGCTGGGTTGTGTATGTTCTAGGACCCTGTGGATCTATCCAGTGCACTCTCCCGTGAGGCTGGGAGTCTCTCCTGCCACCGCACCTGCCACAGGTTTTTATCAGACGTTTTGAGGCTTTATGTGGAACCCTGGGTTGTGCAGTCTGTCTGGCTCCCTAGTTGTTCCTCCCGATTTTATTTGCACGTGAATGTGTGACGGCCCAGTCCTCCAGCCACTGCCTTGTCACCCTTCCTCTCCCCACAGGCTGCCCATTTCCACTTCTTCTGCCAGTCTGAATGAATGTTTCTTCTTTAACTCCTTGGTTGTTGGACTTCTATACAGTTTGATTTTCTGGCAGTTCTGGTAATTTTTTGTTTTTAAATTTGTTGTTGTCCTTCTTTTGGTTGTGTAAGGAGGCATAGTGTATCCACCTACACCTCCATCTTGGCTGGAAATCCCCAATTTTAAAATTCGAAGCAGCATGGATGAGAAGGGAGGCAAAAGACAATGGGAAAACACCTAAGCTGCTGGAACCTGTGCATCATAAGAAACAAAAGTAGATAAAAGAGCAAGTTGATATCTATGTTGAAAACGTGGCATGAATCAAAATAATTAAAAATACATTGATGTCTGAAAGCAGACTTAAAACATTAATGAGGGGCAGCTTGGTTGTAAGGCTGGCAAGATGCCGTCTTCCAGGTTTGGCCTTTTCTCCCGGGCCCTCTTCTGTTGTGCACAGATACAGAACAGAACAACAATGGCCATACTGAAGGCTATATGGGTCAAAATGGCACTGGAGAGAAATACTTTCTCTACAGAGGAATTATTCATGGAACAGAAAGTCAAGTTAGAAGAGCAGCTAAAAGAGCCTGTGGAAAAATGTTAACAAGCTTTGGCAGATACTGCGAACTTCAAGAGAATCCAGAAATGGTGGAAGTGGCGAATTGCATGGTGTTTAAGGGTCTGCAACGACATGTTAGAGGTTGTAGACATTTTGGAGAAGGCAACACAATGTATTCCAAAAGTAGAAATTAAGGACAGTATTCACCTGAAGCACCTCATGATGACTGAAGGCCCCATTCAGAAGGTATTCATGAAGCAGGACTTACTCAAATTGAACGATTCATGATTCAAACTGAACTGAGTTTGACCCTTACATGCCTAAGGCCTTGTCCTCTACACCGTTTGAGAGCAAAGAGCTGGGCACAGTGATCTACTTAACAGTCTGCATGGGCCCACTCTGAGATCCACAAGTGTGGTGGCACACACACTTGTGTGTGTAAGTGTGTGGAAGAAACCTAGCTGCCTCATGAAGAGTTGTTTGTTTTTTTTTAACTAGCTGCTGTAACTCTTAAGTCTTTTTTACTTTGCTCACCTATGAGTACTTTTGACCTTTTCTCAAATGTTGTGGGAAAACTCAAGTAACCAGTGGCTAAATACGCATTTGCACAGTTGCATTCATGAGCTCTGATTCGGGAGCTTGTTCATTGAGAACAAGACTACAGTTTTAATACCTTAACATACTTACTGAAGAGTCCAGTGGGATAGTACTTAACCTCAGTATCACGAATAACACTGTGTCTGCTTAAACTCTGGTGACATTAAAGTATTTTAAATTAATGCAGTGTCTTTGGGAATACTGATCTTTGGCTACGCGACCAAAGATTAGAATTCCCACATTATTTCTACATCTCTGCACTATAGCTTGTGAGTTACTAGAATTCTTAGCTCATAACATATTTCATTCAGTGAAGGAAAAGCAAGAACTTAAACATTATTTTGCTAAAAAAAATTTTACAGTGACCTTTGTGAAGAACATATATAAATTCATTTGTAATTAGTAACTATCCAGATGCTAAAAATGATCAACTACTGGATTTTTCTTAGAGATAGAAAAGGAACATACATACCTTATTCTTACCACCTATATTTTGCCAGTGATTGAATTTGATGGTCATTTATTTTTGCTCTGTTTTGCTTGTCTAAATGTAAAAGTATTTTTATTTATATTTAGCTAGCTATTAATCACCTCAGGGCATATTCCCTGGTAAGATAGGCTATCTCTAAATAGGAGGACTGCATATTTGATACACCTTAAATGTTAATGTTTGATTTTTAAATTTTATTTAAGCGGATTAAAGCCCTAATATTGCAGCAGAAACCAGCAATATGGAAAGTGTGGATGTGAAAGCTAAAATCGAAATTTATTAAACAGTCAACTGTGCTGCAGCAGAAACTTCATGAATTCAGGGCATTGTCATGGAGGTCCAGTTCCAGCCAATGGGAGTTCCAAATGAAATACACAGAAAACATAATTACGGGAAGAGTCAAATAAAGGTTTTATTAACTGGAAGTGGTAAAAAAAGACTTCAGCCAGACAATCAAGAATGTTTAGAGAGAATCTCTCAGTATTACTATTCAAAGAAATATACCCACTTGTCAAACCTTTTAAACTACAAAGAAAAAATTTTTTTACGAAAAAAAGTAAAATGATCTTACACAGACATTATAGAAAAGATAATCCCAGGCAGTGGTTAGAGAGTACATAAAGAAAAGGATTGCTTTACACTGTTATACTGTGTTTTTTCTTAGAAAGCTATGAAAATTTTTTTGTGGAATTTTGCAGAACCTAAAATAATTAACCAACACAAATCTGCTATCAGAACTGTGAAGGATCTGAGATTTACCCTATTTGTGAGTTAACAAATTAGTCTGCTATGGTTTCACAGATTCTGGCAGACGACACAGGTCTCCTAAGTTGGGAAGAAGGGTGAGTTTAGAACAGCAGTAGGAGTAGCCAGAGTGTATCAGCATTTGGACTACTTTCCGGAGTGTCGGTTCCCACAGGGCAATGCCTGTGAATGCAGTGAGTTACGATACAGAAAAGGATGTTTTATAATGGGCATGAGCTTGCCTGACCTTTGCCCCTGAGGGAAGCATTATACTGGACAGTAAACAATTTACCCTTTTTTTCACTTGAGGGAGGCACTAGCCTTGTGTTTCAAGGCTGTAAGTTATATAGCTGTTCTTGAAGAGAGTACTGAAGAAAAGCAGTGCCTCTTTTCACAAGATGTGTGGAAATATAAGCGATCCACGCAGAATTGTCTCCTACATCTTTCTAGTATTACAAAGGGAAGAACTATAATAGCCACAGTCATTTCTTCTGTTCAGTTAACATTGAGCCCTAGCTAGCGCTGTGCCTGGCTCTGTTACAGGCACTGAGGATACGGTGGTGAGCAGGGCCCTCATGGGGTCGACATGTTGGTGGAGGAAATGGACAGTAAACTGATTTATAATATAGCACAGCGGAAGACCTAGGAGGAATCTAAAGCAGGATAAAAGGACAGAGTGGAAGGGAAGTTATTTTACATTCTGAAATAAACACTAATGAAGCGTGAATCTGCATATGAATAGAAATATTAAAGGAATTTTCTGAACTATAAAATTACAGTGATTGTGTGGCACCAGTGAAACAGGCCACAGTCTTTCTAGTTAAAAGTGAGCACTAGTGATAATCATTAGAATGAAATGAATGTTGTTTGTTCTAAGTTAAGTGCTACAATTTGGTGCAAATGAAGGGTAGGAACCTAAGTAGGTAAAAAGAATAATAAGTTGTAGAAAGTATATAAAGAAATAGCAAGTAAAATTATAGCATGATAAAGGAAAGTAAAAATATTATAATTAAAATGTTCAGCCCCTCCATACAAAAATACAATTAATAGGTTTAATATTTTTAAAAATTTCATTTCACAAATACCATAATGGTAGTCTATTTTTTATTTATTTACACCTAATTTGCTTATTGGGAAGACTTGAACTTTATAAAGTGATTTAAAATAAGAATCAGAACAAAAGAATCATTTGATACTAGAATTTATAAACATGTTCTTATGGACATATTCTTCATGAAGCTACTGCTATGACCATCCACTTTGAAATCCAGGCATAACATTAAAACTAGTTCTCTGAAGAAATGTTTTCAGTCGACCTAAAATTGTTTTGTCAATGGATATGAGTATATTTGTCTGGAGATCAAGTTTTGTACAAAGGTGAAGCTTAAAGAATTTACAATATAAATCTCTTTGATCAATTCATATGCTAGGGCTATATGAGAAACAAAAGATTGAGGTCTCAGACTTCTGCCAAGATGGAGGCGTAGGTGGAAACACCTTGCGTCCACACACAACCAAATCTAAAAACAACAAAGTTTTAACAACAATAAACGCAGCCAAAGCACACAGAAAATCGACAATACGGAGTCCGAAGACAACGAAATGCTCAGCTAAACCAGTAAGAGGGGCAAAGCCAGCAGCGGAGCGGGTTGGCCAAAAAGATCCCTGACAGGGGTGGTGCACAAGCAGCCGAAGGCGCGGATCCCAGGTACGGGCTAGTTACAGGCGGACACAGAGAAGAGGTGAGGCTGTCTGTCTGTCTGCGGTCGCTCAAGCATTTGCGTGCAGATAAAACAGTGAAGAGGCGAGCATTGAGACTGCATAGCGCAGGGCCGCGGGCTCGCACATTTCCACTCAGATAAACAGGCGGGGGTGAGCGGTGGGACAGACTGGGCAAGTGGAGAGGACCGCCATTGCTCTCTCTCTGATCCCGCCCCCACATACAGCATCACAAACCAGCGACCTGGATGGACCAGCCCTGGTAAACAACTAAGGCTCCGCTTCTCGTATGTAACAGGCACAAACAGATCAAAACATGGCTCAAGAACAACTCAGAGCCCCAGAGCCCATAAATCTAAGTGAACAAGAAATTGCCAAACTTTCAGATGCACAGTTCAAAACACTGGTGATCAGGATGTTCACAGAACTGGTTGCTTTTAGTCACAAATTAGAGGAACATATGAAGGCTAAACTAATTTAAATGAATGGTAATGCACAGGAAACCAATAGTAATGGAAAGGAGACTGGGACTCAAATCAAGGGAGTAGACTAGAAGGAAGGAAAAAAATGACAGAACAGAAAAGAATGAAGAAACAAGAATTCAAAAAAATGAGGAGAGGCTTAAGAACCTCCAGGACATCTTTAAATGTTCCAACATTCGAATTATAGGGGTACCAGAAGGGGAAGAGGAACAATCACAAGTGGAAACCTTATTTGAACAAATAATAAAAGAGAACTTCCCTGTTCTGGCAAAGGAAATAGACTTCCAGGAAATTCAGGAAGCTCAGAGAGTCCCAAAGAAATTGAACCCAAGAAGGAACGCATCAAGGCACATCATCATTACATTAGCCAAGATTAAAATGAAGGAGAGAATCCTAGAAGCAGCAAGAGATAAGGGGACAATCACCTACAAAGGAGTTCCCATCAGGCTGTCAGCTGATTTCTCAAAAGAGACCTTACAGGCAAAAAGGGGCTGGAAAGAGGTATTCCAAGTCATGAAAACCAAAGACCTACAACCAAGATTGCTCTATCCAGCAAAGTTTTTTATTTAGAATGGAAGGACAGATAAAGTGTTTCTCAGATCAAATTCAAGGAGTTCATCATCACCAAGCCCTTATTATATGAAATGTTAAAGGGACTTATATAAGAAAAAGAAGATAAAAAAGATGAACAGTGAAAGGACAGCAAACTCACAGTTATCAACAACCACACCTAAAACAAAAGCAAATTAAAGGACAGCTAGATCAGGAGCGAACCATAGAGATGAAGATCACGTGTAGGATTAGCAACAGGGGAGTGGGAGAAGGAGAAGGGGGGAGAAGGTACAGAAAATAAGTAGCATAGACAGTAGATAGAAAATAGAGGAGAGGGTAAGAATAGTAGGGGAAATACAGAACTAAAGAACTCGAGACACCTGTTCATGAACTAAAGGAGGGGGAATGGTGGGGGAGGGGTGTGCAGGGTGGAGGGGAACGGAGGGGGGGAAATAGAACAAATGTAATGGCATAAGCAATAAAAAAAAAAAAGATTGAGATCTCTTTGGGAATTGACAATACTGACAGGAAAGCCGTGGATTTGACCTACTGAGCATGCTCATGAAGAGACCCACCCCTCCCTTCCCATAGAGGCAGCAGCAGGAGTGTGTAGGTCAGGACTTTCCTCATAGATTAGCTGTGGGTCTACTTGGGTTTACACCCCAGAGCATGGAGGAGACAACCTTTCTCATGACCATGACTGTCATGTTATACAGAATTGGCATGAAACAAGAATACTTACTGCTGCTACCACCATCCTTGTTTCCAGATGATTGTTGGCAATCAATGGAATAAGAAAAAGAAGTGAGAGATTCACCACATGCCCCATGACACTTTACCCTCTTGGCTTATATTTGTCATGGAAGAAGATAATCATTTATTTCCCTTGTCTTCTCATTTAAGCTGAATGTTCTCTGAGCATTTTATTAATCTTTTATATTGTTGCTTATATAGTATCTGGCAATTCTATATTTTTAGAATAGATGGAAGTAAATTTTCAGTAAATTCAGGAAAAATAATCTTATCAGGAAAATCCAAGGGAAAACAATATTAACAGAGATATAAATTTAGCAACATGCCAACATGGCAAAATAAAGTCCATAAAATTCAGTTAAAATATAATGTGCCAGTGATAAAAAGCCTAGCCCGGTCTTAAAAAAAATAGCAATTTTAAAGACAATAGCAATAAATAAGATTAAGTATTAATAAGTTTAATATAGAAAGTTAGAGATATTTCAGTAAAAGACTAAGGATTGTATCTGGGATCTAGCTGAGAAAAATAAATTTACAAATACTCTGCATATTAATATGAACACTTAAAATATTTAAATTACAGTGTTATATTGCTTAATCTAGTAAGCAAGGGAGCAAATATACCATATAATTTTTGAGGGGCAGAGAATGCAAGGATTTTGAAGAGAAGGTTTCTAAATTTAGCAAACTTCAAAGTATATTCTAAAATGAAGGTAATCACAACGTTATGTGATTTTTTTTTTTTTACAAAGTTTTTAAATAAGAAATAGGCCAAACCAGGTTTTTTTCAGAATCAAAATGCAGGACAAATGGATAAAGTGTGATATTTAACCTTCACAATTTTGAGCCTCCACAGCTATATGGCATTTCGATGTTAAAAACTATATATTATATAGATTAGTTCCTCAGGAGCAAATTATGTGACAGCAGGAAAGCAAAGGAGAACAGGATTGTGTTTTACTAGTTGCTGCTAAAATGACCAGAAACTCGTATACAGATTATTTAAGGTCTTGTGTTTCATATTATGTACCTTACATTACAGTCAAATAAAAGAGCTAAATGTGAAAAAACTTAGAAGGAAGTAGATTAGAATATTTATTTCACCTGTACATGTGTGGCAAGGAGCTGAAATTGAACCATTGAAGAATTGTTCTTTAAAAAAAGTTGTTCTTACTTACCAGGTGAAGTGTTGAATGCTATTAACTTTTAAACATCTGTGCAATGAAAAAGTCGGGTAAAGTGGAAGGAAATGGTGGGAAATTGTGGTGAATATAAGTAAAAGCTTAACATTACAAAATTTCTTAAGGTTAGTAGTGCCTAGTCCTTACTAGACAAGAATCAAAATTTTTTTTTGGATGAGCTAATTTTGGTAGGTTTTCAAGCATCCCTTTTTGTACTTTATTGCTTATAGATTATTTATCTAGAAAAGTGATACCCAAAATATTTTTCTTAAAAAGTTATTCTTATCATTATAAAAATGTTTATTAAAATTATGTTCCTTAAATACTCCACCTTCACATAACAGAAGTGAACTTGTTGCATGCATTTTAGTTTTCTAATTCAACCAGTGGTTCTTATATAAATAACCGAGAAAGTAACGGGAGCTGTTGTCAGAGGTGATCACAGAGTGCTGTAAGTGCTGTGAGCCCTACAAGGTTTTTTCAGACCAAGGGAATGAGAGACAGCTTCTTAGAGGAGATAAAATATGAACTGACCCTAAATGGTGGTAACTATTGAGTACTTTCTGGACAGCTTTTAAAGACCGCATCCATCTATGGACCACCATTGGAGGTTCAAGGCAATCAAAGTTAGCGATGCATGATCAGTTGGACTGTGGTATGTAAAAGATAGGTTGAAAGTGAGAGATCAAAGGTGGGGAGAGCAGCTTAACAGGTAAGAGGCCATGAAGGCCCAAACTAGGAGAGAATGGAAGGGGGAGACATTGTAAAGGCAGATAAGGCAAGGTTTGTCACTGCCTCTGATACCAGGACATCCTTTCTGAATGAGGCCAGAGTGTAGGGTCTGTATGCTTTACCAGGGCTTTATTGGTCCTTGGTGTCTGAGTTCTGTCCTGGAAAAGTCCAGCCATTGTTAATATAATGAGAACAGTTTGCAAGACATAACATAACCTGGTAGCCAAGGAGAGTAGACTGGAATGTGCATGTGTGAACAATGATGACTTCAATGCACACTGGTCAGTGGGGGCAGTAGATACTGTTGAATGAGCACGGGTACTCTGTGGCTGTTATATTCAGAATGACTGAGTGAGTAGAGCAGTGAATCTGCATCAAATTTTGTGTTAAGCTTGAACTTTTCTTCATGGAAACGATTCCAGTGATTCATAAGGCCATGCCTTGGACAACTGGTGATGGGCAGCTTCATCACGACAACATGTCTGCTCCTGCATCATGTCTCATGCAGTCTGTTGGCAAAACATCAAATCAGCCAGGTGACCCAGGCCCACTGGGGCCCAAATTTGGTGCTCTGTGAATTCTGGCTTTTCTAAAACTAAAACCACCTTTGAAAGGGAAGAGATTTAAGATCATCAGTGAAATTCAGGAAAATAAAATGAGGTAGCTAATGGCGATTGGGCGAGGGTGAGGTCCCAAGGTACCTACTTTGAAGGGGGACTGAGGTGTCACTGTCCTATGTACAATGTTTCTTGTATCTTAAATAAATGTCTCCATTTTTCATATTACATGGCTAGACACTTTATGGGCAGCCTTGTATGCTGGCATTGGCCTGTGCAGAGGCAGTCTGTGAGAAACAGTCCTATAGGACTTGCTGTTCTACAGTGACATCTTCATGAGAATATCTGGGAGAAGTTTCTGATTTTGGTGTCACAATTTCACCTAAAGAATGTCTGCTTTTTTATATTTTGAACTCTTAATTATGTGACTTTTTTTCATGTTAGTGGGGATTGCTAGCAAGTTTAGCTAGAGACATTTACAGATTGACTGTTGACTAACTTTTGTATGTTCAAGGAATACATTTTTGTGTTATCATTCCTGGTTCTACATTTTTTAAATTTATATTTTATTGATTATGCTATTATAGTTGTCCCAATTTGTCCCTCTTTGCCCCCCTCCATCCAGCACCTGCCAGTCCCTCAGGCAATCCCCTCACTGTTGTTCATGTCCATGGGTCAGGCGTATAAACTCTTTTTGGCCACTCCATTTCCTACACTTTACGGTACATCCTCATGGCTATTCTGTAACTATTTGTACTTCTTGAACCCCTCACCTCCTCACCCATTCCCTGAGACACTCCTCTCATCTGACAACCATCAAAAACTCTTTGTAACCATTATTCTGTCTCTGCCCTCGTTTGCTTAGTTTGTTTTTCAGATTCAGTTGTTAATAAATATGTATTTATTTCCACTTTATTGTTCATAGTGTTGATCTTCTCTTTCTTAAATAAGTCCCTTTAACATTTCTTAATAATGGTTTGGTGATGATGAACTTCCTGCAGTTTTCTGGTGTCTGGAAAGCTCTTTATCTGCCCTTTGATTCTAAATGATAGCTTTTCTGGGTAGAGCAGTGTTGGCTGTAGGTACCTGCTTTTCATGACTTTGAATATGTCTTGCCAATACCTTCTAGCCTGCAAAGTTTCTTTTGAGAAATCAGCTGACAGTCTTTTGAGAACCTCCCTATAGGTAACTCATTGCTTTTCTCTTGCTGCTTTTAAGATTCTCTATTTTTAACATTTGACATTTTAATTATGATGTGTCCTGGAGTAGGCCTCTTTGCATCCTTTTTGGAGAGTCCCTTTGTTTGGGAATCTCTGTGCTTCCTGGACTTGCATGTCTACTTTCTTCACCAATTAGAAAAGTGTTCTTCCATTATTTCTTCAAATAAATTGTCAATTTCTTGCTTTCTGTTTTTCTTCTGGCACCCCTATGATGAGAATATAGGAATGCTTGGAGTTCTCCCAGAGGCTGCTTACACTGTCCTCACTTTTTTGGATTCTTTTTCTTTCTTATTCTGCTTGGTTGTTTTTGTTTCCTCATGTTCCAAATCATTGATTCAAATTTTTCTTCATCCAGTCCATTGTTGTTTCCCAGTAAATTGTTCTTTATTTCAATTAGTGTATTCTCCATTTCTGACTCGATTTTTTATGCTGTTGAGGCCCTCAAGTTCCTTGAGCACCCTTATAATCAGTGTTTTGAGCTCTGCATCTGAAAGATTGCTTATCTCCATTTCACTTAGCTCTTTTCCTGGAATTTTGCTCTGTTTTGGGGCCATGTCTCTTCGTCTCCTCATTTTGGCAGCCTCCCTGTGTTCGTTTCTATGTGTCAAGTAGAGCTGCTATGATTCCCTGTCTTGATAGCATGGCCTAATGTAGCAGGTGTCCTGTAGAATTCAGTGGCGCAGCTTCCCTTGTCATCCAAGGTGGGTACTTGAGATGTGCCCTTTGTGTGGGCTGAATACACCCTCCTCTTATAGTTGTGCCTTGTTTGCTGTTGGCAGGTCAATGGAAGGGATTTACCCAGGCCTATCAGATGCAAGGATTGGCTGTGACCACTGACCACCAACCTTTCTGCCTTCTGTGGAGGATCAGCTGTACAGGGGCAGGGTGGTGGTGCTCTGACCTGGTCTGTAGCTGTCCACAGGCTCTGGGGTTTCTTGGGTGGTACAGGCCAAGGTCAGCAATTGGTTTTTGCCTAGGGCATCCTGCCTGAGCTATAAAGCAATGCAAGATGGCTGCTACTTGTGCTTGACTTGGAGATTCCTCGGCAGAGCCAAGCTGTGAATCTAGGCTGGCTGCTACTAGTGCCAGGCCTGGGGCCACTTAGCAAGAGGTACAGGGGCTGGGGGCTCACTGAGGCCAGCTCTTGCTTGTTCAAAAGGATTTAGGAAGTTCTGAAGTTGAGCCAAGACCAGCCACTCATTTGGAAAAGCTGCTGTTAACAGCCCTAAGTTGGGTAGGAGGGAATTTGAGGGGATCTCCGGGGTGGGGCAAACTGTGTTAGACTGATGACGTCTCAGATATGGCACCAGCCTGCCGGCTCTGTGGGAAGAGGGTTCAGAAAAGGAACAATGGCCTCTGCTTACCTTGATGACACACTTCAGATTCTCCTATACGCTTCTGGTACCTTTCAAGCTTCTACCCCAGTGCTTGAGCTCAGAGGGAGTGAGTCTGAGTAGGTGAGTCTGTGTGTGGGTTATTTAAGAGGAACTACTTGGGACACTAGCTATTTCTTCCACTGACTCAATCTGGGCCGGTTATTGCAGAATTTGTGTGGACTTATATTCCTGTCACTGGAGCCCTGGGCTGGGGGGTCTGACGTGAGGCTGGGACTCCTTGCTCCCAAGATAACCCTCCTGAATTTTTATCCACCACACGTGGATATGGGACTGGCCTGTTTGGCGTCTCTACCCCTCCTGCCAGTCTGGATGGATGTGATTTCTTAAATTTTTTAGTTGTCAGACTTCCATTCCACTTGATTTCTGGTGTTCTGAGTGTTGGTTGCTCTATACTTTAGTTGTAATTTTGATGTGGTTGTGTGAGCAGCTGAGCCCTGTTTACCTATATATTCTGGCTCTACTTTCTTTTTCTCTCCATGTTTTGTTTTTCTTTTTTATCCCCTCCTGGTTTATTGTGCTGAACTGTGTTTATCTTTTATGTAGATGTCATATTCTTTGGAAGGAAGTGGGAAGTAAATATATGTATTTACATCTAAAGATCAGTAAAACCAAATAAAAACTGTAAAGCTGAATGTTGGGGCCAGGGAGAAATAGGCACACATATGACTGTACATAGCAGTTTCTGAGGATCGTATCTAGCAATAGATACTTGAGGCTATAAAGTACTATTAATGCCACTTTTGAAAATGTATCACAAAGAAATAACACTAAAAAACAGATTTCACTTAATTATTTATAGCTATAATGCATAATAGTGGAAAAAGGGAAGGAACCCAGATGCACAGTGGTACAGGATGATTTTAAAAATTGGTTAATACTCTCATATAATGGAGTATTATAAAGCCATCAAAAATAGCTAAGTAGATTAGATAAATAGAAATGTACATATACATGTAAATTACCAAAATATGTACTATATCCATTCAAGAATATGTGTATACAGTACAAAGAAATGAGAGCATGGGTATTGTAATTAATATTTATGAATAGGCTTCTCTAAGAATTTGTAGGTACTTTTTGAGATTAGTACCAGTTTAAGGAGTGGGTTTTGGTGACTTTATAAAATTTAAAGCTTTACCCCTGATTATGCTTCAGCTACCAAGCAGCTTCTCTGTCCCTTTGTTTCAGGATTTAAGCATTGAGGAACAGTCAGAGTGTACTCAGGATTTTTACCAGAATGTTGCTGAAAGAATGCAGACTCGTGGAAAAGGTAATACAGTGTTGGCCAGCCCACACTGTGGGGTCGCTGCCAGTGGTGGTTGCACAGGGCCAGGCTGCTGAGCCTCCGAAGACTTGGCTGGTGTGCCCACCCCATCCTACAAACTACTCCAGCATTTTGGTAGCTAGTCTGGTACTTAGCAATGCTTTTGAATACCATCATGTACGTTGTTTCAGATTAAACAGAGTGGTTGGATAATGTATTGAGTAATGTTTAATAACTTCATTAGGATTTGAGGCAGAGTCAATTAAGACTCTTTGGGAGGCTTCTAACTGAAACCCCCACTTTGGAATTACCATCTTGGTGAGTGTTTTGTTCATGATTAATATATTCCTTATGTGTTGGGGCAGGAAGAAAATTGAGAACCACTGATTTACAGCTTTAAGTTTTTTAGGGATTCGTCTTGAATTTGACTTCCTTTGGTGTTAAACGTTAGGATGTACTTAACATATGTGTGTGTGTGAGAGATCTGCCCCATATATATACTTTGGAGAGATCTCCAAGGTTTTATAGTAAAGGGTGAGTCTTGCCAGCATTCATCAGTTTTGGGAATTTCAGGTGTTTTTCTAATGTGTTGGACTGGCCAAAAAGTCCATTACATTTCTCCTGTAAGAGGGCTATAATAGTGCTTAGTTGCCTTTAACTTCATTCGAAACAATTTTGTTAGATTCTATTGTGACAGCCGTCATGTCATTGTGCATTTAAAATTAAACATTAAAATTGGTAAATTTGTGCAGCCATTTTAATATTAAAGATGGAAGAAGATATGAAGCATTTTCAGCTTATTATACTTTATCTCAAGAAAGGCAAAAACACAACTTAAACACTAAAAAAGGTTTGTACAGTCTATGCAGAAGGTGCTGTGACTGACTGAACATGTCAAAAGTGGTTTGCGAAGTTTCTCGGTACTACTGACATTTTGGCCAAATAATTCTTTGCTGAGGGGCTAATGCATTGGAAGATGCTTAACAACACCCCTGGCCTCTACTCACTAGAAGCCAATAGTTGGTAGGAGTTAGTTGACATACTCAAAATACTCAAATTAATAAAGTGACTGGTGAAAATGAAAAAAGTGTCTTTCATTTTATGGAAAAAAATGTAACAGGCTTTTTGGTCAGACCACAAGCAAAAGAGCGTGACCCGTGCTGAGGCCTTCTCACGTGGGTGTTAGGAGGACCTGTCGTCCGTCAGGTCCTGCCAGACCAGCTTAAGTTAGAAGTGGGGATTCTGTGAAGGCAGTCTCTAAGGTAAGGTAATTTTTTTAAAGGTATTTTTAATGTCTTTTGAGATGTGCTTTTTAGCACAGTAGTTTTCTTCTATATAGAAAGTAGTACGAAAATAATTCATGATTTTAATTTCATAATTTTAAAGTTAATTGTAAATGTCCATCCTCATCTTGAGCTTTTATATCCATGTGGATATTTCAGTGTCTCCAGAAAGAGTTGAGAAGATAATGGATCAGATTGAAAAGTACATCATGACTCGTCTCTATAAGTACGTGTTCTGTCCAGAAACTACTGACGACGAGAAGAAGGACCTCGCGATTCAGAAGAGGATCAGGTAGTGGATCGTTCGGCTTTGTCTTGTTGTAAAGTCGTCCCCCCTTCTCTGCAGGGATTTGTTCCCAAGACCCCATGTGACGCCTGAAACTGCAGATAATATCAAACCCTGTATATACGTTTTCTTCTGTACACTTACACCTGTGATAAAATTTAATTTATAAATTAGGTACCGTAAGAGATTAATAATGACAACTAATAAAACAACAATTATAACAATGTACTATAATAAAAGTTAGGTGAATGTGGTCTTTCTCTCTCCTAATATATTTTACTAAGTTGAGAACTCCCACGTTTTCACTTGAAGGAAGAACTTTGTGGCTTCTCTTTGGCATTTCCGAATTGCCAGCATCACTACTCTTGTGCACTGAGGCCATCATTAAGTAAAATAAGGGTGACTTGAACACAAGCACCGTAATGCCCCAGCAGTCGATCTGATCACTGGGACACCTGCATGGTGACCACACCCACTGACTAGTGGACGGATAGAATACACGATGTGGGTGCAATGGACAAAGGGACGATTCACACCTCAGGTGGAGCAACGCGAGGTTTCATCCCACTACTCAGAACAGCAATTTAAAACTTGCGAATTATTTCTGCAATTTTCCATTCAGTTTTTTGGACCACAGTTCGGCATGGGTAACAAACTGTAGAAAGTGAAACTGAATCAGAAGGCACTTAACTTACTACTGTGTTTACTGCCACCTATTGGGAGAACACATTCTGGGAAAACAAGGCACTCGAATTTCAGACTTTGAGAGCAAGGAACAGCAAGGTGCCTGCCATTCTTAGCATGTAAGCTGCCTTGTGGTGTCAGAAAGAAAAGGAATATGGTGCATTGGTAGGAGGAAAGAGCTCAAATCACCATCCTGCTTATCTAACTGACTCCAGGCAGCTTTAGGTAAGAACCATTTTTGATGTTTCAGGTTGTTTAAGAACTCCAAATTTTCTAAGGAGGGAACTTCATTATTTTCCCATTTCATGGTACTACCTATCTTGTCAGGCAGAAAGCTGAAATACCCACATCAAGGCACCAGGGTCGCTATTCCTCATCTCTACCAGGGGTGCTCATTGTTCAGCTGTCCCTCCAGCCACATCTTCCCACCAGCACTGGGCTGACAGTATTGTGCAGAACGCCCAATCTTTCATGGCCAGCAGGGTGGGCCTCTGGATCCCAGTGGCAGTGAAACACTTAAGAGTAGGCTGTCAGATTTGGGTACCACACAAACCATGCGCCTGCTGAGCATGAGGAGGTGTTTTCTGGGGAGAGAGGCCAATGAATTTCCCATGGGGTTCCTGGACAGTGGGGCTGGCGATTGGCAGACTGGTGTCACACTCGAAGTGAGAAGTTGATCTGGGGAAGATGGAGAAGATACAGCAGAAGTAACTAGATGGGCTTTGGGCTGAGATGCAGACTGTGAGCAGTAATCAAACGTGAGTGTAGGCAGCAGAATCTTAGTCATGAATCTAACAATGTGACCAGTGATTTAAATTGAGGTGACACATGCTTGTTGACCTCTTACACAAGCTGTGGTAGGCTTCAGAAGTTGAGGGCAGAGCCTGAAGGGACAGTAATGGTGGTGGACAAGGAAGACAGGGAGTAGCAGTATTACGGATGCGGAGAGAGACATGCGAGTCAGGAGGCCTTCCTCCCCTGCCTCCGTTCTTGTCTTGCTGCAAGAGAATAATTCAAGAGAGACACAAACATGTATGGTGGAAATGAGATAGCAAGTTTGTTAATGAAACACACAAGAGCACAAAGCTGCAAGCAGGCACCCATAAATTTATCAGTGGGTTTTTTAACAAGTTTGTTAACAAGTTTGTCCTACACCTTTGACCTGAGGCTGCAAGTGAGTACTTAGCTAATCTAAGCATGCCAGCTGTTAGGGCTGAGGGGTTGGTTATATACCTCAGCTGGCTTCTAGGTTCCCCGCCTTCTTCCCCATGGGAATAATGCATGGCTGCAAAGGCTTTCTTAGTAAAGCCTCTTTGTCTTCATGAAATCAGTACAGAGGCCCCTTTCCCAGCATAGGCCCCCCTCTTCCTCCTGTGCAGTTCCTGCTTATGATGTTCAGAACACCTGGCAATCTTAGAAAGATTGTTCCAGAGCCCCTTTTCTCAGCAGTCTCAAGGACTCTCTTCTCCTCCTGTGCTGTTTTGCTTGCAATGCTCGGACACCTGGCAATCTTACCAGCTGGAGCTCAGGACTGTTGAGTTAATTGGTGAGACACATTTTCCTCTTGCTTCTAGTCTCCTCTTTGTTAGACTGTCATGGCAAGGGCCCTGCCTTTATTTCCCCTTGGGCCGCTTATTCCTAGCTGCTACCTAACAGCAGGTTCTTCTCAAATCTTCATTCTCCGATATGTAGGGCTTTCCAGACACAGTACAACCAGTAAAACTGCCTTATGCTTTTCTAGTGATGAGTACAGAAGAGAAGCCTCGTTTTAGGATTCTCGTTACTTTGGCACATTTCTCTGAGCTCCTAATATGTGCAGGGGCGATGTGCTTGAGCCTAGGATTGCCTGATTAGTAAGTGCCCCTCATTTTCCCATAACTGAAAGAAATGACAAGATAAATGACCACAGTCCATTCTACGAAGTCTTTTTTACTCCCTGTCTCTCTGCAGAGCCCTGCACTGGGTTACACCTCAGATGCTTTGTGTCCCTGTTAATGAAGAAATTCCTGAAGTGTCTGATATGGTGGTGAAAGCAATTACAGGTCAGTGAAACTATGAGCATTTATATTTGGATGTTTTTCCCTTTAAGGTAACATTATGTTTTATAACCCCATGCTTATTTCATTGAGCAAAAAGATAGTAAGGTATTTCTGAAATACCAGCTACCAAAGATATATTGGAATGTGGTAAAAGTGATTTGCAAAAGTTTTATGAATTTAAAGCATTCTGATTAACATTAACAGATAAGCTACTTTTTCTCTTCATTTTTTATGACACAGGTCTCTTGTTCCTTGGATATTGAACTAAACTAAGATCAAATACAACTTGGGTAAATTTCTTAAAATTCAGTTGCATTTACATATTCAAAATAAGGTTGGAGAGAGGGAGGGAATTGGTGAGGCAAGGTAATCCCCAAGCTAGATTGGTTGCCTCTAATTGGTTGTTAATCAGAGATGAGCTTTGAGTTATTTTCCTGGTATGTTCAGGAAGTATATGAAGTGCCCTAAATTGATGTGGCTCTGCCCTTCTGGGCAGATCTAGGCACCTAATAAGGTTTTTCTTATTCATAGGCATAATCCAGCAGAAGTGCAACACAAACATTTAAAAAACAAAAGCAAGAAAGAAACACAAAGAACTCCTAATGGAGAAGACATCCAACTGCGGCCAACTTCTTCTTTAAGGAGAAGAGTTGGAAAGACTCACTCATTTAGAGATTGTTAATGAAATTCTGCTGGACAGTGGGCCAGCCGATAGTAGCAATGTTGGAGGCAGGCTGTTAAGTAGGTTCTTTCCGTTATAACACTCAGAGTCACTCAAATAACAGGAAGAAATGGGCATTTGCTTACCATACCATCAGGGTTGAAGGCAGAACAGGATTCACTGAAATAGCTCCATGGCCTCTCTACACACTGGGTTATCTGCTGTTAACATGATTCTCTTCCACTTTCTCAAGCTCTGCTTCTCTTTGTATATTTTTGCATTTCAACTCCTATTATTAAATCAATTATTGCCTTAAATTTCCTGTGTACAGTCTAATTAGCGTAGCTAAATACTGTCATCTTTGTTGTTCAAAGTTTCTTCTGCCAGGCAGCGTCGTAGGGCCAGTGAATTGAGTACTTTGGATCAAGGCCCACCCCCACCCCTATCTTTTGCTCAGGGAACATTGTAAGAGATTGAAGGTGACAGCTTCTCAAACCCTGGATGTGGACCATCAAGTTCAAGACCAACTGGTTTATATTTCAACACTCTGCAGGAATTTATGTTGAGAACCCTTTTCTGAAAAGTCACAGGACAGACAGACTTTGCAAAACCAGAAACTACGAATACCCAACTGTTGCTTAAAAACAGGACTAAGAAAGAGGATTTCAGTACACAAACAGTTTGTTAATAGAATTTAAAAGGTAAAGCTTTTCTCCCAAGGCACCTGAGATGGAGTTTCAAGAGATCATTTTGATAGTAAAAATTCAGCCACAAAATTGTAAAAACTTTTTCACTTTTTCTCATTTCTTGGATTTGACATTTTGGCAGCCCAGGTACAGACATACTCAGCCTCTATGAGGACCAAAGGTTATATGATCACTTTCTTCCTAATTTGAAACTGTCAGCCTAAGCACAGGAGTATTTAGGGAGGACAGTCTATAGTGATCATCTTTTGTAATAAAAGTAACTGTCTTAAATATGGAGAAACCAGTTAGAGTTCTCCAACTCGTCCTTGTGCCGCTAATCTGCACTGTCAGTTTGGTTTATAAACACTGCAGAGGCCTTTCCATTTTAGTGGACACCGGCATCTAGAGGCGGAGGCCTGGGCGCTGCTAAACATCCTCCAGTGCACAGGACAGCCCCACAGCCAGAGCTTTCCAGCCCCAGATGTCAGTAGTGCCCAGGCTGAGAAAATATAACTTAGAAGCACAGGTTACTTTGTTTCAAAACTCCATTAAAAATAGGTTTGGATATCCTTTAAGATAGAGTAGCCACACTCAACCTGGTCATTCCTACTTATTACAAGTAAAAGCTTTGGCCAGCAGACAAAACAATTGAGAACCGTGAAAAGCAAATCCTGTATCAGTGGGCAGACTGGGGAGGGAGATCTTTAATAGAAGAACAATTAATACAATGGTGAGATTCCTGTTTTGTTTTTCCTCTCATATCTCCTAGGTTAGACTTTAGGGCAGTGCAAATCATGGAAGTGCATGTTGGGGTGTGTAGGTCCAAAAGAGTTGTAACAGGAAAACTTCTTTCAGGCTGAAGGATATTTAGGACGGAGGTGGAAAAGTTGCTGCAGGAGGAAGAGTCTCGGGGAAATTCCTTGGACTTGGGAGATTTTTCCCTTGTGATCTCTTCCTCTCTGCTCTCCTAGCCCTGCCCCTTGGCAGTGGAAGATACACATACATACAGATAAAAAAATGTTTTTAATTTACTTTAAAACATACACAAGAAAATGTTTAAAATAGAGAATAAACATCATGATTTTATTGTTTAATTAAAATCAATAATAAAAGGCTAAGTAGGGTAGAGGAAAGTGGGAAAAAAAGGTAAAAATAAAATCTTCCCCCGTATCTTTTTTGTAATAAGTTCTAAATAGAAAAAGAAAAATACCGGCTGAGTTGGAGGTGTAGGTAGATACACTCTGCCTCCTTGCACAACCAAAAGAAGGGCAACAACATATTTAAAAACAAAAAATAACCAGAACTGCCAGAAAATCAAACTGTATAAAGTCTAAAAACCAAGGAGTTAAAGAAGAAACATTCATTCAGACAGGTAGGAGGGGCGGAGACAGGCAGCTGGGGGTGGAGAGGATGCACAGCACGGCAGCAGCTGGAGGACCAGGCAGTCCCACATTTGCATGCAGATAAACTGGGAGAAACAATGGGGGAGCCAGACAGACTGCACAACCCAGGGTTACAGCGCAGGGAAATAAAGCCTAAAATGTCTGACTGAAAAAACCTGTGGGGGTTGCAGAGGCAGGAGATACTCCCATCCTCACAGGAGAATTTATTTGTTGGAGAGAACCACAGGGACTAGAATGTACGCAAGCCCACCAACCTGGAATCAGCACCAGAAGGGCCCAACTTGCTTGTGGATAGCAGAGGAAGTGACTGAAAGCTGACCGGGGGCTGAGCAAGTGCCATTATTCCCTCTCAGACCCCTCCCCCATATTCCGAGCCACAATGCAGTGATGCATGTTGCCCTGCCCTGGCGAATACCTAAGGGTTCCACCTCTTACTACGTAACAGATGTGCCATGACAAAAAAAAATATATGGCTCAAATAAAAGAACAGGTCAAAGCTCCAGAAATAATACTAAGTGATGAATAGCACTACATATCAAATGCAGAGTGCAAAACACTGATAATCAGGATGCTCCAGAAATGGTCGAGTGTGGTCACAGAATAGAGGAGAAAGTGATGTCTGTGTACAGTGAAGTAAAGAAAAATATACAGGGAACCAACAGTGAAGGGAAGGAGACTGGGACTCAGATCATTGATTTGGAGCAGGAAGAAGAAATAAACAGTCAGAACAGAATGAAGAAACAAGAATTTTAAAAAATGAGGAGAGGCTTAGCAACCTCTGGGACAACTTTAAACGCTCCAACATCCGAGTCATAGGGGTGCCAGAAAGAGAATAGGGAGAGCAAGAAATTGAAAACTTATTTAAAAAAATAATGGAGAACTTCCCCAATCTGGCAAAGGACATAGACTTCCAGGAATCTCAGAGATTCCCAAAAAAGTTGGACTCAAGGAAGCACACACCAAGGCACATCATAATTACAATACCCAAGATTAAAGATAAACAGAATCTTAAAAGCAGCAAGAGAAAAGGAGACAGTTACCTACAAAGGAGTTCCCATAAGACTGTCAACTGATTTCTCAAAAGAAACCTTGCAGGCAGGAAGGGGTGCAAAAAAGTATTTAAAGTCTTGAAAAAGCAAGGACCTACATCCAAGATGACTATATCCAGCAAAGCTCTCATTTAGAATGGAAGGGCAGATAAAGTGCTTCTCAGATCAGGTCAAGTTAAAGGAGTTCATCACCAAACCCTTATTATGTGAAATCTTAAAAGGAATTATCTAAGAAAAAGATCAAAACTAGGAACATTAAAATGACAACAAACTCACACCCATCAACAACTGAACCTACAAAAGCAAAACAAACTAAACAACTAGAACAGGAACAGAATCACAGAAATGGAGATCACATGGAGGGTTATCAGTTTGGGAGGGGAGGATGGGGGGAAAAGGTACAGGAAATAAGCATAAATAGTAGGTACAAAATAGACGGGGGGGGGGGGGTTTAAGAATAGTATAGGAAATGGAGAAGCCAAAGAAGTTACATGTACAATCTATGGACATGAACCAAGGGGATAGGAATGCTTGTAGGAGGGGCGGTACAGGGTGAAGGGGAATAAAGGAGAGAAAAACAATGGGACGACTGTAATAGCATAATAAATAAAATATACTTTAAAAAAGAAAAATAGACTGAGACATAGTAGCAATAATTACAATCAAGAAATAAAAAAAGGAACTAGTAATAAGTAAAGATTATATAATTCACAAAATAGGTGTATAAGTAGAGGGAGTAAAATCATTAGTGAATTAAAATAAGGTTTCTGCACTGCCCAACTGTTTCAGTCCCTCACACGGAGCTGGTGGTCCTGTAAGGGTCCTCGGGTAGCTTATCTCAGGGATGGGAGCGGGCCCGCACCACCCTGTCACCTAAATCAGAAACTTTTATTCCTGCCCTTGGCAAGAGTTGCTGTCAAGTTCAGCTGCCTCAGCTATTTTCTTTGACCATATTCCAGGTGGCAAGCATAAATGTGCCTCCAAAGGACATTCCCCCCCCCCTCGTTTGCATTGTTCTGGCACTGAGTTTGTACCCAGCTTTTCCTCACCACCTCCTAGTCCTTGTGACAGTGGTGTTACATGTAGGAGCCCAGCAGTTGGATTAGTGGTAGTGAAGATCAGTGAAATATTTTTTTTCTGATAAATAAAATGTTTATGAGACTAAATTTATACCCTTGCTTTATCCTCTCTGCTAGTGGAGATTTCCATGCTGTAAGGATTGGCCACAGAGGTGTGATGGGTTTCAGCAGCTGTATTTTTATATCAAGTACAAAGATGTGTAGTAGCCACATTGGGAAAAAGCAGTATGCAGATTGAGGATTTCTAAACTGAGTTCTGCAGTGTATTAAGAAGCAGTAAAAAGATTCTTTATTTCTCTATGGAACTTACAAGTAGTTTGACTCATGAGTTCTGTGAGCGGGTGTTTACTGTTTTTGTGATCTGAGTTTTTTATGCACTACGTTAACTGGTGGAAGGGGCTTAATGAGGTTACTCCTGCAACTTAATAGGAAAAAGTGGTTTTTCTAATGGGTCTTTTATGTAATTGTTTTCTCATTGGAAGCAGTGTCTTTTCTGTTTTATAGATATTATTGAAATGGATTCGAAGCGTGTGCCTAGGGATAAGCTGGCCTGCATCACCAGGTGCAGCAAGCACATATTCAACTCCATCAAGATCACCAAGAACGAGCCGGCCTCTGCCGACGACTTCCTACCCACTCTCATCTACATTGTTCTGAAGGGGAACCCCCCGCGCCTTCAGTCTAATATTCAGTATATCACCCGCTTCTGCAACCCAAGCCGATTGATGACTGGGGAGGATGGCTACTATTTCACCAATCTGGTAAGGGGTTTTTTGGTGTCGTGTAGAAGGACCACGAAGGTAGTTATTTTAGGGATAGGATGGGTCACTCACAGGCCTGTGACAGGTTAATGCTCCTGAGTTGAGGAGTCAGCATAACTGCAGGTGCTTGCTTGGTGTCACAGAGCACATGTGACCAGGCCATGCAGATACCCCACCTCCCAACACTGGACCAGAGACCGGGCGCTCTTACGGGAAATATGACAGCCACACAGAGGGACTTCGCTGCTGTTGGCCATCGCTCCACAGGGCCCTGGGTGTCAGAGCCATGCACTTAGTGGGTTGTTTCAGCCATGAATAAGTCAGATTCCTTTCATTAAAAGATTTAACATTTATCTCTACCAGGTACCTCCTAGAACTAAATACTGAGATATTTAGATATTTTCAAGAAAAGCCCAGTTTAGTGGATGTGAAATTATTTTCAGCTATTGTTTTGCTATGATACTAATTGATTCTAGGCAAGGCAATAGTAAATTATATGCATCTAAATTATAAGGCCGAATACTTCTTTTTGCTGACTGCTTCACTGCATGTTTGCTTAGACTAGATTAACTGTCAAACCAGTGAATTTGAGCCTCAGACACCTTGTGTGCTTTGTGTCCTGGACTGGACGTTGTTCGGGGTGATGGGGGAGGAAGCCGGGGGACACACGGAATTGTTTCTGGCACATTGTCTAAAAAGACAGGTCCTCGAATCTCCAGGTCTCCAGAAGTTTGTTATGATTCATTTGTACATCCTAAATATGTATTCACTTTTGTACCTAATTTTGTTTGTCTTCTTTTTCTCTTTTAAGTGGGTTTCCAAAAGCATATGAGCTTCGGGTCCCTCAAAACCTGGGTCTGCTCTTGTTACTCATCACCCTCAGCCACTGTGCCCCGCCACGGGCACCTGGGGAGTGTGGTTTGCAGGCTGAGGGACTTAGGAATGCTTTTTTTGAATGGATGCTTGGGCCATTATTTGGAACACTCATATTTCTTAACATAAGTGAAATATGCACTTGATTACTAGAAAACAGCCTTTTGGACTCAGCTGTTATCTAGAGAGGATTAGACAATGAGGAAATCCTGAGGCACATGGAGACGGAGAGACTGGGTAGTAGGAGGAAAGGAAGCAAGAGCAGATGTTCGGGGGAGCCCTCATTGTTGAAACTGGAGGTTGCTGGTTCACTTACACTCTGCAGCTTCCCGGCACCTTGACCTACAGCCTTTACTATGTTTGCACTTTCTCTCTTCAACCTGTTCTTGCCTGACGCAGTCAGCATCTATTCTCGTTTCTCCAATGAAACTGCTCTGGCAAAAGTAAGAAATCTGCCAGCTGCCAGCTTCCACGGGGAGCGCTCAGTCCTCATCTCACTTTAACGCTCTTGATGGCTCCTTCGCTCTTGAATTTAGGTCCCTTGGCTTGCACAGTGCCACCCCTTCTTGTCGCTCTGTGGGCTTGTGTCCTCTGCTTTCTCTTGAATTGCGTTGCTACCTGGGGTTCTGTTCTCTCTGCATCTCTCTCCTGAGGCTGTCTCCTCTGGTCACAGCTCTGCTGGTCACCTGTGTAGCCATGGTTTGTGTCACCTATTTTGACCTTGTGCTGAGTTCCACTTCCAGCTACTTGTTGTTTCTCAAATTTAATTTGTTCAAAACTGAAACTGCTTCCCCATCAGATGGTTTTTTCTTTTCTATATACAGTTGATCCTTGAACAACATGGGTCTGAACTGCATGGGTCTACTTATGTGAAGATTTTTGCAATAAATATTGTAACTGAATTTTCTCTTTTTTACAATTTTCTTAATAAATTTTTTTCTGATTTATTTATTATAGGAATATAGTACATACTACATATAACAAAGTATGTGTTAATCAACTCTTTATGTTATGGGTAAGGCATCAGTCAACAGCAGGCTATTAGTAGTTAAGTTGGGGGTACTCAAAAGTTATACGTGGACTTTTTACTTCATGGTGGTTGGTGCCCCAAACCCTGCATTGTTCGAGGGTCAACTGTGCACCCTTTCCACTAGTGGCAATATTATATATTCATTCACCTAAACCAGGAGTGTTAGGGTCGTCTCGGATTCCTCCTCTCTCCACGTAGTGGGCTTCAGTGAGTCCACACACAGTGTGAACCCATTCGGAAGGGTCAGGTGGGCGCATTGTCATCAGATGAATCAATTGTAATAGACTTGCTGAATGTTTCTTAAAGAGATGATTTGCTTTTTTATGAGTAATGTGTGGGATCCTGTGAATGAGTTTCTCAGCTACCTATTTCCCTGTTATATAGTGCATTTTTCTTGTGAAAATAACTTTTTTAAATATGAAAATGGTGCATGCTCCATCAGTATAAGAAAGTATAACTGGCAGATACCTGTCTCACTGAGTGCTTGTCCTAGTATTTCTGTACTAATAATTGTTGCCACTTATTCATTGCTTATGAACGAAGCATGTTACATGTATCATGGTGTTTAATTCTCCGAGTAAGTCCGGGCGGCATTTCCCCCATTTTCCTCATGTGAGAATCTCACAGGGCTTGGGTAATTTTCCTAGCATCCCGCAGCTCTTGGCTGCCAAGTGACTCAGGCTGTCTTGTTTTCAAACTTGTTCTTTTAACCATGTGATTACAACTGCTCTTTGAAGACTGGTGATCTGTGTTGCCACAGTGGCTCCTGGGGACACACCAATGTCTGGCCCTGGCCAAGTAGGCACTGTGGGCTGACAAGACTTCAGAAGGGAATGGTGTGTATTCTTTTTTCTTACTGTTTTTACTTCCTTATGTTCCAAATTATTGATTTGATTCTCGGCTCCATCCACTCTACTGTTGATTCCCTGTCAATTATCTTTATTTCAATTAGTGTATCCTTCATTTCTGATTGGTCTTTTTTTATGTTGAGGTCTTCATTAAGTTCATTGAGCATCCTTATAACCAGTATTATATGAAATGTTAAAGGGTCTTCTTTAAGAAGAAGATCAAACATATGAACAATAAAATAGCAATAAATACATATTTATCAACAGTTGAATCTAAAAAAACAAAATAAATGAGCAAGAAAAACAGAAACAGAATCATAGATACAGTGAACATTTTGGTGGTTGTCAAATGGGAGGCAGTTGGGGGATGAGTGAAAAGGTCGAAGGATTCAGGAGTGCACAGTGGCAGTTAGAGAAGCGTCACGAGGATGGAAAGTACAGCACAGGGCACATAGTAATAGTCTGGTAACTGTGTGGTGGTGTCAGATGCGTGTGAGATTTATGGGGATAATCACTTACTAAGTTATGTAATGTCTGATCACTGGGGTGTGGACTGAAACTAATACAGGGTCTGGCACAAATAACTCCCCCTTAATTACAAAATCCTTTATTACAAAATCATAAGCATGTAATTCTGTAACATAACAATATCACACTCAATCCACTGTGTGACATTTTAGGTGAAATGTTCAAATTAAAACTATAAATTATTACACCCATAGTATTACTGTACCAACACTCAAGCAGGTGTTACTTCTGCTGGTATATTTATGTCAACTGCAATTAATAATAAAAAAACAAATAAATAAATTTTTGAAAAACAGGAATGATTCTATAGGGCATGTCCCCCAGGTACTTGGCCCTGGAGCTCCCAGCTGCAGCAGTGGTTCCTCTGCTCCAAGACACGGCAGGGAAGCGGGGAGTCTCTGACTTCAAGGAATTGTTCCATTTTTGTTTGCAGGAAGCTCTGTAGCAGCCAGTGCAGAACATATGCTGAAGGCGCCTCCTCAGATACTTCACTCTGTTCAAGACCTTAGCACTTTTGAACACTAAGTAGAGAACTAAATTTCCGACGGTTGAGCTCAGTGGGAGTTAGTAATTAGATTGTCCTTTTAAGGAAGAAATGTATTGTTTCACATGAGACCATAAAGGAAACATGATTGGCTACGAGTTTGTAGTTTTTAAAGCTAAAGTCCATGCAGTTCATTAGACTATTTTGTCTACTTTGCTTCAGTTTTAAATTCTCCATAGGAAGATTTTTTAAAAATCTGTTTGAATGTTTGTAGCTTTCCTCATATGACTATAATAAATAACATTCTCTTCTTTTTTGTAGTGCTGTGCCGTGGCTTTCATTGAGAAATTAGATGCCCAGTCTTTGAATTTAAGTCAGGAAGATTTTGATCGATACATGTCTGGCCAGACTTCTCCCAGGAAGCAGGAATCCGAGAGTTGGGCTCCTGATGCTTGTTTAGGTGTCAAGCAAATGTACAAGAACTTGGATCTCCTGTCTCAGTTGAATGAACGACAGGAAAGGATTATGAGTGAAGCCAAGAAACTTGAAAAGGACCTAATAGATTGGACGGATGGAATTGCAAAAAAGGTTCAAGACATTGTTGAGAAATGTCCTCTTGAAATTAAGCCCCCAAGTCAGTCTTTAGCAGCTATTGACTCTGAAAATGTTGAAAATGATAAACTTCCTCCACCGTTGCAACCTCAGGTTTATGCAGGATGATAAAAATGCACACGGAGAGTATTTATTTGAACCTAAATTGTAGCTAACCCTTACTACAGTCCACTGACCAAGATATAGAATATAACTTAATTGTTTATAAATGTCAGAGAATTTTTAAAGGTACAGTTTGTAGGATTGTTTTTGTTTTGTTTTGTTTTCCTGGCAGGGGAAGCTTAGTAAATAATAAAGTACTATTTATTTGAGTTACTGAAATAGATTCATTTAAGGCTTATGTGAAGATTTTGTCTAAATGTATTTTTTTCCTTGGTTTTCCTATGTGCTTCCTCGTAGTAGTCAGTGTGGGTTAGACTGGGGTAAATAATTGCCTCTTTAAGAGTAAAACAAATGAATGCTACAAAAATGTATGTTCAAGGGGATTCAATGGTACCACTACTCTGTAATTTGAAATAATTTTATAATTGTAAAGATAGAAGATATATTGATAAGTAAGTATATAAAATTGTAAATATGTAAAGAAAAGGAATGGTGTGTGCTCTGCATGGCAATGTGTTCATTGTCTTCGTTGTTTAAAGTAGTAGATTGAATGTTTGCCTTTAACACCATTGTATTTGGTCCGCCCCACTAAAGTGAATGTTGAAGTGTGTAAACATACTCTCTTAAAGCGTTGACTCCATCTTTAACAAGAGGTAACCCTGACTTTGAGGTCCTGTATAGCCAGAGACTGTGACACTATTGGGGTTCGGGAAAACTTAAGTCATATAAAGTCGCTCTTCAGTATAGTCAGTTGAAGGCTTTGATCCATGCTTCTCATACTTCTTTCCTCTCTGCATTCAGCAAATATTTATTGAACTTGCTCTGGGTCAAAGGGCAGAGGCATGAGTGGGGCCCTGCTGGTGAGAGCTGAAGTGCAAGGGGGTACCTTTCGCTTCCATAGTGGACTTTTGACTTTGTGGACAAGCCAGACACATGTCATACAAACCTCTTTTAGGGTTCCTCAGCCTCAGTACTGTTGACATTTGGGGCCTGAAGCGTTTTTGTTGTGGGGGCTGCCCTGTGAATTATGGGATGTTTAGCAACATCTCTAGCCTTCATACTCACTAGATGCTGGTAGTAACCCCCATGGTAGTGAAAAATCATCTTCAGACATTGTTACCCAGTGGGGCAGGTGGGGGAGCTCAATTAACCACTGATCTCTTATGTAAGCAAGAGAGTTGTCCTGGCGCTTAGTATGACGGAACCAAAGAATACTGCATTGAATGCACAGTATAATGTTAACTAATATTCTTTCAGTGAGGCTTCACAGCCACCGTCAGTGTGGAACTTCTAATTCTAACAACAGCCTCTCATAACCTGAATATGCCGTTTACAATCCTCTCCCCATCAGCAATTTCTACACATCCTGTGTGCCTGTGAAACGGCATCATTCTCAGGGCACCATTCTTGAACAAGGTCACATCATGCAAAGAAAGTTTGCTTTGTTTTCCCAACATACCTTGCTAAGAGTGTACCACAAATTCGTAGTGCAGTAACTTTGGGATAAAACTAGGGTAAGTATAAAGCTTTTTATCCCTAAGTTTACATATAAAATCCATCAAGTCGACACATCCATTGTCATAAACCACTGAAGACATGAAGCAGTTCACTGAGTCAGCTTATCACCAAGTTCAAATAGAATGAAATGAGTTACTATCAAACCAATGAGAATTCACTCATAGAATCTGCTCTTAGAAACATGGGCCCGGCTGGTTTTCATAGAGAGCTTTTCCCCTGTCTTTCTTTTCTGTGTACTTTCTAGGTGCTAATCCAGATATGCACATTCTTAATTTTCCTGGGAATAAATAGTTCTTTCAGTCATTGTATATTATGTTTGTTAAATAAAATGTGCATATCTGCCTCCCACTAAAGCTGTCTTTTGGTTTCTTACATATCTTTAAAGCAATTTGTTCGATTTACTTTTTCTCATATATTTATATTTGGTTGAATACTTCAGATATGCACTCTTGCCTAGGTAGAGGCTTAAATTTCTGTTAAGAAAGTCAGCATCAGTACCACCGCCAGAGTGTCTGTTTCCTTATCCAGAAAGTATTGATATTTTTACATACTATAAATATGGTTACAATAAATCTTTGGAACAGAAGTCCTCATCAATAAAGTTTCATGATCCATTCCTCTTCCAGATTTTGGTTCTTCATCTCAGGAAAATGTACATTATTGTTTTCATGTGTAAAAGGATTCCCTTTTAATCCACAGACGTCATTGTCATACTTTGAGAAATTAGAGACATCCCTCCCACTTAAAAGAAAAACAGCAAGAGAAGGATGTTTGCAATCGATACAGTTACACTGCTCCGAAAGTTTTACCCAAGGTACTCAGTCTTCAATCAGAAATAAAGGTAGAGGAGGAAAGGAGTTAATCTAATAGAGAGCTGTTATAAAAGCCTGGTGGTTGAGGACATAAACTTGAGCTAGAAGGCTTGAATTTGGCTTTGAATTTTGACTCTGCCACTTACCTTATTAGCTCTTTGGCCTTGGGCAGGTCTCTCATGTTTCACACACCTTATCTGTGAACTGAGGATAAGAATAGTATGTGCTTCAAGGGGTGGTTGTGAGAAATAAATGCCTTAAGACACGACCTAGCATTGCTAAGTGCTCAAGTGATAACTATTATTTGTAGGTGATTTTTCTATGTAGAATAAATATCTAACAGAATTGATACTGAAACTATTATTAAATTTCACTAGTGAGATATGAAATGTTAAAATAGCCATTAAAAGTAACTGGAGTATTCCCAGATAAGGTGACTTTAAAGGAGTTCATCATCACCAAGCCATTATTATATGAAACATTAAAGGGACTTATCTAAGAAAAAGATCAAAAACATGAACAGTAAAATGACCACAAACTCACAACTATCAACAAATGAACCTAAAAGAAAAAAAACAATAAAAACAAAAACTAAGGAAACAATAGAACAGGAACAGAATCAGAGAAATGGATATCACACAGAGGGAGCCCAGGGGGGAGGAGGACAAAGAATAGGGAGGGGGGAAAGGTACAGGGAAGAAGTAGCACAATTTGTAGGCATAAAATAGGAAGAGAGAAAAAATGGTATAGGAAACAGGACTCAAAGAACTTACATGTACGACCCATGGACATGAACTAAGGAGGGAGAAATGCTGGAAACCCTCCCAGCAAGGCAGGGTGAAGGGAGGATAAAGGGAAAAAAATTGGGATAACAGTAATAGTACAATTAATTTAAAAAAACTTCAAAAAAGATGGGGGAGAGGGACTGGTACGTCTAAGGAACATGAAGAAATTGAGTCAAGACTCTGGAGTGTGACAGGAGGCTGAGGCATAAAGGAAGCAGATGTTTGGGGTCCTTAGAAGCCATGCTAAAGGTTGGACTTCACTTGGCAGGCGCTGGGCCACCATTGAAACATCTCACCAGCACAGGGACAGGTTTGTGTTTTGGAGAGATCTTGATCAGCAGAGGATGGGCTGGATGCGGAGGCTGGTGCAGTGATGCAGGTGGGTGATGCTGGTGGCCTGGACAGTGGCTGTGAGGGAGGAGAAGCACCAGGACTTGGGAATGAAAAGAATGAAGATGATGTTTCTGCTTTTCACAGCTGGTTGGCTGGTTCTGTTCATACAATGGGGAACCAAGGGCAGGCTTGTGGGGGAGATCATTTGAACAATCTGAAGTACTGGTGAGGCTCCCAGGGGGGAGTATAGACTGGGCAGTGGGCGCCTGGGTCTGGAGCTCAGGAGACAGGTCTGGGGTATGGTCTGAGAGAGGCCTTCAGGACTTTAAAGCCTGTGAGAGCTGCTGGAAGAGATGCCATTCAAGGGAAGATGGCCTGGGACAGAACCCTGAGGAGCACCAGTATTTCAGAATCAAACAACTTGCCAGAGACAGAATATCCTGGAAGCTGAGAGAGAAGTAATCAGCATCACAAGCAGATGAGACTCAGAAGGTTAAACAGAGTTACCATTTGAATTGGCAATTCCATTCCCAGCTGTATACACAAGGGAACTGAAAGCACAGGTTCGTACACAGACGTTCACTTGTATTCGTAATAACTAAGTGGAAACAACCCAAAGGTCCAACAACAGATGAGGGGATAAACTGAATGTGGTCTTACCCATACAGTGGCGTATTACTCAGTCATAAAAAAGGATGAAGTGCTGACATGCTATAATGTGGATGAACCTTGAAAACATATTAAATGAAACTTGCCAGTCAAAAAGAAAAAGAAATTTGTTATCAAAGAGTACAAATATAAACGGAAAGTAAATAAGCACTTTGCAGTGAAGGATGATAAATATTTGATCTTTCTTTGCTTAAATAAAAATAGTTATGTGGTACAAAAATATATTGTGTATATACATACCATCAATGAACAGGTGGAAACCAAATATAAAATGTAATATTATTTACAAATGCTCAAGAATCAACACATTAATGCAGTGATTTTTAACCCTTTCCATTTCATGGCATACACAAACATTCTTAACAATCTGCAGCACACCAAAAAATTTTTTTGCCAATCCGACAAAAAAACAAGGTACAATTTTTATTTATTCACACTGGACAGCTACAGCTACTGTTGTGTTGGCTGTTGCCATTTTTTAAATTTGACACTCTAAGGGAAAAGAGGTCAGTGCCCCTGACTAAATAGTCAGGTATTGCATGTTTTAAAAAACCTTACAGCACACGAGTGTCCACGGCACACCAGTTGAAAATTGCTGTATTAAGGTATAAATATAATAAGGCATGATGTACTTCTGATAAAGATGGTGGAGTAGGTAAATGCTGAGCTTGCTCCTTTCACAGCTACATCAAAATTACAATGAAATTATAGAACAATCATCATTGAGAGCCACCTGAAGGCTAGCTGAACAGAAGTCCTATTACTAAGGATATAAAGAAGCCACATCAAGACTGGTAATGTAACAGGGTGCAGCCAAGAGGGAGGCCCCAAATAGGGATTTGTAATGGGGTCCAGAACTCAAGGTGTCCAGGAAATATTAGAAAAAATATATAGGACGTCCTTACCTCCACAAGTCTGAGCTGGAGGATGGGACACATGGAGCAGGGCCATTCAGAGCTGTGTTGTATAGCAACAGCTTTGCAGCTAGACTCCGGTGTGGTCATTTAACATATCTAAAACCTTTAACTGGTGTCATAGATATGTTAAATAGCTGTGGCCATGCTTTGAGCCAGGGAGATGGAAGTGACTTCCACTCAAGATGTACCTGGGGGCGGGGGGGCAACTGGGCGGTCCCCATGGGGCCACACCTGCCCAGACTTTCCTATGGAAGCCCAGTAAAGCTGGAAGAATACGGGAATGCTGGCAGATGTAGCCCATTGTGAGAGGAGGCAGAGGTGGGGCTGCAGAGGAAGATTGGCACGGGGATTTAAAGCCAGGCGTGGCAACCATGTGAGAGAGAACCATGCGGCTTTGGGGTGCTCCCTTTTGCCATATGGCTTAAGAAGCAGAATAGACTTTGCCTGGAAGAAAAGGGGTTAAAGGACTCTTGCTGGTGGGCCATGAAGAGGTGCCACATAGCTTTGGATTAACTGGAGATCATGGAGGCAACACAGCTGATGGTGCCGGGAGCCAGAATCACGGACTTCTACTTCTTATCCTGAGATACGGTACCCCAGACTGAGCAGAGGGGGAAGGAGGGACTGTGGGTGTCTGTGGGGATTCTAAAGGACTTTAGTATTTTAATGAAGACATTAAGTCACTACTCTAAGTCTGTATAGCTTTTAAATAAATATTTCCTTTCCTTTTCACCAATCTCTGGCACCGAGAGACATCTTTCCTCTGGCAGTGGGCATTACGAAACTAGTGGGGGGTCCTTTCAGTAATAGTATATCGTACCCCGCCGCTTGGCTCTATTCTGTAACAGTAAGAGGGTGGAGACCCAGAACAGGCAGGTCCCACACCCATGGTGTGGCGGTTCGGGAGGGACATAGCTGTTATGGATTTACCTTCTGAGGAGCAGGGATTCCCAGCCCCACGCTCAGTTCCCCATCCTGCGACAGCAGTGCTGGAAAGGAGAGTCCCCAGAACACCTGGCCGTAAAAACCAGCAGGAACTGTGGCTGAGTGAAACAGAGGGCTGCTAAAGACTAAGGTATTGCAGGTCTTAAAGGGACCACGCACAAACTCAGGCAGTCTGAGCTCCAGCAAATGGGCCGTAGCTTGAAAAGCACCATGGGCATATGGGGAGATGAACTGACTAGCGTCAGAGTGAGGGTTGGAGGGGCAGAGGTCTGAGCATCACTATCTGGGACAGAGGTGCCAATGGGCACTATTGTTCCTTTGAGGAGTGTTCCCTGCCACCCAGCCAGTCAGACACAGGCAGGCCCCAAATCTGAGCTGTCCGTTAACATGGCTAACTCAGTTTGCCTCACCCTAAGGTGATTCCCGAAGGCCCTGAACCACCCAACTGACCCACCCATCCTGGGCCTACATCAGCAGCTGCTCCAAACAAGTGGCTGCCGAGGCTCATGCTAGGCATGAAAATCTTTCAAAGGTCCACAAACCCCAAACAAGCAGCAGCTGAACTCAGCGTGCCCTGTAACCCTCACTATTGGCGCCAGGTGCAGATTGGTAATCAACTTGTCCCATCAGGTGGCCTCCAGCCTGGCATAAGTGATGCCAAGTCTTGGATTGGAATGCAGCTTCAACAAGTATCCATAGGCCCAGCAGAGACAGACTTAGTTCACACTATGGTGCCTGCCCACCAATACATCCCAAGGTTGGCACTAGTGACGGCCAGCTTGGGTTCACGGCATACCTTATCCTGAGTACCTCCAAGCCCAGCACCAGAGACAGCAAAATGCAGATCACTTTGTAGCTCTTAGCAGCCAGCCCGAAGTTGGGCACATGAGGCAGCTGAACTTGGCTTGCACTGGAGCCCTCACCAAGAGGCTCCAGACCCAACACACTTGGTGGCTACTTTCAGACCACACCAGAGGACCACCGAACCACCTCCAAAAGCAACACATCCAAAGGGAAAACGTGGGTGGCACTAGAGCCCCACCGATGGAACTTCTCCATGGGGTTGACCCCTGGAAAACAGCATGTCTCCAGTGGTCATGGCTAGCACTAACAACCAGTCAGCCTGAGGATTAAACCCGTCCACTGGCATGCCAACATCAGTCAGTGCTCAACAGCCATGTGAGGAGACACACAACTACACGAGACATGCACCTGGAGCGCCCGAGTTGGTGCTCCTCCCTAAAGCTGCCCCTCCCACATAAAGCTACTCTGCCAAGACTGGGACACACAACAGATTGACCTAATGCATGAAAACAAGCACAGGGAGTCAGCTGAAAAGAGGAGACAAAAAACTTTCTGAGCTGAAAGAAAAGGACAAAACTCCAGAAAGAGAACTAAACAAAATGGAGCTAAGAGGTCTATCAGATGCAGAGTTCAAAGCATTGGTTATAAAGATACTCAGTGAAGAAGGGAAAGGAACAGATAAACTCAGTGAGAGCTTCAATAAAGAAATAAAAGACATAAGTGGAGATAGAAAACATAAGTGGAGTTTGAAAACATAAGAAAGAATAAGTGAAGAATACAATAATCAAAATGAAGAGTACATTAAATGAAATCCACAGTAGATTAGATGAAGAACAGGATCAAATTAGGAATCTGGATGACAAGGTAGTGGAAAACAGCCAGAACAGCAAAAACAAAAAAGGATTTTTAAAAAGGTCAGTTTAAGGGACCCTTAGGACAACACCAAGAATAGTGACATTCTCATAATAAGAGTACCAGATGAAGAAGAAAAAGAGAAAAGAATTGAAAATCTATTTGAGAAATTGTGAAGAAAAATTTTCCTAACCTGGCAAAGGAATCAGACATACAAGTCCAGAACTGCAGAGAGTCTAAAGAAGATTAAGCAAAGAGGCCCACACCAAGACACATTATAATTAAAATGCCCAAAGTTAAAAACAATGAGAGAAAATGAAAAGAATCAAGAAAGGACTTCCGCCAAGATGGAGGCATAGGTGGATAAACCGTGCCTTCTCACACAACCAAGTTTAGAGACAACTAAATATCAGCAATAGAAAACACAGCCAGAACACAGAAAACTGAACTTTTCGGAAGTCTGTTAACAACAAATTCTTCAGCCTGACCGGTAAGGGACGAAACCAGCAGCTGGTGGAGCGGAGTTGCACAGGAAAACTCGGTCAGACGAACTCAGGCGCGCGGAATCCAGGTGCAGGGTTGGACCTGGTGGGCAACTCAGCGAGCGACCTCGGGGGAGACAGCCGGGCCGGGGGCTGCGTGTTGACTGAGGTCGCACATTTGTGCGAGGGTGGACAGGCGAGGGAGTGGGCGGTTGGACCGGGCCGGCAGGTCCCCACGGCAAGCGGCTGTGGAGGGCGCCGCCATTTCCCTGCTCTGACCCCGCCTCCACATACAGCATCATAACCCAGCGACTCTGAGTGGCCCGGCCCAGGTGAACCACCTAAGCCTCGGCTCCTCACCCAGAGGCAGGAAACAGCAGAGGGGGCCGCCATTTCCCCGCCGCTCTGACCACGCCCCCACATACAGCAGTCACAACCCAGCGACCTGGGAGTCCAAGACTCCGCTCCTCACACTTAGGGGGCGCAAACAGACCAAAAATGGCTCAAGAAGATCTCAAAGCCCCAGAGCCTATAAATCTAAGTGATGAAGAAATAGCAAAACTCTCAGACGCACAGTTTAAAACACTGGTCATCAGGATCCTCACAGAACTGGTTGATTATACCGACAAATTAGACAAATATATGAAGGCGAAACTAATTGAAATGAATGGTATTGCACAGGACACCAATAGCAATGAAAAGGAAACTGGGACTCAAATCAATGGAGTGGACCAGAAGAAAGCAAATAATGGCCAAACAGAAAAGAGTCAAGAAGCAAGAATTCAAAGAAATGAGGAGAGTCTTAGGAACCTCCAGGACATCTTTAAACGCTCCAACATCCGAATTATAGGGGTACCAGAAGGGGGAAAGGCACAGCCATCAGTGGAAAACTTCTTTGAACAAATAATAAAGGAGAATTTCCCCAATCTGGCAAAGGAAATAGACTTCCAGGAAATCCAGGAAGCCCAGAGAGTACCAAAGAAGTTGGACCCAAGAAGGGACACACCAAGGCACATCATAATTACATTAGCCAAAATTAAAATGAAGGAGAGAATCCTAGAAGCAGCAAGAGCTAAGGGGACAGTCACCTACAAAGGAGTCCCCATCAGACTGTCAGCAGATTTCTCAAAAGAGACCTTACAGGCAAGAAGGGGCTGGAAAGAGGTATTCCAAGTCATGAAATCTAAAGACCTACAACCAAGATTGCTCTATCCAGCAAAACTTTCATTTAGAATGGAAGGACAGATAAAGTACTTCTCAGATAAGATCAAGTTCAAGGAGTTCATCATCACCAAGCCCTTATTATATGAAATGTTAAAGGGACTTATCTAAGAAAAAGAAGTTAAAGAAACATGAACAGTGAAAGGACAACAAACTCACAGTTATTAACAACCACACCTAAAACGAAAGCAAACTAAAAGGACAGCTAGATCAGGAGTGGAAACATAGAAATGAAGATCTCAAGGAGGGTTAGCAACAGGGGAGTGGGAGGAGGAGAAGGGGGGAGAAGGTACAGAAAACAAGTAGCATAGACAGTAGATAGAAAATAGATGGGGGGGGGCAAGAATAGCATGGGAAATATAGAATCTAAAGGACTTGAGACACATGGACATAAACTAAAGGGGGGTAATGGTGGGGACAGGGGGGTAGGGTGGAGGGGAATGAAGGGGGGAATAGAACAACTGTAACAGCATAATCAATAAAAAATTTAAAAAAAAGAATCAAGAAAAAATCAGTTAGTTATAGACAGGGGAGCTCTCATAAGACTATCAGCTGATTTATCAACAGAAACTCTGCAGGGCAGAAGGGATGGGCACAAAACATTCAGTGATAGTTTCCCAGACAAGAAAAAGCTAAAAGAATTCATCACCAGTAAACCAGCACTATCGGAAGTGTCAAAAGAACTTCTTTAAGAAAAAATATCAAATATATAAATAAGAAAATAGAGAAAAAAGTTGCTCACTCACGAAAGCAAACACAGTAAAAGCAATGGATCACCCGAGTATAAAGCTACTAAAAAGGTGAAAAGGCAAAAGTAGGATGATCACGTGTATTTACAACAATAAATTAAGGGATACTCACAATTCCTATGTACAAGAAGCAAAAAAATAATGACAAAAACATAAATGTGGATGGGGTGAGTAAATATTGGAGTGATTTTAGAATGTTAGAACTTAGCCAAACATCAACTTAAAATATACTACTGTAAAAACAGCTCAGTATATATGAAGTACATGGTAACCACAAGCCAAAAATCTGTAAGAGATACACAAGAAATAAAAAAAAAAGGAATCCAAACTCAACACTATAAAAACCCTCAACATGCAAGAGAGTAAGAGAATGAGAAAGGAACAGGGAGGAACAACATAAACCTCAGATAACAATACAAGTGGCAATAATTACATACTCATCAATAACTACTTTAAATATAAATGGACTAAATGCTCCAGTCAAATAACATAGAATTGACAAAAAACAAGACCCGTGCCTGTGCTGCCTGCAAGAAACCCACTTCAAATCCAAAGACATACACACAAACTGAAAGTAAAGGGACAGAGAAAGATATTTTGTACAAATACAAATGAAAAAAAACCAAACAGCCAGGGTAACCATACTTGTATCAGACAAAATAACTTTAAAACAAAGGCTGTATAGACAGATAACGGTAACGGATCAGTCTAATATGAGGACGACTCTTGTAAGTATGTATGCACACAACATGGGAACACCTAGATAAAGCAAGCCTTGATGGACATACAGGGAGAGACTGACAGTTATACAGTCATACTAGGGGACTTTCACACCCCAGTGACATCAAAGAATAGATCGTCCAGACAGAAAATCAACAAGGAAACAGTGGCCTTAAATGCCACATTAGGCCACAGGGATTTAATTTATATTTTTAGAACATTTCACTCCAGAGCAGCAGAATATACATTTTTTTTCAAGTGCACAGGGAACATTTTTCAGAATAAACCACATGTTAGGCCACAAAACAAGTCTCAGTAAATTTAAGATTGAAACCATATTAAGCAACTCTTCCAATCACAATGATAGGAGACTAGAAATCAGTCACAAGGAAAAAACCTGGACAACACACAAACACACGGAGACTAACAACATGCTACTAAACAGTAACTGGGCTAACAGTGAGACCAAGGAGGAAATCAGTAGATCTCTGTCAGCCATAAAAAAAAGAACACAATAAAACCTCACCACCTGTGACAATATAGACCTACAGGATGTTATGCTAAATGAAATAAGTCAGAGAACAACAAATACCACATCATTTCACTTATAAATGGAATCAGAAAAACAAAATAAATTTAGAAAAGAAAACAAAAACTCATAGATACAGAGAAGACATTGATGGTTGCCAGATGGGAGGGGTCGGGGAGGATGGGAGGCAAAGGTGAGGGATGAAGTACAAATTACCAGCTCTAAGAACTGTCACAGGGATGTCACGTACAGCAGGGGGAATCTACTCAATAATATTGTAACGACCAGGTTTGGTGTCAGGTGGGTCGCACATGTATATGGGTAACAACTTTGTAAGTTATATAAATGGCTAGTCGCTCTGTTTTACACTGGAAACTAATATAGTTTTTTTTTGTCAAATGTAGTTAAAAACATAATACATGCTTCGGACATCTGGGCTGAATACAGCGAATGCTGATGAAGCGCTCAGGAAAGAGCGGAAGCAGATAGAGAGACACACTGTGCTTGGAGACTGGAATACCCGGCCTGGTAATGATACCAGTTCCCCCCAAACCAACCTGTAGGATTAGTGTAGTTTCTAGCAATACTCAACAAAACTTTTTGGACATCTAAATGAACTTATACTAAAACTGATATAGAAAAGAAAAGGATTTACAACAACCAAGCAAATCTTATAAAGAAGGGTAAAGTTGAAGAAATCACTTTATATAATTTTAGGATTTGCTAATAGAGTAACTAAGATGGTTTCAGTGTTAGTTGAGGTACAGACACATAGATCAATGGATCAGAATAAAGAACGTAAATGGGACACATACAAGTATGGACAACTGAGGTGCCTGAAGTGCTTTGCGCACCCGGTGTCACCGCTTCTTGTGCCACGACTCCTCTCCACTTGGCCGCCCGACTTTGACCCGCCTACCAGTCTGGATGAATGTGTCTATTTCAGCTCCTTGTCTGTCTGACTTCCATATAGTTCAATTTTCTGTCAGTTCTGGTTGTTACTTTGCTTCTAAATTTTTGTTGTCCTTATTTTGGTTGGCTAGGAGGCACAGTATGTCTACCTATGCTTGCATCTGGGCCGAAAGTTAAAATGCCAAATTTTAAAGATAAAGAGAGAATCTTAAAAATAGCAAGAGGAAAGGAGACAGTTACCTACAAAGGAGTTCCCATCAGACTGTCAGCTGATTTCTCAAAAGAGACCTTACAGGCAATAAGAGGCTGGAAAGTATTCCAAGTCATGAAAAGCAAGGACCTACATCCAAGATTGCTCTATCCAGCAAAGCTTTCATTTAGAATGGAAGGGCAGATAAAGTGCTTCCAAGATAAGGTGAAGTTAGAGGAGTTCATCATCACCAAGCCCTTATTATATGAAATGTTAAAGGGGCTTACTTAAGAAAAAGAAGATCAAAACTATGAACATTAAAGTGACAACAAACACAACTATCAACAACTGAATCTAAAACACAAAAAACAAACTAAGCAAACAACTAGAACAGAATCCTAGCTATGGAGGTGATTTAGAGGGTGATTTAGCTGGGAGGGGGAAAGAAGAGAATGATGGAAAAGGTACAGGGATTAAAAAGCATAATTTGGAGGCACAAAATAGACAGGGGGGAGGTTAAGAATCGCACAGGAAACAGGGAAGCCAAAGAACATGTACGACCCATGGACATGAACTAAGAGGGGGAATTGCTAGAGGGAAGGGGGGTCCCAGGTGTAGGGGGTGAAAAATTAGGACAACTGTAATAGCATAATCAATCAAATATACTTAAAAAAGAAAACAAATACTTGAGGTATAGCACCATCTCCTGGCAAACAAAAGGAAGATCTATGCTTCTCAAGCTGCTGAATTGTTAAGAGCAAAATGGTACTTCAAAAAGAAAAGAGTTCACTACCTCAGATGCCCAGACAGAAAAACAATCCAAGAACAATGAATAACCAAGGTAACAAGGTTGCTCAGAAAGAAAATTAAAAGTCTCCAGAAACCAAACTCAAACACATGGAAGACTGTCTCAACAAGATACAAGAAATCTCAGAAAGTCAGTTCAATGAGTTATGGTCTAAAACGAATGAACAAAAGGAGTGCTTTGCCAAAGACACTGAAACTATTTTAAAAAAAAATGAAATTCTGGTGCCGAGGAGCTCAATCCATGAGATGAAGAACGAGTTAGAGAGCATGGGAAACACAGAGGACCAGGTGGATGTGAGAATTAGTGAGTCCCAACGTAGAAATCTCAGATGGAAGAAGAGAAAAAGACAGAGTTTAAAAAAGTGAAAGAACTCTTCAAGAACAATCTGACTCCATTGGAAAAAAGCAACGCAGGAAAAACGAGTGTATCAGAAGAAGAAGAGAGGGAGAAGGGAACACTATTCAAACAAATAACCAATGAGAACTGCCCAAACCTATGGAAGGGGCTGGACTCTAAAATTCAAGAAGCTAACAAAATACCAAGTTACCTCAATGAAAAAGACATCCTCCAAGGTAAACTCTCCAAAGTTAATTACAAAGAAAGAATTCTCAAGGCAGCCTGAAAAAGAGACTGTAACCTACAAAAGAAACCCCATTAGGATATCAACACATTTTTTAGCATATGCAAATCAATTAATGTGATATACCACATTTAACAAAATAAAAGATAGAATCATATTAGCATATGAATAGATGCAGAAAAGGCACTCTTTAAGATACAACATTCATTTATGATTAAAACACTTAATACAATGTGTACAGAAGAAAAGTACCTCAACATAATAAAAGCCATGTATGACAACCCCTCAGCTAACATCATACTCAATGGTGAAAAACTAAAAGCTTTTCCTCTAAGAGCGGGAGCAAGCTAGAAGCCCACTCTCACCGTTGTCACTGAACATAGTACCAGAAGTCCTAGACAGAACAATCAGGCAAGAAAAAGAAATAAGTGGCATCCAAACTGGGAATGAAGGAGATAAATGTTACTATTTGCTGATGACATTATTCTCTATATAGAAGACCCTAAAGACTTCAACACCCAGTAAGGTTGCAGGGTACAAAATCAATATACAAAATTCATTGTGTTCCTGTATACAAATGACAAATATCAGAAAGGAAAATGAAAATCCCACTTACACTTGCAACAAAAAGGATAAAATAGGTAGGAATAAACAGAAGAAAGAATGCAAAGGACCTGTACATTGAAAATCCACAAGACAATGTTGAAAGAAGACACAAAGAAATGTGAAGATAGTTCACATTCCTGGCTTGGAAGAATTAACATCGTTTAAATGGCCATATTACCTAAAGCAATCTACAGATTTAATGCAATCCACATCAAAATCCCAATGGCATTTTTCAAAGACATAGAACAAAATATCATCACTTTTATATGGCAACCACAAAAGACCCTGAACACATGAAGCAATCCTGAGAAAAAAGAAAGTCCAGAGGTATCACCCTCCCTGATTTCACTCTGTACTACACAGCTGCAAGAACCAAAACATTATTGGCAGAAAAACAGACACACAAACCAATGAAACAGAATTGAGTTCCCAGAAATAAACCCACACATACACAGGCAACTAAGTTTTGACAAAGGAGCCAGAAACATACAATGGAAAAAGAAAGTCTCTTCAATAAATGCTGTGGAAAAACTAGAAAGCCACATGCCAAAGAATGAAAACAGGTTGATGTCTGACACCATATGCAAAAATGAACTCCAAACGAATTAGAGACTTGAATGCAACACCTGAAATAATAAAGCACATGGGAAAAAACATGGGCACTAAACTAATGAACCTCGGCCTCAGAGGCATTTTTGTGAACTTAACCACCAAAACAAAAGAAGTAAAAGAAAAAAAATAAATGAATGGGACTCCATCAAACTAAAGAGTTTTTACACAAGAAGAGGAGAGGATATTTGCAAATGATGCCTCTAAGAGGCTAATATCCAAAATAAATAAAGAACTCACACAACTCAGTAACAACAGCAAAACAATCTGATGAAAATCTGAATAAAATGATTTGAACAGACACTTTCCTAAAGAAGACATGCAGATGTCAATCAGATATAAGGAAAGATGCCCGACATTACTATTTATAAGGAAATGCAAATGCTGTTGGAGCGGCTATTATTAACAAGACAATAAATAACACGTGTGGGGGAGGGTGCAGAGAGATGGGAACCCTCATGCACTGCTGGTGGACACGTACATTGGTGCAGCCACTACAGAAAACACCGTGGAGGTTCCTCAAAATAATGAGACCAGAGCTACCATATGACCCAGAAATCCCTCTCCTGGGTATCTACCTGAAAAATCTGAGAACACTTATTTGTTCAGATACATGTACTCCTATGTTCATTGCAGCATTATCACGGTAGCTAACACATGGAAACACCTAAGTGTCCCTGGATGGGTGATTGGATAAAGAAGATGCGGTACATATATACAATGGGACACTGCTCAGCCACAAGAAGGAATGAAATACTGCCATCCATGACGACATGGATGGATCTTGAGAGTGTCATGCTAACCAAAATAAGTCAGATGGAAAATGACAAGAACTACATGACTTCACTCCCATGTGGACTACAGAAGAGGAAGCGTCAGACTGACAGAACAGACTCATGGACACAGACGACAGCGTGGTGGTCCCCAGAGGGAAAGGGGGTAAGGGGGAGAGAAGAGGGTGAAGCGGGTTAGACACGTGTGGGAAAAGAAGACTAGTCTTCAGGTAGCGAGCACACAGTACAGAACGTGGATCCTGTTTTATAAAGTCGTGCCCCTGAAATTTATATAATGGTATTACAAATGTTATTCCAATAAATGTAGTAACAATTTTTAAAACAACAAAAAGTTAAAAAAACTTCTAGCAGAAAACAGGAGAACATCTTTGTGACTTTGTATCATACAAAGGTTTCTTAGATTCAATGTCCAAAAGACAATTTATAAAAGAAAAAATGTATAAATTGGGCTTCATCAAATAAAAAAAAACATGTTCTTTAAAAAGTCACTCTTAAAAGAAAGAAAAGATAAGCTACCAACAAACAGAAATTCTTTGCAAAACACATTTCTGCTTTAGAATGAAGAACTCTCAGAACTCGACAATAAAAAGCAAACAACCCAATTAAAATTTGGCAAAAGATTTGAAGACACACTGTACCAGAGAAGATATTGATGGTCAATAAGTATATGAAAAGATGGTTTATTGTATTAAAACCACAATGAAATGCCACTCTATACCTACCAGAATAACTAACATTTAAAGATCGGTCATACCAAGCATTGGCAAAATATGGAATAACTGGAACTCTCATAAATTGTGGGTAGAGACAATTTGACATTTTCTTCAAACATTAAATATACACCTACCATACGATCCAGTTATTTTGATTTTAGGTATTTAGCCAAGAGAGAAGGAAATATATGTCCATACAAATCCTTGTACATAAAGGTTCATAGAAATTTTATTTGTAATAGCCAAAAAAGTGGAAACAGCTCAAATGTCCATCAACAGGTAAATGAATAAACACATGTGATATATTCATAAAACGGAATGCTACTCCACAATAAAAAGCAGAACGTTGAAACTCACGACACAAATGAATCTCAGAATAATTATGCTGAGTGAAAGAACCAGACAAGAGGGCAAACCTCATGCTTCTATTTTTATAGAACTCTAGAATATTATATGTGATGTCTCCCTTGAAAGAAAAAGAAAAACTCGTAAAGCAAACATTGAACTTTACCTAAAGTATATATGCTGATGTAGTTAGGGTAAAGTGTACTGAATTTACCTAGTTAACTTTGAGATCCATCAACAACTATGATTAATACACATGAATAGAGGGATGGAAGAATGGACAGTTATAAGACAAGTACAGTAAAATGTTAATGATAGAATCCTGTTTACCATAAATTTCCTTCAATCATTTTGTACTTTTGAAAACAGATAGGAAAATCTTTGTGACATTAGAGCAATCTTGGATGTGGGTCCTTGCCTTTCATGACTGGAATACTTCTTTCCAAACCCCTGGCTGGAAAGAAGTATTCCAAGTCATGAAAGGTTTATTTTAAGAAATCAGCTGATAGCATTATGGGAACTCCTTTGTAGGTAACTATCTCCTTCCCTCTTGCTGCTTTTAAGATTGTATCTTTGTCATTAATCTTGGGTAACTTAATGATGATGTGCCTTGGTGTGTTGCTCTTTGGGTCCAACTTCTTTGGGACTCTCTGAGCTTCCTGGACTTCCTGGAAGTCTATCTCCTTTGCCAGATTGGGGAAGTTCTCTTTTATTATTTGTTCAAATAAGTTTTCCACTTCTTGCTGTTATTCTTCTCCTTCTGGCACCCCTATAATTCGGATATTGGAACATTTCAGGTTGTCCCAGAAGTTTGTAAGACTCTTTTCACTGTTTTGAATTTTTGTTTCTTCATTTTGTTCTGGCTGGATGTTTATATTTCCCTTTTGTTCCAAATTGTTGCTTTGAGGCCTGGTTTCTTTCCTGTCACTGTTGGTTTCGTGAATATTTCACTTTATTTCACTTTGGATATCTTTCATTCTTTTTTCCATTTTTCGAGCAAGCTCAATCAGTTCTGTGAGCATTTTGATGACCAGGGCTTTACATTCTCCATCAGATAGGTCGGCAGTCTCCTCATTGCTCAGTTCTCTTTCTGAGGTTAGCTCTGTTCTTTCATTTGGGCCCTATTTCTTTGTCTTGGGGCATCTGAGAAGTTGTAAGGGGGCGGGGCCTTAGATATTCACCAGGGCAGGGCAAACCTCCTTCCACACCGAGGTCCTGCCTGTGGAGGCGATGCCACAGAGGGAAGAGAGCAGTTCACCTGCTTGTCCCTAGCACACTTTCCAGCTGACTCTTGTGTGAGGAGACTGGGAGTTTCTCACAATGTAGCAACTGCCGTACCAACTCCGAGTCCCAGTGTCCCCTCAGTCAGCCCAGCCCGTCACAGGCCCCTAAGGTCTGTCGACTGGTCACAGTTTTTCTCCGCCAGCAGGCTGGAGTAGTCTGGGGCCTTACCAGTCTGGTTGTTCGGATTGATTTTTTCTTTAATTCCTTGGTTGTTGGAGTTCCATGCAGTTTGATTTCCTGGTGCTTCTGGTTGTTTATTGATTTTAGATGGGTTGTTATCTTCCTGTTGGTTGTGCGAGGAAGCGAAGGGTTTCTACCTACACCTCCATCTTGGCCAGACTTCCTAAGCTGTATAAATTTAATGTCCCTATTGCAATGAATCTGAAGATGAATGTACATCCATGGAACAATCACTACCATCCAGGCCATAAACATATCTATCACCTCCCAAAGTTTCCTCCTGTACCATTTATTATTGTCATTATTTTGTGTGTGTGTATTAAGAACACTTAACATAAGATTTACCCTCTGAGAAAAATTGAAGTATATAATGTAGTATTGTGAGCTATTGGTTCTGTGTTGCATAGCAGATCTCCAGTACTTATTTACCTTGCATGACTGAAAATTTGTACCGCTTGACCATTACCTCCCCATTTCCTTCTTCCCCAAGCCCCTGGCAATCACCATGCTACAGAAAAAAAAAACTTTGCAAATTATATACCCAGTAAGGGTTTAATATACAGATTATATAAAGTACTCCTTTGTAGCAACAATGAAAAAATTCAAAATGAGCAAACAACTTGAATAGACATTTCTCCAAGGAAAACATACAAATGCCCATAAGCATATGAAAAAATTCTGAACATCAATAGTCATTGGACAAATGCAAATCAAAACCAGACTGAGATACCACTTCACACCAATCAGGATGGCTATGTCAGAAAAGCAGAAAATAACACGTGTTGACAAAAATGTGGAAAAACTGTCATTCTGGTGCATTGTTGCTGGGAATGTAAAGGTGCAGTCACCATGCAAAGTATTTTGGTGGTTTTCTCAAAAAGTTAACTATAAAACTACTACATGATCTGGCAATTCCACTTCAAGATATAATGCCCAGAATAACTGAAAGGAGGGATTCAAACAAATACTTGCTGTATTGGTTTTCTAGAGCTCTCGTAATGAAGTACCACAGGCTAGGCACCTTAAACAACAGAATTTTATTTAGGTTTTTACGGTTCTGGAGACTGGAAGTGGGATATGAAGGTGCCAGCTGGGTTGGGTCCCCCGAGGCCTCTCTTCTGAGTTTGCTCGCAGCCCTCTTCCCCTGGCCCTCAAAACTCTGCCTTCTGCTCGGGTCGCAGTCCACCCTGCCTCTTCTTATAAACGCAGCAGTCACATTGGAACCACCCTACTTACCTCATTTTAACTTAATTAAACCTGTAAAGATCCTATCTCCAAAATACAGTCACATTCTGAGGTAATGGGGTTTAAAACTTCAACATAATGAATTTTTGTGGGGACACCATTCAGCTTATTACACTGCACCCCAATGTTCATAGGAGCATTATTCACAATAACCAAAAGGTGGATACAACCCAAATGGCCATCAACAGAGGAACAGATCAACGAAATGTGGTATATCTACAGGTTGGAATACTATTCAGCCTTTAAGAAGAATGGAATTCTGATACATGAATCAATGTGGATAAACTTTGAAAACACTTGGCTAAGTGAAACAAACCAGAGACAAAAGGGCAAATATTGTATGAATTTCTATGTATGGGGTAACTAGAAGAGGCAAAATCTTCAAGAGAGAAAGTAGAATAGAGGTTCCTGGGAGCTGGGGCTGGGGGACAGTGCAGTTACTGTTTCATGGGCAGCAAGCTCCTGTCTGGGGTGATGGAAAGGTTCCAGGAATGGGTAGAAATGATGGTTGCATAGCACTGTCAATGTAATGGATGCCGCCGAACCGGACATTTAAAAATGGCCAACATGCTAAATTTTGTTATGTATATTTTACCACAATTTAAAATGCTTTTAATTAAAAATAAAAATAAGTAAAAGGAACTAGTCTCGAAAAACAGAAGGAAAAATGAATCCAAGAAATAAATAAGGATGTAGAACCAGAAAAGAAACACGTGTGACTAGAATACATTGCTTTTCCAAAAATCAACATGTAATAACCAATTGCTATAACTATGAAGATAAATGTATAGGTGGAAAATGAAAAGAAACTAATTTGCTACAGAAGAAAGAAATATGTGGAAGGCAAATAAGCACATGAAAAGATGTTCAATATCATTCGTTATTAGAGGAATAAGTCAAAACCATCACGAGCTACCACTAAACACATATGAGAATAGCTTTAAAAGTATGAAATAACAATACCAAGTCCTATTGGTGATGCCAAGAAACTGAATTTCTCAAAAATTGCTGATGGAAATATAGGCTGCTAATGGTACCCTGGAAAATTGCTGGGTACAATAGTATCTTTAAAAAAATACGAGGTCTGTCCAGAAGGTACCCAGCCATATAATATGAAAAACAGAGACATGTATTGAAGAAGATAGAAGGTACAAGAAACATTGTACACAGGACGATGATGCCTCAGTCCCCTTCAAAGTAGGCACCTTGGGACCTCACACAGTTCTCCCAATCACCATCAGCTGCCCCTTCATATTTTCCTGAATCTCATTGATAGTCTGAAATCTCTTCTCTTTCAAAGGTGATTTTAGTTTTGGGAAAAGCCAGAAGATGCAGGGTGCCAAATCTGGGCCATAGGGGAGCTGAGTTACCTTGGTGATTTGAGGTTTTGCCAAAAGACTCTGCATGAGACATGATGCAGGATCAGGCGTGTTGTCGTGGTGGAGCTGCCGATCACCAGTTGCCCATAGCTGCAGCCTTGTAAATCATTGGAATAGTTTCTGTGGAGGAGTGTTCAAGCTTAATGCAAAATTTGATACAGATTCATTGCTCTACTTGCTCAATCATTTTTTAATGTGACAGCCACACCATAAACATGCTCACTCAACATGTCTACTGCCCCCACTGACCAGTACAGTTAAGTTGTTCTTGTTCACACATGCACATTTCAGGCCACTTTCCTTGGCTGCCAGGTACCATCAATGTCACACAAACCATTCTCATTATGTTAGTAATGCCTGGACTTTTTCTGGACAGACCTTTTACAGTTACCTTCCAACCCAGCAATAGCACCCCTGGCCATTTACTCCAAAGAAATGAGAAGTTGTGTTATGCAAAATCTGTGCACAAAGGTTAATAGCAGCTTTTTTTTTTGAACAGCCCCAAACTAAACTAACAGTATTCTATATGTCCTTTCATGGGTTAAACTAACTGGGATACATTCATACAATTGAACACTATTCAGCAATAAAAGGAAGGACTGTTAATACATGCAAAACTTGGATGGCTGTCAAGGATAGTACGCTGAGTGGAAAGAAACTCCGCATTGGGTTACATTTTGTTTAATTCCACTTATATAACATTGCTGAAATGACATAATTATGGAAACTAAGAAAAGATTGGTGGTTGCCAGGGGTTAGGGACAGGGGTCAAAGGTAGCATAGAGAGAGTGCTTTGTGGTGATGGATCTTGATTTTGTCCTGTATCTTGATGATGGTGATGGTTACACAAATCCATACATGTGACAAAATTGCATAAAACTACACACATGCATGCACACACAAATGAGTGCACGTTTAAATGGTGAAATTTGAATAAGATTTATAGATTGCACCAATGCCAATTTTCTGGTTATGATATTATACTACAGTTATGTATGGTATTATGTTTGGAGGTAGGTGTGTGTAGGAGACCTCTGTACTATTTTATCAACTTCTGTATTTCAAAATTTTTTAAATTTTAAGTCATGTTGAGTATCACTATGTCAGTGGTTTACAAGCTTCTTTTCAATGTGACAAGTGCCAGGGGCAATGGAGCCAGCTTTGATGGTGAGGTGCTTTATTGGTAGAAAGAGGTCTAGATAAGGAAGACTTGGAGGGCGGGGAGTATAGCACCATTTCTAGCTAGTTCATTTGCACTCAACTCCTTACACGTGATTGCTCTCCACTCTCCAAATGGGTACCAACCAAAGTACCAATGTTTGGTAAGTAATAAAAGTAGAGCTTCATCTCGTGCTACCATGAATTCAATGCCAGATAGACTAAAGACACAAATGTTAGATCATGAAATTGTAAAAGAATGAGTAAAATAGGTGAATATTTCCCTTAACTTTTGTTGCACTTAAATTTTTCTATATATTGTAGAATGTATATTCTATAAAGGTGGTTAAATTGGTAAAAGTTTATTCTAAATATAACACCAATGGGAAATAACATCATTAAATGTAAATGGACTAAATTCTCCAAAGGCATGGAGTAACTGACTGGACAAAAAGGTGACTCGAATATATGCTGCTTAGAAGAGACTCACTTAAGCTTCAAGGACACACACAGGTCCCCCCCAAATGATGGAAAAATTATTTCATGCAAATGAAAACTAAAACAGAGCACAGATAGCTATACTTGTATCAGACAAAATCAACTTTAAGGTAAAAACTGTAACAAGAGACAAAGAAGATAATTATATGATAAATGGGTCAATTCACTGAAGGAATATACTGTAATAATTGTAAATCTATATGCACTAAATGTTAAAGCCTAAATATATAAAGCAAATACTTTAAGATCTGAAGGGATAGAAACTGACAATAATGAAATAATAGTAGGGGACTTTAACATCACAGTTTCAATAATGAAGAGATCATCTAAAAAAAATCAGTAGGAAAACATCAGACCTGAAGCCACAGACTTCCTAGAAAAAAACATGCCTCCTTGAAATTGGTCTTGGCAATGATTTTTTGAATTTGACAACAAAAGCAAAGGCAGCAAAAGCAAAAGTAAACCTGTGTGACTACATCAAATCAAAACGCTTCTGTACAGTGAAGGAGATCATCAAGAAAATGAAGAGGCAAATTGTAAAATGAGGGGAGATATTTGTAAACCTTGTATCTGATAGGGGATTAAAACCCAAAATAGATTCATAGCTCCATAGAAAGAAACAAAATCTGAAAAAAATGGGCAGAGGATCTGAATAGATATATATTTTTTTTTTGCAAAGGAGACATTCAGATGGCCAACAGGTATATGGAAAGGTGCTCAACATCACTAATCACCAGGTAAATGCAAACCAAAATCTCAGTGAAGTAGCACCTCACACCTGTCAGAATGGATATTTTAAAAAAGACAAATAGTAAGTGTTGGCAAGGACATGGAGAAAGGGAACCCTTGTGCACTGTTGGTAGGAATATAAACAGGTGCAGCCAGGGCGGAAAATAGAATAGAGGTTCCTCAAAAATTAAAAGTAGGACTATCACGGGATGATCCAGCAATCCCACTTTTGAGTGTTATCCAAAGGAAATGAAATCAGTATCTTGAGGAGATGTCTGCACCCCCATGTCACTGCAGCATCATTCAGAATAGCCAGAACTTGGAAACAACCCGCATGTCTAGTGATGGGTGATGGAATGTGGAAAATGTTTTATACACAGCATATAAATGTTCATGTGATATGTGTAAAATGAACTATTATTTATCCATGTGAGGAAAAATTTGCCATTTGTGACAAAAATGGACCCTAAAGGCATCACAAGAAATGAGATAAGTCAGACAGAGATAAACGAATACTGCATTTTCTTACTTATATATGGGACCTAAAAACACTGAACTCACAGAAACAGAGAGTGACATGGCAGTTGTCTGGGGCTGAGGGGTGAGAAACGAGGAGGTGCCAGTCAAAAGTACAAACTTCCAGTTATAAGATGAGCAAATTCTGAAGAGCTAAAGGACAGTACGGTGACTATAGTTATCAATACGGCATTCTATGCTTGCAAGTTGCTAAGAGAGTAGATCTTAAATGTTCTCATGACAAGAAAAAAAGAAAAGGTATTTATATGAGGTGAGAGATGTGTTAACTAACATTATTGTGATAATAATTTTGCAAAATATAAGTGCATCAAATCATCATGTGGTACACCTTAAACTTACATAATGCTATGCCAATTATATAAAAATAAAGCTGAAAAGAAAACAAATTACTAATAAAATATAAGAAAATTAAAGTTCTTTTTCAAATAAAAAATAGGATTTTAAGTGACTTCAATCACTTAAAAATGCATACAGGTCATAAATGGACAATTTAACCATTTAACTTACAAATGGTCAAGAACAGAGGAAAAGTATTTAACTTTATTAGTGATCAAAAAATATAAAATGATGCAATAACAAAATATAATTTTTATTAAATTGGTAAAGATGAAAATTTATTATAGCATTTTATGCATATGACTATACAAAAAATGTACCTCATTGATGGAAGCACAAATTATAACATGTCCAGAAAGCAAATTAGTACTGGGTGTCAAGAGCCTTAAAAACCTTTTTTACTTTTGACACAGTAATCTCATTTCTAGAAAGCAATGCTGAGAAAATAATAGTAGACACAATAAAAAATTTATGTAAAAATATTGACAACTGCAGTTGAAAATTTTCAGTGTAAACTGTTGTGGAGGGCAATGTTTAAATTAAAGTATAACTATGCAAAAAAATTATCCTAGCTTAATGTTAAGCAAAGTTCCAAATCTGTTTTAAAATCCCATTCAAGGCTAGAAAAAAAGTAAAGAAATGCAGCAAAACCTTATCAGTAGTTATCACTGGGTTTGAGGATTACAGGTAGTTTTAATTTCCCTTTTGAATACTTTCTAAATGTTTTAATTTTATATAATATCATGGTTGTTTTATGATCAGAACATTGGAAAAATTATTTTAAGCATATAAAAACAAAAGCTTTCCAGACCACTGTACAACACAGAATTGTAATAATAGATATTAGCTCTTAAAAGGAGAAGTTGGTTTTAAAATGGATATATATATGTGTATATATAATAGAGTATTATATTCAGCAATAAAAAAATAGAATCTTGGCACTTGTGACAACGTGGATGGGCAGAGAGGGTATTGTGCTAAATGAAATAAGTCAGACAGAGAAAGACAAATACCATATGATTTCAGTTATATGTGGAAATGAAAAAACAAAACAAATGAACAAACCAAACCAAACCAAACCAAACCAAACCAAACAGAGTCATAGAAACAAAGAACAAACTGATTGTTGCCAGAGGGAAGAGAGGTAGAAGAATGGGGAAAAAAGAAAGGGGATATAGTCAGTAACAGTATGATAATTTTGCATGGTGATAGGTGGCCACTAGAGTTAGTGTGGTGATCACATTGCAAGATATATAAATGTCGAATCACTATCTATGTTGTACACCTGAAACTAATATAATATTGTGTGCCACCTATACCTTAATAAAAAACTAAAATAGCCTTGGCTGGTGTGGCTCAGTTGGTTGGAGCATTGTCCCATAGGCAGAAGGGTCATGGATTTGATTCCTGGTCGGGACACATACTCAGGTTGTGGGTCAGTTCTGGTTGGAGGTGAGCAAGAAGGCATCCTGGGCGTTGGGCCCGCTGAGCCAGCCTGGCCCCAGGGCTGGACTGCAGCTGCCAGTTGCCGGGCTGTCGATGTTTCCCTGTGACATTGATGTTTCTCTCTCTCTCCCAACCCCTCCTTTCCTCTCTGTGAAAACAATGAAAAAAGGTCCTTGAGCGAGGACAAAAAAATGTTAATAAAATAAATGAATAAAAGAGTTTTTAAGTTAAAAAAAATGACACCACTGTGGCTGAACAGGATTTCCCAGGCAACCTCTCTGTGCTTGCCGATATAGAATGTCACCTTTAGGGATAGAATCACCCTCTTGGAAGGCTCCAAGGCCTGCCCCTCTTTAAAAGAATAATGAGTTGTACGCAGGGCTAGGTATCTGGTTTAAATTTCTTCTACAGAAATACATACCTGTCAAATGCTTGCTCCCTTAATAAAAAGTCGATGAAGCTGAAAGCTACCTGGTTTTTTGGATCTGGGGTGGCAGCCAGAGACTGGTAAGCATTCTTAAATATGGAGGAATCTTACCTAAGCACGAAGAGAGTCTGTTGGCAGAATTAACTTGAAATTCTGGTGACATCCACTATAGGGTGGATAACAGTTGGGGTGCGAGAGGCATCCGGTCACTTTCTTCTGATTTGAAAAGTCAGAGGGGTGGATGGACGCGATCACTATTTGAAGGGAATCTTTCTCTTATCACTGTGTTGGTAATAGCACCTCATTCTGAAAGCTCCACTTTGTGTGTTTGGGTGAACCAATCAGTGGGGGGGTGGGAGGATGCCAGACCAGAGGATCTGCCTAGTGTCCTTTCTTTAAAAGCATCTTAATTGTATGCTGTAAATATATGTCAAGTCCAGACTGCATATAAAGAACAGGGCTGGAGGGACTGCAAAACAGCACAGGCCCTGGACTTTGCCTTCAGCTTATTTGTTTTTAAATTTTTTTTATTGATTATGCTGTTACAGTTGTTCTATTCCCCCTTTATTCCCCTCCACCCTACCCCTCATCCCCACCATTACCCCCCCCTTTAGTTTATGACCATGTGTCTCAAGTCCTTTAGATTCTATATTTCCCATGCTATTCTTGCCCCCCCATCTATTTTCTATCTACTGTCTATGCTACTTATTTTCTGTACCTTCTCCCCCCTTCTCCTCCTCCCACTCCCCCTGTTGCTAATCCTCCTTGAGATCTTCATTTCTATGTTTCCACTCCTGATCTAGCTGTCCTTTTAGTTTGCTTTCGTTTTAGGTGTGGTTCTTAATAACTGTGAGTTTGTTGTCCTTTCACTGTTCATGTTTCTTTAACTTCTTTTTCTTAGATAAGTCCCTTTAACATTTCATATAATAAGGGCTTGGTGATGATGAACTCCTTGAATGTGATCTTATCTGAGAAGCACTTTATCTGTCCTTCCATTCTAAATGAAAGTTTTGCTGGATAGAGCAATCTTGGTTGTAGGTCTTTAGATTTCATGACTTGGAATACCTCTTTCCAGCCCCTTCTTGCCTGTAAGGTCTCTTTTGAGAAATCCGCTGACAGTCTGATGGGGACTCCTTTGTAGGTGACTGTCCCCTTAGCTCTTGCTGCTTCTAGGATTCTCTCCTTCATTTTAATCTTGGCTAATGTAATTACGATGTGCCTTGGTGTGTTCCTTCTTGGGTCCAACTTCTTTGGTACTCTCTGAGCTTCCTGGATTTCCTGGAAGTCTATTTCCTTTGCCAGATTGGGGACATTCTCCTTTATTATTTGTTCAAAGAAGTTTTCCACTGGTGGCTGTGCCTTTCCCCCTTCTGGTACCCCTATAATTCGGATGTTGGAGCATTTCAAGATGTCCTGGAGGTTCCTAAGACTCTCCTCATTTCTTTGAATTCTTGCTTCTTGACTCTTTTCTGTTTGGCCATTATTTGCTTTCTTCTGGTCCACTCCATTGATTTGAGTCCCAGTTTCCTTTTCATTGCTATTGGTGTCCTGTGCAATTCCATTCATTTCCATTAGTTTCGCCTTCATATATTTGTCTAATTTGTCAGTATAATCAACCAGTTCTGTGAGGATCCTGATCACCAATGTTTTAAACTGTGCGTCTGTGAGTTTTGCTATTTCTTCATCGCTTAGATCTATTGGCTCTGGGGCTCTGCGATCCTCCTGCGCCATTCTTGGTCTGTTCGGGCCCTTTAAGTGTGAGAAGCGGCACCTTGGATTCCCAGGTCGCTGGTTTGTGAGGCTGTATGTGGGGGCGTGTCCAGAGCGGGAAATGGCGACCCCCTCTGCCGCTTCTCACAGCTGGGTGCAGAGGATCAGTGCCTTAGGTGGTTCACCTGGGCCAGGCCACTCAGAGTCGCTGGGTTATGACGCTGTATGTGGAGGTGGGGTCAGAGCAGGGGAATGGCGGCGCCCTCCACAGCCGCTTGCCGTGGGGACCTGCCGGCCCGGTCCAACCGCCCACTCCCTCACCTGTCCGCCTGCGCACAAATGTGCGACCTCAGTCAACACGCAGCCCCGCTGCCCCTCTGTCTCCCCCGCGGTTGCTCACCTGGTCGCTCGCTCGGTCGCTCACTAGGTCCGACCCTGCGCCTGGATTCTGCGGGCCTGAGTGTGTCTGGCCGAGTTTTCCTGTGCAACCCTGCTCTGCCAGCCGCTGGTTTCGCCCCTTACCGGTCAGGCTGAAGAATTTGTTGTTAACGGACTTCCGAAAAGTTCAATTTTCCGTGTTCTGGCTGTGTTTTCTGTTGCTAATATTTAGTTTTCTCTAATCTTGGTTGTGTGAGAAGGCATGGCACATCCACCTATGCCTCCATCTTGGCGGAAGTCCTGCCTTCAGCTTATTTACAACCTAGGAGAAATGGGAAGGTGTAAAAATGTGAAAAGTTAAGTAGCTCAGGATATACTTGAGTGTGAAAAGTAATGGAAGTGCCAAGGCACCAAATGCAGGTTTGGCTGTCCAGGAAAACATGACATTACCTTATATGTATTTAGCCCTTATGTACCAGGAACTGTACTGAGCAAGCATTTAAAATGTATTACCTCTTTAATATATCTAGCAAACTTAGTCTAGCACGAATTGTAATATGTAGCATTAATTAGTGTTTAATATACTTCTCATATGCTAGGTGCTGTGCTAAGTACTTCATGTGAAACAACACATTTAATCCTTTCAAGGTACTTACAAGGTAAGAATTTCCATGTATAATGTATATATTTTTGCCTAGATTTTTTTAGGGAAAATAAGGATGCAGACTATACAAGGGCATAATAATTACATGCCATTGGGTATAATAATTCCATGTACGATGTTCAGCAAAAATGTGGGTGCATATTACACACTTAAAAATATGCAATACTATCCTTAGGCACAAAGAGAAAGCTGGTGCAAAAAGATGTATCTCTCCCCAGATCACAGAGATGAAGTGGGAAGCCAGGGTTCAAACCCAGGTTCTGTTCCAGAATCCCCACTCTTTATTTTTTCTACTTTTTATTGTGGTAGAACTCTTTTTTTATTTTTAAGTATACTTTATTTGTTGTGCTATTATAGTTAAACCACTTCTTTGTCCCCTTTATCTCCTTCTTCCCTGCACCCCCCTCCTTCCAGCATACTCCTCCCCCTTAGTTCATGTGCATGGGTTGTACATATATATTCTTTGGCCTCTCCATTTTCTATATTATCCTTAACCTCCCCCTGTGTATTTTGTACCTACCATCTATGCTTCTTAATCTCTGTACCTTTTCCCCTGTTCTCCCCACTCCACCTCCTCACTGATACCCCTCCACGTGATCTCCATTTCTGTGATTCTGTTCCTGTTCTAGCTGTTTGCTTAGTTTGCTTTTGTTTTGCTTTAGGTTCAATTGTTGATAGTTGTTAGTTTGTTGTCATTTTACTGTTCATAGTTTTGATTTTCTTTTTCTTAGATAGGTCCCTTTAACATTTCCTATAATAAGGGCTTGGTGATGATGAACTCCTTTAACTTGACCTTACCTGGGAAACACTTTACCTGCCCTTCCATCCTAAATGATAGCTTTACTGAATAGAGTAATCTTAGATGTAACTCTTGGAATAATCTTAGAGTAATCTTGGAGCGATCCTTGCCTTTCATGACTTCAAATACTTCTTTCCAGCCCCTTCTTGCCTGCAAGGTTTCTTTTGAGAAATCTGTTCATAGTCTAATGGGAACTCCTTTGTAGGTAACTGTCTCCTTTCCTCTTGCTGCTTTTAAAATTCTCTCCTATCTTTAATCTTGGCTAATGTAATTATGATGTGCCTTGGTGTGCGCTTCCTTGGGTCCAACTTCTTTGGGACTCTCTGAGCTTCCTGGACTTACTAGAAGTCTATTTCCTTTGCCAGATTGGGGAATTTCTCCTTCATTATGTTTTTAAGTAAGTTTTCAGTTTGTTGCTCTTCCTCTTCTTCTTCTGGCATCCCTCTGATTCAGATGTTGGAATGTTTAAAGTTGTCCCAGATGTCCCTAAGCGTCTCTTCATTCCTTTAAATTCTTGTTTCTCATTCTGTTCTGGATGAATGTTTATTTCTTCCTTCTGCTCCAAACTGTTGATTTGAGTACCAGTTTCCTTCCCTTCACTGTTGGGGAGATATATATAAATTATTTCATGTTGCATAGCCTCCACTTTTTCCTCTACTTTGTAACCATACTCAGCTATTTCTGTGAGCATCCTGATTACCAGTGTTTTGATCTCTGCATGTGATACGTTGGCTATCTTTTTGTTGCTTAGTTATATTTTGGGAAGTTTGATCTGTTCTTCCTTTTTGGTCATATTCCATTGTCTCAGCACACCTGTTATGTTGTAAGGGGTAGAGAGCCTAAGAGCCTTAGGTATCTGCCAGGGCAGGGCAACCCACATTGCTGCATTGTGGCACTGTATAAGGGAGAGGGATCCAAAAGGGACCAGTGCTGCTTGCTGGGCTCTAGGCCAGCTTGCAGTCACTTCCCTTGCTACCCACAAGCAAACTGGGCCCTCCTGGTGCTGATTCCCAGGTGTGTGGGCTTGTGTATGTTCTAGGACCCTGTGTGTCTCTCCAACAAACTCTCCTGTGAAGCCAAGAGTTTCGCCCGCCACCACAACCCCCACAGATTTTTACAGCCAGAGGTTTTGAGGCTTTATTTCCCCAGGCTGGAACCCTGCATTGCAGTCTATTTTGCTCCCCAGTTGTTCCTCCTGGCAAATGTGGGACCGCCCAGTCTGCCAGCCACATCTGCCCAGTCCTCCAGCCGCAGCCTTGCCACATCCTCTCTGCCTGGTCTGTCCCTCTCTGCCCCTACTACCAGTCTGAATGGATGTTTCTTCTTTAACTCCTTGGTTGTCGGACTTCCATACGTTTGATTTTCTGGCAGCTCTGGTTATTTTTTGTTTTTAAATTTCTTTGTTTCTCTCTTGGTTGTGTGAGAAGGCAAAGTGTATTTACCTACGCCTCCATCTTGACCAGAGTTTCAGATCAAATACGTATTGTAAGAACTCTTCATGTGAGATCTGTCCTCTTTACAATACTGTAACTGTACGATAAATGCTGTTGACTGTAGGTTGTGTTGTACAGTTGATCTTTAGAGCTAATTCATCTTGCTTAACTGAAACTCTATGCCTATTGATCAATAACTCCCCAATTCATTCATAAGTAGTCCAGTTAAGCTTCTGAATCTCAGACAGACCTTGCCATTAGGTAGTCAGAATAGAATCTTGAATTTCATTAAACTTGGTTACAGTGTTTCCTAGAAGGTGCCATGTAAATTGTGAAAGCCTTGATATTATAGTTAATATTTCAAGTACCCTGAAGTGGTCATGGTCTTACATCAGGTGGCCTTTAAATATGACTCTTTGTAAAACTGAATGTTCTCTCTCTTTTCTCTTTTTCTTGAAATTTAATATTTCTATTTGGAACAAAGACCACTGGAAAACATTTAGAATACATGGTGCATTTGTTTATGTCAAATTACCATGACAAGTAACTCGCTATTAAAATAATTTTTAAAAAATATCAGAGCCCTTTGGGAGGGTCTCATCAGGATCTGGTGTAAATCATCAGTCTATTATCAATAAATAATGCTGAGAAGATGACATAACTTTGAAACTCCTTGAACTCATGGGTTCAACAATAACAAAAAACCCAGAATTATATTCTGGAGGGCGAGCCCCTTATAGTGCGGGCTTCCTCTGCTAGATGAGTGTTCTAGGAACCCAACTGTATCAGTGCACCAGCCGGCATTGTTGTCAGAAGCTGCATTTGGCTTCAGTGAATTTTTTTGAAGGCTCAACGTGTTTGCCCATTTCATGAGTGATTTATGAGCACATCTGTCTACACTGCACTGAGCGTTCAGCAGTTCTGGACCAAAAACAGCATGAGTCCTGCACCCCACCCTCCCTATTCACCCGATCTCACCCTGAGCGAGTATTTTTTGTTTTCCTGGATGGAGAAAGTCCTCAAAGGGAAATGTTTTGCTATTGTGGAAGGGATGAAACAAAAAACCAGCAGAAACACTACAAGGCATCAAAACTGATGAGTTCAAAAACTGTTTTGAGGAGTGGATAAAATGTCTGGATTGGTGTATTGCATCAAATGGAGAGCACTTTGAAGGTGAATGAATTTTAAAGTTCAAGAATAAATATACATTTTTTTATAAGTAAATTCCAGTTTGGGGGGGTTCCCCCTCTTAAAGCATGGGTTACTGGTAATCAGTATGTGTCATGAATACCCTGGGTCAGCACCCCACAGGAAGTTAAACCAACCAGCTCAGGTTAGTTCTAGCCCTACACAGTTAACCCTCACAGCACATAAACTGTCTTTGGGTAGTGCTTTGTAGTTTACAGAGTGTTGGGAAGATTTCTTACCAACTTGAACAAATGGATACTCTCCTCCGCGCCTGAGGAGTGAAGACTATGAAGTTCAGAGTGTTCTTGACTTCCTCCAGGTGATACAGTGAACAGCAGAGCCAGGACTAGGCCCCAAATCCCACCTCCAACCAGAGAGCCTGCTTCTCTGTCTGCTGCCCATCCCCTCCCTCCCAGCACACCATCTGCTAATCCTCAACATGTCCTTGTCGTTAATACCAGTGACATCTTATTTCTACTACAATTCATATTTCTTCTTTTAAGAAATGCTTATTGGTCCTTCACTTATCCATCAAGTATTTATTTATTTATATTTTTCTCTTTTAAAAAATGTTTATTTTTAAATTACAGTTGACATACAATATGGTAGGTTCAGATGTACATCATAGTGACTAGACAATTATATAATTTACTAAGTGTTTCCCTCTAATAAGCCTAGTACCCACCTGGCACCACACATAGTTATCATACTATTATTGACCGGATTCCCTGTGCTGGACTTCACATCCCTGTGACTATTCTGCAACTGCCAATGTGTGCTTCTCAATCCCTTTACCTTTTTCACCCTTTCTCCTGACCCCCCTACCACTGGCAACCATCAATTTGTTCTTTGTACCTATGACTTTGTTCACTTTGTTTTTTAGATTCCACATACAAGCAAAACCATGTATTTGTCTTTCTCTGACTTATTTCACTTAGCATAATTACTCTCCTGTTGTAGTTATGCTTCGATTGCTGCTGGCACATAACCTCGGCTGACTGGTTATGAGGGCTGGCCTTGACTGTGGTGGATGAGCTGTCTTGCCCAGTGGCTGAGCCCACCAAGTGAGGGCTGTTTTTGTGGGGCTCTGGTACCAACCAAGTCCACCTCTTGGGCATGTCATTTGTGGACCTGGCTGGCGAGTGCTCTTTTGTGGTCTGAAGCTGGCCACCAGGTATGTTGGGTCTAGAGCCTCTTGGGAGGGGCATCGGTACAGGCCAACATCAGGTCCATTTGTGCCGGTTTGAGGCTGTTTGGTAAGAACTACAAAGTGATATGCTATTGGTTGCTGCATGTGCCAGCCTAGGAGGTGCTTGGGGGAGGCTATGCTATGAACTGAGGTCAGCTGGTGCTTGTGCCTGGTTTGTGGCTACTTAGCTGAAGCTAAGTAGTTCCAGGAGAAAAAAGGTAGCCACTTATGTCAGGCTTGGGCACCTGATGGAATTTATATGCAAATTGAGACTGGTCACCACTTATGTTGGGCTTGGGGTTGCTTAGCAAGAGCTACAAGGCACGCTGAGGCAGGCTGCCCCTTTTGGGGGGTTTGTGGTCCTTGAGAGATTTTGGGAATACCCACAACATAAGCTAAGGCAGGCTGCCTGGTGGAGGGGCAGCTGGAAGAGGCTGGACTGATGGGAGGGGGAGGGCAAGGGGAGGGGTTTGGGTGGGGCAGGGACTGAGGGAATCACCAGGGCAGGGCTTAAAGGGGTTAGCCTGGTGAATGGAGAGTGGGTTGGAGCAATGGCACCTGCCAATTCTTCCCTCCCCGAAGACAGTTGCCCCTGACTCCTACCCAACCGGTGGTTGTGCTAAAGTTAGTCAATTTAGTTCCTCCCCGTTTGTCCCTGGTGCTTTTTGAGATGCTACCACTGAGCTGAAACTCAGAGCAAGTGACTTTGTGCATGGATCCCTCAAGAAGAATGCCTGGGAACCCAGCAGCCCTTGCCACCTCACTTGGATGCAGTTCTGGCTGGCTTTCACAACCAGCTGTCACGGGACTTCTTTTCCTGGCACTTGTAAACAAAAGTCTAAAGACAGCCTTTTAAAAAGAAATTTAAAGAGTGTATTCAGATAATGATTTGCAAACTGGGAAATATAGCCCTCAGTATAAACCGACAATACGTTCCAAAATGGAGAGGAAAGGGCATGATTTATAAAGGCAAACGTTGCAAGGAGCTATTGATCAAAGAGATGGGTTGCTAGAGGAAACAAAAGCATAAACTTACACCATTTGTTTTCTGATTGGTGGGGGCCATTGGACTTTCAATGGTTGGCTGACTCAGTGATCAAGCAAGTGGGCTTGTGAGGTGAGAACAGTGAGTAATATTCAGGGTCCGGCATACATAACACCCCTATTTATTACAAAACTTTTTTATTACAAAATCATAAGCATGTAATCCCATAACATAACAATATCACACTGAAGTACAGCATATGACATTTTAGGTGAAATGCTCAAATTAAAACTATAAATTATTACACCCATATTATTACCCAACCAACCACACTTACACAGGTGTTACTTCAGCCAGACCCTGTATGATTAAGCACTTATCAAGTCCTAATTTCAGCTCAGGCCTGTAGAACAAAAAGGCTTTGATCACATAATCATAGTAGAGGCAGCATTATTTAACAACGATGCAAGGAGTACAATTTAACAAACAGTGCAATCAGCACAGGGGGGCTGTTGGCTTCGAAGGCAGTTCTGGAGTTCAACAGGGTCAAGTTAAATGCTCTGCAAGCAGTTTCAGAGCTCATGCTGTACAAATCCAAATATTGGGCCACAAATTATAAAATTAATTTTCCAAAAAATCCTCACACTAATGCCCTGGGTTGAGGAGTCCCTTCTTCCTTGGAGTGAAGGGGGATACCTCTGCAGCTGAGCTTTCCCTCTTGATTCTTAATTGCCACTCTGTGTGTGGGGGACTTGCCCATTCTGTATCTCTGCCTCTCCTACCAGCCTCCACGTGACCTCTTCTTTATATCCTTAATTATAGGAATTCTGTTCAGCTAGTCTCCTGGTGGTCCTCAATGATGGTTGTTCTGTAAGTTAGCTATAATTTTGATGTGGTCATGGGAGGAAGCAAGCACAGAATTTACCTACTTAGCCATCTTAACTAGAAGTCCCAACAAATATTTATTGATTCGAATATATCATTGAGTGTAAGACATTCATTGATTTAATAACAGATTTTCAGAAAAAAATACATTATGTACAAAAATACTGGAGTTAAAATTTTTTTTCCTGTTTGAACTTTGAAGCACAGAATTGACAAACTGTATTTTTAACTTATGACATCATATGTTTGTCCTGACACATCATGTTGCTCTTCATTGTCACAATCCAAGTCTAAATTTAATCCATAGTCACCAAACTGTAAATATTTAAATTACCCTTGGCTACTGGCAGTTGTTCACTACTTGCAGTGGCATGCTTGTCAAAGCCCCCACCTATAATTTGAATTGTTTTAACAAGTTTAAGATGGAAGATATGATCTTAAGGATAGTTTTATCTTTGGTTTAATTACTTTGTACTGGAAGTTAAGCAGCTTCTTTTGAAATCTAGTTGAAACCTATTAATACCTTTGCTAAAAGATATATTTTGGGAGGTCTACCATCATTCTCCTTCATGACTCATGAATGACTCACATCAACAACTATTTTAGATACTTGGCAACTTCTACCGCCTTTGTCATGCCATAGGCTGTCTTCTGTACATTCAATAACTTCCTAGTCCAATGGTGAATGGCAGTGTGTTTTTTGTTTTTATTAACTATTTAGTAGATACAAAATATTTGTAAGTTATGTACAAAATATAAACAATAACAATTCAATAACTGTGTACCCATCATCCTTTGTAAGGTGAACATTTCCATGACATCTGACGAACCCTGTGTGCTCCTCCCCCATTCCATCCTCTTAACACTTAACGTGAAGTTTGTGCATCTTTTTCTCATGCTTTTAGTCAGATCCCACCATTTATGTATGATTAGATTAGCATGTTTTGGAATTGCATATAATGGGATTATGCTGCAATGTATCCTTTTGTGATTTGCTTCCCCAGCACCTTACGTCTTGTTGTGTCAGCTGTTTTCAATAATTTTCACTGCTCTTCAGTATTTAATTACATGCGAATATACCAAAGTCTGTTTTTACATTTTGCTGTGTGGGCATACCCCGCCTCCTCGGTTCTCAGAATTACAGGTAGTGTTGCCATAAAAAGTATTAGGTCTACTCATGCAGATGTACAAGTGTCTCTCCAGGGTAATATATTCTCCAGGGAGGATGTGTACCTTCAAGTTTACTGGACAATGCCAAGACTAAAGCAGGAGTTAGAAGACCCGATTTCTAATACACCAACTCATAAACTTTGGGTACTAATATTTTACAAAGTGATAGTACCAAACTATGCTTTAATCAGCAGTGATGAAGACAGAAACGCAGGCACACACGCTATACTCCCACCCATTACGCACGACACACTAAACACGTGCACAGACCCACAGGAAGCTGCACATCCGTAAACCACACACGCGGATACACAAATACACGTCACACACTCCACGCCCGTCTCCGCACAGCGCACGTACTCACACACAAACCTCCGACACGACCCAATCAGGAAGAGTGGTCTCCGCCTCCCGCAACCGAGGAATCTTGTCCCGGCCGCGCCGCCGTTGGACGCCAGGTGTCGGAGGTCACAGCACCGCTGGCGGTGGCATTTTTTTTTTCTACCCGGAAACCTCGGCTGCGGGTCCGTGACTAACCCGTGTGACGGCTGCGTGAGCTGGACTGGCCTCCGGTCCTCTTGTCGGCCCCGCGGAGCCGGACACCGCTCCCGGAGCGGCGGGGAGGATGGTGCCAAGCGGCCCCGGGCCCGCCGCTCGCCATCGGGAGTGAACTCGGAGCGGCCACGGGCGTCCAAGGAGTAGCTGGCCGGGCTGGGCCCGGGGCGCGCCGCTGCCCGCCGAGGCGGGGTGAGCCGGGTCGCGCGGGCTGGGTCTGGGATCATCCGGGGCGAACCGCGGGTCCAGAAGGGGCCCCCCGCGGGTCCAGAAGGGGCCGTGCTGGTCGGGGGCGGTGTTTCGGGTCGGGTTTTTTATAGCTTCTCCAGGCTGCATCCCAGCCTCAGCTGCGGGTGGGGGTCGTCACGCATTAGCCCTGGGCTGGTGACCTCGGTCTGGTCACTCGCTACCGTGGTTTGTCCACCTCCGTGCCTGGAGTAAGGGATCTCTGCCAGCCCTCGAGATGGCTGAACTTCCCACGTATAGAGCCGAGGCTTGGATTATTTGGATTTGGCCTGGGTAGATTGCCGTTTTTGACTTTGGGTGGTGTTTACGTTACTTCTAGGTTTGTAAATTATATACATCTCAGAAAGAAGTTGGGAGATAAAGATCCAGGTAAATGTGGAAACTTAGAGGGAAATAGTGTCAGCTTGTTAAATATTCAGAGATGAGTGCATTATTATCTTCACTTATATGGTCATAAAGGAAATTAAGGAGTGTCTTTAAAGTAATCTAGAGGCATTTAGTTCTAGTTCGCTGAATAAGCACCATCAGGAATAAAACTAAGCCTGTTGTGTTGTTTTGAATTGTGTGAACAACCATAACCGGTGGACAGCTGGTGAGGGGGCCTTTGCTGGAGAATCAGATGTCTGTAGTTTAGTTCTCAACTGCAGATTGAGAACAGCCCTGAGTGATGAATGATGAGCTTCTTTGCAGCCTGCTTTGGCAGGAAAGATTGTGGCTTCTCCTGAACTATTACTTACCTGCCTCATAGGTGAGCTGCTATGGCAGGTAGTGGGAGGAAACACGCCAAGTCTGGTGACGAATATTTGGTAGATTGGTTTGTTCCTGAAGTGCTCTTTTTGGTCAGTTTGGGGTCTCCATTTGTATATCATCTATAGATGAATGCTTGCTCAGTCAGAGCTTGAGCGGTAAGGACACCTTCCTGCTTCCTCATTTCATTTTAGGATTCTGAAAGAGAACCTGTCGTGCAACTAGTAAAGGCATAGGAAGAATTTCTGTGACCTAACTGAGGCGGGGTGGAATCAGGACTGCCACTCACTCCTGGGTACTGAGATCACCAAATGCCCATTGAGCACGTGTGCTCTGTTTGGGCTCTAGCTGCAGCTGCTGCAGGGAAGAGAGATAGATCCAAGTACAGATACAGTTTGTGTCGGCAAAGAACTTTGAGAAAGTCATAGGCTATAGAATGTGGCAGGACTTCATTGCATACAGAATTGCCAACCAGTAGGGATTTTGTTAAGGTAAGGATCAGAAAAGGCCTCACAAAGGAAGTGACTTTTGATTTTGAGGTGGACCTTGAAGGATCCAGGGGGATTTGGGTCATTCAGAATTAGCTGGAAAATGAAAAAGCTAGGGCCTTGGTGGAACAGCACCCAGATTAGTTAGGTGGGCAGTAGGTGTCTTGAAATATTGACAGAGGCAGCTGATGAAGTGTTAAATACTTTTATGAGACAGAAAAGCATAGGCTACCTGGTCTGGCTTTTGGTAGATTTCTCAGCTCTAAAGAATTATTTTCATGTGATGAGTTTAGTCAGCCAATTATAGAAATCAATGCCTAACTTATTTTAAGGACAATGAAAAAGATTTTGATTGTAATTCCTGTTTGGTGTTAACAATCAGAAAATTGAATTTGCTGTCTGGGTATTTCAGTGCCTGTGTTTAGTTTTAAGGAGCACAGCTCTGCCACTCTGGCCTCAACCAAGTAAAAGTGGCAAGCTCTTTAGCCATTTTCTGAGTGTTTTTAGTGACATCTAGTTCACGTTACAGAGATGTTGTTTGTTTCTCTTATTAACATTGTTGAAGAAACCTTTGAAGCCATTGAAATAGGATGTCTTGTCATTGTTCTGGAACATCAAAAGTAGTCTATAAGGACTCAGTGGCTTCAACTGTAGCCTTTTTTCCCCTTGGGATAAAATCGACTCACTACATTACATTAGTTTCATGTGTACAACATAATGGTTATATATTTGTATATATTGAACAGTGATCACCACAATCAGTCCAGTTAACATCGTCACCATGCATAGTTACAGAACATTTTTCTGGCACATCAGAAACATCAATATGTTTCTCTCCTTCTCTTTCTCCCTCCCTCTCTCTCTAATAATTAAAGGTAATCTTAAAAATAAAATAAAATGCATAAATAATAGGCAAGACAATTTCGAATAATAATAGTGAAATGGAACACTTCTTTTAGTAAACAGCAATATTTAAAAAAGCGTGGTACTAGACTGAGACATATATAGCACTGGTACACAAAAGGCCTAGAAACAAACCCATTTAATATATGGACGCTTGGTATATGGGAGTGATGGCATTACAAATCCACAGGAAATCTACGATCGGTAGAAAACCAAGTTTAATAAATAGTGTTGGACAATTGGCCACCTATATATTAAAAAAAAAAAATTAAACTAGAAACCTGCCTGATTCTGGACTTCCAAATCAATTCCAAGAAGATAAGAAGCTAAAAGTAAAAATATAAAACTTGTAGAAGAAAACAATGAAAAAAACTTCATGGCGTACAAAGATGGGAAGAGATTCTTAACTAATATACACATACAACCATAAAAGGAAAAGGTTGATAAATTTAAATATATTAAAATGAAGAACTTATAACTGCCAAGGCAAATAAGTCAAACTACCAGGAGATACCACCCCTCATGTCCTTCCTCTATAGGGTGAATAATAAAAAATGATAATAACTGTTGGTGAGGTTATAGAGAAATAGGAACACTCACTGCTATGACATGCAGAATGTGGTGGTCACTTTGGAAAATAGTTGGGGAGGTCCTAAACAGGTTAAAAATAGTTACCATATGACCCAGCAAAACCAATCCCACATGCATGACCAAGACAAGAGAAAGCATGTCCACAGTAGCTAAAATGTGGAAGCCCAGCTGTTTATCAACTGATGAGTGGATAAACTGTTTATGAATAACGAAAATACTTCTTACAATGGAATATTTTGGGGAGTACAGAGGAATGAAGTACTGATATATGCTGCATGGATGAATGTTGAAAACATGATGCTAAGTGAAAGAAGTCACAAAAGATCACATAGATTTCATTTATTTGAAATGTCTAGACAGAAAGTACATTAGAGTTTACCTGAGAGCTAGGGGAAATAAAGGGTTACTTGCCACAAGGTATGGGTTTTTTATGTGAAATTATGAAAATGTAAAAGTTGGTTATAATGATGGTTTGCCCAATCGAGTGACTTGGATTATATACTTTAAATGGGTGAATTGTATGGTATGTGAATTAGATCTTGATAAAACTGTTTAAAAAACTATCAAGACCCTATCATATGGCAGAAGATACCATAAACCATATTAAAGAAAATCCACAGATGTGCAGTAATTGTGTGTAATATACAAAATTGGTAACGGCTCAGTATCCAGAATATAAAAGGAACTCCTAAACATTTATAAGAAATTGACAGACATCTTACTAGTAAATGGCCAAAGATTCAGGCAGTTCACCTAGAAAAACATCTGAATGGCTGGTAAAGAAGTTTGGTTTCACAGAGATGCAATTTAAAATAATGGTGAGATATCATTTCCCATCTATGTAGGTCCAAATCCACATGCCTTAGAATATCAAGTGTTGGCATGAATGTTGGGAAATAAGGCTGGGGAAGTTCCTTATGCAACTTACTCGGAGAGCAGTGTGACCATTGTAGATGGCCCTGCCCTGTGACTTAGTTGTACTGGAGCCACTCTTGTGCCTGCTCAGTGCCCTCTGTGAGTGAAACACTGGGAAGAATCATTCTGTTTCTGAGATTTATCTGCTGATGTATGTAGACCTAGTCCATTGAATTTACCTGCTCAGAAACAAAATGTTGAGTTAAAATAGCACAAGGATATATATACAATATTCTCCCCACACCAGTAATTGTATCTGTGTGTATATACACATATACTAAAAGTATACAAAGTGTGCATAGATAATGGTACTTGTCAATTTAAGAACTGGGGTTGCCTCTAGGGAGAGCAGAAAGTCTGTTTTCCCCATCTCCAACGATTCTTGTCAGGATAAATAAGGAACAGCCTGGCTCATCGTAGAGGCTGTCAGTGCATCTTTTTCTCTCAAATTTAAAGTCTGGTACAGATTTTTTAAAATGGTGGTGGTGTAGCTCATATATGTAAGTGCTCATGAGGTGCCAGCTACTATTAGGGATCAGGGACCAGGGTTTTAACAGTGAACAAGACTGGGCAAAATCTCTGCTCTCCTGGAGCCCAAAAATGAGGAATGAGATACAGTAAATGGGTGGAAAGGCGGTTGTACTCTCGACTGGCACTAAACTGCGTGTAAGAGAACTAAAGCAGGGTACTGAGAGACTAGGGAGTGAGTGTCACCAGGGACGGCCTCCCTGAGGAGTTGTGTGTGGAGAACTGCATTTAAGGAGGAACAAATGCATGGAGATTTTTGATAAAAGCATTCCAGGCAGAGGTAAGAAGCCTTCAAATAGAACGTGTTCAACAATTCCAGGAAGAATAAAACACTAAAATACATTTAGCAAAAGAAGTGCAAACTTCAAAACATTGTTGAAATGAATTAAAACCTCAGTAAATGGAAAGATATCCCAAGTTCACGGGCTGGAAGACAGTATTATTAAGATGGCAGTACTACTCAAGCTGTTCCATAGATTCAGTGTTATCTCAGTCAAAAATCCCAGCTGACTTCCTAGCAGAAACTGCAAATCCTATCCTGAAAAATAGCAAAGCCACTATTGGGGACAGGGAAAGTTGGTAGAGGTTCAGTCATTGAAGCTGGTGGGACTTCTGGATTATAAAACACTGGGCCATGACAGGGGGCTGTCACTGACCTCATCCTAGGTCCAGTAGGAAGTCTTAGCAGGGCTTTAAGCAGGGCAGGAATAAAATTCAGTATTTACTAGTGCCTGTCTGTGCCTAGTGCTGGAATGGGCATGAGTATGGTGGTAGAGGACAGAATGTTAAACAGATAGTATTCGGCCTTCAGTGGTAGGAAATGGGAGCATCCTCAGCTTAGTTTTGTGTGCTGGCATTTGTCGTATTACTGACCTACTCAGACAGTTCCTGTAAGTAATGCGGAAGTAACAAGTGTTCATTTTAGAATCATTAGAAGATTAAGCTGAAAGGGAATGCCTATTATTCAGTATCTTACCATTTGGAAATGATGACAGTTAACAATTCATGTTTTTTCTTGCTAGTCTTCTAAAGATTTATGATCAAATATTTCTCAAGTTCAATAACGAGTGACTTCCTTACCCCCTAATACCATGAAAAGTGAGAATCCTAGGCAAGTCACTCCATGACTCTTCTCATTAATTCCTTTCAGGTGGAGCTGATCAGAATAATGTTTAACATCAACCCCCTGGAGAACCTGAAGCTGTATATCAGCAGCCGGCCTCCACTGGTGGTCTTTATGATCAGTGTAAGCGCCATGGCAATAGCCTTCCTGACCTTGGGCTACTTCTTCAAAATCAAGGAGATTAAGTCACCAGAAATGGCAGAGGTATAGTATATTCTAAGTTCTCTCAGGCTGGATGGACCTTACAGAGGGGAAAAACCTTGGGGGCTCTTCACACACTCTTCTTTGGTTGTAACCTTGAGAAACCAGTGAGAAAGCTCAGTATTCAGAACTTTTTGTTTTTATCTCTCTTCCTTAGGAAATACTTGCTCAGCTAGTTATGGAGGCTACCAGCTTCATTTAGACTTACTGACCCTCTTCTCTGACCCTGCCTGAGTCTTTAAAGGTTATTTAAATAGGATATGTCCGCATTAGGTATGAAGGGAACATTCTAGTCACAGCCAAAGCTCTGCAGCATCCTGGCATTGTTTCCTCTCGGAGCTCGGGTCCATGACGACCGCTTGGCCAAGGCCAGTGGTTATGATGTACCTTGGAAACTGAGCCCTAAAATCAAAACGGGGCCTGACATGCTTTGGCAGACTGTTCAGAATGGACCAGAGCTCTACAGGATAACATTGCCAGATGCTGTAGAACTTTGGCTATGATTAATTTAGTGATTTTATTTTCAAATGAAGATCCTCAGTATGTGGGAAAAGTTTGGGGTATGAATCAAAAGACTTAGTTCTGATTCTGCCTTCAACTATGGAGTTGGAGAACCCATAATTTTCACTGGGACTCCATTTCCCAGTGTCTGGAATATGAAGAGCTGACACTAGAATGTTTATTTCCAGCCCTAATGTTCTTGAATGGTCGGTCTGCCGTTTGTGGGTATTAGGGAAGATGGGATTTGATGCATCCAGTTGCAGTCTCACTGAATACCATACACCATTTACTGACTGATGCTGTAGAGATAGACTCACGTGACTGTTTGGGGGTTGCACAAACAGCATTTGATTAATGTTGGTGTGAGTGTGATTGGGAGTGTAACTTGGTTTGTCTTCCCATTTGGCAACTTCCTGTAGACAAATGTTGCTGGGGAGAGAGAATGTCACAGCCTAGGTTAGGTTTGTTGTTGCTGTTTCTACTTAAATTAAACCCTGGTGGGTACTTCACCATGTTGGTATCAGTTTAGTCATGACATAATTAGCTGTGTTTTTAAAACTGCTTATAATTTAAAACGTTAATACAGGGTGTAGATATTAAGAGAAGCTTGAAAACAGCTCTTTCCCGTACCTTTGGAAATTGTTCTTGTTATGAGGTGGCATCCAAGGGGGAAAAGTCCCATGAGTGTTGGTATTTATTGTATTTATCATTTTCAAGAGAGAAAGCAAAGTGTATAGAATTGACCTTTTGAGGAATTATTTTGAGGCAGCCTTATTTAAAAAAAACAATTCATTGCAGCTGCTAAAGAAGTTTGAATTAATGCTTTTAATGTTTTACTAATTTTGTTTAAGCTTTCTTTTCATGTTTGATTATGAGGCTAAGTCATTTTCTGTAAGTATAATCTATTTTATTTTCTGTCATATTTTTTTGAAAAAATTGGTTTAATTGCACAGTTTACTTAATGTGTCATGCCAATGAAGAGTTCGTATTTGAGGTTATGAATATGAGAGTGGTTTGGGAAAACTCACCATTATGCCATTGCAAGAGGCCGATGGCTTTAACATAGCTGTTACTGTAAATGACTGACTCTGGAGTGTGGTGTCCCTGCTGTGGTGTGATGCCACCTCGAGGGTCACGGTTGTGTGACTGCAGCGGCGGCACTTCAGACTACTCACACTTGTTTCTCTCTGTTTCATTTTGCTGAAGGATTGGAATACTTTTTTGCTGCGGTTTAATGATTTGGACTTATGTGTGTCAGAGAATGAAACATTGAAGCATCTCACAAATGACACCACAACTCTGGAAAGCACAATGACCAGTGGGCAGGCCAGAGTGTCCACCCAGTCCCCACAGGCCCTGGAGGATTCCGGCCCAGTGAACATCTCAGTTGCAATCACTCTCACTCTGGACCCGCTCAAACCCTTTGGAGGGTACTCTCGAAATGTTACCCATCTATACTCGACCATTGGAGGGCATCAGATTGGACTTTCAGGTATGTGCGTTCAGACTTTCTCAGGCAACGATTGTCACAAGGCAGAGTATTAGCAGTGTATGGTTTTATTCATCAGACTGTTTTTCATTTTTGCATGCATCTCCTTTTGTTGAGTTTGAATGAAATGAAGTCAAGAAGGGGCCATTTCTACTACATCTTCACTGAATAAACTGCTCATCACACAGTAGGCTTTTAATAAAAAGCCTATAAGAATGAGAAGTAAGGAGCAACTCTAAGGTTTATTTCTGGTCTTAATATTTACAAACACAGAAAAATTTATTTAGGTTGATCATGTTGGAGATTGCAGTACATACTGCAAGTATTGCTATTAATCTACAAACTTTTGAATGTCCACCATTAGCTTAGCATTGTGCTGGCTGCTGGAATGCACTAGAATAAGCTTAAGATTTGGTCTCTTCCCTTGGGGGTTAGGATTATGGAAGAGACAAGGGTAATATGAGTAATATTTACCAAGTGCTTACAACAGCTCTTGGCACCAAGCCAGTGCTCTATAAGTGCTTGTTAAATAATAATGATAAAAATAGATGACACCGGTTGAATATTGAGCACTGCCCTTTGACTAGTACTAAACCCATGAAAGACTGGAAGTGATTCAGGACAAGGCTGAATCAGGACAAGTAGTGGAAGCTAGACTAATCAGGAAAGGCAGTGTGCTGGAGGCCTGGGCCTGGGCAGAATAACCTTTGCTTACCAAGAACGTTTTAAAGTCTCAAAGAACTTGGGAGTACTTGCCAGCCTCCTGTTAGTTGTGACAGGTGAGAACTGCTCCTGTGGAAATAAGGTAAGGGTCAGCTTCTGAGTTTTCCATGTTGAGAATAAACCTTTCTCTTCTGCTCTGATGTTTAAATACCTTGGTTTTTGTTTAAGCTTCATCAATTAACTGGTCCCACGACCTTACTTAAGTCTTTTAGACCCTCTGTTCCTCAGTCTGCTCATATGTAAAAGGGAGCAATAACACCTCTTTGGTTATGTTCAGGGGGTAGTAGTACATTTTAAGTGATCAATATAAAAGCAGTTTGCTAGTGGAAGGATGCTGTGCAGGTGCTCCTATGGCGATGATGATAGCTCACCCAGTCCCCAGCTTTTCAGTGGGTGCGCTGCTTGGGCTCTTGCTTAGCAGCCTCAGCCCTGGCTGCAAGTGGCCCATCTCCACTTTGCCATTTGGTAGCTCTGCCAGGTGAGCAGGTCTCAGAGTCCAGCTCAGAACTGTGTCGTTCTCGAAATCTCAGAGGCAGTCCTGCTTCTGTGGGCTGAAAGGGGATTCCTGGGTGGGTTTGATTTCCGGATTTATTCAAGTCCCAGAGAATAATAAATATGGATTCTTGCCTTTCTTTACAAAAAATAAACAAAAACCATGAACAACAACAAAAAACCCACCCAATTTCTCTTCCATAGGCAAGGAAGCCCATGAAGAGATAAACATTACCTTTACCCTGCCTTCAGCTTGGAGCTCGGATGACTGTGCCCTTCACGGTCACTGTGAGCAGGTGGTGTTCACAGCCTGCATGACCCTCACAGCCAACCCTGGGGTGTTCCCTGTCACCGTGTAAGTGGTTTCCTGAGCCCACGGGTGTGTGTCAGAGAAGCTCTGTTTACCATGAATCTGACTGGGACGCTTCAGCAGCAGATTCTCGGGAGGCTTTCACTGCATCACTTTCCCGGGACTAAGGGATTCTCTGAGTTTAATTTGGAATCGTAAGGTAGAACTTCTGCATGTACATGGCAGAGAGTTGTTCCTCAACAAGGTTGGTTGTTGTTGCCTGTTTTTGGGCTGCCTTTCCTGTTGGTGGAAGAAGCTCGTCACAGGAAAGATGAGGAATGGTGGGTCTCATGGCCAGAGTGACACGCAGTTAAGGCTCCCAAAATATAAAGGTTTTGTTCAGCTCTGTTATCCAGAAGGACTTATTTTTTAATTGAGAGCATAAATCAAACCTTATTTTCTATGAGACAATCACTGTTTCTGAAACTTGCTTCATATTTTTGAGCATCTGTCTGTATTACCATTTTGCCTTTAAGGGGTTTTTTGCTTTTTTTCTGTAAAGGAGATAATGATGTATAAATATGTGGAATACACAAAGTGTAGCCTATTAAAAACCCTGTGGTGAATCCTTTTTCAATAAGAATAATTAGTTCAGAATGTATCTATTTTAGACATTTGGAGGTTTGTAGGACAAGATCAAATAAGTTTAACATAATTTGCTGTTGGTTATAATATCTGATGGGGGAGTTTGTGTGTCACACTTTCTGTTGTGACTAAAAAATTTAGTCTGAGAAAACAGGCTTAAAAGGAGCAGATTCTTGTTTGGCCTCATCATGTGCGAGAGGACCATGAGTTGACTTCTGAAAGCAAAAATCTAACATCTAAACTCTTAAATGTCAAATTCCTATTTCTTGCTCCATGTTTATTAAGTTAAAAAAAAAGGTCCCTGAACTGAAAACATAATGGTGTTTATCTCAAAGAAACATTTATGTCTTCTCTTCCTTCTCTCCACACGTTTGGCTGCGGTCAGTGTTGGGCTAGGGGACGCAGGGAGCACACAGTCAGTGTCTCAGGCCGCCCAGCGTGTCTTTCCCTCTCTTCCCCTGCAGACAGCCGCCACACTGTGTTCCGGACACATACAGCAACGCCACGCTCTGGTACAAGATCTTCACAACTGCCAGAGATGCCAACACAAAATACGCTCAAGATTACAATCCTTTCTGGTGTTATAAGGGGGCCATTGGAAAAGTCTATCATGCTTTAAATCCCAAGCTCACAGTTATTGTTCCAGATGTAAGTGAGAAAAATCATGTGCATACATGGGTGTATTCGGGAACTGTTAAAGTAGGCCGTGTTTACATACTGGGGTTAGCTTAGCCCTTGCCACTGTAAATTTGCAGATGAATTAAAAGACTAGATGGAGTGGTGGAGATTTGGAAAAGCATGCCACCCTTTTGGTTAAGAAAACTGCTTCCGTTCCGTTCTCTTTTTTCTGCTTTGCTCAGCAACAGCTGTTTATTGAGTAGCTGTTGTGTGCCTAACCCACAGGGGTTATAAGAGATGCTTGTATAGTCTTCTTCATGCATTCACAGGAGGCTGTTTGGTTATGTCGATAGGAGCAGAAAGTGGTTCAGAATTCAGAAAGGTAAAAATAAAGTAAGAAGAGACAACTCTTTGGATAGATGGTGAGGGCTCAATAGGATGTTGCTTAAGAAGGAAGAAAGGGGAGGAAGGCACTAGTGGGTAACATGCTAGTTTAGCTTCCGGCTTACACTTGGGCCCACTTTTACAGACTGCATTGGTTTCTTTCTTAAATGCCCTGTTCTTCCAGTTAGTATATGTTAGTGGATTTCTTTCCTTTTTGTCTGGACCTTTTGTCTTTCCTTATGTATCATTTTTATCAAGCTGTAAATGTTGGTAGGCCAGAAACCTACAAGAGTGAGCAGTGGAGATCAAGTTGAACAGTGGGCAGAGGCCAGGTTCCAGAAAGCCTGTTGTGCCTTGCTCGAGGCCTTTAGACTTTTTCCTCACAGGAGGTGATCACCACTTGTGTGAGGGTTGTAGGGGGATTTGTAATGGGGTGTTCCAGCAAGACTGGCCTGCCCACCTGGTTTGTGTAGATGGGAGGGAGCCTGAGGCTCACGTTGTGAGGCCTGGAGACGTGGAAAGGACAAGGGACGGAAGCATGGCTGCGGTCTCTCAGTTACTAGCAAGGCCTGGTGATGGACTGCGTGTGGGAGGTCAAAGGATGTGCTCAGGCTGGGACTTGTAAAAGTGGGGAAAAGGCAGAAGGAAGGAAGCTGCCTCTGGGTGGAAGTAATTGGAGGCCTTCTTGGTGGGCAGGTAGCAAGGGGTTAGGAACAGGGATTTGGGTAGTCAGCCGCGCACCCTGACAGCAGTCAGAGGAAGCAGGCCTAAGAGAGTGGGAGTTAAAGGCTCTGGGTCTCTGGAGGCTTCTCTGGGGAGGAGGCCAGGTAAGGGAAGTGGGGAGAGTGTTCAGGTCCTGTGGGGTGCAGCAGCCAGGGCAGAGGCCTGATTGAGGAAGTGGGGGCAGTGGTCTCAGGAACACTGCATCTTCACTTAATCAGATCCAGCTTTTCTAGTTTAGAAGACAAGAGGAGAAACCTTCTGTTCCAGTTTACGAATTAAAGTTGAGGTATATCTGGAGGTTATGAACCCTGTTTTCAGAAATCCAGAATAAGATCTTTCAGTAACTCATTGCAGATGTTTCCGCTTTATTCTCTTTAGGATGATCGTTCATTAATAAATTTGCATCTCATGCACACGAGTTACTTCCTCTTTGTGATGGTGATAACAATGTTTTGCTATGCGGTTATCAAGGGCAGACCCAGCAAATTGCGTCAGAGCAGTCCTGAATTTTGTCCCGAGAAGGTGAGCATTGGATGGGGTCTGACCCAGCCTTTGGCTAGAGGCCTCTGTGTACAGAATGTCTCAGTCTTTATCACATTGGTTGTGAATGTCAGCTTCTTCCAGAGATAGGAGTTCCTATCTTTTTATCAGAAGTAAGCTACCCTCAGCCTACATTATGGTGTTGGGTTTTCAACCCAGACCTTAGCTGTAAAAGACCAGTTGTGTGGATCAATCTCAGATCCCCACTGGAGAGCCGCTGCCCCTGGAGGGCTGCCTCCCCTCCAACAGCCTGAGAAATCATCTTACAGAGCACTGATCAGGGTTTGAAAATAGTTAATGAAAGATTTTATTTATTTATTTTTAGAGAGAGGGGAAGGGAGGGAGACAAGGAGAGAAACATCAGTGTGTGGTTGCCTCTTGCACGCCCCCTACTGGGGACCTGGCCCGCAACACAGGCATGTGCCCTGACTGGCAATCAAACCAGTGACCCTGTGGTTCTCAGCCTGCACTCAATCCACTGAGCTATACCAGTCAGGATGAAAACAGTTAACTCTTACTCATAGCCCAGTGGTTCCAGTAGATCAGCTGTTTCTGGCAGGAGCCTTTTAAATTTCTATTAATTTCCACCTAGATGAGATGTTTTTTCCTTAGGGCTCTAATAATTCCCTTCCCGGACAAGATGGATGCGGTGTGGTTCCGTGGTCTTAGGTGGGGACCTGAGCCCAGTTGGTGCTAGTGGGACTGAGTTCACTGGGCTCTATTGTGTGACCGGATTGCTTGTCTTGCTCTCTTCTAGGTGGCTTTGGCTGATGCCTAATCCCAGAACTGCCCATTTTCTGAGACAGACTGAGCAAACCGTAATCATTGCCTGCTGATGACAGCCTGGGCCTGGACACTCTGTGAATACATTTTCTTGCAATGTTGGGTTATTCCAGCCAAAGACATTTCAAGTGCCTGTAACTGATTTGTATATATTTATAAAAAACCTGTTCAGAAATTGGTCCAATGATGCACGTGCTTCACACTGGGTGCAATCCGAACCCTGCAGCCTCCCCTGTGAAGTTGGTGGGATGATTCTGTGTAGCACCAGCGATGCTGCCTGGTCTCCCTGCCTCAGAGCAGGCCATGTGGCCTTTACCGAGATCTCAGGGGCAGGTCGTTGCTGGTGGGTAGGGTTGAGGTTTGCTTCGGTTCGAAACAGTCTGCACTTTTGACATGATATTGCATTTCCCAAGCCACTGGTCTGTTTTGTGGATTTCATGCGTCTGTGGCTTAATAGTAATAGTAACAACAAGAGCTTTTTCTCCATTTTGCTTGCAAGGAAACATACCTATCTTTCTAAGTTTTCTTTTTTTTTCCTTTGAAAAAATAGTCACATTTTAATACTACTCTAGTTAAGACGGACTTGTGCTTTCATCTTGAGAAAAAGATCAATATTTACAAGTCACCGACAGGGTGAAGATCTAAGTTTCATTTTCCACAGTGGTGGTGAGGAGCCTGGTCTTGTGGAGCTGAGCTGGCACAGCAGGTTGCGCTGTCTCCTCTGTTGTCCCTTCCCTCCGTTATGGAAGTTAGAGCAGCTGCCTCGTTCAAAAGGGCTTAAAAATTAAGTACATGTCTCTAGAGTGGGGTAAAAATTAGCCGTTGTATTTTCTGGAATGCAGAAGATAGTACGGGAAGAGATGATGACGATTTGGTCTAATAGTTATGAAAGGATTTCTTGTTTTCCTTGAAGAGCGAGTGATTTTTCTTTCTTCCTTTTTAAAAAAACCATTTATTTCCATACAGTAACATGTCTTCAGAAGGAAAATAGCAACTAGTAGATCAGTAACATGAAAATGATGCTAATGAAATTTGAACGAAAGCAATTCTGTTTCGCCATTTATCAGGAAAATCTAAAGCATTTTCTTTCCTATAACATTTGATGATATAGTTGCTTTGCCTCTTTTTCTTTCTAATTCATTTTCATTTTTAAAAATTGTGTTGTCTTTTCTAGTCCTTCTTTTGGTTGCTCTCATTCTTAATAGCTCTTAGCCTCGTTGTCATTAATGACCTCTGTGTTCTCACAAGCGGTCTTAGAGCAGGAGGGCAAGTAAAACCTTGGCCCTGGCTGTCAGCACTTCTTTCCGTGTATAGTCTGCTCTAAATTAGAATCAGTCCTGCAGTATGAAATATAGATTGGCCCAGAGCATTTTATCCCAGGCATTCTTGAATGGAAAACATTTGTGGGCTTTTACTAAAGATTGTTAAAGGAATCACTGTAGTAACTTGATAGGTTAATATATATTTTTTCCTTTTAGTACATTTTAAGCACAACAATCGTACTTGCCTGTCCAGTTATTTGTAGGACCTGAGTTGCTTACATGATACATGGCTAACCTGTTAGTGTAGTTTTCTGTTTGGAGACTTTGAGGCTCTTATGGGATCAGATTGAGAAAGAGCCTCTTGGCTTGGCCTTTTGAAACATCACTGTCATTAAGACCAACAGATTTTAGGTTAAGCTGCTACTGAGTTAATAAAATCCCAATGAACAGAATTCTAGGGATAGATTTATAACTGGCAGAGTTAATATAAAAGGAGGACAAGTAGAAGAAGTCAATTTCACTGGTTTATTCAATCCAGCTTGTTGTTGATGTTAATTACCCTTGTTTTAATTACAAGGAATGGCTGGAATCTGCAGCCAGGAAAGGAAGGACACTGTTAGGTGTGAGGAAAGAAAGTGCCAAAAATGTCTGGACAGTATGACTTGTTAAGAGGCCAGGGCACACACTTTAAAATCCAGCATTTATCCTAGGTAGTTCTCAAAGATCTTATGGAAACCCAGAGTGAATGAGGTGTGTAAAGAAAGGCTGGGGCAGAGGGGGGCCTGGTACCTGGCTGGGTGAGGAGGTCTGGTACCCGAAGAGACTTCTCCTGGATCTCCAGAAGTCTGGGGGACTTGATGCTGCGGGGCACTTACCAACGAGGTCCGGTGCTCTGCAGTGTCCTGCTGGGGGCCCTCAGGGTTAGAAGATTGTCACGGGCAGGGCCCGTCTGCCATTCCGGGGTGACCTTGCACGGGAGCACTGGCTCGTCCTCAGGCATCTTGGACTGGAGGTCCAATAAAAGGTCAGCAACTTAATATTAAAGTGGTTGTTTCAGATCATATTGATCTCTTTTCTTTTCCTTTTGTCCTTTCACTGTATGACTTGAATCAGTTTTGATTCTATGTGTAAGTTTTCTCATCACTAGGAACCTGCCGTTTCCGTTGCGTTCTCCTTGGCAGTCTGTAGGGACTCAGCATCCTGGTTTTTCAGTCCTCCTGCAGGCACTGTGGGGTTCCGAGGGCCAGCGGATCCATTTCCCTTATCCTGCTGCATGATGGTCAGTAGCTGATCTGTTATGGCATTCACTCCCAGATTAATTTTCCACGTTTGAAATGTGTGCACATGTGCTTTACGGAATAAAACATCTGAATTTATTTGCTGTGACTCTGTTTTCTCCTATCTGATGGGTATTTCCTAAGGGAAGAACATATGTGGTAAGTACTTGGGAGGTTTTTGCAAGTAGTTCTTTGAGCGTGTTACCTATCACCAAAAATGAGGATTGGGCAGTGTTCACTTCTAAACTGGACTCACCGAGAGCACCTAGGTCTTCTCCTTGAGAGCACAAAACCTCTTTCAGTGTTGGACCAGCAAGTGCTTGCAGACCTGACCTAGACCCTGCCCAGAGGAAGTAAGTGACCCAGGCTAGTGGGGAGTGTTTGAAGAGGCGTGGGAGTGTAAAGACGCCCTTCTCAGTCACATGAACCCCTGTGTGTGTTCCTGGTCTGAGTGACCAGAAGCAGAGTCCGGGCCAACTCTACCTGCCCCTGTTACTGAGACCCCACATGTGCCGGACTGTCTGTGCAGGACACTGTGCCCTCTGCAGTTATTTGTAAAGGAAGGTCATGTTCACTCATGTGAATTCTTCCCTTTTCCAATGTGCACAGGCTCTGTGGACCTTCCCTCACTCCCCAGTAGATGCCACAGTCATAGAGGTCGGTCTCGGGGTCCTCTGAGGGACTGGGCAGTATTGAGGGACAGGACACCTCCACAGGCTCTGTATTTCTACTGCTTCATCCCTTCCTGTCATCTTGCTAATAGCCCCCACCCTATCCTTGTGGCACTTGGTGCCATTTGCTGCTCTCCCCTTGTTCTTGGATTTGTGTGCTGTTTCACCATCACAGTGCAGAGCCCTTGGAGAACAAGAGCTCACATCTTTCTCCTACAGTCAGTGTAAAATCTGACCCGTACTGAGTCTTCAAGTCAAGGTAGAGCTAGAACTTTAATATAGTTTCATTCCCTTGGTGAACACACTGTGTTTGAGGTTCCTCAGATGTACTGACAAAGCAGAAGAGGTGCACAGACCAGAGGCACGCGGTGGGGTCACAGTCAAGCTCATTGTGAACTTACTTGCTGCCTTGAAACTTTTCTGTCCGTCTGTGAAAGCTCTCCCCCCACCATTTTTTTTTCCTTGAAGACTCCAAACTATACCTTGCTGGTTGTGGATTATGGGTGAACTAGAGTGGTTTGACCATTGCAAGAATAGATGGCAAGTCAATTGTGTTACATCTAAGGGGAGGAAAGGAGTTTTGCCTTTGATGTTAGCCCCTTTCCTCCGAACTCTCGCTCTCAGTATATAATCTGTTGGCAGATAGTGATGAGATAAGAGTTACTAGGATAGAGAATGATGGCCATGATGTCTTGGGGCCACTGCAGAAGGCATCTTGGGAGAGGTGCAATTTGAAGGTACATGCAAAAGGGGGAAATGGGGACTTGACATTCCACGCAGAGGGCATGGCTGTGGCCCTGGTGCACAGGGGCTGAACTCCAGGGGCCCCAGCTGAGTGCTGGATAGAGAATGGAGTCCTGTAAGGTCTTGTATCCTGCCCTGAAGACGTGGTTCCTCCAGGCTGCTGCCGGGGTGGCCCCATAGGGGTGGCCTGATGGGGGCTGTGCAGGGAGATGTACCACCCTCTGGTCCTGGAAGGGAGTTCTCTGAACGGAAGCACAGTATGGTAGGTATGAGCCCTGCCCCGGCTCCTCCAGTCCGTGTAACTTGGGCCTAGTGGCTTGACCTCTCTGTGCCCCTGCTTCCTCATCTGTGAAATAAGGATAATGGTACCCATTTGAATGTGGTGAAGATACATCAAGTTCATTAACACAAAGTGCTTAGAACAGTGTCTGGCACTCTGTAATGTTTATTACAATGCAATGGTGAATGAGGGGCGGTGTCCAAGAGGGAGGCTAGTGGGTCACCTCTGCTTACCTTTTGGTGGGTGAGAACCAGCAAAGCAGAGACTCTCCCCCAGCGTTAGTCTGCCATCAGCAGTGGTGCTGCCTGGGCCGTGGATTCATATCACTGTGGAGCAGATGACGACATGCCTGAAAGGATGTGTATATACATCTCACATATGTGCACACTGGTATTTTTAAAGTTTAGACTTTATTTAATTAACAGTCAAGGCTTGACCTCTATAGCATTAAAAAAAAACTAGGCTTGACCTTTAGTTGCATAGCTGACTAAGGGCAGGCAGCCTGCAATTTCAGAAATACTTTGGGAGGACCCTTACAGCTCAGAGATTTGAGTCTGAATGCCAAGATTCCAGCTGTCAAGAATTAGATGTCATTTTGAGCAACTTACAGTCTCTAGTATCAGAAATTTGAACCCTGACATCCTGAAATCACAATAACCAGACCTTTATTTTAAAAATGAAGAAGCCGTTAATCAAAAACAAAACAAAAAATATTCCTAGTCAAAACCCTTGTGTCTTTCAATGCTTTCTCCATCCAATAGTTCATCACTCCCTGCCCCTTCCTCATTAGCCCAGCTCTCAGATCGCATCCTGGATGTGGAAATAAATCCCTTTCAGAGATGCTTGACTCTGGATCCTTTTCTTTCTGTCTTTCAGCCAGATCTTGCCGTCTGCCTTGTACCAGGTCCACGACCACATGACCGGTTCACACACCCCATCTATGGAGAAGCTGGGTAGTCCATCTGCCCTCGGCCCAGGGCTTCCCACTTGGGCGCATGCGTTGGGCACTGTGGTGGTCTGCTATCTGGAATGGGACCCTCCCTTTTCCCCTGGCAGCTTTCCCGCTCCAGGTGCGCCTGGGGGCCACTAGTGCTGGGGCAGCTGCAGGCCTCCAGGGAGCACACGGAAGGGCAGAGTCAAAGCCACACTCGGGCACCGGATCCTTTGGCCTCTCCACCACCTTGAGCTCAACCTCGTCAGTCTCACCCTCCTCTTTTTACAAGTTTTACTATCCTGAAGAGATAACCTCCTCTACCAATTTGTAATGAAAACAAATTCAGGATTAACTGAGAAACCAAGAGTAAAAGGGAAGCAAGGTAATAAACTCATAAGTGTTTCATCAAGTAAAGGTCTGGGCACAACTAACCTGAAAGTGGTGACAACTGGATTAGATGCTTGTATGTGCTAGCAGATGGCTGTGAGCAAGACCACCGCCCCCTCTGCCCGCCATCTCCCCCCGCAGTGCGATGGGTGAGGAGTTGAATGGGCCGCTAAGACTCCCTCGAGGGGGCTGCCGGAGATGTGCTCTTTGTTGTTTCCCAACCAAAAAAACATTCACTTTTCCCTCAGCTGAGTTGCATTTCTAGAAAATACAGTGTATGCGTGATAAGTATTTGCACAAAATAACGTCAGGTTCCAGGCTCAAATGATTACAGATTTCCCACCTCTGCACGAATGTTGGATAAGAGGCCTGAAGCCACCCGAAACGTGACGCATCTGTGGCTCTCTGGCCTCTGCATCCAAGGAATGGTCCCCTGTTATTGTGATGGCCAAAAATTTCCAAAGGGTCTGCTAGAGGATGGTGTCACTTTGGTGAAAACCAGAGCTCCATCGTAGTCACCCTGAGCATCTGCCCCAGACTGAAAGGTTCCTGATGTCTCAGCTTTAAAAAAAAAAAAGATTTTATTTATTTTTAGAGAGAGGAGAAGGGAGGGAGGAAGAGAGGGAAGGAAACATCCATCTGTTGTCTCTCACTGCCCCAACCAGGGACATGGTCTGTAGCCCAGACATGTGCCCTACCAAACCGGTGACCTTTGGGTTTTTAGGACGACCCCCAACCCACTGAGCCACGCCAGTCAGGGCCCCATGCCTCAGCTTTTGGCTCCCAAGCAACCCTGGGCTGCCATCCCCCAGCCCCTACAGGGCAAGCCCACCAGGCTGTGATCCATACCTGTTCCACTTCAGTTTGCCTCACTGTGGCACACGCCTTCAGGTGATGCTGGGCTAGAGAAGTGTGGCCTTGCCCCTAATGCTGCTGGAGGAAGGGGGTGTTGGTTCAGGAAGGCAGTTCTTGCTTTGCCTACTGCCCCAGAGATGCCCATTTGGCACTCATGGAAGCCCAGGTTCCATCCAGGCAGGCATTGGGGCAGGGAAACAAGAAGTGCACTTCCTGCCTCCATCCCTCTTCCTGTGCAAATGCCCCTCCACCCTCCTCCACTCCAGTAACACAGAATATCATGGGAGCTAGGAAAGGGGATAACTGACCTTGCCCACGGTCATACATTTCTGCCATATCCAGCTACACACACACACACACACACAAAAGCTGTAGCTGAAGGGTATAAGTAATTTACCCATAAAGCTGTCGGTGCAACAGTAACAAGCTGTGTATTGGACTGAGCGGGTGGCTTGTGTTGGAGGATTCATGGCATGGAAATAGTATGGCCCCAAAACATGCCAAAAATACACAGGAGAAAATCAAAAGTTTGGCCAGAAGTGTGCAATATCTGAAGAATGTGGACTATGCAACCTTGGTGATAGTGACGTTAGAGATTTTGGTCTGGGTTGGAGTCTGAAAAAAATGAGAGATGTTGAAAGCTGAAGCAAGGCAAGCAAAGCAAAAACAATTCTTGAGATGGTCTGCCCAGAATCCGGAAGTATTGGTAACAAGTGGGCAAAGCAACATGCACATGTGTGGACATGGGTGCTTTTTAGATGGCAATGCAAATTAAAGCCACACTAAGATGTCACTACGCACCTATCAGAATTGCTAAAATAAAAAAAATTGCGGCAACATCAGCCCTGGCTGGTGTGGCTCAGGTGGTTGGAGCATTGTCCCATAAACTGAAAGGCTGCAGTTTTGACTGTCTGTCAGGGCACATGCCTGGGTTTCAGGTTTGGTCCCCCGTTGGAATGCATATGGGAGGCAACCCAATGATGGCTCTCTCACATCAATGGTCCTCTCCCTCCTTCCCCCTCTCTCTGAAATCAGTAAGCATGTCCTCGGGTGAGGGTAAAAAAAATAGTGGCAACATCAAATGCTGGTGAGAACAGAGAAACTGAATTATTCTTACATTGCTGATGGGAATGTAAAATAGCAAACCAACTTTGGAAAACTGGATTTTATTATACAACTAAACATGCAACTACCATGTAGCCCAGAAATTGTACTTCTGGGCATTTATCCCAGAGAACTTAAAATGTATATCCATACAAAAGTTGTATATGAATGTTCGTAGTAACTTTATTCATAAAATTAAAAACAGAAATAACCCCGGGTGTTCTTTAATGGTTAGATTCTCTTAGGACTGCTCTAACAAATTGCCATAGACTGAGGTTGTCCTGCAGCTGTTCAAGGCCAGGCAGGTTCACATGAGATTTGGAAAGGCAGGAGAAAACTCATGGAGCCGTGGGGGTGACTGACATGCCTTTATTCCAGGGTGGGGTGATCCATGCTCGCCGTAAGCCCCATGTGGCGTTGCAGGATATCCCAACTCCCTTATGTACCAAGTGCACACAAAGCTGGCACGGTGCCAATACTGACCCTCAGTCACATAACAGAGCTTCGTTCCATGCATGCGGGCGCCTGCTCAAGGCCACATGAACACTGCCAAGCCACAGTCACCCAGACATCTGGGCAAGGAAGCCTGACTGCATTTTGCATACAGAGTGGCTTCTAAACCACAGAGATTTATTTCTCACAGCTTTGGAGACTGAGAAGTCCAAGGTCTACATTCTAGCAGAGTCTCTCTGGTGAGGGCCTGCTTCGTGGTTCACGGACAGCCATCTTCTTGCTGTGACATCACATGGCAGGAGGGCAAGGGAGCTCTTGGAGTCTCTTTTAGAAGGGCACTAATCCCATTCATGAAGGCCCCACCCTCATAACCAAATCATTTTCCAAGGGCCCCACCTCTAAATACCACCCCATTGGGGATTAGGTTTCAACATATGTATTTTTGAGGCAAGAGAAAAATTTAGTGTATGGCGCTGCAGTACACACATACTGTGAAACACTACTCAGTAATAAAAAGAATGAACTATTAACACATGTGGTAACTAGGATGAATCTCAAAGGCATTATGCCAAGTAAAAGAAGCTAGTCTTAAACGGTCACGTATTATATCATTCCACTTATATAACTTTTTTGAGATGACAGTTATAGAATTGGAAACCAGTTCTCAATAGCTTCCAGGAATTAGGGATGGGGGGATAGCTGTGGCTGTAGGAAAATAATAGAAGGGTTCTTCGTGGTGACAGAGCTGCTCTGTATTTGCCTCCCAATGTCCATATCCAGGCTGTGGTGCTATAGTTTCACAGGTGTTACCATTGGGGACAGTGGGTAAAGGGTTTGTGGCATCTCTCTGTATCATTTCTCAAAATGGCATGTGAACCTACAATGATCTAAAAATAAGTTATCTAAAAATATCAATTAAAAACTGAGCAAAGAGATAATTTTCCTCACGCTGTGGAGGGAGGCACATTCCACGGATTAAGTTCAGGCAAGTGACTAAAAACAAAACCACAACAGCTCTCAGACAGATAAATCAGAATCCAAAGTTGCCTCAATATATTATCTAAAAGTGTCCATTTATTTTCAACAAAAAAGTGTCAGGCATAGATACAAACAGGAAATTATAATTTATATTTGGGGAAAAACAGCCAATAGACACTGCCTCTAAATGAACTTAGATGTTGGATTTAGCAGCCAAAGTTTTCAAAGGAGCTATGATAAATATGCTCAAAGAAAATTATGATTAAAGATTGAAGCAAAATAAAATTATATATAAAAAGCAGGGAATCTCAATGAAACACAATAAAAATATGACAAAGAACCAAATGGAAATTCTAGAGTTGAAAACTACAATACGTTGAATGAATATATTTACTAGATGGTTTTACCAGTAGGTTTGAGATAGTAGAAGGAAGAATGGGTGAACTTGATCCATTCATTTACTGATGGGCACTTAGGTTGCTTGAAAGACAAATACCCTATGATCTCACCTTTAAGTTGAACCTAATTAACAAAACAAGCAAGGAAAATATAACCAGAGACACTGATATTAAGAACAATCTGACAGTAACCAGAGGGGATGTGGGAGGGGATAATGAGGGAAAAGGGGGGGAAGGATTTTCAAAAACAATTATAAAGGACACATGGACAAAACCAACGGGGGTTGGATTCAGGGGATGGCTGGTGGGGGAGTAGTGGGGGAAAAATGGAGTCAACTGTACTTGAACAACATTAAATAATAATAATAAAAAAAGGCTAACTGGGCCAAAATGGAACTAAGTACTGCAAGGGAAAGTAAACATGCATAAACATTTGTGGAAGGACCCCACACTCCACATTCCACAGGGACACAGCTCTAAATCCAGGCATAGAAACCTTCCTATTTCCACTTTAGTTCATGTCCATGGGTTGTATATACAAATTCTTTGGCTTCTCCATTTCCCATACTGTTCTTAACCTCCCCCTATCTATTTTGTACCTACCATCTATGCTTCTTAATCTCTGTACCTTTTCCCCTGTTCTCCCCACTCCACCTCCCCACTGATACCCCTCCACGTGATCTCCATTTCTGTGATTCTGTTCCTGTTCTAGCTGTTTGCTTAGTTTGTTTTTGTTTTGTTTTAGGTTCAATTGTTGATAGTTGTGCATTTGTTGTCATTTTACTGTTCGTAGTTTTGATCTTCTTTTTCTTAGATAAGTCCCTTTAACGTTTCCTATAATAAGGGCTTGGTGATGATGAACTCCTTTAGCTTGATCTTATCTAGGAAGCACTTTATCTGCCCTTCCATTCTAAATGATAGCTTTGCTGGATAGAGTAATCTAGCTTGTAGGTCCTTGCCTTTCATGATTTTGAATACTTCTTCCCAGCCCCTTCTTGACTGCAAGGTTTCTTTGAGGAATCAGCTGATAGTCTTATGGAAGCTCTTTTGTAGGTAACTGTCTCCTTTCCTCTTGCTGCTTTTAAGATTCTCTCCTTCGTTTGAATCTTGGCTAATGTAATGATGATGTGCCTTGGTGTGTTCCTTCTTGGGTCCAACTTCTTTGGGACTCTCTGAGCTTCCTGGACTTCCTGGAAGTCTATTTCCTTTGCCAGACTGGGAAAGTTTTCCTTTATTATGTTTTCAAATAAGTTTTCAATTTCTTGTTCTTCCTCTTTCCTTCTGGCACCCCTAAATGTTCAAAGATGTTGGAACGTTTAAAGTTCTCCTAGAGGTTCCTAAGCCTCTCCTTATTATTTATTTATTTATTTTTTGAATTCTCATTTCTCATTCTGTTCTGGTGGAATGTTTCTTTCTTTATTTTGGTCCAAACCATTGATTTGAGTTCCAGTTTCCTTCCTGTCATTGTTGATTCCCTGTACATTTTCCTTTATTTCACTTTTCATAGCCTTCACTTTTTCCTCTGTTTTGCACCCATTTTCAGTCATTTCTGTGAGCATCCTGATTGCCAGTGTTCTGAACTGTGCATCTGATAGATTGGCTATCTCTTCATCGCTTAATTGTATTTTTTTCTGGAGTTTTGATCTGCCCTTTCATTTGGGATTTTTTTTTGTTTGGGTTCAATGTCACGGAGTAAGGGGTAGAGCCTTAGGTGTTCACCAGGGCAAGGCAATCCACGCGGTTGCGTTGTGATGCTGTATGTGGGGGAGGGGTCTGAGAGGGAACAGTGCCACTTGTGCAGCTGTTGGCGGCTTTCAATCACTTCCTCTGCTACCCACAGGCAAACTGGGCCCTTCTGGTGCTGATTCCTGGGTAGGTGAGTTTGTGTACATTGTAGGACCCCTTGAAGTCTCTCCAAGGAACTTCCTGTGAGGCTGGGAGTTTCTCCTACTGCAGCAACCCCCACAGGTTTTTTTAATTCAGAGGTTTTGAGGCTTTATTCCCTGTACTGGAACCCTGGGTTGCTTGGTCTCTCTCGTTCTCCAGTTCCTTCCAGTTTATCTGCACGCAAATGTGGGTCTGCCTGCTTTGCCAGACACTGTCCACCCTGGTCCTCTAGCCTCTGCATTCTGGGAGGCAGTCTCTCCACCCTGGCTGCCTCTCTCCACCCCTCCTTCGAGTCTGGATGAATGTTTCTTCTTTAACTCCTTGGTTGTTGGACTTTCAAACAGTTCAAATTTCTGCCAGTTCTGGTTGTTTTTTATTTTAAAATTTGTTGTTGTCCTTCTCTTGGTTGTGTGAGGAGGCACAGCGCACCTACCTACGCCTCCATCTTGGCTGGGCGGTTCTGCAGGTTCAAAGGGAAAAATTTCCTTCTTTTTTACAGCCAAGTAGAATTCCATTGTGTAAATGTCCCGTAGTTGTTTTATCCACTCACCTACTGATGGACACTTGGGCTGCTTCCATATCTTGGCTATTGTAAATAATGCTGCAGTGAACATAGGGTGCTTATGTTCGGTCAAAGAAAGACAAATACCATATGATTTCATTCAGATGTGGAACCTAATGGACAAACTGACCTAACCAGCAAAATAGAGACAGAGTCATAAATGGAGAGAAGATGACAGCTAATGGCGGCGGAGTTAAGGGGCAGAGGGACTGAACAAGAAAGAAAAAGGGCTCATGGACCCAGACAAGAATGTGGTAACTGCTGAGGGGAGAGGGATATAAGGGGACTACTTGGTAATGGGAAAAAGTACAATAAAGATAAAAAAAAGAAAAAGTAGGGGAATCTGAAACTGTTTAGAACCAGTACCTGGGATCAAAGATGTGCCCATTCATAGCCCTTGTAACGAGCTGCCTCCGCACGCGCCACACCTGTCAATGATATTTGCACTGTGCTCGTAAAAACGACCGGAAACAAGCATTTCCATTTGTTTGGACTCACCCTTTAAAGTGTGCCTTCCCTTGAAGAGAAAGGTGCATTTTCTTAGCATGTGTAGTGTCATGTGTTTTGCACTCAGCAGTTGCTCAGTAAATCTCTGGTGTTGGCCAAGTAGGTGGTGATGATGGTCCCTGAGTTGCTTTCTTTCACGTCAAGATTGTCGGGCTCTTTCCAATCAAACAAAACACAAAGGTCTCCTGTGAAAAGCTAGAGCAAACCCTGCAGTCATTCAAAAGCCACTTATTTTCAAATGCCAAATGATTTCTTTGTGGTACTTTATCTCTGTTTATGGTGCCTTGCCCAGAGTAATTTAGTGGATCAGCTGCCTTCTATTACATTATAATGTTCAATACTATGATGTCAGGGTAATGAACCAGAGGGCAGGAGTTCACAAATCAGTCCCTAGGGACTTTGCAATTTCTCATTCCAGCCTGCATGAAATGATAGGCATATCTTAAGATAACAAGTTCAAAAGCTGAGAAAACTTCAGCACAAGAAGGGGAACTATGAGCGAGGGCACTCAGCGGCAGTGAGTGGGTGGCCCTGCTGCGTTCACACAGCTCAGGAGACCAGAAGAAGTCCTGAGACCCAAGGCTGGACGTGAGCACCCTCTCCTGGGGCTCCATGTGCAGCGTCCACGTAACCAGAACCTTGGGGATGGTCTGGGAGGCACCCGAACTAGCCGGCCTGTGCCCTTGGACAGCACGCAGGACTGGCCCTGGAAAGAACTCAGCTGTGCATGGCCTCTGAGCAGCAAACAGGCCCTGCTGTCTCCTGAGGAAGAAGAGGTTTCAGAACTGAAGCGGTTCAAGAAAATCCCAAAGAGATACGACGAACGGAGAAAGGGCATCAGATCTGAAGGAGCAGCTTTGTCTGGATCCACCGACAGGGGCCAGGAGGGCAGTCCTCTCTCAGGCAGAGCCAGGCTCAGCAGAGCAAAGAAATCCTTCCCACTGGCAAGAACAAGTAATACAATTATTTACTGCCCACCTCCCTCCCAAAGTAAGAGAATTACAAGGTCAAGAAAAACATAAAAAAGCTCGATGCTTATGGGGGCACAATGACAAATATATGATTGGTGTAGCATATTGAAAAAGATGATGGCCTTTTTTTAAAGATTGGCTTTTGCTTTGATAGTTCCTCCTAAGTGTCTTTTTTTCAAAAGGAATTTTTAGCTTTTTAAAAGATTTTATTTATTTATTTTTAGAGAGAAAGGAAGGGAAGGAGAAAGAGAGGGAGAGAAACATCAGTGTGAGGTTGCCTGTCATGTGTCCCCTACTGGGGACCTGGCTCAAAACCCAGGCCTGTGTCCTGACTGGAAATCGAACCAGCGACCCTTTGCTTTGCAGATCAGCACTCAATCCACTGAGCCATACCAGCCGGGCCTCCTAAATGTTTTATCTTTGAGTCTGTACTTACCTTGCTGAAAGAAATCATTATCCGCAGAAAATGTTCTATTCTATTGGTATTATTTAAGTAGCCATTAATACCATTTTTATAAATGGATATAGTTAACTCATAAACTGGCAGCTTTTATTAAAAAGCTTTTCTCCTTTCTGAGCTTATTCTGATCTCTGACTGTAACTCGTGAACGTCTGTCTAGAACTGATGAAATGGCCCCATTTGGGTCCCAGTCGGCTCAGCCACAGAGGCTGTGTCATCCTCAGGGACGGAGTGTCACAGATGTGAAAATTAACAAACTGCAGTGTCCTAGAGGGAAAACCTCACAGGCTTATCCCTCTACAAACTCCCTTTACACAAAGTTGAGACTTGAGGAGAGAAGTGTTAAAACAATGACTAGAATAATAACTTGCACATGTGATTAAAATACTCAGTGTGCTGAGGTAGGGAGCTTTCTTGGAGGTTTAATTTGAAATGCAATGTGCTAGAGGGCCCCCCCCAACCCTGAGTGTCTTCCAGCCTGCCTGCTCCCTCTGTGCCAACATAAAAGGGCAGAATTGGACCGAACATGTCACCTTACCCTCTGTACCTCTGCAGAAGTCCTTTCATCCAGGGGTTTCCAAGTGTTTTTACACATGTGCATAAACCTGCCTCATCATCACTTCTCTCCCCAGAGATGGTTCATTTCAGTAGCACAGACATTTACCTAAACAGCTACTCAAGGTCCCCTGAAAGGTCCCTTGTGGAATCTGAAAATGGATGTTCAAAGTGTAAATGTACCTTGCAGCCTCACTGCAGATCCAAAGTCATTTGCATCCTTAGCAAGTACCGCTGGAGGGAGGGATGAATCATCTTCATTAATCTTTACAGCAAGGCTCCTTCCAGTCGGCTTTCCCCCAGGCTCACTGAGAGCCCACATACCTGGAAACTCTACACCTTCTGTGGCACTGTGTCCTGTATGACCCCAGAAATTTTGCAGTTCCAACCCTATGACGGCCAGAAGGTTGATGTCTGGAGCCTGGGGGTCATCCTCTACAGCGTGGTGATGGGGAAACTGCCACTTAAGAGGATGAACTTTGAGGAACAGAAGCAAAAGATATTGAGTGGGCATTTCCACATCCCAGACTTTATGTCTGTAGAAGGTCAAGAGCCCTTTAAAAAATTACTGACTGTTGACCCTAGCTGAAGAACAACTCTGGTAGATATGAAAGATCGGTGGGTGAATATTGGCCACGAGGTGGCCCTGAAGCCATATTGCAAGCCCCCCTGGGGTGACATTGACCCCCAGGTGATAGAAATAATGGAAAACTTGGGATTTAAGGAGGAAGAAATAGAGGAGTCAGTGTCACAAAGAAAACACAACAGTATCATGGGCAGGTACCTGACCCTACACAGCAGACAAAGTAAAATGAAGGGCTGCACCATCAAGGTCAAGTCCTGCCCTGCCCCTGACTCCAACTGCAGTCTTTCCACCACCCAGGGGGCCCAGGCATTAGGGCAGAAATTGAAGAAGCCTTCCAGTCTCCCACACTACATGGAAGCAAGGATGCCCAGTCCCCAAGTCAGCCTGGATACAAGAATGAGCATTCCCCCAGCCACTGTGGACTGAAGGACCACCACTCCCCTCCCCTTCCCAGGGTCTGGGACACCACCCCCAGCCCAGCCCTCCAGTGCGGTCCTGGGGGCTCCCCCACTGCCCACAGCAGCAGCAGCAGCAGCAGCTCCTGCCTACAAGCCACAGAGCCGGAGGATGGGACCCCAGGCTCTCCTTCTGGACCCACACGTGGCTGGTATGGGGTGGCTAGGAGGGTTCTCAGGTTCTTCTTAAAATGCATTCGCTATAGGCTGTCCACTAAAAAAGCAACATCATAAAAAAACAAGAGTGAAACTGATATAATTTTTAAAAATTGTGTATGGCCGAGGCATATACATTTTACGAAAGGCCTGAGGACCCTGAGGCCCAACCAGGGGCCTGGTCAAGCATGTGCCCTGACGAAGAACTGAACCAGGGACCCTGCAGCTTGTGGGACGACATCCAACCCACTGAGCCACACCAGCAGCACTGTACTCCTTGCATTTTAAATGCTGAACCTGAAGATGCTGAGCTCCAGGGAGGCTGGTCACTGGTGCGGGAGATGAGCCTGAGGTGGCACACAGACTGCTGCGGGCGAGGCTGGTGCCAGAAACACACACTACATGCGCCGGTGAGAGGACTTAGTCCGGCAGATGGTGGATATTGGGCATCTCCGTGGCCTTCAGAAGCATCCTAAGCTAAGAGAACAGTCTGGAGCCCCCTGGCGGTCAGGAAGAGAGGCTGCCTCACTACGGGTCCACCCCTCAGCCCCCACCTAATGAAACTTCAGAGACTGGACTGTTTTTCCCTGGGCCCTTCTCCTCCCCCTGCTCTCCTTTGCTCCCATATTTGTGGATATTCTTATTAAACTACTTGTTTTTTCTAAATTTTGTAATAAACTTGATGTTCCAGAAAGATGTACTAGATACTCTGTTTTTATCCTCTGCACAGAATTGGGGGAGTCATCCTGTAGTTTGAGAACCGTGTAGTGGTGTAGTACTTGGGCTTCATTAGAAGAACTCCCAACAGCTAGGGATGTGGTTTTGCAGGGAAAAGGACAGCGCCCAGCATGCTGAGCCTGTGCCAGACGCCAGGGCACAGCAGGGGTGAAGCAGGCAGAGTCGCTATGTCATGCAGGTGATAGCCTGACTGCTATGACATCAACAGGACCCCCTCTCCCGACCTCTTGTCTTTGCTTACTAGCCTCTGGGCCGGTGTCAGTCTCAGGTGGGCTTAGTCACGACTGAGGTTCAAAGCTGGTACGTCTGAGGCCAATGCCTCAGTATTTTTCTCCTGCAGAATGGAAAAGTTATACAACTTCAAAAAGGGCTTCATGTAGGTACAAGAAAAATTTCAATAGTGCAGATTCAAATTCCTTTTTTTTTAGAATATATTTTTTATTATAGATTACATGCAGTATTGTTTTGTATTATTTTGGGGTGTACAGCACAGTGGTCATGCAGTTGTACACCAAGTGCTCATCCTGATATTTCCTGTACCCACCTAAGACCACACATAGTTATTACAATATTATTGACTATGTTCTCTATGCTGCATTGTACATCCCCGTGAATATTTTATAACTACCAATTTGTACTTTTTAATCCCTGCAACTTTTTCTCCCAGTCTCTCAAGCGTCCTTCTTTCTGTCAACCATCAGCCTATTCTCTGTATCTATGAGTCTTGTTCGATTTTGTTTATTTATTTATTTGGTTCTTTAGATTCCACATGGAAGTGAAATCATATGATATTTGTCTTTCTCTGACTGACTTATTTTGCTGAGCATAATACCCTTTAGGTCCATCGATGCTCTCACCAGTGGTAAGATTTCATTCTTTTCAGAGCCAAGTAGAGTATCCTATTGTGTAGCTGCACCACAGATTTTTGATCCACTCATCTATTGATAGACATTTGAGTTGCTTCCATAGCTTGGCTATTGCAAATAACCCTACAACAGACATGGGGTGAGTATATTTTTTTGAACTAGGGTTTTGGGTTTATTTGTATATATCCCAGGAAGTATAATTTCGGGGTCATGACGCAGTTTCATTTTTAACTTTTTGAGGACCCTCCATTCTGTTTTCCTTAATGTATCAATCTGCATTCCCCCAGCAGTGGACTAGGGTTCCCTTTACGCCACACCCTTGTCAACACTTGTTGATTTGCTGATGATAGCCATTCTAACAGGTGTGAGGTGAGATCTCGTTGTGGTTTTAAATTTTATTTCTCTGACAATTAGTGATGTTGAGCATCCTTTCGTGTCTGTTGGCCATCTGTGCGTCTTCTTCGAAGAAGTGTCTGCCCGTTTTAGTTCTTTGTGCAGTGTGGACAATAACCTCTTACTGCATATGCAAATGTCTGTTTCTTTTGTTGATTCTTTCCTTTGCTGTGCAAAAGTTTTTAGTTTAATGTAGTCCCATTTGTTTATTTTATCTTTTGTTTCCCTTGCCTGCAGAGATATATCAGATAAAAATATTGCTACCAGAAATGTCAGATATTTTATTGCTTATTTTTCATCTAGGAGTTTTATGGTTTTGATTCTCACACTTAAGTCATTAATCTCTTTTGAGTATAGTCTGGAATGTGGTGTAAGAAGGTAGTCAAATTTCATTTTCTTGCATGTGTCTGTCATTGTTTTCAACACCATCACACCATTACATGTTCTTGCCTCCTTTGTCAAATATTATTAAAACTCACCAAGAACAAGAGTCCAAAATATAAAATTATAAATGAAAGAGAAGTTACAATTGACACCACAGAAATAAATCATTAAAGAATGCTACAAATAATTACATGCCAACAAATTTGACCATCTAGAAGAAATGAATAAATTTCTAGAATGTAACTTTTAAAGATCGAACCAGGAAGAAATAGAATACCCAGAGACCAATTACTAGAAATGAAACAGAAATAGCAATCGAAAAGCTCCCGACAGCCCTGGCCAGTGTGGCTCAGTTGGCTGAGCACCGTCCTGCAAAGCAATGGCCGCTGGTCTTGCTCCCGGCCGGGGCACTTGCCTAGGTTGTGACCCAGGTCCCTGGTTGGGGTGACGTGGGAGGTGGCCAACTGATGTTTCTCCCCCTCTCTTTCTTCCTCCTTTCCCCCTCTCTAAAAATACATAAATAAAATCTTTTTTATTTAAAGAAAAAGCTCCTAATAAGTAAAAGTCCGGAATCCGATGGTTTCACAGGTGAGTTCTACCAAACATTCAAAGAATGAATACATACCCTTCTTAAACTGTCCCCAAAAAATTGAGGAGGAAAGAATGCTTCCAAACTCATTCTACAAAGTCCAGAAACACCTAATGAATGAAGAAAATCAAACAGAAACAGCCTCATAGGTGCAGAGAACAAACTGATGGTTGCCAGAGGGGAGCAGGTTAAGGTTGAGGAGGTGGAAAAAATTTAATGAAATAAAATTACATTAAAAATTTTAAAAAGACATATGGGATTTGTGTGGGTGGGAATGTGAACTGCACTTATCAGGTGCATTAATTAGTAAACCAAGAAGTTATTTTGATATATGTATTTTAAAATCCTCACCTGAGGATATGTTTATTAATGTTAGAGAGGAAAAGCAGGGGAGAGAGACAGGGAGAAACATGGATGTGGAAGAGAAATACGGATTGGTTGCCTCCCGCACTCACCCTCACTGGGGATTGAACCTGCAGCCTAGGTGGCCTGACCTAGGATCAAACCTGCAACCATTTAGTGTAAGGGTTGATGCTCCAGTCAATTAAGTCACCGGCCAAGGCAAGAGTAGTTGTTTTTAATTCTTCAAAGAATTTCATCTCACCCTCAATGATCACATCAAGGTTTCACCTGCCGAGCCTGCTACGTCATCTTGAATACGCTTATTTACATCAAGGAGAAGAATCTCAGGTAAAACAGAAATGGGAAGGTTTCTATGCCTGGATTTAGAGCTGTGTCCCTGTGGAATGTGGACTGTGAGGTCCTTCCACGAATGTTTATGCATGTTTACTTTCCCTTGCAGTACTTTAGTTCCGTTCTGGCCCAGTTAGTCTTTTGATAAAAGTCCTTAAAATAACTCCTGTCAGGCCCTGAATATCATCTTCCAGCTGGGCCAAGTTCTGACCATTAGCAGGGGTACCTGGCAAAGGGTCTGGCCATTTGTGATCTTGGTGAGGCTTTTCCCCGCGGTCTGTCTGAAGCAGGGGCGTCCAACCTGAGGCCGACGGGCCCCATGCAGCCCAGGATGCCTGTGAATGTGGCCTAACACAAAATCATAAATTTACTTCAAAACTTTTTTTGGCTCATCAGTTTTTGTTAGTGATTGTATAGTTAACCTGTGGCCCAAGACAACTCTGCTTCTTCCAGTGTAGCCCAGAGACACCAAAATGTTGGACACCCCTGCACTGAGAGATTGTATGACTGCGGAGCAGTATGGTTAGGTGAGTTCATAGTGCAAATAAATCTTAACTCTTGTTCTAAGTCTGATTTCTGTTCTTTAGTTTTGTTAAGGGAGTGTTTCATAGGCTAGCCATGATACTCTTTTGTCTTTTTTTAAATTTGATCCTCACATAGGTACCAATGGGATATTTGTTTTAGGGTGATTGCCCTTTAAAAAAAACCCTGTGTTACCAGCCAGGCACCGGCCAGGAGCAGGTGTGTCTCAGGCTAGCCCGTAATGTGTCGGTTCTCAACTTCATGTAGGAAAGAGTTCACAGCACAAATCTAGGTGATTTTGAGAATACTTACATTAAAGTGGGGACAGTGAAACAAAGGAAGGACTTAGGGTAGAAGAAGTAACAGGAGAGAGGCTAGGCCGGGGCTGCTGTGGCTCCCTAGATAAGTTATAGGAAAGGAGTGAGCCGAGGCGGGGCTCCCGTTAGCTCACCGGAAGTCAGAGAAAAAGGGGCCCTGGAGACAGGATCGGGGGTAAGTTCGGGTCAAGCTGCTGCTCTCCACTGCTCCGCGGGCTGCAAGTCTTCTTGGGACCCTCAGAATTTTTTTTTTAAACTCAGAGTAGTTGGATTCCACATGGAATCATCAGATATGTATTTGGAAATGAACACATCATTGTTGGGACCCTTAGAATTTAGAAGGAAATAAAAAGTTCACGCCTGGAAGGGTCCCCTGGAGTGCTCCAGGGTGAGCCCATGCTGAGTCTTTGTTCTGAGGCCTTTTATCTTTTTTTCTGTGGGTAAGAATCTTAGGGGACAGTTTCAACAATATTCATTAGCTTTCCAGGTGCATTTTTAATATGCTGATATGTCAGAATGAGCACGTAGGGGGATTTGAGAATATTCTTTGGTTCACTATACTGTTTTACTTTTGAGTCTGTCTGGCTTTTAATGGGGTTTTTGTTATTTGTTCCTCCGACGTCCATCTGTCCTTGGGTTTAGCTGGCACAGATGACATTCACTGGGTCTCAGGTCTCTATCTCCCAGACCAGGGAGATTTAAGCTGTGTATTCTGTGATGAGGGAAGAGAGGTGTAAGCTATTTGCTCGTAAGTCCTCAGTCAGGGGAGGTAAGGTCTTGCGATTCACCAGCTGGCTATAAATTACTCAAACTGTTTGGCCTTGTTTTATTTTCTTGTCTCAGTTTCTCCATTCCACTTGCCCAGGAATTTTCCTTGCTTCTTACTATCCTGCGTCACTTGCAAATATTGTCTTATCAAACACTAAGTTAAGACAACCTGTAAATTCTTAGTACTTAGTTTCATTTTGGCCCAGTTAGTCTGAGAGAAGACCTTAAAATAGCTCTTCTCAGGCCCTGAATATCAGCCTCCAACTGGGCCAAGTTCAGACCATTAGCAGGGGCACCTGGCAAAGGTACCCCTTCTTACCGTATAGAAGCCTTTGTTTTCTCCCAGAAGATTTTCAAATGTGTACCCATTCCAAGTGTGATGCAAAACCAATAGGCCTCTTTATAGCTTAGCCATGGACAAAAAGGTATCCCTAAAGAGGGTGCGAAAGGTGCAGTGCTCATGGTCCAGTGCAAGACCTCAACTTGAAACAACTCATCTGCAGCTCCTTCTTGAGCTTCCTGCTCTACACCTTGCTTCTTAGGGCAGGGTCTCTTGCCAAGGGGCAAAGTTTAAGACCTCAAGTTCCCAGAACCGGGGAGGTCTCTCACAATTTCCTAATGGCAAGGCAGAAGAGACCCTTGAAAATGAACCTTGTTGAGAAAAAGGGTTGAATGTCACTTTAAATTTACTAAAGAGAAGCCTTGGCTGGCGTAGCTCAGTGGATTGAGTGCCGGCCTGTGAACCAGAGTATTGTGGTTCGATTCCCAGTCAGGGCACATGTCTGGGTTGCAGGCCAGTTCCCAGCAGGGGACACATGAGAGGCAACCACACATTGATATTTCTCTCCCTCTCTCCTTCCCTTCCCCTCTAAAGATAAGTAAGTAAAATAAAAAAATTTACTGAAGAGCTTTAAAAATATATCTTCTGTGGTGAATCATTTTATTCTGTGAAGGGGTTTTATTCCGACCCCAATTTATTTGTATTTTATGAATTGAATGTTTCAGTTATTTAATTTGCTTAAAATGTGAGTACAATAGTATTCAAGACACAACCACTTAAAATTACTATTTTCCGTAAGGGAAATGCAATTCAGAACTACAATAATGGAGATAGCTGTACTTGAACGACAATTAAAAAGAAAAGAAAAGAGACTTAAATGACACAGTAAAACAAAAAACAAAGTAAAACACTTGTTTTTTTTTGCATCCTGATTTATATAAAACAATTATAAAGATTTATCAGACAATCGGAAAAAAGCATCAATAACTGGATATTTGATAATATTTTAATATTTGTTAAATGTGGATATATGATAATGGTATTGTGATTATGATTATATTTTTTAAAGAGACCAACCCCCCCAAAAACAAACAACCCCCCTAAAAACAAAACCACAATGAGATGTAACCTCACATGACAGAATGGCTATCATCAATGAAACAACAAATAACACTTGTTGGCAAGAATATGGAGAAAAGGGAATCATTGTACACTGTTTTTTTTTTTCATTGTACACTGTTGATGGGATTGTGTATTGGTGCAGCCACCAAGGAAAACTAAAATAAATAAATAAAATAAAAATAGAACTATTGTGTGCTATGACTCAACAGTTCCATTTCTGCCCTGACTGGTGTGGCTCAGTGGGTTGGACGTCATACCACAGATAGGAAGGTTGCCGGTTCAATTCCTGGTTCAGGGCACATGCCTAGGTTGTGGGTCAGGTCCCTGACTGGGGGCATGCAAAAGCAACTGATCAGTGTATTTCTGGCACATTTATGTTTCTTTCCCCCTCTTTCTCCCTCCCTTCCCCTCTCGCCTAAAAAGAAATAAATAAAAAAAAAGAACAGTTCCACTTCTGAGTATATATCCAAATAAAATGAACACAATAATTAAAAAGACACATGAACCCCTATATTCATTATAACATTGTGTACAATAGCCAAGATGTGGAGACAACCTAATGTCCATCAGTAGATGAATGGATAAACAAGCTGTGGTACATATATCCAGTGGAATATTACTCAGCCTTAAACAGTGAACTCTTGCCATTTGTGACAACTTGAATGAACCTAGAGAGAATTATGTTAACTGAAATGAGTCAACAGAGAAAGACAAATACCATATGATTTCACTTACATGTAGAATCTCAAAAACAACACGAAACAGTAAAAACTCATAAATACAAAGAACAAACTCATGGTTGCCACAGGAGATGGGGATAGGAGGTTAGGTGGAAAGAGTACAGGGATTAAGAAGTACAAAGTTCCAGTTATAAAGTAAATCACAGGGATGTAAAGTGCAGCATAGGGAATACAGTCAGTAATCTAATAACTATGGTGATAGATGGTTACTAGACTTATTGTAGTGACCATTTTGTAAGTTATATAAATGTTGACTATGTTGTATACCTGAAACTAGTGTAATATTGTATGTTGTATGTCATCTATAATTTGAAATAAATTTAAAAAATGAATTATGGCATAAAGCTAAATAGAATCTGATAAAGTTTCTCACTGCAGCAAAATAACCAGTCATGAAAGTATTTTGAAGATAATAAATATTTTCATATTAAAAACTAGCCATTAAGAGATAAATTATCTTACTTTACTAGTAAAATTATTTTTAAGGCCAAAACCAAATATTTTATTATTCTTTTGAAAATTTATTGTGTTTTAGTTTCACAAGTAATCTTTCTGGCTGTAATATATCTGTGGGAGTCATATTATTTCCTTCTACAGTTTCTCTATGTTCTTATAAACATATCTAAGTCTTTTGAAATTCTTTATTCAATATTTTTTTACCATTATGAAATTACATTTGGCCACATTTCCCCCCATTGCTCTCTCCTGCCCTGCCCCCCACATGCAATCCTCTGCACCCCCACCCCTGTTGACCTTGTTCATGAGTCCTTTATACATGTTCCTTGACTTGACCTTTTCCCTTCTTTGCCTTGTTATCCCCCTCTCCCCTCCCCTCTGGTCATTGTCAGTTTGTTCTTTATTTCCCATATCTCCGGTTGTATTTTGCTCCCTTATTTTGTTGATTAGATTCCACTTATAGGTGAGATCATACGGTATTTGTCTTTCACTTCCTGGCTTATTTCACTTAGCATAAAGCTCTCTAGTTTCATCCATGCTGTTGCAAAGGGTAGGAGCTCCTTTTTTCTTTCTGCTGTGTGGTATTCCTTCGTGTAAATGTACCACAGTTTTCTGATCCACTCATTTACTGATGGGCACTTAGGCTGTTTCCAGCACTTGGCTATTGTAAATAATGCTGCTGTGAACATTGGGGTGCATAAGTTCTTTTAAATTAGTGTTTCAGGATCCTTAGGATATAATCCCAGCAGGGGAATTGTTAGATCAAAAGGCAGTTCCATTTTAATTTTCTGAGGAAATTCCATACTGTTTTCCATAGTAGCTGCGTCAGTCTGCATTCCCACCAGCAGTGCACCAGGGTTCCCTTTTCTCCACAACCTCACCAGCGCTTGTTTGTTGCTTTGTTTATGATGGCCATTCTAATCAGTGTGAAGTGCTATCTCATTGTGGTTTTAATTTGCATCTCTCTGATGCTAGTGATGCTGAGCAACCTTTCATACCCTATATGTTCTCCTTGGAAAGTGTCCACCCAAGTCCATATTCCAATTGGGTTGTTTGTCTTCCTGGTGTGGAGTTGTGTTAGTTCTTTATATATTCTGGAGATCAAACCTTTGTCTAAGGCATCATATGTTCTCCCATTCGGTTCATTCCCTTCTCACCTTGCTGTTGCTTTCTTTAGCTGTCCAGAAGCTTTTCAGCTCGATGCAGTCCCATTTGTTTATTCTTTCCTTTTCATCCCCAGCTCCAGGGAACATATCAGTGAAAATACTTCTACGTGGGGTATCTGAAACTTTCCCTGCCTATGCTCTCCTCTAGGACCCCAAGGTGTTACAACCTGTATCCAGGTCTTCCATCCATCCTGAGTTCGTTTTTGTGTATGGTGTAAGCTGGTGGTCTAGCCCCACCCCTTTGCAAAACATACCTAAATCTATACATATGTATTTAGGGGGTTTCCTCTGAAAAAGGTACAAAAATGAGATAACACCTTAATATATTCTATTATTTTATTTTCTCTTCTAATTCCTCCCCCTGCCTTTGCTTTTTATGACCATAGACATTATGGATTATAGGTCTCTATAGGGCTGTCAAGAAATAAATGAAGCCCCTTTAAAATGGAGCCAGAGTTGCCACACCAGAGGGACCGCCTTGCATGTCTTACATCTCAAACCTTTGGAAGGTGAAAACCTGGCAAAATACCTTTGGCCCGAGACTAAAGTAACCTTGTAGCCAAAGAACTGTATGCAAAGATAACAAGGAAACGGATATAATGACTATGGGACTGAAAATAAAACATCATTTAGAATGAAAACACTATGTTAGTTTACCTGCCCCAATAGTAAGACCTTCCTTCTCTTGATGTAATTGTTTCCCTCCCATTTCTCATAAACACCCATTGTCTTGGTCTCCTAATCAGAACACTGTTTGGGCTTCCGCCTGAATCTGTATGTCCCAAATTCTTTGATCTCAAATAAATGCTTGTTGCTTCTCTTTTTGAAAGGCCTGTATTTTCAGGTTAACAGGACACACAGGTATCTACTTCAGTCATAACAAACTACCACAAACTTAGCAGTTTGAAGTGTACAGATCTATTACCTCGTAGTTCCACATGTGAGAAGCATAGTGCTGTCTCACTGAGCTAAAATCAAACGGTCTGCAGGGCTGTGTTTCATCCAGGGGGCTCTAGAGGAGGATCTGTTTCCTTACTCTTTCAGGTTGTTGGCAGAATTTAGTTCCTTTCAGGCCCCATTTCCCTGATGGCTGGCAGCTGAGGGTCCTTTATGGCTTTTGAAGGCTGTCTGTATTTTTTGGCTTGTGGTCCCATGCCCCATCTTCAATGCCAGCAAGGACAGGTTAAGTGCCTCTCACACTTCAGATCTCTTCTGCCCCCTCTTGCATTGTTTCTTTTCTCTGAACCAGTCATCATGCTTTTCTTGTCCATTTTTTAAGGGCTCATGTAATTACACTGGGACCACCTGGATAATACACGATAGTTTCCCAATTTTTAGGTCATCTTAAACCCATCTGTAAAATTTCTTTTGCCGTACAAGGAAATATATTCACAGCTTCCAGAGATTAGGGCATGAGCATCTTTTGGTTAGTTGGGTGTGTGGGTGGGGTTATTTTCTGCCCACCAGAGCTACGTTTATGATGTGTTACACCTTTATCTATTTTGGGTCTTGGGCTCACGTCTCTGGGCTCTGTTCTCTTACTCTGATTGACCTATTCTGTGCCAACTCTATATTGCCTTGACCATTGCAACTTTACAGAAAGTTTTATTATTTGGTAAGACAATCTCCCTTTGACTAATCTTCTTTTTCAAAATTGTCTGGGTTGTCCTAACCAAGCTTTCTCCCAGACTATGAAAGTCAGCCACAGTGTAGTAATTCTAGAGTTGCTTTAGCAGGGAGCTGGGAGGATCAATCATTTTATAAACATTTCCAAAACATTTTATTAAAAACTGAAGAGTTTTTAATAAAAACTTAAAAGTTGTTGCGCAAGTTGTCTCATCAACATAAACATTGGAATTATTGCCGAGAATAAGGGTTTCGGCATTCGGGGATAAACATTTTATGAAGGACTAGCTGACTTCCTCAGGTAGCTTGGGTGAACTGGCTATTGCAAATGAGCCTCTGACTCTTGGAACATGAGAACGCACTGTGCAGAGTCGCTCTGGGAGAAGCAGTTCTGTGGTATATCAGCATTTGTGGTTGACTGCTCTTGTGACTTTGGACTGAAGGTTCGTATTTGTAAACAATTTGTCTTCTTCACCCCTGGCCACTTAGTACTAAATGCTCACTCATCTTTCCTAATTGAAGTTATAACAGCTTATTTGTACCTGGTTTCCCCTGCTCTGGAAGATGTCTGTCTATATTAGAGGGGCTTCCAAAATGATCTTCATGAATATTTCAAGTTACACCCTCCATACCTGGAAAAGATTCACCTAGCTACTTTTGCTTGATTTGGTAATAGACAATTTTATTTACATTACTATGTAATTTTACTAATGTTAATTTTATTTACATTATATAGTAATTTTCTGAACTGCTTTTTTACTTCAAAAGCAAAATCACAACTGCAGTAATAACTTTTAAAAATAATTTTTATATAATTATGAAACCTTAATTATGGCATCATGATCAATACAATTATTGAACTCCTGAACAATCACTATATGCTTCTGAGAAAATCAGGCAGTTATCATTCAAGCATTACAGAATTATATCTCTATACAAATTTCATTAAGAAATGCTTTCTTTCATCTTGCTAGTGTATGCTCCCCAAACTTTATAATCTGCAGTTTTAATTTTAAATCCATAAACTATTTTACCCTAATTACATGTAAGATCACTAGTCTCCATACTTTCTATCTCCATGTAACAGTAAGAAATCAGCTCGTAGACCTTTCTCCTTGAAAGCATGTAAGTTATGCTTGCCTTCGGGAAGAGTGCCATTGTGAATCTTTTGGCACTGAAGTGGCTCATCAGACAGAAAAGTCTTGATGTGAATGTAGGACACAGGTCCACTGCTCTGCAGTAAAAATGACTTCTTTCTTCAGTCCCTCAAACCATTTATCTCCACTCTCTGCCAACTAAAAATCTATAAACATTCACCTAAAAACCTAGTGAAACTGATGACTCTTCCCTGGGTGTCTGGAAGGGCCCTGGGCATTCAACCACATGTGCTCTGGGTTGTGAGGTTATTCCTGGGTAAAAGTGGGAATATCCAAGCTAATGAAGACATAGGGCAGGATTGCACTTTTTGGTTAGAATTGTCAAGGCTATAAAGTTACATTTAGACTCTTACTAACATCATCGATATAAAAGCCTGGAGATGAAAATCGATGGCCTTCATCATCCCAGCTATGAAGTGCTGTTAGTGGCGACCCGTGTATCCACAACTACCTGTACACTGTGCAGTAGCAAAAAATATTTTCAAATAATCAATACTCTTGAACTTCAATAATATAAGAGCAGATACACAAAAAAAACTATAAAGGCAGTAAGGAGCCTCAATACCGCCAAATCATAGGGACCTTATGATGTGAGAGTGACAGTAGGTAGCACGCAGGTTGAAATCACGGGTGTGGTTACTGCTTATGAGTGCTACTCCATCTTTCCCCTTCACAGCCCAGGGGATATGATAGTTTCTGACACCCTGGGGCGATGCAGGCAGAGACAGCCACTCTGAAGGCTAAGGGGATCTGTGCAGACCAGAAACCAAGCAGCAAAGCAGCGTGCATCAGTATGAAGGGTGGGAAGCTCCGGCTTTGATGTAAACTCTGCTCCAGTTTTAATGATGGATTTGAAAAAGCTATTAGCCAAATTTGTTATCACTCATCCTCATAATGGATGGCATTTGCCCTCATTGAGATTGCGTGCTTATTACTCCACATTTATTCCCTATTTACATGGTGGGGTATACCCAAGGGTGACTCTCCTGCCCTTGAGAAGCTTACAGTCTAGCATACCAGACAGTTATTTTACAATGCAGGCAAAAATCAAGGCCTATGAGAGAATTTCAGTGTGGTACGAGGTTCCACGGGCTGAAGCACATATTGTGTATGGATACAAGGGGAGCTGCACAGAAAAGCACTGTGCTAACACAAAGGGTTAATTCTGAAATGTCACCCTGACCAAATGCACAAAATACAGCTCGCACTGAGAAAACAAAACAGATCAATCCTTGAAATAATCCAACGTAGCCTGCAACCTATGTATGTGTTCTGAGAATTAAACCCAGGACCATTTGGTATACAGGACACTGCTCTGACCGAGCAACCCAGAAAGGGACCCTGAGATTTTCAAATAACAAAATGACAACAGCCAACCCAACAGCCATCCGGTGTGAATGAATCAAAGGTATACATTTTTTTTTTGGTCAGATTGGCAAAAAAAATTTTTGCTGTTACAGAATTTATTTATAAATTCGTTCATGTGTGCCATGAGATGAAAAAAGGCTGAAAATCGCTGACATAAACATTTCTTATAGGTCAGAAGCATTATTCAGATGTGATATACATCTGATATGCCTTGAAACTCCAGCTTTTAAGATGAATAATGAGATGAGAAAAACTTCAAGCAGTGTTAAAGTAACTGCTTGCTTCTTTTTCCCAAAGATGCAGGTATTGAACATTTTTAATAACTATGACTTTTAATATGAAACACTGCTTTAACTGTTTAAGCTGGAAATAAATTACAGTGTAAACTTCACTGGTTAAAAATAGTTTCCAGGGACTTCAACTTTATATCATACAACTAAGATAATGAGTGAAGGTCATCTTAAGGATTACACCAAAATCGTTATTTCAATTCCATCATTAACTGTGTTCCCATGTTATCGAACAAGAACACTTTTTTGGCACAAGAAAAAATTTTGACTTCATCATTTCAGTCAAAGATATTTTAAAATGGGCCATTTCTGGGAATGAGGATTAGCAGTAAATTCTATGCCCTTTCAGGATCTTCTTGGTCAAGTTAAGAACTCTTTTTCAGCTAAAAACTTCTGTCCACAAAGTATACCTATATGTTTATTTTGAGTGAAATCTAAATTTATATTCTAGAGTATCTCTTCTGAAGATAAGATTTAAAAACACTTGCACGTTTGTCCATTTAAGTATTAATACTAAAATAAATTCCAATGCCGAGGGGAAAAAAGCAAGCTGTGCAGAAACACAAGCCACAGTTTAATAAAAATAAAGAGTGGTTTTATTGATTTCATAATTTCAGCTATATTAACATATATTATAAATTGTAAGAATTAGAAATACATGACTTTTTCTTTACCAAGGATAATCTAGGTTATGACAGCATTTTTAATGAAAGTTATTTAAGTCTTGCACAGTCATATCTATTTTTCAGATAATCAAGAAGTCGTCATCCAAGCTTTTTATATTAGGCCACGATACAGTAACCCCTATACACACACTGTTTTTTTCACCAAATGCTCCCTTTTTGTTATACAGACATATCCTCCCCAAGTTAATATTAAAATGTACAAAATTTAACTTTTTACCCACAAGAGCTGCCTCAGATAACTTTCCCTTTGGGAAGCTACAAAGGCACGAGACAGCGAAATGCTGCTCTGGACTTCGCATCTTGAATTTTTCATTTTTACCTATAACCCCAACTTATAAATAAAACTAAATTAACCCCACATTATAATACTTATTTAGCAATGTATTTTTATGTTTAACACAAAGATGGAAAACATAAAATAGTCTGAGCGAGTATTTGGCAGACCACAGAAAGAAAACAGGACTGTGGGAAATGAAAACGTTTTAGTGTTTCAAAGCTGACGAGACTGATGAATGTCATTCAAATTTCTCATCTCCTTCTTCCACGTCTTTCAGATTGAGCACTTCCAAAGAACCTTTGCCTTTTGTCTCCTTTTTTATTAGTTCATCAATTTCTCTGAAGCAGCCTGGGTCAATTAGACACACCTGAAACATTTAACACAGCTATTTACCGCATGAAGAAGAGCAATACAATACAATGAACACAGCTTTAACTTCCTCCAAGACAAACTCACAATACAAGGTCTGGCACAAATAACATCCCTGTCCTGGCTGGTGTGGCTCAGTGGATTCAGTGCTGGTCTGCAAACCAAAGGGTCACTGGTCTGATTCCCAGTCAGGACACAAGCCTGGGTTGTGGGCCAGGTCCCCAGTAGGGGGCGGTGAGAGGCAACCACATATTAGTGTTTCTCTCCCTCTCCCTTCTCTAAAAATAAATAAACACAATCTTAAAAAACACCCCCTTTTATTACAAAATCATAAGCATGTAATTCTGTAACATAACAATATCATGCTCAAGCACACCATGTGGCATTTCAAGTGAAATGTTCAAATTAAAACTATAAATGATTTCACCCATATTATTCCTCTACCAACCAACCACACTCAGGTGGGCATCACTTCTGCTGGACTCCAGACAGCGCTACCACTACGGCTTTACAGTGCGACGCAGAGGACGACGCACAGGGCAACAAGTGGCATCAACCTCGCTGTTTAATGTTTAAAGACTTACCCAGATCCCTCGGCTTGCTGTAAGACAAGTTGGATTAGAAAAATACGGTACTTTTGATACTGAAACTCAGCATTAAATTCTAGAGTTCAGTAAAATCATCCCTTGTGATCCACACCTGAAGGAGAGAGGCTAGAAGGCCTGTAGAGAAACCATGTATAAAGTTTTGAAAGGACTACAGAACTTCAGAGTACCACATCTGAAGTGGAAAGCTCAACAATCCTCTAGAGCTCGTACATTTCTAGAGCTGCTGCAAAGTCTAAGGACATAAATTTGCCGAAAGTTGAATTCACACTATGTCTGAAGCTATCGGGCGAAGACTCGAAGACACAATATTTTTACTGCTTCTTTAAAATGTTCTGTGGTGCCCGAGCCAGGAAGCTCAGTTGGTTAGAGCACCATCCCAACAGGCCAAGGTTGTGGGTTCGATCCCGTTCAGGACACACTGGTCAAGAATCAACCAATGAATGAATGAATAAGTGGAACAACAGATTGCTTCTCTCCCCCCACTTCCTCTCTGTAAAAAAAACATGAGGCTGACCAATGTTTAGTCTTTTTATTTCCTCATAATGTAAGACTCACTGTAAAATATACTCTCTCACCTAAAATCTGGGTAAGTCATTAAACATGAAGATTAATGCCTTGTCACATGACCAACATGAGTTTATCATAAATAATTTAACTAGAAAACAAAGGAACAAAAAATTTTAAGTGTTCTTAATTCCAATTTAGTTCTACTTTGAACTTAACATTTTTACCTAATTCTAGGTAAACTGTTTCTGGAAATGCCTTACTGTTCACATTTTCTAAATATTTGTTACACATTTATGACTACTTAATACACTACTTTGGTATCACGGAAGCAAAGAAATAAGAATACTTTAATCTTACAATTTCTAATTGTTGGCCGTAGTCTTCACTTTCCACAACCTTGATCAGTGGCTTAAGCTTTTCTTTCAGCTTTTTCCCTTCATTCAATGGAAGAATGAACCGAAGTCTCATGTGAGCACGTTCTATCTTCATTTTCTCTTTTAACTGCTTTATCACTTCCAAAGCCTAGCAAGACAAAATTGAAAATGTTTGCAATTTCTTTGCTTCTTCTGCTGCCTTATTTCATATGGTATTCAAAGCAAAGCTGTTTCCATCTAGCTGGATTTGCAATGGTTTCCTGGGCATGACATAAGCATAAGAAAACAGATTTAAAAAATAGGCAAATTGAACTTTTAAGGTGAAATACTCTTGTGAAGAAAAAAATGCAACCCACAGAATGGGGGAAACCAGTAGTAAACTATATAGATGACTACTACTGTTCAGAAAATGGAAAAACTTTTACAATTCGATAATAAAGAGACAAATAACCAATTAAAAAGTGGTCAAAAGATCCGAACACTGATTTCTCCAGAGAGACATCGGGTCAACGAGCACATGAGATATGCTCAAATCATTAGTCATGAGGAAAATGCAAATGAAAACCAGAAGTTAACCCCAGGATGGTTATAATCAAAAAGGCAGGCAGTAACAAATACTGTCAAGGATGTGGAGAAATTGGAACCCTTGTACATTGGTTGTGGGAATGTAAAATGATACAGCTGTTTTGGAATGACTGACGGTTCCTCAAAAGGTTAAACATAAAGTTACCATATGACCTAGCAATTTCATTTCTGAGTATAGAGAAATGAAAATGTGTCCACAGAAAAGCCATGATGAAATTTCATAGCATTATTCACAATAGCTGAAAAGTGGGTACATAGCATTATTCACAATAGCTGAAAAGTGGGTACAGGCCAGATGTCCATTGGTTGGTAAATGAATAAATAAAATGTGGTATTTCTATACAACAGGATATTATTCAGCCATAAATGTTAATAAATATTTGTCTACAATAATATAACTATCATAGCAAGAATGAAATAGTGATACACCTTACAACATGGCTGAACCATTAAAAGATTGCATGTTGTATGACTCCACTTGTATGAAATGTCAGAATAGACAAATCCATAGAGATGAGGTTCCAAGGGCTTGTAAGAGGGGGTAATGAAGAGTGAATGCTGATGGGCACAGGGTCTCTCTTTGGGGTAATGAAAATGTCCTCAAATTGGATAGTAGGAAAGGTTGCAAAACTTCGTAAATATACCAACGAATTGTACACTTTCAAAGGGTAACTTTTATGGTATGTGATTACATTTTTTTAAAGAAAATCAAAAAAGCAAACTTACAATGACTCTTTAAAAATCCAAGTTTTATCTTTAAAGGTTTGATTTGGGATAGAAAGATAAGAGTCCTATGTATATTTGTGTTTAGTTAAAAAAAATTCCATTTCTCCTCTACAATATATATCCTCCACCCCCCCCAATCCATCCACCAGCTTTCTAGTATCATTACTGCAGACCAATTATTTGAATGATTTCTTCAGAGAAAAGTAATTTTAATGGATACTTTCTGATAACATTAAAAACCACTAACCTGCTGTTTTGTACTCTTGTTGATTTTGACTGAATAGTGGATGTCCTTCATTGCTCTCTCGATAAGGATAACTGTATATGGTCTCTTTGTTTCAGGGTTCACACATTTGTCAGCTACAATAGTTGCAATGTCCCTAAACATCTGCTCCAGCTGTGTTTGCCGTTCTTTATCTGATACTTGAACTTCCCCTTTAGTCAAAATCTAAAAAAAGAACCCAACATATTTAAGAAAGCAATGTCTCTATTACATACTATTTTGTTAACTGACCACATGAATAAGAAAATTAAATTCCATCCTCTGTAGCTACTGAAATGTAGATAATAATTTGAGCTTTGACTAAAGAATTGATTACCTTGTGCTACAGAATATCACTTATTTGGGATTAGAAGGGGAAAAGGCAATCTTAGCCAAGGGTCTAAATGATGAACTACTTGAAAAGAAATTCTATTTTCAGGTATATTACTTTAAAAGTGACCAAAGCAAGGCAATTTAGTACATTTAATTTCTAGAAGCTTTGACAAAAAAAATCTATGTTCTTTGTATGGTGACAATAATTAATAGACTTATCACTTCATAAGGTATATAAATGAATTACTGTATGTCTACACTTCAACTTAAAAAAATCCATGTCCTGAATTACTAAAAGTGATATTGTGCAGATCAAATTATTGCGTGCTCACTGTTCACTCCCCCCAAAAATAATACTTAAGTTTAACACACCTCTAAATACTTATACTACAAATGGATACTAGGGTCAGTTATGCTGCAGCTGCTAAAACCCACCTGCTTACAGATTTCAGTCTGATCATCTGTTCCAAATGCACTGATGAGATCTTCCTTCTTTGCAACCTGACCCTTAGAAACATTTACAAACACTGAGTGGGTCTGCAGAACTTCATCAAGGTCTTTTTCCCTTGTGAGGACAGGAGACAAAGTCCTAAGTCAATACACTTGAAACTTGAAAATTCACTTATATTATTAATACAAATGAAAAGAAACAACAAAGACTCCTAAAAGACCCTCGGTGCCGAGGAAACATTTTCAAAAACTCAGAACCAGATTTGTATTCGCATTTATTCACTGGATAAAAACGTCGTGGGAGGATATCTGAAAGAATGGCAGGTGTGGGTCGGGCTGCTGCCACCGAATACCGATCCCTAGGTGGCAGTAGTGAAGACACTACGCAATTTGATGATACTGGGCTAAGATCTGTGACATTAGTTAGACTATAACTAGTATTTGTAAGACTAGTCCCTGCCTCTATCCTTTTTCTGGCAAAAAGACTATAATGATGGGGGTTTCTTGGCTGTAGCCTCTGTGACAGTATGGAAGCAAAGAAAAACCAAACTCCAAACCAACAATCCAAAACAAAATCGAACCAAAAACCAATAAAACCCCGCTTGGTTTAGGCGCTAAGCTCGGGGGAAAGAGTGACTTCTCACGCTTCCAGCTGAAAACAGTTTTCCATTTCTTTCCCTGACGAACCCAGCCTGGTTTGTCAGTGACCCACCTCTGGTGGTTATTCCACCACCAGAGACCAGCCACCCCAGAGGCTACCAACTCCTGCGGGGGTCTGGAGGGAAAGGGTCACTCACACGCCGCTCCGCCAGCCGACGACTTTGTTTTTGTAGCAGGCAATTTCGAAACGCTTCCCAGCGCGCTTCATGCGTACCACGGCCACATTTGTTAGGCGGATCTGGTTCGTGGGAGTGAAGATGGACATTGTGGTTGCTCAGATTTTGAGTCCAACCAACCACGGCAGACCTGCGCCACCGGCCTGAGAGCCGCCTGAGCGTCACTGTAACAAACCGGCGCCACGCTGTACAGTCTTGCACGCAGAGAGCTAACTCGCGCGACCGACTCGGCCTAGTCGGCCGCCACTACACACCAGACTGACTTACTGCGCAGGCTTCAAGTTGTGCGAAAACTGAAACAGGAAAAGCAAGGAAATAACGCCTGCGCAGTGCTGCTCTTACGGCATCAGTCCCTGCCCGAATAGAGGGTCGCTTTTCCTTACGTAAGATAATTTCGTCAACGAGCTGAAGAGCCCTGATTGGCTGTTGAACCTGATACTGGGAGACCGTCTCGAAACTCGGCGCGGGTCTCTAGTTTCGCAGAGTTCCGGGCCACATACACCCACCTTAACCTTTCATTACAAAAAAAAAAAAAAAAAAAAAATTAACATAGAAACATAAGAAAAAGTGTAGTGAACGTTTATGTACCCATCAGCCCGTTCCAATAATTATACACATTTTATTCTTGTTTCATTTTTTTCTCCCTCATTTTTTGTTGTAATTTAAAGCAAATCATAAGGTTTAGCTTTAAACACTTCAATCTATCCTAAAGTACACCTATTAACTATAATTAACACGATTAACTATTTCTTCATACCCTCTAAGAGCCAGTCCGTAGTCAAATTTCCCCTACATAATGCTCTTTTACAGTGAGTTTCGACGGAGATGCAAACGCGCTCACACAGTTCACTTGCTTGATGACGTCAAATCTCTTTTAACGTCACCTTCCCCCTCCCCACCCTTTTTTCTTAGGCCACTCCAGTTCGACCGACCAGTCCCTTCCTCCTCCCGGCCAACTACTGGAGAGTGCGGAATCGCTCCAGCCGCCCCTCCACGAGTTCTGGGCAGTGCGTGTCTTTGAGCACGCCTCTTTCCCCTCTGAGCCAATCCGAGCAGGACCAGAGAACTCTGGCTTCCTTAGAGTTCTAAGTGGTGCTTCCCTCTGGGCCCGCCCCTTCTCCCTTTGAACCAATCCCGACGAGCCTGCGAGTGGCATGGCTGCCCCCAATGCCGCGATCTCACGGTATAGAGCTCATGCTGCAATGTAGTTCTGACAGGTAGTTTTCCCCGTACTCAGACTAGCCGCCAGGTTTGCAGGTCCGCGATCGTAACCTCTGTGGTGCCGAAGAGCCCGGGCTTTGAGGATCATGGGTAAGGGCCTCAGGCGGACAACGTTCGTGAGGCTGGAGGGGAGAAACCGTGTTTTCGGAGACCCTCTCTCGGCGGAGTGGTGTTCTCAGGACCCTTCGCAGATTGTTCCACTTGTCAGCACGGGTACCGCTGAGGGCAAAGGAGGACTGATCTTTCCTTTTGACTTGGCTTTTACTTTTTGCTTCTAACGTCAAGTAAAGGACAGAGAAAACGGACACCCCGCCCCGTGTTTTACTAATGTGTATTGAGGACCTTTTCAGGGTGGAGCAGCCTCAAATGTGGACCCCAAATTTTAGGCTTCGCCTTTTGAAATTGACCCGAGGTTTAACATTTGAGGCCAGGTCCATCCATATCTCCCTCAAAAAATGGAGCGTGGGGACAGTTATTTAAGAACCTGTTACAAGTTGCCATGGGTCTTTAAAAGTAAAATGAAAAAGGGAATAGTTTTAGTGCTATTTAAAGCTTTTCTCATGACGCAAGCATAACAGCGAAATGAAGTAATAATTTTACATAAAGCGTTTGGACTCTGTGTTCCCCTCTCTTGCTTTCAAATGCTACCAAATAAAGGTGATGTATATATATATATATATATTCCCAACATAATTCCAGGTGGTGTATATATATATTTGGGTTAGCATTATCATAATTTTATCACGTTGTCACATAATTTATTATTAGAGTTGACTTTATATATTAGCCTTGTTGAATATAGAGGTTGAGAGTTTTATTATTTTTTAGTTCTTAAAGTAAGGGTGGATATCTTTGTATATGTAGCTTTAAAATTACATGTATGTATCATTTTAAATTTAGGTCCTTCTTTGGATTCATGGGACCTCTCACCTTTAATATCATTATGGATAAACAGATTTTACATATATTTGGGCTTTGCCTTTGGTATTAGCCTTTGGATTTGTTTACAGATTGCCATCAGGAAGCAGGTAAGTGGAGATATTTATTTATAGGAGAGTATTTAGGCATTAGATTTCATAGAGAATGTAGAATGAATATTGTCTAAGGCATTCTGAAAAATGCAGAAAAGCTAAAAGGACTTTAAATCACTTTTATATTTAGTCTCTAGACATTTCTTTAATGCCTAAAAAATTTTATTCTCAGTTTTTAAAGGCTAAGTTATTATGGACTAAATTATTTTATTCTCACCTTTTCTTTGATGTGCTGTGGATGTCTCATTTTTAAGATGCAAGAAGATTTTGTAATGAAAAATTCAACTTTCATGAAAAAAACAAAACAGCAAATCTGTCTTACATCTTTAAGGGGTGGTAGTCTCTTCCCACTGATTAAGGATCAAAAAATAAGTTTCTACTCTTATTCTACTAAAATACATTATGAATGAAATGTATAGTTTTGCCCTTGAATAGTACTTTCATACTTGATCTTAGCCAAAAGGCTGGGAAGGGGTAATACTTTTATTCATATAATACTGTTATGGGAATCATTTTGGTTTTAAGAAAAGTAGATTCTGCTTTTTAAGGATCTAATTATACCAAAGGGTTGGTATTTGAGGAGTACACCCAGAAAGATTAGCAGAGTAATAAAATGGGTCAGTATTTGTGCTACTTTTCATTTCTCCTGAAGTTAGGAAAAGATTCAAACTTGATGGATTTGTGTAGTTTATCTTCAAGGACAAGAATTCACAGGAGAAATCAGTTCCAAAAGTGACTCGGGATTTGATGACAAATGGTGATATCTCTCATCAAAAGAAGGAAGTTTTTGTGTCTGGAGTGAAGATTTTTTATGGTTCCCAGACTGGTACAGCCAAGGTAAGAACTTTTTTTTTCTAATCTTCCACCAAGGAGATATCTTCATTGATCTTAGAGAGGAAGAGAGAGAAAGAGAGAGAGAGAGAGACATTGATCTGCATTGATCTGCTGCCTCTTGTATGCCCTCCACCTGGGGATAGAACCCAACCCACAACCTAGGATGTGCCCTGATGGGGAATCAAACCCGCACCCTTTTGGTGTGTGGGACAATGCTCCAACTAACTGAGCCACACTGGCCAGGGCCTAGGTAAGAACTTTTTATGACACTTTTCATTGCATTCCTGATCTTTTAAGAAAATCCCTGATAAGTGTTTTTTAGCAATGAACTGAATTGGTCCTCTCATCTTCGTTCATCTTTTTATCTTCTTTTTTCCCTTTTCCAGCATCTGTTTTTCATTTCTGGGATGGTTGGTAGGTTTTATCTCTTGTGCTCAATTCCAGGTGGTTTGTGGTACCTGGTGGTCGCTGTTGTGAGGTATTTTTGTTGTGAAGCTTGCTGTGGCCATTTTGGGGACAATACTACTGCCCATGTCTGGGCTGGGATTTTTTTTTAGCCATTGTGCTGAACTCTTGGACTCTAGTTTTGAAGATTTGTTTGCATTAATTCTGCTGATAGTTCTGACAGGTAGAACTGCCTTCCATTTTTTTCTCCCATTTTTTGTGGTTCTAACTCCTGTTAGTTGGATGTTAGAGGTTTTGGATGGTCTTCTATGACTCAGACCTTTTTTTTCTTACTTTATGGTAACTTTTTCTTTTCATTCTGGGTTCTTGGATTTTAATTCCAAATCTTTTTTATATGTTTTGTATACACTGTTGTGCTTGTGATTTCCAGTTTCTCTACTCGTGTTTTGGTTAAGCCACTCAGTTAGACGTGTGTGCTCTGATATGCTCCCGGTGACTTCCATTTTGCTAATTAATTAATAGTTTTCATCTTACTTGACTTATTAGCTGCATGACTAATAAGTCTTGCAGCCTTTCTTCTTTAAATACATTCTTCTTTTAAGTTTCTGGTCGTTCTTTAGGTTCTCTTCCTACTTTGCTGAGGCTAGTCTTATTATTACTTGCTGATTTTTTCAGTCTTCTTGACCTTGAAAGATAGTGTCTCAGGGCACAGCCCTTGAGACTGTCTTCATCTGTCTGCATTTACTTTATTCTTTAAGGGATCTTGTTGTATAGAACTTCAGATTCTATCTATTTGATATATTCTATCTATCTATTCAATTCTATCTATTCGATAGAATTTGGCAAACTTTTTCTATAAAGGGTTAGATTTAAAATAAAAAAAAATATATTTTATTTATTTATTTTTCGAGAGAGGGGAAGGGAAGGAGAAAGAGTGGGAGAGAAATATCAATGTATGGTTGCCTCTCATGCGTCCCCTGCTGGGAACTGGCCTGCAACCCAGGCATGTGCCTTGACTGGGAATCGAACTGCGATAACTCTGGTTCGCAGGCCTGTGTTCAATCCACTGAGCTATGCCAGCCAGGGCTTAGATTTAAAAAATTTTATATGTACATCTTAACAGCTAGTGCTGTTGCAGAATAGTCAGTGGGGTCCTATTGCTTGATGCCTATAAGGCAGAACTATGGAGTCAGAAGTCTGGTGGAAAAGGAAAGGGGCTCTTTATTTAATGGCCATACAGTTTTGGAATACTGGCAGGTTTCTGCCGTAGAGTTGTGCTCCCTTTAACCCTGTGGAGGTCGCAGCTGATCTGAGGGATACAAACAAACTCTTGTTTTAAGTATTGTTACACATATTGGGTGCATAGGCTCTGGGTCATGAGTAGCTGCACCTTTGTACGTGGCTAACGTTAACCCATAATGTTTAAGCTGTCAGGTTGGTTATAACATACGAGAATAGAATATTACAACCAGAGAAAGTCAGGAGTTGACACTGTGGACCTAGTGGTAGGTGTAAACAATGTGGCCAGGAACATCAGAAGATGGCCTATGGTTATATTCTACACAGGTTTGAATATTGCCGGGGTAAATGCTTAGACCACATGCTGAACGGCAATGTGAAAATAAGGTGCAGAATATTTATTAGAAATCTGTTAATGTAGTTAGTGTCAGAACAAATAAAAAGGCATTCAGAAATCTCCACAGGTGTGCACGAGCCTTTACACCTGAAAGTTCATCAGTTTCAAACACAGCTTGAAGGAAATTCTAATCGACATAGATATGGCTTCTTTGACAGATGGAAAAAGAAAAAGATGTGTTATGTGCTCTGCATCCAAAATGAGTCACTTATCAAAATATTTTTGCGTGTTTTGAAAAGTATTCATGCCCTGAACATAGCAATATTTTTTGGAACGACTCTTACAAACATTTTGCAAAGTCAACTATTGAAGATTCTGATTAATGTTAAAGCATTTTTTATGGCTGTAATTTTTAGCAACATCCATCTTTCTGTTATTTTTATTCTTTATACTTTTATATTTCTCTGTTTAGTAATTTCTAGATTGTAACTGAAAATAAATAAAATTATGTATTTTATTATATAATATAAAAATGCAAATTTGCAGTGTTTAAAAATTTTTGTTTGCATTTCAGCACATACTAGTAATGAATGTATCTCTCAAAGACACGTCCTACACTGTAATTTTTTAAAGACCTCCACAGGGTTAAAACACCCAAGGACTAACAGTCCTGCCACCCCTTACTAGACCACACCAGTTCAAGGAAGTACCTGGAATCCCCTCTTCCATTCCTAAAAGTACTATCCTTTGTGAAACACAGATGTCTGGAGTATGATCACTGAGGCTGCTTAGCTGGTTCTTGGTTGCAGTTCAGCTCCAGATGATTCTCACGACTCTTGTGTGTGCTTGCTGGAGTCCCTCACAGCACCGCCAGCCCTGCCTTTGCTTTGGGTGTGGGGGTGCACCCAGGTCCACTGGTCTCAGACGCTCAGACCTGCTGCACTGACCAGTCTTGCCAGGGGAGGAGAAAGGCCAGGTTTACTAGGGAGTTGAATTTTAAAGACTCAGTCCAGAAATCAATGCACACTGAGCGCCTGGCTTTTTCATCCATGTGCACTAGTGCCTGCCATATTTGCCAGCTCCCTAGTCCTTTGACCCTTTTCTGACCATTTCGTGGGGCACAAGTTTCCTAGCCACAAGGACACAGTGTCTATTTACCCCTGGTGCGGCATCACCTTGTTAGGCATGTGTCGTGTGACCTTCTCTGCTTGCTCAGTCTCGTTGCTTTGATTACAGTTGCCTGAGGCATGTCCTGTGCAGCTGCTATTTCAGTCTGCAGTCTTCTGTGCTTCCTACGAGCCCCTCCCTTCTGGGGGAAGTGTTGGCTCTGGAGGGTTTCTGCCCTGCTCCCCAGTGATCTGGCCAGACCCCCCTGTTACAATATGGTCTTTCCTGCAGCTGCTTAACTCCACTGATGCAGTGTGGAAGTGGCCATAGACCAGGGGAGTTAAACCCATTTTCACCAGGGGCCACATCAGCCTCATGGTTGCCTTCAAAGGGCCAAATGTAATTTTAGGACTGTATAAATGTAACTGCTCCTTAATAGTTAAGCTAGAGCTCAGCTGCCACCAGGTAACAAGGTGCCAGGCTGGATAAAACAAGGTGGAGGGCCGGATTTGGCTCATGGGCCTTGTGTTTGCCACTTGTGCCATAGACAGTGTGTCAGTAAATGGACATGACTGTATTCCAGTGACCTTTATCTATACAAACAAATTGAGGGCTGGATTTGGCCTGTGGGCCTTTGTTTGCCGACCCCTGTATTACATGATGGACTCTAAATATATGTTTTTAATCCAAATTGCTCCTCAACTCCAGAATCTTATATCCAGTTGCCTGTCTTAGATCTTCATGTGGTTGTCTAGTAGACATCTCAAAATTAATGTGCTCATAACTGAACTCTGATTTTCTTCTCGAAGCCATTCCACTTATAATCATTCTTATTTTAGTAAATGACAACTTTATTCTTCTAGTTGCCTAGTTCAAAAATACGCCTTTGACTTCTTTTCTTATTACCCATATCCAGTCTGTCAGCAGATACTGTTTTTTCTACATACAAAACAGACCTGGATTCCAGTCACTTCTCACCACGCTCACTACTGCACCCTGGTCCAAGCCACACCCCTGTTTTGTCTGGGTAACTACAGTCATCTCACCATTGGTCTTCATTCAGCACTGCCCCGCCCCTTCTGCAATTTCAGCGTATTCCCAACTCAGCAAAACCTTATACAGGTTTCATTATGTAGGTACAATTGATTAAATCATTGGCCATTGATGCTTGAACCCACTGAGAGAAAGGACGCTCAGAGTTCTAAACCTGTGATCACCTGGTTGGTTTTCTGGCAACCAGCCCTATGCAGAAACTACCTAGGGCTCATCCCTCCTGACGTCATTTCATTAGCATATCAAAGACAGTACGTTCTGAAGGTTTAGGATTCTGAGAACTGGAGATAAAGGTCAAATATTTATTATACACTCCTGTCTTAGCCCTCTCTATGTAAAATATCAACTCTTCCTCTTATCTTCAGTATTGTATTTTCCCCTTATCCTGATTTATTTTCCCCCATAGCACTATTTACCATCTGATATACTGTTTATTTTCTCATTTCTAGGTTATTTTCTCTTTGTTCACCAGAATATAAGCTCCTTGAGGGCAGGGACTGGTTCTTGTTCACTGTTGTGTATTAGTGCCCAGAGCTCAGACCGGCATAGTAGATGGCCAGTAAGTGAACACACGCTTGGCAGGCTTTGCTCAGTATGAAAGAGGAGGGCGTTTTCCTGGGGTGCCAACATCCGGGATGAGGTTATAGATTTCCCCAGACATTCGGTCTTTTTTGTATGAGATGTAGAGGTGTGCTGCCTGGGAACAAAGGGCGGGTGCTGCTGAAGCTCTGCGCACACTTCTGTGCTCGTCGGCTCTTCTCTTCCCCCGGTTTCCTCCCATTTCTGCGGTAGTGAACCCTAGGACTTGCCCTGGTCCGTCGTCCTGCCTGTTTGCTTTCTCCTGTCTGTCGTCTTGCCTGTTTGCTTTCTGTCTTCCAGGAATGTGTTCACATTTCTCGTATTTTCCATTCTCTTCTCTCATCAGTATTTTTTGTGTGCCTCTGTGTCTTTCGTGGTGGGGCAAAGCAGCTGGAATGTCTAAAAGCCACTTTAGATTTACCGTATATACTTTGAGGAAAATGTTGAATGATCGATCTCTATAAAGATGCTTGAGAAAATGGTAAAAGTGTGAACAGTATTTGTGTGTATGTGTTTTTAAGAAAGATTTTATTAATTTTTAGAGCGGGGAAGGGAGGGAGAAAGTAGGAGGGAAACAGTGATCAGTTGCCTCTTGTATGTGCCTTGACCAGGGACCAAACCCACGTAACCTAGGCATGCGCCCTCACTGGGAATTGAAATGGTGATGTGTTGCTTTGTGGGATGACTCCCAACCAACTGAGACACACAGGTCTGGGCAGTATTTGTGTTTCTGATGACAAATGTCAGTCAGTGGGAAAATTTTTCATGAGAAATGCCTCATTCTCTTCCCAACAGGTGTAAATGAAGACAGTGTTCTGCTTATTTAGCTTATTGAAGATTGATTTTCTTTCTCTCTTATTAGAAATTTGCAACAGTTCTTGCCGAAGCTGTTACTTCCCTAGATCTGCCTGTGGCAATTATTAATCTGAAGGACTATGATCCAGATGATAATCTAGTAGAAGAGGTTGGTAATTGTCTTATTTTCTCTTTAATCACAATTCAAATTTAATTGACCTTTTGTGTTCTGGGATAAATAGAATCATCAGAGTAAATTCCGTTTTCATGCTAAGAGATTTCGCTTGGTTCACTTTCCGGCAGCCATCAGAGGTGTGGAACGTGTGGTGTGGTATACTGATTATCAAGTGGTGTGGAGCCTGTCCCTTTGGTGTGTTAGACTCCTGGGGTGGGGAAGCCGAGTGGTTTGCAGTTCCCAACGCCCTCCTGCTTTGAATCTCACAGTCAAGGAGGATTGTTATTGACGGCAGTGAGCTGTGCGTGTGAACCATGTGTAAGCCTACTGTGAGGCTGGGAGCCACTTGGGTAGCAGAAGTATAGGTTTTGGAGTTGAGAAACCTCTTACTAGTTGTGTGACCTTCCTATATTAGTTAATGTCTATGAGAGTTAAATTTCTTGATCTGAGAATTGCCCGTCCATTTCCTCTAGTTCTACCTATTTAGGGAAGTTTACTTTATAGTAGTTGTTCTCAAAGTGTGGCCCTTGAACTAGCAGTATCAGCATCTCCTGGGGAATTGTTAGAAATGCACATTCTTAGGTCCTATCCTGGCCACGCTGACCCAGTGTGTGGATGTGTTTTAACAAGTGCCCCAGGTGATTCTGAAGCAGCTAGAGTCGGAGAAGCACTTAGAGTGTGAATGGACAAACCTTTTCTGTAAAGAGCCAGGTACTAAATATATTCAGCTTTGTGGGACATGCAGCTACAGTTCTGCCTTTGAGGCACAAAACCATAGGCAGTGTGTAAACAAGTGAGCGTGGCTGTGTTCCAATAAAACTTTATTGATGAAAACAGGTAGGAAGCTGGATTGGGCCTGTAGGCTGCAGTTTGCCAGCCCCTTCTTAGTGGATAAACTTCTAGTTGTCCATCTTTCTCTCCCCCAAGAAAACACTGTAGTGCAAATGAGTCGGCTTGGATGTACTCTAAATTATTTGTTAAAAATTATTAGTAAATCTTGATACTTAACAATTAGCAAGGGATTACTTGAAATTTACCTCCTGACTTGGGACTGTTAAAAAATACATTCGGGCAGATGAAATACTATGACTAACAGACTGAAGATGTATGTATTTTGTTTCCCCTGGTAGATGATAGTGCTAAGTTGAAACTTCATGTTTTAAAAGTTTTATTGCTTTCATTTTTCAGGTAATGTTTTAGAGATCTTTCTGTATTTTTTTCCAACTGATTTGCATTTTGTTTCCAGTATGACAAATTGGAGATGAGAGGAGTTGGTGGTCTGAGAAATGGAACGGGGTAGATGGTGCAGGGCAGCGGGAGGTACATTGGCAAGGGACTGGGCTTTCTCCTCTGTGCAAGGGGGGTCCTTGCTGTGTTTTCTTTCCCTTGTCCTTAGAAATTAGTATAGCAGGAGCGTCAGCATTAAAAACAAGTTTTCTTATTGAATATTTTTCTGAAATAACTGCTTTCTTGGTTAGGTTACTAGTAAAAATGTTTGCGCCTTCCTGGTTGCTACGTACACTGATGGGCGACCGACTGAGAGTGCAGAGTGGTTCTGCAAATGGTTAGAGGAAGCATCCAGTGACTTTCGGTTTGGCAGGACTTACCTGAAGGGCATGAAATATGCGGTGTTTGGTCTCGGGAATTCTGTCTATGTGGGCCACTTCAATAAGGTAAGTACAAGGTAGATGTATGCTGAATTATAGGGGTGAGTTATCTTAATAAAAACATTAACACATATACATAGACATATATATGTGCACGTGAAATCATCTGTAACCTTTGGTACTTAATAATAAACTGTGTTATTCTTTGTAGCTGGGAATCGCTACACATATATATCCAATCTCGGTGTATAGTAGGTTGTCAGTAAATTTTTATTGAATAAAATAAAATGCCTCCTATTGTCTGGTGTCTTACGGGCCTGGATCCATAGGCTTTGAGTTCAGCCTTCTGTCCCCAAGCAGGACCTTGTGGATGGAAAATCGCTGATTCTTTGGGCTTCTTCAGCTGCTTGGTCTGTTGCTGAATAACCTTTATCACCCAAGCTAACTCTTAATACAGTTGAACTCGTTGTCTTTTAATTATTAATTTTTAAAGGGCAATAGAAGAAAAATATTCATTGCCCTTTATGGAATAAAACATTTATGGTTTTCCTGAATTTTTTTTCTAAATCAAATTAACTTGGCTACTTTTCTTTTGCATTCTATTCTCTATGCTTTAAAAAATAAAAATTTGGAGACTTCTCAGTTCCTTAGTGGTTCTAAAAAGTTACTAGAACTTTTGCACATGGGCCGAGATGTTGGCCCAGCTTCGCTCACCTGTCTTTGGTAGAATGTGAGGAAAGATGAAAGTGGAGATCTTTCTCTGACCTTGCTTTCATTCAATTGGTACATCAAGATGTATATTTTCCCCCATATTTTCAAAGTAATTAGACAAAGACTGGTAAAATTTCAATATGTGAATATTTTGTTTAATGCCTTGCCACTCAGGAAGTCTGTTAAAAGCTTTTTGACTCTTAACTGTGCTTCTTGAAAACCCCTGCTCCCCAGCTTCACTACTTCATATTGCAATGAAGTAAATTTCTGAGCTTATGAAATGATGAGTCTTGCCAGGTGGGTATCATGTTCGTTTTGTAGTAAATGGGCTTTGGCCCCAGAAGCTTTGTTAACATTTTGATAATGAGTTATTTTATTCTGACATTATTTAGAATAGTGGCTTTCAAATTCTTTTTAAGGCATCTAACCCTTAGTTTAATAAGACGGTTTGCCTGTCTTTTTGTTCAGAAGCCTTTTGCAGAATCTTATCATAATCTGGCCACTGCAGCCCTTGTGGGTTGTGGTTGGGACCGGAGGGCTGGAGGCCCTTTTGGCTAAGCAGTTCCCTCCTCCCAGCTGCTGCAGGGTCCCACAGGAAATTCAGGCTTTCGCAGAGCAGTCTACAAACCTGTGATTTAGATTGTGTCTCTAGCTCATCTATCTCTTTCTCGCAGGTTGGCAAGAATGTTGATAAGTGGCTGTGGATGCTCGGTGCCCATCGTATGATGACTCGAGGGGAAGGTGACTGCAGTGTGGTTAAGAGCAAACACGGCAGCATTGAAGCTGATTTCAGAGCTTGGAAGACCAAGTTTGTCTTTCAGCTCCAGGTGCTTCTCAAAGGAGAGAAGAAGTCCTGTGACGGCAATTGCAAGAAAGGCAAATGCGAATCTAATCAGCATGGCTCAGAGGAGGTGGAGCCAGGGTCTCCTACCCAGGACGGATTGCGGCAGAGAGACGCTGAGGTGTGTAGCCTGTGTGCTCTTGTCTCTCTGCTTTTCTTCTGTGTTTGGAGACGCTGTACCTTAACCTGTGCCCTGAGAAACTATTTCATTGGTTTCTTGTTAGAAGGAAGACCTGAAACTCATGGAGGGGGTTGTTTTAGAGAGTGCAGCCTTGGGAGCATGTTGTGCTGGATGCTCTCCTGCATCTCTTCTGTAATCACTGCATTGCTAGAGTCACGCAGATTTCTACCACGATTTCCAGGTTAGGAAACAGAGGCCTGGAGACGTTAAATTTGTCTCTGGCTGAGCTCATAAAAGGAGGGCTACAAACCATGTAGCCCTCCTTGCCGCTCTTATTTAATGACTATTAATCACTCTAACAAGTTAGCCTTTAAAGGCTGCAAGGCATCCTAGATTCATTTCTTTCATCCTCACATTCTAAAAACATGTCTTTCTCCAGATGCCCTGGAGTTCCTTTGAAGCTCTTGTTATCAGGCCGTATCACAGCCGTGTGCCTTGGCTACCTGGTCACTTGTTTCATTCAGGAACAATTTACATTCTGACTCTCCGCCCTTATTCCTGTCATTAGTCTTTGTGGCTAGGCGTCCATGTTGTTGTTTTATCTCACACCCTGGCTTTGCCAGTTTCCTGGGCTTTAAACCTCCAGGAACCATTTTATTCTCTGACTGTGGCCTCTCACTTCCATGGTCGCCTCTGAAATTTCATGTTCTTGTGACCCAGACTCTGACCTCTTTCTGGTGCTTCCACTTTAAAATTCTTTTGATCCTCTACGGATAGTGGAGGCTGCCTACTTCACACTTCCATCCTTACGTGGTTTAGATTTTGTACTCATTCATCTATAAACATCTTCGATTGCCTTGCCTTCCACTCCATTTTACAACCCAGTTGGCTGAACTCCAAGCCAGGTTGAAACCTGCCATCTGCCTTCTGCATTGCTGGCTGCTTGCTGTTTGACCACAGTTTTATGACCACAGATTCAATTATGAATTCAGAACTTACCAGCAGTCTCCAACATTCTCTTGTAAGTTCCCTTTCTCTCCAGGATGACTGTTTAATACTCTCTTTCTCCCTGCCCCGTTCTCCAGCTCTCAAATGAAACCATCTGGGAAGAATTCTCTTACAGCCCCTGCCCCATCTGCAAACCTTCGCGTCTTTTCTGCCCCAGAAGACAAGAGTCTGGTTCTGTCAAAGACCACTTTCTGTGCCTGCTCTGGAAGCAAGGACTTTGGTTCCTTTGCTTACCGCATGTCACTTCTGCCTTGTTAATCTTTCCTCCCTTCTAGATGCTTCCCAGAAATATATTAACATGCTCTGGAATCATCTGTATTTAAACAACACAAAAAGCAAGTAAAAACCAAATCTTCCTTTGTTCTGTCTTTCAGCTGTTGTTTCATTTTTTGTTTTCTTTTTCTAGCTAGTCTTTTTGCTTGCATTTGCTTATTTTTCTCTCCAATTTGCTTTTCATGTTAAACAAGACTTTTTAAAATACTGAGGTAAAATTCATATAAATATAGTCCAATTTTACTTAAAACATTCACAATTTTGTGCGACCATTACCTATGTCAAGTTCCAGTTCCTTTTCATCGTCTCAGAAGAGAACCATGAAGCAGTCACTCTCCCGCTTTCCCCGGTCCTGACAGCCTCCAGTTTGCTTCCTGTCTCTATGGAGGTACCATTCAGGATATTTCACACAAATGGAATCGTACCTGGTTTTGTCTGCCTTCTTTAAGCATAAAGTTTTGGAGAGGTCATCCACGTTGTACATGTGTTGGTACTTTGTTCCTTTTTATGGCTGAATAATACTCCATGGTGTGGATATATCACTTTTTGTTGATCCATTTGTATGTCGATGGACATTTTAGTTATTTCTGCCTTTTGGCTGTTGTGAATAGTGCTGCTCTGACATTCATGTACAGGCATTTGTGTGAATAACTCTTCAGTTCTTTTGTGCGTATACCTAGGAGCGGAATTGCTGGGCCGTGCGGTGGTTCTTTGTTTAGTTTTTGGAGGAACCACTAGTTTTCTGCAGTGTCTGTACCATTTTACATTTCCAGCAGCAAAGTACAAGGCTTTAAATTTCTTCACTTCCTTGGCAGCACTTCTTATTTTCCTTTTTTTTTTTAAAAATTATTACGGTCATCCTAGTGAGTATGAAGTAGGGTCTCCTTGTCATTTTTATTTGCAGTTACCTCTAATGGCTTTTCGTATGTTTATTGCCAGTTGTATATCTTCTTTGGAGAAATGTCTGTTCAAGTTCTTTGCCATTTTTAATTGGGTTCTTTATCTCTTGGCTGTTAACTGCTAAGAGTTCTTTATTACATTTTAGATAGTAGACCTTTATCAAATATATTATTTTCCCCAATATAGGTTTTCTTTTCACTTTTTTGTCATGTCCTTTGGCGCACTAAAGTTTTAAATTTCTATGAAGTCTAATTTATCTGTATTCTTTTGTTGCTCACGTTGTTAGAGTAATGAAGGTAAATTCATTGCTAAATGCAAGGTAATGAAGATTTAATCCTGTGTTTTCCTCTAAGAATTTTATAGATTTATTTCTTATATTTAGGTCTTTGATCCATTGTAAGTTAGTTTCTGTGCATGGTGTGAGGTAAGGGTCCAATTTTATTCTTTGACATGTGTATGTCCAGTCGTCCCAGCACTGTTTGTCGAAGAAACTGTTCTTTTCCTATTGAATGTACTCAGCACCATTGTCAAAAGTCCATTGTCCATAGATGTGTGGATTTTCTGGATTCTAAATTCTATTTCAATGATCTATCGGTCTATCCTTGTGCCAGTACCACTGCAGATTTGTAGTTAAGTTTTGAAATCAGGAGTTCTCCAACTGTGTTCTTTTCTGATATTGTTTTGGCTATTTGGAATCTCTTGTAATTCCGTGTGAATCTGAGGAGTGGTTTTTCCATTTCTGCAAAACTCATCATTAGGATTTTGATAGGGCTTGCAGAGTCTGTGAATCACTTTGGATACTATTGTCATCTTAGCCATAAAGTCTTTCAACCTTGAACATGGGATGTCACCTTTTATTTAGGTGTTCTTGAATTTCAGCAATATTTTGAGTTTCCAGTGTCCAAGTATTTCACTCTTCGGTTAAATTTTTTCTTATTATTTCTTTACATGCTATTGAATTCTAATATGGTCAGAGAATATAGTTTGGATGATTTTTCTTTTAAAATTTGTTGAGACTTATTTGGGGCCTAACATATAGCCTGCCTTGGAGAGTATTCCGTGTGCAATTGAGAAGAATGTGTAATCAGTTTTTGGGGGGGATGTTCTGAATAAGTCAGTTAGATTTAATGGGATTATAGTGTTGTTGAAGTCCTGTGTTTCCTTATTGATCTATCCACTTGTTCTGTTTATTGAAAGTGGGATATTGAAGATTTCAACTGTTAATGTAGAACTTTTTCTTTCTTCAGTTCTATCATTTTTTTTGCTTCATATTTTCTTGGTCAAGTTAGGTGCATGCATGTTTATAATTGTTAAATCTTCTCGATATGTTAATGTCCTTTGTCTCATGTAACAATTTGGACTTAAACCCTATTTTATCTGATACTAGTATAGTTACACCTATTCTCTTTGGGTTACTACTTGCTTGGAATAGTTTTTTCTATTTTTTTTCCTGTTATGTTTCTTGTAGATAGCATAGAGTTGGTTCCTGTTTTTCTTTTTAAATTCATTTTACCTGTCTCCGCCTTTTTATTGGAGAGTTTAATTAATTTCATTTAAAATTACTGATAGGGATGTACTTTTGTTATTTTATTATGCTTTCTATATATCGTACATCTTTTCCTCAATTTCTTTGTTACTGCCACCTTTTGTGTTTTATTGATTTTTTTTCTGATATACCATTTTGATTCCTTTCTCGTTTCTGTTTCTGTACATTTTAAAGTTATTTTTCTGAATAGTAATTTCTTGTTTTCTGCAGGGGATTGGTTCCAGGACCTTCTGCAAAAACCAAAATCTGTGGATGCTGAAGTCTCTTATATAAAATGGTGTCGTATTTGCGTGTAACCTTTGCGCAGCCTCCTGTATACTTAAAATCCTCTCTAGATGACTTATAATACCTAATACAATGTAAATTCTACGTAAATAGTTTACATACTGTTTAGGGAATAATTACAGGAAAAAAAAGTCCGTACATATTTAGTATAGATGAACCACCGTAGGCCTAACTACATGTCAGCAACAATGTAACATTATTTTTCAAATATTTTTGATCCATGGATGTGGAACCTGTAGATGCAGAGGACTGTTGTTACCCTAGGGATTGCCATTAACCTCTTTGGCTTACAGTACTCCGTTTGGATTAGTACCACCTTAGTAAACAAAAACTGCTCCTAGTCAGCTCTGACTCTTTCCCTCTAGGTTGTTATTACCAATTTCAGCTTTATACACTGTGTGATCATTAGCATGGATTTACAGTGAACTGTCTTATGTACTTGTCTTTGAAGTCATATAGACAAAAAGAGAAGTTACAAACCCAAAATGTAATAATGCTGGGTTTTGTATTTACCTATGCAGCTACCTTTATCACTGTTTTATCTTCGTGTAGCTTTGAGTCATTATCAGGCGATCATTCCTCTCATGCAGGTCTTCTGTAAATGAACTTTTTCAGTTTCGTTTATCTGAAAATACCTCCATTTCTCTTACAGTTTTGAAGGATGGATTTACTGGATATAGAATCCTTGGTTTACAGGTTTCTTTTTTTTCTTTCAGTGGTTTAAATATGCCTTTCCTCTGCCTTCTGGCCTCTTGAGGTTCCTGATGAGAAATTGGCTATTAACCTTAACTTTTCTGAGGACCCCCTTGTATGTCAAGAGTTGCTTCTCTCTTTATTACTGTCTTGACAGTTTAATTATAATATGTCTCAGTTTGGTCCTCTGAGTTTAATCTTCAAGTTTATTGAAATTCTTGAATGTGTTGACTCATGTATTTTTATCAAATTTGGGAAGTGTTCAGTCAGTGTTTCTTCAAATATTATTTCTGCTCCTTTTCTTCTGTCCTTCTGAGACTCTCCTTTTGTATTTGGTGGTACATTTGAAGGTGTCCTGTAAGTCTTTTAGGCTCTGTTTGTCTTTCAAACTGGCTAATTTCAACGGATCTGTCCTTATGTTTGCTAATGTTTTTGCTGTCACAATCTGGTATTGAAACCCTCCAGTGAAAATTTCAGTTTAGTTATTAAGCTTTTCAGCTCAAGAACTTATGTTTCCTTTTTATAATTTTTATCTCTGTGTTGATATTCCCTATTTGTCAAGACATGGTTACCTTCAGCTCTTTGTCCATGGTTTTCTTTAGCTCTCTGAGCATATCTGAGACAGTCAGCTTAGTCTTCACTAGTAAGTCCAACGTGTGTGTTTCCTCAGGGGCGGTCTCTGTTAACTTCTCCTGAGTAGGCCACTGTTTTGTTTCTCTGCGTGCTTCCTGGTGGTTTTTTTTTCTTTAAAAGCTGCACATTTTTAATCATATATTAACTCTGAAAATCAGATTTCCCCCCATTTTCAGAGTTTATTTTTATAGTTTGCTGTGAGTTGTAATTGTTCATTTAGTAACCTTTTAAAACTTTTTGTGGACTGTATCTGTTGTCATGCGTGTTTCTGAAGTCTGTTTATTTAGCTTGTGTTCATTCAGGTAGAATTTTGACGTACCTTTTAAAAGTTTTCTTAAAATGCGTTTTAACAAGGCTTTTCTTTTTCCTAATTCATTGTTTACTTGGTTGTTATAAACCTGTGACTAGTTCCCGGAATTCTGACAAAGTTGAATTAGTTGTTTTTTTCCTTAACTTTTAAGTGTTTTTGTGGGGGAAATAGGCCCTCGGAGTTACCTACTCTTCCATTTTTGCTGGTACCACCATTATCCTTAACATTCAAGGATTTTTAACTTAAAAAGTTAAGTTAAAACATTTTTAGAATTAAAAGGACGTTTAAAATCACAAAAAGTACTTCTAGGCTTATAATTAAAAATTGCACTGCCTTGCCTCATTCTGTCTAGTTCTTATTTCCCCAACCCAACCACTTTTCATTCTTTTAGCTTTTTCATAGGCCATTTACCCCTATACCTCTAATAATACCTCTATACTGCTATTTCTTGATTTTTTTGTAAAATTTGAAAATCACACACACACAGAGTTCCCTTTCATTTTCTTACATACTTGTATCATACTTTTTGCTTAAACCATTAATCATTGTTTCATTATTGTGATTGTATATATATATTCACATCTATCAATTATATTACTATATTTTCATTCTTGTGCATTTATGTTCCTTAGTGCTGTATCTGCTTTGATTTTTCTATAATCATCACTACTTCATTATAAAACTCTTAATAGAATCGAAAATTGTTTTCAATATTGTGTAGTTTTTATTGATTTCTTGGAGGCACTCCTGAGCTGTCTGCCCTACACTGGTGTGTCTGCCCTCCAGGCCTCGGTGCAGCTGAAGTCCGTGTCTTCCCTCCACTGTGACGTACAGCTTTGCTTTCACCAGCTTCCTGGGTGGGATTCTGGAACCTGGTACTTCATATCTTCTTATTGCTTGATTGACTCTTGTTTTTTGGAGCACATTCTCTGAGAAAGGGTGTTTGGATGTGAATTTTCAGATTCATCATACCTGCATGTCTTTACCCTACCTTCACAGTTGCTTAATGCTTCAGCTGAGTATAGAATTCTAGGTGGCAGTAACTTTTCTTTCAGAAATCGAATGCATTGATCCATTGGCTTTTAGTTAAGTGTTGCTTTTGGGAGCCCCAGTTTACTTTGGTTCTGAATTTTTATTATATAATTCTCCACTCCTCCCACAAACCTTCAGACTTCCAAATATAGTCCCTCTAACCATATTTTACTCAGCTCTTTCACCCAATTTTTTTTTTTTACCTATCTTTCTCACTTTCATCTCTTGAACAGGGTATTTTTTTGTAGTTTATCTTCACACCACGGATGCAGCCTGTGGGGTAGCAGCTTCGACTCTTCTCTTCTGTGTAAGACTCTCCCCCTAGTATCTTCCACTTGGCTTTACCTGCTCTTCTCTTGTCCCGTACAGCTGTCAGAATAGGTTCTCCAGAGTTCAACAGATACTTTTAGCTCCATTTCTAACTTACCTCTAAAGATTCTATTTGTAGTTTATACCTATTCTCATTTGAGTCCTTACATTTTTGCCAAACCAGTGATACATATGTATTAAGCCCTGGCTGGTGTAGCTCAGTGGATTGAGCGTGGGCCTGGGAACCAGAGGATTGTGGTTCGATTCTCAATCAGGGCACATGCCTGGGTTGCAGGCCGGTTCCCAGCTGGGGACACATGAGAGGTAACCATACAGTGATGTTTCTCTCCCTCTGTTCTTCCCTTCCCCTCTAAAGATAAATAAATAAAATCTTTAAAAAAAAGAAGAGACAATTAAAAAGAAAGATTATGCATTAAAAATATTACTGAGTTTTATTTATCTTCTACAAGAGAGTTGTTTAATGTAATCTACCCAAGAGCTGGGAGCAGAAGTCCTGGTTAACTCTAACTCACTCTGTTTGGCTCTCTGCTCCACTGATGCTACCCTTCTCTAGGTCCAAAGGACTGCATATTGTCAAGCCTCTCGGATATTTCTCTGTCTTCATATTACTTGTCTTCTGAACAGTGCTGGATATTGCTGACTTCTTTATAGCACTCTCTTCACTTGACTTTCATGGCATCATTCTTATGGTTTTCTTTCTTTTTCACTTGTGATCTTTTTCCTTTATTAACCTTTACATGTTGGAATCGTTAAAGGTTTAGTGCTGGATTCTGTTCTTTGTTGGTACTTTCTTCCTGGATGATCTTGCATAGTTTTATGGCTTTACATACTCTCTAGATGCCGGTTATTCCTAGGTTTTTATTTTTAGGTCTAAAGTCTACCCTTAATTGTGTTCTTATATCCAGGGTCTGACACAGATAACATCCCTTTTTATTACAAAATCATAAGCATGTAATTCTGTAACAAAACAGTATAACACCATATGATATTTTAGGTGAAATGTTCGAATTAAAACTATAAATTATTACACCCATGTTATTACCCTACCAACCACTCAAGCAGGCATTATTTCTGCTGGACCCTGTATATAAGTGCCTCTTTAAAATTGTGGATGTTGAATGCATCTCATATTTCACAAATGCAAAATGGAGCTCCTCATTTCCACTTTCCCAGTCTGTTTCTCCCCAAGTCTTTCTTGTCTTAGTAAACACCACTACCAAGAAATCTAAGAGTCATGCTTGATTTCTTCCTTTTCTTCATTCCTGCACTAATTTCTCACTAAGTCTGGTTGGTTCTTTGTCTAAAAGAGTGGTCAGGAAACTATTTCTCTAAAGGTCCAGCTTGTAAATATTTTCAGCTTTGTGGGGCATGTGGTTTATGTTGCAACTATCAGTTCTGCCATTGTATCCAGAAAGTGGCCATAGATAATATGTAAATAATAATGGGCACCATCCGATTTGACCCCAGGCTAGTCGGATTTGGTTTGTGGGTGTATTTTGCTGATCTCTAGCCAAAGATATTTGATATTTATCCAGTGACCTCAGAACTGGGGAGGGGGTATTAGATGGTTTCCTACTTTGAACATTGTGTTTCTAAAGTTTCGATGTTCCAGGAGGAGGAGCCCTGTGAGAGTTCCAGTGGGGAGGAGTCTGGTACCGAGGACCACCAGAGTCGCACTTCTGTTGTTGATGTGGAGGACCTGGGCAAAATTATGAGTCATGTGAAGAAAGAAAAGGTACTGTAATTTTGGGAAATCATAAACTCGGATCCTGCAGTGGGTTAACATCTAGCACTCTGTATTGGTGTGTAGTCCATCTGAGCTCATCATTAGACAGTTTTATTTATTTGCCTCCTGTCTTGAGAGTTTTATGCTTTTTTGCTATTTTTATATGAGCATTGTGAAAGTCTTTCCTTTCAGCTCTGTGAAAATGAGCTTGTAGTAGGATAGGCAAATATTTTAGGACAAGAACTGAGGAAAGGCTAGATGGTAGGAGGGACTTAATTCATTTTGTAGCTGAAGGTGACAGCATGATAAGATTGATTCGTGTTAAGATTTCAAGTGGAACTCTTGTGTAATGTTGTTGCTTCCCTGTCTTCCGAACTGAGTGGTGTTGGGCTGAGGGCTGAGGGCAGCTGGCTGTGTAGGTATTGAGATCAGTGCGGGTGGAGACCCTAAGAATCTAGGAGATGTCAGGCTGAGTCGTCGTTGTTGCGGTGACTAAATGAGTGTGAGAGTGTAGGATTTTTGTGCAGATTCCAATGATCTAAAATTGAGATAACATACTATATACAGTTATATAAAGAGGTAAGGTCTCAATTTATGTGTGAGTTTTGGGAAATGAAAATATTCTAAACTAAAAATACATCAAGTGCATAAATAAGTCTTAGGAACAAAATAAATACAACTATGAAAAGTCCAAGAAAATCAATCATAAAATTAACGCAAACTCAAATGAAAAGATTCAGTAAGGTAGCAGGATATTATATGCTAACAAGTCAAACAGCTTTTGTATTTCCAAACAATAACCAGTTAGATGCTGTCATGGAAGAAAAGATCTCATTTACAATAGTCACATAAAGAATAAATAACTGTATAGAAAGGCATTAAAAAAGAAATACCCTAAATCTATGTGAAGAAAACATTAAAATATTTTTGAAAGATGTAACAGCGCCTTGGACAAATGGAAAGAAATCCTTGTTTTTAGATACGTGAACTCGGCATCGCAAACATGTCAGTACTTTTAAGTTGAAACATAAATTTGATGCAATCCAATAAAAAGTCCAGTAAAGTGTTTCTGGTTGATTCATGTGAAAAAATAAACATGCAAGGATAGCTAGGAAAACCTTGTGGCAAAAGTAGTAATGAGAGAGACTAGCTCTATCAGATATTCAATCTTACTACAAGGCATCATTAATTAAAACTGGTTCTGGCTTCTGATGAGACAGACAGGCCATTGTAACAGAATGAAATTCTAGGAGTAGACCCAACTGTATATGGGAATTTCACATATGATAAAGGTGGCATCTCTTTTCCCTAGTGTGAAAATACACTTTTAAGATAAATGATGTTGATACCTGGATAGCTAGTTGTGAAAAGATAAAACTAGCTCTGTCCTTCACACGTACGTCAGAATAAACTCCAATTAGGGTCACAGATCTACATGTTGAAAAAATATGTAAATAACACATTTAGATGAATTATTTTATAACTCAGAGAAAGGTTTTTTTCTATGATTCAAAATCTAGAAGCAAATAAAAGATTGAATTTATCCATGTTTTTTAAATAAAGATTTACATGGCTATAAGCAAAACCAAAAGACAAGTGATAAAGTGAGGAAAAATATTTGCCCCTTATAAAGAAGGGGTTAAATTTTCTACTACACAAAGCACTCTTAAAAATTGAATAATACGAAGAAAGACCTAGAACCTACTAGAAAAAATGGCAAAACACATGAATTGGTAAGTATCAGGAAAAGCTCTACAAGTAGACTAAACATATGAGAAAAGTGCTCAAATGAAAACTACAGTGACATGTTTCTCACCTGTCAAAACAACAAAAATTCGAAAATCGGGCAGTATGCAAGTGGTGCAGCTCTGGGGACATGGGCACTCACACCTTGCTGAGGGAGTCCAGAATGGCGGAGCCTGTGTGGAGGGCTCTTCAGTAGTCTTGACCAAATTTACATGCATGTGCCCTGCATCCAGCAGGCCCACGTGATAATCTCCAGCAGGCCTTGGAGATAAATCTTCACAAATACAAAACTACATCTGCACAAGATTATGTCTCACAGCATATGTAGCAAGCAACTCTCAGATACAGGTTGGAGAAAACCATAATATATCCATAAAATATAATATTGTGCAGCTGTGAAAAATAATAAGGTATACTCATATACATTAATGTAATTTCTAGGTAGTGTTGGGTTTGATTTGGAAGATGACATGAAGTTAAGATTTTTAAAAAATGTATGTTATTGTCATATCATACTTACAAGTTTGTAACTTAAGTATATGAGTATATAAATGATATTTTGTAGCTGTGTTCGTGGAAAGGATCTTTCATGTTCTCACACCAACTAACAACCAGTTCAATTTCTGGACTAATTTCAGTTCAATTACAGGTCACTACAGTGACCTGTCGTCCAGTTCCATTCTGACACTAACCACCAGGAGTTAGCATCAGACTCCACAGGTTTAGGGCATAGTTCTGCACAAGAATGCCCCCACTTCAAAATGCTGTAAGTCTTGGGGGCCACCTGTACTTCTTTTGTTATCAATTTGGGGGCTCTTGACCCCCTGAGGTTAGATGATTTGCTAGAATGACTCAGAATTCACTGAAAGCACTGTACTTGTGATTATACTTGTATTATAAGGAATACAAATTGGAAACAACCAAATGGGAAAACACTCTTAGGGCAAGTTCTGGTAGTGGAGGGGTGGGGAAGAGATCCAGAGTTTTTGTGCCCTCTCCTCATGGAATCTGGGCCCTCTGACCGACCACATCAGTGTGCTCCCCACTCGGAAGCTCTACTGAATGCATCCAGAATTTTTATTCTGGGGCTTTATCATTTTGACAGGATTGAACACAATCTCCGACCGACCGCCCCTCCCTGGAGGTTCATAGGCCCAGAGTTGCATTTTGTGGTTGGTCTTTCTGGTGCCCCAGTCCCCACCTACCAGGGGCCACCTCATTAGCATAACAAAGACACTTCTGTCACTTAGGAAATGCCAACGTTTTTTGAAGCTCTTCGCCAGGATTCTTTATTAGTGTAGAAACAAAGCACTTGGGTCTTGTTTTCTAAATATCATTCCCCACTGACAGGACCAGGGCTCCTAGGAGAAATGGCTGGTTTCCGGTTTGGGGAAGGGAGAATAATAGATGGGCCTGGTACATCTTGTTGAACAACTAGGTCCTCAACGACTGATGGAGATATGCCAAAAGGACGTAGGAACCAGCATGAAGAGTTTCCCACAGGCCAAATTTGGGACAATTTGAACATTAAAAATGAGTGTAATGATTATATAATGAACACAATGGACTGTATTACATCAGGTTAAAAAAAACCAATCCTCCTGCTACACAAACAAAGGGGAAGCACAGGAGAAAGTCTTTGCAGAAAGTTTCCACATAGTGTACAAGCCACGATAGAATTGTCAAATCACCTGTTTGCAATCCCCAGTGTAATAACTGATATAAACAAGGATCGGGTGAAATGTCTTTGGGGAACATTCATTCACACAGTCTTAAAATACCATCCTTGCAACAACACCACTGAGACTTGCCAAAAAATAAATAGATGGTAGGAAAAAATACCCCACAGATTATTTACTAATTACAAATGGAAACATGTACCTTTATAAGTGGAGTGATTAGGTGACTCCTATTTCTACCAAAGAATAAATTTAGCATCATCATTTGCATTAAAACTTGACCTTATGCACCTCCTGATGTGATGTGTAGCAAGATGTATACAATATCATCTATGCAGTGTTGAGTCAAATGTTTTAACCTGAATCATCTTATGGGGAAATAAGCAGACAAATCCAAAATGTGGGACGGCCCATGAGACAACTGGCCAGGCTCTGTAAAGAGTCAATATCATAAACAATAGCAACAACAATAAAACGGAGGTGGAACTGTTCTAAGATTTAAAAAAGACTAACCCAATACATTGTATAAACTTTGACCTTGAATCAAAGAGAAAATGCCATTGTCTGCACATTTGAGGATATTTGAAATGAATTTTTATTAGGTAATATTGGATTTAATTTTTTTCTTCATTTTAATAATGGTATTATGGTTCTGTAGGATCATGTCTTTTTCAGATGAATAATGCAGTATTTTAAGGGTGGAATGCGGTGGTGTTTGCAATATACTTTCAAATGCTTCAGCGAAATTTGATTTACACACATACACAGGTGCATTATATGTGTATGTGTGTGCACTGATGGATGGATAGAGGGGTGATGAGCAAGCAAAAGTGGTGAATCCAGGTGAAGGGAATATGGGTCTTTATTGTGCATTTCAAGTTTTCATAGGGTTTCCAAATAAAAAGTGTGAGGGGAACTACTTTCCCTTATGCCCCCCAAACAAAACAAAAACACTAATGTCAACTGAATTATGAACTTTTAAAGATACTGCCATTTGAGAATAACTTCTATTTTTTGATAGGACTAGTTGGTGAATGAATAGTTTTGCATTATATAAGGTCTTGAGTATGTATTCCTTGCATATAACGTGAGGGCCCTCTAATTTTACTTGGGGTGGCCTCATACTATAACACATGGTAATTTAAGGGAATAAATTGAATATGTATTTAACGTTGCCTACTTGTTTTTTACTATAAATAAACATACCTATAATAATGGAAATTTAGAAAAGAGAGGACAAAAACCTACCAGTAATTCTATCCCCCAGAAAAATCACTAGTAGTATATGGAATATTTATTTAAATTTTGTTTTATATACATCTAAATTTCTATTTTGTTATAAAAATGTTCATCATATTCTTGCATAGTCTTTATAACCTCATTTGAAAATATCACAGAAAAATCTTTTATTTTTTAAAGATTTTATTTATTTTTAGTCAGAGAGGAAAGGAGGGAGAGAGAGAAACATCAATGTGTGCGCTGTTGCCTCTCATGCGCCCCCTACTGGCGACCTGGCCCACAACCCAGGCACGTACCCTGACTGGGAATTGAACCAGCGAGTTTTCTGTTCACAGACTGGCACTCAATCCACTGAGCCATACAAGCCAGGGCTCTCACAGAAAATCTTTTAAAGGTAATGAATACTGAGATAGCTTGTGTTACAACAGGATTACTTTTGGAAGTTACAAAAGCTGCTTTATTTTGACTTTTTTTAACTGGCCCTTCCAACCTGCCCAGGCAGACTCTATGACTTTTCCGATCATTTTTGGAAATAAAGTATTATGGGTGCTTCAAAGTACAAAGTCCTAATTTGGCAGTAGAATGTATAGTCCTGTGTAATTCTAAGTAATACTAAATAAACTAAATTAAAGTTTCTAATTTAACTTATAAGTGAACTTTTCACCTATTTATTCTCTGGCCTATCTGCTAGCTTCCATTTTGGATCACTTTAGGAGTTGGAGAGTGGATGGGAGGTGTGCAGGAGAGATAGAAATTGGGAAATTACTACTCGGCACTGTCATGAGATGTCTGTGTGCACTCTCTCCTCATCAGGTGTTTAAAATGGACTCTTCCAGGCAGCCTTTCCATTGCTTCCCTGGAGACATTGTCCACGGCTGTCTCCCGACCTGATCCCTTGCAATGAGCAAGTGTACTTCTCATGGTTGCTCACTCCTTCTCTGAGCCCCGTATCTCCGGGTTCCCTCCTCTGAGGTCTGTTATCTGTTCTCTTCTCTAGTCAGCATTGGTCAGGCAACCCCAGCCCTGCTCCCGAAGGACCACTCCTGAGTTCTTAATTCAGGGAGGACAGGCTGGTTCCTACCTAGCAGCAGTTGCTTGCTTGTCAGTTAGTCCTCTGGCTGTCTGGATTCCTGGGCAGGAGTCATTCACACTGAGTTGCCAGAGTAACATAGCAGTTTCTTTGAGGGGCCTTTTTGGAACCTCTCCCCTGGGGCTTCAGGTAAGGGTCAGGTACCCACCCCCACAGCCTCTCTCCAGTTGAGGCCAAGAGTAGAACTCAAAATACCTCGCCAACATTCTCCAAAGAAATCTTTCAAAATCCTTTCCTGTTATCTCCATACTCTCTACCCTTTTATATCCTTGATGTGAATGAGGCATTTTTAAAGTTGTTAAACTGGTTCTTAGATGTTTTCTTTGAAAATTTATAACTTGATCTGACTTTTTCTTTGGAATTTTATTTAATTTAATGCCCTGCTTACATGTGCTTCAAAAATTCAAAGACTACAGTCCGTGTTTCTATTTTCCTCAGTCTACTTTTCACAGGTAATCAGAGTTTACAGCTTGGCAATAGTCTTACACATACTTTACTGACTTAAAAACACACCCATGTAGATAACCGGTTTTTCTTTCTTGTTCTTTTTTTGGCGACACAGATGGGATCATTTTGTAGAATGCCTTTTTTCATTTAAAATGACAATTCTGTGTTGTAGCTCTACCTAATTTATTTTAATATTTATGTAGCAATCCACAGTTATGTCCTGTAATTTATTTGACTCTAATTGATTAACATTTAGGTATTTTCTAATTTCCGTAATGAACATACTTGCTCATATGTATTTTTTTTTAAGATTTTATTTATTTATCTTTAGAGGGGAAGGGAAGGGGGAGGAAAACAAAACCTTTGGCCAGCTACACCAGCCAGGGCGCTCATATGTATTTTGTGGCTGGTATAAATTTATAAAATTGAAATTTCTAGATCAAAGGAAATTTTACAGTTCAATAAATATTTCAAAATTGCCCTGTAAAAAGTTGAAAATGTTTCCATTTTCTTCTTCCAACATAGGAAAGAGATGAGGATGCCTATTTGCCAACCCCACGGTGTTACCAGTCTTTTAAATCTTGCCAACCTGAAAAATAATAACCTGATTATAATTTACATTTAATTTTGATTGAGATTCAACACTTTTTTCCCCTTTTCTTTTTTCTCCCGTCAGCCAACTCTCTCTGTCTGCCTGGAGTTAGACAGACTACAGAGTCTGATGGCACAGTCCCCGAGACTGCTTTCACTTATGACACTAATGTGGGGGATTTCTAAAAATTATCCTCAGTTCGAGGATCTGCTAGAAGAAGTCACAGACCTGACTGAAAGCTGTTGTCTTCATGGTTGCAGTTTGCTGCTGGGAAAGGATACAGAGGTTTAGCCAAAGGAAGAGACAGGGAGCAGAGTCTGGAGAGCATTTATGTGTCGTCCTGAGGACATGTGACCATGCCAGCATTGGTGTGTGACAGTACACGTGGAGTTTTGCCAATCCAGGAAGCTCACCTGAGCTTCGGTGTTTTCGCTGGGGTTTCACTGGTTCGGCAGGACTGACTGACTGCCTGTATGGTTGCACTCAGTCTCCAGTCCTCCATCCCCGTTTTGGCCTGAGTCACCTGGTTAGTGTTCGCTGTCAAGTGCAGTCTGAGGGGCCCACCATGAATGCCGGAGTAGATACTTCTACAACTCAGGAAGTTACAAGGGTTACGGGGGTGTCCATCCTGCAGCCCATGGGCCGCATGCGGCTCAGGGTGGCTGTGAATGTGGCCCAACATAAAATTGTAAGTTTACTTAAAATATTATGAGATTTTCTTGTGATTATGTGTTGCAAGTATTTAACATGTGGCCCCAAATAACTCTTCTTCCAGTGTGGCCCAGGGATGCCAAAAGGTGGTACACCTGTGGTAGAGGTTACTTTCCAGGAACTGGGGACAAAGGCCAGACTTCTCTTTGGGCAAGACCAGATTCTTCACGACACACTGTCCTGTTTTCATTCTGTATTGAGTTGTTTGACTTCCATCGTAAAGCCCATAACCAGTAAATATTCTGATGAGCTATAATATCTAAAATTATTTTCTGAATTTAAAATTATTATCTATTCTCTTGTCATAGTAGTTTTTTATTTGTGTCCTGATACTTCTGTGTGTTGGTGTTGTTTCTGTTATTTTTAGTAGCTTTTGTATTTTAGAAACCATGGCAGAGGAGCTTTTAAAAATGACAGGTGTGTGGATGGAGGTCCCAGGCCTGACCCAGTTGGTTTCTAACTTGTTAATCTTAAGGGCACAGCTTAACTTCCCTCCTCTTAATCCTCTTTCCTGAGAAACGTGGGCTGCAGACTCTATGTTCCTTACAGAATTGACAGTTGTGTGAGTCAGATGAGACGTGTACAGGAAAGTGCATTGTATCTCTAAGAGCCTGACAGATGTCAAGATGAGAACTAGTTTGCTTAGACATTTTAAATTTGCCTGTACAGTTTGCTAGAGTTCATCATTTAGTCTGTTTCAGGTTTTCTGCTGTTATAATTAGCATTGGTCTAGACTGTTTTTACTTTTTAAAAGATGTATTTGTATTTTCTCAAATACCATGTGATTTCACTCATATGTGGAATCTAATGAACCAATTGAACTAACAAGGAAAACGGGGATAGACTGATAGATGGAGAACAGGTGATAGACAGTAGTTGGGGGTGGTGGAGGGTAGGGGGTGGAGAGATTGAGCAAAAAGGAAAAGGCCTCATGGACTCGGACAACAGTGGGGTGACTGCTGCGGGGAGGGGGTGTGAGGGGACTGAATGGTGATAGGAAAATACAGTACATATTAAATAAAAAACATATATTAGTGTTTTTAGGCTATATTTTCCCTAAGTCGATATACTAACTAGATCAAAATAAATATATAATTTTATGCCCTTTAATTTTTCAGTGGTAAAACAGGATAGATTTCAGTGCATGAGATAACCGATTTAGATAGATTTCTGGATTTTTTCACCAGATTAAGATACTTAAAGCTTTATATATAGTGGGTCAAGAATTTGGAATAATTTTTTCTCAACTCTGTTGAGGCTTGATTGATAAATACAGTCTAGGTTATACAGTGTGATTTGCGATAAGGTCATATGTTATGTGATGATTTGATACATGTATGCACTGTGAAATGGTTACCACAGGTTAACATATGCATCACCTCTATCATTCCTTTTTTTGGTGTGTGTTTCTGTACAACACTTAATATCTAATCTCAGCAAATTTCAAGTAACTATAAGAGTTCGGAATAATAGGTGGTTGCATTTTTTCTTTGCTCTTTTATCTTATGTCCATTAGAGGGCACTGGAGAAAAGCACTAATGAAAAAATTGGGCATCCATCTGAAGTATTGTTTGAAATGAAATGATTTTGGACTTTATTAATTTTAAGAAGTTGGTTTTATGATATTTCAGGTTTCCAATTAAAAAAATCTCATAAAACCATTCGATCTGGGGAAAAAACATTTTTTCCAACTTCAGTATGACAAGAAAATAAAACACCAGATTTTGTTTTGCATTATTGTTTGGTTATGGCAGAGTTTCCAAATACGTCTTGTTTTCATTTTATATTGGATGTAATATACTAATATACTCATGTACTATACTAATGTCAGTGATGGATGTTGACTACTTGGCTGTTCTTTTTCAAATTTTTTTGGCATTTTCTTCGGGGTTCATTCACACTTAGTCCCGAGCTGCTTTCTGCCTGATCATCATTATGCATCACACTAAATTGCCTGAGCTGTTACTGTAGAGGGAACTCTAGTACTTAAGAGCATTGGCTCTAGAGTTGGGCCAAAACACCGTTATAAGACCTCTTTTTGAATAACACTGACTTTAATGGAGTCACGCTATCTCAGCTTGTGTGTTTGTTGGCAAGTAATTTCATTCTCTGTGCTTCAGTTTTCTCATCTCTAAAGTGGGGGGTAATAACAGCAACTGCCTTCTGAAACCGTTGTGAAGATTGTCAACTGAAGATTGTCGGTACCAATTCAACAGTGACGAGAATCCTCAGTTTGGGGTATGGTGAAGAAGGAAACTTTATTCAATGCAAACAGCTCATTTGTGTTACCATAAAGCTGTGGAATAGCTCAGTGGTGTTACGGCTCACACCCCTGTTCTGAAACAGCACAGAGGTGGACAGCACCATGTGAGGCAGCCCCCTTGGGGGAGACCCGTCTCTGGCTAGACAGCTCTGCTCTGCGCCACTCTGGTCTGCTCTGCCTTAGTCTGGCCCTCTCTGGTCCCGTGAGATGTATTTGGTGTTACGGCTCCAGTGGGGAAACAGTAACTTTTGTGTGGAAAGGGAAAGTGTGCTTCTACAACCAAAGGGGAGCTGACTTATGTAGAGGGAAGGAGGGACTTTCCTGATTGCCCATAGTCCCTGATTGGTCTGTCCTTGTGCAAATAAGGGCTCCACATGCTCACAGTTTGATTGGCCGAAAAAGCAACGGCCTTATTGGTCAAAATGGAGCCGCTGTCATTGGTTGGTGATGATGCCTGTGGGGATACAGTAACATGTCACTGATTACACAGGGAAAGTCTGTCTTATTGGTTGAAATATGGTTCCAGGAACTCCTTTATAAGGGCTGGCTCAGGCCGCAGGAACACAGTGCAGGCAGGCAGGCAGCTCAGTGCAGACTTTCCCTTGAAGTTTGACTTCTGTGAGAGGCCCCTATTTAGAAACTGCTTCTCTGCTCTGCTTTTAACTTTGAGCCAGTTAGCCACCAGGAGTCCTTGATAGGTATCTTCTTTCTCGGTGTCCACAAGATTAAATAAGTTCATCTATCTAAAGCCTTTACTTTTTCACCTGCCACATAGTATGTACTTAATAACTATTAACTGTTATTGTATAAAAAGGTGTCTTCAGATGGGCTTTGTTTGGTTTGACTATACCACCATGGTGTCTGCCTCCCTGCCTTGGTAATGAGGTCTAAGACAGTAATTCTAAAGCTGAACAGAAATTGAAGGGTGGGAGCGATGTTCAAAAACAAGAGAGCTAGAGTTTGAAACACTGGGAAGCTGGGAGGACAGATACAGAGGGGGTGGTCCTCTAGGGAGCACAGCAGGTTTTGGGGAACTGTGAACAGCGTTTTGTATGTGTAGAGTTCAGAGGGGATGGAGATGTGCAGAGATGTGAAATAGGGAAGGCAAGGGCAGGATTCTGCACTTGATCCTAGCCAAAAGGCCGAGAAGTGATGGGGCAGGACCCTGGAGGCCTTTTCACGTGCTGTCACTGGGTGTGAGCTTTATTCTAATGGCCGTGGGAAACCAGGTGTTCACGTGATTGGGTAGGTTGAGTCGGTGGGGTGTGGGGAGGGAGGATGTTTCAGCGTGCAGGTCCAGAGTGTTAGCAGAAATCAGAGTGCACGTGGGGTTATCCCACTCAGCCCTCGCGATGGCCCTGATACCCATGCTGCCCTCATCTTCACTTCCCATCCCACAGGGTGTGGAACAGGCTGAGGAGCATGTTTGAAGTCAGGTGGCTGGAGAACAATGAGTCAGGAAGGGCCTGATGATTTTAGTTTGCTTATTTTCTGTTTCTCTCGTGTTATGATGATTTGTAAATGTAAAGGGGATTGCTATTTTTTTTCCTGCAGTAAGTAAATATTGCTAAGTACTCCCCACAGCGTGTTCTGGTTAAGCAGACAAACAGTGATATCAGTATCATCAGTATTGGAAATAAATGGTGAATGCTTGGTAATTACTCACTGGAGAAATATTTCCATTTACAAAAGGATTTCAGTGTGTCCAGTTTCTATGATAAAGTTGCAGAATACAGCAGGGGAGTAAAATGAAGCTAGTTCTCCTTTCATAATTATTTTTAGGGCTTCTAGTGTTTTAACTCTCACAGAAACAAAAGGTGACATCCTTTCAACTTCAAGAAACTGCCTGTAAATCAGCCTGCTCCCCGTGGCCTATAGTGAACTCCTTAATCGTGAACTTAAGAGTGAACTCCTTAAGTCAGGTTATACAAAATAGAATCACTGGGCCAGAGGAAACCATTTAAGAGCTCTTGACACACCCAGTCAAATTGCTTCAAAAAGTTCACAAAGCATCCTTAAAACCTAGCACACACAAAAAGCTTTGAGTCCTGTTGAAAATTGGTCATTTAAAAATTGAGCTCTGACAAGTGAGTGGTTTGTAGGGGATTCCTTTATTAGAGAGAGAGGAACCTGCCGACATGGGGTTAAATCGCAGCAGGTGGAGTTTTAATCAGACCCTCAGAAGACTCTGATGTTGAAAGTTGTGAGATCTCGACTGAGTTACTGAAAGAAGTGAGATCTGTTTTTCTAGAGCTAGAAGTAGCTGCCTGGTGGTTTTGAGTCATTTGTTTGTATACTGGCCAACGTTCACTCTGAATGCCCACCCTACACTAGCATGGTTCCAGGCTTAGACTGGCCGTACAGAAAAATGACCTGGAGATTTGGTATCCAGCATCTTCTGCGTGAATTGGTAAAGAGGGGCATTACCAGATGGTAAACAAGGATCAATAAAATAAACAGATTTAAACGAACAACTAGGAGCACTTCCCCCCCGCCCCCAGAAGAAATGTACACATGGTAATGAAAAGCTTGTTTGTTGTAAAACACCTTTTTGTCATCGTCCAACCACATGGCATTTTACCTTAAGATCTTTAACAAATCACCTTTTTGCCTTGTTTCTATTGTAGGCAGTTTTTGGGGTAGTACTGTGGTTTCAGGGATGACGGTATGAAAATGAGTTAGGTAATATTGTGTAATGTCTTTAAAAACAATTAGTACCACTTTTTGGTCCCATTATTACATAAGATCCATATAGCCTATTTTGTTTATAAAGAACTTTTCACTCACATATATTCGTATTCCCAAGTGCCTAGGAAGTTAGTTACCTTATAATCAGGTTTTCTTTTGCATGTTGGGAAACAGCAGCTTGAAGAGGGCAAGTGTTTTCTTTCCAGGCAAGTGTGGTGGGTTTGGGAGCTGGGGAAGGGGTATCAGTAGGGGTTGGAGACAGGCAGACTGTTTCGTTTGTTCGGCTGTTGCAGTTTTCCCTTAGAAGAAACCAGGGCTTCAGGCAAAAGCAGTGGCATTGCAGATGCGGAAAACATTGTGCTGCTGGGAATGAGAACCTTGTTAAATTGGTGTACAGGAGAGAGAGGAGTGAAGGAAGGTTGACCAATTCTGGGTTCTTTATTTATTTCTGCTTAGGCTGTGTAACAGCTATAAAAAAAATAACAATTCCTAGGTTCTAGTACTTGTTATATTGTTTTATTGTTATGATCTAGGCAAACAGTGAACAATGTCTGCTGATAGGAGATTGGAATTAGAATTTGAATGGTGCTTTGACTTCCTTTGGGAGTGTTATGAACCGTTGTATTTCTTTTCAGAAATGAAGTTGCTGCTGCATGGGGAAGATAGGACTCAACTCCACAGAGGCAAAGAGTGATAAATGTTGTTTTTCATGAATGTTCAAGACTTTTAATCATAGCCTCTGATCTCTTTCTGTATTAACTTTGTGTCTGAATTATTGATTCTGGAGTAGCTGCACTCACATTTTATAATAGATAATTTCTGTAGTGCTGGGACACGGACTGTGTTCCATCGCCATTCTTTTAAGAGTATATTAATTTCATAGAGGTCAGAAGGGTTTTTTGTTTTTTCCTTTTTTTGCTACAAGAGGGAGTCCGTAGAGCTCTGAGCACAGTGACCAGAGGCCAGTGTCATGGGCTGGGTCCAGTGTTTGGTGTATGTGGCCTTTGTGGTAAGCAAGTCAGCTGGTGACGTTTTGTGGTGACAGTGGCTTTCCAGAGTGAATGCTGCCACCTCCTTTCATTACTTGCATCATTAATAGGGACTTACAGTAACTTGCTGTGGAATTATTTCAGAGACATTTAAGTGCAGTCAAGGTCAAGGTTGGTTTCATTTTGCTCCACCACAAGACTTCCTTTACAGCTCACTTCTTTGATTTTAGGTCTGAAATAGACTTCAAAAAAAAGCAAAGGATTCTTTTTTAAAAAAAATCTTAAAATAATAACCGGATCCTTTTAATTTATTAAAAATGCCCAGCATCAAACATTACTTTTGTGATAGAGAAGAACAAATGATTGATGTTTGTTTGTACGTTCAGTTCCATCTGAAAATGTTCAGTTGAGAACTCTGCTAACAGAAGCTAAATTGTTCATTAACTTTGCATTTTGATTATATTCAGTAGTCCAGAATGCTGACCTTTAGGACAGATCAGACTAACTTGGTTTGTTTATCATTTGGTACATTTGACTCTTGAAAGTGCTTCTTTTTCATTTTTATTATATATTTTTTCCATTACCATTTAGTCGCCTTAGACCCTCTCCCCTCAGCAATCACCACACTAAAGTGCTTTTTCATGGACGTCCTATTTCAGAGCAAGCTGCTAAAATAACAGAGGAGGTAGAGAAAAAGTTAACTCTGAATTTAATCAGTTTACCTTTCTCGGTTTAAAAAACATTTAATCTGCTTTACATATTATGTATAGAGAACACTGAATGTTCACAAAAGTAGACAGAAGGACACCGTGAATCCCTATCACCTGTTGCCTGGCTTCAAACTCGAACCGTCCTCTCTTCTGTATTAGTTTGATGCGGATCGCAGACATCATGTCATCCGTGAGGTGTTTCCGTTTTTAGGCTGAGAGGGTGCTGCTGTGAGTCTGTTCGTGGGTTCCCTGGGGGTTGGACCTTGGAAACGGGCAGGCACTGAGGGTGGTCTAGGGCTTAGTGGTAGGGCTGCTGCTGACGCGAGTTGGTTTGAATTTCTGTAGCTCTTAGGTCTGTTGAGTGATTTCTTTAAAGTGTAGCACAGGCTTTGTGGGTTGTTTAGAAAATAGTGATTAGCCCTCCACCATCTTTCAACAAGGCATTGAGATAATTTTTAAAAAGATATATACACATAATAGGATTCAGAAAGAGGAAGAAATCAGTGCAAAGGGTGGATGAGGGTCATTTTATAATCTGAAGCCATTTACAGAAACTACAAGAGAGGCATGATGCAAGACCTTACACAATGATTGGAGGTATACTGCGGAATTTTCTAGTGGTCAGAGTCAGAAGGAAACACAATCAGTTTTATCCTTCAGATTTCTTTCTGTCACTGAAGACAAATTTTCCTCATGGGATCTTCTAAAAGAAGCCAATGGGGCAGCCTCTGTAGGTGGCAGAGTGACTTGGTTGCCGGGCAGATGTTTGGGCAGCCCAGAGTGCTCTTTTGACTCGTGTTTGGGGTTTGCAGAGGCAATAACCTGTAACAGCTGTAATTTACTGAATTCTGTTACGTATCAGGCACTGTGCCAGGTGATTTCGTTTTATTTAATCTTCACTACATTCCTGCTCCATAGATACAACGTTTCCCATTTTTCAGGTGAGGAAATTGAAACTCAGAGAAATAAGTTGCTGAAGTTAAGTTACGCAGCGGTTTGTTTCAGTGTACTGAAATATTTGACACATAGACACATGATTATTAATATAAGTTTTGTGGGTGTATGTATTTGAGTATGTAGTTACCTTTTTGGGGAAAAAAAAGACTGGCTTGTCTTTATAAAGATCATTGACTGGGAATGTGATCACTTCAGAGAGAACAGGGTTGTGGGCCATGGTTCACAATGAAGCTTTTTATCCACGCTGCCTGTTCTGATTGTTGTGCTGTTATTTCCATTGCACATTGCCATTTCTGGCTTTCATTCTTCTTGTTTTAATACAGAGAGAAAAGGAGCAGCAGGAAGAGAAAACTGGTTTGTTCAGGAACACGGTGAAGAATGAAGCCAGTGAAAGAAGAGCTATGATAACTCCTGCTCTCCGAGAAGCCCTTACTAAACAAGGTGAGAAACCCCTTGAGAATTGTTATAATGCTACACCCTTAAGCATTCTAAATTGATACCTAAAAGCAGAAGCATAAAATAAAGATTGCCAAGGGGAAGGTAGGTAATGAAGCCCTTCTGCTGCTCAGCATTTGTGTTACTGTGTCAGTGTAGCCGTCTCAGGAGTCACTGTCATATGTCTGTGACGCACTTGTGTGTTGGCTGCCTGGGCCAGCAAAGTCCTCTTTGCTTGGTTTATTGGGACGTTAGCATCTGTGTGGCTCAGGTAGGCAGACAGAAAATGCCATCACTGGCTTCTTTACTGATCACTGTTTATTAAGGGAAAATTATTACATACAGAAAAAAATATTGATTTAACTCTGGGCTAATTAGAAATGTTTTATCTAGAAGTATGTCTGAATTTTCATGGTCATTCCTTATTAAGGAGACTGTTGTTGAACATACACATAATACTGGTTTTCTATAGAAGAGAGAATTGGGAGACAACAGACTTACTTCTCTCCCTCCCTCTTTCTGTTTTTATTGAGGACCTTTTATGTGACAGTTATGGCAATGCAGAGAAACATAATGCAGTATTTCCTTCAAGAAACCATTGTTAGCCTGTTAGAGACAGATAATATTACAGATTATATATATGTAATATGTATTGTATAAATATTATAGATATAAATATTGTGCACATAATATATATAAATTCTGTCTTTTAATTCAGATATATAGACTGTTTAAAATAAATTTTAAAATCATTCCATTTTATGTCCTTTGTTGGATTATTAGACGTTGCACTGCTTTGCTGTTTCGTGGCTGTTTGAGGTTCATACCACGTCTCCTGTCATTTCATAGAATGCCTTTGTGTGGTGGTGTACCACTTCATGTGCAGTGAGCAGCCTTCAATAGTGTTCTTCTTTTTCCTCCTTCTCAACCTCTGTGCACTTGTTATCATACCTTCCCTCTTTACATAAATTTTAATCCCTAAACTATATTGTTACTATTTGTTTTGGTTTAGTCAATTATTTACTAAATATTTAAATAATTAGAAACAGTTTGTATTGACTACTGCAGCTCTTCATTCCTTTGTGTAGATCTGAGTTCTCTCTGATAACGTTTTCTTCTTCCTGAAGGACTTATGTTAGCATTTCTTACGGTGTGCATTTGCTGGTGATGAATTGTGTCAGCTTTTGTATATCTCAAAAAGGCTTTACTTTGCCTTCATTTTTGGAGGATATTTTGATAGACCTCAAATTGGAGGTTGGCGACTCACTGTCATGTCGTCCCACTGTTTGTTCACATTGCTTCTGTTGAGAGCTCTGTAGCCGTCTTTTGTTCGAACCTGTGAATGTAATTTTCTTCACTCCCTGGCTACTTGGAACATTTTCTCCAAAGTACTGATTTTGAGCAATCTCATTGTAATGTGTCTCAGTGTAGTTTTCTTCATGTTTCTTTTACCTGGGATTTCTTGAACTTCTTGGTTCTGTGGATTTACAGGCTTAGTCAGATTGGGACACATTCTGTCCATTATTTCTTCAAATATTTTTCTGTCACCTCTTTTCTCTCCTCTTCTTTGGGAATTCCGATTACATGTATCATAGGCTACTTGAAATTGACCCAGAACTCACTGATGCTTGTTAGGTCTTTTAAAATTCTTTTTTTCCTGTCCTACTTTCCATTTTTGGATAGTTCCCATTGCTGTGTCTGCAAATATAATTTAGTAATCATTTCTCCCCTAATTTTTAATCTATCAATTCTATCTAGTAGTATACATTTTAGCTTAGACATTGTAGTTTTCATTTCTAGAAGGTCATTTTAGGTCTTTTTATATCTTTCATGTTTCTATGTAATTTTTCGAACCTAGGGAACACAGTCATAACTTTTAATGTTCTGATCTGCTGACACGTGGGTCATTTCTGGGTCCCTTTTGGTTGCTAGGTTGTTTTCCTCATTATTGGTCATGTGTTCCTATCTGTGTACCTGCTGGTAATCTCTGATTGGATGGCAGATCTAATTTTACCATATCGGGTGCTAGATAGTTTTGAATTTCCATATGCATTCTTGAGCTTTGTTCTGGGAGCAAGAAAAGTTTCCTGGAAATAATTTCCAGCCTTTTGATCTTTTATGACTTATTAGGTGAGATCAGACACAGCTTTGTACATAGCTACCGTAATTATTTCCCCCTATTGAGGCAAAACACTCCTGTGTACTCTGCCCAGTACCTTGTGAATCTTGAGGTTTCCTGGCCGGCTGGCAGGAACAGGCACAGCTCCCAGCTGACCGCGAGCACCAGTCATACCTCTAATCCTGTCAGTACGGTTTGTTCCCACTCATGGATAGTTTTCTTTCACGTGTGCACTAAGCAGTACACAGGCAAATACTTGTAAGGTTCCCCTGCAGACCCTCGACTTCAGTCTCTGTGTAGCTTTTATCTCTCAGGTACTCAACCCTGCACACTCGAGCCATGTGGGCTCTTCATGCTCTCACTGCCAGGTCCTCAGCTAAGGGAGAACACTGAGCTGTCAGTTGCCTCCTGCTGCAGGGCCTGGAAACTTTTAAGTCAGGAAGACTGGGTAATGGTAGGGTTTGCTTTCTGTGGTTCCCATCTCTCTGAGATCGCCATTCTTTGTTGCCTGTGTGTCTTATCTTGAAAACCGTTGTTTTATATATTTTGTCCATTATTTTGGTGTTTCTGTTGGGAGAGGAAACCATCTGTTACTCCAACTTGTTTAGAAGCAGAATACTGTACTATGATTTTCAACGACTGCATAACGTTGGCTTATCTCGGTGTGGTCAGCCACAGGTTTCTCCATTCTGTACTGTGCAGTGTTTTCATACCTGTCTAAATGCAAAATTTTGTAGAACCCTATGTATCTTGAGAGAGAATGATATAAAGAACTAATATTATTATATAATATAATGTAATTGTGTGGTTTCTGTAATAGTGATATGAATAACACATAATGTAGTAGTCCAAAAAAACTAGACTTTTGTCTGGGAATCTTTTAAATGTTTATTCTCTGTCTGAGATTAGGTATTCAGTTGGACTCAGTTTCATCTTCAATTAGATAAGCACTGCTTTGTTTATTTGTATTCAGGATGTTGACGTAAATGTGGAGGAGGATAAAAGACAGAGCTCTGTAATGTTGTCACTAGAGACTTATCATCCAAAGTGACGTTGTCCCATTAATCATCACACTGTGAACGTGGATGTTTAAGCAGCCACCGATCCACTTATGCTGTCCTCCAGATGGTGTGTCTCCATTTGCTTTATTTGTCTACAAGTCAAGAGTCTTTTTGTGCAAGGAACTCATGCTAATTATGGCTTATTACTTGAAGCCTGATGGGAAGCTTTATTAGACGTTTCTGGAATCAGAATGTCCTTCTTGTTGTCTCTATTAGTTTGCTATAAAAGGGAATATGATTACTTTGGAATGGTTTTGCCATGCTTTTCAAGTCTTATATGGCTCAAAATTCTAAATGGTAGGTTATAGAGTGGTGCTGAGAATTCATGTGAAGTTGTAGGTCCTAGAATTTGATTTTTCCACTTCTGGGGGGGCAATATTTCTTCATTTTAACCCTCTTTCTTTATTGCCCCTCTGATTCTTCATTTGAAATATATTAACCCAGCATACAGCTATTACTTAATGGCCCAGCATACAGTTTATTTTTATAAATGTTTCTTGCATCTTTGAAAAGCATTTTGGTAGCTGTTGAGTGCAGTGCTGTGTGTCCTTGTGACTTAGTTCACTCTGTAGACCTTAGAGCTCTACTGACTGGTCTGTGAGATCTTTTCAATACTGAGAGTTGTTAAAATCTCTCCCTATGATCTCAGGTTAGCCTGTTGTCTCTATGTATTGTTAAGTGTGTATTATTAGGTACGTACACATTTTAAATAGTTTTGTCATCCTAGTGAATTAAACTTTTAATGTTTTCTGCCTCTGGATTGTTGTCTATCATTATTTAAGCAAAGAAAAATGATTTTGCTTGTTTTATAATCACTGTTTGATATGAGGCCTTAAATCAATTCAATTTTGTGTTCTCTGTTTTTCCATTTAGGTTATCAGTTGATCGGGAGCCATTCTGGGGTGAAGCTTTGCAGGTGGACAAAGGTATTTGTTTTTTGCATTTTTTGTGTGGCTATTATATGCAGTCAATGTTACCATTTTAAAGGTATAATTTACATTTAATAAAAATGTAATGATTTTAAATGAATTTGTTAAATGAGTTCAGCAAATTTTTGTGGATGTGACAAACTTGTATCTGCTACTCCAATTAAGATGCAGACCACTTTCCTCACTCCATGAGTGTACTTGTTTTGCCAGTTGGAAATTGTGTTGTTTCAGAGGCCCAAGGAAAGCATTCCAGGGACCCATGTATGGGCGGTTGTGGCGTAGTAAGATTTACTTTGGGTGAAAATAGAGGGTAACATTCAGGTTCCCCGTATCTCATCTCCGTCTGTCTCGTGGTTGAGAATAATTCTCACATGGAGAATTATTCCAGCCCTAAGGCGTTGGGGTTTTGAGTTTTTTACTGGGTATAAAGGGTTGAGGGGGGTGTCTCTGTTGTGGATTCCTGGGCTGTTAGAGGCATTGCAGTACAGGAGGTTTTGTTTAGTGTCGCGTAAGCTACAGTTTGCTCCAATGTTATTTGCCTGTGGCTGTGGGGAGTGGTTAGTTACATTTTGTTCTTGCTTGTCCATAATTTTCTGATCCTGGGGATATAAGCTCAGAAGAGTTAAATGGCAGTCATGTTTAACAAGGTATAGGCCTGCTTGGCAAATGACACCACAGTAGCAAATGGCTCCAGCCTTGTCCTTTCATTTGTGAAGTGTCTGTTCATATCTTTGCTCAGATTGGGTTGTTAGACTTTATGTTACTGATTTGTAGGAGTTCTTTATATATTGTGGATATGAACCTTTTGCCTGATATACATCATGACTGTTTTCTCGTAATGTATGGCTTCTTTTTTTATTTCCCTAATGGTATGTTTTAAAGTTTTAAATTTGAATGAAGTCCAATTAACACTTTAAGTGTAGTGCATTTTGTATATTGTTGATATAAGAAATTCAAAATGTTTGGAGAATTTTTATAAAAACTTATTTGAACCAAACAGAGCATATGCTTGGAAGCAAGATCTCAACACACAGAGAAAAATGCTTCTCAGAATGGCAGCTTGTAACTTCCTTCATGCATTTGGGATTAAAGAGGGAATTTAAAGAAATTTAAAGACGTGAAAGTCAGAGAAACAAGGCAGGGTATTGGATTATAGGATAGTTAAGAAGATTGTGTGCTCTCTGGAGGGTGGTTCTGAAAAGAGGCATTTCACAGGTGTGTTCACCTAGGTGTACAGAAATAATGGACAGGGATGGCTTAAGACAAAGATTTTACTAAAGCAGTTACATGCCTGTGGTGTGAATACCTATCATGTCCTGCCCATTTAGGAATTCATGATGAGATCTCCCTGTGGGATTACTTTCTTTCTTTCTTTTTTTTTGATGTTTTTATAACTTTTAATGACTTTTTGTTTAATACATTATTCTTTTTAAAATATATATTTTATTAATTATGCCATTACAGTTTTTTCATTCCCCTCCCTTCACTCCCCTCCACCCTGCACAACTCCTCCCCCTTTAGTTCATGTCCACGTGTCATAGTTCTTTAGCTTCTACATTTCCCACACTACTCTTGCCCTCCCCCTATTTTCTCCCCACTTTCTATGCTACTTATTCTCTGTACCTTTTCCCCCCCCTCCTCCTCCCACTCCCTTGTTGATAACCCTCCATGTGATCTCCTTTTCTGTGGCTCCACTCCTGTTTTAGGTGTCCACTTAATTTGCTTTTGTTTTAGGTGTGGTTGTTAATAACTGTGAGTTTGCTGTCCATTCACTGTTCATATTTTTTATCTTCTTTTTCTTAGATAAGTCCCCTTAACATTTCATATAATAAGAGCTTGGTGATGATGAACTCCTTGAACTTGACCTTGTCTGGGAAGAAGCACTTTATTTGCCCCTTCCATTCTAAATGAAAGCTTTGCTGGATAGAGCAATCTTGGATGTAGGTCCTTGCCTTTCATGACTTGGAATACTTCTTTCCAGCCCCTTCTTGCCTGTAAGGTCTCTTTTGAGAAATCAGCTGACAGTCTGATGGGAAGTCCTTTGTAGGTGACTGTCCCCTTATCTCTTGCTGCTTCTAGGATTATCTCCTTCATTATTTGGTTTTTAAAAATTGTTATTCTGTTATAGTTGCCCCAGTTTTTTGTCTTTTGCCCTCCTTTTCCCAGGCCCTCTGTCGCTCCCATAGTCAGTCCCCACATTGTTGTCCATGTCCATGGGTCATTTATGCATGTTTTTAAAAATATTTTATTATCTTTAGAGAGGAAGGGAAGGAGAGAGGGAAGGAAATATCAATGTATGGTTTCCTCTTGTGTGTCCCCTGGCCTGCAGCCCAGGCATATGCCCTGACTGGGAATTGAACCTCGCGTTTTTGGTTCACAGGCCTGCACTCAATCTACTGAGCTACATCAGCCAGGGCTATGCATGTTTTTTGACTAGTCTCTTCCCCTTCTTTCCACCCTTATCCCCTCCCCCATCCTATCTGGCTGTTGTCAGTCTGTTCCACGTTTACATGAATCTGCTTCTATTTTGTTCATTAGTTTATTTTATTCATTAGATTCCTCTTATAAGTGAGATCATATAGTATGTCTTTTACTGGCTCGCTCATTTCAATTAGCATAATATTCTCCAGTTCCATCCATGCTGTCACAAAAGGTAGGAGTTCCTTCTTTCTGCTGCATAGTATTCAGTTGTGTAAATGTACCACAGTTTTTTGATACAATCATCTCCTGATGGGCACTTAACTTAGGCTGTTTGGAGCACTTAGATTGTGTCCAGCACTAGGCTATTGTCAATAGTGTTGTTATGAATGTAGGAGTGCCTAGGTGCTCCTGAATGGGTGTTTTGGGATTCTTAGGGTATAGTCCCAGCAGTGGAATCACTGGGACAGGAGGCAGTTTGATTTGTAATTTTTGAGCCTATTGCATACTGTTTTCTTCAGTGGCTGCACAGTTTGCATTCCCACCAACAGTGCACTAGGGTTCCCTTTACTCCACTTCCTCACCAGCACTTGTTGTTTGTTGATTTGTTAATGAAGGCCATTCTGACAGGTGTGAGGTGGTATCTCATTGTGATATTAATTTGCATCTCTCTGAAGGCTAGTGATGTTGAGCATCTTTTTGTATATCTATGGGCCATCCGTATGTCTTCCTGGAAGGAGTGTCTATTCAGGTCCTTCACCCATTTTTAAATTGGATTGTTTGTCTTCTTGGTGTTGAGTCCTATGAGTTCTTTATATATTTTGAAGATCAAACCCATGTCCAAAGTATCATTGGCAGATATGTTCTCCCATACAGTCAGTTCCCTTTTCATTTTGCTGATGGTTTCTATAGCTGTGCAGAAGCTTCTTGACTTGATGTAGTCCCATTTGTTTATTTTTTCCTTTATTTCCTTTGCTTAGGAGATATATCAGAAAAGATATTACTACTTGGGATATATGAAATTTTACTGCCGATGTTTTCTGCTAGGACTTTTATCATATCAGGACTTATATTTAAATCTTTTATCCATTTTGAGTTTATTATGGTGTATGGTGTAAGTTGCTAGTTTCATTTTCTTACATGTAACAGTTTAGTTCTCCCAACACCATTTATTTATTTATTTTTAAAGATTTTATTTATTTATTTTTAGAGAGAGCAGAAGGGAGGGAGAAAGGGAGGGAAAGAAAGATTATGTGTGGTTGCCTCTCGCTTAACCCCTACCGGTGACCTGGCCTGCAACCCAGACATGTGCCCTGACTGGGAATGGAACAGGCAACCCTTTGGTTCACAGGGTGGCTCTCAATCCATTGAGCCACACCAGCAAGGGACCAACACCATTTATTGAAGAAACTATTTTTACTCCATTGTATGCTTATCCCCTCTTCGTCAAATAGTAATTGACCATAGAGACATGGTTTATTTTTTGGTTCTCTCTTCTGTTCCATTGATGTGTATGTGTCTTCTTATGCCAGTGCCAGACTGTTTTGATTACAATAGTCTTATAGTATAGTTTGAAACCAGGTATTGTGCTCCCTCTAACTTTATTCTTGTTTCTCAAGATTGCTGAGACTATTTGGGGTCTTTTTTGGTTCCATATAAATTTTTGAAGTATTTGTTCTAGTTCAGTGAAATATACTATTGATATTTTAATAGGAATTGCATTGAATCCATAGATTGCTTTAGGTACTGTGGACATTTTAGTGATGTTCTTATAATCCATGAATATTGTATATACTTCCATTTATTTGTATTTTTCTCATTGTCTTTTTTCAGTGTTTTGTAATTTTCTGAGTATAGAACTTTTACCTCCTTAGTTAAATTTATTCCTAGATACTTTATTTTTCTTGTTTGCTATATATAGTAAAGGAATTTTTTCTTACTTTTTCTATCTGATAGTTCATTGTTGGTGTACAAAAAATGCCATCGATTTCTGATTATTGACTTTGTACCCCACTATTTTGCTGAATTTACTTACTAGGTTGAGTAATTTTTTGGTGGAGTCTGTAGGGTTTTCAGTGTATACTATCATGTTGTCTGCAAGTGATGACAATTTGATTTCCTCCTTTCCAATTTGAATGCCTTTTATTTTTTTTTCTTGTCTGATGCTGTGGCTAGAACTTCCAGTACTACGTTGAATGAGTGATGAAAGCAGATACCCTTGTCTTCTTCCTGATCTTAAGGGAAAAGCTTTTAGGTTTTGCCCATTGAATATGATGTTAATTTCCTTGTGTATGGCTTTTATTTTGTTGAGATACGCTCCTTCTGTTTCCATGTTGTTGAGTGTTTTTATCATAAATGAGTACTAGATTTTATTAAATACTTTTTCAGCATCTATTGATATGATCATGTAGTTTTTTTTGTTCATTTTGTTTATGTGGTGTATTACGTTTATTGATTTAACTATATTGAACCATCCTTGCATCCCTGAGATAAATCTCACTTGGTCATGGCATATGAGCTTTTTAATGTATTGCTGGATCCAGATTGCTAATATTTTGTTGAGGATTTTGGCATTTATGTTTATCAGAGATATTTGCCTGTAATTTTCTTTCTTTGCTGTGTCTTTACCTGGTTTTGGAATTAGGATAATATTGGCCACGTAAAAAGAGTTTGGGAGTCTTCCCTTTTAAAGAATTTTTTGGGATAGTTTGAGAAGGATAGATATTAGTTCTTCTTTGAATGTTTTGTAGAATTCATCTGTGAAGCCATCCATTCCTAGGCGTATTTTGTTTCAGGAGTTTTTGGATTACAGCTTCGATTTCACTAGTTGTTACCAGCCTATTTCTGCTTCTCACTGGTTTAGTTTTTGAAGATTGTATGTTCCTAGAAATTTATCCATTTTGCATAGGTTGTTCAATTTCTTTGCATATAGTCACTCATAGTAATTTTTTACAACCCTTTGTTTTCTGTGGTTTTGGTTGTTACTTTTCTTCTGTTTGTGATTTTATTTATTTGGGTCCTCTCTTTTTGTGACGAGCCTGGTTAAAGGTTTGTTAATATTGCTTATCTTTTCAAAGAACCAGCTCCTGGATTCATTGATCCTTTAAATTGTTGTTTTAGACTCTATGTCATTTAATTCTACTCTGATCTTGATTATTTCCTTCCTTCTTCTCACTCTGGCCTTTTTTTTTTGTTGCTGTTTTGTTTTGTTCCTGTAGTTCTTTTAGATGTAGGGTTGGTTAGGTTATCTGAGACTTTTGTATCTTTTTTTAGGTAGGCCTGTGTTGCAATTTACTTTCAGGACTGCCTTTGCTGTGTCCCAGAGGTTTGGGGCTGTTGTGTGTTCATCTTCATCTGTTTCCAGATACTTCTTGATTTCTCACTTGATCTCATTGTTAACTCATTCATATTTAATAACATGTTATTCAGTCTCTGTGTATTTGAGTGTTTTTAAGTTTTACCCTGAAGTTTAGTCTTTAATTTTTAGCTATTGTGATCTGAGAAGATGCTTGATAAATGATTTCAGTTTTCTTGAATTTGTCGAGGCTTGTTTTGTGTTCTGCCATGTGGTCTATCTTTGAAAATGATACATGCGTGTTTGTAAAGAATGTATATTTGCTTCTTTGGTGTGAAATGTTCTGTAACTATCAATTAAGTCCATTTGCTCTAGGGTTTCATTCAGTGCCACAATATCCTTTGTTGATCTTTTTGTTTGGACAATCTTTCTGTTGTTGACAGTGAGGTATTAAAATCCCCTATGATGTTTCTGTTAACTGTCATTTTCTTCTTAAAGTCCTCCAAGATTTTCCATACACCACACACACTCACAGACACACACACACATATATACGCACACACATATATATAATTATTTAATTCATTTTTAATATATTTTATTGACTATGCTATTACAGTTGTCCCATTTGCTTCCCTTTCTTCCCCTCTGCCCTGCAGACCCCCTCCCACCCACATTCCCCGCCCTTCTTTAGTTCGTGTGTGTGAGTCATACATATCAGTTCTTTGGCTTTTGCATTCCTATACTATTCTTAACCTGCCCCTGTCTATTTTCTACCTACCATTTATGCTACTTATTCTCTGTACCTTTTCCCCCTCTCTTCCCCTCCCACTCCCCTGTCTATAACCCTCCATGTGATCTCCATTTCTGCGGTTCTGTTTCTGTTCTAGTTGTTTGCTTAGTTTGCTTTTGTTTTTGTTTTAGGTGTGGTTGTTAATAACTGTGAGTTTGCTGTCATTTTACTGTTCATATTTTTTATCTTCTTTTTCTTAAATAGGTCTTTTTCTTCTATTTAACATTTCATATAATAACAGCTTCGTGATGATGAACTCCTTGAACTTGACGTTATCTGAGAAGTACTTTATCTGACCTTTCATTCTAAATGAAATCTTTGCTAGATAGAGCAATCTTGGATGTAGGTCCTTGCTTTTCATGACTTGGAATACTTCTTTCCAGCCCCTTCTTGCCTGTAAGGTCTCTTTTGAGAAATCAGCTGACAGTCTGATGGGCACTCCTTTGTAGGTGACTGTCTTCTTTTCTCTCGCTGGTTTTAAGATTCTCTCCTCTTTAATCTTGGGTAATATAATTATGATGTTCCTTGGTGTGTTCCTTCTTGGGTCCAACTTCTTTGGGACTCTCTGAGCTTCCTGGACTTCCTGGAAATCTATTTCCTTTGCCAGATTGGGGGAGTTCTCTTTCATTATGTTTTCAAATAAGATTTTTTTAAAAAATATTTTTATTTATTTATCTTTAGAGGGGAAGGGAATGAGAGAGAGGGAGAGAAATATCAATGTATGGTTGCCTCTCATGTGTCCCCTGCTGGGAACTGGCCTGCAACCCAGGCATGTGCCCTGACTGGGAATCGAATCGCGATACTTTGGTTCCCAGTCAAATGGTTTTCAATTTCTTGCTTTTACTCTTCTCCTTCTGGCACCCCTATAATTTGGATGTCGGATTGTTTAAAGATGTCCTGGAGGTTCCTAAGCATCTCCTCATTTTTTTTGAATTCTTGTTTCTTCATTTTTTTCTGGTTGAATATTTCTTTCTTCCTTCTGGTCCACACTATTGATTTGAGTCCCAGTTTTCTTCCTATCACTGTTGGTTTCATGTACATGTTCCTTTATTTCACTTAGCATTGCCTTCACTTTTTCATCTCATTTGCAACCAAATTCAACCAATTCTGTGAGCATCCTGATTACCAGTGTTTTAAACTGTGCCTCTGATAGGTTGGCTACCTCTTTGTTGCTTAGTTGTATTTTTTCTGGAGCTTTGATATGTTCTTTCATTTGGGCCTTTTTTTTTTTTTTGTCTTGCCACACCTACTACATATAAGGGATGGAACCTTAGGTGTTCACTTGGGTGGGGCAACTCACGTCGCTGTGTTGTGATGCTGTTTGTGGGGCAAGGATCCAAGAGGTAACAATGGTGCTTGCTCCACTCTCTGCCAGATTTCAGTCACTTTTTCCGCTACCCACAAGCGAAGTGGGCCCTTCTGGTGCTAATTTCTAGGTAGGTTGGCTTGTGTACATTCTAGGACTCTGTGGATCTCTCCAATGAACTGTCCTGTGAGGCTGTGTGTTTCTCCCGCTGCTGCCTCAACCCCCACAGGTGTTTCCAACTGGTGGTTTGAGGCTTTATTGCCCCCATGCTGGGACCTCTGGTTGTGAGGGCTGTCTCGCTCCCCAGGTGTTCCTCCCGGTTTATCTGCATGTGAATGTGGGACCGCCAGCTCCACCTGCCGCCACCTTGCTGGTCCTCTAGCTGCTGTCTTGCCAGCCAGCTGCTGCTTTGCCCACCTTGGTCCTCCAGCTGCTGCTTTGCCCCAAGTCCTCTCCACCCGGCTGCCCATCTCCGCCCCTCCTACCGGTCTGGATGGATGTTTCTTTAATTCCTTGGTTGTCAGACTTTCATACAGTTCGATTTTCTGTCAGTTCAGGTTGTTTTTTATTTTAAATAGTTGTTGTCTGTCTTTTGGTTGTGCGAGGAGGCACAGTGTGTCTACCTATACCTCCATCTTGGCTGGAAGTTGATTTTCCTTATTATATTTAGGTGTTCCTATGTTGGGTACACATATGTGTACAAGCGTTATGTCCTCTTGTTGGACAAGTGCTTTAAATATTATGTGATATTTACAGACTTTATTTTGAAGTCAATTTTGTCTGTATTGCTACTCCAGCTTTTTTTTCCCCATGTCATATGCCTGGAATGTTTTTTTTATCCCTTCACTTTCAGCTTGTATAGCTCTTTTGTTCCGAGGTGGGTCTCTTTTTTAGACAGCATATATGCAGGTCATGTTTTCTTATCCATTCAGCTATCCTGTGTCTTTAATTGGAGCATTTAATCCACTTACATTTAAGATTATTGAAAGGTGTTTATTCATTGTTATTTTTTCCCCTTGTGCCTATGTTTCTCGTTTTTGCTCTTTCTTTTTCTTCATCTTCTTTTTTTTATTTTTAAATTTATTTTTTTAAATTGATTATGCTGTTACAGTTGTTCTATTCCCCCCTTCATTCCCCTCCACCCTGCCCCCCATCCCCACCATTACCCCCCTTTAGTTTATGTCCATGTGTCTCAAGTCCTTTAGGTTCTTTATTTCCCATGCTATTCTTGCCCCCCCCATCTATTTTCTATCTACTGTCTATGCTACTTATTTTCTGTACCTTCTCCCCCCATCTCCTCCTCCCACTCCCCTGTTGCTAACCCTCCTTGAGATCTTCATTTCTATGTTTCCACTCCTGATCTAGCTGTTCTTTTAGTTTGCTTTTGTTTTAGGTGTGGTTGTTAATAACTGTGAGCTTGTTCTTTCACTGTTCATGTTTCTTTAACTTCTTTTTCTTAGATAAGTCCCTTTAACATTTCATATAATAAGGGCTTGGTGATGATGAACTCCTTGAATTTGATCTTATCTGAGAAGCACCTTATCTGTCCTTCCATTCTAAATGAAAGTTTTGCTGGATAGAGCAATCTTGGTTGTAGGTCTTTAGATTTCATGACTTGGAATATTTCTTTCCAGCCCCTTCTTGCCTGTAAGGTCTCTTTTGAGAAATCTGCTGACAGTCTGATGGGGACTCCTTTGTAGGTGATTGTCCCCTTAGCTCTTGCTGCTTCTAGGATTCTCTCCTTCATTTTAATTTTGGCTAATGTAATTATGATATGCCTTGGTGTGTTTCTTCTTGAGTCCAACTTTTTTGGTACTCTCTGAGCTTCTTGGATTTCTTGGAAGTCTATTTCCTTTGCCAGATTGGGGAAATTTTCTTTTATTATTTGTTCAAATAATTTTTCCACTGGTGGTTGTGTCTTTCCCCCTTCTGGTACCCCTATAATTCGGATATTGGAGCGTTTAAAGATGTCCTGGAGGTTCCTAAGACTCTCCTCATTTCTTTGAATTCTTGCTCCTTGACTCTTTTCTGTTTGGCCATTATTTGCTTTCTTCTGGTCCACTCCATTGATTTGAGTCCCAGTTTCCTTTTCATCTCTATGGGTTTTCTGTGGAATTCCATTAATTTCCCTTAGTTTAGCCTTCATATATTTCTCTAATTTGTGGCTATAATCCACCAGATCTGTTAGGATCCTGATGACCAGTGTTTTAAACTGTGCGTCTGAGAGTTTTGCTATTTCTTCGTCGCTTAGATTTATCTCTGGGGCTTTGAGGTCTTCCTGCGACATTTTTGGTCTGTTCTGGCCCTTTAAATGTGAGAAACGGCGCCTTGGACTCCCAGGTCACTGGGTTGTGACGCTGTATGTGGGGGCGTGGTCAGAGCAGGGAAGTGGCGGCGCCCTCTACTGCCGCAAGCCACGGGGACCGCCGGGCCCCGGTCCAACCGCCCACTCCCTCGCCTGTCCGCTCGCCCGCAGATAGGCAACCGCAGTCAACACGCAGCACCGCCTCCCTACTGTCTCCTCAGCAGTCGCTCACCCGGTGGGTTGCTCGGTCGTTCACTAGGTCCAATCCTGGGTTTGGAACCCGTGCGTCTGGATTCGCGCGTCTGGATTCCGCGCCTGGGTCCATCCGACCAGTCCTCCTGTGCAACCCCTCACGAGACGCCGGTTTCGCCCCTTACCGGTCGGGCTGAAGAATTTGTTGTTAACGGACTTCCGAAAAGTTCAATTTTCCGTGTTCTGGTTGTGTTTTCTGATGCTAATATTTAGTTGTCCCTAAGCTTGGTTGTGTGAGAAGGCACGGCACATCCACCTATACCTCCATCTTGGCGGAAGTCCTTTTCTTCATCCTCTTGAAGCAGTCTTTTTTGCATCTCTTGTAGTGCTGGTTTGGGGAGATGTACTGTTTTAGCCTTTTTTTGTCTGGAAAGCTCCTTGTTTCAACTTGCATTTTAAATGAGAGGCTTGCTGGATAGAGTAGTCTTGGTTTCAGGCTTTTGCTTTTCATTACTTGGAATATTTCTTGCCATTCCTTTCTGGTTTGTAGTGTTTCTATTGAGTAATCAGCTGATGGACTTAATCACAACTCCCTTGTGTGTTACTTCCTCTTTCTCCCTTGCTGCCTTTAAGATTCTCTTTGTCTTTGAATTTTGCCATTTTAATTATGATGTGTCTTGGGGTAGGCCTCTTTGGATTCATCTTGATTGGGGCCGTCTGTGCTTCCTGAAATTGCATGACTTTCCCTCAGCAAGTTAAGGAAGTTTTTTGTCATGTTTTTGAAATAGGTTTTCTATCTCTTGCTCCTTTTCTTCTCCTTCTGGTATCCCTATGATGTGAATATTGTCATGTTTTGTGTTGTGTGCAGCTCCCTTAAACTATCTTCATTCTTTTTCAGTCTTTTTTCATTTTGTTGTTCTGACTGGGTATTTTTTTCTACTTGTCTTCCAACTTTCTGATTTGATCCTCTGCTTTATTAGCCTGATTTTAATTCGTTCTTGTGTATTTTTTATTTCAGATATTGTATTCTTCATGTCGTCTTGTTTCTTATTCATAGTTTTGGTGCTGTTTTTCATACTGATGTAGTGCCTGCCAAGTTCCTTTTAGTTCTCACTGAGCTCCTTTTTTTAGCATTCTTATAACCGTTACTTTGAACTCCATGTCTGATAAATTGCTTGCCTCAATTTCATTTCTCACTCTTTCTGGGGATTCTTCCTTTCCTTTTGATTTTGGATTGTTTCTTTCTTTCCCCATTTTAGGTGACTCTTTTTGTTTCTGTGTGTTAGATTCATCATCTGCTTTGACAGTCTGTCTTCACTGGGTGGCTTTCTGTGGTGGGAGACCCATGGGACTTGGTGGTACAGTCTCCTTGAACTCCTGAGCTGGATTCCCCAGGGCTGCCCTTTATGTAGGTTATGCAGGCTCTGTGGTTGTAACTGGGTTTTGGTTGTTGGCTTGTTCCTTGGTGGGTTCTCCCCTCTGGGTGACTGACTGAGAGTCTCACCTTCCGGCACCTGTTGTACAGTGTTGTACAGGATCTGCCAGAACAAAACAAAACAACCCAGCAAACAAAACTCACACCAGTAAAAATACCTTCCAGCCGCTACTGTGGTATCAAGTGCAAATGAGCTAAGATCAATAAAGGTGGAAAGAGAGTAAGAATGTTATACAAAAGGAAAAATGAATATGAGGTGACTAATGGAAAGAAAAATGATTTTGAGAGGCTAGAGGGAGGAGATATAAGAGTAGTGAATAGAAACAAGGCAAGTAATGGAGAAAATAAAATTTATTACATAAATAAAATAGGGAATAGGGCAAAATGTAAGTAAGAAAAGGGATGAGAACAATATGAGGTTTGAAAAAACTAGTGAAGAAATAGGAACCAAATTGAAGACAAACAACCACTGTAGTGATACCCACGACAAATGTACAACAATGAATAAAGTTGGAAAGATAAGATTATTAAAGGAAAACAAAGTTTGTGAGTTGTTGAAAGGAAAGAAAAATGATTTTGAGAGGGTAGAGGGAGGAGAAATAATATGCATGAGGGTTAGAAACCAGGCTAAGAAAGTGAGAAAATAAAATTTAACATGAAAATAAGACAGGGCTGGAGGAAGACAAAATGGAGTAGGACAGGGAAACAGTAATACTGTGATTTAAAATAAAAAAAAATAGTGAACACCTAGCAATAAAATCGAAGAACTGCAACGACAACAATGAGAACTGAGCTAATGTTCAATATAGGTGGAACAAGAATAAGGATATTATAAGAAAAGAAACAAGAATGTGAGGTGACCAATGGAAAGACATGTTTTTGAGAGGATGGAGGCAGGAGAAATAGTAAGAGTAAGGAAGAGAAATAAGGCATAGAAAGGGAAAGAATAAAATTTAAAACAAAAATAAGAAAGAGAAGGATGAAGGCAAAATGGAGTAAGAGAAGGGAAGAATAAGCTAGGAGATTTGAAATAAAACTAAAAAAATAATAAAAATATAAAAAATAATGAAATAATAGCAAAATTGAAGACAAAGAAACAATGTTAACAAGCTATGCAGGAGAAAAAATAATGCAAATAATGAAAAAGAACAAGGTGGGATTTGTCTCAGCACAGTCTAGTGTTCGTCTACTGTTTTCTCCTTCTGGATCTGTCCCTGGTAATGTTAGCTGGTGTACTAGTCTAGCTCTGTGCAGCCTGTTCGAGGCTATAAGCAATCCACAGTCTGTGGCTGTCTCCTTCAGGCTTGGCTGGACCTCACTGTTCTGCCCTGCTGCCTTTTTATCAGTTCAGGGTCCAGGGGTGAGTCATCTGAAGTCTGACAGCACTGGGTGTACCACTGTACCAGCTCCACCTGCCTCTAGAGGTGGTTTCTGGTGGGACCGGGAGGGTGTGGTCCCTGGTTCTCTCCTGGGAGGTGCTGTTCAATCTGCAGGGTTGATGTTGGGTGTATTCTTCCACCCCTGTGCCACGCATCTTGGTCTGTCCCAGATTATTTCCAATAATGTGTAGTTTCTGATTAATTAGCTGTCAATTTCATGTGAGGGGCCAGTCTGTACAAAAGGGCCAGCCCTTTCCTGTTTGACGCTGTGGCATCCCAGTGTAAGTGCCGATGCTGGGTGGGGCCCCGAATACCTCTTGCTGTGCCAATTTCTAATCTCTCTGCTCTGCTGTTTTCAGTGGAATAGAGCCCGAGGAGGAGCCAGGATAGCATCTGACAAAAGTTCATAAAGGGTGTCTTTGGAAATTCTTTTTCTTCCCTCTACATGCCCAGCAGGGCGCTTGTGAGCCTGGCCCACCTTTCTGTGGAGTTTGCCGTCCTGCAGGTGGGGGGTGGGTATGCCTTCTTCTTCCCAGACCTTTGTAATCCATTGTGTGAGTGGCCCTTTGTGTCTGCAAAGAATTTCAGGCACTCAGCTGTTGCCCATCCAGTTCCTAGTCCACTGCTCTTGCAGGAGGCTTAGACCCAAACTCTTTGTTTACCCCACTTGCCAGCTGCACTGGGTGGGGCCCCACAATCCTGGCCAGCTGGACTCAGTGGGCACAGACCTCCCTCTCAGTCTGGCCTCTTTGTTGGCAGGGCAGCTGCACGTGCGTGTGGTGTCCCTGCTCAGCCACGCCTCATCCTCCCTCTAAAAAGTCCCTGTGTGGCACATACGCTGTAGTGCCGAGCCACTGCCTGGGCTCTCCTTGCACATCGCCTCCCACAAGGCAAAAGATCTCTCTTGGTCAGGACTGGCTGCAGCCTGCTGGTGCCTCTGACAGTTTTAGGAGATAGAATTTCTCTCTGGAACTGTCCCTGTTGGCACTGCAGCAGTGGGCATGCTGCTCGCTGTGTATGTGCAGCCTGAGCCTCCCAGACTCGGGGTATTGTCCCAAGTCTCTCCTGATTAGGGTTGGGGGTGCCCTGTGTGGGACTGCCTCCCCCGGCCCTCCCCCTGCTTTGGGAGAGGTAGGAGCTACTGAGCCGCTTTTTCTGTCTGTTCTCTCCTCTGCTGCAGGTGCTCCGTGCAGGGTGTTGCCCCTTCAACTTACAGAATCTCTTATGGACGGTGCAGAGCACCCTCTGTACTCCTTGACTTCAAAACTTTGTATCAGCTAAGATTCCGTTGATTGATTCAAGTCACTTGTCAAAAGATCAGCTGAAAATCTGTGCTGGGGGCATAAGCAAGTGGGCTCAGCTTCCACCCACTGAGCCACCATCCAGATTACTTTCTGTAGAACTCCTTTTTCTATCCGCAGTATTAAGAAACCTTTGCCAACTTCAAGGTATTCTTCTGGAGCATTACAGTTTTAACACTTATGTTTAAGTCTTTGATTCATCTTGAACTAATTTTTTTGAATGCTATCAGGTAAAGGTCAAGGTTCATTTCTTCCTGACCCTCTGCCCTACGTATGGATACTGAGATGTTTAGTACCACTTGTTGTAAAAGACCTTCCTTTTACCGTTGAATTACTTTTAGGCCTTTGTAGAAAAGGCCTAAAATCAGTCAACTGTTAAGTGGCAGGCCCGTATTTGGACTCCTCAGTTATTCTGAGGAGTCCAAACATATCAGTTATTCTGATATGTTTGTCCTAATGACAATACCACATTGTCTTGATTACTGTTGCTTTGTAGTAAGCCTGAAATCATGCAGTAAATCTGTCTTGGTTTTTATTTTTTAATTTAATTTCTAAGATGGATTCCACACTTCTGGGTCCTTTGCATTTCCATATAAACTTTAGAATCAGCCTGTGAATTTCTGTAGTATGTCTTTGTTCTATTTTCTTAGATTCTCTTTTTGTGTATTTGGTGTCCACTCATCACAGTACCAATTATATTAATTATATTTTCAGTATTCTTGATGCTCTGGCATAAGGGGGCCTTACAGACTTGGGTGAAAACTCCCTTCCACGGCTTGCGTTTTCCCAAAGAATCTTGCCCTGAGCATGCCTTTCATGTGTAACCCGACCGATTCTGAATCTTAGCCAGCAGATCCTTCCTTATCTAGCTCTCACACACCCAGCCAATATTTTCCCGGCCTTAAATCATCGCCCAGATATTTGACAACTAGAGACAGCTCTATAGCTCAAAGCCCAAGAGAATTATTCACACTAGCCAATCCTACATTGTTTTCCCTGCCTTGGTTTGCCTTTCTATAGGAAACCCCCCAAAAGGCTCTGGCCTAGGCTTTTTCTGCACTCCTCCATCACTCTGTGTGGCATGGTGCACCCCCTTCTCTTGGGAAATGTAAGTAATATATTTCTCTTTCAGTGGCATTGGTCTCTTTGTTGTTGCTACTCAGTTACCTCCATAAATGAGAATTCCCCTGCTACAAATAAGATAGCACTTTAATAGCTTTATTGAGATACCATTTACATATACAAGTCACCCTTTAAAGTATACAGTTCAATGTTTTTACTATGTTGACAGGGCTGTCCATTATCACAATCTAATTTTAGAGCATTTTTTTTTACCCTTTAAAAGAAGTTGCGGAGCTATCAACAGTTAATCCCCATTCTCCCTCCTCCCCTCAACCCTAAGGAATTATTAATTTGCTTATCTGGACATAAATTTGCCTAATCGGGACATTCTGTATAAATGGAATACAATACGTAGCCTTTTGGTCTAGCTTCTCTCCTTTAGCATGTTTTTGTTATATTCATGTTGTAGTGTGTGTCAGCATTCCATTTTTAATGGTCAGTGATATTCCATGTATAGATAACATCACATTTTGTTCATCCATCTATCAGTTGATGGCATTTGGTTCGCTTCCACTTTTTGGGTGTTGTGTAATGCTTTCTCCTGGAATGCCCCTGCCCTCCATGCTGTAATCCACAGCTGACCTTTGCTTAATACTTCAACTGCCTTAATGGCCCTCTCCCATAGAGAACCTGCTTCTCTAGTGCCTGTTGTTTTTAGAATATCACTGTTTTCTCAGCGTTTCTCTGCTGTATCCTTTTACTGCCCTTTTACTGCCGTTTACTCCCTAGACCTGTTGCTATTATTTGTGAATATCTGAGAAAGTTTTCTTCCTTTTTATCACTCCTGTTCCTCTACTTTCATCATTAGGGGTACGAACATTCCAATTGACGACACTTTGGATACCTTCTGTCATTCAGCATCCTTCCCCTTCCTTCTTCCTTCCTCCTCCCTCCTTTTTTCTTCCACCTTTCCTTTGTCCTCCCTCCTTTTTCCTCCTTTTTTCTTCTTTTTGTAACCCTTCTAATATCCCACATCTGTTTCTTCCAATCCAGCGATTTTCTGTAATGTCAGACATAATGCCTTCTCTTTAGCACCAGTATTTCACAATGTCCCTTTTTATTAATGCTAGATTATATTTATAGAATTACAAATATGTCATCTACATACTTTTTAAAAAATTAGTTCTGTCCTATCTACAACATAAAGAGAGAAAAAAGGAAGTACTTTATATTACGGTAGTTCACATCTCTGTGTGAAATGTTCAGACACTGCTATATTAGAAGGGATAATGAAACCGTCAGCTATTATTGTTACCAGAAAGGGGACCTGGCCCTGAGAGGGTCTGCCTATGGCTGGATGGTAGTGGGTTCTTGACTTTGTGCAGGAAAGATTTCACAGTAGGAGTCTAGGTGCTATTTAGAGGATATTTATTAAAGCTGGGGACAGTGAAACAAGGATGGGCCTAGAATACTAAGTGGGGAAATGAGGCTAAGGCTGGGCTTCTTTGGCTCACTAAGAAGTCGGAGAAAAGGGGACCTTGGGGACAGGTCCAGGGGGTTAGCCTGGGGTGAGTTGCTGCCGCCTGTTGCTCCCTGGTTGCAAGTCTTGTGGGGGTCTTTCAGGGTTTAGGAGATGCATGCCTGTGGGGGAAGCGGGGATGAGGGAAGGGAAAGGGGCAGGAGTGCTCCTAGGGGAACGAGTGTATGCTGGGACCTTTGTTTAGGAGTTTTAAAGACTGGGAGTTTAGGGGAGGTCTTAGGGAAGGAGCTCAATACAGTATTCGTTAGCTTTATGCTGATGCATCCAAATGAGATTTATTCCCTTAACTTCATCTGTCCTTGGGTGTGGTTGGCAAATGGAACTAATAGGATTTCCACTTTGTCTCCCTGAGTAGGGTGATTTAAGCTATTTAAACTCTGTTTGGGGAGGAGACATGTAAAACCTTTACTCTTAAGTGCCCTTGGTTTAGGAAAGATAGGATTTACAAGATGGCTGCAAACTGCTGATTTAACTGTCTCAGTTTCCATATTCCACTTGTGCTGGCTTACTAGATTGTCTTATTTTTTTTAATGTATTTTATTGATTATGCCATTACAGTTGTCCTATTCCTCCCCTTCATTCTCCTTCGCCCTGCACACCCTTCCCCCACCATTCCCCCCCATTCATTTATGTCCATGTGTCACAAGTTCTTTAGATTCTATATTTCCCCTACTATTCTTGCCCTCCCCCCATCTATTTTCTACCTGCCGTCTATGCTACTTATTCTCTGTACCATCTCCCCCTTCTCCCACTCCCCTGTTGCTAACCCTCCATGTGATCTTCATTTCTGTGGTTCCACTCCCAATCTAGCTGTCCTCTTAGATTGCTTTTGTTTTAGGTATGGTTGTTAATAACTGTGAGTTTGCTGTCCATTCACTATTCATATTTTTTATCTTCTTTTTCTTAGATAAGTCCCTTTAACATTTCATATAATAAGGGCTTGGTGATGATGAACTCCTTGAATTTGACCTTATCTGAAAAGTACCTTATGTGCCCTTCTATTCTAAATGAAAGTTTTGCTGGATAGATCAATCTTGGATGTAGGTCTTTGGATTTCATGACTTGGAATACTTCTTTCCAGCCCCTTCTTGCCTGTAAGGTCTCTTTTGAGAAATCAGCTGACAGTCTGATGGGAACTCCTTTGTAGGTGACTGTCCCCTTATCTCTTGCTGCTTCTAGGATTCTCTCCTTCATTTTAATCTTGGCTAATGTAATGATGATGTGCCTTGGTGTGTTCCTTCTTGGGTCCAACTTCTTTGGGACTCTCTGAGCTTCCTGGATTTCCTGGAAGTCTAATTCCTTTGCCAGATTGGGGAAGTTCTCCTTTATTATTTGTTCAAATAAGTGTTCCACTGGTGACTGTTCCTCTTCCCCTTCTGGTACCCCTATAATTAGGATGTTGGAACGTTTAAAGATGTCCTGGAGGTTCCTAAGCCTCTCCTCATTTTTCGAATTCTTGTTTCTTCATCCTTTTCTGTTCGGTCATTTTTTTCTTCCTTCTGGTCCACTCCCTTGATTTTAGTCCCAGTTTTGTTTCCATCACTATTGGTTTCCTGTGCATTTCTCTTCATTTTAATTAGTTTAGCCTTCATATGTTCCTCTAATTTGTGACTAAAATCAGCCAGTTCTGTGAGCATCCTGATCACCAGTGTTTTGAACTGTGCATCTGAAAGTTTGGCTATTTCTTCATCGCTTAGAATTATTGGCTCTGGGGCTTTGAGCTGTTCTTGAGCCATAATGTTTTGGTCTGTTTGTGCCTGTTATGTATAAGGGGCGGAGCCTTAGGTGTTCACCAGGGTGGAGCGACCTGTCTCTGGGTTGTGATGCTGTATGTGGGGGCAGGGCCAGAGAGGGGCAGTGGCATTTGTTCTTCTCTCTCTCAGATTTCGGTCCCCTCTGCTGCTTCCTGCAAGCAAACCTGGCCCCCCTGGTGCTGGCTCCCAGGTGTGTGGGTCTGTGCACCCTCCAGGACCCTGTGGGTCTCTCCAACAAACTTTCTGTGAGCCTGGGAGCCTCTCCTGGTACCTTGACCCCGTAAGTCTTTCCAATTGGTGCTTTCAGGCTCTAATTCCCATCGCTGAGGCCCTATCCTGAGCAGTCTGTCTCACTGCTCGCTCCTTTGCCTCGTTTTTGTGCATGTGAATGTGTGACTGCGGTCAGCCAGCCACATTGCACCCTCACTGGGTTCTCCCGTTGCCACCCTATGCCTGGGATCTGCCAACTGCCACCTGTGTGCCTGGGTCATTCCGGCCAATCTTTCCTGCCCGACCCTGCTCTGCTGCTGACTCCGCCTCTCTTACTGGTCTGGCTGAATGGTTCGTTGTTGTTGGACTTCCATACAGTTCAATTTTCTGTGTTTTGGCTGCATTTTTGTTACTAAAACTTTGTTGTCTTTAAACTTTGTTGTGTGAGGAGGCACAGTGTTTCCACCTACACCTCCATCTTGGCTGGAAGTCCAGATTGTCTTATTATAATGGATAAGTTTATATGGAGGAGAAGTTTATAGACAAATTAGAAGTTATTCTTTATAAGAATTATTAACAAGCCATATGTATTTATGTGTAATAACAGGGACAGAGGGAAATAACCCTACTTGAAGTAGGGCTTAACCTGCCAGCAAATTACAGACTATTACAATGGAAAAATGGGAAGGTTGGATGTAACTTGCAAATGAGTGGGGTCTCATTTATGTGTTGAATCAGAACAATTTCTTTGTTGTGACTTGGGAGGAGTAGTGATGTATTGTCGCAGAAAGTATGTCTCCTGTTTTGAAATTCTACATCTTGTTGAGATCTTCATACTGTATTCTAATTCATCACAAAATTTGGGCAATTAAGTTCTTTAAGTGACAGTGGGAATAGAGGATGGACTGGAAACAGGAATCATAGTAAGAGCGGCCAAGAGAAGTGTGGTGGACCTCTGGTGACAGTTTTGGAAATGACAGACAACTCTAAAATAAACAAGTTCAATTTCAGATAATTGGTACAAGACAAATTTCTCATCATTGTGCTATAAAAATTAACAATACATGGAATGACCATAATAATTTTTAAAACAACTTTTGATAATGGAAAAGTCAGTGTTCATGCTGCCTGTCCCTACCAGAACCAATAAATAGAGACTAAGATCGAATCTTTATGGGTGCTTTATTCAGATGCTGGCTGCCTGAGAAGATGGCCAATTATGTACCCTAAAAAAGTCATTGTGGTATTTTGTCTCAAGCCAACATTTTTATAAGGAGAAGGAAAGGGTAGGTAAGGGGTTTGGAAAAAGGTTAATCAGATAAGAGTTGTGGCTTGGCAGCAATTTTCCTAGTATATCTTTATCTGTGATCAAGAGATCGTGATAGACAATTCTTTGCTTGTGTCCTGGACATTCCCTCCCTGGAACCCAACGGCTAATTGCAGATCCCCTGGGACACAAAGGCTGAATTGCTCGTGGACTTGGAGTTGGTGTTCCAGTTCCTGGATTAACAGCCTTCCACATGCATTAATCAGTTAAGCCTATCAACTAAAACTACAGCTACATTCTTTAACTCTGGAGTTCCCCATCACTTTGATAAGTGAGAATCCTGAATTTCTTGTCTGTTAATTAAATATTGGGTTCCTACTGTACCAAAGCATCTCAGATCTCTTCTGTAATATATTTGTAGGTGATACCTTTAAATATTGTGCAGATATGCAGGTATTATATTAATGATTTAAATACGAGAAAGTGTTTTCTGTGGCATTACTTTTTCGAATGGTGAAATTTCTTGTAAATTTTTACATAAAAGACTGTTCTCTCCTTTCAATTTGTATAGTAGTAGCTGCATTCCTGAAAAAATTCAGTACATGGTAAAATTGTGTAGAAAATATCTCACTTCTTGTAAAATGAAGTAGGTTATCTAGGCTCAAATAATTATAATGAGGTTTTTCACAAGTATGGAGGTCTAGTGAGCTATTTGAAAGGAAGTAGACTACAGGACACTTTTTTTTTTTTTCCTCTTAAGACTATCCTGACTGAGCATTGCTAGAGATGTGAAAACTTTGACCTTACCTGCTTATTGGCAGTACTGCCTCCCAACCATTGTTACAACAAAAATATTTCCTCAGATTTCCAAAATACCCTCAGGGTGTGGTATTGGCCCCATTGAGAACCTCTGCCCGAGTCTGTTTTCCTTGCCACCCTCCCGGTTCAGGTTGTCCTCACTGTAGTTAGTTTTCCCCTCTACTTCTGGCTTCCAGTGAGCGAACCTCCCCACTCTGCCTGCCCTGCCCAGTTTATCTGACATTAAGTCAATTAATCTCTATATTACAGTTTTCATCTAGCTACTCCCTTCTAAACGCCCATAGTGGCGTTCTATTAATTCTAACTCAACATATCCATTTGGACATGCAATAAGCATCTTGAATTTAACATGTCAAAAACTGATTTCTATTTCCTCTGCTACATCTGTTCCGTTCAGTTTTCACTCTGTACGTTTATGTCAAGTACCCTTTCAGTTGCTTAGGCCAGAAACTTGGGATTCCATTTTACCTTCCCTTCCTTCCTCCCTCTCTTCCTTTCTTTTCTTTCTTCCCTCTCTCCCTCCCTCCTTTCCTTCTTTCCTCCCACATCTGTTCCATGAGCAAATCTTTTCCAAACATATCCAGCAAGTACTTTTCACCAATTACACTGCTTTACTTTGGTCCAAGCCACTGTAATATGTTTCTTTTATTATTTCAGTGATCACCTAACTGTTTTTCCAGGTCCTGCTCTTGTTGTCATCCACTGTCTGTTTTTTACACATTGGCCAGATGTATCACGTCATGTCACTGTCATTCAGAATAAAAGCCTGAGTCCTCTGAGGCCTTGTGTGATCTGGTCTTCCTGCTTCAGTTCAACCACAGTAGCCTTCCTGCTACTCCGTGGGTATACCACCGAGCCCAAAGTCCTCCCTAGCTTTCTAGATTCTGTCTACTCTGTTCCATCTCTACTCAAGGAGCCTCTGTCAGAGAGGTTTTCCCTTACCATCTCTTATGAAATAACCTTCCCTCTTACTCCCTTACACTGCTTGAAATTTCTACATAACACTTACTACAGCTTAATAGCTATATCTTTGTGTAGCATCCATCTCCTCTCAGACCCTACTTAGTGTAGTTCTGACCCACTTGTTCAGCTCTGTTTTCCATTCTAACCTTCATACATTGTGTCCTGCTTCTCTTCTGCACTCTCATTTCCACCTGACCAAATCTGACCCATCTGTGTCTTTCAGGAAAACAGGAAACACCTTGGGTATTTTAGCAAGAACAGATTTAATAATTAAGTCAACTAAATGCTTATCAAGGCATTGAAAGACCTGGCCTAGTGAAGGTCAGAGAACTGCTTCTTGCTTTGAGAAAAATCTGAAAGTGCTAGACTCAGGACACTGCTTCAGGTGACCTGAGCTGCTGCAGCACTGAAGGGAATGTCTCCCAGGAGCTTCCTTGGAAGCTCTGCAGACTGATGTTTGCTGCATGCCCTTGTATCTGCCAGCTGCTGCCAGAGATGAATAATAGTTTCTCCTTTTGCCTTCCAAATCTTTTTGCTTCTCATTGGTGGAGTCTAAATCAGAACACTTCAGACAGGGAATTTGAGAAATATGGGGTTAGAGTTACTAGCTCCTGCTTAGAAGGGCAGGCAGGACTGAGTATTAACAATGCAGGCTACCTCTTTGGAGATTCACCCTCCAAGCCCTCTCCCATCTGGCAACCTTAGTTTGTTCTCTGTATCTATGAGTCTGTTTCTGTTTTGTTTTTCCTTTTGTTCTTCAGATATCACATACAAGTGAAATAATATATTTGTTTTTCTTGGTCTGACTTATTTCACTTAGTGTAATACTTTCTAGGTTCATCCATGTTGTTGCAAATGGTAAGATTTCATTCTTTTTTATGATTAAGTAATATTACATTGCATGTGTCTTCTCTATCCAGTCATCTCTCGATGGGGATTTGGGTTGCTTCCATATCTTGGCTATTATAAATAATGTTGAGAATGAACATAGGTGTGCATTTTTTTTTTTGAATTAGGGTTTTGGAATTTTTTGGATATATTACCCAGAAGCGGAATTGCTGGGTCATGAGATAGTTCTATTTTTAATTTTTTTGAGGAACCGCCATTCTGTTTCCATAGTGGCTGTGCCAATTCGCAATCCCACCAACAGTGCACGAGGGTTCTCTTTTCTCCATATTCTTTCCAACACTTACTGTTTGTTGATTTATTGATGGTAGCTCTTGTGATAGGTGTGAGGTGGTATCTCATTGTGGTTTTAGTATGCATTTCTCTGATGGCTAGTGATGTTGAGCATTTTTTCATATGGGAGACATTATCTTTATCATGCTGGTCAGGGAACAAATCTATACTCTATACTATAGAGTTATACTCTCACTGTCTTCCAAGGCTGTTGGTGTATGAACATCCTTGAGAAGATGGTCTGGTATTAAATCTGATCTAAGAGGTGCAGAACCACCGTGGAGAATTGTCCATTAACACAACTTTCCTGGAATGAGGTGGAAGCATTCTTCCCTTGGGAACCTGTAAATTGGAGTCAGTGCTCTGAGGATGGAAGGCAGCAATGGAAGGAGTAGTGTACTGGTGGTAATGCTGAGAGGAGACATACCTACATCCATCTCTGTAGCTGTGTCCAACAGTGCTTTCTGCAGTGGTGGGAATGTTCTCTATCTGCATTACACAGGGCACTATACTAACTATACTTAACACCTAACCCAATGCCTAATACTTGATACCTGACCACATATCTGCCTAACCACGTAACTCATATAGCTACTAATCATGTGTGGCTATTTAATATTTGAAATGTGGCTGGTGTGACAAAGGAATTGAATTTTAAATTTTATTTAATTTTAATACATTTAAATTTAAATTTAAATAAACACATGTGGCTAGTGGCTACCATATTGGATAGCAGGGTTCTATACCTTTTTACCACCCTCATAACTGTTTAAAGCAGTTTTCATTGTTTCCCATAACGGAAAGTAGCTTATGATTATTTTTAATTCCAAAGCTCTTTTTCTGAATCTCTTGGGAAGCAGTTATCAGTCTTTTCCCCATTATACAAATGTTATGCATATCCCATTATGCCTTATTGGATGCTCCATTGGAATGTATATGTGTGTGTATGAAACCATCGCCAAGATCAAGGTAACAGACAACCCCCAGATTTCCTTGTGTTTCTTTGTAATCCATCTTTCTCTCTTGTTCTTGTTCCCAGGAAACTACTCACTTGCTTTCTGTCTCTGTATGTAAATTTATATCTTCTAGAATTTAATATATTCATGCATTATGTTTTTTATCTTGTTTCCTTCATTTGTCATAATTATTTTGAGACTCGTGTTTTATATATATTAACACTTAATCTCTTGCTAAATATATTCCATTGTATAGATATGCTTAAAATTTGTTTATTCATTTGTTAATAGACATTAAGATTGTTGCTTGTTTTTTACTGTTATATATAAAGTCAATACTGGGAATATTTATGTACAGTTCTTTGGACATGACACTCATTTTTCTTGAGTATACACCTTGGAGTAGAATTGCTTAAGCATATGTTTAGTTTTAGTAGATAGTATACAAACAGTATTCCAAAGTGATTTCAATTTTAACATAAGTTTTCAGTTAATTTCTTTGATTTTATAATTGTACCACTTTTTTTCTCCTCAACGAAATTCTTAATTTCTAACATTGACTTAATTACTTATTGCTGTTAACTTAGAAAAATTGTTCTTAAAATGTGATCTGCATTCCCTTCTAAGGTCCTGGAGGTCAAAACTATTTTTTTTACTATTATTATAATGTTGAGGGGTTTTTTTTTGTGTGTGTATAGACAATTGAACTAATAGTGCAAAACAATGGTGTGTAAATATGCTGACCCTTTAGTATGAATTAAGGCAATGTACCCTGTACTAGCAGTCAAAATACATGTGCTCTCTGGTTTTTAAAAAATGCCATTTTCACTTAAGAATTACCATGATGAATTAGCAACAATTATTAATTTTTTTAAAATCTCCACCCTTTGAATATTTGTATTCTTAATGTTCTATATGAAGAAACTGAATGTATGCATAAGCACTTTTATTTCATACCAAAATACAGTTGTCTTCTAGAAAAACATTTATGCACTAAGGTTGGAAGTAGCTGTTTTCATGGAATGTCACTTTTACATCAAAAAACAACTGTGGTTACTTAGACTTAGTTATTTGGCAGATTTATTTTTAAAATTAATGTGAGCCTGCCACTTCAAGGAAACAACTAAAAGTATTTGTTGCCAGTAATAAAATCTGAGCTTTAAAGTGAAAATTAGAATTTTGGAAAACTTGTATTAGCTGCCATAAGTTTGAAAGCCTCCCAATAATAATCAGATCAATTACAGTATTTAAAAATGTGATTTTTAAATTGTTATGCAATGAAATGTATTAATATTTGAAAGGTGTGCATAACTTAATGAACCAGTGTTTTTCAGATGATCAGTATGTGATGTTATAAAATCGAATTGGAAGTACAGGATAGGCAAGTAGGTTTTAATGTAACTAAATATGGAAAGTCCATTAATGTGGTGTCAGATTCTACAACGAAGCTAATCTTTAGGGAACTACCACGTGTCGAGTGTCATTGTAGTATCAAAGTAGAACATACACAATTTTCTGAAAAAGCTTTTTAAATACTCCTTTTTTCTTAGCTGTGTTTCTGTGTGAGGCCTGATTTTGTTCATGTAGCTTCACCAAAACCATTTGTCACAATAGTTGGAATGCAGAAACTTATGTAAGAATTCAGCTGTTTTAGTCTTCCTTTTTGTTTTTGAAACTATTTTTATAAAACCATGGTATTGTGTTAATATGTAATAATAGGCTTATAATGATCATAACAAATAGCATAAAATATTTTAAACTTTACATGTTTCTAATACTTAATATGTACATATTGATCGATGTAAACCACATAAGTAAAAGTTCTTCATGGTCTTGATAATTTTTAAGAGGGAAAGTGGTTCTTTGTAGCATTTTCTGTTTGTAGACTACCCCTCATCAAGAGCATACATTCAAAATATGTTGTTAAGTTCTTTGGAATAAATTGTGTACCTGTGTTAAATTTGATACTTGGTTAATATAGTTCAGTTTTATTTCATTGTAAAGAATTAAAAAAATTTATTTTACTTTTTTGAATAGTTTGTTTTTGTTTTTCCAGGTAAAAAGTATAGGTTTATATATATAAAAAAGGCATATACAGTGAAGTCAGAATCATTTTTCTCTAAATCACTTAGCACAGAATATGGTAAACATGTATTAAATATCTAAAATTAAGATATTTGCCTATCCTAGAGAACCACAATAATCACCAAAAGTTAAAAGGATTTTATTATGCCAAAAAATTGATCTAGAGGTATTAGCTGTTACATTGAGTGTAAAAGCTCTTTGAAAACTAATAAATTATCGCTAACGTGAGGATTTTTGCCTTAAGGCTTGGAGATGAATGTAATTATTATAAATGATGTAGGAGTCCATTAACTGGGTAGCCCTCCATGAACCATGACTCCCAGTATTCAAACACTTTGTTAATTCTCTAGGCTTGGCAATCAGTGTGATCTGCTTTGGTCGGTGGCATATTAGCAAAGCATGATGCAAGCAGAGGCTTGATAAGTGTTTGCATACTGAAGCCTGTCCTCTTGGACTCTTTCCTCTGGTAACCCAGCTCCTGTGCTATAAAAAAGCCAGTCTAACAGTCTAGAGTACCTGAATGAAGGAGGAGCAAGGTGTCCTAGCTGGCTAGCATCAACTGTCAGAAATCTGAGGGCAGTCTTCTTTGATGTGCAGCCCCGGCCAAACTCCCTGTGAGTACAGCTGCACGAGCGACTTCAACGCGTAACACAGGGAGTGGAAAAACCACCAAGCTAACCTAAAGAATTACTAGAGAAAAATAATACATGTGTCATGTTAAGCCACTGAGTTTTGGGGTGTGCGTGATGCCACTGTAGGTACCTGAACCAGATAATATTGGCTACTTCTAAGGAAGTGGTCATGACTTGCTGCTGTGTCACAGGGAAAACAGTCATAGTGAAGAATGACAAAACTTGAACTATTGAAAGCCCTGAGCTGAACCAAAGCAACTTGCATGGTGTATAGATAGGGGTTTAGATTAGAACACTGAGAGAAGTGCATTACAGGAAGTGTGAGTTTTACCTTTTTTAGTTTTATGTCAAGGAGTATTTGACAGAAAGATTGAGGGCCTGGCAAGCATTCTGCCAAGACTTTGTGGCTTTGCTATCTTTATTTTCTAAACCAGGAGAGCAGGAGATTCTTTTAGCCAGAAAAACATAGCTTTAAGGATGCTGATGGAGGAGGACTTGTCTATTTGATGTTTGCATACTTAATTTAATTGACAGTCTATTTTCCTCTCCTTACCATTGCAGTGTTCTAGTCTAGAAAATAAATATGACATATTTATCATAAGTATGTGTATATATGTATAGCTCATATATAGCATATATAGTATATGCATACGCAGAGGTACAGCCTAAAGAATGCCCCTTTTTATTATAAAATATTTTATAACAAAATCATAAGAATGTAATTCTGTAACATAACAATATCACACTGAAGCATACCATATGACATTTTAGGTGACATGTTCAAATTAAAACTATAAATGATTAAACCCATATTATTGCCCTACCAACCACACTCAAAAAGGTGTTACTTCTGCTAGACCCTGTGTACAGCATATATCATATATGATAAAGCACTTTTATCTTTCATTGTAGAAGGTAACAGGGATATGAGGGAGGCCTGTGTTAAAAGGGTCCCTGTCCTGTCTTTTCTTTGTATAACTTTTTCTCTTTCCCTCTCCCCAGCCCCAAATAAAGCTCCAATAAATCCAAACCCAGACTGGAAGTTGATTTGATAATAGTCATTTTATATCCTTGATGACTTTTCTGTCTGCTCATTTTATCTATTTCTAGAAAGAAGTTTTGAAGACTCCAACTCCTCAGGTTTCTTTATCTGGAAATGTCATGATTTCTCCCTCACTTTTGAAGGGCAGTTTTGCCAGATACAGATTTCTTGGTTGAGAGTTTTTTTCTTTTAGCACTCAATATTTATCCATTGTGTTCTTGCTTCCAAAGTTTCTGATGAGAAATTGGTAGATACTGTTATTGAAGATCCCTTGTATATGATGATTCATTTCTTTCTCACCATTTTCTTTTCTTTTTTTTTTAAATTTTTTATTGATTATGCTGTTACAGTTGTTCTATTCCCCCTTTATTCCCCTCCACCCTACCCCCCATCCCCACCATCACCCCCCCTTTAGTTTATGACCATGTGTCTCAAGTCCTTTAGATTCTATATTTCCCATGCTATTCTTGCCCCCACCATCTATTTTCTATCTACTGTCTATGCTACTTATTTTCTGTACCTTCTCCCCCCTTCTCCTCCTCCCACTCCCCTGTTGCTAACCCTCCTTGAGATCTTCATTTCTCTGTTTCCACTCCTGATCTAGCTGTCCTTTTAGTTTGCTTTCGTTTTAGGTGTGGTTGTTAATAACTGTGAGTTTGTTGTCCTTTCACTGTTCATGTTTCTTTAACTTCTTTTTCGTAGATAAGTCCCTTTAACATTTCATATAATAAAGGCTTGGTGATGATGAACTCCTTGAATTTGATCTTATCTGAGAAGCACCTTATCTGTCTTTCCATTTTAAATGAAAGTTTTGCTGGATAGAGCAATCTTGGTTGTAGGTCTTTAGATTTCATGACTTGGAATACCTCTTTCCAGCCCCTTCTTGCCTGTAAGGACTCTTTTGAGAAATCCGCTGACAGTCTGATGGGGACTCCTTTGTAGGTGACTGTCCCCTTATCTCTTGCTGCTTCTAGGATTCTCTCCTTCATTTTAATCTTGGCTAATGTAATTACGATGTGCCTTGGTGTGTTCCTTCTTGGGTCCAACTTCTTTGGTACTCTCTGAGCTTCCTGGATTTCCTGGAAGTCTATTTCCTTTGCCAGATTGGGGAAATTCTCCTTTATTATTTGTTCAAATAAGTTTTCCACTGGTGGCTGTGCCTTTCCCCCTTCTGGTACCCCTATAATTCGGATGTTGGAGCGTTTAAAGATGTCCTGGAGGTTCCTAAGACTCTCCTCATTTCTTTGAATTCTTGCTTCTTGACTCTTTTTTGTTTGGCCATTATTTGCTTTCTTCTGGTCCACTCCATTGATTTGAGTCCCAGTTTCCTTTTCATTGCTATTGGTGTCCTGTGCAATTCCATTCATTTCAATTAGTTTCGCCTTCATATATTTGTCTAATTTGTCGGTATAATCAACCAGTTCTGTGAGGATCCTGATCACCAATGTTTTAAACTGTGCGTCTGTGAGTTTTGCTATTTCTTCATCGCTTAGATTTATTGGCTCTGGGGCTCTGAGATCCTCCTGCGCCATTCTTGGTCTGTTTGGGCCCTTTAAGTGTGAGAAGCGGCACCTTGGATTCCCAGGTCGCTGGGTTGTGACACTGTCTGTGGGGGCGTGGCCAGAGCGGGGACGTGGCGACCCCCTCTGCCGCTTCTCACAGCTGGGTGTGGAGGAGCAGTGCCTTATGTGGTTCACCAGGGCCGGGCCACTCAGAGTCGCTGGGTTATGACGCTGTATGTGGAGGTGGGGTCAGAGCAGGGAAATGGCAGCACCCTCCACTGCCGCTTGCCGTGGGGACCTGCCGGCCCGGTCCAACCGCCCACTCCCTCGCCTGTCCACCCTCGCACAAATGCACGACCTCAGTCAACACGCAGTCCCGGGCCTGGCTGTCTCCCCCGCGGTTGCTCGCCTGGTTGCTCGCTGGGTCGCTCACTAGGTCTGACCCTGCGCCTGGATTCCACTGGCCTGAGTGTGTCTGGCCGAGTCCTCCTGTGCAACCCTGCTCCGCCAGCCGCTGGTTTCGCCCCTTACCGGTCAGGCTGAAGAATTTGTTGTTAACGGACTTCCGAAAAGTTCAATTTTCCGTGTTCTGGCTGTGTTTTCTGTTGCTAATATTTAGTTTTCTCTAATCTTGGTTGTGTGAGAAGGCACGGCACATCCACCTATGCCTCCATCTTGGCGGAAGTCTCACCATTTTCAAGATTTGAAAATTTGATTATAATGTGTTGTGGTGTGGATCTCTTTGAGTTCATCTTATTGGAGTTTGTTGAGCCTCTTGGATACTTCATAGTCATATCTCTTTTCAAATGTGAGAAGTCTTCAGTCATTATTTCTTCATATATTCTCTCTCCTTCTGACACTTATGATGCACATGTTGTTCCACTTGATGATGTCCCTTAGGTTGCATGGGCTTTCTACTTTTCTTCGTCATTTTTTCCTCTCCTTAGCCTCGATAATTTCCGTGGTCTTATGTTCATGTTCACTGATTCTTGTGCAAACTCAAATATGTCTCCAAATTCCTCTAATGAATTTTTTATTTAAATTATTATACTCTAGTACTCCAGAATTTCTTTTTGGTTTTTGTGAAGACTTTTTATCTCTTTGTTGATATTTCTATTTTGTTCGCACTTGTTTTATTGCCTTTCTCCATATCTTCCTTTAATTCATTGAGCATGTTGAATACACTTTTTTTTTTTAAAGCCTGCTTGATATATCTGCCATGAAATATTTTTCAGGGACAGATTCTGTTGAATTATTTTTTTTCCTTTGATGGGCCATACATACTTGTATGTGTCTTTGTATGCTTTGTGATTTTTTTATTGTTGTCATTGAATACTGGACATTTGAATCTAGTAATGTGGTAAGTCTTCCCCAGAGATTTTTTTTTCTTGTTTTCTTATTGTATTTTTGTAGGCTGTTTCTGGTACTGAGGCTCTGGCTGAGTTGTAAACCTAATGTCTTCTCAAAATTGCAGTTGTTTTTTATTCTAGTTTTTTTTTGTGTGTGTATGAGCCTCCTGAAAGGAGGAAAACAAAAAATGAAGGCCAGATAAAAATAGGGAGTGGCCCTTTAAGTCTTCTGGAAATCACTTCAGCCTGAGGGGGCATGGCTTGCAAAGATGACAGGCGGTACAACAACAATGTCTGCTCACCTCTTTGTCTGCCCCTCTGTGATTAGAAGCAGCAATCAGAAATCAGGACACAGATTCCCGGTATTTGGAGGACATGGTCATTTTTACCTACCCTAGTACTCCCAAGCTGTGCCAGGAAGAGGTGCACAGCTGCCTACCTTGTGGCTGGTGTTGGTGTATGGGTAGTTCTTGCTCTTTTAAGAGCTGTAATTGACAAAAACGAACCATTTAGGCTTTCCCCTGGAAATTAGAAGCCTTCATCAGACCCCAGAGTTTGAAAAACAGTTATATCAGACAGATTCTCCAGTGCAGTTGTCTAGGTGGGCAAAATAGATTTCTGGTGCTTCCTGCTCCTCCATCTTTCTCAAATCCTCCTTGTGGGGCAGAGACAGGCAGCTGGGTGGATGGAGAGAACTCACTGTAAGGGGGCAGACTGTGTGGGCAAGGAGGGGCTGGCTAACCCCTGGAAACTAAAGACTCAAAGCCTCTAGCTATAAAATACTGTGGGGGTTGTGAAGGCAGGAGAAACTCCTAGCCTCACAGGGGGAGAGTTTGTTGGAAAGGGGGCTAGAATGGAGCCAACGACCATCATTGTTCCCTCTCTGACCCCTCCCCTGTTGTGACAAACAATGCCACAATGCAGTAAAGAGGGTTGCCCTGCCCTGGCGAATACCTAAGGCTCCACCACCTTACAACTTAACAGGTGCGCTGAATTGAGGAAATAAGGCCCAAATGAAAGAACAGGTCAAAACTTCAGAAAAAGAGCTAAGTGATGAGGAGATAGACAACCTATCTGATGCAGAGTTCAAACATTGGTAATCAGGATGCTCACAGAATTGATTGAGCTCAGTAGGAAAGTGAAGGAAGAAATGAAAGCTACACAAAGTGAAATAAAGCAAAATATACAGGGAACCAACAGTAAAGGGAAAGAAACCAGGACTCAAAACAATGATTTGGAATAAAAGGAGGAAGTAACCATCCAACTAGAACAGAATTGAGAAACAAGAATTGAAAAAAATGAGAGGCTTAGGAACCTTTGGGACAACTTTAAATGTTCCATCATCTGAATCTAGGGATGCTAGAAGGAGAAGAACAAGAGCAAGAAATTGAAAACTTATTTGAATAGATAATGAAGGAGAACTTCCCCCACACGGCAAAGGAAATAGATTTCCAGGAAGTCCAGGAAGCTCAGAGAGTCCCAAATAAATTGAACCCAAGGAGGAACACACCAAGGCACATCATGATTACATTACCCAAGATGAAAGATAAGGAGAGAATCTTAAAAGCAGGAAGAGGAAAGGAGACAATTACCTACAAAGGAGTTCCCATGAGACTACCAGCCTGTTTCTCAAAAGAACCCTTACAGGCAAGAAAGGGCTTGAAAGACATATTCCAAGTCATGAAAGGCAAGGATGTACATCCAATATTACTCTATCCAGTAAAGCTATTTTTTAGAAGGGAAGGGCAGATAAAATGCTTCCCAGATAAGGTCAAATTAAAGAAGTTCATCATCACCAAGCCCTTATTATATAAAAAGTTAAAGGAACTTATTTAACAAATAAGATAAAAAACTATGAATAATCAAATGACAATAAACTTGTAAATACCAACAATTGAACCTAACAAACAAACAAACAAACAAACAAAAAACCCTAAGCAAACAATTAGAACAGGAACAGAACCACAGAAATGGAGATCACATGGAGGGTTATCAGTGGGGAAGGGGAAGGAGATAATGGGAGAGAAGGTACAGAGAGTAAGAAATACAATTGGAAGGCAGAAAATAGATGGGGGGGTATTAAGAACAGTATAGGAAATGGAGGAGCCGTAGAACTTAAATGTTCAACCCATGGACATGAAATAAAGGGAATTCTGGAAGGTGGAGGTGGTGCAGGGTGGAGGGGGATAAAAGGGAGAAAAAAATTGGGGTAACTGTAATATCATAATCAATAAAATATACCTAAAAATCCTCCTCGTATTTGTATTATTTTTTAAGTTTGTGTAATCAGTTTGGAATTTATTTTGCTCTACAGTATGAAAAAGGTAAGTTAGGGGTAAGCAAGCTTTTTCTTAGAGAGCCAGATAGCGACTCTTTTAGGTTTGTGGGTCATGTGATCTGTGTTACAACTTCCCATCTCTGCCATTGTAGCACAAAAGCAGCCGTAGACATTAAGTAAATAAATAAGGGTGACACCACCCCAACAGAGCTTTACTTACAGTTGCAAACAGTAGACTGGATTCGGCACATAGGCTGTATCGGCCTGTGCACTGTGCTCTTCCTCCCTGTCAAAAATGGAAGAGTCTGAAATTTTGCGCTACTTGCAAGCTAACAAGTTAGCCAGCCACAGTTTCATGGATGGTGGCAGGAGATAAGGACAGCTTATTACTCATGATAACAGCAGTAACCAGAATATCATCATTTTCCCTGGATCCCAAGTCCCAGTTCCAATAAAGCAGCTCTATGGGGACCGGATAACATCTGTACATACATTATGAGAGAAGACCCCTACACTCAGGAAATATGAATCTTATAATTAGGAATAATTCTGCTTGACATTTGCCTTTGAGGGACACATCTTTTGTTAAACACATTCTCGCCTGAGGATATGTTTATTGATGAAATGAGAGAGGGAGGGAGAGGCACGGGGCAGGAGAGGGAGAGAAACATTGATGTGTGAGAGGAACATTTATCAGTTGCCACCTGTTTGTGTCTTGACCAGGGGTTGAACCCACAACCTAGATATGTGCCTTGACTGGGAATAGAACCTGCAACCTTTTGGTTCACGGGACGATACTCCAACCAACTGAGCCACCTGGCCAGTGCAGGACACTTTTTTATTATACTGGTCAATAAAGATAGCTATCATTTTGCTGCAGAAGGACACACTGTCTTCCAAGGCTATTGTCTATACAAACCTTTTTGAAAACATAGCCTATATAAAAATAGTCAGTGCCTCTTCTTGCAAGATGTTTAGAGAGACCCATCAAAAATTTGTATGCCTTCTTTCCTCCCCCGTTCTCTATTTTCAAATTGATGTGCACAGATTCTGCCTAGTGATAGTGTCTTGTTTTCTTTCTTTGTGGCTCTGAAGGGCTACAGGTGTATTTTCTCAGGCTCGTACTTACCTCAAGGACAAGAATTCACAGATTATTGAATCCCAGGCTATCCATATTTTTCCCCCCTAGATTCATAACATGAATTCTAAGCATCTGTTGCTCTCCAGTCTTCTCCCTTTCCACCTTGATCATCCTCTAATTTTCAGATGCAGGTGCATATCATTTAAAAATGTAATATTTGAAGACTTCTGGTTTGGACAAGATGGCATAAACTCTTCTCCCTGCTCATTCCTGCAGTGTACAACTCTAAACCATGGAAAACACAAGAGGCAACCAAACAAGAACTCTGAAAAGTGGTAAAAGTAAGCCAGGCTGGTTTTTGCAACATGGGAGGAAAAACAGACCAGCAGGATGTCTTATATTGCCCCCCACCTAAGGAAGAAGGCAACATGTCCCTTTGTTTTCTGACCCTTAATCTTGCAACAGATGGCCACCCATGAAGGCTCATTTCTCACAGTATAGAATGGGAATGCCTTCAACGTGATCAAGTGAGTCCAGAGCCACTGGCAAAGGGGATTGATTTGAAACCCCACTAACAATAAGCATTTGAGCAAGTACTCTCCTTTCCTGCTAGGTCTGCAATTTACCTCTCCTGCCAAAAGATACCTAGGTATCTGAGTGAAATAGAGTTATGAAGATCTCTCCCCACCACTCTGTCCCTGTAACAAGTGATCTGGCTATGGAATGCTCTTCTTTCCTGCTGGACCCGAGGCTTCCTTCCTTCACTGAGAGATACCATGTAATTGAGTGACACTGGCAAGAGGGACCCCACTGCAAGAAGTGGCCCAGCCAGGGAAGCCTCTTTGATTTTGTGGCCTGAGACTTCTATCTCCCACTCAGTTACCGAGGCTTCCAGGGACCATTGGCCAGAGTGACTGCTACGCAAATAGCCTGCCATGGGAAGCCTGCTGGCCTGAGACTTACCTCCTCCACTGATAGGCACCCCCACCCCTGCTAGTAGGTTATCTTGGAAAACCCCTTCTGCCCCAATGGCACCAGCAAAGACCAGTGGGAACCCAAGCAAAATTAGACTGCAGACATTCTGAAAATTTAAACTGCCATTGGAACTGTAGCACTTAAAAATACTCCAGGACTGCACACTCAACATAAACAAGGTGACTGCATTCTAAAATAAAAAATGGAGTCTAGAGTCTTCTAATATAATAGGCAGATGTCTGCAATGCAATAAAAAAATCACCTGTCACATCAAGAATCAAGAAAAGTCACAACTTAAAAGGAAAACACTGTGAACTAACACCAACATCAGATGAATCAGATGGTGGAAAAATCTGACAAGGATTTTAAAGCACCTGTCATAAAAATGCATCTGTTACAAATTTTCTTGAAATAAAGGAAAAAATAAAACTCCACAAAGAAATGGAAGGTATAAAAAGAACCAAGAGGGAATTATACAACTTAAAAATACAATAACAGAAAAAAAACCCAGTCACTCAGGGGACACAACAATAAAGATTGTTGGGAATTGTCCTGCCTGGTTTCAGGAGCTTTAACCACTGCCCCCCGCCCCCCTCCCCCAGCTAAGGCTGAGTGAGCGACCTTGGGACCATAAGCCACTAAGGAGACAAAGCTTATCTTCCTTGCAGGGGCACCGCCTCTGCTCCTTTTACTTCACCCTGCCTGGCCCCCAATGCTTTATCAGTTAGCCAGTGATGAGTAAGATTCCTCAAGGGAGGGACAACCTAAGACAGGCATGATTATGGGGGTCCCCAGGGAAGGACTTAAGGGGCTATAGAAAAAAAGGGTGATGGACTCTCACCCCTCAGCTTTGACATAGCCTCAGTCCTTATTCTGTCTAAGAAGTCTCCTAATCTCTTGGCTGCCTTACTTCCCCTGCCTGACTTAAGCCTGAAACAGTGACAGAAGGCGGTGCAACCCTGTGTTGAAAAGGGCTGGTTCCCTGGGCAATCAAGCCTGAGAAAGAATGCATAAACTCCTATGAAACCTGCTTTGCTAATACCCTCAATTTAAATAATAAGGGTCCAAGCCCGAAATGAGTTTGTATTCCCAAAGTTTTATGGCCCTTTAACTAACTGACTCTGACTCAGAATAAGCCCTCACAGTTCTTCGAATGTTATCTATTGTTTAATCATTTCTGCCGGACGATTGATGAGCTTTATTTCTGTGCAAATTGAACCCAATAAAAGCCTGTCCAGGCAAGGGTCGGGTGCTCTCCTCCAGAGAGGGTGGCCAAAGTGCTCCAAGCTTTTTCTCCTCTTGAGGGAGAAGCCACGCTGTCCCTTTTCCTCCACAGGACTCGGTAGTCCATGTGAATTTGTCTTGTGTCTCATCCACAATGTGGTGGACTCCATGAGCTAGGGTCTGCATCAAAAGATGAGAGAGGACAGGATCAATGACCTTAGCAGATCAGTAGAATGATATATGAACAGGACAAGTCAAAAGAATATACCCAATCTGACTACACAGAGCATACTCCAAACAGTATGAAAGCATAGAAATACACATCAACACACCTTAAAATTAATTACTTAAAGACTAAAAAATAAAAATATCTTGAAAAATGCTAGAGATAAACAATACATTAACATCAATTTGAGATCAGATTTCTTATCTGAAATCATGGATGCCAGAGGGAAGTGGTACACATATTTCAAGTGTTAAAAGAACTGTCAACCATGGATTCTATGACAAAACTACCCTTTGAGAGTGAAAATAAAGACATTATCAAGTAAGAAATAAAAAGAATTTGTTGACAGCAGATCTTTCCTTAAAGATTGGCTAAAGGAAATTCTTCGACCCCAGTGAAATGATAAAAGAAAAAGTCTAGGAGCACCAGGAAGGAAGGAAGAATGATGGAAAGAGCATAAATACCTGTACATATAGTAGATGATGATTTTCCTCATGAGTTTTATAAATCATATTTGATGATTGAAACAAAAATTATAGTACCATGTGATACTCAACAATTTAAAAGAGTGAAAGTTAATGGTAGCCACATTTCACCTCAAATGGCAAAATGCTGACATCAGTAGACATTGTTGACATTACTGTGGTAAGTCATGTATGCATATCACAATACCCAGAACAATCACTGCAAAAACTATCCCAAGAGATAGTCAAAACTCAATATGAGTTAAAATGGAATCCCAAAAATGTTTAAGTAACTTGAAGGAAATCAAGAAAAGAGAAACAGGAATGACAGCCAGAGGAAACAAGCAGGGCATTTTATAATGATAAAGGGATCTATCTACACTGAATGAGTATACACTAAACATCATAGGCTCAAAATAAAGAAAGCAAATATAAATGTAGCTGAATGGAACAATTAAAAGTATCCACATTTATAGTTGGGAACTTCACAACCCTCTCTCAGAAAACTACTAGAACTATTAGACTGCAAATCAACAAGGAAATAGAAAATCAGTACAACTTACAGGATCTAATTGACGTATATATAACATATCACCCAAAAACATAAGAATGTATATTTTTCAAGCACTTCTGGAACATTCACCAAAATAAACTATAATCTTGGCCACAGAACACACTTTAGTAGATTTACAAGAACTGAAGTCATATAGTGTGTTTTCCCACCATAATGGAATCAAATATGAAATCAATAATAGAAACAAAGGGAAACTTGGTAAAGTTGTGGAAATTAAATAACACATCCTTGAATAAGTCTTTCATTGAGGAAGTCTCAAAGAAAATGAAAAAATACATAGAACTGAATGCTAATAAAAATAAACTATCTGGGATGCAGCTCAAGTAGTACTCAGAGGGAAATTTATAGCAATAAATATATTAGAAATGAGGAAAGATTTCAAATCAGAAAATAATGAAATCTAAATAAATGCTCATGGATTAGAAGATTCAGCATAGTAAAATGTCAATTTTCCCAAGTTTGGTCATAAGTTTCATGCAGATCCTATTAAAATCCCAGTAAGGTTTTTGTAGCAACAAATAAGCTTGTTCTAAAATTTATAAGAAAAGGCACAGACCCTAAAATATCTTAAACAGTGTTGACAATAAAATGGGAGGGATCATCCACATTCATACTGGAGCTTATTCTCACTTCACTAATCCAAACAGTGCGGTGTTGGTGGAGGGATAGACGTGTAGATCAATAGAATAGAATGGAAATTTCAGACATAAACCCACAAATAAGCTTAACTGATTTTTTTATAAAGTCAAAAGCAATTCCTTAGAGAAAGGATAACCTTTCCAACAAATGGTGCTGGGGCATTTTCTAAAATCCTTAGGCAAAACAAGCAAATAAACTTACAAACAATAAACTACACCAGAAGTACACACACACACACACACACACACACACACATCATCTTAAACTTCACACCTCTTGTAAAAATTAACTCAAAGTGAATAGTGAATTTAAATCTAAAGTGTCAAAGGATAAAACTTAGATAAAAACAATTTTTTAAAGAAAAAACATGCCATCTCTCATCTTGTCTCCAGCCCTTTATCCTTTTGAGCCCTTCATTACTCAGTTTGCATATCTCCTCTGGGAAGTTCTCACTGGTTCTGCAAGTCTGGCTGGATTGGCCACCCGTCCCACGGGCACAGTAACACCTCAGTGGAAAATTGTTTTTCCTCTGCTTGCTCAACATCTGAGTCTGTTCACGTGCAGGAGATACCCTGTTAAATGGCCTTTGTTTGGAACCACGGTCCACTGCCTTCCTCAGAAACCGAGGAGGGCTGATACTGCTTCTTGGCACCACACCTTGACAACCTGGGTGTCATCTAGGATAGTCATTCTCTTCAGCCCGAGACTTTGAGTTGGGAGTGAGCAATGGGAAGGGCCTGTGACATGAAGGACTCATTCTTGTGCTCTTTGCAGTGGCCTCTCTTTCTGAGGAGTGGTGCCGGTGGTGATATACAGAGTGGTGGTGTCTATAGCAGATGGATTTTGAGGGGTTGAACGGTGGTCCTGTGGTTAGTCTTGCTTCATTCCTTCCTTTCTAGAGATTGTATGAGCTATGAGAGCCTTTCAACAAATTCCTATTTTAATTAGCTAGAGTCAGTTACTTTTGCTTAAAAAAATATCTTGATAGATTCAATCACCCTATCATGGTATTGCCCTTTTGCCCACTTACTTGCCATTTTCTTACACCGGATCCTGAGTACGGGCTTTGTCTTACTCATCACGTACACAGTCTATTGCATACTCGGGTCTATTAAATTCTCAGTAAATAATGAAAATGTGCATGTTTTCCATTCTATTTCTCCACTGGTATGATAGTGGAAATTTCTCTGTGTTTGGCATTTGGTGGGCTTTTAATATTGCAGTGCTATTTATAAGGTTTGAATGTTTACCTTCTTGAATATTTTATTGGAAATTCTGAGGAGTTTGTAAGCACCATTATCCTGAACAATATTTTTCCTCCTTCACTCCTTTTTTTCCCTTAATACAAGTACATTTGATCTTGAATAACATGGGGGTTAGATGCCCTGACGCTGACAATTGGTTTGCAGGCTGGCGCTCAGTCCACTAAGGCACACCAGCCAAGGCATGACCCTGACAGTTGGAAGCTTGCATATAACACTTGACTCCCCCAAACTTAACTGGATACCTTACCAGTAATACAAATAGCTGATTAACACATATTTTACATGTTACTTGTATTATATACTGTATGCTCACAGTACAGTAAGCTAGAGAAAAGAAAATGTTATTAAGAAAGTCATAAAGAAGAGAAAATACATGGACAGTATTTATTGAAAAAAAGTCTCATCTGAGTGTTCCCGCACATTTCAAATCTGTTTTGTTCAAGGGTCAACTGTACTAAGTGATATGGATGGGGAACTCCTTTTATCAGGACAAAAAAAATAAGACTTTCCAATCAGCTAATGTAATAATTAAGCTGGTTGCTTTTATGTATAATTTTCTTTCATTGTGGACAGTGTTATTAGTACACTGATGTGTAATATACATACATACACATGTATATAATATGTATAAAGGCTACCTAATTGTGTCTCCTTGTTCGTTGTTGCTGTTGTTAAACCCATCATATTTCAGTTATTTAGGCTTAAAATCTCACTTATCTTGCTCCTCTGGTGGGGAATGCCAGTGGCTGCAAGTACCTTTTCCCTCTCCTCCATTGGTATTATGAGCCAAGTCTTTATGAATTCTCTTGTGTGACTTCCTCACAGGTTTTCCCTTTTACTGAAATGAAGCCAACCTTAATGAGAGCTTCTGGACACATCTTTCTTATGATACCTTATAAAGCTTGACGCTATCTTGTGACTCCACCCCTAATTATATGCAATATTTTTTCAAACTACCTATACTTCCTCTTGTGGTTTTATCACTCACATATTACATAGTAGGTTTTAAAAAAATAATCTGCTTCTTACATCCATGTGGTTTATCTCTTCGACAGTCTCATTATGTTCAGATTCCACTGTTGACACAGAATGTACTCCAGGATGCATTCCCTGCTCACCCTCCCTCATTTAAAGCAGGGATATTCTGTCATGTGACCAGCTACCCACATTTTCTGGAGACTGTATCATCTAGCCCTTGGCATTATGTATTGTTATTATTTAAGACAATTAGTTGGATTTGAAAATGAAAGTATCAGTGGTCCTTCCTATAGAGCTTTCAGAATTAATGAATTTTAGGTATTTCATCAGGTTTCAGAATCATTATCAAAACACTATACGGTGTGGGGGAACCCCCAGACCCCCAAATTTATTTATAAAAATTGTATATTTATTCTTACATGTTTGAATTTTAGTCACCTTCAAAGTACTCTCCATGTGATGCAATACACCTATTGAGACATTTTCCCACTTTTTGGACTTGTTGATTTTGATGCCTTTTAGTGCTTCTGCCATTTTTTGTTTCACCTCTTCCACATTGGCAAAACGGTTCCCCTTTAGGACTTTTTTCTTCTGAGGAAACAAACAAAAAGTCTCTTGGGGTGAAATTGATTGGGTGAATAGGGAAGGTGGCGTATGATGGGGGTGGGGGTCATGACATTTTTGGTCAAAAATAGCTGAAGACTCAGTGTGGTGGGGGCAGGTGTGCTTGTAAATCACCCATCATGAAATTTATGCACTGAAAGAATTTCCAAAAACAATTCACTGAAGCCCAGAACAGCCTCTCACAACAAGCCAGCTTGTGCATTGATACAGATGGGTTCCTAGGACACCTCTCCTTGTGGGGAAGCCTTTACTACAAGGGGCCGGCCCTCCAGGGGATAATTCTGGTTTTTTGGGGGGTCCCCCCTTGAAGTGTTAGTTTTCTGCATCGTGCAGCTACTTGTAGGTGTATTTATGGTTATAAAACACATGTTTGTTTTTCCTTTTGAAATAATGCCTTGGTGTTTTGTTTTTATGCTTTGAGGATTTTATTTAAATTATCATTTGTTTTTTACTCAGTCAATGCTCCGAGGGAGAGGAGGGTGCTATAAACATACATTCTATGGCATCGAAAGCCATCGTTGCATGGAAACCACCCCAAGCTTAGCATGTGCAAATAAATGCGTCTTCTGTTGGCGGTGAGTAAAAACCAGTGGCCGTGTTGACCAAATATGTAATGATCTGTAATAAACAATCTGCCTAACACTGCACTCAAATATACCTAAAGCTTTGAGGTTTCTGTAATTATTTCCTTTCCTAATGTTATATATATATGCATTTGGTTGTTTTTCATGACCTGCTTTATCAGAGACTTGTCAAGATTCTTAGTCTTTTTGAATCACTTGATTTTAGCTTTGTGAATCCTCTTCATTATATTTTAATTTCCTTGTTCACTATCTCCTATTGTTTTTGTTTCTCTGTTCTTTTTCTAACTTAAACCGGACCATTAACTCATTAATATTCAATCTTCTATAAGTGTTTAATTGTAAATTTCTAAGTATTTCTTTAGCTACATTCCATAGATTTTGATTAGTCAATTATTCAATTATAAATATTTTTTAATTTCCATGATGACTTCTTTGTAACTCATGGGTCAAAGAAATATTTATTTAAAAAATTACAGCCTTGGCCAGTGTGGCTCATTTGGTTGGAGCCACAGTTATTGTTCCATAACTGAAAGGTTGTGGGTTTGATTCCTGGTGAGGGCACATACCTTAGTTGCAGGTTCGACCTGGTCTCACCGTGCAGCCTCTGTCTGGGTGCATGTGGAGGCAACCGATCGATGCTTCTCTCTTGCATACGTGTTTCTGTCCCCTCCTTTCTAAAAAAACAAGTGAAAAAAAGTCTTCAGGTGAGGATTTTTAAAAAATTACACCTAAGTTAGATTTTAGGGGTTATGTTTTATTATTCACTTTCAACAAAATTGTATTATTGTTACACGGTTTGTACATAATTTCTAATATAGATTATTTAACTTATTGATTTTTTAAAATGTTTTATTATTATGCTATTATAGCTGTCCCAATTTTTCTTCTTTTGCCTCCCTCAACTCAGCATCCCCAACTCCCTCAGGCAATCCCCCCACTGTTGTTCATGTCAGTGGGGCATATATGTAAGTTCTTTGGCTATTCCATTTCCTGTGCTGTACTTTACATCCTCATGGCTATTCTGTAACTACACATTTGTACTTCTTAATCCCTCACCTCTTCGTCATTCCCCCACAGCACCTTCCAATCTGAAAGGTATCAAAATGCTCTCCATGATGGGATTCTTGGAATATATTACCTGAAGTGGAATCATTGGGTTCTGACAGTTCCGGGTTTAATTTTTTTAGGAAATATATTACTATGCTTTCTCTGTGTACTTCATGAAACTGGATCATTCAGTATGAATTTTAATGTCTGTTTTTTTCCTCAGTAAAATGTTTTTGAGGTTCATCTGTGTTGTTAGGTATATCAGTAGTTTGTTCCTTTCAGTTGTATGGGTTTACCACCCTTTGTTTACCTAAACACCTCTAGTTAAATATTTGTTTCCAGGTTTTAACTGGATTATGAATAAATTAGTATATAAATCTTCTGCAGACAAATATTTTCATTTCACTTGGGTAAACACCTATGTATAGAATTATTGGATTTTTAAAAGTCCATTTGGACAATCTTTTAACTGTTTTTTTTTAAAATATATTTTATTGAGCATGCTATTACAGTTGTCCCATATTCTTACCTCCTTTGTTCCCCTCTGCCCTGCACCACCCCTTCCACCCACATTCCCCCATTTTAGTTCATGTCCATGGGTCATACATACAAGTTTTTTGGCTTCCCCAGTTCCCATACTATTCTTAACCTCCCTCTGTCTATTTTGTACCTACCATTTATTCTTCTTATTCCCTGTATCTTTTTCCCCATTCTCCTTCCTCCCTGTTCCCACTGATAACCCTCCATGTGACCTCCATTTCTGTGATTTTTTTCCTGTTCTAGTTGTTTGCTTAGTTTGTTTTTGATTTTTTTAAGTTCAGTTGTTGATAGTTGTGAGTTTGTTGTCATTTTACTATTCAAAGTTTTGATCATCTATTTCTTAGATAAGTCCCTTTAACATTTCCTATAATAAGGGCTTGGTGATGATGGACTCCTTTAACTTGACCTTGTCTGGGAAGCACTTTATCTGCCCTTCCACTCTAAATGATAGCTTTGCTGGATAGAGCAATCTTTGATGTAGGTCCTTGCCTTTCATGACTTGGAATACTTCTTTCTAGCCCCTTCTTGTCTAAAAGGTTTCTTTTGAGGAATCAGCTGATAGTCTTATGGGAACTCCTTTGTAGGTAACTGTCTGCTTTTCTCTTGCTGCTTTTAAGATTCTTTTCTTCTCTTTAATCTTGGGTAGTGTAAGTATGATGTATCTTGGTGTGTGTTTCCTTGGGTCCAACTTCTTTGGGACTCTGAGCTTCCTGTACTTCCTGGAAGTCTATTTCCTTCACTAAATTGGGGAAGTTCTCCTTCATTATGTTTTCAAATAAGTTTTCAATTTCTTGCTCTTCCTCTTTTCCTCCTGGCAGCCCTATGATTTGATTGTTGTAATGTTTAAAGTTGTGCCAGGGGTTCCTAAGCCTCTCCTCAATTTTTTGAATTCTTGTTTATTCATTCTGTTCTGGTTGAATGTTTATTTCTTCCTTCTGGGCCGTATCATTGATTTGAGTCCTGGTTTCCTTCCCTTCATTGTTGGGTCCCTGTACATTTCTCTTTATTTCACTTTGCATAGTCTTCACTTTTTACTCCTATTTTGTGACCATACTCAACCATTTCTGTGAACATTCTGATTTACCAGTGTTTTGAACTCTGCATCTAATAGGCCAGGTATCTCTTCATCACTTAGTTCTATTTTTTGAGCTTTGTTTCTTTCATTAGGGCCATTTTTTTTTTTTTTTGGTCTGGAGGCAGCTGTTGTGATGTAAGGGGCGGAGCCTTAGGTATTTACCAGGGTGGGGCAACCCACTTCACTGTGTTGTGGTGCTGTATGTGGGGGAGGGGTCCAAAAGGGAACAGTGCCACTTGTTCAGCCTTCACTCTGCTTTCATTCACTTCCCCTGCTACTCAAAGCAAATTGGCTCCTTCTGGTACTGATTCCCTGGTGGATGGGTTTGTGTACATTCTAGGACCCTGTGGTCCTAGATCTGTCCAATGAACTCTCCTGTGAGGCTGAGAGTTTCTCATGCTGCTGCAACCCCGACAGGTTTTTACCACCAGAGGTTTTGAGTCTTTAGTTTCCTGTGCTGGAACCCTGGGTTGTGTGGTCTGTCTCATTCCCCAGTTGTTCTTTCTGGTTTCTCTGCGTGTGAACGTGGGACTGCCTAGTCCTGCAGCTGCCGCCTTGCTGAGCCTCCTCTCTGCCCCATCTGCCAGTCTCTGCCCCTTTTGCTGGTTTTAGTGAATGTTTCTTCTTTAACTTCTTCTCTGTTGGATTTCCACACAGTTCAATTTTCTGGCATTTCTTGTTTGTTTTTAAATTGGTTGTTGTACTACTTTTGGTTGTGTGAGGAGGCAAAGTATGTCTAGCTGCATCTCCATTGTGGCCAAAAGTCTCTTAACTGGTTTTGTTTAGTTGGTGTTACTTACAGTGATTGTTGATATTGAAAAATTATTGATAAACTTTTTCTATTCTCTTGTTTGTACCTTCTCTTTATTTGTTTTTCTACATTTTTTTTGTCTTTATCTTTTTTTAAAATCTAAGACCACTGTTCTGCTAGGATATCGGTTTAAGGTGTTTTGTTGTAGGAGGCTTTTCAGGTTGTCTTGCTGGAAGTATAATACCTGATGTTGACTTTAAGCTGGCTCTAGTCCATCACATGTAGAATTGAATCTTTTAAGTCAATTGGGAATATTTAAGTGAAAAAAATGCCTGAGTTTCTGAAATCATTTTTTTGCATGTAGTTATTACTAATCCATTTTTCTCTTTCACTGACAGCCGCTCATTCATCAACTCCCCAGGTCTCTACAGGCTGACTGGTCTCCAGTGCCGCTCCTTTGGCTGTAATCATTAAAGACTCACTATCAAATCTATTGGAAGTGACTTAATTCTCATTTTAATTGAACTCTAGCAAAGCTTGCTAGAAAATAAGGATTTCTCCTACAGGATTAAGATAAACCAGTCTCTTCTGGTTTTTTCCCCCAACCCTTTGACAGTTTCTTTATTTTTATTCTGTTAGCTTCACTTTGGCTTACTCTCTGTTTGATGAATTCTCTCTGATTTTGTTTTGGGATTTCTTTCATTGCCCTACATTATGATGGTAAGAGTAGACAGCCATCTGCATGGCTTCATTGAATACTTGGAATTATTCAGTTTGACACCTTTACCTGCTTCGTCTCTAGCCCCAGTCTCCCACCTGAGTTTTCATCCTCTCTTTGCAGTTTCCTGTTGGATATATTCTCTCAGATGATCCACAGGTACTTCAAGCCCAATTTGTCAACAATGGAATTTATTGTGCTTTCTGTTAAGCTCTTCTACCTAATTTGATAAAAGTCCCATTAGCTTTCTAGTGGGTTAGGTTGAGTATCTCTTTTTCTCTAACTCACTATGTTCTACTGTATACCTAATTTTATTGATTGTGTTTTCTATATTTATTATTTTACTCTTTAACTACCAAAATAACTTACTACTTCCTAGTCTATGTCATCCTTTAATTTATCTTTTGTATTGGTGCAAGATCTATAATTCTGTTTTAAATTTTCTTAAAATTTCATTATATGTGAAAGTAATCTCTGTTTATTGTAGAAAACTTAAGAAAATACCAAAAGTATGAAGAAAGACAACTATCTATTATTCTAAATATCAGATATCATTTTTAGTGCTTTGAAGTATTTGCTTTTTAAGGTTTTTAAGTCTTCTCTTTAATTTTTCTTTAACGTGGTTGGAATAAATCTGTACTTTGTTTTATATCCTGTTTATATATTTTTAAATATACGATTCTTGCTCTGTCATTAAAATCTTAAAGGCACAAACTTTTTGTTTTGAAATAATTTTAGAGTTAAAGAAAAGCACAAAAATAGTAGAGTTCTTGTATATTCTTTATCCACCTTTCCCTAATGTTAAGAACTTATATATCAATGCAACAATGATCAAAACCAAGAAGTTAACATTGATTCAATACTGTTAAATTAAACTGGAAACTGTTTGAATTTCATTTATTTTCCCACTAATGTCCTTCTCTTTCAATATGCTGTGTATGATGCCGCATCACATTTGGTTGTCACGTCTCTCTGGTCTTCTCTAGCCTGCCATAGCTCTTCAGTCTTTTCTTGTCTTTTTTCACCTTGACACTTTCAAAGAGTACCAATCAGGTATTTTTTTTTCATATTTTTTTAAATTTAGTTATTTTTCAAGTACAGTTTTTTGTCTATTTCTCCTGTCCCAGTCCCCCCCGCCCCGTGCTCCCCACCTCCCTCCCATTTCTACCCCCCTTAGTTCTCATCCCTGTGTCCTTCCAATCAGGTATTTTGTAGAGTGTCCCTCAATTTGGTTTTGTCAAATGTTTTCTCAAGAGTGAAATGATGGATTTTGGGAAAAATACCATAGAAGTATATGATCTCAGTGTGTTGTATTAGGGAGAATCAATATGTCTTATTTCTGATGATGTTAACCTTCATTATTTAAGTTAGTGTCTGCCAGGTTTTCAGATATAAAGTTATACCTTAAAAGTTATCTTCTGTTTGTAAGTAATAAATATTTGGGGGTAGATACTTTGATGCTATGCAGATATGCTGTTTCTTAAACTTTTGCCCGCTAAATTATTCATTGATTGGTGGATGTTGGAATTCTTTATTTCCTTTTTTTTACATTTACTAATTGGAATTCTTTTCTAAGGAAGAGTCACTTTCCCCTTATTTACTTATTAATAAATTGTTTGCTTATATTAGTTGGGATTCAAGAATACTTATTCCTTTGGTTATAATCCAATACTATTATTATTTATTTTATTGGTCATTGGGAGCTCTTTTGGATTGGCTCCTGCATTTTTAAATTTCTTTTTAAACATTTTCTGTATTTTCTGATTTCAGAAGAGACTCCAGGCTTGTCTTGTGTTTTCTCCATGGATCTATAGTTACTTTTATTAGGAATGCTAGTTAGAATCCAAAATTTGGATGTTTGGTGTTCTCATTTCTATGGGGGGTGCTAGTGCTTCTTGGCCCTCTCAGCAGATAGAGGTAGGAAATACATGTATATGTGTGTCTCTGTTTGTGTATATTAAAATACAAAACCCTGAAACCATGAGTTTTCACTGCTACCTCCAACTCTAGTTAGCAACACTGAGCTCATTCTAGAATTCTCTTTTTGTTTATTTGTAAATTTTTTCTGTGACATTGGAAAACCTGGCCTGGCTCATCTTAGTATAACATATTAATTTCAGCCCTAGTCTGTGCATGTGAAGGACTTTCCGAATTGCTAGCTGACATCTTTGTGAGAAACAGATTTAGCTTTCCTATGATGTCTGTGTGGCTTTGGTATCATGGCACCACTGATCTCATAGAATAAGTTAGGATGTGTTCTTTCTTTTATTTTTTGGAAGAGTTTGAAAAGAATTGGTATTAATTCTTTAGATGATTAGTGGACTTTAGTGAAACCTGTTCCTGGGCTGTTCTTTGCAGGGAGGTTTTTGATTACTGATTCAGTTAGTTTTCTGGTTAGAGATTTGTTCAGATTTTCTGTTACTATGTGAGTCAGTGTTGACACTTCGTGTGTTTCCAGGAATTTTTGTGCATTTGATCTGATCTGTCTAATTTGTTGGCATATAGTCATTTATAGTATCTTCATAATCCTCTTTATTTTGGTAAGGTTGATAGTAATAGCTTCAGTTTCATTTCTGATTTTGGTAATTTTAGTCTTTTTTTTCCTTAATCCCGGTGAAGATGATTTGTGATTTTGCTGTCTTTGCAAGAACCAACTTTTGGTTTCATTGATTATTTTTTAAAATATTCTGAAACTTGTTTTCTGACCTAATATGGTCTGTTTGGAAAATATTCCATGTGTACTTGGAAAAAGTGCATATTCTGATGGATTGGGATGTATTGTCTGTATATGTTGTAGGTGTTATAGATTTATAGTATTGTTCAAATGGTCCATTTCCTTTTCAGTCTTCTGCCTAGTTGTTCTATCCACTATTTAAGATGTGGTTTTGAATTTTGTGATTACCAATGTAGAATTCTGTTTTTCTCCTCAGCTTGTAAATTTTTGCTTCAGTTTATAACTGTTACATCTTCTTGAAGGACTGACCCATTTATCAATAGATAATGTTCTTATTTTGACTCTTGTAAAAATTTTTGACTTAAAGTCTTGTTTTGTGTGGTGCAAGTATAGCTGTGTTGGCTCACTTTTGGTTACTATTTGCACAAAATATCTTTTTCTTTGTTTTTACCTTCAATCTGTTGAGTCTTTGCATCTAAAATGAGTTTCTTTTAGACAGCATATTGAGGACCTATTTTTTAAAAATCCATTCTGTCAATGTGGCTTTTCACTAGAGAATTTAACTAATTAAATTTTGTTTTCTATAGTTTTCTGTCTTTTTTCTTGCTCTTTTTTATTACTTCCTTCTTTTGTGTTTGACTTTTTGTTATGTATTCTGTTGCTTTTCTGTACACTTTTTATTTTCTTGGTGGTTATTACAAGGGAATTATAGCTAGCCTATTAAACTTCTGACAATCCACAATTAGTTCTCTTTATTTGTGGTAGTTATGTTCTGTAAAGCTACATGAATATTACATTGGCAAATACTGAAGTACCACTTTTGGGGAGATAAAGGATTAATTTTCTGTAATTCTCTTGTCTCAACATCTTAACCATTTTATTAATATGTAACCTTGTTTCATACGTGTTTCTGTTTGAAGATACCTTATTTAATGTGTTGGTGAGTTATTAACATTGAATGTATGGCTAATGCACTATATATCTCATGCCTGCATGAAGCTTATTTAATATACGTATTTTCCCCATAAAGGCACATTATAGCTTTCTTGCACTTGGGAACACTATACAGCGCTTCATTACAGTGCTTGGGAGCTACTTTAAATAGCAAAATCACCAACAAAAAGCACCAAAATGCAAAAAACAGAACATTAAATTGACTGCCTAAAGAAAGCTTACATTATGAGAAGGGAGATGACTGCCTAAAGAAAGCTTACTTAAATAAGAAGGGAGAAGGAGCATTGCCTTGTTTGACTTCATCTGGGCATATCTGTACCAGGTGACTCAAAATATTGTCTTCTCTGGCCATGGATGATCACAAAATGCCTCAAGTATTGATTCTGGCAACAAATATGTTTTAGCAAGTAGGTAATTTAGCTAATATGGAATCAGCAGACAATGAGGTTTGAGTCTCTGTTGAACTGTTACCACCTTTGGTTCAATAGAATTCAGAATATTTTCTCATATAAAACTATTCACCCCCCGTATGTTGTTGTCACAGATGACAACTTAATACATCATGTGCTCACTCACATAGATTTATGATCACTGTTTTACTCCTTTACATTATGTAGGAATAAAAAAGAAGATTCAGAATCCAAAATGCAATAATACTGATTTGTACATATAACCTGTATAATTGCCTTTATGTATATGTATATATTTAAATTTGTTTGTATAGTTCAGATCTTTCTAGTGTCATTTCATTTCTGTCTTGAGCATTTCTTGTATGCAGGTCTACTGGTGATGAATTCCTTCAGCTTTGTTTATCTGGGAATGTATGAATGTCTTCAATTTCAAAGAATAGTTTTGCTGAATATAGAATTTTTTGCTGACATATTTTCTTGCACTATTTTCAATATGTTATCCCATTGCCTCCTGACCTCCCTACTGAAAAATTGGGTCTCAATTTTATTGAGGATTCCTTGCCTACTTTGAGTGTCTTCTCTTGCTTCTTTCAAGATTCTTTCTCTTTCAACAGTTTGATTATACTGTGTCTTGGTATGGATTTTTAAAAAATCATCACCCGAGGATATGTTTTTATTGATTTTAGAGAGAGAGAAAGGGACAAAGAGAGAGGGAGATACCTTGATGTGAGAGAAAAATCTTAATTGGTTGCCTCCCATATTCACCCTGAGCAGGGATTGAATCCACAGCCTGGGTATGTGCCTGGACTGAGAACTGAACCCTTAGCCTTTTGGGGTACAGAATGATGCTCCAACAAACTGAGCAACTTGGCTGGAGTGGTGTGGATCTCCTTGAATTTATCCTACTTGGAGTTTACTGAGATTCTTGGATATGTAAATACATACCTTTTTTCAAATCAAAGTTTTCAATCACTGTTTCCTTAAATTTAATTTTTTCTGCCCTTTTCTCTCTTTCCTGTCCTTTTGGGACTTCCCATTAGGCGTATGTTGATATTCTTGGTGGTGTTCCATGTGTCTCTAAGGCTCTGTTCATTTTTCTGTACACTTTTCTGCTACTTAGGCTGGATAATTGATGTATCTTCAAGGTTATTGATTCTTTTTTCTCAGAGTCTGCTCAAGTATGATATTGAAGCCCTCTACTAAATTTTTAATTTCAGTTATTAGTTTTTTATAGCTAGTGTGGTTTTTGGTTTTTGCTTGTTTTTTTTGTTCTCCTTTAGCATTTGTATCTCTTAATTGATACTCTGTATTTGTTGAGACATTGTTCTGGTGTCCTTCAGCTCTTTGTTCATGGTTTCCTTGAACTCTGAGAATGTTTAAGACAGTTGATTAAAAGTCTTTTTCTATTAAGTATGAGGTTTGAGCTTCATCAGGGAGAGTTTTTGTTAATTTCTCCTGGGAATGGGCTGTACTTTTATTGTTTTTTTGTATGCTTTGTAATGTTTTATTGAAAACATCACATTTTGAATATTATGTTTTAACTGTGTAAATCAGATTTTCTCCATTTTTCAGGGTTTGTTTTTATTGATTACTCTGGGTTTTAGTTGTTTGTTTGCTTAGTTTTCCAACCTGTTTTTGTATAGACTTTATTTGTTGTGTATAGTCTATGAAATCTGTCCCTTAGTGGCTAGCAAAGGCATTAATAGACATTTCCTTGAGTACATGGACCCGAAGAAAAAAGTCTTTATACTCTGCATTGGGGAATTTCTTCAAAGTTTCGCTAGGCTCTTTACAACTCTGCCTTACCCCTCACTTCCTGCTTGTGCTGAGCCTACCCATCAGTTGTAGGTGGAAGTTTGTTAATGTCCAGATAAGGGCAAAATTTCTATTTTTCTCCTGTGAGGAAACATGGGAAATTTTAAAGTGTCTGGACACATTGTTCGATTTTAAATCTGAAGGGGTTGCTACTGCTATCTAGTGGGTAGAGGCCAGAGATGCTCTCAAACATCCTGTAATACACAGGGCAACCTTCCACAACAAAGAATTTTCCAGTCAAAAATGTTAGTTGTGCTGTGTTTCAGAAATCCTGCATACATTGGTTCAAAGGTGCTTTTTTACTAAAGGGGATTGCTGAAACATGGCAGCATTCAAAGTAAACAATACATCAAATCTCTTTTTTGGTGGTAGGGTAAGTGCTTAGAAAACTATAAAAATGTTGTAAGGTGAGAATTTGTAAACAATAGACATATGGTTGTGTGGATTGAAGTATTTGGGTCACATAATACTTAGCTTGTAGGAGAGATAATCAAAGTGCTTTGTGTACTAGTTCTCAATATTTGACATCTTATAATCTCTTAAAATTAAAAAAATCCAATCTTACAGTCTTTTCTTATGATTGTGGACATAAGTAGTTGTTTTTTTGAAGGTCAAGATTCAAAGGAAAGCCCAGGCTGGTGTGGCTCAGTGGATTTAGTGCTGGCCTGCAAACCAAAGGGTCACTGGTTCCATTCCCAGTCAGGGCACATGCCTGGGTTGCCGGCCAGGTCCTCAGTAGGGAGTGCTAGAGAAGCAACCACACACTGATGTTTCTGTCCCTCTGTTTCTCCCTCCCTCCCTGCCTCTAAAAATAAATAAATAAAATTTTTTTAAAAGATTCCAAGAAAATATCAGGAGTTAGTAGGTATTACCCCTTACCCTATATTAAGTGTTTATAGCCAATAATGCAGTCCTTCAGTTTCTCAAGCAACAAATTCATGCAGTTTTAATAAAATACAAGCAATATGCTTAACAAATTTGTTAATGGGATTTTAGAAAGAGAAAAGTAAATGGGTTTTTTAATTTACTATGACTTCTGGTAAAGAAGTACTAATCCAATAACTTTTAAAATTAGAATTCATCATCTCTTTCAAAAATGAATAGTGTACTAAGAACATCAGAAAAGGCCTAATAAAAATTGGTGTAAAATAAATGCTTATATAAATATTTTTTCTTTATTTTAGCAGGCTCTTAAAATAGCTCCTGAGCCTCAGTTTCCTAGCTCTAAAACAGTAACACCTTCAATACAGGGCTGCTGTGGGGCTTAATTACTGAGTGAGTTCGTGCATGTGAAAATGTTTTTAAACTATAATATGTTGTACAAATGGGAGTTTCCCAAAATGAATTTCTTACTTCACTTTGATAATATGGGTAGCAGACTGTTATAGACAGATAAAATATTTCATACTAATCCTCAGAAAGAGGTGAGTGTTTTGTGCATAGATATTCCAAGTTTACTATTGTATGTCTCCTAGTTCTGTTTAAGTGAAAACTTTGTGCTTTGACGTTTCACATTAAGAGTTTTATTTGTCTTCAATAAATGGCCTGATTACAAGAGTAGGCAAAGTATTAGAAATGCTTGAGAAATAGAAGTGGGAGGAACCGGGTGATCTGATCCAAGGGCCTTTGTTTGATGCTGCGCTGAGAGGTACAGGCTGAGTTGCGTGACTTCAGCGCTGGGGGAAGGCAGGAGTGGGGTTTTTAAAAGAAAAAGTGCAGGGTCTGGTACGAGGATGGGGGAGTAGTTGTTCTGGGCGGTGCCTGGGGATTTCAGGATGTGAGCCAGGATGATGGATTGGGTAAAGAGCGGGCTGTTCCCAGGTACAGGACGGTTAGTCTGAATACCCGCTGTTGTGGTTTGCCAGGTGTCTATTTTGTGCACGGCAGGGGAGTTTCGATTAAGCTGCCGACCACCAAGTAAGTCAGAAAAACTGAGTCATAGGAAGTCCAGAGGGTGGGAAACTGGCCTGACTGGGTCATTAGCAGTCTGGTGGGTTGGGGAATAAGCCTCCTTCACAAAGGATCTGACTAGACAATTCTCCAGAGATGATATAAAAGTGCCCAATAAGATATTATTAATAATGTCTAAAAACAGGAAATAATTACCCATCAACTGATGAATGAGCAAAGTGTGTGTGTATATATAACCAATGGAATAATATTTGACAATAAAAAAGAATGAACTACCAATATATGCTACAACATGGGTGAACCTTGACAAAGTGTTTCTACCTATACCTCCATCTTGATTAGAAGTCCAGTATTACACCGTTTTGATTAGAGTAGTTTTATAGTATTTTGAAGTTGTGTATTATGAATCTTCCATATTACTTTTTCTTCTTTCAAGTTGTTTTAAGCAGTCTAGCTTTTTGCCTTTCCCTAATTATGGAAAGTCTTTCCGTAATTATGATGTGCCTTGGTGTATTCCTTCTTGAGTCCAACTTCTTTGGGACTCTCTGAGCTTCCTGGATTTCCTGGAAGTCTATTTTCTTTGCCAGATTGGGGAAGTTCTCTTTTATTATTTGTTCAAATAAGGTTTCCACTCGTGACTGTCCCTCTTCCCCTTCTGGTACCCCTATAATTTGGATGTTGGAGCATTTAAAGATGTCCTGAAGGTTCCTAAGCCTCTCCTCATTTTTTTGAATTCTTGTTTCTTCATCCTTTTCAGTTTGGTCATTTTTTTTCTTCCTTCTGGTCCACTCTTTTGATTTGAGTTTGTTTCCTTTCCATTACTATTGGTTTCCTGTGCATTTCCCTTCATTTCAATTAGTTTAACTTTCATATGGTCCTCTAATTTGTGACTAAAATCAACCAGTTCTGTGAGCATCCTGATCACCAGTGTTTTGAACTGTGCATCTGATAGGTTGGCAATTTCTTGTTCACTTAGATTTATGGGCTCTGGGGCTCTGAGTTCTTTCTGATCTGTTTGTGCCTGTTATGTATGAGGAGCGGAGCCCTAGGTATTCACCAGGGCGGGGCCACCCAGGTCGCTGGTTTGTGATGCTGTATGTGGGGGCGGGGTCAAAGAGGGACAATGGCAGTTCCCTCTGCCACTTCCTGCCGCTGGGGCCTGCATGGTCCGTCTCACTGCTCGCTCCTTCACTGATTTATCTGCGCGCGAATGTGTGACCACAGTCAGCCCTCAGTGAGTCCACTGCCTTGCTCCCTCAGTGGGTCTGCCCGCTACTCCACACCTGGGATCCACCCATGGCTGCTGGTGCACCTGGGTCACGTGTCGGGGTTGGTCTGGTGGATCTTTCCTGCCCGACCAGGCTCTGCTGCTGGCTCTGCCCCTCTTACCAGTTTGGCTGAAGGGTTCATTGTTGTCAGACTTTCGTATAGTTCAATTTTCTGTGGTTTGGCTGCGTTTTTGTTGCTAAAACTTTGTTGTTTTTAAAACTTGGTTGTGTGAGAAGGCACAGTGTTTCCACCTATGCCTCCATCTTGGTGGAAGTCCCCTGTCCTTCCATTTTAAATTATAGCTTTGCTGCGCATAGTAATCTAAGTTATAGGTCTTTGCTTTTCATCATTTTATATACTACTTGCCAGTCCCTTCTTGCCTGCAAAGTTTCTTTTGAGAAATCAGCTGACAGTCTTATGGGAACACCTTTGCAGGTATTTCTCTACTTTTGCTGCTTTTAAGATTCACTCTTTATCTTTAACCTTTGGCAGTTTAATTATGATGTGTCTTGGTGTAGATCTCTTTGGGTTCATCTTGTTTGGGACTCTCTGTGCTTCCTGGATTTGTATGTCTATTTCCTTCACCAAATTAGGGAAGTTATCTTTATCTTTCATAATTTTTTCAAATAAGTTTTTGGTTTCTTGCTATTCTTTTGTCTTCTGGCATCCCTATGATTTGGATGTTGGCCCTTTTGGAGATGTCCCAGAGTCTTCTTATTTCTCATCATTTTTTTGAATTCTTGTTCCTTCATTTTGTTCTGGCTGACTGTTTATTTTATTGTTATGTTCCAAATTGTTGATTTGAATCCCAGCTTCCTTCCCCTCACTGTTGGTTTCCTGTGGATTTTTCTTTATTTCCTTGAGTATAATCTCATTTCTTTCCTTATGCTTTTGCCATATTCAGTGAGATTTGCAAGCATCCTGACCACCAGTGTTTTTGAACTGTGAGTCTGATAGTTTGGCTATCTCTGCATTAGTTAATTGTTTCTCTGGGGTTCTATTTGTTCCTTCGTTTAGACCATATTTCTTTGTTTGCTTATTTTGCAGCCTCCCTGTGTCTGTGTACTAGGTAGAGCTGCTTTGATTTCCTGTCTCAGGACACCTATTAAGTTGTACGGGCAGAGCCTTGGGTATTCACCAGGGCAGGCTACCTGCTTCACTGCTTTGTGGCTCCATCTGTCAGGGAGGGGTCGATGAGGGGACATTGCTGCTGCTGAATGACTTTTGGGGGCTTGCCTGGCATTTGCCCCCTTTCCAGTCACTTCACCCACTTCCCATATGTGACTGATGCCCCTCCAGCTGCTGTCCTGGTTGTAGTTCCCAGAGTGGGTGGATTTGTGCACATTTTGGGCTCTCCTGAGAAACCAGCTATTTCTATTGCCACCCCAAGCCCCACTGGGCTTACAGCTAGATATTATGAGGCTTTATTTTTCCTGGTGGAACTGTGGGCTGCGGTCAGGCCTGAGTCTGGGATCGCTGGCTTACAAGGTGTCCCCCTGATTTTTATCCACCACACATGAATGTGGTGGATTCTGCTGCCCCAACTCACCACCGCCACACTGCATGCTCTCCACCTCTGTCCTCATTTCCACCCTTTCTACCCGTCTGGATGAGTATAGCTTCTTTAAATCCTTGGTTGTTGAACTTCCGTACAGTTCTGGGTGACTTTTGGCAGTTCTGGGTGTTTTATTTTTTTACGTTAGTAATGTTCCTTCTAATGGTTGTGCAATGAGGCAAAGTGTGTCTACCTACGCCTCCATCTTGATTGGAAGCCTGACCTTTTCTCTTAGGGCTTGTAACATATCAATCATAGTTTTAAAAAAATTCCTGTCAGATAGTTCCAGCACATGTCAAAAGAGTGTGGTTTTGTTGATTGCTTTCTATTGGAAATCTGTTGTTTTTCTTGCTTTTTGGTATACTTTATAAGTTTTTGTTTGAAGTGGGACATTTATTTAGTACATTAAAGACTAAGGTAAGTTTTCTGCAGTTTGAAACTGGCACACCTTTTCTTTCTGCTAGGCCTTTCTTGTTGGAGTTAATCTACTTAAGAACTGGGCTTGAATTAAGTTTGTTGTTTCTGTTTAAAATTCCTTTAGGCTTACTTTGTATAGCATGGAGGCAGGTGTGCTAGAGGGTTTTTTTTTTTCTCTTCTTAATATCTGGTACATTCTGAGCTTTAGGTCTTCCCACTGCACTGCCTCTCAGGGAGGTTCTGTGACTACGATCTTGCACCTATTCTGGCAGAGCTTTGCTGTTAGTTGTTATTAGATGCATGCTTGTTAGGCTGGTAGTGGGTGGCTGGGGGAGAGGGGCGCACAGTTTGTATCATTAAGAGGAAACCTCAGTCTCAGCCAAGCGCTTCTCTGTTCACTCCTCTGTGTGAGCTGTCTCACTTAAGTTTATTTCTGATTAAATAGTAAAATACAGCTATAGACAGCTAAGATTTCAGGGGAAAATCAACTCTGATTTTATTAAGTGTTTCATAGTAGATGACTAGCTGTGATCTTGTTACAGAAAGTACTTTAGCACATTTGCCTTTTTCCTAGGCACCACACCAATCCAGTGGGCACTGAGTGGCGGTGGAAGATGGACCAGCCTGAAGTGATCTTACAGGAAGCCATTGAAAACCATCAGAACATGATCAAGCAGTTTAAAGGTATTTACCTTTTTTGTATACACAGAAACACTGATAACCTGAATTAAATTGGCAGAGAAATTACCTGTTTAGCAGGATTTTGTCCCCTTTGGCAAATTTTTCTATAGATATGTATAAACTTTGTAGACATAGTACATATATTTGACCTTTTTAGGTTTTTTAAAATTGATTTTTAAAAAGAGAGGATGAGGGTAGGGGGAGAGAGAAACATTGATTTGTTCCACTTTCTCATGCATTCATTGGTTGATTCTTACATGTGCCCTGACTGGGATCAAACCTACAACCTTGGTACACTGGGATGATGCGCCAGCCACCTGACCTACCCAGCCAGGGCCTGGCTATTTTGTGTTTTACTTATAAGTTTTATGTCCCATATGATGGAAGAACTAAAAAACTTAACTTAAAGCTTAGCAATTTATAGTACAGTGCTTCAACCTCTCAATTTTGCCTGGGAATGTGTTATCATCCTCCCTAAAAACTTTCGCTTTGCTCTGTTTTATTGAGCACAGAGCAGCCTATGAATGGACTGAAAATTTTAGATCATGGGAAGACTCTTAAGTAATGTCAGATAATATTGGGAAAGCATTTTAAAATAAATGCCTTAAAAAAGGAGGGCTAATATAATAAAAGTTTTCTACACATGATATGTAGGATGTAGTAAAATTCTGCCACTCAGTATGCAGAATTTCCTGAATTAGCTGTGCCTCATTCTGACAGGTATTTGATGTAACCAGAGATGACTGGTTCTCAGGTTTTAGTGTGTATCAGAATCATTGGGAGGGCTTGTCAAGCACAGACTCCTGTTCTCCTTCCCCAGAGAAAGATGCTATAAGTATGAGGTGGGGACCAAGAATGTGCATGTCTAACAGATTTCCAGGTGATGTTGATGTGGTTCAACCGGGGACACACTTTGAGACCCTCTACTATACATAGATATGGGGGACCTATAAAGTGGTGGCTTTATAAACACAGCTATAGACGATCACCTGGAATTTGTCAGGCTCGGGTAGGTCTCCGTGCTTCTGTTTCCACTTAACCACTTCAAGTCCTTGTCTCTCATATTCTCCTTTTTGTAGGCAACAATAAAAAATGAATTCCAACCAAAGTTGTTTTGATACAGGCACTCTTGTGGTGCTAACATCACATTTATACACCCCAGTAATTAGTCTTTTGAGGGTCAGGGATTCTTTTATGCAAAGAAATTTGTTCTGTCAGGTCACTGCTTCTTGAGATGTTAGTGTTTCTGATGTGTGTTTTTTCTGGTGCCACTAAGCAGTTACTCCAGTCTCAGCAGACACTGACTGGGTGCCCTACAAATTTAACTCAGTTCTGACACTCTCTGGAAATAGCACCCCACCCCACAGGGTGAGGGTGTAGTCCTACAAAACTGCCCCTACCTTTAGAAAGTAGTTGCAAGTCCAGGCTGTTAACTTGTGCTTCTGTGTGACTGGCTATAAATGCGAGGTTTCTACAACCTCCTTCTTAGATTTGATTAATTCGTTAGGCTCATAGAACATTTACGGTAAGTCCTCATTTAATGTAGTTGATAGGTTCTTGGAAAGTGTTACTTAATGTGAAGCAATGTATAACGAAACCAATTTTATCATAGACATTGAGGTAAAGAAGAGTTAAGTTCCTGGTCACAAAAACATCACCAAACTTCTAAATAAAAATGCAGAACACTTCTATTATTAAACATTGAAATAAATGTGAGCTATACCTACCTTTAGAAAAGATTAATTAAAACAAGCAAGATAAGTATTTCCCAACCTGCTTATTCTAATTCAGAGTCACAAGTGGCTGTAGCCTTTCCTAGCAGCTCAGGGCACAAGGTGGGAACTCAGCCTGGACAGGCCGCCTTTCCCCTCCCTCCCACCCACACCCACCCCGGCTGAGCTGGAGTAGACCTGCCAGTTTGCCCGCGTGCACACCTCTAGGCTGTGGAAGGAAACTGGAGTCCCGGGAGGAAACAGATGCGAACTTCACACACACAGTAGTCCCAGCAAGGGATCAGGGGTTTTTTTCCTCATTAAGGTTATAATGAAATGACATTGAATGAAATTATGTTATCTAAGGACCTGCTGTACTTGTGTTCATTATAAGGGATTTTAGAGAAGATATGGATGAACCAGCAAGGGATCAGGGGTTTTTTTCCTCATTAAGGTTATAATGAAATGACATTGAATGAAATTATGTTATCTAAGGACCTGCTGTACTTGTGTTCATTATAAGGGATTTTAGAGAAGATATGGATGAACAGCTAGATGAAGAGATTCATAGAGGGAGGTCTAGGAGGGCTCTTAGCCCAGGAGCTTCTGTCCCGTGGAATTGGGGTGCACCACAGTGTTTACAGGGGGCTCTATTCGCTAACCTGAAGCTCATCAAATCTTGTTCAAGAGGCCCTGTGGATTGGTGTAGCTCAGTGGATTGAGCATGGGCCTGTGAAGCAAAGGGTCATCAGTTTGATTCTCAGTCAGGGCACATGCCTGGGTTGCAGGCCAGGTCCTCAGTAGGGGACACGTGAGAGGCAACCACACATTGATGTTTCTCTCCCACTCTTTCTTCTTCCTGTCCTCTCTCTCTAAAAATAAATAAATAAAATATTTAAAAAAAAAGACTTCTGGCCAAGATGGAGGCGTAGGTGGAAACATTGTACCTCCTCACACAACCAAGTTTAAGGACAACAAGATTGAGAAACAAAAACACAACTAAAACAGACAGAAAATTAAACTGTACCGAAGTCTAACAACAATGAACCATTCATCCATACTGGTAAGAGGGGCAGAGTCAGCGGCTGGCAGAGAGGGGTTGCAGCAGGAAAAAGCAGCCCAATGGACCCAGGAGCGTAGGTGGCGGTTGGCAGGTCCCAGGTGTGGGGTGGCATCAGGTGGACCCAGTGAGGGCTCAAGGTGGCTAGCTGACTGGGGTCACACATTCACACTCAGATAAACCAGGCGAAGGAGAAAGCAGTGAGACAGACTACACAGGCTAGGGCCCCAGCAATGGGAATTAAAGGCTAAAAACACCAACTGGAGAAACTTTCGGGAGTTGAGGTGCCAGAAGAGGCTCCCAGCCTCACAGGAGAATTTGTTGGAGAGACCCACAGGGTCCTAGAATGTACACAAGCCCACCCACCCAGGAACCAGCACCAGAAGGGTCCAACTTACTTGTAGGAAGCAGCAGAGGTGACCAAAGTCTGAGAGAGAGCTGAACAATCATCATTGTTCCCTCTCTGACCCCACTCCCATCATCACAATCCAGCCACTGGGTTGCCCTGCCCTGGCCAACACTTATGGCTCCGTCCGTCCCTCATAACAGGCGCAAACAGACCAAAACATTATAGCTCAAGCAGAAGAACAGCTCAAAGCCCCAGAGCCAATACTTCTAAGCAACAAAGAGGTAGGCAACCTATCAGATGCACAGTTTAAAACACTTGTGATCAGGATACTCACAGAACTGATTGATTTTAGTCACAAATTAGATGAAAAAATGAAGGCTACACTAAGTGAAATGAAGCAAAATGCACAGGGAACCAATAGTGATGGAAACAAAACTGGGACTAAAATCAATCAAGTGGAACAGAAGGAAGAAATGACCAAATAGAAAAGAATGAAGAAACAAGAATTCAAAAAAAATGAGAGGCTTAGGAACCTCTAGGACATCTTTAAATGTTCCAACATCCGAATTATAGGGGTACCAGAAGGGGAAGAGGAACAGCAACAAATGGAAAAGTTATTTGAACAAATAATAAAAGAGAACTTCCCCAATCTGGCAACAGAAATAGACTTCCGGGAAGTCCAGGAAGCTCAGAGAGTCCCAAAGAAGCTGGACCCAAGAAGGAACACACCAAGGCACATCATCATTACATTAGCCAAGATTAAAATGAAGGAGAGAATCCTAGAAGCAGCAAGAGATAAGGGGACAGCCACCTACAAAGGAGTTCCCATCAAACTGTCAGTGGATTTCTCAAAAGAGACCTTACAGGCAAGAAGGGGCTGGAAAGAAGTATTCCCAGTCATGAAATCCAAAGACCTACATCCAAGATTGATCTATCCAGCAAAGCTTTCATTTAGAATGCAAGGGCAGATAAAGTGCTTCTCAGATAAGGTCAAGTTAAAGGAGTTCAACGTCAGCAAGCCCTTATTGTATAAAATGTTAAAGGGACTTATCTAAGAAAAAGAAGAAAAAAATATGAACAGTGAAAGGACAGCAAACTCACAGTTATTAACAACCACACCTAAAACAAAAGCAAACTAAGAGGACAGCTAGATCAGGAGCAGAACCATAGAAATGAAGATCACATGGAGGATTAGCAACAGGGGAGTGGGAGGAGGAGAAGGGGGGAGAAGGTACAGAAAATAAGTAGCATAGACAGTAGATAGAAAATAGATGGGGGGGGCAAGAATAGTAGGGGAAATGTAGAAGCTAAAGAACTTGTGACACATGGACATGAACTAAAGGGGGAGGGGTTGTGCAGGGTAGAGGGGAATGAATGGGGGAAATGGGAAAACTGTAATGGCATAATCAATAAAATGTATTTAAGAAATCTTGTTCAGGAGTTTTTATAGAGCTTAATTTGTAGTCCCCTCTTTCCCTTCTCATAGGCGTGCCTAAAAATTTCAACCCTGTAAGCATTGGTCTTTCTGGTAACCAGCCCTACCACTAAGCTATTTAGGAGTCCTTTCCTAAGTCAACTCATTTGCATAAACTCAGGAATTCTTAAAGGGGCTCCCTATGAATTACAAAAGATTCTCCTATATCTCAGAATGTCCTAAAGGTTTTAGGAGCTTTCCAGGAACCCAGAACAAAACCCATATATATTTCTTATTATGCCACAGTACTTCTTCTTCTTATTCTTATTTCTTATGAGAGATTGAGAAAAGTAATGCAAATAATAACTCATGATCAATAATAATGTATACTCAATAATTATGTCTTTATTTTATTCTTGATGAATTTTCTAAGGGAAATTTACCTATATATACTTATATATGTCTATATGATATAATTTTGTACATCTGCAAAAATGCTAATTAATATTTTAATATTTCTTCTTGACTTTTAGCCTCAAACACTTTCTTTAAAAAAATAAATTACTTTTTCTTATTTGGATAAAGTAGTATCTCTTATAGGTCTTTTGGAAACTTAAATGAAACTTTGGTAAAGAGCAAGTAAGTCTCCACATCTGGAATTTGATTAGCTTTTCTTAGACTATTGTTAACTTAGTTAATATTATTGATTGTTGATCTTCAAATAAACTGTATGCCTTTTAAATAAATTTAGGGCAAAGTCCTGTTTTCTTTTGGATCGTGCAAAAGAGTTCTCCAGAGAGACAGAATCAACAGAATCTTCTGTTCGTTGGTGTGTGTAAAGAGAGATCGATAGAGAGACTTATTTAAGGAATTGGCTCATGTGATTGTGTAGGCTTTTCGAGTCTAGCAAAAAAAAAAAATGTGGTGAGGTAGACAAGCAGGTTGGAAAACGAGGGAAGAGTTACAGGTGAATCTGAAACTGTCTGCTGGCAGTACTTATTATTTGCTTAGGGAAGGTTAGCCTTTGTTCTATCAAGCTTTTTGACTGGATGAGGTTCACTGATGTTCTGGAGGGCGATCTGCTCACTCGTGAAGTCCACTGATTTCAATGTTAATCTCACCCAAAAGATACCTTCACAGAAACATCCAGAATAAAGTTTAACCAAGTATCTGGGCGCTGTGGCCCAGCCAACTAGATTTTTAAAATTAACCATCACCGATAGTAATAGCAGAAGCAAGCAAATGGCAGTAATTTTATCTTTATAGTCTATGAAGTGTATTTTGGTTTAGTGCTTATGAGGCAACATAATTAAGTGTTATGAGAATTTTTGACAAGTAAGAAAAAGGAAACGGAGACAGTTATGCAGCCTGAAAAGTTGGGGTTTGTGCTGCCTGTCACTACCAGAACCCATGAGTAGAGACAAGGATTGAATCTTCATTAGCACTTTATTAAAATGCTGGCAATCTGAGAAAATGGCAGTTTAGGTACCCTAAAAACATCTCTTCTCAAGCCAACTTTTTTATAAGAAGAAGAAAAGCGTAGGTAAGGGGTTTGGAAAAAGATTAATCAGATAAGAGTTGTGGTCCACCTGGCAATTTTTCTCGTATTTCTTTATGTACTGATCAGTAGTTCTTTATCTGCATCACTGGACATTCCCTCACTGGATCTCAATGGCTCAGATAGCATCTAATGGCTTACAGGACCCCTGGGGCATAAAGGTTGAATTGCTTGTTGATTGACCTCCTAGAGTCGTGTTAGGTCTTGCCTTCCAGATCCTGGAATAACAGCTTTCCACACGCATTAATCAATTAAGCCTTTCAACTTTAACTAAAGCTAACATCTTTAACTTTCAGTTTCCCTATCAGTTAGACAAATGGGGCCAAACAATCCAAGCAATTTAGACTAGAAAGCACGTAGTTTATATGTCACTTCGCTAACCAGAGAGTAAATTGCTTAAATTACCCTGGTGGAGGAGATACATAACAGAAGCCCAGTATCGCCATTAGTGCTAGCCAAACCCAAAGACAGATGAAGTCAGGGAATAAATAATGAAACACCCAAGTAGAACCAAAAAAACCTGAGACAGAGGCAAAGCTGACCCAAAAATGAGCCTGGTCCCTCTATGCACTCATTTTGGTATATCGACATATTTAAAAAGACAGCTGGAAAATTAATGAATATTCTGCTGAAACCCTCCCCTAGGATTCCTGCCTGCAGAAGAGAAATAAAAGCCCTCAATGCCAAGGATGCTACATGGGCTCTTTCAGCACCACACCCACGCCCTTTCTCCAGTGGGAACTTTCTCCTAAACTTCAGGGGTCCTCATGAGACTTGTATAACCAGGAGAGTAGTGGGCAGTGGTGGCAGCTCCTCCTGGGCTAACTCCCTCAGCCTGTCTCCAAGGGCCTCTTTTCTCTGACTTTCCCGGGAGTTAACAGCAGCCCTGCTCCGGCTCACTCCTGTCACTGTGACTTGTACATCTCAGTGGCCTGACAGCAGCCCTGTGTGGGTCGCTGCTTTCCTATACTTTTCTGGGGAGCCAGAGCAGCTCTGCTTAGGTTCTCTCCTGTTGGTCTTCTATCCTATGCCCTTTCTTTGTTTCTCTGTCACCTGCTTGAATAAATACACTCTCAAAAACAACTGGTCTCATGTTGTGAAATCTTTCCTGCATGAAGTCAGGAGCCCACACACTATGGGCCAGCGTGAGGCAGACCTTTACCAGGCCTGGTCCCTTTCTAGTCACATTTAGCAATAGGATGACGACTGAGGATGCATGCTTCCTGGACATCTGAGAATCTTCCTGAATGAATTGTGTCCCAGGCAGTTTGTGCAGAGAGGAAGCAGCCCTGAGGAATAGACATTTATTTTTCCATTCCGAGATGTCCTTGGCTGAAGGAAAGTCTGAGTTTTGATAGTAATTCTTCTGACCGGAGCATTTTTGCAAATGCACTTTAAGTGGAAATAAGTAGTGAATAAATCATTAGGCAGATTTATTCATGTTAGTAACAGTTAAGGGTGCTAGGTGAGCTCATTGTGCCCATGTTCTTTGTTATGTTGACCCTGAGAAGGAATGTGCCTATTAAGAAGGACTCCTGATGTGTAATGGGGCTTAAATTTATAAACACAGTCTGAGAGACATTGCTAAACAGAGGCCTCTGATATGCTCTTCGCAACTACGGGGAAAACTGCTGGCTTCCTGCACTGTGTTCCTGACCCTTTTAAATAAGCTCCTAGGCTCGTAAATCAACCAGTTGCATCTTTACCAACCAATCAGAGTAGCTCTGTTCCAACCAATCAAGACAGTGCTGTTTGGATCAATGAAAGTGTGGATTTGGAGTCATTTGCATAGAAACGGTCCAATTTGGGACCAGCAGTGGGCAGTGTTCTCTATAGGAGCCAGTTTCACCTCTGCCTCAAGGGAGCTCACTTTGTTGCTACCAAAGACTGTATTTCATCAGGCGAAGCTATAACACCACGTCTTGTGTTGTAACACCAGGGCCCCTTGGACTGCTGTTTCAGGTGTGAGCTTTCCCACAACCAAGCTGTTTCACAGTTGAGCTATATCCCATTGAACTGTTTCACAGTTGAGCTCTTTTCACAGAATAAGTTCTCCCCCTTCACCCCATTCCACATTGGGGCCTCCTGTTGATAATGAATTGGTGATGAAGACCTGTTGATAGTTGTCAGACTAACTTGTTAGAGGGACTTGCCCTCTGCAGAAAGGTGCATCTTATTAGAAACCTTGTGCTTACTTTAATTAGTAGGGACCTCAGATGCTTTGTCTTCAAGTTCCCATGGTGTAAGAAACACAGAGTTTTAAAAAACGCATTGTCTTCTAGGGGGGATGAAAGGTACAGGATTGCAGAGAGAAAGAATAGAGACTATGGACATGTGAATCCTGAACAGTAGTTAGAGTGCCTAAGGGGGATATTTCATAACTTCATTCAGTCTTTATCAGTGGTTTTAGTCTGGAGTTTTCTTTGTTTGTTTGTTTTTCATCTCACTTGAGGACATGCCATGCTTATTGACTTTAGGGAGGGAGAGATGGGCACCGTGACCAGAGCAAACCTGTAACTTAGGTATGGGCCCCGATGAAGAATCGAATCTGCAACCTTTCGGTTTACATGACTTTGCTTCAACCAACTGAGCCACACCAGCTAGGGCAAAAGTTTTCCTTATTGTGAACTGGAATTCCTCCTGCAGGCAATGAAATCTCTGTGTTCTATCATTCATCCCTAGGGGATAGGGTATAAATAAAACAGGCCACCCTTATTTCTGGATGGTCAGCCTCAGACTAAGGATGGTGAGGCTAATGTAAGTCAGTCTACCCCTTCTGAACCCACTGTGCCTTTGGGTGCAGCTCTGACCCGGATCCTACTTTTGACTCTAAAGATGCAGGAATGTTAACTCTAGATCGCGTTTCAGCGCTGGTGGAGAGTCTGTTCTCCTTCTTCCTCAAATCTGAACTCCTCAATAGCAGGACCGGCCTGGAGAAGTGGCTTAGCTCATGTGACATAGACTTACTCACTTACAGATGTCCTACAGGAAACTACCGTATTTTTCGGACTATAAGACACGTTTCCTCCAAAATTTGGGAGGAAAAGGGTAGTGTGTCTTACAGTCTGAATGTAGCTTGCCTGGCTCACTGTTGGGGGTGGTGGTGGAGTCGGGGCCACAGGTTATTAAGTATTTTACCATGTTTTTTGCTTCAAAATATGTTTTCTATTTTCCTCCTCTAAAACCTCGGTGCACCTTATGGTCTGGGGTGTCTTGTAGTCATAAAAATACAGTAGTTTCTTTTCTTCTACCTACACTCATGTTAGAGGCTCCCTATTAGATCCTCAGTGTTATCACCCTGTGTCCCCTTGTGACTTTAAAAAAAAAAGGAACCCTGGCTGGTGTGGCTGGAGTTGATTGGAGCATCATCCCGTAAATTGAAAGATTGCAAGATCAACTCTCCGTCAGGGCACATGCCTGGGTTGTAAGTTTAGTGCCCGGTCCGGGTGCGTGTGAGAGTTAACTGATCAATGTTTCTCTCTCATGTCGATGTTCGTCCTCCTCCTTCTCCCCCTCCCTTCCCCTCTCTCAAAAATCAATAAGCTTGTCCTTGGGTGATGATTTTAGAAAAATATTTCTGGTTTTCTTGGTTGAAACCTGGGATATGTTTTCCTATAGGAAAAATATTTGAGTTTTATTACACGATAATGAAATAGATCTGTTATAATTCACGTATATAGCAAATTTCATTTTGTGGTTTGAATGATTAACTTAATCTCCATTTTAATAATATTGTAGCTGTGGGAATATGAATTTTATGTTTAAACAAAGGCTTAGAACAGGCTTTCTATAAATTGAAAATTACAGGTAATTTTCAAAAGTTTGAAGCTTCCTTCTTGGTTGTATTCTCAGCATCTTCACTTCAGCCTCTCCTTAGAGGTCCACTCTTAACTCACTAATACTTTCTCTTACTTTGGCTTAGAGACCTTTGTTTTAGAGGGTGATTTCCCACCCCCACGATGAACCCTGCTGTCTCCCCTGGGTCTGGTCCAGTCATTGTATGAATTTATCTTCGTGTAGGACGATACTTGTTAGGGGCATTGTCTCCGAGTATCCAGCTTTAGCCGAGTGGCCAGCCTTGAACAGACTTTGAAGATATTTTGGTGTTTTAAATGCTTCTATTCTCAATTCTGAGGGCAATCAGTCTTTTCAGTTATTTAATTGAATCATTAAACCGTTTTTCTTTCTTGACCTTTATTAGCTTCCCCTTTATCACATGAAAATTAACTTTCTATTGATTACAAGTGGGTCAGAATTTTGCTGCAACTCAGCATCTTTTTATAGTGTTGCCTGCCCCCTCTGCGTGCCACCACAGCAGGGAGAAATAGCTCCCAGAGAAGGGGGCGAGGTCTCGTGGGCTCCCTTTCCCAACAGTTCAGCAGACATTAAGTGAGTAAACCCTTATTAGAATGACCTCAGTGCTGAAGGTGAAAGATGAAAAGACACCATTGATTGCTACATGTTTTTATCTATAGTTTAAGCTAGAAGTGAAGTAAGGCATAATAAAATACAGGGTCTGCAGCAGATGGTTTTCACAAATGAGGTATGTAAAGTGCCCATCCAAAAGAAATGTCCTACTGACTGGTGAGGCTCAGTGGGTTGAGCATTGGCCTGCGAACTGAAAGGTCACTGGTTTGAATCCTGGTCAGGGCACACGCCTGGGTTGCAGGCTGGGTCCCTAGTTGGGGGCGTGTGAGGGGCAAGTGATCTGTGTCTCTTCACATCAGTGTTTCTCTCCATCTCTTTCTCCCTTCATTCCCCTCTGAAAAAATAAGTGAAATACTAAAAACAAACAAACAAAAGAAATATAGAGGTAGGGAGGGGAACCTCACCTTGCTGTTTTTTGGAGTTTGTTTATGAAAAATCTTACAGTGGCAGTGGCTTTATCAAAGATATGCAGGTTGGACAAAAGGAGGTTTATAGTTGTTTATATGGAAAATAAGACAATAATTAATAAATAATAACAAGAATGAAACTCTTCTTGCTTTTTGTGTCAAATTTATACAATCTTCTCTGAAACCAAGATCTGTAAGTTTAGCAGTATTTTCTTCTATGTATGTTATTGTTTCAGGTCTTATATTTAGGTCTTTGATCCATTTTCAGTTAATTTTTATGTATGATGTCAAATAGCAGTCTAGTTTCAGTCTTTTGAATGTGGCTTTCCAATTTTTCCAACACCATTTATTGAAGAGGCTTTCTTTTTTCCATTGTATGTTTTGGGCACCTTTCACAAAAATTAGTTGCCCATAAATATGTGAGTTAATTTCTGGGCTCTCAGTTTTGTTGCACTGGTCTCTGTTTCTTTGCCAACATAATAGTGTTTTTTTTTTAAATACATTTTATTGATTATGCCATTACAGTTCTATTTCCCCCCTTCATTCCCCTCCACCCTGCACACCCCTCCCCCACCATTTCCCCCCTTTAGTTTATGACCACGTGTCTCAAGTTCTTTAGATTCTGTATTTCCCCTACTATTCTTGCCCTCCCTTCTATCTATTTTCTACCTACCATCTATGCTACTTATTCTCTGTACCTTCTCCCCCCCCTTCTCCTCCTCCCACTCCCCTGTTGCTAACCCTCCTTGAGATCTTCATTTCTATGGTTCTGCTCCTGATCTAGCTGCCCTCTTAGTTTGCTTTTGTTTTAGGTGTGGTCGTTAATAACTGTGAGTTTGCTGTCCTTTCACTGTTCGTCTTTTTTATTTTCTTTTTCTTAGATAAGTCCCTTTAACATTTCATATAATAAGGGCTTGGTGATGATGAACTCCTTGAATTTGACCTTATCTGAGAAGCACTTTATCTGCCCTTGCATTCTAAATGAAAGCTTTGCTGGATAGATCAATCTTGGATGTAGGTCTTTGGATTTCATGACTTGGAATACCTCTTTCCAGCCCCTTCTTGCCTATAAGGTCTCTTTTGAGAAATCCACTGACAGTCTGATGGGAACTCCTTTGTAGGTGACTGTCCCCTTATCTCTTGCTGCTTCTAGGATTCTCTCCTTCATTTTAATCTTGGCTAATGTAATTATGATGTGCCTTGGTGTGTTCCTTCTTGGGTCCAGCTTCTTTGGGACTCTCTGAGCTTCCTGGATTTCCTGGAAGTCTAATTCCTTTGCCAGATTGAGGAAGTTCTCCTTTATTATTTGTTCAAATAAGTTTTCCACTGGTGGCTCTTCCTCTTCCCCTTCTGGTACCCCTATAATTCGGATGTTGGAACGTTTAAAGATGTCCTGAAGGTTCCTAAGCCTCTCCTCATTTTTTTGAATTCTTATTTCTTCACCCTTTTCTGTTCGGTCATTTTTTTCTTCCTTCTGGTCCACTCCTTTGATTTGAGTCCCAGTTTCCTTTCGGTTACTATTGGCTTCCTGTGCATTTCCCTTCATTTCAATTAATTTAGCCTTCATATGGTCCTCTAATTTGTGACTAAAACCAGTTCTGTGAGCATCCTGATCACCAATGTTTTGAACTGTGCATCTGATAGATTGGCTATTTCTTGGTTGCTTAGAGTTATTGGCTCTGGAGCTTTGAGTTGTTCTTGAGCCATGTTTTGATCTGTTTGTGCCTGTTATGAATGAGGAGCGGAGCCTTAGGTGTTCACCCGGGGCCACCCAGGTCGCTGGTTTGTGATGCTGTATGTGGGGGCGGGGTCAGAGAGGGACAATGGTGGTTCCCTCTGCCGCTTCCTGCTGCTGGGTCCTGCACGGGGGCCTGTGCAGTCCGTCTCACTGCTAGCTCCTTCACCAGTTTATCTGTGTGTGAATGTGTGACCGCAGTCAGCCCTCGGTGGGTCCACCGCCTTGCACCATCAGTGGGTCTGCCTGCTACTCCACACCTGGGATCCGCCCTCGGCTGCCTGTGCGCCAGGGTTGTGCACCTGGGTCTGTCCAGTGGATCTTTCCTGCCCGGCCAGGCTCTGCTGCTGGCTCTGCCCCTCTTACCTGTTTGGTTGAAGGGTTCATTGTTGTCAGACTTTCGTATAGTTCAATTTTCTGTGGTTTGGCTGCGTTTTTGTTGTTAAAACTTTGTTGTTTTTAAACTTGGTTGTGTGAGAAGGTACAGTGTTTCCACCATGCCTCCATCTTGGCAGAAGTAACCAACGTAAATACTGTTTTGATGATTGTGAGTTTGTAGTGTAATTTGAAGTCAGGGAGTCTGATGGCACCCCTCAGGATTGGTTTGGCTACTGTGTGTTTTGTGGTTCCATACAAATTTGATGATTTTGTTTGTCATATATCTTTGAAAAATACCATTGGGATTTTGATGAGGATTGCTTAAATCTGTAAATTGTAGGTAATAAGGCAATTTAAGCAATGTTAGTTCTTTCCAGTTCTTGACACAAAGTATCTTCCCATTTCTTTGTGTCTTCTGTGATTTTTTCAATGTGTTATAGTTTTTCAGTATATAGATCCTTTACTTCCTTTGTTTGGTTTATTCCTAGGCATTTTATCCTTTTGTTAAAGTGTAAATGAGATTTCTTTTCTTTTCTTTTTTTTTTTTTGTTACAAATGTAAGTGGGCCTCTTTGTATCTTTGGGACTCTGTGCTTCCTGGACTTACATGTCTATTCCCCTCACCAAATTAGGGAAGTTTTATTACATTATTTCTTCAAATAGATTTATAATGTCTTACTGTTTCTCTTCTCCTCTGGCACCCCAATGATGCAAATGTTAGACCTCTTGAAGTTGTCCCAGAGGCTGCTTATACTATTCCATTTTGGGGAATTCATTTTTCTTCTTACTGTTCTGATTGGTTGTTTTTTCCTTCCTTTTGTTCCAAATTATTGATTTAATTCTTGGCTTCATCCACTCTAATGTTGTTTCCCTATAAATTGTTCTTTACTTTAATTAGTGTATTGTTCATTTCTGACTGGATCTTTTTTATGCTATTGAGGTACTCACTAAGTTCCTTGTACATCCTTATAACCAGTGTTTTGAACTCTGCATCTGATAGTTGCTCATCTCCATTTTGTTTAGTTCTTTTTCTGGAATTTTAATCTGTTCTTTCATTTGGGTCATGTTTCTTTGTGTCCTCATTTTGGCAGCCTCCCTGTGTTTGTTTCTATGTACCAGGTAGAGCTGCTTGGACTCTGTGTCTTGGGAGCGTGGCCTAATGTAGCAGGTGTCCTGTAGGGTCCAATTGCACAGCCTCCCCATAACTCAAACTGGGTACTTGAGGTACACCCTTCTTGTAGACTGAGGACACCCTCCCCTTGTAGTTGAGCCTTGATTGCTGTTGGCAGATCAGTGGGAGGGATTTGAGGATTGGCTGTGACCACTGACCACCAACCTCCACCCTCCATGGACGATCATCTGTGCGGGGGCAGGATGGTGGTGCTCCAACGTGGTGTGTAGCTGTCCACTGGGTGGGCAGGCTTCTGGGGTTTCCTGGGTGGTGTAGGCCAAGGTCAGCCCTCACCTGTATTTTGCCCAGGACTGCCCTGCCTGACCTGTACAGCAATCTGAGACAGCTGCTACTTGTGCTGGTTTTGGAGATTGCCAGGTAAAGCCAAACTGTTAATCTAGGCTGGCTGCTGCTAGTGCTGAGCCTGGGGTACACTGACAAGCCTGCTACTTATTTGAAAGGATTTAGGAATTTGTGCAGCAGGAGCCAGGACAAGCCATTGATATGGAAAAGCAGTTTGAGTGGGCTGGTCAATTGGGTGGACTGAGTTTCTGGGGATCTCTGAGGTGGGTCAAACAGTGTTAGCCAGGTTGGTGGAGTCTCATATATGGCACCAGCTGGCAGCGGGTGGGCTCGGAGAAGGAACAATGGCCTTTGCTCACCCTGATGCCAGACACTATAACTTTTCTCAGTGTGTCACTGGTACCCTTTGAGCTGCTGCCCTGGTGCTAGAGTTCAGAGGGAGTGAGTCTGAATAGGTGCGTCTGTGTGTGGGTTCTTTAAGAGGAACCGCTTGGGGTCAGCAATCTCTTCCACTGACTCAATCCCCACTGTAGCCAGCAGTTGAGGCGACTTATCTTCATGACACTGGAACCCTGGGCGGGAGGCCTGGTGTGGGTCTGGGACTCCTCGCTCCTGCATTTCATCTGTCCCTCCCAGATTTTTATCCACCACACACAGACAGATGTGGGACCAGCCTGTTCAGCATCTGTGCCCCTCCTACAGTCTGGATGGTTGTGATTTCTCTAATTGTGTAGTTTTCAGACATCCATTCAAATCGATTTCTGGTGGTTCTGAGTGATGGTCATTGTATATTTTACTTGTAATTTTGATGTGGTTGTGTTAAGAGGCAAGTGGTGTTTGCCTATGTCACTATATTGACTGGAAGTCAATTTTTTTTTTTACTACAACTCTCTCTTGTCTTCCACCTGAGCCATTGCTAGATTTCTGTCTTCTATGTCATTGTCTCTCTTTCATCTGGTCTGCTGTATTTCCTAAGCTTGCAAGTTCATGCTTCATCTCATTTATTGAGTTCTTTACCTCCAGAATTTCTGTTTGGTTTTTTTTTGTAGTTTTAATCTTTTTGGTGAAGTCCTCCTTTTGTTCGTTGATTTTATTTCTGAGCTCATTGAATCTCAATGAGTTTTTTCAGAACCGCAATCTTGAATTCTCTGTCATCAATCGTAGTCCTTTGTGTTTTAAATTTGCTTTCTGGAGATATATTTTTTTCTGAAGTCCTTTGTTCCCTTTGTTACTACTTGTGCTTGAGGGATTATTTCTCTGCCTGGGCATCTGAGGGGATGAAAACTTGTTTAAGACTATTTGACACCTTAGTGTTGAGCAGGTTGACAATGTAGAAGACTTTTTTTTTTGCTTTTCAGTAGGTGATGCTGAAGCACAAATTTTCATTTCCGTTTACCTGCACTGTTGGGAATTCGGGGATCTTAGTGGGGTGGTGTCGCCTCAGTTGTGGAAAATGTACCGTATTTCCACTGAGGACCTGGTCACCTCTGTCTTCAGGCACCACTTATGTGGATCGGAAGTGGTGGGCTACGGGTTTCTTGTATGTTCCTGCTGTCGCCGTCCTGTAGCCAGAAGCTGCCAGGAGAGCTGCTGTGTCTGGGTTGACCCTGCTGCCCCCGCCAGGTTTTGCCATGATGGGTTGTGGAGGTGTCGGCAGGGGGCTGTGGGTTCACACTTTGCAGCTCTGTCCTCTCCAGTGGGTTTAGCATCAGTGAATAAAGACCACTTGACTAGGATGAATTTTTTTTTTCAGTTCTTTTGCAACTTGCCAATTGAGGGTTTTACTGCCAATAGGCCACAGGGGGATAGAGTGGGTAGGTTCCCAGGTCTGTGGAGTTCTTTGTTCAGTGCTAGTGGGCTGTGGAATGCTGTGACCCTTTGTACTGCTGCTCTGCCCGTGACCCTGGGCCCATCCTCAATGTGGGCAAGTCTCCCAGGCCCAGCTGCTGTCTCTAACCCTCTGGTTTGCCTAGTGGGGGTTGCTCCTCAGTCCTTCACTGGTATAGTATCTTTGGGGCTGTGGAGAGTAAGTACTCAGCTGCAGGTGACAGCAGTCTGTCCCCTCCCTTCGCTGTTTGCTCAGACACACCCAGTTACACTGTTTCAGTGTGTTTCAGATGTGCCTGTGCTCTGAGCCAAGAATCCTTTGTTGCATTATAGCTATCAAACTTGTTGCAATTTCAAAGGGGAGAGACCTTTATTCACTTGAGTTAAGATCTTAGATTTCTCACGCTGCCACGCCACTGACTTCACTCCCTACAAGTTTTTTTTTTTTTAAGTCCTGGTTTTAGTTTGTTTTTAAGTTGTCAAAATGTGAAGGTGTGGTATTTTTAGTTGTAGCTTGCAGAAAATACAGAATTTTATTTGTTTGCTTTTACATTTCTTCGCTGGCTGCTCTTTGGCAGTGTTTTTTGCTGGCCCCTCTTCTTTTCCATAGAAATATGACTGTCCTAAGGTGCTACACTGCTGCCTTGATAAACTTATTTGGCCCAGGGGTGGAAACACTATTCATTTGCCAAAATATTTATTGCCACCCAGTCAGTTTTTCCAGAGTCCAAACTTGAGTGTTGGGCACATTCAGATATATCACAGACATAGCAAACTTCATGTGTCTGAAGTTGAACACATGATATTTACCACCAGCCCTGTTATCTGTTACCCCCAAGACCCACTAAATTGTAATTATGAAAATTAAATCAGTTTCTCAGTCAGAAACTGGTCACATTTCAAGTGCTAAGTGTAGCTAGTGGCTACTGTGTTATATGGGTGGTAGGTGAAATGATGAACAGGGTGAAAAAGGTACAAAGTCCCAATGATAAAATAAATAAGTCATGGGGATATAATATAAAGCATGGTTACTGTAGTCAACAATACCATATTATATATTTGAAAAGTGTTAAGATAGGAGGTTTTTTTTTTTTTTTAGAGGTGCAGCATCTTTAATACAGGTTGCCTTCACCCAGAGGTGAGAGAGCAGGAGGCAGGATTTGGCCCCCATTCCCATCCTTATGCCCCAAAGGGTAAAAACGAACCCCATCTTTCTCATTAATCCTGCTCAGGTCGCAGGGACAATACCTCCCTCTAGTAAGGTCTCAGATCCAAGGAGCCTGGCTCATGACTGAGAAAATAACTATTTTCTTTGGGGGAGTGGGCAGGTGTCTCGTCTCAGAACTTCTGCAGCTGCCTCTTGGTGCCACCAGCCTTGGTGACCGTGAGCACGTCGAAGTGCATGGTCTTGCTCAAGGGCCGGCATTCACCCACTGTGACAGTGTCACTGATCTGGACATTTCCAAAGTGGGGGCAGGTGCACTGACATGTTCTTGTGGTGCTTCTTGAAGCCGTTTGACTTCGGATGTAGTGGAGGTAGTCTCGGCGGATGACAGTGGTCCATTCATCTTGGTCACCACACCAGAATAGATGCACCCTCAGATGCAGACATTACCAGTGAAGGGCGTTTCTTGTCTGTGTAAGTGACCTCGATGGCCTCGCTGGGCGTCTGGAAACCCAGGCTGGTGTTCTCGTGGTATCGCGGCGGCTTCTTGGCCAGTTTCTCCAAGCAGGACCCTCGTCTGACTTTGAAAGGTGGTGGGCTGCTTCTGGTAGGGGCGCACAGTCTGCACATCCACCATCTTCATGGCCGCCTGCAAAAAAGAAGCAAGAAAGGAGGTCTTAAAAGTTCTCATGACAAGAAAAGAAATTGGAACCATGTAATGGTGGATGTTAATCAAGACTTATGTGGAGAACATTTCACAATATATGCAAATGCCTAATCATGTTGCTCTCCTGAAACTGATGTAATGTTATATGTCAATTGTATCTTAAAGTGCTTTTTACAGATTTTGTTTAAAATCTCTTTTAAGAGAGAGGGGAAGGGTAGGAGAAAGAGAGGGAGAGAAACACCGATGTGAGAAATATTGATCAGTTGCCTCTTGGCATGCGCCCCAACGGGAGGCTGGGCCCACAACCCAGGCCCGTGCCCTGAATGGGAATCAAACCAGTGACCTTTTTGCTTTGTGGCACAGTGCCCAACCGTGTCACACGGGTCAGGGCAGTTTAAAAAATTTGAATGTCTTTGCTATAGAATTTGCTGATTTATGGTGTTAATTTTTATTCTCTGTCGTATGTAAAAATATTGACTTCAGAAAGGCAGAGGTTTTTTTATTTTTATTTTTATTTTTATTTACTGATAGAAAACTTGCCTAGAACAGTGCTTGGCACAACGTAGGTGATCAATAAATGGTAAATTGGATGGAATTACCATTGTATTTAAAATAATTGGGCAGCCCAAGTCAAGCTGGCCTGGGGGTACAGAGGCCAGCCTCCTTGCTTCACGGAGCACCAACTCCATGGCACGACTCATGCCCCAGTGCTGGGTGGGGGGGGGATCAGCCTGATCCTGGTCTCCAGCTGAGACACATCCTTGCTTAGTGTGCCCCACCGCTGTCTCCTTTCCTCACTAGTTTTCCCTGAGAGCACTTCCCCAACACGTCACATGGACAGGGCTGTTTCTAGGGACCCCAGCCTGGGACAAGCTTCCATCAGGGGCAGCGGAGAAGTGGCCCAGGCCTGGTGTTCCCCACACAACGTGTCTCGAGAACCTCCCTGCCCCAGCCAGCAGCCAAGGAAGCCGGAGGTCAGCAGTACTGCAGCCAGAAAGTTGGTGGGGTGCCCTGGCTGGTGTGGCTCACCGCATTGCGTGTTGAACTGCAAACCCAAAGGTTGCCAGTTCGATTCCCAGTCAGGGCACATGCCTGGGTTGTGGGCTGGGTCCCCCATTGGGGGGTGTGTGAGAGGCAGTTGATCATTGTGTCCCTCACACATTGATGTTTCTCTCCCTCTTTCTTCCTTCCCTTCTCTCCCTTCCCCAAAATAAATAATAATAATCAAATAAAATAATTGAATTTCTGTTTCACAAAATAAATTATTATTATAATAAAAATAATTTGCATCTAACATTGTTTCAGTGCCTAGCCCCACTGTAGGGATTTCACGTATTTCATGTGGCTTATGTCACTGAATTCTTATAATAGCTACACTCACATGTGTGTAACCCCATCTCATAGACCAGGGAATGGGTGTGGGGAAGGCTGAGTGGCCTGACCAAGGGCACAGACCAGCTCAGTGGTAGAGCCGGATTTTGGACCCCGTACAGCTGACCACCAGTGATTAGAGCCCAGCAAGCTATTCTGCTTTCTGATTTTTTTGGTTAGCTTTGCATTTCGAGTTAAATCTGTCCTACTCATCTGCTCATGGGGGGTTAATGGTTTTTTTTTTACAAAAAAAATAAATGTTATGCTTAATTCTTAGCTGTCTCAGCAAATACGGTGACATAAGGATCAAGTTTTATTTAAAACCTTTTTCATTTAGGAGCTTAGATTTCAGTAACTTAAAAAAAATGACTCATCCCCAAATACTGAATTGAAATGCATTCTTAGAATTGCAGTTTGATAGTCATAAAAGAAGAGCCACCTGCTCCTGTGGACTGTTCTCATTGGAGCCAGTGTTGTGTTGGTTTACTCTCTTGGGTGTTTACTTGCACTTGCAGTTTCTGAGTAGAGTGTGTGTGTGAAATAAAATTACTTTCTGGAAACTAAGGCACAAGTGAGCAACGAAAACTCATTATATTTTCTCCAGGTTTGCTGTTGTTGAGGGGATAGTGGTGCCTAGGATTTAATTGTTTCAAGAAGCCAGGATAAAGGTGATGATAATAACAAATCCTTAACAACTGTTTCTTGTGTGCTGGGCACTCTACTTAAACCTTGAGGTCCATTATCTCATGTACTCCTAAAAGAGATTTCTTGAGGTAGGTACTCTTTACAGTTCAAAACAAACAAACAAACAAACAAACAAACAAACAAACAAAAAAACAGTAAGTGCCTGAGAGGAAGTATGAACATGCCTGCCCAGCCCTGTCTCCGTGAAGAATCTGTATGCTACAGAGAATATATAGTCTTCTAAAAGAACCTACAGATAATGGATAGATGTAGCTGAAATAAGAGATATTGTTACATTTTTATTTGCCTGTTACACTCTTTCCAAGTCTTTTACATTATGTGTTAGATTGAGGGACTTTCAGGAATGCCTTCTACATTAAGTCAAGAGCAGTGCTTGTCAATCTGCGCTGTACTTTGGAATCACTTGGAAACTAACGAAGAAAATGGGGACAGACTCATAGGTGGAGAGCAGGATGACAGCTAGTGAGGAGAGACTCATAGGTGGAGAGCAGGATGACAGCTAGTGAGGAGAGACTCATAGGTGGAGAGCAGGATGACAGCTAGTGAGGAGAGTATGGGCTGGAGGGACTGAGCAAAAAGGAAAAAGGACTTGTGGGCATGGACAACAGTGTGGGGATTGCGGGGGGCGGGGATATAGTGTAATAAATGGTAATGGAAAAAATGTGGCATGATTAAATTAAAAAAGAAAGAAAATACGATTGCCTGAGTCCCTCCTGGACATTAGGATTTTTTAAAGTTCTTTTGTAACTTCAGTGTCTAGCTAGAGTTGAAATCCAAACTTTCTTGCATGTTGGAATCTCCAGGGAGCTTAAAAAACTGATGACTATGCTTCTACTCAGAAATTGTGATTTAATCCTTCTGCTCTGCAGCCTGGAGTCTGGAAGGTTTAAGATTCCCAGGTGATTCCAGTGTGCAGATGGTTCTGTGGACCTGTAGTTTGTGCAGTGGTTTTCAACCTTGGCTGCATGTTAGAATCACCTGAGGAAAATTTACAGCTCTCATACCCCAGGTTTCACCCACTCCAATTAAACAGAATCTTTGGCCGTGTGCCTTGGAGGCAAGAGTTTTGGACACTCTCAAGGTGATTCCAGTATGAAGCCAAAGGTGAGAGCTGTAGGTTTCTTCTTTTTCTCTCTTCTTTACTTTTGGATCAAGTACGTTTAGTTTCTCAATTCAGAACACTACTTTACAAATGAAGGGGAAAGTGAATGGTCTAGATAAGGCTTTTTATTATATACATATGAGGGGATTTCCCCTGCTATGGGAATTATCTTCTGGAGGCAGCCCTCTCATAGTACAGGCTTCCCCAATAGGTGAGTGTTCTAGGAACCCATCTGTACCAGTGTACCAGCTGGCGTTGTTGTGAGAGGCTGTGTTCGGCTACAGTGAATTTTTTTTTGAAGACTCGTTTAATGCATTTGCCCATTTTATGATGGGTGATTTTCGAGCACACCTGCCCACACCTCACTGAGTGTTCACAGTTTTTGACCAAAAATGGCATGAGCTCTATATTCCACCCTTGCTGTTTATCCAATATTGCCCCAATTGACTTTCTTTTTATTTCCCTGGATGAAAAAAACTCCTTAAAGGGAAATATGTTGCTGATGTGAAAGAGGTGAAACAACAAACAGCAGAAGCACCAAAAGATATCAAACTTGACAAGTCCAGAAACTGTTTCGAGCAGTAGAAAAATGTGTCAATAGGTGCATTGCATCAAGGGGAGAGTACTTTGAAGGTAACTGAAGTTTAAACACGTAAAAATAAATACACAATTTTTAAAATAAATTTTGGGTTTTTGGGGGGTCTGCCCTCATATATTGAATTCATTTACTTAGACCAACATGAAAGAATTCAGAGCTAAGCAAATTGTGTTTCAAATTATTAGCAAATAAAGTGAGTTTTGCCTGCTTGTATTGATGTAGTGTAATTAGTACTAAAACCAAGAATGCTGACTGGTGTTTCCCTGTGAGTAATTCTAGATTTGTTTTCCCCTCTGGCCCTCATTTTTTATTATCTGGCTGGTATCAAATATAAATTTGCCCTCTAAAATCAAGGAACCGTTAAGGAGAATGTAAAATTTTTAATTAAGAAAAGTAAAAGGAGTTATCCTCTATTCATGCCTTATTGAGCTTGATCATTTTCACTGTGTTTTCCAGGAGTGCCAGGTGTCAAAGAGGAGCGCTTTAAAGAGGGAATGACAGTGAAGCACTGTGCATTGTCCCTCGTGGGAGAACCCATCATGTACCCAGAAATTAACAGGTTTTTGAAGTTACTCCATGAGCGTAAAATCTCCAGTTTCCTGGTTACAAACGCACAATTCCCGATGGAAATCAGGTAAGGGGTTCAGATTATGAAGATGTGCTGCTTAAATCTGTGGACAGACGCTTGGGTTATTTCCCTGTATGTCTTGGCTGTTGTGACTAATGCTGCGTTCTCCTGAAGATGCTGATTTCATTTCCTTCAGATAAATACCCAGAAGTGGGATTGATACACTTGACAGGGTAAAACTACCTTGTTTTATTATGAGGATTCAGTGAACTGGACAAGAAAGGCGAAACATAGCACAATGAACTTAGTATATGATGCGTACTCAGTAAATGGTAAATAGCTTTCTCCTCCTCCTCCATTTTCCTTCACCTTTCCTCCTAAATTATTTGGCCTGGTGTGAGACGGTCCCCGATTGTCTCAGTTTCTGGTTTTAATAGTACTGGAAGTTTGGGCCACTTTCGTTATTTATTTATTTAGTCCAATAGGGTCCTCAAACTTACTATTTCATCTACTTGATTTCTTACAAACATAAATCCCTCTCTTTGTCTTTCATAGAGATTAGTAGGCTACATCCTTACAGAAAGCAAAAAAGGGAGAGGGATTTTTATGTTCACTTGCAATGCATTTCCATATGTGATCATTTTCAACTTGGATTTAAAATTAGCAGGAGGAGGGGGCATCACAATAGTCATAGAGTTCTCTGGGCATTTTCACTGGGTGTTTGGCTTAGATTGTTTATTCCTTCGTGGCATAGTCCTTTCCATTTGTTTCCAGCAGCAATGTTCTCAGGCACAGGAAGTGTTATGATGCTTTGCAGGATAAAACATTGTCCTGCTTTGGGGGAACTGAAATGATGCTATCTCTGGCCAGGATAGACAAATGACCACCAGGGAGTTAATTGCCTGTCCTGGGGAAGAGGCCTATACCAGGAAGACATTAGATCCCTGAGCTCAGAAAATTTCTCCAAGGTTCTTTTACTGCTGCTGAATGAGCTCTGTAATTCCCTGGGATATTTCCCCTTCTCCATTCTTACCCTGTTCCCCACGAGAAATCAGTAGACTCCTTAATTATAGCACCTTGGGCATTTAGTATTGAAAAAATTTCTTATTGGGTTCCTTTTTTGCAAATGATGGAGGTTTGTAAAATAACTATGGCCTTTGGAATTTACTGTTCATAATCTTAAGTAGTTACAGAGGCATAGTGAAAAGGTCAGGCCAGTTCCCATTTTCCATCCGCAGCTTTATGACAAAATCCTATAACTATCAGATGATGATAGCCAGTAGTATCTATTGATACAATCTTTATTTTTATTTTTTGTGAAATATAAAGTCCTGTTAGGGTATCAAAGCTTATTTGTTGTTAAAGAGGCTTCCAGCAGAATAGTGATGAGACAGAATGCTGCCATTACAATCTGCTATGGTTTTGCATTTCTAGTAATTGATGTCTTTTGCTCAGTAATGACACATTGCTGAACTTCTAAGGGTTCCATTTGTATCTTAGAGTCAAAGGGATTAAAGCAATGAAGAGTCTGCCAATATTTCATCACTTCTTTCTTAACTTTGGTCAGAACTTCTGCACTTTTAATAATTTTGCTTTTATACCCTTAGGATTTTTCCATATGTCACTAAGACAGATCATTATGATAATTCTTTTGCCCTACATGCCACTAAAAGTTCTGTCATCTGAAGTCAACATTATCAACTAAAAAGTAGCTTTCAGTGCCTGCCTGTATGACTGGATAAAAAGAAGAAATGTTGTGCCTGTCCTTTAAAGTCTTACACTCAAAGATTGATAAGGCTGATATTGAGAGACATAAAAGGGCATAAACCATTTTGATGGTGAATTTTATGGTGTGTGAGTTACATCTCAGTTTTTAAAAATGCATAGACTTTGAAATAAAAAATTTCATAAATAAAATTCTAGGGGTAAATAAAATAGTGAAATAGTTAAAGAAAATTAATAGTGGGAGGATTTGGTTAGAGGATATTAAGGGGGAATTTCTTTCTACGTCCAAATGTATTGAAAAGAATGAATTACGAGACCCATTCGAAGGGAGAACAGAGAGGCTTTGGGAAAAGTATAATCTGGGCTTAAAACTGGCAAGAAATCTAGTAGATAAGAATGACATTATGAAATGAGTCAGTGAACTGGAGAGAAATGGAAAATGAGTGGTGTTCTTCCTGGAAACTGATGAAGAAGGCAAAGAAAAATAAGAATCTGCAACATACATTTTTCTTCTGGGCTGTGGCCCTTTGTAAGTGCTGGGTTGCTGCTGTTCCGGCTCTGCGTTGCCTAAAGCTTGTTGAATGGAGCATTGTTTGCCCACAAAGGCTTGGCTGTGAGCCCACTCCGTTCTCAGGCATAGGTGAGGCATCTGTGTGGCTCCGTGCCCTTGAAAGAAGGCTTGTGCTTTCTGGGTTGTTTCTTGTTGCCTTAGAAAATGTCCATCAGTGAATTCATGATGGGAGGTGGTCCATCAGCAGAGACCCCACCTGGTTGTGAAATTTCAGCTGCTTAAGTCTTGAGTGGCAGCGTTTATGGGGAAACTTAGGTCTGAGACCACCCCTGCCCCAACTGTGCTGGACTGATGGTGCCAGACCTGAAGCTAGATCTTGTGTATTTACTTTCCACTAAAACCTAGTGTTTGAAGAGGGAGCAGTTTTAAGTGATTATTAGGGATGGTGCTTGGTCATTTTTTTAAAATAGCCACCTGACACCCCACTGTCACATTATTGAAGTCACCGTGTCAGCCTTCCGGGACAAGCAGAAGCCCCTAGACCCAGTGAAATCTTTAATCACCACACCTGTTACAGATCGTAAGTTTTACATCATGAAAAGCCCAAAATGGGCATAATATTATTTTTTTATTGTTGTGGTTCTTTTCGATTTTAAATCACCAAGGAATCTCACACCAGTCACCCAGCTGTATGTCAGTGTGGACGCTAGCACCAGAGACAGCCTGAAGAAAATTGACCGCCCACTCTTCAAGGATTTCTGGCAAAGATTTCTCGACAGTTTAAAAGCCTTGGCAGCAAAGGTAAGAATTACGACATCTTTAAAAGAAAATCAGATGGAGTAGAGGGTCCTCCCATTTTGTTAAAAAATGTAAGACTAAATGAAATCTTTAATTTTTATTGTTTAATACATATTTGTTGAGTTCTTTTTAAATTTGTAGCTCTCTGCCACTGTGTATAGCCATTACAGTATGCTATTTTGTATTTTTAGTAATTGATATCCTTTACATGTATATATTCCTTCATGTATTTGGGGAGAGAGTAGCAGTTCATAACAACCCTAGAAGAGGTGTCAGCATATAGTATATGTTTAAATAAGAAGTTAATATTCCTGCATTTCGAGAACCAAATTTCCTATATGATAAGGAACTCAACCTCAGAAAGTCCAAACTTGATGTGTTTTCCTGCAGACATTTGGCTGTTATGTGTTCTCTTATAGTAATACTTGCTTTCCTGTTCTTTTAGACCTACAGTAACTTTGTGGTTCTTCTTTTCCGTTAACCTCACATCTCAGTAGTTGGTGTTTTCTGTTAGTTCTATGTCTCTTCCTCTCTTGTAACCATTCCCCCTTTTCTGTTCTCTTTGGTTCTGCCCTCCAGTTCTTCACGCTGTACCTAGATCTGACTGAAAATGAGAATCAGTACAGGAGCTTAAAGTATTAAAATTTCCTATTTCTACAGGGGTTTGAAAATCTGCGTTTGAAACAGCCCAGGTGACTTGACGTGGTGCTAGTTATGGAAGTCACTGAGCCAGCAAATCTGCCTTTCTCTCCTTTGCCAGGAATTAAGGCTGGCATTTCTTACCTGTGGCCCTAGTATACGTTTCCAGTCACTGCACATGATATTCCCTAGGGATGCTGGACTAGCCCAGCCCGCCTGTGTTGCCATTTCTGCAAATGTGCCCAGCACTTTTTCTGAGTCTTTTGTTACCTCTTCAGAGCATAGAATGTCCTTTCCTTCCATGTCTTCAACTTGTAGAAATTCTATGCAACCTTTCAGGCTCAGCTTCATTACTACCTCTACCTTGAAGCCTTTTCCAGTTGCAATTAGCTGCCCCTTTATCCTTTGCTAAGTTTTATATTGGTGAAAATACTTCATTTCTTCTGTTTTATGTTAGCTTCTTTCCCCATCTGGATTCCTTACTCATGTCTGAGGTCCACATGATGTCTAGCATAGCACACTTTATAGTATTTGATAAGTGTTTTTTTTTTTTTAAGTGAATGAATTTGTGGAAACTCACCATAGCTGATGAAATTTAAAAAAATTTATACTGGAGAACTTAAGTCAATGCCATTTTTGGCAGTTAGCACCAACATTATATAAGAATACAAAACAGGCATTACTTTGGTTTCTGATCTGTCTTAGGTTATTTATAAAGCTGGTAGGTTCAGTGCTCCTTGTGTCTCTAAAGTCTCTTTGTTTCTGGACTTCACCTTCAGCCATGTTCTTTTCACTTGTTGCTGAGACAGCAAGTAGATACATGGTATAAAAATCAGAGTGGATTTAGATGGGAATAAACAGCAGGAGCAGGAATGTCAGACACATCTGAGACTTATCTGACTGTATTCTGAGTCAGCGTGGAAGGTGAGAAGTGAGCATTAGCAGAATGGCTTAATAGGGTTGCTTTTTCTCTTTTGGCCAAATTTTCCACAAAGTGAATTATCTTGAGGTTACAAGGTTTTGCATGTTCATTTCTATTGTAAGTACTCTGGGCTGACTCACTGATAGTAATGCAGAATTTAAAGTTCTGCAGTATTTTCTAATCTGTGAGCTTATTACACAGAATATCATTATTGTGCCCATGTAACTTGGGCTATTTAAACTATCTGCCTGTGGCCTTGGCTGGTGTGGCTCAGTTGGTTGGAGCTTTGTCCCATACACCAAAAGGTTGGGGGTTCAATTCCTGGTCTGGGCACATAATGTAGGTTGCGGGTTCAGTCCCCAGTGCAGGCACATATGGGGGCAACCAATTGATGTTTCTTTCTCACATTGATGTTTCTTTCTTTTCCATCCTTTCTCTTTAAAATGAATAAACATTAAAAAGGAAAAAAACCTATCTGCCTACAGATTAGGGCAAGTGCTTTTTAAACATTTTGTAGCAATTAGAGTTTATGTTTGTCATTCTTTATATTTTTTAAAAGATTTTATTTATTTATTTTTAGATTGAGGGGAAGGAAGGGAGGGACAAGGAGAGAAACATCGATTGGTTGCTTCTTGCACACCCCCAACTGGGGAACTGGCCCTCAGACCAGGCATGTGCCCCGACTGGGAATGGAACTGGCAATTTTTTGGTTTGGGGGATGAAGCCCAAGCCCCTGAGTCACACCAGTCGGGCTTTCTTTTCTTTCCTTTTTCTTTTTTTAAAGATTTTGTTTATTATTTATTATTAGAGAGAGGGAAAGGGAGGGAGAAAGAAAGGGAGAGTTATGTTTCTCATTTTTGCATTGTTTATGTTGTCATTTAAGAAAGATTTGTGGCAGCAAGTTACTGTTTAAATAAAAAATTATCTTGAAATTAACTCAAACTATGTTATTTCCTTATGAATATTTGAATATTTGATATTGTTGGTATTTCTGAGTGTTCTTTAATACTCAAATGTGTATGTTGTAACTATGTTAGCTGTGATGAACATATTACTAATATATCTGATATCATTTGAGTATTTAAATAAAAACTTTAAAATAGAAGTGCTCTTTCAGATATTTTAATTAGAACATCTATACTGTTTTGTTACTTGTTTAGTCTTTTAGTGTAGTTGAACAAGGAAAGGCATTTAAGGAGAGAATTTCGTGAACTTTAGAAACAAAACATTTTAATTTGTCTCGAGTTTCACCTTATTTGTGAGCTAGTGCAACGTGAAGTAGGGAAAGGTAGCATATTTTGTTTTTTACTCTTGGAAAATATAATGTTTATTTTTCCAGATATTTATCCTTTGTCAAAATGTTTCTTTTCAAATATGAGGCAAGAAATACATTGATACTTGAGCATGTGGGGCTAAAAAGCAATTTCTTCTAGATAACAGCAAAAAATACGTGTTAGCTTCAGTTTCCATCCAAGGCAGCTGTTTGTCGTGCAGTGCTGTTTTTGAAAAAGAGCAATCCTTGTAGGAGACAGCACCACCCACCTTCGGCAGTGAACTTTCATCAGCAGTGTGACTGGGTGCACTGTCGGCAGTGTTGGGTCAAACCGAAGATCTAGTGGGAATTGAAGTAATTAACCCTTTTCTGTGTTTAAGCAATAACGTGGATATTCTTGAAACTCCATTTTTGAAAATAAAAAGACAAGAATAATTCCCTGCATTATACATTCTTGGTTATCAAAACTGAACGTGAGCCCTCTTTCTACAGATACGAGCATGCTCCGACCTGGCATTTCTGGAGTAATGTGCCATTGTTAAGAAGGGCTTATTGTGCATTAATGAGACAGCTCTATTAAATAGACCAGTGTATCTATGTAGCCCCAATTCTCACATTAAAAAACGAACATTTACTATTAGACCTTTTTATCTCTGATTGTAAAAATATTACACGTTGAGCCCTGGCTGGTGTAGCTCAGTGGATTGAGCGTGGGCCTGTGAACCAAGAGGTTGGCAGTTCGATTCCCAGTCTGGGCACATGCATGGGTTGCGGGCCAGGTCCCCAGTTGGGGGCACGTGAGGGGCAACCACACACTGATGTTTCCATCTCTTTCTCCTTTCCTTCTCCCCTCTCTAAAAAATAAATAAATAACATCTAAAAAATAAAAAAGAATATTACATGTTGATTGTACAAACTTGAGGAAGTAGAAATATAAAGGAGCAAGGTAAGAAATTACCTATAATTCAAGGACCTTGAGATATTTCAAAGTACCTAATCTTTTTGGGGGTGCTGAGGGGGACTGCTTTTTTAGATATGATTCAATTTTATATGCTTTTTGTTTTTGTTGGGTCATAAGCATTTTTCCATGGTATTAAAATTTCTCCGTGACCTTCATGGTATGGATGCTTAGTCCTTCATCTTACTCAGTGTGAGATAATACGTGTGTTATGACCCTTGTTCCTGACAGAGCAGCCAGGACCCGTGCAAATTCCTAAGTGATAAGAGCACTAGGAGCATCTTTAGTCTCAGCGAGGTAGCTCTGGGTGGGCTCCTGTGTGGCTCTTGGATGGAGACTGGTCACCAGAAAGATCAACCCCAAATTAGAAGCTCGATGTTTCTCAGCCCCCTCCCTCCCCTCCCCACTTCTCTAGAGATATGTGGAGAGTGGCTGGATATTAGTGACCAATCGTGCCTACGTGGTGAAGCCTCCATAAAACTCCCAAAGGTGTGGGTTCAGGGAGCTTCTGGGTTGCTGAATGTACAGAGGTGCTGGCAGAGTGGCAGCTCGGGTTGGGCACGAAGCCCCTCAACCCTTCTCTCATACGTCGCCCTACACATCTTGTCCCTCTGGATGTTAATCTGTATCCTTTATCATATTCTTAATCCAGTAAACTGGTGGACAGTAAGTAAACTGTTTTTCTGAGTTCTGTGAGCCACTCTAGCAAATTAATTGAATCACCACAGTAGGGATTGCGGGAACCTCTGATTTATAGCTGATCTGCTTCTGCACGGGTGACAACCTGGACTTCCAGGTTGTCCATCTAAAGTGGGCAGGGGCAGTCTTGTGGACTCAGCTAAGTGGTAGGGTATCCGTTGGTTGTCACATAATTGCTTGGTGTGGGAAAAGCTCCCACGTGTCTGGGTTCAGAGTGTCGTGAATGTGGTAGCAGTGCGAGAGGAAAGGAGAAACACAGAAGACAGCGTGAGTTTTTCCCTGCTTGTTGGTTTCACAGAATCATCAGGGACCTGATGCGGAGGGAGGCTGGGAAATGTGATCTTTTTGCTGAGTGTACTGTGGTCACTGCAGATTCCATGCATTCTGCTTATAAGGAAGATGGGGAGAATGGGTATTGGAAGGTGACTAGCAATCTGCCATCAGCGAGCTAAGCATTACATTCAAATGCTAGATAGGTAACAACAAAGTAAGCCCATTAGGAAAAAGGAAACAATCAAGACAAAAGAAGAAATTAATTAATTGGGAGGGGGAATCCAAATATTGTACATGTAGAAGGTTATTGATGCTCACTACCAAAGTAATCTCCGTGGTTTGGTGGAGAGGGAAGGCAGACAGCATGATGTTTAGAAGAAGGACAAGGAACAAATGGCGTCTCAGAAGGGAGACGAGACAGAACCTTTGCGGTTTGTTTGGGGGGTGGTGTTAGTTGCTTGATTTGATGTGGAGGAGGTCTCAACGTGAACGTGCAGGTGGAAAGGAAGATGTAAGAGAGTTTATCTTTTTCTGTCCAACAGGTATGTTTTATTTCTAATTTCTGGAGTCATGATTTCATCATTGCCTGAGTATTCTTTTGTTATTCTGATATATGTGTTATTAAAATAAATGATGTTCTTTAACTCATTTAACTCAGTGCTTTTAGTAAGATGTAAAAAAAAAAAAATTAGTGATAGTCCTGGACACCAAGTTAACTAGTCACTTAACAAGGCTTATTGGAGAGGTGGGCTATTTTTCCCAGTGTGCGTGCACCATAGATTTTCATCTGGCAGGTTGGGTCCAGGTGTTTTGTTATGGAGCAGCTAGGAATAAGCAGCCAGAGGGGAAATAAAGGCAGAGCCCTCACTGTTACAAATGAAGAACTCAATATAGGAGGCTGGAAGCAAAAGGGAGACAGGTCTCACCCATTGACCCAGCAGTCCTGAGACTGGTTTCATAAGACTGCCAGGCATTCTGAACAGCACAAGCAAAACTACGATGGTGCAGGAGGATGGGACAGTCCTTAAGACTGGGCTTCTGGGCTTCTGGAACAACCTTCCTATGATTGCCATGTGTCCTGAACATCCCAAGGCCTAGAAGGTGGCGGGGAGTCCTTGAAATTCTCTGTACCATTTTCACTAACTGGGAAAGAACCCCTTCCCACATACCTACGTTTGGGTAGTCGTGTCCTCCCCAGGAAAGCTGGCACCGCCCTTACATCAATCAATATGTAACTCCCTCACTCCTGTCTTGCCAACTACATAAGTCCTCTGAACAAGGGACCTGGGGCCTCTGGCCACCCTTGCCCTTGCCTCTCTTGGCCCCTATCTTGCCCTGCCCCAAACCTGTGCTTTTTACTGCCACCTCAGCAAGGCCATTCTCTTCCATGAGAATGTATCACTATAAACCCTGCTTGCACACAAATAGACTTGCTGATCTGTAATTCTTTTCTGCGTTGGCAAGAAGAACTGCGATTCTCTTGTAAGAGTTTGAACAGACATTTTTTTAAAAAGGACCATTACTTTCAGTTTTAGTGTCATTTACTTTGGAATTTCAAATAGCATTAAGTGAAAATTTTTATTTATCAGAAGTGCTTTGTGGTTAAAAGTGATTGAGACCAACTGCCACATACGGACATGAAAGAAGTCTTCGGTCCCCTGTCGCTAAAGCTTTTTGCCTGCCACCTCATAGATTTTATCCCCTTTAATTTCTTCCAAATGGGATCATTCAAAGCCATTCATCTCAAGGCTTACTTTAAAATTTTTTAGGTTAGGTTTTGCCATTCTGGAGATTAGAATTGAACCTTTTAATGAGAATCATTGTGTTTGATTTATGAAAAGAGTTTGGAAGACAGGGAAATTAAAAAGAATGGTCAGAAGCTAATTTCTTTTGCTTATTGAGACCAGAAAGAATAGCACTTTCTCAGATTGACATTTGAAGACCCTTTTTAGTGCATTAGGGGAATGAGATTGTGGAAACTATGAGTTCTGTTTGATTTATGGCCATGTGAAGTTAACTTGCTCGTCCGGTGTGGCCCATAGAAGTTAGTGTATGTGGCAAACATTCATTTGCCACCTTCATAGGAATAAAAGAATCATGCCATTAGTTCACTCATAGTCTGACATATTGGATTGAAATAAGTGCTATTTATACTCAGTCATTTGCACTTTTACTTGATCCAACCACGCAGTGGGTAAAAAAGACATTTAACCTTTGACAAGTTAGAGATGTTAAAAATCATATAAATAGAATTTGAGCAACCTTTCAAGTTTATTAGTTTATCTCCACCAGTTTTAGGTTTTTTTCTGATGAGATACCTTCTAGATTTGAAGGTTGTTAAAATAAAACAAACCACCCCCCAAAAAACCTCTCTGCCTATATTAAAAATCTGAAGAGGGTATATCAGTTACCTTCCTCCTAAGTCATGAAACCCATCTCAAGATGTTGGGAGACTCTGAGTTCAGTGACCGAAGGAAGCCTTCATTTTATGTTACCATAAAGAACATTTAAAATTTTTCCTATTCCTGGCCCACGAGGGAGAATTATCATGTGTCGATTTTATGTACTTTGAACATATCTGGTAGACACTGTAGACACTGGAGAATCCTCCGGTTGTGTATTTACAGCCCTTTTCAAGTGCCTCTTCCCCATTTTTCCCAGGGGAAAGGCCAGGATAATTTCTGGACTCCTGCTTGCCAGATTCTAGGGGTGGTGGTGGCAGGGACTGAGGACAAGTGGGAGGAAGCCGGAAGCCCACATTGCTTCCCAGAACTTAACTCCTTATAATCGCTGCAACAGAAGTAGAGAAGTGTAGTCCACAAAACCACCTCCTTGTCATCCTTTTAGATGGTCCATGTAGTGGAGTTACATTTTGAAGACAGTGGTTTCTTTGCCAGAAGTAAACATCATAAATCTAAAAATCTATGAAATGGGAAAAGTCTGAAGTTTGAAGAACATAGCACTTAAAGGAAAATTTAGACTGAAGTTAGGAATTACAGTGAATCAGTGAAAGCCCTTCTAAATAAAAGGACACAGAAAATCATGTAGAGGATGGAGAATATTAAGAACCTCTTACAAATCTCTAATTAGTAGTGGGTACCATTCCTTACTTGCGGTAACAGTTTCAGACTCCCCTTCAGTAATCACATGCTAATTGCAAATCTGTTTTGTTCTGCGTTTGTGCATAGTCAATAAAGCCTTTGCTTTGGTTTTTTTTCCTGCCTGACCCATGACTAAATTGCTGACTTTCGGGTTTCACTGTGGTTCAAGAAACTCAGAGAAACTGTTGCTTGAAAGTAAAATTCTGCAGCTACATTTCTCTATAGTTACCATATTTTAAAATGTGCTCTGTAACACAAAGTCAGCTACCCATAGTGCCCCCCTTGGAAACTCTACACCGGACCATACCATAATTTAGAGAAATTGGTATTTCCTGCATTTGTAAGTCCTGGGTTTGTTTTATCCTTTTAATTCTTACTCATGACTATAATCCAAAAACCTTCACTGCTCTTTATTTTCTATCCCTTTTTTTCCCTCTTACTAATTAACCCAGGCCTCTTTTTTTTCCTAACATCTCCAGTGGTAGTGATTCAAAATCCCTACACATTCACAGTTAAGGAAAATATATAACAGTGGCAGAATTTTACAGATGAGAGCTGGTGATTAAGGAGGGGTTTCTGTGTCCAGTGGCAGAATCCGAAAGCAGTTATTTCCTAGGAGGATAGAGGCTACCATGGGATTGGGAAACTACAGCCCTTGGCTCGAGTCTGGCCTGCACCTGTTTCTATAAATAAAGTTTTATTGGAACACAGCCATGCTTTCTTTACTATTGTCTGTGGCTGCTTTCCTGCTATTCTGGCAGAGTGGAGTAGTTGCCACAGAGACCATTTAGCTCTCCAAGTCTAAAGTATTTACTATGTAGCTCTTTACAGAAAAAGTTTGCAAACACTGGATTCGACTCACCATTAGGATATTTGGAAACTGCTGGGGCTCTGCTTGGTAACTGCCCCATCTACAACTACTTCTGAGTTCATCCTCCCAGACTCAGTCCTTACTAATCTTGCTTACCACCACTCTCTCCTTGAAACTTTCTCCTTGGTTTCTTAGAACGTTTCACTCACTCTTCTAATGTTCTTTCTGGGTTTTTGTCGCCCTCTCCTCCTTTAAGCTTTTTCTTCCACCCTTTCAATAGAGGTGTTTCCCAAGCTTTAGTCCTCAGGTTTCCTTATTGGTCTTATGATATTGCTTGAGCACATTCTTCTCCCTGCTCCACCCCCCCACCCTTGTCCCCAGCCTTGCCTGTTTCCCCTCCTGAATTCTGTTTCCTGTTTTCCAACTAAATGTGCCTCCTAGACACACTCACTGGTTGTTTTACTTGCATCTTGGAGTCTAAATGAGTGACACTTGTTACTGAGCAAGGGCTCGCTGCCCAAAGTGCACAGGAGCCAAACTGTGGCCTCAGTTTTTGAGAAAAGGAAAAGCTTTTATTGTGAAGTCCACAGGCTCAAAGACAGAAGGCAAGAGCAGATCTGTCTACCCCCGTTTGGAGTACATTTAAAGGAAGGAGTGGGAAGTTATGCATATTGTATAGAGTTACGTTATTTCAACACAGTGAGAGCTTAGTGCACAGGCACTCGGTGAGCATTGTGTTTCCTACGTCACAGGTTTGAATTTGGGGTGGGGGTGGTGTGTAGTTTGTATGTGTCCAAGGTGGATTTCCACCCGGTGACTTTGGAATATTATTCTAGGGTAAATTCTTCCCTAGTGCACGTCTGACTGTCCAACTGCTTGCAGTCTTTGTTCTGTTATCTCCGAAAAACAGCTAGTGTGTCTCCCTGAGGACAAGGCCAGTTGAGACTGGTTCTGAGTCCCACTGAACTGTCTTCTCAAGCTTGCTTCCCGCCTATCCCTGCTTTTGTTAGTGCGGCGATTCTCCAGACACTCTTTGTCAGGAAGAATTCTTTTTTACTTTCAATTCACACTTTCCATAGTTGCTAGGTGATATTTGTCTTCTATTCCTTGGGTTCTTCCCTAATTATCAAAGCAATACACGCTGAGTGTATGTTCTTTCAATCTTATGTATATGTATGTGTATATTTATATATATATATATTTTTTTACAGGTATCATACTGTATAGGTTGTTTTCTAATCTGTAATTTGAAGACAAGAATCACTTTGTTAAATTTACTTGCATGTAAAGCATGGAAGTACAGAAACCAAAACTGCCCCTTCTCTTCTTCAATGTCACTTCCCAAAAGGATGGATCTCTGTTTGCGTCAGGGATCATTTTCATCAATGTGTTTGGTTTATGTAAACTTCACTTAAATTTTTTAAAATGCAAATTGGATCTACTTTACACATGGAGTAGGCAAAAGTAGGTTCACAGTTATTTGTATGAAAATAATACAATAACTAGTAAATAATATAAGAATAAACTTTCACAGACTTGACTGTTAACTGCTTTTGCCCACCCATGTACTGTACAGGTTGCTGTTTTTTTAAATCAGTATATTGTGTACCTCTCTCTGTGTGAATACAAATAATTTTACCTCGTTCTTTGAAATAGCTGCACCATTTTATGGATAGTTCATCACTTATTTAACCATTTCCTGATTGATACTTATTTACATTTGTTTATTATAAACAGTTGAGCATGTTTTTAATTTTTTAAATTAACTTGTAATTTTTTAAAAATTTTATTTAGTTATTTTTCAAGTACAGTTTTTTTGTCTATTTTTCCCATCCCAGCCTCCCCCGCCCCTTGCTCCCCACCTCCCTCCCATTTCTACCCCCCTTAGTTCTCGTCCCTGTGTCCTTCCTATTTGTTCCTCCAAATCCCTCCCCCTTTTTCCCCTTAACTTCCCTTCCCTCTCCCCTCTGGTCACTGTCCCCTTGTTCTCTATTTCAGTGTCTTTGTATTGTTTTTGTTTTTTTTTTCTGCTTGCTTGTTTGGTATTTGTCTTTCAACACCTGGCCTATTTCACTCAGCATAATGCTTTCCAGTTCCATCCATGTTGTTGCAAAGGGTAGTAGCTCCTTCTTTCTCTCTGCTGCATAGAATTCCATTGTGTAAAAAATAATAATAATAAATAAATAGAAAAATGCACAAAAATCATAATTAATCTAGTCAAAAAAGAAAAATGAAGCAATAAAAGTAAGAAAATATGCCTAATATTTCTATTATTTAGAGTCATGCAAATTAAAAGAACAATGAGATATAATTTCTGGATTTTAGATGATCACAATTTAAAAATATTTGTTATGGGTCCTGCCTAGTGTGGCTCAGTGCATTGAATGCTGACATGTGAAACAAAGAGTTGCTGGTTCGATTCCTAGTCAAGGCACATGCCTGGGTTGTGGGCCAGGTCCCCAGTAAGAGGCGTGCAAGAGGAAACCACACATTGAATTTCCTTATCTTTTCTTTCTCCCTCCTTTCCCCTCTCTCTAGAAATAAATAAATAAAATCTTTAAAAAAATTAACTTGTATTTTGGAACAGTTTTAGATTTACAGAAAAACTGCAAAGACAGAACAGAGAATTCGCATGCACCTCCCACCCGCCCATTTTTCTCTGTTGTTAACATCCTGCACCTCTGTGGCATAGTTGTTATAGTTGATGCAGCAATATTGACATGTGAAATTCATACTTAATTCAAATTCCCTTTTCTGTCCCAAGATCCCTTCCAGGGCCCACATTACATTTAGTAGTCTCCTCTCAGTAGGCTTCTTTCGACAGTTCTTTTCCCCAACTTTCCTTGTTTATGATGCTGTGACAGTTTTGAGGAATACTGGTCAGGTATTTAGTAGAATATCCCTCCATTGGGATTCGTGTGATGTTTTTCTCATGATTTCACTATGATTAAGGGCTTTGGGAAGACCACAGAGCTCAACTTCGTATACATCAAGGTTCTCATGTGCTTTAACGTTTTCTAGTTTTGATTAATGAATAATGTTTTGTATCCACTCTTATAGTACCATATAAAATGGTTTCACTGCCCTAAAAAATCCCCTGTGCATCACCTGTTCAAGTCTCCACATCGCCCCCCAGATCCCCAGCAACACTGACCTATTTCTCTGAACAGTTTTTGTATTTTCCAGTATGCCATATCATTGGAATTCTATAGTATGTAGCCTTTTCAGTGTGTTTTTTTTTCACTTGCATATGTGAGAGGGGGGACCAAAAAAATAACCCACTATAATTTTCTTGTGGAGGGCAGGCCCCTGGTAGTCCAGGCTTCCCCTGCTAGGTGAGTGTTCCAGGAACCCATCTATATCAGTGTACCAGCTGGTGTTGTTGTGAGAGGCTGCATTCAGCTTCAGTGAATTTTCTTTTAATTCTCTTTCAACACATTTGCCCATTTCATGATGGCTGATTTCTGAGCGCACCTGCCCTCACTGTGCTGAGTTTCAGTCTTTCTTTTACCAAAAGCAGCATGACCCCCTATGCTCCACCCTCCTTAGTCACCTGACATTGCCTCGAGTGACTTTTTTTGTTTGTTTCCCTGGATGAAAAAAGTCCTCAAAGGGAAATGTTTTGCTAATGTGGAAGAGCTGAGACAAAAAAACTGGCAGAAGCACTGAAAGACATCAAACTTGATGAGTTCAAAAACTGTTTTGAGCAGTGGAAAAGTCTCAATAGATGTATTACATCTAATGGAGAGTACTTTGGTGACTGAAGTTGAAACATGTAACAATAAATACACAATTTCTTATAAATAAATTCCAGTTTTTTTGGGATCTCCCCTCGTATGCATTTAAAGTTTCATGTCTCTTTATGGCTTAGTAGCTCATTTCTATTTATCACATTGTTTGTATGGGTAGAACATGGATTATCTCTTTGCCTGTTGAAGGACATCTTAGTTGCATTCAGTTCTGGGTGATTATCTTCTGGAGACAGGCTTCTATTTCTTTGTCCTGTGATGGTGGTGATGGTGGCCTTAGACTTCCCTCTGGAGACCTTCTCCCACGTGGAAAGTGGAGAGCGGCCTCATGACTTTGTAGTCACATCGCTTTTCCTCTGGAAACCTTACCAGGTATTTATTCTCTTCCATGTAATGTTTTTCTCTGTCTCTTTACATCCTGTCTCCTTTACTGATCACCTTTTTAAAAAAGCTGTTCTCATTTCTCTCCTTATCCTTGCATTCCCACGTTGTAAATTTCTGTGTTGTGCCCTCCCGTTCAGTGTGGCTCTCATGCCCGGGGAGCCCCCTCTTCCACCCTCTCAGCCCCCGAAGGATGGAGAAACACTGCTCTGTGCCACTCCTTTGCTTTTTTGAAGTGTAAATGCTGCTGCTTTTTAAATCCTCTAGTGGAAATGTCTTTTTCTGCAGTAGAATGTTTACTTACGATCTTTACTTCCCCCATTGGCTGCCGGTGCTCCCAGCCTGTTTTGTCTGTGCGTTTGCACTTCTCCGCTCAGCTCTCTCTTCTTATGGTTTCTCAAGAGATGAACTTCCAGTATCCCTTTGGCCATGTGTCCATTAGGTACATTATAATAATACAGTTGTGTGTATATTTATTTACATATGTATTTAGAGTTGTATAAAATATGTGTGTGGCTTCGCCCTTCTCCTACCCCTTTACAACAGGTCCGCCTGTTGACCACGTTCTCAGGCGGATGTCAAGCCCCATTATTTTTGCTGTTGGAAGTACGGAATGGAGGTAACATGAATCTTCAACCCTGGCCAAACTGTCTAATATTCTTGCTGATACGCATGGTCTTTTGAGGCTCTGCCAAACCTAAGGCAAATATTTTTCCACTTCCATTACCAAATATCTGGTCTTCGAGCAGGAGGATTTTAAGGCCTCTGCTATAAATGGATAGTCGAGATCAGGCATGTCAAGTGCCTATTAAACTGATCCAATCTCAAGAGTCAGTACAATGTAAAAAATGTGTGTGCCCATGTGTGTATACATGTTTCCCAATCTCACAGTATTTATTGTATTTCCTTATAAGCCTTTTTTTTCCTGTGTATATACATTTATGTCAATAATGCTGTGGTGCATGTACTATTTCATTTTTGGCTTTTTAAAAATTTAACACTATTACATAAAAAGTATCCCTAATCTGTTAAACATTCTTCTAAAATAGTTTCTGTCCATAGAAACAAGAAAACAAACAAACAAAACACATCCCACTTCCCCCCCCCCCCCACCCCTTTCTGAGAATCACACCTGCACTGAGCTGTCTTTTTGTTAGGAGTGTGCTTCTCTGCTGTGTTAGGATGTACAACCACTGCTCAGAAATGTCATCTTCATTGTTAGTTCAGTGGTTACATCGTAAGTCATGCAGCCGTTTCTTGGGATTGAACATCTTGAGAGCTTATGATATCTCATTGCTATAAATAAAGCTGGAGTGAACATTCTTATTCATCAGTATTTGTTCACAATTTTAATCATTTCCAAAGGCAAAATTTTTAGAAATGTAATTTTTAGGGCAACAGATTTGAATATTTTTTAGATTCTTTAATCACATTGCCATGTTACTTTCCAAAATATTTGTACTAAATTATGTTTTCACCATCAGTGAATTAATGTGTCTGTCTTGTTAAACTCCAGGCTGCATTGGATATTGCTGTTACAAAAAAAACCTATGCCAATTCGTAAGCCAAAGCAATGCCTCATTACTGCTTCAGTTTGCATTTTTCTGATTACTGGTAACTCGGTACCATATTTGAGGAGACCAGAGACCATTTTATCTTGTTTTGATGTACCCTCAACTCAAGTTCATCTTCAGTTGCAACTGTCAAGATAAATCAAGAAAATTAAGAACTGTAGTCAAGGGCTATACTAGCATCATCCAGAATATGTAGCACTGAAAGCTATCTCAAGAGAAGCAATAGAATTCTAACTCATAACTCTGTATTTTTTTACCTTTTTATTATGGATTTTTTTAATGCCCAAGAGAAGAAATAATAATAATATGAATTCCTGTGGAACCATGTTCTTAACTTTGACAACTGTCAGCATTCTACATTTCTCGTTTCGTTAATTTTTTTTTTTTTTACTTTTTTGGGTGAGGGGAGACATTGGAATATTTCAAGTTAAATAACAAATAATATCATTTTATCCTCATGGATAAATACTTGTGAATATAATACAGAAGGACTTTTAAAATTTGATTGCCACTCCCAGCACTTTGTGTATAGTTTTTAATTTTTTAATAGGACTTATTATTGGAGTATATCACATATGCAGGAAAGTGCACAGAGCTTAAGTGGACAGCTTGATGAATTATGACAGGATGAACACACCTCTGCCTCCAGCAACAGACTCAAGAGACAGAGTGTTCAGAGCACTCGCATCATCCCTCTCCGGCACCATTCGTATCTCCTCCTGCTCATTAGCCCCTTTCCAGTCTGAAAACAATCGCTGCTTTTACTTCTGACATCATAAAGTAGTTTCCCTTGTTTTTGAACTTTATAGACATGGAATCATACAGTATATATTCTTTTGTGAATATGTATATTTTGATTTATATCTGTTTTTAGATTCATCCATGATGTTTTATACAGCTCTAGTCCATTTATTTTCATTGCACTGTTTTATTTCATTAAATGAATATGCCACAATTTATTTATTTTATATTGAAGGACATTCATGTATTTCCAGTTTGGGGCTATTATGAATAATCCTACTAATACTATTCCTGTATATATTCTTTGGTGTCCATATGTGGTCCTGTGTGTTGGCTAGATACCTAGGAATGGAACTGCTGGGTCATTTGGTATACATTCATTCACCTTGGTTAGATAATGCCAAACAGTTTCTAAAGCAGTATATGAATTTACACTTCTAACGGCCCAGCCGTGTGTTCCAATTGTTTTGCATCCTCGCCTCCAAGTGATTTTTGACAGTCTTTGTGGCAGTGGTGAGGTAATATTTTCTTAGGTATTTAATTTGCATTTCTGTTTATTGGTCATTTGCATGCCCTGTTACTGAGGGGTAATTGCTTCAGAGTTAGTGTTCTCGCTCATCAAATCATAACCATCCTTACTCCAGGCCATATAGGGAACATTCATTGCTTCTGTCAGTTTTTATTCTGCATTATCTTTTTCTTTGTGGTTCATAGAAGTTCTTTATATATTCTAGATGTGAGTCAATGTCTTTTTTTACTCTGTGGCTTGCCTCTTTATTCTCTCGTGTCTTTTGATAAAGAGAAGTTGCTAATTTTAATATAGTCAGTTTATCATTCTTCCTACTATGTTGAGTGCATTTTAAACTGGTTAAGGAAGTCTTGAAGAGGTTTGTATGCTATTTTGTAGACATTTTGTTGTTTTACTTCCACACTCAATTCTATAATACATTATTAAAAAAATTTGAAGTGTGAATGTTTGCCCCTAGCACTGTTTGACCTAGCATTGTTTATTTAAGTAACATTTTTTCTATCTTATTCTACAGTGTCAACTTTGTCATAAATCAGGTATCCATACATGTTTCGGACTGTTTTTAAACTCTGTTTTGTTCCACTGCTCTACTTACAACACTGCCAGTACCATGCTGTCTTAATTATTGTAGCTTTACTAAGTCTTAATATCTAGTAGTCCAAGTCCTTTAACTTTGTTCTCCCTTAGGATTGATTTGGCTGTTCTTGGCCCTTAGCATTTCCGTTTAGATTTTGACATCATCTTGTCAATTAAAAATTTAAAAACTCTACTCTTTACATTGAATTGCATTGAATGTATATTCAATTTCGGGAGAGATTAAATCTTTTTAAAATATATTTTATTGACCCTGGCTGGTGTAGCTCAGTGGATTGAGCGCAGTTTGATTCCTAGTCAGGGCACATGCCTGGGTTGCAGGCCAGTTCCCAGCAGGGGACCCACGAGAGGCAACCATACATTGATATTTCTCTCCCTCTCTCCTTCCCTTCCCCTTTAAAGATAAATAAATTAAAAATATATATATATATATTTTATTGGTTATGCTATTAAGTTGTTCTAATTTTTTCCCTCATGTCCCCATCTACCCGATACCCTCCCCCTATTCCAGCCAGGAATCCCCAACCTTAGTTCATGATCATGGATCATGCATATAAGTTCTTCGGCTTCTCTGTTTCCTATACTGTTCTTAATATTCTCCTGTCTATTTTATACCTATGAATTTGTATTTCTTAATCCCCATGTTTTCCCTCATTCTCCCCCTTGTACCTTCTAGCTGATAATCCCCCAAGTGATCTCCATATCTATGATTCTGTTTCTGTTCTGCTGGTTTGCTTAGTTTACTTTTTAGATTCAGTTGTTGATAGTTGTAACTTTATTGCCATTTTAATGTTTATAGTTTTTATCTTCTTTTTCTTAAGTAAGTCCCTTTAACCTTTCATGTAATAGTGGCTTGATGATGATGAACTCCTTTAGCTTCACCTTGTCTGGGAAGCACTTTATCTGCCTTTCCATTCTAAATGAAGTTTTGCTGGATAGAGTCATCTAGGTTATAGGTTCCTGCTTTCCATCACTTTGAATACTTCTTGCCAGTCCCTTTTAGCCTGCAAAGTTTCTTTTGAGAAATCAACTGATAGTCTTATAGGAACTCCTTTGTAGGTAACTCTCTCCTTTTCTCTTGCTGCTTTTAAGATTCTGTCTTTATCTTTAACTTTTGGCATTTTAATTATGATGCATCTGGGTGTGATCCTTTTTGGGTCCAACTTGTTTGGGACTCTCTGTACTTCCTGGACTTGTATATCTGTTTACTTTGCCAAATTAAGGAAGTTTTCTTTCAGTATTTTGTAAAATAAGTTTTCAATTTGTTCATCTTTCTCTTCTCCTTTTGGCATTACTGTGATTCAAATGTTGGTAGGTTTGAAGATGTCCCAGAGGCTCCTTAGCCTGTCCTCATCTTTTTTGGAATTTTTTTTTCTGCTCAGATTGAATGTTTTTTTCTTTCTTATGTTCCAAATCATTGATTTTTGGCTTCATCACCTCCACTATTTGTTCTCTGTTAATTATTCTTTATTTCACTTACTGTGACTTTCATTTCTGCCTAGGTCTTATGTTGTTGAAGTACCCAGTGAGTCCTTGAGCATCCTAATAACCAGTGTTTTGAATTCTGCATCCGATAGATTGCTTATCTCTATTTTGTTTAGTTCTTTTTCTGGAATTTTGTTCTGTTCTTTCATTTGGACCATATTTCTTTTTTAAAAAAATTATTTTTCAAGTATATTTTATTGATTATGCTATGAGCTATGACAGTTGTTCCCCCCCCCCCCCATCCACTTCTGCTCTGTACCCCCCTCCCTTCAGGATTCCCATCCTTTAATTCATGTCTATGTATCATACATATAAGTTCTTCGGCTTCTCCATCTCCCATACTATTTTTAACCTCCCCCTGTCTATTTTGTACCTACCATTTATGCTTCTTATTCCCTGTACCTTTTCCCCCATTTTCTTTCCTCCCTGTCCCCACTGATAACCTTCCATGTGATCTCCATTTCTGTGATTCTGTTCTGTTCTAGTTGTTTGCTTAGTTTGTTTTTGTTTTTTAGGTTCAGTTGTTGATAGTTGTGAGTATGTTGTCATTTTACTGTTCACAGTTTTGACTTTCTTCTTTTTTTTAGATGAGTTCCTTTAACATTTACTATAAGGGCTTGGTGATGATGAACTCCTTTAACTTGACCTTGTCTGGGAAGCACTTCCATTGTAAATGATAGTTTTGCTTGATAGAGCAATCTTGGATGTAGATCCTTGGCTTTCATGACTTTGAATACTTCTTTCTAGCCTCTTTTTGACTATAAGGTCAAAAAGAAAGCTAAGGTCCCATAGGACTTTCAGCTGATTTCTTTTGAGAAATGAGAAATCAGATGAGAAATCAGCTGACAGTCTTATGGGAACTCCTTTGTAGGTAACTGTCTCCTTTCTTCTTGTTGCTTTTAAGGTTCTCTCCTTAACTTCCTTGGGCCCAACTTTTTTGGGACTCTCTGGGCTTCCTGGACTTTCTGAAAGTCTATTTTCTCTGCCATATTGGGGAAGTTTTCCTTGATTATTTGTTCAAATAACTTTTTAATTTCTTGCTCTTCCTTTTTTTCTTCTGGCACCCCTACGATTCATATGATGGAATGTCTAAAGTTGTCCCAGAAGTTCCTAAGCCTCTCCTAATTTTTTGAATTCTTATTTTTTCATTCCAGTTGAATGTTTATTTCTTATTTTTCTTCCAAATCATTGCTTTGAGTCCTGGTTTACTTCCCTTCATTGTTGGTTCCCTATATATTTCTCCTCGTTTCACTTTGTATAGCCTTTACTTCTTCCTTTATTTTCTAAATCTGCTAAAGTTGAACATAAAGTCGTATATATATTCTATGATGCATATAGTCAAGGAAAAATATGGGCCCTATGCATGCATCAAGACTCTACAACATTGAATAACAGAAGATGTAAAAGAATATGTAGTTTCATTTATATAAATTTCAAACAGGTAAAAATGTGAACTATAATGTTGAAGTCAGAGTGTTAATATGAGGTTGTTAACCTCCCCCCAAATTGGAATTATCCTCTGGGTGGCTGCCTCGTGTAGTAGGCTTCCCCCACCAGGTGAGTGTTCTAAGAACCCATGTGCATCAGTGCACCAGCTGGCTTGTTATGAGAGGCTGCATTCAGCCTCAGTGAATTTTGTTTGAAGACTCTTTCATCGCCTTTGCGAATTTCATGATGGGCGATTTACGAGCACGCCTGCCCACACTGTGCTGAGTGTTCAGCAGTTTCTGACCAAAAACGGGATGATCCTGTGCTCCACCCTCCCTATTCACCCAATCTCACCCCCCAGTGTCTTTATTTTTGTTGTTACTGCTCTGGGTGAAAAAAGTCCTGAAAGGGACCATTTTGCCGATGTGGAAGAGCAGGAACAAAAAACAGCAGAAGCTCTAAAAGGTATCAAAATCCAAGAGTTCAAAGACTGTTTTGAGTAGTGGAAATAATGTCTTGTTAGGTGTATTGCATGAAATGGAGGGTAGCGGGGGAGGGTGCTGAAGTTTAAATGTAAGAATAAATATACAATTTTTTATAAATAAATTCTGGAGGTTTTTGTTCTCCCCCACCCCAGTATATTAGTTGCAAATGGAGTAAATAGTGACTGAATGATGGGCGTTTTCTTTGTGGTAATTTTTTGAGCTATACATTCATGTTTTAAGTACATTTCTCTTTGTATGTTTTATTTCACTATTTAAGATGTTCAGCAAAGTAAGAGAGTCTGACCTAGATTCATATCATGTGAGGCTGCATATCTCAGCTTTGTTGCTTTCCAGCTGTATAAATTTGGGAAATATATTTAACAGCTCTAAGCCTGAATTTCCTATGTATAATGTCAAGATAATAAACATGTTTTGTAAGAATTATTATAAAGATGAGATAACTCTTGGAATTTTTGCTAAGATATTAAGCACTGAAAACAACAGCTGGCACATAGTAAGTCTGACTCATTGCTAATTCCTGCTATTGTTATTATTGTTGATGTCATTGCCAGTGTATTTGATCAAAGGTATTTTAAGGTTCTCTTGGAATTACATTATATTTATAAATCCATCGTGAGTATCCATGTAGGTGGGTTTTTATTAAGGTCTCAGAAAAATTTATTTTATTCACTGTCTATGTTACTTCATAAGTTAATCATTTTATTGGTATATTTTATATATGTATATATTTTGCAATTGTATGTAGAATTTTTTTTGCTTTGTATTTTTTAATTGTCCATGTAGTATGTATGTTGCCTATAATGGCATACAGAAGCTGACACTTGGTAGGACTAACTGCTGCCAGACATGGTTCTAAGTGGTACATGGATTAACACTTTGAATCCTGTGTAAAACCCTCATTTGCCAAAGGTAGGAACTAAGAACAGGGATTAAAGCCAGCTAGCTCATGGTCTGGGGTTCAGTGTGGCCCCAGAGTGCACATTTGCCCCACTGCTCTATGCCAGAAAGCTGCTCTTTTTTAAAAATTATTTGGTAACTGGCTACTTTTGCTTTATCTAATATTTATTTATTTATTTTTAGTTTTTTTAAGATTTTATTTATTTATATTTAGAGAGGGGGAGGAAAGAAGAGAGGGAGAGAAACATCAATGTGTGGTTCTTCTTTTGCACCCCCTACTGGGGACCTGGCCTGCAACCCAGGCATGTGCCCCACTGGAAATCAAACCAGTGACCCTTTGGTTCCCCGGCTGGCACTCAATCCACTGAGGCATGCCAGCCAGGGCTCCTTAATCTGATTTTTAGTTAATTTTCCTAGATTTTAAAAAAGCCAGTTATATCATTTACAGGTAATTATTTTTCGTATACTATTCAGTAATTCTTGTTCTCGCTTTGATCTTAACTTTCAGAGAAGTGTTTATAAAAATAATAGTGTAGACATTCTTCTTTGAATCTAAATGGAAATGCCTCTATTTTTCAACCACTTAGAAACACTGACTCTTGACTGGAGAGTGTTTTCTTTATGTTAAAGATGTGCTTTTTAATTACTGAGTTTACCAAATGGATTTTGATATATTTATTATGTTTTGTTTTCAAAAGTAAAAAACACACCCCTAACATAAATTAGGGATGGCTTTTAGACTGTATAAAATGTCTTTGTGTATCTATGCAGATGGTCAAGTCTTTTCTGTGTTGAACTATTAATGTAATGAGTTATATTAATATATAGCCTAACATTGAATCATCTTTGCATTTCTAGAACTTTCAACATGTTGAATTATATTTGCTAAAATTTCTATAAGATTTCAGTATATATAAGTACAAGTGAAAATGGTCTGTAGTTCTCTGCTATTTTTGTCAGGTTTTGGCATTGGGTGAATTCTAGCTACGTAAGGGAATCTGGATGGTTTCTGTCTTGTCACTCATGTATATGACTATTTAAAAATAAGTTTTGAGTACATTTTCTGGTATGGCTGCTTAATACTCTTGTCTCTTGTGTTTTTGTTTTCATTAACAGTGTTAGGTTTTTGTTTTTGTTTTTTTTTACTAATTATGGAAATCTTCAAACATAAACAAAAGTAGAGTTAGTATCACTTTGTCCCTGTCTTACCTTACTTTGTTTTTCTCTGGAGTGTTTTGAGCCTTGCTACTTAAAACATGGTTTGAGGTTTAGCAGCAGGGGTATTGCCAGGGGATTTGCTACGGATGCTATTGGTTATAGGCAAATCACATGTTCTGGCCCCACTGTTGCTTTAGATTTTAAACTATCTTTAATAATGTTGTTCTGAGATGTTTAAATACTTTATTTTGTCATGTATGGTACATACTTTTTCACCCAAATTTTTTAGATTAAAATAAGGATGCACATTATCCATGGGTAGTACTAATTCCATACATATAAATGTTTTTAATTTTTATTTATGCTTAAAAATGTTGAAAGTGTAACTCTAGAAAGCAATTGCAATATCTGTATGCAAAATAATACCCTGGAATACGATCATCAGTTTTGTTTGTAAATGTAAGTAAAAATTTGAAAGATTTTTTTCCTAAAAGTTTGGGCCAAAAATGTGGCTACGCATTACACATGGCAAAATACAGTAAGTCTTTGAACTTTTAGTTTGTCTCGAGTTCTGGAAAGGAGCTACAAAGTCAAAGGATATAAACTTTTAAAAGCCTTTGATGACTATTGTCTAATTGCTTTTCAGAAAACCAGCACCTCTCTGGGTTATGTGGTAGCAAATGGAACACTTGACAGTTCATGAATGTGCCTGTTCCACCAACCAGAGATAATTAAATAATGAGAACATGGGAAAGAAGTCAAGAATAATTATAAAGTCTTATCGTAAATAATTTGAGTGATTGGTAACAGAAAGCCTGAAGGTTATTTCAATTAAGTTCCTGAAAATTTTATGTACTCATTTATTTATTTTTAGAGAGAGGAAGGGAGGGAGAGGAGAGGGAGATCAATGTGTGGTTGCCTCTCGAGCACCCCCAACTGGTGGCCCGGCCTGCAACCCAGGCATGTGCCCTAGACTGGGAATCCAACTGGCAGCCCTTTGGTTGCCAGTCTGGCACTTAATCCACTGAGCCACACCAGCCAGGGCGATTTGAATTAATTTTTGACAGTCTAAAACTGTTTGGTCAACTTACCGTTTTTTACTAAATCTTACTCCATGTGTATTTGTCATGGGATTTTTGGGTACCTAATAGTGTTAGTTACTGTGAGTGAAAGGAAAGAAATATGCCAGTTTCTTTGTTTTTATAAGGCTTATAGGATTTTTATTACTTTGTTTATAGTTCTTTCATATTTCTACAAAATATAACTTCAATTTGTAGAGGTTCATATAGCCTTTCACATTGCCTGGGTTTTCTATGGGTTGAAGAAATGTGAAAGTCTTCCTAGGTGTAACTTCTATCAAGATGAAAACAACGTTGGCTTTTCCTTTGTTTTAGCAACAGCGCACTGTCTACAGACTGACTCTTGTTAAAGCCTGGAATGTGGATGAGCTCCAAGCCTATGCTGAGCTGGTGTCTCTAGGGAGTCCTGACTTCATCGAAGTGAAGGTAAGTCCCTGCTGGCCACTGCTGTGCACTTGTCTATGATGCTTTGTTGACCATCCTACAGTTAAAAAGTCTTTAAACTTCTACAGGAGATCCCAGATGTTTTATTTATTCATTCAGAAATATTAGAAATATTAATCAAGAATCCGGGCCTCATGTAGTCATGGAGCAGTGGTAAAGGCCAAGCATTTGTTCTTACAAAGCTAATATTTCAGTGAGAGGTAGGCAGTCGACACAAACTGAGTGATTAAAACTATGTACAGCTGACTCTTGAGTGGTGTGGAATTAGGAGCACGCTTGAAATTTTGTGTATAACTTTTGACTCCCTAAAAGCTTAATTACTAATGGCCTACTATGACCAGGGCCTTACCAATAACATAATCAGTTAATTAACATACGTTTTGTGTGTTATATGTATCATACACTGCACTCTTACAGTCAAGGAAGCTGAAGGGAAGAAAATTTTATAATAAGGAAGAGAAAGTCACTTATAGTAATTATTGAAAAAAAATTGCCTATAAGTGGACCTTTACAGTTCAGACCTGTACTATTTAAGGCTAACTGTAGTAACATTAATATGCAAAGATGTAAGCATGTTATAGTGAGTAATTGGTTGGTTTTTAAATAAGTTTTTATTATGGAAAACTTCAAATATACAAGAAATGGAGACATTGCCTAATGAACCCATCCCCAAGCTCCAGAAATGACCAACTCATGTTTCAGCTATATTTCTACCCATTTTCTTGCTCTTACTGTATCGTTTCAAAGCAAAGCCTACATAATATCATTGATCCATAACTGTTTAGCTATATAACTATTAGGGATATACAGTTAAAGATATACACTCATTTTTAAACACTTATTCAGAATTCTGTTCTCATAACTAAACAATTTTAATGGTAATTTTTAAGTATTGGAACATATAAGATTTCAAACTGGCCCAGCTATTTCAACAGTATTTTTGAACCTGGATCTAAATAAGAGCCATTCATTGTGATTAGATTCTTTTTCTCTTAAATTTCTTTTAATCTAATCCCTCTTCCATGTTTCTGCCTCCTTGTAATTTATTTTGTTGAAGAAAATGATTATTTATTCTGGCTATTTCCTCATATTTATATTTTAGATTCTGCTAATTGCGTTTTGCTTTGCTTTCTATATTCCCTGCAGATTAGTAGTTAAATCATGAGAAGATTAATCAAATTTGTTTGTGTGTGTGTGTGTTTGCATTTCAAGATTATTCCATTGGTGGTATTTTATATTTCCAGTAAAGGGCTTATGTCTGGTTGTCTATGTCATGCTTTTGCCAGTGTTTCTTTGGGATGGATTCCTGTAAGTGGATTGATGTATCAAGAGTAAGTGCATGGCCCTGGCTGGTGTAGCTCAGTGGATTGACCACGGGCCTGTGAACCAGAGGATCGCGGTTTGATTCCCAGTCAGGGCACATGCCTGGGTTGCAGGCAGGCCAGGTCCCCTGTAGGGGACACATGAGAGGCAACCACACATTGATGTTTCTCTCCCTCTCTCCTTCCCTTCCCCTCTAAAGATAAATAAAATCTTTTTTTAAAAAGTAAGTGCATGTATTGGTTTGCTAGATATTATGTTTGTCTTTTCTGGATTTCATAAGCTAGAAGGATTTTCTGAGAAGATAACTTTCTCAACACTGGTAACGGAAATGCTAAGAAGATAATAAGCAAAGGCTCGGAGTCAGCGGGTTCTGGCAGATGGCGCAGATAGTACACAGAGGCCCTGCGTGATTCCTGGGGGGCAGTTGGAGTTGGCGGGGAGAGAAGATGAAACAGAGGTGGGCTGGCGTTAGGCCTTTCAAGCAAGGATAAGAGAATCGGATTTTATACCAACTGCCACGGTAAGCTTTTCTGTATACCAAGTATACTTCTAAGGGTTTTAAGCTGGAGAGTGATGTGATCTAATTTATGATTTTAAAACGTCACCTTGCTGCTGTCATGAGTAGATTATGGAGGGCAATCATAGAAGTAGGCAGACCAGTTATGAAGTCATTGCTTAATCCAAGCAAGAGATGTGATGGTTTGGGCAAGGTCATTGGTAATATGGTTGGAGAAGAGTGTTCATTTGGGATAAGTTTTGGAAGTAGAGCCAACAGAACTTATTGCTAGATCATATGCAGGGAGTGACAGAACGAAAGGAATCAAGAATGGCACCAGATACGTAGCTTAAACAGTTGCTGGACGTGGAACAGTTTACTGAGGTGGAAAGATCGGAGCAGGAGGGAAGTAAGTCTGGGAAGTAATTTCACACATTCTGTGTTGGCCTCATTAAATTGGAGGTATTTTTAAAATATCCAAATATAGGCTCAAACAGGCCATAGCCATGTCAGTGTGGAGGTCAGGGGTCAGACAGGTTGGCAATAATGATTTGGGGGTCATCAGCATGAGAGGGTCGTTAAGGCCGTGGAGTGGGAGGAGGCGTGTGGCTTTCTTGGACAACGGACAATCCACCAGATGAGAGAAAGGGACCAGAAAATTTACCCCATCTCTGAAAGCTCCACTTTTCAGTTAATATTTATGAAGGTGAATGTATTCTGTAGTGAATTGGAGGCTATTTCAGAGTTTTACGGCTCTCTTTTAGTAAGTTCAGCTCTCCGTCTTACTGGACTCTGGAGGGTGGGAAGTGGGAACAGGTGGAAGAAATACCGCTGTCGAGTGTGTGGCGTTTTATCTGTAGTCAGGTCAAAGACACGTTTTTCTTTGAAATTGCTCTTTAACGAAGCAAAGATACAAACTGCATCCGAAGTATATATGTTGGCTTAAGTGAACCTTTCCAACATAGGAGATTAATGGTGTTTTAATTTATGATTTAGCTATTAAAGAATGCTGTCTCAAATTTTGTTGCAGTAAAACCTCTGTTATAAAGCAATTTGGCTGGGTCACATGGCCATCTATTTAAATTTTTCTTCTTTTATTTTCTTTCATATATTCTATAATGAATGAAATGTTTTGTAATCTGAAAAGAATCAACCAATTTATTTCTTAAAGAGAGATGGCTACTGTGTAAACAGTGTAATTCTTTAAAAAAGAAAAAAGATTTTAGCCCTGGTTGGTGTGGCTCAGTAGGCTGAATGCCTACCTGTGAACGAGAGGTCGTTGGTTCGATTCTTGGTCAGGGCACAGGCCTGGATTGTGGGCCAGGTCCCTGGCTGGGGGCATGTGAGAGACAGCCAATCTATGTTTCTCTCATACATCAGTGTTTCTCTCCCTTTTTTTCTCTCTACCTTTCCCTCTCTGTAAAAATAAATAAAATCTTTTAAAGAAAAGATTTTACAGTCATACCATGGCGCTCATTCGCTTCAGTACGCATTAAACCCTGTACACCACATTTTGACAAGAGAAAAAGTGTTTCAGCACTCGGCTCTTGCTCAGGACTTGCCATTCTTGCTAGAACTTGTGTGAGCCATGATGTGCCCTGCAAGAGAAAATGCTTCATCGTTCGGTACTTGTCAGTTTTGGCACTCATCACGAGTTCCAGATTGAATTAACAATGAGCACTGAGGTACCACTGTATTTATTTGTTTTTAGAGAAATGGGAAGGGAGGGAGGAAGAGAGGGAGAGAAACATCAATGTGAGAGAAAAACGTCAATTGACTGCCTCTTGTATGCACCCGACCAGGGGCCGACCCTGCAACCCAGGCATGTGCCCTGACCTGGAATCAAATCAAGGAGCTTTCACTTTGCTGGATGATGCCCAACCAACCGAGCCACATCAGTCAGGGCAACAGTGTAATTCTTTGAGGATTATTTTTTTGTTGGGCAAATTATGAACATAACTAGGAAATATATAAAACCTTCTGTCTGTGCCTGAGATATTATAACGACATAGTTTCTTTGAAACAGTATTTCTATTTTGCTATTTTATCCCTGCATTCAACAAATATTCTGAGTTCTCTCCATGTGCCAGGTCTTGTCAAAGCAAGCAGACACAAAATTTAATATAGATATACCATTTAGCAAATGGATGTCTTATGGAACAAGGCAAAGTCTACAAAAGTAAGAGAACTACACTGATTTTATTTTTAAATGCTTGGAGAAGTGTGTAATCTAATGATAATTGTAAATGTCTTATTTAAATGGTAGGCCATGTAGCAGATACTAGTTTGTGTTGTATCAGGGAAAACCTGGTGACGATCAGCGTGTCTCGTGCAGAGGATGTGCAGGGTCGCCTCGACGTGCGTGGGCTGCTGGGCACTGATGGGCTCACACTGTGAAATCCAGCTCTCGTTTGTCTGACGGGTTAACAAATGTCTTCCTTTCAAACTGAAGTAGGAAAAGAGATGTTCACCGAATATAGTATGCTATTTAGAAACAGATCAGGTTATAAAATGATATTTATTATTTGATTACATTTTGACCGTGTATGTTGAGATCTATTTATATAAGTATGGAAGGACATGTACTAGATTGTTAACAGTGTTCTGTTTGATACAAGGGGAAGGAAAGGCTTAATTTTTATACCTCTGTGCTGTGATATTTTAGTGAGCATATATTGCTTTTTATAATTCAGATGATTGAAATGAAACCAGTAAATGGAGAAGGCATACTTTCCTGTTCAGTAAGGTTAAACTATTTAATGTCTGAAAAGGCAAGCTATTGTTTTATTAGTTAAAGTTAAAATTTTCTGAAACAGAGTTTTAAACCCTCTCCAGAAAACATTCGAAGAGAGCAAGCAATGTGGCAGGCTAAGATGACCTTAACGTCCTCCAGAACCCAGCAGACAGAAGTAAATACATTATGATCAACACACTTCTGAGAACACAGCCAATCGGAGAAGTAGTGAGGTCTCTAAGGGGATTCCTTAGGGGTAGAAGAAGAGAGACCACCCTGGTGGTACTCCATGGCTCTGGCAGAGACAGGGCTGAGGTTTAAAGGACCAAAGACGAGTCCCTTTTCACTTCGGTGAAAGGCTGAATTAGAACAGAAATTTACCCACTGACATGGAATGGCACTTGGAGACTTGTCCCTTACCGATGCTGTTGATGAAAAAAAAAAGTCTTCCAGGACCTGTCCCTCAAAAGGATTGGCATTAAAATTTAACAGTACCTCACAGTCACGTAGAGGTTCTGAAGGTGTGAAATTGATGGTACTATCAGACCCCAGGCTGTGACACGCCGGGGCACTTGCAGAAGCAAACACTGCTCACATCCTTTGTATTTCCCGGACGTGTGAGTGTGTGGGGGAGTGCAGTCTGCACACACTGGCTTCTCCCGTGGGGAGGGGGAAGAGCACAGCTCTGATACGTTTCCGAAAGGTCCAGAAGGACCTGGGGGGACTAGCTACTATCTTCCTTGAGCATAAACTCCCTCAAGATGAAAATTAGAATAATAATAGAAATTTAATAGCTTTGTTTGGAGAATTCAGTGGAGATATGGGTATGTCTGGATTCTATAAATGTTTAACTCACTTTCCATTAAGCACATTTATTCAAACTAAATCAATAGAAGCTATTTATTATATTGATTTCCTCTTTTCTTTCATTGCTAATCTTGTAAAATATTTTTTGTTATATTCCCTGTAAATTAACTTATATTTTAGCTTCATTAGGCTTAAATAGGCCTTTATGTGCTAACCTGAGAATTTTAACTATCATTATTGGCTTGCTTGTTTGTGAAAATGTGTTTCTTGTCACAAGCATCTGTCTCATTGAAGAACTTTCATAATACAATTTATTTATAAATGAAACACTGCCTTTATATTCTCGGCTAGCACCCTGTATCACCTTGAGAATAGTAAGTGCTCAGTAATTATGTGTTGTCCAGTGATTTATGATTTAAAACTCTTACCCTTAGCACTGCAGCTGTCTGCAGAGCTCAATCCTTGAAGGATGCATCTTGCAAATAATTTTTAGCACGGCCTTGCTCCTTCTGCACACAGAGATAAGGAATAGAGCCCGTTCATATATGTAGTAGTACCTACGAGTGTTTGTCAGTTGGTTCATGATCGTTAAGGATTAGAAGAATTCCAAGTAACGTGAGTGAAATTTTACATTAGAGCAAAAGAGTTCTGGGGTTTATTATCATAGCAGAATTTGTCACTTGATCTTTAGGTCATTTGGCATAGATTGGTTGGGGGTCCAGAGAGGAATAGGCTCAGAGTTTAGACTTATTATTCCAGTTTTCTGGTAAAGGATGTGCACAAGGTGTGATGATATGGAGGTCGCGTGCGGTCGGGGTTCCCGACTGGAGATTGAGGAGGTGATGGGGAATTTGGCCAAGTAGAACCTGGATGCAGAGTGAGATGGTCCAGTAAGAAGGCCTTGAAGCCACGCTGAGAAGCTCGGGCTGTTGTCTGTCGGGGGAGCTGTTGAAGCATATTCAGGATTTTCAAATGACACATTTGATGTATATTGCTGCACAATATCATAAAGACATTTCTTTTTTCATCAGACCGTAGTGAGGAAGAAAAGGGGCCACATACTCAACCTGAGAAACTCAGGGGGAGGCCTGTGTGGCGGCCTTACAAACACTCAGAGACCTAAAGTAACCACGGGATGGTTTGAAATGAAAACTTTCTAACTAAAAGCAGATCATGGTAGTTGTTTATGTCCTAGGCTGGTATTTTTCCCTAACAAAAGTCAGTCTTTACCTTAACTGAACCTGTCTGTTGTCTTTTTGCATCAATGATAACATTCCTTTAGAATAGAATATCCACTTTCCTTTTTCCTCCAAACCCTTCAAAGCACAGGCCCTGCACCAGAGGTTGCCACAAATCCCTTCATTGTTACTGTTATCATGTTAATTGTTGACTGTGAACTATCCTGGACCCACCTGTGTAAAAGTTAGTGTCTGTTTACTTTTTATCCAATCCCAGAGGTTTCCCTGCTTTGCTTCCTCACGCCTCCTTAATCTATCACCAGTGGATTTAATGTAACCCCCTTACACCTCCACTTTTGATTGTAATGTATAAAATAAGGTGCTAAAGTGCCATTCTCCAGAGCATTTTCTCAACTTGTTGAGGTTTTGCTTCCTGGCAATTGCCAACTGTCAGTTTGGCTGAAATAAACTCATAGAAATTCTCTACATTTGAGAGTTTCTTATGTTGACAGTAGGGAACAGAAACAGTATCAGGAGTCTTTAGACACCTGGTCAGTTTAATTGGAATAGCAAGCCGCCAAAAGACCCACAGACCTAGGCTCCCCAGGTAAACTTTCTAAGCAGCCAGTAAAAAAATGACTGTATGGCTCCCATCTCCTACAGCAGAGATCCGGCAGAAAGGCACAGAGTAACGGTGTGGGTTACGCTATTCACTCCAGACCCCAAGACGAACAAGTGGTCCTGTTCTGTAGGATCTTTCTTTGGGTCTCCTTGTTACTCCTCAACCTACAGATTCTGGAGTCTGCGACCGCTATTCAGTTGCCACATTATGCCCATCTGTTTTCTTGAGGTGGTTCTTTTTTCAGAGTTGTGAGGGAAGAACGTGATGCTGGTGATAAATGGGGAGGTGTGTGGGGTGCTGGTGAGGTGAGCAGGTGGTAGACAGCCATGCTGTGAGAGAAAATGAAGTGTTTAGACAATTCAGAGTTAAGTGTGACCAGGAATAAAGTCAAGACAAGTCATTGGGAGACTAGAGTATTGGAAGAAGTAAAGCAGCCACAGCAAAGGAGAGAGCACCTTAGAGTGAGGGCATTAGGAACCAGACGGAGTTGGGGCTCAGGGGTTCCCAGAAGGGACTCCACAAACGGATTCACTGAAATCGGTTTCTGCCCGGAGCATTTCCGTCACGGCGAAGGCTCAGGCTCTGGGGACGGCTCAGCCAGTTACGGCGTCCTGCCTGCCTCAAAAGATTTTGTTCGGTTAAAATGAGAGCTTTTATGGGAAAGTGCTTTGGAAAGTGTTATAAAGCATGGTGCGAGCCCTGGCCACTGTGGCTCAGTTGGTGGGGTGCTGTCCTGCAAACTGAAGGGTCACCGGTTTGATTCCTGGTCAGGGCAGATGCCGGGGTTGTGGGTCTCCTACCTGGTTGGGGTGTGTGCAAGAAGTAACTGATGTTTCTAACCATCAGTGTTTCTCTCTCTCTTTTTCTCCCTCCTTTCCCTTCTGTCTAGAATCAATAAAAGAAAAAAAGTTGAAAATAATTAAAATACAGATTTTTTAAAAAGCATCATGTGAATGTATGGAAAAAGTACAGTGAACTTTGGCATTCATTCTTTAATTTAATTTCCAAGCCAAATCTCTCCTTAATGTTTCATGATTTATTGTTTTTTTTAATATTAAATTTTATTTAGTTACTTTTCAAGTACATTTTTTTTATCTATTTCTCCCATCCCACCCCACCCCCCCGCCCAGTCTCCCCCCTCCCTCCCATTCCCCCCCCCAGTCCTCATCTCTGTGTGTTTCATACTTGTTCCTCAAAATCCCTCCCCCTTTTTCCCCTTAAGTTCCCTTCCCTCTCCCCTCTGGTCGCTGCCCACTTGTTCTCTATTTCAGTGTCTTTGTTTTTATTCTGTTTGCTTGTTTGTTTTATTCTTTAGCTTCCTGTCAAAGGTGAGATCATATGGTATTTGTCCTTCAATGCCTGGCCTATTTCACTCAGCATAATGCTTTCCAGTTCCATCCATGTTGTTGCAAAAGGTAGTAGCTCCTTCTTTCTCTCTGCTGCATAGAATTCCATGGTGTATATGTACCACAATTTTTTGATCCATTCGTTTACTGATGGGCACCTAGGTTGCTTCCAACTCTTGGCTATTGTAAGTTGTGCTGCTATGAACATTGTGGTGCATAGGTTCTTTGAAATTGATGTTTTAGGATTCTTGGGGTATAATCCTAGCAGTGGAATTGCTGGGTCAAAAGGCAGGTCAATTTTTATTTTTCTGAGAAAATTCCATACTGTTTTCCATAATGGTTGTACCAGTCTGCAATCCCACCAACAGTGAATTAAGGTCCCCTTTTCCCCACACCCTCTCCAACATTTGTTGTTTGTTGCTTTGTCTATTATAGCCATCCTGACTGGTGTAAAGTGGTATCTCATTGTGGTTTTAATTTGCATCTCTCTGATAGCTAACGATATTGAGCATCTCTTCATGTGTCTCTGGATATTCTGTATGTCCTCTTTAGAGAAGTGTCTGTTCAAGTCCTTTTCCCATTTTTTAATTGGGTTCGATGTCTTCCTAGAGTGGAGTCGTGTGAGTTCTTTGTATATTTTGGAGATTAAACCTTTGTCTGAGGTATCATTGACAAATATGTTTTCCCATACAGTTGGTTGTCTTTTTAATTTAATACTGTTTTCTTTAGCCATGCAGAAGCTTTTTATTTTGATGAGATCCCATTTATTTATTCTTTCCTTTATATTCCTTGCTCTAGGGGACATATCCGTAAAAATGTTGCTGCGTGGAATATCTGAGATTTTCTTGCCAATGTTCTCCTCTAGGACTTTAATGGTGTCACGGCTTATATTTAAGTCTTTTATCCACCTTGAATTTATTTTGGTGTATGGTGTAAGTTGGTGCTCAAGTTTCATTTTTTTGCACGTAGCTGTCTAGTTCTCCCAACACCATCATGATTTATTGTTGCCGAATAAGAAATATTAAAATACTTTTTAAACCCATTGTCATGAAAGATCTTATCTAAAACCTCTGCCTCAATGAACTAACTTTTTAAATATTAAAAATAAATTTCTTTGAAGTAACTACTTCATACATGGTTGTTCATATAATTCATACATCATGAACAGTATTCAAATTGAAGTCAAGTTTATTTTTATGACCAACTTGGTCTATTAATAAGTCATGTTTTTTTTAAAATACATTTGGATACGTTTGGCAGTTTTTCAGCCATGCTTTCTTAAAAGATTTTTAAAACTATTATTTGCTTTTTAAATTAATCAAGAACTCAGACTCTCTGTTTAATGAATTCAATAAATTATTGGACTAACAGAGAAGATTCTCTTGTTTATCATAACCGAGCTGGGTCACTTGAGGTTTGTGTTCAGCAGAGGTCACCTCAGTTTGGTACACCAGCCATCTTTTCAAACAGCCATCTGGAATAGAGTGTTTTGCAGAACTCATCTGAGTTTTTGGCCATGGCCCAGCTCTGCCATCTGTAGGGTCAAGGTCACTCTGCAGTGTTCATTTGTGGGTTTTTCACTTAATGTCATTCTTCCCCCTCTTGTATGTTGTGTGTCTGTGCGGGTCTGTGTGTGAAAGAGAGAATCAGTGAGACAGACAGACAGACAGTGTATGTGAGTGATGTGCAGTTTCCATTTCAGTATTCCTTACTTACTAGGGGCGTATCTGGAGTATTCTAACCATTTGTTAGGAAAGTTAGAAAAACTTGATTCTGGGGATCTGAAGAGCCTACGAAGTGAAGATATCCATTATTATTAGAAAATTAATTATTAGCTTGATGTGATCTACCAAGTAGAGAACTTAATTATAAAACTTGGGTTTTCTGTGCCTGGGCTGTCAAGTACAGTTCGACGCAGAACCAAAGTTCACTCCGAGCACAAGGATTTCCGTAAAGTTGAGAAGCACATGTGCATACGTAGGTGGTGCTTCAGTGTCTGTGTGGGTGTCCACAGAAGTGCTTCCTGTTTGGCATGATTCTGTGTTCGTGTGTGCATAGATCCACATGCAAAATGCGTGACAAAGTGATGGCTTTAAAAATAAAGAGTAATAATGGGATCCCTATCCAGCCTTTCACACAAATTTCACCAACCTCAAATTAAACTATACTAAGGAATGGTAACTGAATTCATTTTCCCAGCGAATTGATTGTTCAGTGAATTTTTATGGGTGTCAGCTATGCCTGAATTATTATACTAGGGGACTATACTTCCCTGAGAATTAATCCATTACAATGCCCAAATGAATCTAAATAGAAAGCTATGTCACTGGTTCAAATACATCCCATGACTAGACAGCAGAGACTGTGACATGAAAGAAGCACAGGTGCCCACGCAGTGGCGTTGTCACAGAGTGAAAGGAACATCGGCCGGGGGGCCCCAGTGCTGTCTTTGTCACTGTCCACTTGTATTAGCGCCCAAGAAAATATTATCATCTTTGTGTCACTTTCTTCACTTTAAAATACAAATGGGATTGGATTGGATAACCTCTAAAAGGCTTTTTGGCTCAGAAACTTTCTCTGTGACATTTCAGTAATTGTCTCTAACTATTATGATGTCTCCACAGGGTGTTACCTACTGCGGAGAGAGTTCAGCAAGCAGCCTCACCATGGCCAACGTGCCCTGGCATGAGGAAGTGGTACGCTTTGTCCGCGAATTGGTGGCTCTGCTCCCTGACTATGAAATTGCTTGTGAACACGAACATTCCAATTGCCTCCTGATTGCTCACAAAAAGGTAAGATAATTGAATATGCATTCCTCTGTCCATACCCTCACTGCTTTCTTCTTCTCTTTCCTCTTTATTTTCCTTTCGCCTTATAATAGTGAATATCTGCTGTTTGGCTACCTTTGCTAAAACGAAGATTTAAAAAACCCTACATTCTTTCTGTTGGGTTCATACACTCTCTTTTTTGTGTGAAATTACATTGTATTTAGTCCTCATATAGGCTCATATATCAAGTGCTTTCTGGATTGTAATTGGTGCATGCTGAAAACAAAAGCAAAACACCCTTGTAATAACCTCTAGTCCTTTCCCGGAATGACAAAGGAAAACCAAAAAGTAAACAACCTCCATATGAGTGTTTCTGACTGTCAGGGGAAGTGAAACGTTGAGGTGTTTATCAAATTTTAAATCGCTTGGAACCTTGGCCTCTGGAGAAAGTTTTCTGAGATTTTGGTTCATGACTCTATTTCCATTTTTCCCTTCAGTAGTTTTATTAGGCAGAACAGGTATGCGAATACAGTGTATGTCCTAAGTAAATAATGCCCAGCAAAGGAAAATTCAGTTCTTCGTAGAGATAGGCCATTAAAATCAGAAGGTAGATGCAAATCAGGGGCTAGTGTTAGAGTAGCTGTTATGATATGTCCTTATGGAAATACTTATACAGAAACAATGTAGCGTCTGGAATTTGATTCAAAAAAAAAAGGTGCAGTACATGGTGTGTGGATGGGTTGAGTGTTGAAGAGGCTGGATGATGGGTACATAGAGGTTCCTGCTGCTCTGCCTAGTTTTTTATTTAGTTTCTTCATTAAAAATGCTTTTTTAAAAAAGTGGGCACGAATGGACTTCGAAAACACCATACCAGATGAAAACCAGGCACAAAAGGCCACCTATTGTATGATTCCATTTATATAAAATGTCCAGATCAGGTAAATCCATAGCAATAGGAAGTGTATTGGTGGTTTCCAGGGTCTGGGGGAAAACCAGATTGGGAAGTGACTGCTGATAGCTATGGGATTTCTTTTTGGGGTGATGAAAACGTTCCTGAATTATATGGTGGTGTTGGTTGCGCATATGTGTGACCGTACCTCTGGAAAAATACCACATTTTAAAAGGCCGACTTTTACAGTGTATGAATTATATCACCATAAGGTAGATTAATACCAAAAAGTTAGTAAAGGTCAAGAGTGGGCTCCTGTTATTCTGGTGTGGTGGCGAACTCCTTCAGCGTTCTCTCGTCTGGGAAGCTTTTAATCTACCCTGTTCTAAGTGAGAGCCTGGCTGGGTGCAGTAATCTTGATAGTAGGCCCTTGCCTACATGATTAGGATTTGGAATTTTCATGCCATTCTGTGATTTGGAATTTTTCATGCCATTCTCTTCTGGCCTAAAGAATTTCTGTTGAGGAATCAGCTTGACAGTGTATGGGAGTACCCTTGTACGTAACTGCTTTACTTTTAAGATTCTCTCTTTGTCTTTAACCTTTGGCATTTTAATTATGATGTGTCTTGCTGTGGGCCTCTTTGGGTTCCTCTTGTTTGGGACTCTCTGTGCTTCCTGGATTTGTGTATCTATCTTTCCTTCTCCTGGTTAGGGAAGTTTTCCATCATTATTTGTACAATTAGGTTTTCAGTCCCTTGCTCTCTCTCTTCTCCTTCTCATACCCTTATGATGTGAATGTTGTTAGCAGAGGGCCCTCACACTGCTCATTTTTAAAATACTTTTTTGTTTTTGCTGTTTCAGTTGGGTGCGTCCTGCTTCCTTGTCTACCAGCTCTTTAATTCAGTCCTCTGCTTCATCTAATCCACACTGATTCCCTCTAATGTATTATTCATTTCAGTTATTGCATTCTTCACTTCTGTTTTTAAAAAAATATATTCCATCTCCATTTTTGTTTCCTATCTCTTTGTTAAAGTTCTCTTTGAGTTCATTAATTCTTGTAAGTTCATCAACCATTTTTATAACCAGTGTTTTGAACTCTGCATTTGGTAGATTGATGGTTTCCATTTTGTTTAGTTCTTTTTCTAGTGTTTTATGCCGTTCTTTGATTTGGGACATATTTCTTTGTCTCCTCACTTTGGCTGCCTCCTTGTGTGTTTTTCTGTGTAATAGGTAGAGCTGCTACATCTCCTGGTCTAGGCTGAGAGGCCTTATCTAGTGGGTGTCCTGTGTGGCCCAGTGGCACAGTCTCTTTGGTCACCTTAGCTGGGTACGCCAGAGGGGTCCCTTTTCTGGGTTGTGGGAGCCCTCCTGTTGCAGTGGAGCCAGGATTGCTTTTGGCACATCATTAGGTGGTACGTTGACCCTCAGGCTGATTTGAAGTGAGGAACGGCAGTGACTACAGTGGAGGGGCTGTTGTGTGGGGGCCGACCACACTGAATGGTACTCACTTCAGTGGGGCTCTGGTGCCTGCCAAGTCTGCCCCTATGTGTGTTGTTTGTGGCGCTGGTTGGGTGGTACTCCAGTGTGGCCTGAAGTCGGCCACCAGGTATGTTGCTTCTGGGGCCTTTTGTGAGGGGCTCTGGAGAAGGTCAAGTTCAGCTGCTGCCTATACCCTGACCTGGAGCCACTGGTAGGAGTACAAAGTGATTTGCAGATGATTGATACCTGCGCTGGACTTGGGGACACTTGGCAGATGCTAAGCTGTGAAGCGAGGCAGGTAGCTACTAGTGCTGGGCTTGGGGCTGCTTAGCAAGAGGTACAGGGCATGCTGAGGCCAGTTGCTGCTTATTTGGGGTTTGTGAGCCTCTGAGAGATTTTCAGGATGTTTCTAGCATGAGCCAAGACGGGTCATGTGCATGGAAAATCATTTGTAGAGATTCTGGCCAGGTATTAGTGTCGGGTGGGGCAGGGCCTTTGGGAATACCAGAGTGGGCCAACAATGTAAGCAAGGTTGTTGGAGACTCAGACTTGGTGCCCAGCTGTGCATGCCAGCTTTTGGGGGAGGGGGTTCAACGAAGGGGTAATGGTGTCTGCCAGCACTTAATGTTCCAGGTGTGAGCTGCTTGAAAGCTAGTCAGTTCAGTTCCTCCCCATGTGTCCCTGGCACTTTTCAAGCCGCTGCACCAGCACTGGATCTCAAGCGGGCCCATCAGTGAGTTAAGTCCATGCACATGCTCTTTAAGACTTGCTGTGTCTAAGTCCCCAGCAGCCCTCTGTCTCACTCAGTCGCAGCATCCACAGTTTTTCACAGCCAGAGGTTATCAGGAATTCTCTTCCCATAACTAGAATCCTGGGCTCGGGAAGTCTGTGGGGTTACGACTCCGCACTCCTCGGGGGCCATTGCATCCTTGACATCCCCCCTGTTTCTTAACCACCACACGTGGGTGTGAGACCTGCCTGTTCCACATCTCCGCCCCTCCTACCAGTTTTGGTGCGGCTTCTTCATATTTATATCCTAAGATATAGGACTTCGGTTCATCTAGTCTTCTAGTAGTTCTCAGTGATGCTTGTTCTATAATTTAGTTATAAGTTTGATGTAGTTGTGGGAGGAGGCAAGCAGTTTTTAGCTATTCTGCCCTCTTGACCTGGAGTTTCTTTAATAAAATTTTAAAGAACCTACTTGTCATAATTCTGTTTAATGAAATTTTTTCTATGTGAAAGATTAAAAATAATGAGAACAAGATCCCTCATGAAGAAGCTTTGCTGTTCTGGACTGTGGGAGCCCATACAACCGTCTCATCCAGCCAGCGAGGCCACTGATCCTTAGCATGCTGCCTCCATTTAGCCCAGGCCATACCTGACTGCCTGTGGTGTGTTTTTTGAGGTCCTCTGACCTTTTGAGTTTGTTGTAATATTGCATAGATTTGCCTCTTCCCTTACTGTTAGGTTGGAGGAATTCTTGAAGCAAGGTGACTTGGCCCATACTTAACCTCATGTTTTGTGATTCAGGATTTCATTCCTCTGTTTATGCAGAGGAATGCTGCATAATGTCTTGCAGCATTATTTTTGTGCCAATAAAACTAAAATTTGCCTTTTTAGCTTTTGCCTTTTTCATGAAAGAGTCTTTTACTGAGCTACTTAATATGATTATTCTCAGATTGTCTTGAGAGGGAGTATATTTAGTTCACTCTTGTCTTAGGGCTGTGATGTCAATTATAAGTGTAGCCTACTGTTATAGATGGAATGTTTACATCTCTTCAAATTCATATGTGGAAGTACTAACCCTTCATTTCAGCTGTATCTGAGATGGGCGGGGCCTCCAAGAGTATAATTAAGGCTAAAGGAGTTTAGGAGGGTGAGACGCCGATCCTGTAGGATTGGTGTCCTTACATGAAGAGACACCAGGGTGCGCCCTCTCCCCACGGCCTGCCCTGTGCACACACTAAGGCCGTGTGCAGCCGTAGTGAGAAGATGGCTGCGTGCTGGAGCCTTTATCTCAGAATGTAGCATCTAGAACTGTGAGAGCGAAATAGGCCAGGTGCTGAAAGACAAATACCATATGATCTCACCTTTAACAGGAAGCTAAACAACAAAACAAACAAGCAAGCAGAAAAAAAAAAACCAAAAACCAAAGACACTGAAATAGAGAACAGGGGGATAGTGACCAGAGGGGAGAAGGAAGGGAAGTTAAGGGGAAAGAGGGGGAGGGATTTGGAGGAACAAATAGGAAGGACACAGGGACGAGAACTAAGGGGGGTGGAAATGGGAGGGAGGTGGGGAGCGGGGGGGGGGGGGGGAGGCTGGGATGGGAGAAATAGACAAAAAACTGTACTTGAAAAATAACTAAATAAAATTTAAAAAAATAGTACTGTGAGAGCAAAGAATATTTGTTTGTAAGACCACTATTCAGTGGTTTTTTGTTATGGCAGCCCTAGCAGACTAGTATACCAATCTTTTCTTACATTTATTTGGTATTCTAGTGTGTGTTCACAGACACTGGCAGAGTTGCCAGTTTTCAGATATTAGCCTACAGTTGTATCTGTGCAACTAATTTCTTCCATTTAAGCCAGGTTAGAGTTTTTTAGTCAGAATAAACCAGATGTTCTTCAGGCTGCATTAAAGTTAGGAAATCAAGTTAGTGTGTTGCAGCCAGTAATTTTTTTAAATGAACTAGATTGCCCACACTTTTGTGGAATTTGTGTTTCTAGAATATGTGTGTGTCAGTGCATATGTGTGTGGTAGGTTAAGATATAAGATGTTATTTTTTTACTGTAGTTGTAGCAAAAAAAATAAAAGATTTGAAATTCATTGCTGTAGTCCAAGCTAATCTTTTAGAATCTCTCTTGAGTATCTATGGCAAGTGATTATTGATAAAGTTTGAGCAAAAAGGAAGACCGAGACTGTGGACCCTGAGGGGTGGAGGGAGGACACAGGGAAGAGGAGAATGTGATTATATGCTTTGCTTCGCCAGCCAAGCCGGGAGCCCCGGAGAGAGCTCCTCCAGCAGGCCCAGGCTGGGAGCGGGGCGGGGGTGATTTGTCGCGTCCGAGTGTGTGCTCCCAAAGTGCCTCGTGTACAGCCTCCCTCACTGCACTAAATGTCTGAGACTGAGCCAGGTTTGTAGTTGGCACTCCATAAATGTTTATAGAAGGGAGGAATAAAAGGTAGACGTCCTTATCAGCCTTATTTTCCTGTCATACATGTTAAGGACATGTTTACTCCTACATTAGTTGGGAAACCATCACACTTCCAGTCACACGTGCCTTCTGTTGTGAATACACTGTGAAAACAGTCTACACTATTCCATAGTAGAGCCAAAGGGAGCAAAATTTCATCCTGTTTCAAGATGTCGGTAGAACAGGTAGAAATTTTTTTCATCATGTAGTCTCATAGTTTGCTTAAGAGGTAAAGTGGAAGAGGCTAGGCCCTTGTATGTCCTAAGTGATAACATAAAATATAAGTCAGTTATATGCACAAAACTCACAGTCTTGGTAGGGTTGAGTGGGACGGGGAGGTAACTACAGAACCAATTATAATGTGCTCTTCTTGGGCAAGTTCAAGGTACAGTGAAGCTCTGTGGCAGAGGAACTGTCATAGTCTCAAGTGATTTGAGTCTCAAGTGATTCAGAAAAACTTCACAGAGAAGAGGACATTTATGAGGAGACCTGAGGCTTAGGTAGGTGTTGATGAGACAGAGCGAACAGCATGGAAGTTGTATGTTGGAGGTAGTTCATGAGGAGCCTCCAGATGGTGATTTGACCATTAGACTATAGGTCCTAGGTAACGGGACTCTATTCGACTGTTGGCGTAGTCATCTCAGGCAGTCTGCAGAAGGTGGAAACAGCAAACACTGGAATCAGAAGGTCAGTCAGTCCAAAAGAACCCATGCACCCCAGTGTTCATAGCAGCACAATTTACAATAGCCAAGAGCTGGAAGCAACCTAGGTGCCCATCAGTAAATGAATGGATCAAAAAATTGTGGTACATATACAAGATGAAATTCTATGCAGCAGAAAGAAAGGAGGAGCTCCTACCCTTTGCAACAGCATGGATGGAACTGGAAAGTATTATGCTGAGTGAAATAGGCCAGGTGCTGAAAGACAAATACCACATGATCTCACCTTTAACAGGAACCTAGTCAACAAAACAAACAAGCAAGCAAAATAAAAACAAAGACACTGAAATAGAGAACAAGTTGACAGTGACCAGAGGGGAGAGGGGAGGGAATTTCAGGGGAAAAAGGGGAAGGAGTTACAGGAACTAGTATAAAGGACACATGGACAACAACTAAAGGGGGTGGAAATGGGAGGGAAGTTGGGAGCACTGGCTAGGTGGTATGGGATGGGAGTAAAAGACAGAAAACTGTACTTGAACAATAATTAAATAAAATTTTTTTAAAAACTGACTCCTTGAGAGTGAAAACTGCAAGACTCATAAATGAAAGGTTCAGAAGTTCTGAAACATTTTGCAAAGGACTGGAATTATTCTTAAAATGTGGTTATTTTGAAAAAAAATAAACTTGGATATACAGCAAGTATTTTTTAAAAAATCGAAGCTCAGTCAGAAGGAAGACTGGTGCTGAGTCCCGGAAGTGAGGGCCTGTGTTCGGGCGGTGTCAGGGCTGGTGGTAGGAGCACCACTGAGGAAGGGCCCGTGGTGCCCGGCTGTTTTCCGGATGTGAGGGGCCAGGGAAGGGAGGGGTGCCGTGGACTCTCGTGGAGGTTCAGCACCTGGGGGTGACAGTGATTGCTTCCACAGTACTAGAGAACATTGGGGCACCGTTTCAAAAAAATGGTCTTATTAGAAGAAATTTTCTCATGATTCATAGGTAAAGTTTTCCATTTCTTTGGCATTTTTTCCCCTAGAAAGCTCTTAGCTGTTAGGTAAAAAATTACGTGTCATTACAGCACAGTGAATATAGTCAATAATATTGTAATAAGTTTGCATGGTGACAAATGGTTACTACACTTATTGTAGTGGTCACATCATAAGGTATATAAATGTTGAATTACTATGTTATGTAACTGAAAGTAATATCGTGTGCCAACTATACTTTAATAAAAATTTTTAAAAATCAGATGTCATGTAAATTCAGCATATTTTAATATTCTAAATCTAGGAATCTGTACATTTTTAATATTTTTCTTAGAACATGAAATTATTACTTAACTTGGTTTATAATTAGAGTTTTTTTTAAAGACAGTGGTATAACAGATCAAGTATCAGCGTGTTATACATTTATACGAATGAATGCCAAGTAGATACTTTGAATTAAAAGCTTCCCCAGTTCAATTAGTATTTCCTTCAGAGTCTCCATAAATTTGTTTTCTTTATTTCTGGTCATTATTCTACAGTTACTTTTGAGAAGCAATTTTCTTAAGAGAGTACAAATTGGATAATTTCCCTTTATTGAGTTGAAATTCTTAACAAAGCTTTCCATTAATGAGATATTGTATCAATGTTAGGCTGAAAGTGTACGAGCCATTAAGTTACCATTGCAGAATTGGAGTCATTGATTAAAGCTTTGCTAATAATGCACGCACACTTCCATAATAAAAAGGATCCCACTAGGTACTGCTAACACAGCCATGAAAATTCATACCAGATAAAAAGTGACAACAAGAAGGAGGGGTCCCAGGTGGCAGAGCAGGTGGAAGCTGTACTTACTTCCTCCCATGACCACATCAGAATTACAACTAAATTATAGACTGATCAGCCTAGATAACCATCTGAAGACTGGCCAGACAGAAGTGTTATAACTGAGGATTTACAGAAGAAGATGCATACAGACTGGTAGGCGGAGCGGTAACACAGAAAGGGCTGGTCCCACACCCACATGTGGTGGTCGAGAATCTGGAAAAGCAAGGGGTCTCCACCCCACACCAGGCTCTCCAGCCCAGAGAGCACTAGTGCCAGGAAGAGGAGTCCACATAACATTTGGCTGTGAAAAATCAGTAAGGATCATATATGCCTGGGTGAGTTGGGAGACAGCTGACAACCCAGGTGTCCCTTAAAGGGGAAGCACACAAATTCTTACTCACAGGCACTCACTTTGGGCTCTGGCAGGGTCGCAGATCGGAGGGTGCCAGAGTCATACAGGGAAAGACTGAGTTATGTGGCTTCAGGGAGAGTGCAGGAGGGATAGCTGCCAGTGTCCTTGAATGAGTTCTTCTCCCACACTGCCTGTGGACACTATTGTTCCTGGGCGGAACAGTTCCCTCATAAGATATTAGCCTGGGTATCTATACTACCGGCACTCTGATGATACCCTGAGGCCCCGCCCTGCCAGGCTCACACATGGTTGTGGGCTTTGCAGGAGGCAACCAGCCTTTCTTTCTTGGGGAATTTTGGGTGAGCTCGAGGTGCTGGAGACACACAGGGAGAGGTTGAGTTATGTGGCTTTAAGGCGAGGACTGTCTTCCTGCACTTTTTGCCTGTGCAGAGCCCTCTTTCATGGCCAAATCTTATCTGCTTTAGCCTGATGAACTCTAATGGCTCCACCCTGGAGATGCTCTAAGATCTTGTACCACGATGAAAGTCTGTAGGCCACAGGCAGGTGGTGGCTGGCTTTGCTGTACCCTGGGACTTTGCTGAGTAGCCTCAGGCCCAGCACTAGTGCCGAGTTTGAGTCTGTATTAACTTGGTGAACACCACTCACTCCTATCTGGTAACTCCAGAAGCACCTGTCTCATATATCTCATGTACCATCCAAGGCTCTTTCTGTGTCTGAGCCTAATGGGCAGCTGGCAGGCAGCAGTGGGTCTCAGAGTGCCTTGGGACTTTTGCTTGACCTGCCCCAGGCCTGGTATTGGCAGCAGCTGTCCTTGGTATACAACTTCGCCCCTCCCACATGCACCCAGGCCAAAACAGGCAGCTACCAACTATGCTTCAGTTTGTAGATCCTAACAGGTAGCCCAAAGCTGGTCAAAGGCAGCATCTGACATTGACCTGCATCAGACTATCTTCCGAGAGGCCCAAGAATCAGCACACCTGATGGCTGGCTTCATACCACAACAAAACAAGACCCAATTAACTACACAAGCAGCACACACAAAGGGAGGTCTCAGCAGGCACCTCCTGCTGAGGTGCTAGAATCATGCTAGATTCATGCTAGCATGAATTCTTCTGTGTGGGGTCAGCCCTCTCCCGGCAGCTGTACACTGTGGTTGGGCCAATCCTCACAGCCAGCCAGCCTGAGGGTCAGCCCCAATGACAGACAGACGAAGAGCAATTAAGACTCAACTACTCAGTCTAGACTCACATAATGCACACAATGGACACTACCAGAGCACCCAGCTTGGGTGATGAGGGAGACTGTGCCGCTGAGCTCCACAAGACACCTACCACATAGGACCACTCTACCACAACTGGGAGACATAACAGCTCTACCTAATATGTAAAAACAAACACAGGGAGGCAGCCAAAACAGGGAGACAAGAGAACATGACTGAAATGAAGCAACAGGAGAAATCTCCAGTAAAAGAACTAAGTAAAGTGGAGGACAGCAATCTATTGGACACAGAGTTCAAAACAATAGTTATAAGGATGCTCAAAGAACTTAGGGGAATAATAGATGAACTCAGAACTTCAACAAAGAAATAGTAAGCATAATAAAGGACATAGAAACTATAAACAGAAGTAGTCAGAAATGAATACAGTAATTGAAATGAATACTCTTTCTAGAAAACAGAAGGAGCCAACAGTATGTTAGATGGAGCAGAGGATTGAATCAGGGATTTGGAAGACAAGTAGCAGAAAACACTCAATTAGATCAGCAAAAAGAAAAGAGAATTTAAAAAATGAGGATAGTTTAAGGGGCCTCTGGGACAATATCAAATATAACAACATCTACATCATTGGGGTACCAGAAGAAGAGAAGAGGAGAGAGAAAGGGATTGAGAACTTATTTGAAGAAATAATGACTGAAAACTTCTGTAATCAGTGAAAGAAATCAACAAACAAGGCCAAGAAGCGGAGAGAGTTTCAAACAGCATAAATCCAGAGATGCCCACACCAAGACACATCATAATTAAAATGGAAAAGGTTAAAGATAAAGAGAGAATCATAAAGATAGCAAGAGAGTTACATAACAATAGAGCTCCCATAAGATGGTCAGCTGATTTTTCTTTTTTTTAAAAAATTTTAATTAATTTTATTTAGTTATTTTTCAAGTACAGTTTTTTGTTGATTTTTCAACAGAAACTTTTCATGACACAAGCAACTGGCATGAAATACTCAAAGTGATGAAAAGCAGGAACCTGCATGAAGACTACTGTACCTAGCAAGGCAATCTTACAAAATTAAAGGAGAAATAAAGAGTTTTCCAGACAAGAAAAGTTAAAGGAGTTTATCACCACTAAACCAGTATTATAAGAAATGTTAAAAGGACTTCTTTTAGAAGAAGAAAGGGAAAAAGGGGGAACATAAATATGAATAATGAAATGGCAAACCATATATCTATCAATAATCACTTTAAATGTAAATTGATTAAATGCTGCAATCAAAAGACAGTATAGCTGAATGGAAAATAAAATAAAACCCATGTACATGTTGTCTACAAGAGACCCACTTTAGAGCAAAAGATACACACAGGCTAAAATAAATGGTAGGGAAAAGATATTTCATGAAAATGGAAACAAAAAGAAGCTAGGGTAGCAATACTTGTATCAGGAAAAATAGACTTTAGGTACTTCTGGTCAAGATGGTGGCATAGGCAGACATGGCTCGCCTCTTTGCACAAGCACATCAAAATTACAATAAAATATACAACAACCATCGCTTCAGAACCATCAGAATTCGAGTTGAATGAAAGCTTGACAACTACAAAATTGAAGAAACCACATGCATCCAGACTGGTAGGAGGGGCGTAAACTCAGAACGGGCTGGTCCCTCTCCCATGTGTGGGGGATAAAAATTTGAGAGGACAATATCTCAGGAGCGAGGAGTCCCAGTCCTACACCAGGTCTCTAGTCCACAGTTCCAGTGCCAGGAACATAAGTCCCCACAATCTCATTCCCCACAAAAACCAGTGAGGATTGAGTTGATGGAAAAAACTGCTGAAGCCCTAAGCAATTTCTCAAAGAACCCACACACAGACTTAATCAGTCTCACTCACACTGAGCTCCAGCGCCAGGGTAAAATCTCAAAGGGTACCAGTGGTATATAGGAATGAACTCAAGTGTCTGACATCAAGGTGAGTAGAGGCCATTGTTTCTTTTCTAAACCCTCCCCGCAACAGAGTTCCATGCCTGAGACTCCATCAACCTGATTAATGCTGTTTGACCGCCCATGGAGATCCCCAAAGATTCTGCCCCACCCAACTTACAGGCCCACCCAAGCTGCTTTTCGGTATGAATAACTACTCTTGGCCCACAATTTCCTAAATCCTATCAAACAAGCAACAGCAGGCCTCTGTGAGCCCCAGGCTTAGTACTAGTAGCAGCCTGCTTAGATTCACAGCTTGGCTTCCCCTGATAATCTCCAAGACCAGCACAAGTAGCAGCCATCTCAGATTGCTTTATAGCTCAGGCAGAGTGGCCCTAGGAAAAACACAGGTGGGTACTGACCTTGGCCTGAACCACCTGGGAAACTCCCAGGGCCAGTGCACCCAGTGGATAGTTATAGACCACATTGGAGCACCATGACCCTACACCTGTACAACCAATCCTCCGCAGAGAGAGGAGGTTGGTGGTAAGTGGTTGCAGCCAATCCTTGAAGTTCATTGGCCTGGATAATCCCTTCCATTGATCTACCAACTGCAACCAAGTCTCAACTATAAGAGGAGGGTGTACTCAGTCTACATGAAGGATGCACCTTGAGTACCCAGCTTGGGTGATGGGGAGGCTGTGCCACTGGACCCTACAGGACACCTGCTACATTAGGCCACATTTACCAAGGCATATAATTAAAGTAGCTCTGCCCAGCACATAGAAACAAACACAGGGAGGCTGCCAAAATGAATATACAAAGAAACATGGCTCAAATGAAAGAACAGATCAAAACTCCAGAAAAAGAGTTAAACAAAAGGGAGAGATAAACAATCTATCAGATGCAGAGTTCAAAACACTGGTTACAAGGATGCTCAAGGAACTTAATGAGGACCTCAACAGCATTAAAAAAATCCAGTCAGAAATGAAGGAGGCACTAATTGAAATGAAGAACAATTTACGGGAAAGAACAGTTGGATGGATAAAGCTGAGAATCAGATCAGTGATTTGGAACATAAAGAACAAAAAACAACCAATCAGAACAAGAAGAAGAAAAAGGAATTCCCAAAACTGAGGGTAGTATAAGCAGCCTCTGGGACAACTTTAAGTGGTCCAACATTTGCATCATAGGGGTGCCAGAGGAAAAGAGAAAGAACAAGAAATTGGAAATAGATTTGAAAAAATAATGAAAGAAAACTTGCCTAATTTGTTGGAGAACATAGACATACAAGTCCAGGAAGTACAGAGTCCCAAATAAGATGGATGTAAAGAGGCCTACTCCAAGACACATCAGACTTAAAATTCCAAAGGTTAAAGTAAAGAGAGAATCATAAAAGCAGCAAAAGAAAAGCAATTAGTTACCTACAAAGGAGTTTCCATAAGACCGTCAGCTGATTTCTCAAAAGACTTTGCAGGCTAGAAGGGACAGGCAAGAAATACTCAAAGTCATGAAAAGCAGGTACCTACAGCCAAGATTGCTCTACTCAAAAAAGCTATCATATAGAATTGAAGGGCAGATAGCTTCCTAGAGAAGAAAAAACTAAAGAAGTTCATCATCACCAAACCATTATTATATGGAATGTTAAAGGGACTTACTTAAGAAAAAGAAGATCCAGATTATGAACAATAAAATTACAGAAATACACATGTATCAACAGTCAAATCAAAAACAAGCTAAGCAAACAAGGAGGACAGAGACAGAATCATGGATTCAGAGAGTGTTTTGATGGTTGACAGATGGGGGAGAATGGGGGGATGAGCGAAGAGGTGAGGGGATTAAGAAATACAAAATAGTTATAGAATAGCAATGGAAATCTAAAGTACAGTTTAGGAAATGGAGTAGCCAAAGAACTTACACATATGCCCCAAGGACATGAACATGGTGGGAATTGCTTGAGGATTTAGGGGGTGCTAGGTGGAGGGGGCAAAGGTGCAAAATCAGGACAACTGTAATAGCATAATCAATAAAACATAATTTTAAAAAATTAAAGAAAAATATAAAATTTAAAAAATATATACTTTGAAACAAGGACTATGATAAGAGACAAAGAAGGACACTATGTAATGATAAAGCAGTTAATCTAACAAGACATATAAACCTTGTAAACATTTATGCAACTAAATATATAAAGCATTTTTTGATAGACATAAAAGAGAGATCAGCAGTAGTACAGCCACAATAAAGAATTCAACACACCATTGACATCAATGGATAGATCTTCCAGAAAGAAAACTTACAAGGAAACATCAGCTTTAAGTGACACATTAGACCAGATGGATTAAATTGATATTTTCATACATTTCACCCCAAAGCAACAAAATACACATTTTTTTTCATGTGTACATGGACCATTCCCCAGGATAGACCACATGTTAGGACACAGAACAAATCTCAGTAGATTTAGGAAGATTGAAATCATATCAAGCATCCTCTTTGACTGCAATGTTTTGAAACTAGAAATCAATTACAAGAAAAAAACTGAAAACACAAACACATGGAGACTAATAACATGGTACTAAACAACCAATGAGTTAACAATGATGTCAAGGAAGAGATAAAAAGATACCTTGAGAAAAATGAAAATGAAAACACAACAATCAAATGTATAGGATAGAGCTAAAGCAGCCTATGAGGGATATTCATAGCAATACAGGCCTCCCTTAAGAAACAAGAAAATTATCAAACCAACAATCTAACTACATACCTAAAGGAACTAGAAAGAGAAAAACTAAGCCCAAAGTGACTAGAAGAAAGAAAATAATAAAGATTAAAGTGGAAATAACTGAAATAGAGTCTAAAATACAATACAAAAGGTCAGTGAAGCGGGCTTCACATGTGAATTTGACCATTCAAAAAAGAACTAACACCTATGCTCAAACTTCCCCCAAAACTCACGAGACTCATTTTATGAGGCCAACATTGTCCTGATTCTAAAACCAGATAAAGACACTACAAAGAAAGAAAATTACCAGATTTTTTAGAGTATAAGATGCACCCCTCCCCCACCCTTCAAATTTGGGAAGAATAATGGTTGTTAATGCTGCTGTTGAGTTCTGTTTACATTTACATTGGTGAAATACTATGTTATTAAATATTTTACCACATTTTTTTGCTTCAAAATTTTTTTCCTCTTTTTCTCCTCTAAAGCCTAGGTGTGTCTTATGATCTGAAAAACACAGTATAGACCAATGTCCTTGATGAACATAGGTGCAAAAATCCTCAACAAAGTATTAGCAAACTGAATTCAGCGTCATTAAAAAGATCATACACCTTGATCAAGTGAGATTTACTCTGTGATGCAGGGTTCAATATCTGCAAATCAGTTCATGTGATACATCACATAAACCAAGTGAAAGATACAAATCATATGATCGTATCAGTAGATGCAGAAAAAGCACGTGACAAAGTCCAGCACCCGTATATGATAAAACTCAACAAAGTAGGAATAGAGGGAACATAGCTCAGTGTAATGAAGGCCTGTATGACAGACACACAGCCAGCATCATACACAACAGGGCAAAACTGAAAGGTTTTCTCTTAAGATCAGGAACAAGACAGGGATGTCTGCTTTTACCAGTCTTACTCAGTGTAGTACTGGAAGTCCTAGCCACAACAATTGGATAAAGAAGGAAAAAATAAAAGGCATCCCAGTTGGAAAGGAAGAAGTAAAACTTATTTACAGATGAAAAGATAGTAGGTACAGACAACCCTAAAGATTCCACTAAAAAACTGCTAGCACTACTAAATGAATTCACTAAAGTAACAGGATATTAAATAAATATTCAGAAGTAGGTTGCATTTTTATATACCAATTATATACTATCAGAAAGAGAAACTGAGAAAATCCCATTTACAGATTTATCAAAAAAATACCTGTGGCAAATAGACATATGAAAAGATGCCCAATATCACTAATCATCAGAAAAATGCAAATTAAAACCACAATGAGATATCATTTTACATCTGTTAGAACTGCTGTCATCAATAAATCAACAAACAGCAAGAGTTGACAAGGGTGCAGAGAAAAGGGAATGGTTGTGCACTGTTGGTGGAATGCAGATTGGTACAGGCACTATGGAAAACAGTGTGGACTTTCCTCAAAAAGTTAAAAATGGAATCGCCTTATGACACAGACATTCTAATTCTGGGTTTGTATTTGAAGAAACCCAAAACACTAATTCAGAAGGACAGATGCACCGCCACCTGTGTTGCAGTGTTATTTACAATAGCCAAAATATGGAAGCAACGTAAGTTCCCATCAGTAGAAGAGTGGACATAAATATACCTACAATTAATGGAATATTACTTGGCCATAAAAATGAATGACATTTTATCTTTTGGGACAGTATGAGTAGACCTAGAGGGTATTATGCTAAGTGAAATGTGTCAGGCAGAGAAAAGAAATGCTGTATGATTTCACTTATATGTGGAATCTAAAAAACAAAATAAATGAACAAACAAAATGGAAAGAGATTCATAGATACAGAGAACAGACTGATGCTTGCCAGAAGCCAGGAAGGTTGGGGGACTGGGTGAAAAAGTTGAAGGGCTCTAGAAGTACAAATTGGCAGTTACAAAATTGTCACAGGATGTAAAGTCCAGCACAGGTAGTGTAGTTAGTAACATTGTAATAACTATGCACAGTACTGGGGGTAGGTAACAAAATATCTGTGGAAATCACTTTGTAAAGTATATGATTGTCTAACTACTTTGCTGTACTTCTGAAACTAATACAAAATAATAATTGAATGCATACTCTAATCAAAAGTGAGATTTTAATAAAATAAAGTGACAAGAAAAATTAGAATTAGCTTGGTGTTAACATATGTTAATGCAAAAACACTTAATTAACTCTCATAAATGATTGATCAAGATGAACTTGACTTTCAGTTCCAGGCTGTGTTCTTTATGCAGCAGTTTGGTCTTCCCGGTTCAGTTTGGCTGGTGTCCTCAGGCAAAAGAAACTCTCCTTTGACTCTCTTGCTCTGATATGGAACCATATCTGGAGCATGAAAAAATTTTCTTTACCCTGATATGGACAAACGATGAGGCTCATTTTTTATTTTTTGGTGTTTATTTGATTTCTGTTTTAATGGCTGCTGTTACTTCTGACCTGATTACTTTTTTTCTTCTAGTTTAAGATTGAGAGAGAGTGGTGGACATGGATTGATTATAACCGCTTCCAGGAGCTCATTCAGGAATATGAAGACAGTGGTGGATCAAAAACTTTCGGCGCAGAGGATTACATGGCCAAAACTCCTCTCTGGGCGTTATTTGGTGCCAGTGAAAGAGGCTTTGATCCCAAGGACAGAAGATATCAGAGAAAGAACAAATCAAAAGATATTTCAGGATGTTGAGATTATCTGAGTTGAGGGTAATGAAGGACAAAAACTAATGACCCCAGAGGGTTCTCAGGCTCCACTGTGGCTTTTTCAAGGACAAATTTCACAAATTACATTTCGTACACAAGGACACCGTGAGGCAGAACGTGGGGAAGCCAGTCACATCCTGGGGGTGAGGAGACCGCATCCCACTTGGAATTCCACAGCCTCACCATTTCTTTCCAGAACTGAGTCCCTTTCCTGATTTTATTTCTGAGAGGAAAAGTATTTGGGAGGTGGGGAGAGTATACATAGCTACTAGAATTTAATTGACAGTTTATGAATTATAGTTAGTCAGACTCCTAGAATGCTGTTCAGGAGAGGGCTACACAGAATGAGTGTCCCCCTCTCCCGCTGTGGCAGTGGCCTTTGTGGATTGTGCCACCTGAGGTAGGTGTATCTGCTCCCTCTTAGGTCTCTACCCTCTTCTTGTACCTGAAAGTAATTTAGGCCGTCATGGTTCTGTTATTTAGAAATAGTGCATAGATTGCTACAAATTCTTGCTTAATGCCAACCCTGTAGAAATTGAATTTGTTTTAAAACTGAACTAGATCTCATTCCATTCCCATACAAATTGCTATAGAAGGTAATCTATGGGCTGGATTAGAGTAAAAGCTCTTCTCTAGAGAGAGGAGTTACCTTCCGATGTCATTGAATAATTAGTCTCACACACAGACTTTGAAATGACGAGTACAGTTGGCTGCTCGTCTGCACAGCCAGTGTGCAGGGCCTCGCGAGCAGCCAGTGTGCAAGGGGCCTCGCGAGCAGCCGGTGTGCAGGGCTTCAGGAGCAGCCAGTGTGCAGGGCCTCGCGAGCAGCCTGCGGCTGGTCTGCCCACCTCCTGTCGTTCTTGTGGCCCGAGGTGCTTCCCTCGGTCTGTTCTTTAAGGTTCAGGTTTTTTCTCACTATAAACATCATTCAATACTCAATGGTTTTTCAAAGTGTCATAGTTGTTTTTTAAATTCCTTTATTCTAAAAATTTAATTAATAAAAAATCTCCTGTAGACACTTAGAACACAAATTTTCTTTTGAGTGTATTACAGATACGTCTAATCCTGTGCTTCTGAGCCCTGTCAGACCTACTTCCTTTATATCAGTTCTGTCCTAATACCCTTTGTTCTCTGCTGGAGGAAAATTTGTACAGAATGTAATCTACCTACTCACTTAGCTCAGAACTAACCACTGTATTTCTAAGTCTTAGAGTCAACACACTTCTCTCTGTTGGAACATAAGATGGGGCAGGGACGAAGTATCCCAGAAATCATATGTTCTTTCTTGAACCCACTACCCCTTCAAGCTTATGTGTCCTGTCTGCTGATCGTGGGAGGTGAGCTGGCAGTGGTCGGGGTCAGTGAGGCAGGATCTCACTGGAGCCCAGATGTGTTAGTGGTCACTAAGCAGAGACGGAGAAAAACCTTGAGGTAGAATGAAATATTTCTAAAAAGCAAGGGGTCATACTAAGGAGCCCAGAGAAGCTCCTATTCGTGACAGGTCACCCAGCAGCCAGGGAAATGCCTCAAGCACCGAAGTGGGGAGTGAGGTGGCGCCAGCAGGGCTTGGGACCATCCCTTAATCGCTTTTTCAACCAGGCAGCTCTGTTTTTGTTATTTCTGTATGAGTGCTGCAGAACAGACCCAAGGAGGGTTTACTATATACTGTTACCGAAAGGACCCCCCACTTATTCTCTGCCCCCCCACCTAGGTTTACTTTGCCCACCACCAGAGGAAAGAATGACAGAGATTGGTGTAAAGGAAAGGAAATATTTATTTAAAAGTTATACAGATTTAAAGTAGTGACTTAATGTCTTCATTAAAGCACTAAAGTCCTTTAGAATACCCACAGACACACACAGTCCCTCCTTCTCCCTCCCCCCAGTCCAGGGTACCGTATCTCAGGAAAAGAAGTAGAAGTCTGTGATTCGGGCTCCCGGCACCATCAACTGTGTCACTGCCACAATCTCCAGTTAATCCAAAGCAATGTGGCACCTCCTCATGGCCCACCAGCAAGAGTCCTTTCACCCCTTTTCTTCCAGGCAAAGTCTCCTGCTTCCTAAGCCACGTGATAAAAGGGAGCACCCCAAGGGTGTAACCAGAGGGAGTTGTCTCCCAGTTACACCTTGGGTGGAAGCCACTTCCACCCCTTTGGCTCAAAGCGTGGCCACAGCTATTTAACATATCTATGACATTGGTTAAAGGTTATAGCTATGTATAGCTATGTTAGATGGTTATCTGCAAAGCTGTTGCTGTACAACACAGCTCTGAATGGCCCTGCTCCATGTGTCCCATCCCCCAGCTCAGACTTCTGGGCATGAGGACATCCTATTTATTTTTCTAATATTTTGTGGACACCTTGAGTTCTGGACCCCATTAAAAATCCCTATTTGGGGCCTCCCTCTTGGCTTCACCCTGTTACATGAGGACAAAGATACTCTGCTGCTTCAAAGAAAAACAAACCTCAGTTCCAGAATGAGCCCTCCTGACTTCATTAACCTTAGGTACATAAATGAGTAGTTTAATCCCCCCAGAAAATGTTTAATTTATATTAAAAATGATAATATGGCACATTAATCACAGTTCACAGTCACAGCAAAAAAATTTAAATGCCAAAGAAAAATACAGTGGAACTAACTAGAATTCTCATCAGAAAACATGGAGGCCAGAAGATGGTGGGCTGATCTTCCAAGTGCTGAAAGACTTTCAACCAGGAGTTCTGTAGCTAAACCCTTCAAAAACAAAGGAGAAATTAAAGCATTCAAAGGTAAAAATAAGAGAATTGACCACTAACATACCTGCCCTACCAGAACTACTAAAGGGGACCCTTCCAGCTTTAGTGGAAGGAAGTACACTAGAAACTAACTTGAAGCCACATGAAGAAATAGCACTGGTAAAAGTAACCACTTTTATAGGTTTTATAGAAGTATAAACTTATTTTTGTTTGTAACTCCTATCAGTTTTAAACCACAACTGCTTAGAGCAATAATTGTAAAACTGTGTTAATGGACTTACAGTGTATAAAGATGTAATTTATATGGCAACAGTAGCACAAGGGAGTGCAGGAAACGTAACTAATGTTGGAGCAACCGTTGACTACCCACTACTGAAATTAAGTTAGTATGAATGCAGGGTAGATTAAGATGCTAATTTTATTCCCAAGGGCAGCCATTAAGAAAATAGATAATGATAATATAGTAAAAGAATGTGACTCTGCTCCCAGTTTTGATGTGTGCTTTTTTTCCCTCCCAGCAAGCATACCTCCAGCACTCGCTGCGTATCCCACAATTCCATTAAATTCGGACACTGTGTACATGGAGACGGGGTGAGGTGGCACAGGTTAAGGGCTCCCCCCAACCCCACTCCACTTCGGATTCCAGTCTGCAGTCCAGGTTTTCACCTGTGCTTCTGGCTGACCTGCTATAGATTGGAGGTTCCAGTGACCCTCTCCTTGGGTTCAACTAATTTGCTAGAGTGGTTCTTGGAACTCAGAGTAACATTTTACTTACTAGAATACTGGTTTATTAGAAAAGGATGCCACTGGGGACATCCAGGTGGAAGATATGCATAGGTTAGGTTATGGGGAAAGGGCTCAAGCTTCCAGGTCCTCTGGGAGAGTGCCAGTCTCCCGGTTCCCCCAAATATTCTGTGACTCAGAAACTCCAAACCCCATCCTCTGAGGTTTTTTACATGGGCCCCACTGTTAGCTGGGCTCAGCATCCAACCCCTGTCCCCGGCTTAGAGGCCCCACCCTCCGGTCACAGGGTGGGCTCCCCTGGCAGGCAGCCCCAGCCTTAGGCTACCTAGGGGTTTTCCAAAAGTCAATTCATTAGCATAACAAAAGACACCTCTTCACTTAGGAAATTTTAAGGGTTTTAGGAACTCTGAGCCCGGAATGGGGATGAGGACCAAATATATATTAGTATAAATCACAGTATCACAAAGAAACAACAAGGGAATTAAAAAGACACACTAGAAAATATTTAACACAAAATAAAGAATAGAACAGAAATACAAGACATTCAAAAACAAATAGCAGCCCTGGCTGGTGTGGCTCAGTGGATTGAGTGCCAGCCTGTGAACCAAAGGGTTGCTGGTTCAATTCCCAGTCAGGGCACATGCCTGGGTTGCAGGCCAGTTCCCAGCAGGGGACCCATGAGAGGCAACCACACATTGATATGCCTCTCCTTCTCTCCCCTTCCCCTCTAAAGATAAATAAATAAAAGTTTAAAAAAACTCTTTAAAAAATTAAGTAAATAATAAATAGCAAAGATGTCAGGCATAAATCCTACCTTATAGGTAACTGTATTATGTAAATAGATAAAATACCCAATCAAAAGATTGCAGAATGGATTTAAAAATTATATGCTATCTACAAGAGACTCATTTTAGATCCTAAGACTTAGAGGATGGGAAAAGATATACTATGGAAGCAGTAACCAAAAGGGAGCTGGAGTAGCTTTACTAATATCAAAAAAGTAGATGAAAATTGTTCTTAGGGACACAAGAGAGGACATTTTATAGTGATATAATTATAAGCAAATTATTCTTGTAATTGTATCTTACTAGAAAGATGCAATGATTGTGAACGTATATGTACCTGACAACAGAGTCCTGAACAAGGGAAGCAAACCCTGACGGGATTGGGGAGGGAGACAGCCCAGTAATCATTGTAGGCATGCGGAGCCCACCTTCAGTAATGGCTAGTTGGCCAGCCAGCAAGGAAGTGGGCGGTGTGTGCAGCACTGGGAACCCGCTGCACCTGGCAGACCTCTGCAGAACGCGTACCAGCAACACATGTTCTGAAGTGCCCGTGTGCATTCTCGAGTACAGAGGATATGTTAGAGCATCAAAAAGTTTCAATGAATCAAAAAAGGATTAAAGCTTTACAAAGTATGTCCTGTGACCAGCTGAGTGAAATTAGAAATCAACAGCAGCAGGAAAGTTGGGACACTGACAAGTAGTCACGTGCTGTTTAACTACAGGGACACCTTCTGAGAAATGTGTCACTAGGCCGTTTCCTCCTCGAGTGAACTGAACAGGCTCCTAGACGGCACAGCCTCCTGCACACCCAGGCTGTGTGGTACAGCCCGCGGTTCCTGGGCTGCAAATCTGTACAGCACAGTCTGTACTGAACACTGTAGGCAGTTGCAACAGTGGTATTTGTGTATCTAAACGTACCTAACGTAGAAAAGCTCCAGTGCACCCGGTGTAGAAGAGAAGATGGTGCACCTGCGCAGGGTGCTTACCATGCACGGAGCCTGCAGGACTGGAAGTCCTGGCTCTGGCTGAGTCAGTGGTGAGGGGTGAGTGAATGTGAAGGCCTAGGCTGTTGCACACTGCTGAACACACTGACTGGACTAAATTTATAGAGCGACCTGATCACCTGCTTACGAGAGAGAATGACGCAATCAGGAGGTGCAGTAACGATGAGATGGATGAGGCTGCTGCCGGTGGTACTGTTTATGGCAAAGTTTCTTTGTAAGTTGCAAGAGTACACTTTAACATAATGATAAAAATTACAATGTAGTAAATATATAAACCAATAAGAGGTTTATTGTCATTAAGTGTTATGTGCTGTCCATTAATTGTATGAGGCTGGCAGTAGGTTAAGTAGACGAAGGATGTAGGACATAAAGTTATATCAATGAGGAAATACAGATAGCTACAAAATATAAAGAAATTTTCACTTTCAGCAAAGAAATTCCAGTTAAAGTATTTTTGTCCATTAAATTAGTTTCTGCATCATAGTAAGGTAGAATCAAGCATTTCAAAAGCAGTTTGGCAATGTATACTAAGAACCTTGATTTTTAACAAATAACTGAATGATTTAGAGAAAAAAGTAGTGTAGGGTTTAAAGATATTTATTATAGCACATTATAATAGCAAACACCAGGAAGCCTAAATGTAAAATGTAGTAGGCTTCTAATATTCTTTGAAAGAATGGCAAAGTTATACCATATTTTCTAGGCAGTTCACTACTTCAACAAAACGTTCGTTGAGCACTAATTGTGTTGTAGTTGCGAAGCGTTCATCAGTAAGAAAGAGGGGAGCATAATTCTTACCGTTATGAGTCTGACGGGCATTCACCAGAGATGAAGGTTTACACAAATGTGTGTTACTCATCAAATGCACTGTGGCCCCGACTGCTCCAGAGAGTGACAGTCTCCACGTGACTGTGCACTTGGAGAGGTTTCCTTGACAGAGGAAGTGTGCGCTGACGGTGCTGGGACCCCCAGGAACGGTCCTGAATCCAGGGGTGGGGAGGAGAAGGATGCTGCAGGTAAAGGCCCCTCGGGAAGGGTCGGGGCACATTTGAGTAGCTGCAGGAAGGCCTCGGTGGCTGAAGGATGCCGGAGGTGTGGGAGAGGGCCAGGCCATTCAGGGAAATCGGGAACATAAAGGGCGATGACTCTGGGAAAGGTAGGCCGCCCAGGCCCTAAGAGCAACTATGCAAAGGAGCAGCATGGTTAGACTCACCTTTTAATAAGGTTGAAAAATGACTTGGAGAGGTCTAAGGGGAAGTGGAGTTGTGGAGTGTTCTTGTAGCATAGGCAAGAGGCCCAGGGGGTGGCATTTGTACAGCGCACACCCTCCGTGCTGACCCTGGTGGCCGGGGTGGTGGGGAGCAGTGGATGGGTGAGAAAGAGACCATAGAAGGTACCATGCAGAGTTTGGGCCACAAACTGGTTAGACTGGGGAGGTGGGAAGAAAGGTCCAGGATGACTCCTGGCTTGAGAACAGGGTAGAGACCTGCTGTTTTCCAGGCTGGCCAATACTGAAAGAGGGCCAGGACTGGGGGAGGTCCTGAGTTCATCTGGGGACACGTAAGCGTTGACTTCCAAGGAGAAGGTCGAGACAGTTATCAGGCATACAGGTCTAGGGTGGAAGGGGAAATGTGTGCATCATCATCATAAGTTAATAAAGCCTCAAGGAGGCTTGACATCACCCAAGGAGACAGAATAAAATGAGGAGAGACCATGTCTCCAGGAGCCCCAGCAGGTGGTAGGGGGCGGGGTGGGCAGAGAGAGCAGGGTGAATAGACGGGGGGGGGGGGCAGACAGGAGGGAAAGCAGCCCTGTAAGTCACAGACACTCGGGGAGGAGGGCAGGTCAGGGAAAGGCTGTTGGCCAATGCCAGAGCCAGCGAGAGGGCGGCTGGGGAGGATGGCAGGAGACGGTCCTTTGGAGGGGAGCCAGTGATGACCCAACACTTCTGGTGGTGTGCTGGTACCAGTGAAAGTTCTTGAAGCATTTTGATAACAGAAGTTTGTTATAGAATGCTGTCTAAAATATAGACTACAAAATCACAGTTATCTTAATTATGTAAAAATCACATGTTTAGAATCAATGACTGAATACGTATTATTTTAATGACAATACAATAAATGGTACAAGGAAATGTATTCTGTACTTCTTTGTGGAACACGCCTCTAACCTTTTCCCTCAATAAGATCCTGAAATTGGAATTCAGCTTATAGTTGGAGTTAAATATATTCAAGACAGCATATTTTGTCGGTTGAAAGATTATTTAATCTTCTTTGTTCTTCCACTGTGCTGGGTTTTTTGTTTTTTTTTTCACTTTTTATTTGAATACAAATTGATGAACTCTTCCTGGGGCCCTACTGACTTAATGCAAGTTGGCAATGATTAATCTTGTTGGCTATTAGCCTGCTTAGCGCTGTTGTACTTTACCAATTTCTTTTCATTTAATATAATAAATCATGTTACTTTCACAACTAGGTTTTGAAGATGTTTGGTGCAGTGTTGGAAATTCATTACATTTTCTAGAGAAAAAAGACCGTCATACTGTAGGAGGAACCCAAGTGCACTTAGGTTTATGTTTATCAATTTCAGGGGATCTGGCATTGACATTGGAGAAAGAAGGACTGGGAATAGCCACAGACCTTATTACCAGGCAGACACGTTGCAGCTGACTTGAGGGGAAGCACTCACTTCTGGGTGAGAAGAGAGAGCATGTATATTAGGAAATCTGAACAGGCAGCGTTTAGCAGCTCCTTCTCTGGTTTGTGCAAGTTCTTATCAAGACAGCGTGAAGCCCCAGTAATGCCTTCACCTTCCTCCTTATTGAGAACACACTGCATAGCTAATTAACTGGCTCCCAGCGTGAACTACTAGAAATTTATACTCTGCTTATTGGCTAAGGAGAAGTTGAATACCATAACTTGGGTTGTTGTGAAATCCCAATGTTCTTTTTAACAACTGGTGCCTCACCTCCGGTCTCCTACAGGGAGGAGCTCCTTGATCTGCCTGTCACTCTGGCAGTTAGACGGCCTGCATGTCCCCCAACATGGGCACCCCTGTCCTCCCCTTTGGAGAAGGGGTAAGTGAGGGCAGAGAGAGAAGGGCCCAGGAGAATCCCTGCAGGGCCGTTCACTCCCGGGCAGTGTGGCAGGGACGGCTTGACGACAGGGTGAGCTTGGACCATTAAATCGGTGGTCTGAGCTCTGGGTTGAGGGCGTTCAGCAGGAGTGCTGTGGTCAGGCTGCGATGTCTGCAGGGGCACAGGGCAGTCCTAGAACTCTGGTCCTTTGCTTGCTGCACACAGAATTCCTGGTGAAAGGCCCAGAGGCACCCGGGACATTGGGACTAGGGTCCCCCTGACTTGTCCCAGGCCTGGGCCCTTCTTTCCAGGGAACCAAAAGTCAGTGCTTCCTCCGCCACAGCTCATGATCCCCAGTGTCAGGGCTGGGGATGGGGCTTCAGGATGGAGAGCAAGGCCCCCAGTGAGTCTTGTAGAGTGTGGTGTGGGCGTGTGAGTTAGGGAAGGTGCACCTGGTGGGAAAGGCACAGCTGAAAGGCCCTGTCGCCAGGCTGTGGGCAAGTGTTTGCTGCATCTTGGGGTTGGGGTGTTAGGCGTTGCTGAGAGAAGCCTGGCAGCAGCCGCAGCCCTCTGGCTGATGTTCCATCAGCCTGCAGAGGGTGCTGGTGGATTCATAATCTCAGAAATATTAACAGTGACCATTCACTGGGCCCTGCCTGCACACCAGACATGGGGCGCATGGCCTCTGCCCTCCAGATTCAGGATTTAAATGGCAGGCACTGGTCGGAGCTGTGATTCTATGCCTCACCCCAAACTCCATCTCCCTCCTCCTGTCCAGCTTCCAGCTTCACAGGCTGCCGCAGTAAGGGTTCTGGGCTGCAAATCTGACCATGGCCTGTCCACCCAAACCCTCCCATGTCTCCTTTTAGCCTGCAGGCAAGTGCAATTCCTCGGCCTGAGACAGAGGCTGCCCTCAGCTGTCAGACGCATCTTACTCCCCAGAGCAGCTCACTGCTCCGGGAACCAGGGGCTGTTCTGTTTGTAACTTCCGTCCTCGCTGTCATCCCCAAAGCTGTCATCCCCAAACAGCTCTTCCTCGGCTTCTGCACTCAGGCTTCTGGGTTTGGGATTTGGGATTAATGTTATTCAGATTATTTCGCCGGCCTGGTGGTTAAAGTACACATTTGCCTCGATTTTTTTCCCCACCAGTGGCACCTTAGCCCAGAGCTTTTCAACATAGTTGCATAATTCATAGCACGTGTCTAGGTTATTGAGGGAGATTTGGCCCTGGTGGCAGAGCGGGCTTGTTTGTGTGGTCCTGTCTTCAGGACCAAGCCATGGGGACAGGGGAGGAGCCAGACTCGCGTGATCAGGCTGCTGACCCGGGCCCTTTGGGTTATGCTGAAGCCACAGAACATTCTTGTAAGATTATTTACATTACCGTAGCATCAGTGCCATAAGACTTGGTCCTGGCCCTGTCCAGAAGAGAAGCAGCACCCATGAGCCAGAGATAAACATTCAGTGAGGTGAATGCAAAACCTCTCGGAACCTGGGGACAAGAGTTTGGACTTAACTTGAAATAATTGGTCGTTGGAAACAAAACCTGGACAATATTTTAATAATTGTCAGTTCTGAGGTGTTTTTGTCTTCTCACTTTTCTAAACTGGTGCTAGATGGGAAAGCATGTTGTTTATACTGTTGAGGACCTCACTGTCATCATGTATCAGCAAGTTTCCTGCTGCCAGTAACAGAATTACCCACTAAAAGGGGTTTTAAATACTATATATTTTTCTCATCTCATATGAACAGTGTAGAAGTAGGTGGTTCCCAGGTTGGATCTAAGGACGAATAACCAAAGATCAGGCACATTCCAGTTTTCCCACTGCATCACTTTGAACGTGCTGCCCATTGGCCCCATGGCCTCAAGGTGGCTGCCACAGCTCCAGGCATCACATTCTCCTAGTTGCGTTCAAAGACAGGAAGGCAGAGGACAAGGAAGAGAGCTCTCCTCTCTTGAGTTATGCTGTTTATTGAGAAGTGGGGGAAAGCTCCTTGGAGATTTCCCTTTAAGTTTTATTAATCAGGAATGGGTCACTTGGCAACCCCCCAGTTACAAGAGGGGCTGAGAGCACATTTTTAGCTTCCATTGTGGGAAGTGGGTTCTGTTAGGAGAGAAGAAGGTAGAGAAAAACTCCATCTGCCACACAAAATAATACTCTTGCCTGCACGGTTCATCTACTTACCAAGTAGGTATGGGGTGCCCATGCTGAGTGTCAGGGACTCGTGCTGGGTGCTGGAAGGGGAGCTTTGCACTGTGAGACTCGGTCTCTGCCCTCCCCAAGGAGAGAAGCGGTGCTCATGAGCCAGAGATGAAAATTCAGGGAGGTAAGTGCAAAGTACTCTTGGAGACAGGGAGCAGGACTGAGAAATGACCTTCGTCTTAGAGCACTGAATGCTTCACAGAGCAGGTGAGGTTTGAGCTGTGTCTGGAAGGATGAATAGGAGGTTACCAGATGAAGAAAGCAAGAAAAGGCCCTTTGGGGCCAGGGGGCAGTCAGGGCAGACCCGGAGCTCTGCAAAAGCTGCTTTTGGTTTTTTGGACCACCGCATCTCCTCCTTAGTTCCCCAGCACCGTCCCCTGCCCCCCATCAGCTCTGAAGGAGCCCCATCCTGTCTCAGAGCTGAGCCTCACCGTCCATTCTGGCTGCTGGGCAGCAGAGATGTTCCCCTCATGGCCCCTCAGGTGCCCTTTGTTTGCAGGGACATCGGGTCCCTCAGAATGGCAGTGGGCGGTATGGGCTGCTGTGTGGGCCTTCATTCTTCGTCGTCCGTGATGACATCCCCACTTTGGGGGGATGCCCTGGCTCTCTCCCACTGCATGGAGGGTGGGGTGGGTGGGGTCTGGTGGCCACTGCCTTTGTCCTGACCCTGAGACTGGCCACAGAACCAGGGGTCAGTCGCTGGGCCAACGCCTGGGTATGGTGATGGGCCCAGATGTGAGCAGGACTCGGGCCGAGTCCTGGATTTACTCAGATCAGGCTGAAAGGTTTGGGCACAACCATAAGGGTGAAAGGTCAGAGCCCGCTTCCTGGTCCCTGGCAGCATTCAGAGGCTGGTCTCAGGGACCCAGCCCTGTCCTGACTGCGCTTGATTTCATATCCTGGTGTTCCTCAGCCCGCTTTCCCCACACACCCCTATTGTTTTATTTGGACCCACTGGAGCTGGTTCTGTCACTTGACTGATGTAGTAGCCCATCCTCAGCAAAAGCCCACTGTCCTGCTGGTAGTGTCCCCATCCCCACAGTGCCTTCTCTTTTGTCCTGCTGAGACTGCTGGAGCAAAAAGGCGCCTGCGAGGCCTGCCTCAGCCTCTCTCCTCCCATCTCTCCAGGACCTTCCTCCTCCAGATCCTTTGCACTTCTGTCAAATGGCTCCTGTGGGCCCAGAAGCCTGGGGCGGCCCTGCGGGCAGCCAGGGCCCTGCCCACAGCTGCATGGGGTGCCAGGCCACCCATAAGTTTGCCAGGAGCAGCTGGAGCCTGTCGCAGGTGGCAAAACTCCCTCCACCGGATCGTGCCCTCACACCCCTCATAGCAAGGGAGCGGGGCAGGGTTTGCCTGCTGGAGCCCATAAACGTGCTGGCCTGAGGGCTGAGCGCAGAGGCGCAGGCCCAGTCAGCACCGCGTGGCCACCTCATGAGGATCTCAGCATTCCCTTCCCCAGACAGCCCGCCCCCTGCTGGGCTTTCCCGGGCTTTCACCCACGAGACCAAATGGCTTCCTGGTACCTGCAACGCCACCCAACCCTCCTGGAGAAAGGGGCATTCCCTGTGCTGCTGACACACGGGGACTTGGAGCTCACAGGGGACGAAAAGTGCACTGCCGAGCACGGGAGAAGTGGCTGTCAGCACTGACATTTCAGACATCCAAGGGGACATCTTAGGGGAGGGTCGGGCCTCTGATGCCCTTCAAGTGCCGACATATGTCAGCCGTGCTTCAGATGCAGGTGCGGACCGGCAGCCGCCGCTCCTTCTACAGTCTTCCTTCGCCTGTGCTCGGCTCGGGGGCTGCCTTACGGGTACCGGGCTGGCTCCATAAAGAAACCCCAAGTCCGCCCCTGTCTGGGTCAGCTGCTGTTTCTCCCTCACCGCGAGGACTCAGGAAACTCACTGGGACCTTGGGCCACGGCAGCCTCCCACTAATTTTCTGTTTGGGATCCAAGTGTCCAGCTGGTGCCGTTGCCCACAGGCTCCTCTGACTTGGTCGTGAGGCAGGGTCACCCCAGATTCTGTTCCGAGTCCTGCGGCCTGCCACCACCTGCTCCTAGGGCCGGCTGACCTGGCAGGCACAGGAGAACCGCCAGGCCGGGGTCCCAGGAGCGTGCGAACGGGAGGTGGGCAATGCAGCCGTCACTGACGGGTGGATGTGCATGGAGGAGACCACAAAGGTCTGTCAGCGTGCGCTTGGTGGCGAGTGGCAGTCTCATGTCGATAGTGGCTAAAGCACAAAGACATTCATTCAGTCATGCCATACGGTGGGTGTTCCGCATTTGCTTCAGTGGCTCAGCAACTCGAGGAAGACCCAGACTCTTTCTCTCCTTCCATTTTATTGTTCTCGCAATATGGTCACTGTCGCTCCAGGGTGACAACCACATGCCAGGACACAGGCCGGGTAAGCAGCAGCAGACCTCGTGCTTGCTTGGCTCTTGCCCCTTTCGGGAATGGCGCCTTTCCCAGAAGCCCCTGAGCACACCTCTCCACGCATCTCCTTGGCCAGAGCCATCTCTACTTACTCCCACTGTTAGGCCAGGAACCAAGATTGCCTTCCTGCCAGACAAAGCAACTGTGCGTGGTACCTGAGCAAAGTCACAGTTGTGTTAGCAGCAAGACAGGAGGTGCAGCCATAGCAGCCGTCGCCCTAGATGGCTTCCGGGAAGGGGGACCCAAGGGTTCCCTGCCAAGCCGCGCCCTATAGAAGGTGCATTGGAGGAGTGGGATGCACAGAGCGGGGTGGAGAGGGGATGCAGCCCAGTGTTGGGGGTCTACGTGCTCCTCAGTGCCCTGGGGGGAGAAGGCTGGCCTGATGGGGGGCCAAGAGGAGTTGGGCCAGAAAGCGAGGAACCCGATGTAAGTCCTTTGAAAGCCAGAACGGGGACGTGTTCACAGGGCCTGTAAAAAGACTCCGTCCGATTGCTGGGTGAAGCCTTATACACAGGCCTAAAAGAGGGAAGGTTTGGCACCCCCCACCCAGCCCGCCCTTCCCGATTACGAGGTACTGATCTTGTGCTGCGCTGGGCAGGTCAGCGTCTGGCTGATGGAGAAGGCTGTCGTTGCTGCTCACCTGCAAGGATGTCACCACGTCTTGTAGTCTAGTTTCCAGAGCGGACTGTGTCCCTTCCTCTAGCCAGTCTCCTTGACTCCCAGGCCTCCCCGCCCCCCACTGAGACCTCCTCTCGGCAGGCCCTTCCCTCAGAGAGGGTAGTCTGGGGTCCTAGTGGGTGTTTGCCCTCGGGCGATCTACCTTGTTATTGCCAAATTATGCTTCCCCAGGAGGTGTCCCGATCCCCTGCCCTTGCCGGCAGGATTCCCGGGATGCCTTTCTTAGCCCGTTGCCGTGAGCAGTGAGGCTGGTCTTTCCCTTCTTGCTCCTTTGTGGCAGGTGGGGGGAGATTCTGCTGGAGGTAAGCAGAGCGCCACCTGGCTCTCGTTCTAAAAGCTCATCATGTTGATTCCCAGAGCTTTGACAGGGAGCAGGCAGCGAGTACGGCAACAGTCACGTACCCTGTCTGCTTTCTAATGATGACAATTTATGACTCAGAACCCTCAAATTGGTCATTTTTTTGGCCACTGCACCACTCTTCCCAGCATGCCCTCCATAAGTCACCCCCTCTTCCAGAAGGAGGGGACACTGACGTAATTCATCATGTTACACATCGCGCTGTGGAGGCGGAATATCGATGCTTTTTGCAGCAGGGTGACAGGAAAGACTAGAACTTATTTCATTAAAAAGCAAGAGAAATCACACTCATTTCACTTTGTTCTGTTTGCTAATGCTAATGTGTGTTTATTTAATTTCACTGGAAAATAATAAAATGCCAAAAAAATATCTCCGTCTCACACAATCACCCCCAAAAAGGAAAAGGAAGGAATGTTTATGATGCTTGTAGACTTTATCGTATTGGCAGATCACCTCCCGGGCCCGACCTGATCCTGACTCCCACCCACCGGGGAGCAGAGGCAGGCGTGGTGTCCGGACACGGAAGGTGGGGGCAAGTGCCCTACTCCTTGGGGTGTCGAGTTGCCCCCAACTCTGCCATTCTCCCTCTGCTGCGTAAAAGCTTTCACACACGTTCTCTCCATTTATGAGCTCTGACCCCACCCCTCACTGTTTCAGGTTTCCTCCAAATAACTGGAAACTCCTCTCTAAACTGCAGCTTTGTTTTTTCCATTCTGATGAACAAAAAGCAGGCAACAGGAAGAAACCTTTCTTACGCCCAGCTGGTCCCCTGTTGAGTCTGCTCCCACCCGGCTGCACTCCCAGTCCCACCACCGGGTCTGCTTCAGCCAGGTGCCCAGGGATGCCCCAGCCTCAAGTCCAGCAGACCCTTCCCTTTCACTCCATCTGCTTCTCGGAGCATTTGACTCCAGCGTGGCTTTGCTCTTACCTCCACTCCCTGGGCCCCCGAGCTCCCCGCCTGTCTCTGGCCTGCTGAGGCCTTTCCCCATCCTGTTTCTCACTCATCTCTTTCTTTACCCCCCTCCCCAGGGCATCTCAGCTTCCTTCCCTGTGTCCGTCAGAGCTGGACCACCCTCTGATGGACGGGTACCAAACCTGATCTCTCTTCTGAACCCTGAGCCTGTCTGTCCCACTGCCTCAGACACCCATCACCTCCTCACACTCAGCTTGCCCGCCCTCGCAGCCATCCTGAATGGCACCCCAGCCAGTCACAGTCAGGGCCCAGCGACAGAGGACAGCAGGCCTTTCCCTGGAGCTCCACACACCTGCCGGCTGCCATGGCCTCCTCACCTCCTGCTGGGCCCGTATAGGTCTCCCCACTGCCCACCCCGCCTCTCAGCCAGGGGCCTCTGCACCTTCAATGACCACACACCCCCATCAGAAAACAATCCTAGCAAGCACTCCTGGGGCATGCATGCAAATTCATACATCACATTCATAAATCTTTCAATCATATGAACAGTAATATAAATGGGGCCAGGGCTGCCATGCCAGGGAACTGCCTGTGCAGGTTTTATGCCTGGAATCTTTGGAATGTTAAAAGGGGCAGAACAAACTTTGGTTTGAGGCTGAGCAATACTGTTCCCCAGGGAACTGTTTGCAGAGATAACACAAGGAGAGGAATTCCAAAGTGGGGAGGGTTGGAACTCTAAGACAGGACTCAGCCAGTCACCCAGTGTGAAGCAGGAAGCTGGTGGGCCGATGGCCCGGCGGGTGTCTAGCGCTGGGTCCAGTCCTGGGGGCAGTACTTGGTGGGCTGTGGAGCCCCTTTGTAGTCGCCACAAGAAAGGAGTCATTACATCTACTGGACCAAAAATAAAAACATGGTTTAGAGCTGACGAGACTGTGTTACGTCATCTGCACCAGTGGAAATGCCTTCCTTCTACTGATGTTCCCTTTCCTTTTCCGTTTAACACTCCTTGTCTGTTTCCTCGTCAACATTATTTGGGCTTCTGCCTGAATTAATGTCTCCAGAATAGCTATTCTTACTGATCTTAGATAAATGCTTATTTGCTTCTCACTTTGAAAGGCCCTTTATTTTTAAGTGAACACTAGCATACTATAAAACATTCACCAAAACAGACTTTTAAAAGGATGCAATGCAAAATCGATAACAATGCACGCTCTAGTATTTTCTCTGGCAGCTCCGTGGTTCTCGTGCTACCTGGAGTCTTGTGGTCCAGGTTCTGGCAGCCCTGAAACCTGCCCTCTGTGACCCACCCACCCTCTGTGACCTTCCCTTAGTGACCTGTCCTCTTTGACCTGCCCTCTCTGACATGATCTATGGCTGTGGCAACTAATTGCCACAGATTCTGTGGCAATTAGTTGCTTAAAGCAACACAAACTTGCTCTCCTACAGTTCTGAAGGTCTGCGTTTGAAGTGGTTTCGGGGCCCAAACCCAGGTGGCAGCAGAGCCACGCTCCTCCTGCAGGCTTGAAGGGAGAGTCTGTTTCCTCACCTTGTCCAGTTTCCAGAGCTGCATTCCTTGGCTCATGTTTCTTCTTCCACCTTCAAAGCCAGCCGGGTAGCACCTTCACGCCCTTCTCTGCTCCCATCGTCCCATCACCTTCTTCCTCTTCCGTAGTCTGAGTTCCCCTGCCCTCTCTTCTAAGGCCCCTTGGAACTGCTTTGGGCCCAGGTGACCTGCCCTCCCGCCTTTTAAACCACGGCTCCTCCTACTGTTCCCCCTCCCAACACACAGGGCCCCCCACCCTTGGCTGCACTTCGTGCTCTAGTCATACTAAATGCTCAGAGTCCTGCCAGCGAGGCCACGCGTGGCCGGGTGTTTGGGCTGTGAACCGAGCAAGGAGGCCGCAGGTAAGTGGGTTCTCAGCAGGGACGTGTACTGATGTACATGTGCGGGAGCTCATTGAAACTGCCCACTGAAACCGCCCTCCCATAGAAGCCTTCACAGACACACACTTAAGAGGCCACACAATGAAATTCCTGACTGATTTTTAAAACTGCTGTATTTTTTGGACCATAAGATGCACCTAGGTTTTAGAGGAGGAAAATAGGGAAAATTTTTGAAGCAAAAAATGTGGTCAAGTATTTAATAACATAAATAACATAATAGTTCACCAGTGTAAATGTAGACAGAACTCAACAGCAGCATTAACAACCATTATTCCTCCAAAATTTGGGGGGGAGGAGTGCATCTTATAGCCCGAAAATACAGTGCATAAAGTTGGTGTCTTTTCTAATTCCCGTATGTGCACTGAGCAGGCGCAGACCTGCCTGCCCCTGGGCCTGCTGTCCCCTTCACCTTCTGCATCCCCGCCGCTGTCCCCTTTTCTCGCTTGCCTGTCCACCTTTCAACACCCAGACAAGATATCATGGCCCCTCCCAGACCCTCCACGCCCTCGCAGAGGGAAACTGCCCGTTTCATCGTACATACTTCTAAAATCGTCCACTGCACATGGGGTTGCAATTTACTAGTTTAAATAGTTGCCTCCTCTTCCCCACCAGGACCTGAGCCCCTGAGCTGCAGACTGAGCCCAAATCACCGCCCTCAGCAGTGCCTGCATCCGTGCAGGGCCCATGCAAAGCCACTCTAACTATGCAAGGAATGAATGTAGGCATAATTTCTTTTGGCAAGTTCACAGAATTTATTTGTTTTCTTAAATATTTAAATTTATTGATTGATTTTAAAGAGAGAGAGAGAGAGAGAGAGAGAGAGAAACATTGATTTGTAGTTCCACCCATCCATGCAATCACTGGTTAATTTTCGTATGTGCCCTGACCAGGGACTGAACCCACAACCTTGGCTTATTGGGGTGAACTACTGGGCCAAGACTAACAGATTTCTAACTGCCCTAATTATCTTCCCTTCCCTCCTACTCAAGCACTTCTCAGAGCCCTAACATCTCATGAATACTTTCTAATGAATGCATTTATAAAATTATTCTTTTCTTTAATCAGTCAGGGGTAACTCATCATGTATATTACTAATGGCTGCTTTCAAAATGTCTTGGTACCTCTTTTGGTTTTGAAAGGCACTAATGGTTTCCTCAGTTTCAGCAGGACCAATTTATCTTATACCAGTCTATAATAAGAACATTTTTGAATGAGTCATAATTCTACATTGCAGCTTTCTTGCAGTGGATTCAAATATTTTATTATCTTTGAAACTTTGGTCCTGATACGTCAGCAGACCAGGGCCCCCTTTCACGTGGCCATGGCGCCCTGGGCTCTGCAGCAGTAAATTGTCTGTCACACAGACTCACTGCCCTTCTCTGGGCCCGTCACTTCTGCACCCTCCCTGGAACCTCCCCCATGGGAGGGTAGACTTCCCTCCTATCCCATTGGCTTCATGTTTGGCTATTCAACTTACTTTGGCCAATGACATGTGAGAAGATATGACATGAATTATATCCCAGCAGAAGTTTTAAGAATCAGTGAATGTTGCCCTGGCCGGGGGGTGGGGGGGGGGCTCAGTTGTTTGGAGTGTCATCCCGTACACCAAAAATGTTGTGGGTTTGATAGCTGGTCAGGGCACATACCTACGTTGCAGATTCAATCCCTGGTCAGGGCAGGTACAAGAAGCAACCAATCGACATTTCTCTTTCACATAGATGCCTCTCTCTCTCTCTCTCTCTCTCTCCCATGTGTTCTCTCTCTAAATTCAATAAACATATTCTCAGCTGAGGATTAAAATTTAAAAGAAAAAGGAATCAACAAGTGTTGCCAACACATAGATTAATGGAACAGAATAGAGAGCCCAGAAATAAACTCACACCTATATGGTCAGTTAATCTATGACCAAGGAGGTGAAAACATACAATGGGATTAAACTGAATCTCTTCAATAAAGGGTGGTGGAAAAACTGGAAAGATACATGCAAAAGAATGAAACTAGATCACTTGCTTATACCATATATAAGAATGAATTCAAAATGGATTAAAGACTTAAACATAAGACCCCAAACCATAAAACTCCTGGAAGAAAACATAGGCAGCAAATTCTCTAACATAGCTCTTAGCAGTATTTGGGGGGGGGGGGTCATATCTCCTCAGGCAAGAGAAACAAAAGAGAAAAGTAAGCAAATAGGACTACATCAAACTAAAAGTTTTTGCACAGCAAAGGAAACCATCAACAAAATGAAAAGACAACTTACTAATTGGGGGATAGTCGCCAATGATACATCCAATAAGGGCTCAATATGCAAAATTTATAAAGAACTCATACAACATAGTATAAAATACCCCAAAACCAATTATATATTGGGCAAAGAACCTGAGTGGACATTTTTCCAAAGAGAGTATACAGATACATATGAAAAGATACTCAATGTTGTTAATCATCAGAGAAATGTAAATAATCACATCTGTCAGAATGGCTGTCGTCAATAAATCAACAAACAACACTTGTTGGTGAGGATGCGGAGAAAGGGGGACCCTCGTGCACTGTCGGTGGGACTGCACATTAGTGCAGCCACTATGGAAAACAGTTCTTCAAAAAATTAAAAATAGAACTGCCTTATGACACAGCAATTCCACTCCTGGGTTTTCATCTGAATAAATTCAGAACACTGATTCGAAAAGATATGTGCATCCCTATGTTCATTGCAGCATTATTTACAATGGCCAAGATATGGAAACAACCTGTGCTTATTGGTAGATGAATGTGATAGAGAAGGTGCAATACATACACAATGGAATGTTTCGTGGCCGTAAAAAAGAATGACATCTTACCATCTGTGACAGTGTGGATGGACCTAGAAGGTATTATGGTAAATGAAACAAATCAGACAGAGAATGACAAATATAATTTTACTTAAATGTGGAATCTAACAAAAGAACAAGCAGAAGCAGATTCTCTGGCACAGAGAACACATGGATGGTTGTCAGATGGGGGGGCAGAGTTGGGGCACCGGGTGACAAAGGTGAGGGGATTAAGAAGAACAAACCGGCAGTTACAAAAGAGTCATGGGATGTAGTCAATCAGATTGTAATAAATATATGTGGTGCCAGGTGGGCACTAGGCTTATCAGGGGGACCACTTTGTAAGTCATATGAATGTCTAAGCACTGTGCTGGGCACCTGAAACTAATATACTATGGAGTGTCAACTCTAATTGAAAGAAAAATAAAAAAGAATCAGTGAGTGTTTCTACCCACTCTCTTCTTCTCCCCCTTTGCCAAGAAGTAGACTGTCCCAGGTTAGAGCTGCACCTTCAGCTCGTCCCCCTAGAATGATGAACACACTTGGACCAGGGCCACTGCGAAGTTGACTTGTAACATGAGCAAGAAACAAAACTTTGTGGCTATACTTTTAAGCTCCTGGGGTTTTCAGAGGTGTTCATTGCTGCAGCTCAGCATGGTAGAAGCTGACTAATGCAGATGCTTATGGCCACACAAAGGAGACAGAGGTTTATGTTTTGAAAACTCTAAGGTTTTCTCACCAAGCCATTGAATCGTGAGACACCGGATAGCTTGCTAAAGGGGGTACATTTCAAAGAAGACTCATTAAGCCTCCAAAACCCCATTTCCCATTGCAGCACGTCACCCAGTTTTAGCATCCATTCTTCCCATCACCATAGCAACACATATTCTGGGACAGGGGCGGGAATATCCTCAAAGGGCACGGGGAAGCAATTTTCACTTCTTCCTCTGACCTCTGACACCTCATCTTACCTTCCATAGCTTTGTTATCTATAGTAAAGATGAAGGTAAACTGACCTCGGACAAAAGCGAGGGTAGACCAGGTGATCTGAATGGATGAGGAAATATTACCACTGTGGCTGCTGCTGGCAGAGAAAGGGAGGGAAGATTATTCAGAGCAGATGGGACTGCAAGGGAATGACGTATCTCTGGGACTCCAGAAGCTGTTCCCAAATCCAATAGAGCCACACTCCACAGCAGCAGCTCTCTGGTGACTTGATAGGGTGTCTGGCCCATAGGTCACTAGGATCACCCACATCTTGCAACCACCATCCCCGGATGTTCTGATGAAATGTGCATATTTTGAAATTATTGAGTCTAAACCAGTACAAACAGCTTATGTCTATTGGAATCTGGCAAGTGCATCCTTTCCTTCTTGCATGGAAGTCTTGGTTTGGGTTTTCATTTGTTTCATATAGTCATGTGATATGAAAAATAGAGATGTTTATTGAAGAAGATACAAGATACAAGAAACATTGTACATAGGACAATGATGCCTCAGTCCCCTTCAAAGTAGGCAATGTGGGACCTCACACAGATCTTTGTTGATTGCAGCCTGTACACATTCAACATTCTCAGGTGTTCTGCTTGTTGCAGGCCTCCCAGAACTCGGAGCACCTTCAATAGATTCTCAACCATCTTTGAAGCATCTGTGCCACACTTTTATTTGTGCTGCACTCATTGCATCATCCCATAAGCTTTCTGAATCATCTGAGTAGTTTCACAGAGGAATCTTCAAGCTTAATGTAAAATTCGATGCAGATTCATTGCTCTAGTCACTCACTTTGAATGCAACAGCCACACAGTGCACATGCTCGCTCAACAGCATCTACCACCCCCACTGACCAGTACAGTGAAGTCATCATTGTTCACACATGTGCATTCCAGTCCCCTGTCCTTGGCTGCCAGGTTACACTGATGTTGATGCAAACCGTTCTTATTATATTAACAGTGGCTGGAATTTTTTCTGGACAGACCTCATACACCTGGATTTTTTTAAAAGAGAAGAATCAATATTGGACTTGGAAAATAAATGTCCCGGTAACACTCCATGCTCTCACCTGGCTCAGAACAAAGCCAGGCAGATGGGAGCAACATGCCTGTGCCATGGGTATGCATGTCCTTCTGGAGAGCTTGGCTTTGAGGCACCACAGAAGGGGCTCCGCAACAGGGACTGCTGGGCCAGTCTGTAGGGTCCGAGAGTAAGAGAACCAAAAGGAGATTTCATGTAGTGATTGAGAGGGGCTGGCTCATGCAGTGTTGGGGGCTGAGGCGTTTGATGACCTAGCACCTGCAAGTGGAGGCCCAGGAAAGCCCGTGGGGTAATTCAGTCTGGAGGCCGAGGGCCCAGGGGAACCAAGTGTGTAAACTCCAGTCCGAGGGCAGAAGAAGGTGAGGTGAGATGTACCAGCTCAAGAACTGAGGCAGAAAAGAGAGGTGAATTTTCCCTTCCTCTAAATTTTGTTCTATCCAGGCCCTCAATGCACTGCAGGATGCCCACCCACACTGGGGAGGGTCATCGTCTGCATCCGCCGGTTCAAATGTTGATCTCATCTGGAAATGCCCTGAAGACACACCCAGAAGTAATGTTTAATCTGGGCACTGTGCGGCCAGCCACGTGGATACAGTTAACCATCACAGGAGAGAAGCCGGAAGCAGACCCAAGGCTGGCCCAGAGGAGTGAGCCCGTGAGGTAATGCCCGAAGTCTGGAAGGACACCAGGCTCACATCTGAGGAGGCCTGATGAAGCAGGATGGACACAGCCTGGGACAGGGTTACAGAGGCCTCAGCAGTGTGGTCTCCGGGTCATCCATGGTCAGCTGGACTCTCTCTAGCAGCTGGAGCAGGGCGGGAGGGTTGGAGAAAGAACCCAGGGGAAGGTGGGTGGCAGGCGAGCAGGCGGGAGGGCCCCGGCGGAGCAGGCAGGGCTGAGCTTCCCGAAGGGCCTGCCAGGAGCGCTCCGGGGGAAACCAAGGCAGACTTCGCAAGACCAGATTTCACTGGACGAGCACACCGAGCAGGTCTGGAGCAGGGCCCTGTGACTTGTGAACCTCGGGCCCCCCAAAGTTGCCCCAGAGTGGGGACACAGAGGTTCTGGTGGAACAGTCCATTCCGGCCTCCACGTGGTGAGCCCCCGGCTGCAGGGGCCCTCACCGGGTGTTCGCGGACTGTGTGGGGGCGGAGCCCGCGGACCCGGCCCCACCCTGGACTCAGCCTGATGTTTCAATGTCCCTCTACTCCCCGCAACCGCGCCTGACAGTTTCGATGTCCCGGGCTGTTAAAATGTCCATTTCCTCTCGGGTACAAATGGAAATTAGACGCAATAAAATGCCCTAGGATTGTTGGATGCTTTTCTAATTTGATTTCCAGCAGCCCTCTGAATCCGATCATCTCATCCTTGCCGCAGAACAAACGGTGAGGACACTGAGGAGCAACTTGGCCTGCGTCTCTCCTGATACCGCGAAAACCAAGTGCCCCCCTGAGAGGGAGAGCTGTTCCCGTTTTGTCACAGATAGATAGATTCCATAAACTAATTGAAAGGCGCTGCGGTTTTTTTTCTGAAGGAATACTGAGAGCATTGTGTTCCTGTTTATGATTAATTCCTGTTTCCTCTTGTCTGTTTTCCTGCGGGCGGGGGGAGGTGTCTGCAGGAAGGCGCATTCAGGGGTCATAGTAACCTTGGAGCCTTGAACCCTGAGATGGGCAACGTGCTTCCATTTCATGAGTCTGAGTGAATGTTTCTGTCTCCTTCCACGCGGTACCGGGGGGCTGGGCTGGGCATGGGGATGCGGGTTTACTGGGCGTGGGGGTGTGCGAGCTTTGGAAAGAGCCCCGGCTGTCCCTCTGCCTGGGATCGGGGAAGAACCCCTGCCACCGCTCCTCCAGCTCGCGCCTCTGGCTGAGAGGCCGGCACATCTCTGCCAGGATAACTTGCAGAATTCCTAATGGATGGCAGCATGATAAGGGTTCATAATGTCTCAGTTTTCCAAAATGGGTTGGAAGTGAGGTATAACCAACTGAAGACTTGAAGTTGAAGCTTTTTAATGTTGTGTGTGTGTGTGTCAAGTCTTTCCTAGGAAATCTTCCCAATATAAATGCAATATTAACCTGTCCAGTTCTACAGCACACAAAACACATGAAGACCTTCAAAGACCTTGAACCCGACACCCCGCAGGTGTTCTATTTTTACAGACTCCTGACCTGAGCTGTCCAGCACGCCTTTACAGGGATGAACTCAGTAATGAGAGATCCCCTGGACTAGATGGAGCAAGTCTTTCCCAGTTGCTTTCATGCCCTGGTCCTGGTTTTCACCTGTGGTACGTGTTGAGCCAGTTGGAACTCTCCCCGTGGTTCCCTTCTCCGCGCTTATCAAGACCAACACTCCAGTGTCTTCCACCACTGCCCACATGACAAGGGCTGGAAACCCCTTGGATTTCTGGCATATTCTGTTCATCACTCTCTGGTTTCCTGAGCAGAGAGGCCACTCTGCCCACATTGAGAACCTGAGGGGCAGCGTGTTTGGAAAGCACAGTGCCCTGCATCTGTGCTTTCCAGCTGACACGTTTTCAGATGACAGATGCACCAGTCCTCCCCACCCTCTCAAAGCAGACATGTGCAAACAAGGGCTAGAGGCCAGGTGGTACACTCCACGCCTGCTGAGGCCTTCAGGCCTTCAGACTCCAGGAGTGGGACCCCAGACCTGGAGAATTGAAGGCTTTTTATTTTATTTATTTGTTTGTTTGTTTTAAAGACTTTATTTATTTATTTTTAGAGGGGGAAAGGGAGAGAGAAACATGGATGTGTGGTTGCCTCTGTCATGCCCCCTACTGGGGACCTGGCCTGCAACCCAGGCATGTGCCCTGACTGGGAATCAAACCACCGACCTTTGATTCTCAGGCCAGCACTCAATCCGCTGAGCCACAGCAGCCAGGGAGAACTGATGGCTTTTTAAGCATTGTTGTTAATGAACTGATTGAGGTATAAATGACCTACAGTGAACTGCACATACTTAAAGTATAAAATTTGGTAAACAGGTATACATCCCTGAAGCTCTCATCTCCATCAGGATAGTAGAGATGCCCACCGCCCCTTCCCCTCAAATTTCTAGTATCCCATTATAGACTCTCCTTCTCCTCCCTCCCAGGCAACTGCTGTTCTGCTTACTATCACTAAAGATTAGTTTGCACTTTATAGACTTTTGTATAAATAGAGTCATGGTACATATGGTTTGTCTGGCTTCTTTTACTCAGTGCATTTACTTTGAGATCCATCTGTGTTGTATACATTAATAGTCATTCCTCTTGATTGCTGAGTAGTGCTCCCTTGTACACATAGACCTCAATTTGTTTTCCTTTCACTTGTTAATGGATATTGGGGTTATCTCCAGTCTGAGATTGTTACAAGCAAAGGTGTTAGGAACACTGATGTACAAATCTTTGTATGAACACAGGCTATCTTCTTTCAACTAAATGTGTGGAAGTAGAATGGTGATCGTAAGGAAGGTATATACTAACTTTCAAGGGAAATGTCCAATTTTAAAGAGCTTTTACCATTTTACGTATCTACCACTAGAATATGAGCATTGCAGCTCCTCTGCATCCATATCAATATGTGGTGTGATTTAGCCATTTAATGGGTCTGCAGTGGTATCCTGTATACCTGTAGTTTTAATCTGAATGTCTGTAATGACTAATGATATTAAGCATCTCTTTCTCTGCTCATTAGCTACCCACATATCTTCATTAATGAGCTTCAAATCTTTCACTCATTTTTAAAAATTGGGTATTTTATTTGCTTATCATTGTCTTTTGGGAGTTATTTGTAAATTCTGGATACAGTTTTTTAAATAAGACATATGGTCTGTGATATGTGCTTCTAATCTGTAGAATATTTTCCTTTTTGTTCTCTTGATAGCATATTTGTAGAGCAGAAGTTTTTAACTGATAATATAATTTATTATCTTGTTCTTTTATAAATCATCCTTTTGGTGTTGTATTTAAGGAATCTGTACCTAATGCAAGGCAACAAGATTTTTTTTTCTATGTTTTATCTTAGACATTTTATAGTTTTAAGTTTAGATCTCTGATCCATTTTGAACTAATTTTTTATATGGGGCAAGGTAGGATCAAAGCACTGTCTCTCTCTCCCCCTCCCTCCCTCAACATATAGATACCTAGTTTTTCCAGGACCATTTGTTGAAAAGACTCTTTTTTTTCTCTGAATTGCCTTCGCATCTTTATGAAAAATTGGATGTCCATATATATGTGGGTCTACTTCTGGAATCTTTTTAGTTCCATTGATCTATTTGTCTATTTTCACTCCAATATCACCATGTTTTAGTTACTGTGTCTTTGTAATAAGTTTTGAAATTGAGGTATGTTAGTCCTCCAACTTTGTTCTTCTTTTTCAATATCGTTTTGGTTATTCATGAACAGTTGTAATTCCATATAAATTTGAAAATGGCCTTTCCATTTCTGCAAAAGTGACTGCTGGAATTTTTATAGGAATTATATTAACTCTATAAATCAATTTGGGGAGAGCTGACATATTCACGGCAGTGAGTCTTTTGACTCATGAATAGGTATATTTATTTTCATTTATTAGGTCTTTAATTTCTTTTAGCAATATTTTGTAGCTTTCAGTGGAAAAGTATTTCACATACTTGGTCAGATTTTTCCCTTAGGTCATAAGATCTTTTCTTTCTTTCTATCTATCTATCATCTACCTATCTAGTTATTTGAGATATACTTCACATATAACATTGGTTTCAGGTGTAAAAAAATGATTTAATATTTGTATGTATAGTAAAATGATCAACACAGCAAGTCTACTTACATTAATCACAGTATATAGTTATGAAAGTCTTTCTTGTGATGATAACTTTTAAGATCTACTCTCTTAGCAACTTTCAAATATGCAGTACAATACTGTTCATTACAGATACTATATTGTATGTTGCATCCTATGACTTATTTACTTTGCAATGGAAAGTCTGTGCCCTTCGACCCCCTTCACTCATCTTGCTGTTTCCCCCTCCTCCTGCCTCTGGCAACCACCAATCTGTTCTCTGCAGCTATAAGCTCAGTTCCTTGGCTTGACTTTTTTTTTTTAGATTTTAGATGTGAGATCATGCAATATTTTCTTTCTCAGACTGACTTATTTCACTTAGTATAATGCCTTCAAGATCTGTTCATGTCACAAATGGCAAGATTTTCTTCTTTTTTGAATATTTCATTGTATATACACACCACATTTTCTTTTTCCATTCATCCATTGATAGACACTTAGGTTTTTCCCATACCTTGGCTATTATAAATAATGAGGCAATAAAGGTAGGGGTGTATATATCTTTTCACAGTAGTGTTTTTGTTATCTTCAGATAAATAACCAGAAGTGGAATTGCTCGGTCATATTGTAGCTCTATTTTTATTTTTTCAAGAAGCCCCCCTGTTGTTTTCCACAGTGGCTGCTTCAGTTTACAATCCCACAAACAGTGCACAAGGGCTCCCTTTTGTCCACATTCTTGCCAACACTTGTTATCTCTTGTCTTGTTGATAACAGCCACTCTAACAGGTGTAAGGCGATGTTTCATTGTGGTTTTGGTTCGCATTTTCCTTGGGGATGTTGAGACTCTTTCCATGTCCCTGTTGGCCCATCTCTATGTCTTCTTTGGGAAGATGCTTATTCAGAACCTCTGTCCATTTTTAATCAAATTGCTAGTTCCCTTAGTTCATATTTTTAATGACATATGTATGTTATTATCATTTATTTGAGTTTTCAGTTGTTCATTGTTAGTTATAGAAACACAGGTTTGTTGTATATTGATCTTGTATTCTTTGACTTTACTTCTGGCAGCTCTTTTGTAGATTTTACTAATCATGTCATCTGTAACTATAGTTTGCCTATTCCTTTCAAACCTGGATAACTTTTGTTTCTTTTTCTTCTGTGTGTGTATATGTATCTTATTTCACTGTCAGAATCTCCCAGCACAATGCCATTTAGAAGTGGTAAGAGCAGAAATGACTGTATCTTCTTCACTGTATGGGGAAACTGTTCAGTCATAAGTATGATGTTATCTATCAGTATTTTGTAGATGGACTTTTTCCGGGTTGAGGAAATGCCCTTCTATTCCTAGTGTGGTGTGAGTTTTTATTAGGAATGGGTGTTTGGATAAGTCAAATGCTTTTCTGCATCTATGGAGATGATTGTGCTGTTTCCATTTCTTATTTAATCTGTTAATAGGGTGAAGGACACTGATTGGTTTTTGAATATTAAACCAACTGCTTTCCTGGGTTAAACCTCACTTGGTCATGACCTGTGTTTTTTTGTCATTCGATCCAATTTTCTAAAGTTTTGTTAAAACGTTTGCATCTATATTCACAAGGGATATTGGACTGCAGTTTTATTTTCTTGTACCATTCTTGTCTAGTTTTAAAGTAATGCTGGGCTCAGAATGGTTTGAGAAGTATCCCTCTCATTCAACTTTCTGGTGGAGATCAAGTAGAACTAGTTTTATTTCTTTGTTAAAGGGTAGAATCCAACAATGAAGCTTTCTGGGTCTAGCGGTTTCTTTGTGTGAAGTTTTAAAGCTACAAATTCAATTTCTTTGCTATAAGCTTTTCAGATTATTTATTCTTCAGTGAGTTTTGTGACTTTCAATGAAATGTGTTCATTTCATATAAGTGATTGAATTTATAAGTATAACATTGCTAATAATATTTCCTTGTACTCCTTGTGATATCCATGGAAACGGTAGTGATGTCCTCTCTCTCATTCTGAGTATCTCCTCTTGTTTGTATGACCTGACCTTCTAAATTCATTGTGACGTGCTTTATGGTCTAGAATATGGTCTCTCTAAATACACATTCTCTGTGCGCCTGAAGATAGTGTGTAGTCTGCTGTTGTGGAAGGAAGTGGTCTACAAATGTCAGTCAGATCAAGAAATATTGTCCAAATCTACTGTATACTTACTGATTCTCTCTACTTGTTCAGTAAGTTATTGAGAGAGGAGGTATTGAAATATCTAACTATAATTATGGATTTTTATATTTTCCCTTGCAGTCTGTTTTTGTTTTATTTGTTTTAAAGCATTGTTATTCAGCTTTGGCTGGTGTAGCTCAGTGGATTGAGTGTGGGCCTGCGAACCAGACAATTGCGGTTCGATTCCCAGTCAGGGCACATACCGGGGTTGCAGGCCTGTTCCCTGCAGGTCAGTCCCCAGCAGGGGACGCACGAAAGGCAACCATACGTTGATGTTTCTCTCCCTCTCTCCTTCCCTTCCCCTCTAAAGATAAATAAATAAAATCTTTTAAAAAAAAGCATTGTTATTCACATTTAGAATTGTTAGACCTTTCTGGTTAGTTGACCGCATTACTATTATGAAGGTAATATTCTTTCCTCTGATGTTAATAAATCCACTCCCACTTTCTTTGACAACTGTTAAACAAAGTAACTTTTTCAATATATTTACTTTTTTGTTTATTCTTATTTGTTTATATTTAAGTGCAATTTAAGGGCAGCATATAATTACGTTTTGCTCTTCTTTTTTTTTTTACCCAATTTTACTATTTATGTAGGATGTTTAGAGCAATTTAGACTTAGTATGATTATTAATTTAGTCAGATTTAGATCTATCGACTTGGTATTTATCTCAACTATTCTCTGTCCTTTTCCCTTCTCTTTCTGCCTCCCTTTGGTTGAATGAGTATTCTTTATGATCTTATTTTATCACCTTCGTAGGCTCATTAACTCTTACACTTTTAAAACATTTTACTGGCTGCTTCGGGGTTTATTGAACACATCAAGCAATATTATACAACTTCATAAAGATGATGAGAACCTTTCAAGATTATACTTCCGTTTCTCTCCCACAACTTTTACGATATTGCAGCCCTGTATTTTACTTTTATATATGCTATAAACTCTACAGTACACTGTTTTCATTTTTGTACACTCTGCCAGTTATCTTTTAGAGAGATGCATATACCAGCAAATTTTGCATTTACCATTTCTGGTGTTCTCAAATCCTTTGTGTAAATCCATCCGTACTTTCACAAAGGGAAAGGATGCCTGAGGGAAAGCCTAACAAAATTTTTGTATTGGGACTTGGCTAGTAATTAATTTAGGTGTTCTATGTTTGAAGACCTCTTTCTTTTACCTTTTTTTAAAAGATATTTACACTGAGTACATAATTCTATGTTTTCAGCTCTTTTTCTTCCATCACTTTAAAGATGTCACTTTTTTTGTTTGTTTGTTTATTTTTGACCAGAAATCTGTTGTCATTTTTATCTTTGTTCTTGTGTGTGACATGTCTTTTTCATCTGGCTGTTGCTTTTAAGATTTTCTTTTTTATTACTGGTTTTGAGCAACTTGTTACTGACATGGTTGGGTATTGTGTTCTTCATGTTTCCTGTTTAGAGTTTCCATCACAGTTGAACATTTTTCAGTTATTATTTCTTTAAACATTTTTTCTGTCATTTCCCCCCTTCTTTGTGTCTAGAATTAAATATACATTAGTCACTCAAAGTTGCCACAGCTCACCTAGGCTCTTTTCAATTTAAAAAATTCTCACTTTAGAACAAGTATGAAGGACACATGGACAAAAACTAAGGGGGGTGGAAATGGGAGGGAGGTGGGGAGCACTGTGGGGGTGGGCTGGGATGGGAGTAAAGACAGAAAACTGTACTTGAACAACAATTAAAATAAATCTTAAAAAGATTCTCCCTTTATCTTTAACCTTTGGCATTTTACTTATGATGTGTCTTGTTGTGGTCCTGTTTGGGTCCAAATTGCTTGGGACTGTCTGAGCTTCCTGGACTTGTATGTCCATTTCCTTTGCCAACTCGTGGAAATTTTCTTTCATTATTTTTTCAAATAAGTTTTCTATTTTTTTCTCTTCTACTTCTCCTTCTGGTATCCCTGTGATTCAGATGTTGGCATGTTTGGAGATGTTCCAGAGTCTTCATATACCATCTTTATTTTTTGAATTCTTGTTTCTTCATTCAGTTCTGGTTGAATGTTTATTTCTTTCTTATGTTTTAAATCATTGATTTGAATCTCAGCTTCCTTCCCTTTACTATTGGTTCCCTGTAGATTTTCCTTTGTTTCACTTAGTGTAACCTTTATTCCTTTCTTTATATTGTTGCTGTACTCAATGAATTCTTTGAGCATCATAATCACCAGTGTTTTGTACTCTGCATCAGATAGGTTGACTATCTCCATTTTGTTTAATTCTTTTTCTGGGCTTTTATTCTTTCATTTGGGCCATATTTCTTTGTCTCCTCAATTTAGCAGCCTCCCTTGTGTTTGTTTTTGTATATTAGCTAGAGCTGCATTGACTCCCTGTAAAAGGCACCTGTGTACATGAATGTGATTTCTTTAAACCCTTGGTTGTTGGAGTTCCACACAGTTCAATTTTCTGACAGTTCTGAGTGTTTTTTGTATGAGATTTAGTTGTAATTCTTTTTGCTATTGCATGAGGAGGCAAAGCATGTCTACCTATGCCTTCATCTTGACCAGGAGTCAGAAACTAAAACATTTTAAAGGAAATGTTCACTGTTATTTTTGGTCATATTCATCGTAGAATATTTAGTTAATATGTAAAACTACAAGGAAGACCACACATATCATTATTTATAGCTCAATAACCCAGATATAACCATGGTTAAAGTACTATGTTTATGAAAACAGACATTTTACCTCTCAAAAATTTGGAACGATAATATTTAACCTAAAATCTGTGTCTTCTGCCTAAATTATTTATGAACATGTTTATGCAATCAAGTATTCTTAAAAAAACATTTTAGTGACTGCATCGTATATATGTATATATATATAATAGATATAAATTAATATCTGCCTATTGCTGGATATCTAGATTTATTTCTCATTTTTCTCCATTAAATGTAAATGCTAGTCTTTATTTCCCCTTTTCTCTTCCCTTCTCATGCTCTCTTTCCTTCCCTTCTGCTTCCCACCTGGCTTTGCCTCCTAGTGTGAGGATGTTGTCATTCAGCATCCAGGGAAGCAGGCTGACCAGGGGCAGTGAGCCATGCGGAGGCCCTTGTGGGTGTTCCCAAGCACCAATGAAGCAGGCAAAGGAGTTGGCCTGCCACGTGGATGAGTTGGCGGCAGTGTCCCTAGCAAGGTTTGCCTACATTTCCAGTTAATTCCTACATTTCGATTTGATGGGTCTCAGAGGCTGCATTTTTGAGGATTTCCAGGAGAGTTAGTGACATCACGTTCTCCATATCAGTGTGTGGGGACCTGGCTAATGACATTTGATTATTCCTTAAGCCATTGCCAGCATGATAGGTTATATATATATATATATATATATATATATATATATATATGATTGATTCCTCATGAATTTCAAAGTTTTTTTATCTTAATTTTCTTATTTTTTGAGTTGTTTGTTCATGTTCTTTGCCTATTTTTAAAATTGGTGGGTTAATATTTTACATATAAGTTTTAAAAAGTAATGATTTTAAAGGTTATTAATCCTTTGTTTCCTTGGAAATGTATTTGTCATTTTGCAAGTTTTCTTTTTTTAATTTTTAAATAACTGAATGATATTTACATAGTCAAAATATAAGTGCTCTAAAAGCAATGTGTCTTGGATTGGATACAGCATATCATGAACAGAAAAAAAGGCATTAGTAGAAAAACTGGTGAAATAGAATAAAGTGTTGAATTTAGTTAATAGAAATGCACCAATGTCAGTTTCTCAATTTTGGAAAAAGTAGTCAATACCATGGTGATATAACATTAGGGAAAATGGGTGAGGGGTATATGGGAACTCTTTATACCCTCTTTATAGCCTTTCTGCAAATCTGGAATTATTCCAAAGTAAAATTTTATTAAAAACAAATAGAAAAACCAGTCTTCTCATTTTTTACTTGTACTTCCTTACATTATTCTAGATTTGAAAAAATTGTGCCCATATAGAGATCACGAATATATGCATCCATATTTTCCTCTAATATCTTCATGTTTTCTTCAAAGTATATTTTATTGATTATACTATTATAGCTGTCCCATTTTTCTCCCCTTTAGTTCTCTCTACTCTGCAACCCCCTCTCTCTAGCATTCCCCTCTTAGATTATATCCATAGGCTGTACATATAAGTTCCTTGGCTTCTCCATTTCCTTTTTTTTTAACTTTTTTATTGATTATGCCATTACATTTGTTCTATTCCCCCCTCCATTCCCCTCCACCCTGCATACCCCTCCCCCACCATTTCCCCCTTTAGTTCATGAACACGTGTCTCAAATTCTTTAGATTCTGTATTTCCCCTACTATTCTTACCCTCCCCCCTATTTTCTATCTACTGTCTATGCTACTTATTTTCTGTACCTTCTCCCCCCTTTTCCTTCTCGCACTCCCCTGTTGCTAACCCTCCATGTGATCTTCATTTCTATGGTTCTGCTCCTGATCTAGCTATCCTCTTAGTTTGCTTTTGTTTTAGGTGTGGTCGTTAATAACTGTGAGTTTGCTGTCCTTTCACTGTTCATCTTTTTTATCTTCTTTTTCTTAGATAAGTCCCTTTAACATTTCATATAATAAGGGCTTGGTGATGATGAACTCCTTGAATTTGGTCTTATCTGAGAAGCACTTTATCTATCCTTCCATTCTAAATGAAAACTTTGCTGGATAGAGCAATCTTGGTTGTAGGTCTTTGGTTTTCATGACTTGGAATACCTCTTTCCAGCCCCTTCTTGCCTGTAAGGTCTCTTTTGAGAAATCAGCTGACAGTCTGATGGGAACTCCTTTGTAGGTGACTGTCCCCTTATCTCTTGCTGCTTCTAGGATTCTCTCCTTCATTTTAATCTTGGCTAATGTAATGATGATGTACCTTGATGTGTTCCTTCTTGGGTCCGACTTCTTTGGGACTCTCTGAGCTTCCTGGATTTCCTGGAAGTCTATTTCCTCTGCCAGAACGGGGAAGTTCTCTTTTATTATTTGTTCGAATAAGGTTTCCACTCGTGACTCTTCCCCTTCTGGTACCCCTATAATTCGGATGTTGGAGTATTTAAAGATGTTGTGGAGGTTCCTAAGCCTCTCCTCATTTTTTTGAATTCTTGTTTCTTCATTCTTTTCTGTTTGTTCATTTTTTCCTTCCTTCTGGTCTACTCCCTTGATTTGAGTCCCAGTCTCCTTTCTATTACTAATGGTTTCCTTTGCATTACCATTCATTTCAATTAGTTTAGCTTTCATATGTTTCTCTAATTTGTGACTAAAATTAACCAGTTCTGTGAGCATCCCGATCACCAGTGTTTTGAACTGTGCATCTGAAAGTTTGGCTATTTCTTGGTTGCTTAGAGTTATTGGCTCTGGGGCTCTGAGTTGTTCTTGAGCCATTTTTGGTCTGTTTGCACAGGTAAGAGGAGCAAAGCCTTAGTTCTTTACCAGGGCGGGGCCACCCAGGTCGCTGGTTTGTGACGCTGCGTGTGGGGGCGGGGTCAGAGAGGGAGCAATGGCGGTCCTCTCCGCTCGCCCAGTCCGTCCTTCCCACCACTTGCCCCAGCCTGTTTATTCAATCGGAATTGTGTGAGCCTGCTGCCCTGCGCCGTTCGGTCTCAATGCTCGCCTCTTCACTGGTTTATCTTCACGCAAATGTGCGACCGACCGCCGCAGACAGCCAGCCGCGCCTCTTCCCTGTGTGCTCCTGTAGCTAGCCCGCAATCTGCGCCTTCGGCTGCCTGCGCACCACCAGGTCAGGGATCTTTTTGGGTCAACCCACTCCGCTGCTGGCTTTGCCCCTCTTACCAGTTTAGCTGAGCATTTCGGTTTTTTTTTTTGGACTCCGTATTGTCGATTTTCTATATGGTTTGGCTGTGTTTATTATTGTTAAATTAGTTGTTCTTAGATTTGGTTGTGCACGGAAGCAAGGTGCTTCCACCTACGCCTCCATCTTGGCGGAAGTCCCCCTCCATTTCCTATATTATTCTCAACCTCCCCCTGTCTATTTTGTACCTACCATTTATGCTACTTATTTCCTGTGCCTTTCCCCGCATTCTCCCCTCCCCCCTCCCCACTGATAACCCTCCATGTGATCTCCATTTCTATGATTCTGTTCTAGTTTTTTGTTTAGTAATGCTTTCATGTGTTAAGGTTTTGCATTTTACTGTTTTGTCAAATTGTGGTTTATTCTGGTGTATGGCATAAAATCAAGAACTAATTTTGTATGTGTCTGGCTTCCAGACTTTTGCTACTGGTCAAGAGGGAGTAACAGGGATGGGATTTATCTACTAGCCTGAAACAACCAAATATTGGACAAAATAGCAGACAAAATATATGAAATAATGACTCCGGTGAGAGTGGATGCCAGGCAATGAAGAACGGTGATCCCTGAAAGACAGGAAACAGTGAGATGAGCCCTATGCTTGCCCAAGATTATAGCCTAAGGTCAGTTTTCAGGCTTGGGTACATGGAGGGGAAACCCAGTCAAAGCCAATAATCTCCCTGATGTGAGGATACAGGGCTAGGAGTCCAGGGAGAGCAAGCTGTGTAGAGTTTTCAGGAACAGGTATTGGGAGAGAAGAGCACTGCGTAGAGAGAGAATGCCAGAGATCGGCCGGGCGTACCCAGTCTTTAGCTGAGTTCTGAACAAGGTGTTCATGTAAAGAACTACCTGGCATTGGGAGAGAACCCTCTGAAGAGGTTAGCAGAAACAATCCTCAGAGTTCAGACAGGACCAGGAACAGTTTCTGTCCTTCCCAGCCATAATAGCCTTGGACGGAGTCTTTCTAAGAAGGATTTTACCACAGTGGTGAGGAAAACAGAACAAGGAACATGTGGGGTAAAGAGAAACAAGTAGCAAATGGTAGAATTAAACTCTACTATATCATTACTCGCATTAACTAAATAGTATAAACACATGTTTAATTAAATGACATATAGAGACATCTTTTTAGTTAAAAGGCACAGATGATCAGATTGGACAAAATAATAAGACCTAATTATATGCTGTCTTTAAGAAAACCACTTTAACTCTAAAACACAAATGGCTTAAAATAAAAAAAAATGAATGAAAGAAACATACCATGTCAACTCCAATTTAAAAAATGTTGTAGTAGCTATATTGCTATCAAACAAAGTATATTTCAAGCAAAGAATATTACCAGACATAAAAAGTCATTTCACAATGATCAAGAACTCAATAAATGAGGGAGGGCACAGAAATCCTAAACACTTATGCATCCAAAAAGAGAGCTTGAAATATGTGAAGCACAAAGGCAGAAGGGCTATAACCACAATTATAGTTGAATATTTCATCAATCCTCTAAATAACTGACAAAACAAGTAGACAGAAAATCAGTAAGGATGTAGAAGAGCTTAAATGACCCTCAATCAACTTAATATTTATAACAATCCAACGACAGTGTAGGGGAGGAAAATCTTCTACTCTCTTAGGTTCTATGTCTGGCCTAAGAACTAAACTGACATGTAAGGAAGATGAACAGGAGAAAATCGTACAGATTCATTTCATATTTTTACACAGAGGTAGAAATTTTCAGAAGAAAAATTAAGACACAAAAAAGTTGTTAGGCCCTGCAGCTTAATACATTTTTACACAAATTATAAATTGTGAGACTGTGCAAGGGCTACAGACAGTGAGCTGAAGCACAGTGACCAGGAAATATATGGGAGAAGCTAGAGAAGATGAGGGTAATTTCAGTCAGCTTGGTTGGGCAGATGAATTTTGTCATTGACTCTCAGTCTCTACTGATAAGAGTACTCTTCTTTTCCTCTTCTCTTCTTAATTTGCTTTGAGGTAGAAAGAGGGAGGTCAGAGAGTCCTTGTCACCTGCTGTTCTTCAAGTGCCTTCAACTCAAAACAATCTATGTACGAAAGTGGCATGTGTCAGAATGGCACATTCTGAGCCTCGGCAACAGCAAAATACACTTCTTTTCAGGATAGACCATATTCTGGGCCAGAAATCTCGATAAAGTTTAAAAATACAAGTTATACAAAGTATAGTCTCTGATTACAATAGAATGAAATTAGGTATTAATTACAGAAAGATATCTGGAAAACAAATATTTGGAAACTAAGTAACACATTTTATTTGTTTATTTATTTTTCAATGACAGTTGATATAGGGTTGACAAATGTCAGTTTCAGGTGCACAACATAGTGATTAGACATTTATATAACTTACAAAGTGATCACCCTGATGAGTCTAGTGCCCATCTGACACCATACATAGTTATTACAATATTATGGACTATATTCCCTGTGCTGTACTTTACATCCCTGTGACTGTTTTTGTAACTGGCAATGTGTACTTCTTAATACCTTCTCTACCCCCAACACCCATTCCATCCGGTAACCATCAAAATGTCTGTATTATGAATTTGTTTCAGTTTTGTTTGTTTATTTCATTTTGTAGATTCCACAATGCACGGGAAACATTGTATTTGTTTTCTTCTGACTGACTTATTTCACTTAGCATAATACCCTCTAGGTCCACCCTTGTTGTCTCAGACAGCAAGATTTCATTCTCTGTGTATTGCTAAGTAATATTTCATTGTATGTACCTACCACATCTTCCATATGCATTCATTTACCAGCATACACCTAGGTTGCTTCCAGATCTTGGCTACAGTAAGTAATGCTGCAATTACCATAAGGATGCATATGTCTTTTTGAATTACTGATTTTGTTTTCTTTGATAATACCCAGAAGTGGAATTGCTGGGTCATGTGGTAGTTCTAAATTTCATTTTTTGAGGAAGCTCCATATTCTTCTCCATAGTGGCTGCACCAATTTACAATCCCATCAACAGTGCGTGAGGGTTCCCTTTTCTCCACATCCTTGCCAACACTTGTTGTTTATTGATATAATAGGTATTCTGACAAATGTGAGGTGATATCTCATTGTGGTTTTAATCTATCTGTTTAATATGTATTTTCATATGTCTATTTGGCATGTGTATGTCCTTTGTAGAGAAATGTCTTTTCAGGTCCTTTACCCACTTTTAAGTTGGGTTATTTGTTGTTGCTTTTTTTGGTGCAAATAATGCTCTTCTGAATAACTCATGGGTCAGAGAAGAAATCAGAAGAGAAATTAGAAAGTTTTTGAACTGAATTAAAATGAAAATGAAATACATTAGCATTGGGTATTCTAAGCAGAGCTTAGCAGGATGTTTATAGCAATAAATGCTTATATAAGAAACAGAAAAGGTATAAAACCAGTGATCTAAACTTCTATATTAAAAAAGTAGAAAAAAGATAAAATCAAATCCAAATCAAACAGAAATAAATAATAAAGATAAGAGCAGGAATAAAATGATAAGCAAACAGCAGAGAAAATCAATGAAACTAAAACTTGTTCACCGAAATTTCATTAAGATCAATAAGCTTCTAGCAAGGTTGACAAAAATAAAGAAAGAAGTGACAAATGACCAATATCAGGAATGGAATAAGTGATATCACTACACACACCACACAAATTTAAAAAATAAAAAGGAAATGCCACAAGTATCTTTATACCCATAAATTTGATAACTTAGATGAACAAACCAATTCCTTAAAAAACTACAAACCATTAAAGCTTACTCAAAATGAAATAGATACTCTGAACTGTCCTAGAACTATTACAGTCATTAAATTTGTAGTTAGAAACCTTCCCAAAACAAATCCCCAGCTGCATTCATTTGCTAGGGCTGCCGTAATGAAGTTCCATAGAGTAGGTGGCTTAAAGGACAGAAATTTATTTTTACACAATTCTAGGGGATTGAAGGCAAGAAAGGAGGAAGATTGGTGTTTTGAGGCCTGTCTCCTCGGCATGCAGATGGCCATCTTCTTCCTGTGTTTTCACGTGGTCTCCCCTCTGTGTGTCTGTGTCTGCAAAAGGATGTCAGTCGTATCAGATGGGGGCCCACTCTAATGACCTCATTTTAACTTAGTTCACTCTTTAAAGATCCTACTGTCCCCAAATGAAGTCATCTTATGAAATACTGGGTGGTAGGCATTCAAGCACATAACAGTCCAGATAATTTCAGTCGTAATTTAGCAAATATTTAATGAAGAAATAACAGCAAGTCTATACAACCTCATTCAGAAAATAGAGAAAAAACACTTCCCAACTAATTTTAGAAGACTGATATTATTTGATGTCAAAACCAGAGAGAATACAAAAAAGAAACCCACAGAGCAATATCCCTAAAAACTTGGTATTAACATTCTAAATAAAATGCTAGTAGATTAATTTCAGCCATATGTGAAAAGAATGGTGAACTGCAAGGGTGATTTAACATTCAAAAACCAATCAAGATAATTCATCATTAACACTCATGGAAGAAAGTCCTCACGTGGTTTTATCAATTGGTGTAGAAAAAGCATTCATCTAAATTTCAGAAAACTTATGAACAATCTCATAGAAGAGAGAAATAGAAAAGAATCAACTTCCTTAACTTGATAAAGAACACCTACAAAATACCTGCAAGTAATATCATAATTACATTAAAAATTAAATGATTTTCCCCTAAAATTAAGGACCACATCAAAATCACAACTAAATTACAGAACAAATACCCATGAGAACCACTTGAAGCCTAGCTGAACAGAATTTCTATAACTAAGAATATAAAGGAGAAGCCACCTAGAGACTAATAGGAGGGATGAAGACACAGAACAAGCAGGTCCTTCGCCCACAGTACAGAGGTTAAGAAATGGAAGAGGTATCTTGGCTGTAGAAGCCCCTCTCTGAGGAGTGAGAGGTCTGAGCCCAACACCAAGATCCCAGCCCAACACTAAGCTCTCAGCCCAGAACTCCAGTCCTGGGAAGAGAAGTCTCTATAACTTCTGGCTGTGAAAACCAGTGGGGATTGTGATGAGGGAGATGGAGGGCTTCTAGACCTAGGCATTTCAGGTCTTAAAGGGTCTAGGCTTACTCATTGATGGATTCACTTGCTCCAAGATCCAGAACTGGGGCAGCAGGTTGAATAGCATCAGGGTCATTTGAAGAGTAGCTGAATTGACTAGCTTTAAGGCAAGGGCTAGAAGGGCTGGAGTCAGGGCTGCTTATATCTGGGACAGAAGTGCTAGCAGACACCATTGCTCCTTTGTTTAGCCCCTTTCCCTCCCTACAGACAGCAGATGCAAGAGGCTTCCACATCCACCCACCTAAGTATCCATCCACCTGGCTAACAGTATTCCCCTTGCCCCAGTGATTTCCAGAGATCTTGCCCAACTCAACTGAAATGCCCAGCCCAAACCACTTCTAGCAGCTTTTCATACAAATGGCCTGTCTTGGCTCATGCTGCAGACTTTTCAAAAATATCTTCTTGGTCCACAAACCCCAGATAAGCAGCAAGGGACTTCAGAGTGCCTTGCACATTTGCTAAGTGGTCCCAAGCCAGGCACTAGGAGCAACCCAGTTGGCTTTGCAGCCTAGCCTCTCCCAGGTGCCTATAAGCCCAGCACAGGTGACAACCATCTGCAGATCAGTTTGTACTTGTTACTACCAGGTCTCCAGGCAGCGGCTAACCTTGGTCTGCACCAGAGCCCCTCCCAAGACATCCCAGAACTAACAAACCTGGTGGCTGACTTCAGGCCACACTAGAGCACCATCCAACCAGCTCCACGAATAACACACACAAAGGGCAAACTTGGCAGAGGCATCAGAAACCCCACTGAAGTGAATACCATTCTGTGCGGTCAGCCCCCACACAACAGCTCCTCCACTGCCATTCCTCACTGCAAATCAGCCTGAGGATCAATGCTACCAACTGATATGCCAATAGCAATCCAGGCTCAGCTGCAACAGGAGGGCTCACACAACCTACAAAAAGGGCACCACTGGAACACTCAACTCAGGTGACCAAGGAGACTGTGCTGCTGGGCACCACAGGACACCTATTACATAAGGCCACTCTGCCAGGACTGGGAGACGTAGCAGATTTACCTAATACATGGGGAAAAACATAGGGGACTAGACAAAATGGGGAGACAAAGAAGCATGTCCCAAATAAAAGAACAGCAAAAGAAAACTCCAGAAAAAAAACTAAACAAAGTGGAGAAAAGCAAGGTACCAAAAGCTGAGTTTAAAACATGGATTATAAGAATGCTCAATGAATCTGGGAGAAAAATTAATGAACTCAGTGAGAACTCCAACAAAGACATAGTAAGCATAAGAAAGGACATAGAAGCCATAAAAAAGCCAGTCAGAAATGAAGAATACAATGACTGAAATGAATGACTGATATATTAGAGAGGAACAATAGACTGATGAAGCAAAAGTTTGAATCAGTGATCTGAAAATCAGGGTAGCTGAAAATACCCAATTGGAACAGCAAAAAGAAAAAAGGAATACAAAAATAAAGATAGTTAAAGGGAACTCTGGGACAACATCTAGCATACCTATATTTGCATCATAGGGGACAGAAGGAGAAATGAGAAAGCAAGGAATTGAAAATATTTTTGTACAAATAATAATAAAAATACTTCTCTAACCTGACAAAGAAAAAACCTGACATAGTAGTCCAGGAAATGTAGTCCCAAGCAAGATGAACCCAAAGAGACCAACCCCAAGACACATCATAACTAAAATGCCAAAAGTTAAAGACAAAGAGAGAATCTAAAATGTAGCAAGCAAAAGGCAATTAGTTACATACAAGGAACTCCCATAAGACTGTTGGCTGACTTGTCTGCAAAAACTTTGCAGGCCAGAAGGGACTGGCATAAAATATTCAAAGTGATGATATGAAAGGACCTACAACCAAGATAGCTGCAAAGTTATCATTTAGAATCAGTGGTGAGATAGTTTTCTGGATGTGAAAAAACTGGAGTTCATGATTATCAAACCAGTATTACAAGAAATGTTCCAGGGACTTTCTTAAGAAGAAAAGAATAGATCAAAAACATGATTAAGGAAATATAGGAAAGAAAATATTCTAACTGACAAAGGCAAATACAAAATAAAAAGCACTAGGTCAACAGACTATAAAGCTAGCACAAGGGATAAAAGGCAAAAGTAGGGAGAGCAACAGTGTATAATTACAACAATAAATTAAAGGATAACACCCATAAAAGATGTAAAAAAAAAGTGTGGAGGAGTGTGTAAAAATAGTGATTTTACAATGTGTTGGAACCACAATTTAAGGGACCATCAATTTAAAATAGACTGCTTGAACATAGCTTGGTATATAGGAAGCACATGATAACCACAAACGAAAAATCTGCAACAGATATGCAAAAATAAAGAGAAAATAATCTCAACACAAAACTGTACAAAGTCATCAACATTGAAGGGAAGCAAGCAAGAAAATCAGAAAGGAACAGGGAAGATCTATACAATCAGTCAGGAAAGAATTAATAAAATTGCAGTAACTCCATACCTATCAACAATCACTTTGAATGTAAATTGACTACATGCTCTAATCAAAAGAAAAAGGGTGACTGAATGGATAAAAAACCAAGATGCATACATATGTTGCCTCTAAGAGCCTCCCTTCAGATCAATAGACACATACAGACTGAAGTAAAAGGGTGGAAAAGGATATTTTGTGCAAATGAAAATGAAAGAAAAACTGGAATAGCAGTAATTATACCAGACAAAATGGACTTTAAAACAACTCTGTAATAGAGGTGATCAGGGCCTCTTGCAGTGATAAGTGCTCAATCTGACAACAGGACAACACTCTCATAACATCCATGTAAACAGCGCAGGACCACTGAAACATATAAAGCCAGCACTGATGGACATATAGAGATAGTAGGGAACTTTAGCACTCCACTGACATCAATGGACGGATCATTCACACAGAATGTACACAAGGAAACAATGGCCTTAAAATGACACATAAGCCCAGATGGACTTAATTAATACTTTTAGGACATTTTATCCCAAAACAGCAGAATATACATTTTTTTCAAGTGCACAGGGAACATTTTCCAGGATAGACCACATGTTAGGGCACAAAACATATCTCAATACACTTACGAAGACTGAAATCATACCAAGCATTTTCTCTGACCACATCGCTATGTTGTCCACCTGAGGCTAATGTAATATTATATGTCATTAATTTAAAAATAAATTTGAAAAAGCAATCAAAGTAGACAAATAAATGAAGTGATGTTTCTTCTCTGACCACAATGCTATGAAATCAATTATAAAAAAAAAACCTGAAAAATGCCCAAACCCAAGCTGGCTAAATAACATGCTATACTAAACAATGAATGGGTTAAAAACAAGATCAAGGAAGAAATCAAAAATACTTTGAGGCAAATGAAAATGAAAATACAAGGACCCAAAGCCATAGTACACTGCCAAAGCAGATATAATAGGGAAATTTAGAGTAATACAGGCCTACCTCAAGAAAAAAAAGAAAAATTTCAAATAAACAATCTAAACTTAACCTTAAAAGAACTAGGAAAAGATGAACAAATAAAGCCCAAAGTGAGAAGGAACTATATAAGAAATGTGGAGAAAGCAAACCCTTGTTCACGGTCGATGGGGCTGCAAATTGGTATAGCCACTATGTAAAACAGTATGGAGATTCCTCAAAAAATAAAAAATAGAACTAGCACTTAACTCAGCAATAGCACTTTCAGCTATTTATCCAAAGAAATCCAAAGCACTAGTTCCAAAAGACATATGCACTCCTATGTTTATTGCAGCCTAATTCACAATAGCTAAGATATGGAGGCAATCTAAGGGTCTATTGATAGATGAGTGGATAAATAAGATGTACAAATACACAATGGGATATTACTCTTGCCAAATGTGATAACATGGGTTGAGTTAGAGGGTATTATGCTGAGTGAAATGAGTCAGATTGAGAGAAACAAATACCATATGACTTCACTTATATGTGGACTCCAAAGAAATAAATGAATAAACAAACAGAAGCAAACTCATGGATACAGAGAACATTTTGAAAATTACTAGATAAAAGGGGGTTTTGGAGAGTAGGTGAAAAAGGGAGAGTGATTAAGATAAGAAGTACAAATTGCCAATTACAAAAACAGTCACAGGGATGTTAAGTACAGCACAGGGAATATAGTCAGTAATATTACAGTAACTATGTACGGTGTCAGGTGAGCACTAGACTTATCTGGGTGATCACTTTGTAAGTTTTATAAATGTCTAATTGCTATGTTGTGCACCTGAAGCTAATATAATATTATGTCATTAATTTAAAAATAAATTTTAAAAAGCCATCAAAGTAGACAAATAAATAAAGTGACACACCATGTTCATGGATTGGAGGAGACAATGTGGTCAAGATGTCGATTGTCCCCAAATTGATCCAAAATATATATAATAAGAAATTGGGTAGATCAATGGATTGAGTGTGGTCCTGTGAGCCAGTGTCACCAGTTCGATTGCCAGTTGAGGCACATGCCTGGGTTGCAGGTCAAGTTCCTGGTGGGGGATGTGCAAGAGACAACCACACATTGATGTTTCCCTCCTCTTTCTCCATCCTTCCCCTCTGTCTAAAAATTTTAAAAGATTTTTAAAAAAGTTTAAAAAAGAAGAAATTGGGCCTTACCCAAAGAGAGGTGTGGCCATTGTCTCTGGCTCACTCATAAACCTTTGACATGTCCCAAGTGTCTGTTATTCATAGTGAGCCCCTCAGTCCAAACATAATAGTTTATGGTAATAAGCTTCATCATGTTTGAATCCTTGGACCATGTAATATGAGCTCAGTACTCAGGAAATAGAGTATGGGGGCTGGGGATTGAGTTAAACCACTTGGCCGATGAATTAATTAGTCATGCCTACATAATGAAATTGCAATAAAAATCTCTGGACACAAAGCTTGAATAGATTCTGTGGTTGGCAATTGTTTTTGTGCTTTGTGAGACATGGCTCAGAGGATATACCACCATCCCTGGCTTCATGGGGGGAGGAGCAACCCATCCCAGACTCTGCCCTATATGTTCTTTGCTTTGGCCAGTTCTAATTTGTACCTTTTCCTTGTGATAGATTTGACCATAAACATAATAGTTTTCAATGGGTGCTAGGAGTCTTCCTAGCTGATTACTGAACCTGTGGGTGGTTTTGGGAAACCCCCAAACTTACAGTTAGTTGACTTCAGAAGTCTTGACCTGACTTGGCAGTCTAAAGGATTCTGCTCTCAAACTGTGTTGTCTAGCTCACTCCTGGTAAGTATTACTGCAGATTCTATCAAAATCCCAGAAGGAATTTCTTTTGTAAGTAAGTTGGTTCTAAAACTTATATAGAAAGACAAAAGGATCTAGAATAGCTGAAACAATTTTGAAAAAGAAAAAATAAAATTTGAGGGCTCACACTATCCATTTATAGGAATTACTAGAGAGCTACAATAATCAAGACCATATGGTATTGTCAAAGGGGTAGAAAACATCAATAGAATAAACTCACACAAACACAGCTGACTGAATTGTGAACAAGATGTAAAGGCAATTCAGTGGGGAAAGGATCATCTTTTTAACAAATGGTGTTGAAACTATTGGATACACATTAATACAACAACAACAATAGAAAACAAACCTCAACCTCACACCCTTTGCAAAAATATGCCCTTAAAATTGATCATAGACCTAAATAGAAAAAGTTATACTTTTGGATGAAAACAGGAGAAACTCTTGGAAATCTGAGGATATTTAAATTTCTTAGACATTTTACAAAAAGCACAATTAAAGAAGATAAAAAGTGATAAATTGGAGTTTATCAAAATTAAAAATTTTCCTCTGTGAAAATAATATTAAAAGAATGGAAAGAGAGCTGCAGACTAGAAAAGTATTTGCATTCATATATCCAACAGACTTGTATTTTGAATATATAAAGAACTCTCTAGCTCTGGCTGGTCTAGTTCAGTGGATTGAGCATGGGCTGCAAACCAAAGGGTCACTGGTTCGATTCCCAGTCAGGGCACATGCCTGGGTTGCGGGCCAGGTCCCCAGTAGGGTGTGCACAAGAGGCAACCACACATTGATGTCTCTCTTCCTCTCTTTCTTGGTCCCTTCCCCCTCTCTAAAAATAAATAAATAAAATCTTAAAATAAAAAGAACTCTCTAAACTCAAGAGTAAGAAAACAATCCAATTTAAAAATGGGCAAAATACTGGAAGACATAGTTCACCAAAGAGGATATCAGGATAAACAATAAGCACGTGAAAAACATTTAATATCATTAGCCATTGAGGAAAAGCAAATTAAAGCTTCGATGAGATATTGCTGCCTATCTACTAGAAATAGCTAAAATTCAATATACTACAGGCTTCGGTGAGGATCAGCTGACGGAGGAGGTGGGGGTCTCGTACACTGCTGGTGGGAGTGCTAAGCAACGTAGCCTCTCAGGGAAACCGTTTGTCTGTTTCCTTGCAATATATATTTACTGTATGACCCAGAAATTTCACTCCCAGGAGAAATGGAACTTCCGTTCACACAAAAACCTGCACATGAATAGTCACAGAAGCTTTCTTTGTCGTGGCCCAAACCGGTATGCAACTCGAACGTCCTTTGATGGCTGAGTGTCTAAGAGAAATGGCACAAGCACGGGAGGAATACCACTGAGCAACAGTGTGGGAGGAACGACCGACACACGCAGCAGACTGGATGGCGTTCAAGGAAATGACACGTGGTGAGAAAAGTTGAACTCAAGAGGTTATACGCTGTATGAGTCCATTCTATAATATCGGAAAACGACAAAATCATACTGCTAGAGAACAGAGCAGTGTTTGCCATGGTTAGGAGGTGGTGTGATCTTAGAGGGACAGCACAGGGGAGTTTTTGAGGTAATGGAACTTTGTTATATCGTGGTGGCTACACAAATACACACAGATTTTAAAATTCATAGAACTAAAGATGAAAAATCCACCTGCCTGCAGATAAAATTGGTAAAATCCAAACGAGGTCTGTAAGTTAGTTGATAGGATTGCATCGATGCCAGTATCCTGCTTTTGATCATTGCACTAGAGTCATGTGAGACTTTGACATCAGGGGAAGATGAATGAAGCATACACAAGAACTCTAGACACTTAGCAACTTTTACAGAAGTCTAAAAAATATTTCAAAGAAGTAAGTGAAAAAAAGAAAAGGCAATTGGATCCTCGGCTCCTTACCTGACTGTGCAGCCTGCACCTTCTCCACCCTGGTCCACAACAGGGGTTTATCATCCAAGAAGCAGGTGTGGGTTGTGGTGGATGGGGGACCAGAGGCCAACTGAAGGCAGGTGAACTGTACTAAATAAAACGAACATTTATATTCCGAATTTGGAGAACCACCCCCAGCCCTCTTCCCTTGCTTAAGTCCCAATATGGCAAACAAGTGTTTGAAGATGATCCCTGCCAGCCCAGGGAAAAGACTGAAAGATCTTGACACAAAGTTATCTCCAACAAAATGGCGCAGTCAGACCACCTGCCATGCTAGGCCATGGCCTGCGGGTTCACAGGTTCCCGCCGGTTCTTTAGCCCCAGACTCCTAAACATGAGTAGAGCTCCAAGGGGTATCAGACGGCCAAGGAAATGGTCTAACATGAGGAAGCGTGATGCAGACAAACAACAGGCAACAGAGAACAGAGACAATTCGGGGAAGACTTTAAAAAGAACTTTAATCAGTAATCTCAGAGAACTAAGAGAGCTTAATAGGCTCATTAAGCAGGAGCACAACAGGACACTATCTACACACGCACACATGGAATGCCCAGAACAAAAAGGAGTGCTTGGAGATTAAAAACGAGAAGAGGGTGACAAATTTCATGTAGAATATTTGGAAGATAAAATTAAGAAGTATCCTATAAATCAGAGCAAAGGGAGATGGAAATAGGAGAGAAAAGATAAAAAAAATCCAGGCAGTACTAAAAAAATCCAACATCCAAGTACTGCAAGTTGTAGCGATAGCACAGAGAGGAAAAGAAGGGCGCCCAGGACGAAAGACAGTCCCAGAGCGCCTCCTCGAATGGACGATACGAAGGAAAATAGACCCCGCCCCGGACGTCCATTTATTTGTCTGCAGAGGCTTACTGTGGCCTCACAGGCCTTTCCCGTGAACGTGCAGCGAGAGAGACATCCAGGGTCCCTTCCTTTTCTGTAAGGACACCAGTCCTATGGTATTAGGGCCCCACCATTATATGACCTCACTGAATCCTAATTACTTCCTTAAAGGCCCTGTCTCCAATACAGTCAGTCACCTTGGGCGATGGGGGGCCGTGGTGGTGGTGGTTAGGGCTTCAATGTATGAGTTTCATGGAAACACAATTCATTGTATAACAACTCCCAACATCAAATTTCATAGCAAGATTTATTTTTGACACATTTGTACTTTTTAGCTATATACTATGTGCAGCTATTTATTTTATTTGTCATGATTATACATTTATTTCATGTTAAGTCTTTTTGCATCAGTCAGAACTTCCACAACACTATAAAATAGTAATCAGGCTTTTCACAAGCAATCAGTTAAAGGGAAGGGAGAATAAAGATATTTTCGGACATGCAAGGTTCTCAGAATATAATCTCTTTGCCCATTGTTTCTTCTTCCACAGTGCTACCAGAGAATGCACTCCAACAAAGTAAGTCAGATGGAAAAAGTTAACGATCATATGACTTCCCTAGCTGGTGTGGCCCTGTTGGTTGGATGTCATCCTGCAAAGCGAAAGGTTGCCAGTTCGATTCCCAGTCAGGGCACATGCCTGGGTTCCTGGTTCAGTCCCTGTCAAGGGGTATACGAAAGGCAGCTGATTGGCAGCTGATTGATGTTTCTCTCTTTCTGCTTCTCTCTCCCTTCCTCCCTCTAAAAATAAATAAATAAATATAATCTTTAAAAAAAGAATCATATGACTTCACTCAGTGGTGAGATATCAGACTGAACGCTAACAGCTGTGCCGTATGGATCAGTTGGTTGGAGTGCAGTTCCGTGCACCGGCTGCATTCCCTGTCGGGGCACGTACCCAGGTTGTGGGTTCAGTCCCCGCTCAGGGCATGTATGGGAGGCAGCCAGTCCATGTTTGTCTCTTCTGTTGATGTTTCTCTTTCTAAAATCCATGGGAATCTATCCTTGGGTGAGGATTACAAAAATAAAACTGAAAGCAAAAAATGAACAAACAAGCAAAACAAACAAAAACTCACAGACAGCAGTAGGGTGGTTACCAGAGGAAGGGGTTGGGGGTAGAAGAGGGTAAAAAGGGTTAAATATACGGTGACGGAAGATTTGACTTTGGGTGGTGGGCACACAGTGCAATATACAGATGATATATCATAGAAACACACACTTGAAACCTATCTAGTTCTATTAACTAATGTCACCCCAATAAGTTTAATTAAAAAAAATTAAAAAGAAATGAAAATGAGGGAGAAAACCAAGAAATAAGAAAACCTGGGACTCAGGAAACAGAGCCCACACTGGTGTCTGTCCCCAGGGCCAGGGGGCAGTGGGGCCCTTGGGGAGCAGGTCAGGAGACACCCAGAGAGAGTGTTTCAAGAATGCAAAATCGACAAATATCCGTTGCTTTGTAACATGAGGAGGGGAGTTGCAGACAATGGAAGAGCCATTCACAACTAAAGTTGTGAATTAAAGGTAACTGCGTCAAAGTGCAATGAGATCGCAGAAGGATGGGTGCTTGAATGTACAGCACAAAGAATAGACTCTCTGTAAACCGGAGCATTTAGTTAGAACTAAAAGTACTAATATTGGCTCATTGATTGTAACAAATATGCCACAGGAACGCAAGGTGTTAAAACACGGGAAACCGTGTGTGTAGGCAGAGTGGGGGTACATGACAACTCGCTGTACTTTCTACTCAATTTTTCTGTGACCCCCAAATTTCTCTAAGATTAAAGTCTATTAATTTTTTAAATGTGCAGTGAAAAACCCAAGAACTGTATTAACTGCAGGGGCAACAGAAGTCGTGTCGAACATGGAAAGGATTCACAGTCTAGCCAGGGAATACCGTGTAAACAGCCAGATAGTAGCGCGCTGGGAACACGGGGGATGGGCTGCTGTATGGGAGTGGTGGGAACCAGGCATGAAGACAGCGAATCCCTGTGTTCCACAGTGGAAAGACCCTATAAACGCCGGAAACCAAAAAGCCAAGGAGTAGTCATGCGTCAGGGGATTGGTGGGGGGGAGAGTCTTCTGGAACTATCTGATTTTTAAAAGTGTGCACAACACTTGTTAGTCAAAATAAAGCCTTTAAAGATAATTCCGCATCAAAAATATATTCAATCTTTAATGCTATTAAAATATCAGAGAAATCTCTTGTTAAGTTTATTTTAGATATTTTCTTATTATTTTAAAAAATGGATTCACTCCCCGCTTTCTACTTTTTTTCTAAGTGGAAAGCATTGATTTTAAAAGTTCTTCCTTTTTTATTGAATTTTCTTGTTAATTTTCAGAGTTTGATTTTGACACATTTGGATTTCTTATTTGATAATATGTGCTGATATTTACTCATTTGTGTCTGTTTCAAATCTTTTTGCCTAAGTCAGAACCTCTATAACCCTGTAAAATTGTAATCATGCTGGCTGGCACATTTTTTGTGTTTTGTTTTTGTTTTTAATCCTCACCTGAGGAAATGTTTATTGATTTCAGAAAGAAAAAAAGAGAAGAGGAAGAGAGACGGAAAGAGAGGAGAGAGAGAGAGACATCAGTGTGAGAAGAAACATGGAATGTTTGCCTGCCATTTGCACCCTGACCAGGGATTGAACCTGCAACCTGGGTATGTGCCCTGACTGGGAATTGAACCCACAACCTTTTGGTGTATGGGATGACGACCCTCCGATCAACTGGGCTACCCGAACAGGACTGGCTGTCATTTTTATATTAGTTTTCATCTTATGGAAATACCCCAGCCAAAAGTGTTCTATACTGTAAATGGTACTGTCGGCTATGGAATTAAGATATAAAATTGTTATCAAGGTAAAGAAGAATCCTTTCAGTTTTAGTTAATATGTTTCATCGAGAATAAGCATTAAACAGCATAGGTCTTTTGAGGCTCCGATTTTGAAAATTGATGTTATTTTCCTTACTGGTCCTAGTTTTGGTGACTTTTCATAATATTAGACATCGTAGTATTCACCATATTCAACATCTTAATATTGCATTCTTAAGATGAACTCCAGGTGGCCATGACTCTTAATGTATCAGTAGATTTTGTTTGCCATCATTTTTTATTCTACATTTGTAAATGAAGTTTTGGTAGAATTTTTCTTCATTCTGCTCGCCACCCGCTCCCTGCCTCAGATTTTGACATCAGAGTTCTTATTTCTTCTTCATTTCCGTATAGCATTAAAACCATTTATTCCTGAAAAGTATTCGGCATTCTTGTTCAAGATGTCAGACTCAACCCATGTTTGCCTTTCCTACCTTCTAAATTCCCTTTCAAATGAGACTATGAAGAAGTACAAAAAGATGAGTACATTGGGCAGGGATTTAGGGATGAGGAGAAACCTAAGTAGATTGGAGTTGTTGAGAAACTTCTGGGAGGATTCTGCAGCTTCGGTCTGAGAGCTGCTATCATGGGGGAGCTCTATGCTCATCAGGGTCACTGAGGAGTCCCAAGCCCCACGGTGAAGGATGGTGAGCAAAGGGGAAGAGGGCAGACATTCAGGTGTGACCTAAAGTTTGGCCAGGGAAGTAGCCTTGTCCTGTCCCTCGTGTGTGCCCACTCCATCAGCCTTGTTTTTTTCTGCCCTGTCTTCCAAACCATTAATTTGATACTCTGCTTCATCTAACCTACTGTTTATTCCTTCCAGTGTATTATTTATTTCAGATACTGCATTCTTTATTTCTGACTGGTCCTTTTTTATGTCTTTTTTTCATGCTGTTGAGTATTCTTTTAATCATTACTCTAAACTACCTGATAAATTGCTCGCCTCCATTTTATCTAGTTCTTCCTCTCAAGAACTCTCTTGTTCTTTCATTCGGGGTCTGTTTGTTTGTCTCGACATTGTGGTTGCTTCTTAGTATCTTCCACCTTAGTTGTTAAACTCATCAGTGATATAGCCTCAAGCTATAATCAGCACCTTAAGCACCACAGGGCGGGTCAGAGTAATTTGTGTGGGCGGGGCTATTGCTTCCCCTCTGGCCAATGCCACTTGGAGAAGAGTGCTGCATCGGAGAACAATGGGAATGCCAGCACAAGAATCCTGGTGGCCCATTCATTCAACTCTTTCCCCTGAGCCACTAACCCCAGGTTCTTCTCAAATGTCTCTAGTCCACCCTGCCTTTCCTCTGCCAGGGCCCAGGGTAAGTGCCTGCAAATGAAATTTTGTGGATGGGCGCTTTAAGAGGCTCTTTGCATCTCCAGCTCTCTCCCTGGCAGACAGAAACCCTGCTGCTTTTCACAGCTGAGTGTTATCTGGGTTCCTTTCTGGCTCTGGTGTTACAGGCTGGGGAGTCCAGCTTGGGATTTAGACCCCACACTTGTCAGGGGAAACCCCTGCCCCCTAAATTATCCCTCCAGAATAGCAGCTGCCTCTTGTGGGGTCCCGCCAGGCCTGTCCTGCCTCCTCTGGACTCCCTACTGGTCTGTTTCGTTCTGGTGAAGTGGTGTGTTCTGTCCTTGGTTAGGAGGCTTCTCTCCAGCCAGTATTCAGTTGGTTAATCAGTACCTTTCTCCATAATTTAGCTGTAATCCCAGATTGGTCCTGGGAGGAGGTTAGTGCAGCTTCTACTAACTCCCCTGCCATTGTGGATCTCTCTTCTCAGAGTTTGAGAATTTTAGCTATTACATTTGGATCTTTGAATCATGTGTCGGTTTTTTAAAATAGTGTATTACGTAGGAGTCCAAATTAATAACTTTTCATGTGGTACACAATTTTCCCAGCACTGTTTGTTGAAAAGACTATTCTTTTATCACTGAATTTTCTTGGCATCTTTAAAAAAACTCTATTGACTGTAAATTTAGAGATTTATCGTGGGGCGTCTCGGTTCTCTTCCTTTGATCTATCTGTCTATCCATGTGCCAGTACCACTTACTGGCATTTTGAAGTCAAGAGATGTAAGTTCTCCAGATTTGTTCTTTTTAAAGATTATTTTGTCTGTTCTGGATCCTTTTGAATTTTCATGTGAATTTGAATATCAGGTTTTTTTTTTTCCCTGCAAAAAAAGCCAGCTGAGCCAGCTGTCTTTTAAAAATTTTTTTTAATTTACTTTTTTATTGTATTTTTTATTACTGTTTATCCCTCTTACACTCCCCACTTCCACTGCCAATCACCACACAGTGGCCCGCTTTTTATTTCTACTTGGGAATGTTGTGAAATACCTCAGATTCATTCCACACGCTCTCCTTGTTCCTTTGTTTTCTATGACTGTGTTGTCAAATGGCTCTTCTAAGCTGCTGACAGTTGTTCTGGAAGTTTTGCTGAAGGTACTTTTAAGATCTGAGTGTGTTCAGGGCAGGACAGCTAGGCCCTCTGTGCCCGGGGACTAATGTGATCGAGAGCCCTCCACTGTTCACATATACTGGATGTAGAAAAGTGAAAGCGTGAAAAGAATGTGTGTGTTAGAACTGGTGAAATATGATCCCTGATTTCTTTTTTTCCATCCTTGCCCCAAAGTATACTTTTGTATTCAGAGCAATGTGCGAGCTTTTAAAAAGTAAGTTGAACCATATCACTTGTTGTCTAAAGACCCTCTGATGACTAACCATGCCAATCACCATAAAATCCAAACACCTACCATTGTGTTCAAGACTTTACAGGATGTGATTCACTCACACACACACACACACACACACACACGCGCGCACACACACACACACACCAACCTCTTAGGTGGCATCTCCTACAGCTCTCTGACTGCTCGCTCCCGTCCTGGCCTCCTTGCGGCTCCTCAAACATGCCAGGCACATTCCTAGTTCAGGTTTTTTGCACTTGATGCTCCCTCTGCCTGGCATGTTCTTCCCAGACACCTACACAGCTTACTTCCTCACTTCATTTGGATCTCTGCTCAAGTGTCACCTCTCAGGAAGGCGTCTCTCTTTACACAACTGATTTAGTAGAGCCTCTCTTCCCAACGCTGTCTCCTTTCTCTCTTCTTTTTCATTTTACCACCATTACCTTCCTCGTCACCTAGAGCACAATCTCCGTGACAGCAGGGAATTTGTCTGGTTATTACCCTGCATTTACAATGACCAGCGTGTATTAGGTGCTCACTCAGTATTTGCTGAGTAAATGAATCAATGTATAAAGCACATAGAAACTGTTTACCCCTTGCAAATACTGGGTGAACCAAGCTTTGGAGGAGGAGCAGAAAATTCAAACATGCAAAGAGGCCTAAGACAGTAGAGAGAAGTGGGGGTTGTGAAAAAGTGTTGTTAATTTTTTCCTAAAGCATATTTGTGGCTTACTCTGGCTGTGTGTGTATGTGTGTGTGTTGTGGGGAGGGGTGGAGGGAAAAGAACCAGATTCTGGTAGAAGGTAAAATGAAATTGAACAACTAACTTGACAATGGTGGGGTTTCTAATGAGGGTGTTTGCATCTCAGAGTTGTGGTCTCCAAAGAGACAGTTCACCAAGCAGAGTTCAAGGCAATCCACCAGCCTATGAGAAGGCAATATTAAGACTTTTATTTATATTTATTTTTATGAAAATAAAAAATGAAACTTTACTGGAATTTACTGTATGGACAACTGTGGCCTCCTCACTTTCTGCCTGTGTCTGACAGTCATGGTCCTGGGCACCACACAAGGGCTCCTTAGGGAAGAGGGGGAGTAAGGATTTCAGAGGTCCTCAGTGCCTTCCCTCGGGTATTCACTGTCAGAACATCGTGGTGTATTGCAGTCTGCATACTGGATGGCTGAGTAGATATTTGGATTATACTGTCTAATTTAAACTGACATAACCCTCACAAGATGGACAAGTGTCTTCAAAATCGTCTGTGGAGAAACTGTAGATAAAAGGTAATACTAATCGAAAGATGAATATCATCACCACGGCAAAACAGCAGAGTGCAGCACTTACCACCAAGTAAGAGCAGCAGCAATCACTTTAGATCTGTACATTCACTTCCTTTGCTGTGGTCACTAATCACAGGTAGCAAAGAAATGTATTTTTACACCATTAAATTTGCCCACCTAGAGATAAAGGGCCTTTCAAAGTGAGAGTCAACAAGCATTTATTTGAGATCAATAAGAATTGCTATTTGGGACATACTGATTCAGGCTGAATAGCATTCGAATTGGGAGACAAAAGCAATGAGTATTGATGAGGAAGGGAAGGAGAACGAGTCCATCAATAGAAGTAAGTCACTTCTGTTGGTGCAGATAACATAACATAGTGAAGCTAACTCAAAATAATATTTTAAAATCTTCAGTCTAGTAGTCATACTGGTGACTGCTTTCTTGTTACCTTTGCAAATAGTTTTTTGGGGTACAAGGTTGCTTTAGTCCTGGTCCAAAGGTGTTTTGCCTTGTTTTCATCTTCCGAAGGTTCGAGGCATAAGATGTGCAAAGCAGGTCCTCTGATGGGGCAGCTCCAGCTCCAGCATAAAGAGGCTCTGTTCATTTTAGTTTTTGACACATTTAAAAATCTTTACTCTTATTTATTGATTCTTTGAAATCCTTTTACAACCTCTATTTGTGTATTTTTCACAATAAACTGGTATAGTTGTATATGCAAATTTGTAACTGATTATACATATGTTGAGGCTGTGCGTACATTTTCAAGTTTTACTGATGAGGCTGTATTGTTGGCCCTGGGAGGGCTCAGCAAGCCTGGCTGAGCCGGGCCCAAAAGCTTAAAAGGAAGGGTGCTGATTATTCTGTTTCAGAGTAACAGGATCACAGAGTCACAGGGGAGAGGTTGGCCAGAGTAATAAATGAATTAATGTCCAGAGAAGTAAGATCAGCTTCCCTCATTAAAGCAGCCTAGTCCTTTTTTCATAAATGTAAATGACAATTCAGGATCTCCACATATTATAAGAAAGTCAGTGACATATAAGACAAGGATCAAGATGAATAAATAGCACAAGTAAATCCAGAAGAAACAGTTAACTTGGTAAAAACAGAAGTTACATAATTTTAATTAATGTCATCAGAAAGACTAGAGGAGATCTTGTACAGAATAAGAACCTAAAACTAGAATAGATGACTAAGAAAAGTGAGTAATGAGACAATAAACAATGTAAGATACATTTCAGATATGAGGAGGCAATCTAAGAAGTTGAACATACCTCTATTTAGTATTCCAAAAAGAAAAAAGAGGAATCCAAAAAGTATATTTATCTTTTTTCACTTTTTCTAATTGTTTGTATGAAGCCAATATAACATAGATGCCACAACTTGCTAAAAACAGCACAGTCAGAGCCCTGACCTGGGTGGCTCAGTGGATCGCCTTCCTGCAAGGTGAAGGGTCACCAGTCTGACTCCCAGGCAGGGCCCTTGCCTGGGTTCCGGTTCAGTCCCCAGCTGGGGCACGTGGGAGGGGCTGCCCATCACTGCTTCTCTCTCACATCGATGTTTCTCACCTTCTCTTCCTCCCTTCCTTCCCCTCGCTCTAACAAACAAACAAACACATAAATAAATAATTAAAAAATTAAGAACCTAGATCCACTTATGAATATTTATTTAAATGCTTTCTATAAAAGAATCCAATACCACATGAATAAAATGGCCCATCATGACAAAGTGGGATTTGTTTTAGGAAATCAAGGTTGGTTCCATGTTTGAAAAGCTACGCTGTAATAACTGTATTCAGAAATGTGGGTAAAAAATATCATGTGAGTATCTCCATATGTGCTGAAAACCTTTCTGTAACATTCAACAACCTTTCCTGATAAACACACCCACAAAAAGAAATTGATAATTATATATATATATAAATTACATATAAAATTTTATACAGTTATAATAAATAAAAACACAAATTATATATTCTCACAAATATATAAATTCTATATAAATTACATGTTAAATAACTTAGGGATATTATATATTTACATGTATGTTCACATGTATTTATATTTAAACATATTTCTACATATACCATATATAAATTATATAATTACCAAGTGTATAATTATATAATATACAGTGGTACCTTGGTACTGGTCAGCTTCAGGACTCATGAAACCAGTTACTCATGTGATTTTGATGAGAAAAACTGTCTCAGCGCTCGGCACTTGCTCACCACTTGCTCACCTACTCGACATACTTGCTAGTATGTGCATGAGTCGCGATGCCACCCTGCAAGAAGTGATGCTTCATCTCTCATCGGTTGCTTGCCACTCGTTGGAATGAACTGGCAGTGAGTACCGAGGTACCTCTGTATTATATATACTAGATATATTTCTAAATGAATTGATAAATCCAGTGTAATCCCAATAAAAATACCAACAAGCTTTTTTTAATGGAACTAGACAGGTGAAAACTAAATGCCCAATTCATTGGAATCTATTTTTATATGCGGTGTGAAGTATGGACCTATTTCAACTTTTCCCGGTTGTCCTAGCATAATTTATTTCAAAAGCCCATTTTGCCCAACTGGTCAGAGATGTCACCTTTGTTATACACTGAAATTCCCCAAGTACTTGCATCTGTTTCTGGATGTTTTGTTCTAGCCGCTGGCCCATTTTCTCTTCAGGTTCCAGCACTACACAACTTTATTTTAATTATTAAATATTGTGGTACATTTTGGTAGGGCTAGTTGCCTCTGTTAGTTTTTTATTTTGTAGTGGTTTTCCGACTATTATTGAATGTTTGTGTTTTCATATGAAGTTTATTTTTTACTGATATTTTCTTTATTACCTAATATATGATCAGTTCTTGTATTTCATGAGTACTCAAGAAGATGGATTTTCTGTTACTAGGGGTAAAGTTTAATACATATTCATAAGGTTTCTATATATTTTTTATTATGGTGGTAATTCATTTTCCATTCTTACTTATTTTGTGTGCTTATTTAATGCCATTGAGCAGGCTAGACTTACCCGAGGGATACTTCCGTCCTGATGACTCTGAGGTTTAAACTTTTTTCCCATCAGTGAGAGATTTTCACTGGTTCATACTGTGCTTTGTAGAACTTCACCTGGAAATACTGTTTATGCTCACTTTGCAGTTCTCTGTAGATTAACAGTATGACGCTTGGCTTCTCTTTCCTTCCACATTCCCATCAATCACTTGTAAGCTTATTTTTCTGGCCAAAAATTTATGGTGGTCCTGAGTAATGGTTTAATATTATTTTGACCATTTTCTGGTGTGTACCTAAATCTGGGAAAGAATATTTTGGGCTATAGTCCTGAGGCACAGTCTGGGACAGAAATGAGCTAAGTTTTCTGAATAGGGACATAGGAAGAGAGTTGGGGAGTTTCTCAGAGGCGTTGGGTATTTGGTACCCTGGGAATGTTGGACAGATTCTAGAGGAGCTTGGCAGAAGAGGAATTAACTTCATGCCAGCCTCCTTGTGTTTCTCCGGGTTTGCCTTCAGCACATCTGACTCCCAGGGACACCTCCGGAAGGCATGCTTGGAAGGGACTGAGGTCAAGGGTAGCATTTGAGTGGATTTCCATCCCCCTTGAACCCATAGGGTGTCTCCATTCAGCAGTCAGCAGACACTGGCAATGGTGGTGAAGAAGACAGGCTTTTCTTAACATCCCAGAAGATCAGAGAGCTGGGGGCACTGGCTCTCCTCCTCATTCTGTTTTCCCTTTATAACCCATTTTCTTCCCCAAGGCGTCTTCTGTAAACTTTTTATCTGAATTGCCATATTGGGGTGGCCTTGGGTGACTGGCCTCACCCCCTCTTTCCTATGGCCTCAAAGCGATGGGGCCACTCCCCGCACACTCTGTGTGTGCGTGTGTGTGCATGCACACATGCACAGGGAGAGGGAGACACAAAGGGGAGTGCTGAGAGCTGTTCTGGAAGGAAGCAGGGAATTCATTTTCAGGCAGAGGCAAAGTAATCTGAATTTCCAAGTGTTAACCTATATTATAAAAGAAAATTATGCTGCCAACCTTGAAATGGGGAACCGAGATGACATTCATTTTTACAAAGCCTGTGTTTCAATCCATTTAATGTACTCATTGGAGTTAGTTTTGTAAGTTCCATAATCCATCAGCCAGCTGGCCTTGTAGAATGATATTTCATCATGAAATAGTCATCAGGGAGGGGCAAGAAGAATCAGAGACACTTGAGATTTACGATACACCAATCACAGATAGTAATCAGGGTTCTGTCAGAATCTTAATCTGTATGGTACAGAAGCCTCAGTCTGAGCCTCAGCTGTCTGTTGCCAGCCATGGAGTTCACCTCATGTGGGGTATACCCACTCAGGAAATGGATGCCCTACTGGAGAGTCACGACATAGCAGAAAAACAGACTGTTCATTTCTCTCTCCTCTTCTCCTTCTTTATGGGTGACTGGATTTGTTTCTAGACTCTTGGAAATAGGAGTAGTTATAAAATATTTGTTTTGTGACATTTTTTGTGAGCCATTAATAAACGTAGGCATTTCCACATTGACTGACAGTCCGGGTGAGGCATTAGCATATACAGCACGTCCTCAGCCCTGGCCGTAAGCCCTTAGAGATCTTCACAGCAAACGGGGTGAGATGAAGTGTGTGGACCGAGGATGCCGTGGGATTCATATCCAGGTGCTGCTGAGAAAAGCATGACAGTTTCATTTAATAGATTGGGAAACAGACTCAGAGAAGGATTCTGGTATTGGGTGAATTGGTTTTCAAAAAGAGTCATAATAGTCATTAAATTTGGGAAGCTAGAAATAAGAAGAATGCATGAAAAGGAACTTAGCAAATGTAGAAAACAGAAACTCAAGATCGCAGAGGGGAAGGCTAAATGCAACATGGAGTTGCATGTCTGAACTTCAGAAGGCTTCAGGCCTCTTGGAATGTGGGGATAGAGCTTGGGTTCAAATAGAGATTTGGTGGAAATTCTGTAACAAGAAATTGGATCCCCATCACCCTCTCCCCAACCCTGCAACTTTGGTGACTCTGCCCACCTTAACAAATACTGCAGTATTCCTCTTATGAGAGCTGATCTAAATGGAATCTGGACTCAGGGACTTGGGACCAGGCACCACAAAGACAACAGGGAAATTAAATCCAAATGAACACATTGAAGGGTGCTGGCATCCCAGATCTTGCCCCTCATTTGCCACCTAGAATAACTCACAGCTAGGATTACACAGTTGTACACAACTACTGATAAGGATAGAAAACAAGCAAATGAAAATATGAGACAATCAATCCTGGCTGGGTAGCTCAGTTGGTTAGAGTGCTGACCTGATATGCCAAGATTGTGGGTTCAGTCTCCAGTCAGGGCACACACAAGAATCAGCCAATGAATGTGTAAGTGGAACAACAAATCATTATTTCTCTCTCCCCACTTTTCTGTCTCTCTCTCAAATTAATAAATTAAAAAACTATGAAACAGTCATTATTAGCCTAAAGTAAATGATTATGAGAGAGGAATTGTTTTTATAATATAACCCTCGGTTGTAAATAATATTTATGTAAGCACTGTATGATGCTTTAACCAAAAATCACACTGGAACAACATTGGAAGAATGAGGAAAGATTTATGAGAAATTTAAATCTTCATCTAACATATTAGGAAGTCAGTAGTTAATACTTAAAACTGAGAAATCAGGAAATAGTAGGCTAAATATGCAACTCTATAATGTATAGATAAGCACATATACACACATTGCTACAAAATTATGGACATATTTACTCTGTGCAGCAGGAATGAGGAATGGTGGAATTTATTTTAAAGTTTCAAATATGTATAATAGTAGTAAACAGAGACATAAGGTGTTTGAATTATAATTATATGTCATATGTATTATATGCAATACATGTGTACATACACACATAATATGGAGTAGGTAACAAGTATGTCACAGTTTGAAAGACAGGTCAAAGTGCTCAGATGTTTACAGATTGACACCTCCTAATTTCAGACTTCAATCATAGTTCTGAAGACTCTAAAGTCAAACATTTACCATCACTGTATTTAAATGAAATAATTCCTCTTAAGCAATTAGACAATGAAAATGTAGTATTTAGACCTCCCACCTCCCAAGGTCATAAGGTTTCTTCCAATAATAAGTACAGCAGGAAAATAAGTGTCAATAATTTATGAACATGTAACTCGCAGGTGTCAAACTCATTTTAACTGGGGGCCACATCAGCCTCGAGGTTGCCTTCAAAAGGCCGAATGTAATTTTAGGACTGTATACATGTAAGTACTCTGTAATAGTTAGGCAAGAGCTCAGCGCTGCCACCAGGTAGAAACAAGATACTGGGCTGGACAAAACAAGGTGGAGGGACCGATTTGGTCCAGGCTGTGTGTTTGCTGCCTGTGATATAGCTCAAATTAATCTTGAGGCTTTAAGTACCAACAAAGAAATGACAGCAATTGAAAAAGTAATTCCAATGTGTACTTTCATCACTTAAAAAGTATTATAATGGACCCACTCATAGCCCACAGCCACAGTTCTTAGAATGTCCTCTCCTCTCCCACAGTTTCCTTTACCTCTAGCTCCTCCCCATCATCCAATCTTGAACACTTTGATTATTCTCTCTTTTTCCCAACTCATCTCTAAGCCATTTACCTCTCCAATTCTGTGTCTTTCTATCCATGCTCCTGATTAGGTGTGGGCAGAGAGGAAGGACAAACTGTCTTCAGCAGATTTAAAAAAACGAGAGAGGTCCTGGTTATATTTATTTTTTATTGAATGTACTGAATTCAATGGGGTGACATTGGTTAGTAAAAGTATAGGTTTCAGGTGTACAATTCTATAATATATCATCTGTGTATTATATTGTGTGTTCACCACCCAAAGTCAAGTCTCTTTCCATCACCTTTTATACCTCCTTTATCCTCTTCTACCATCTGTCCCCTGCCCCTGCGGGTCCCTCTGGCAATCACCATAGTGTTGTCTGAGTCTTTGAGTCTTTCCTTTTATTTCTTTGCTTAATTTCTTCACTTTTTTACCTAGCCCTCCATTCCCCCTCCTCTCTCACAACTGTCAATCTGTTCTCTATGAGTCTATTTCTATTTTACTTGTTAGTTAATTTTGTTCATTAGATTCCACATATGTGTGAAATTGTATGATATGTGTCTTTCTTGACTGGCTTATTTCACTCTGTATAATAATCTCCAGGTCATCCACACTGTCACAAAGCATAGATCTGATTCTTTTTTTTTTTTTGGCAGCTAAGTAGTATTACATTTTGTAAATATAACACAGCTTTTTTTTTATCCACTTATCTACTAATGGACACTTGGGCTGCTTCCAAATCTTGGCTATTTTACATAATCCTGCAATGAGCCTAGGGGTGAATATATTCTTTTGAATTAGTGTTTCAGGTTTATTTTGATATATTCCCCAAAGTGGAATTGTTTGGTCATAAGGCAGTTCCACTTTTAAATTGTTGAGGTTACTCTGTACTGCTTCCCACAGTGGCTGCAGCAGTCTGCATTCCCACCAACAGTGCACAGGTGTTCCCTTTCCTCTACATCCTTGCCAATACCTGTTTGTTGATTTGTTGATCGTTGCCACTTTGAGAGGTGTGAGGTGAAATCTCACTGTGTTTTTAATTTGCATTTCCCTGATGTGATGTTGAACATTAGTGATAATGGCTATCTGTACGTCTTCTTTGGAGAAATGTCTATTCAGTTCATCTGCCCATTTTTTTTATTCAGATTTTTTTGGTGTTAAGTTTAATGAATTCCTTATAAATTTTGGCTATTGACCACTTACAGAAGTATCAGTGGTGACTATCTTCTCCCTTTCAAAAGACTGTCTTTTTTCATTTGTTTATGATTTTCTTCTCCTTGCAAAAAGTCTTTAGTTTGATATAGCCCCACTGGTTTATGTTTCCTTTGCTCAAGGAGACATATAAAAAAAAAACACAGCTAAGAACAATGTCAAAGAGTTTACTGCCTATGTTTTCTTCTAGTTTTATGGTTTCAGGTCTTAAATTTAAGGCTTTATAGTCCATTTTGAGGTTATTCTTGTAGATAGTATAAAAACAGAGGTCTAGTTTTCTCCTTTTGCAGGTGTCCAACAAGTTTTTCCAAATCTATTTATTAAAGACCCCGTCTTTACCCCATTGTATGTTCTTGCTTCTTTTGTCATAGATTAATTGACCATATAGATTTTGGGATCTATAATCTGTTTCATTGATTTATGTACCATATTTTGCCATGTAAATTGCACACATTTTTGCCCAAATTTTTGAGGGAAAAATAAGGATGCACATTATACATGGGTATAATGGTTACATACCATGGGTATAATAATGGGCATAATAATCCCATGTATAATGCACACAAAAACGTTGGTGCGCATTATACATGGTAAAATATGGTATCTGTTTTTATGTCAGTACCTGTCGTTTTGAAAATATAGCCTTATGATATAATTTGATATCATGAGGTAGAAAAATACCTCAAACTCTCTCTTTTCTCAAGATTGTTTTGGGTATTCCAAGTCTTTTATGGTTCCATAAAAATTTTAGGATTGTATGTTCTAGTTCTGTGAAAAATGCCATTGGTATGTTGATAGGGATTGAAATGAATCTATAGATTGCTTTGTGTAGTATGGGCATTTTAGCTATGTTAATTCCTCCTATCTATGTGTATAGAATATCCTATTTTTTTGGTAACTTTCTCGGTTTCTTTCTTTAATGTCTTATAGTTATCCAAATATAGGTCTTTTACCTCTTTGATGAAATTCATCTCTGATTATCTTATTCTTTTTGATGTAATTATAGATAGCATTGTTTTAGTATTTGCTCTTTCTGATAGTTTGTTTTTGGTGTATAAAAATGAAATGGAAGACTTCTGGCCAAGATGATGAAGTAGGTAGATACACTTTGCTTCTTCACACAACCAAAAGGAAGACAACAACAAATTTAAAAATGAAAAACAACCAGAACTGCCAGAAAATCAAACTGTATGGAAGTCCGACAACCAAGGAGTTAAAGAAGAAACATTTATCCAGACTGGTAGGAGAGGTGGAGAGGGGCAGCTGGGCAGAGAGGATGAGCAGCAAAGTGGTGGACCTGGCAAAGCAGTGGACCAGGTGGGTGAGGTGGTGGCTGGCAGACCAGGCAGTTTCACATTCACATGCAGATAAACCTGGAGAAACAACGGGGGTGGGGGTGGGGGGGTGGGGCTGGGCGGTGAGGCATACCACACAACCCAGGGTCCCAGTGCCAGGAAATTAAATTCTCAAAATCTCTGACTATGAAAATCTGTGGGGGTTGTGGTGGCAAGAGAAACTCCCAGCCTCACAGGAGAGTTTGTTGGAGAGATCCACTGGGTCCTGGAATGCATACAAATGCACTCACCCAGGAATCAGCACCAGAAAGGCTCAGTTTTCTTGTGGGTTGTGAGGAGAGTGACTGAAACCTGGCTGAGAACCGAGCAAGCAGCATTGTTCCTCTGACCCGTCCCCTACATACAGTGCCACAATGCAGTGAAGTGGGTTGCCCAACCTTGGTGAATACCTAAGGCTCTGCCCCTTACAACATAACAGGTGTGCTGAGACAAATAAATATAACCCAAATAAAAGAACAGACCAAAACTCCAGAAAAAGAACTAAGTGATGGAGAGATAGATAACTTATCAGATGCAGAGTTCAAAACACTGGTAATCAAGATGCTCACAGAAATGATTGAGTATGGATGTGAAATAGAGGAAGAAGTGAAGGCTATGAAAAGTGAAATAAAGAAAAATTACATAGGGAACCAATGTTGATGGGAAGGAAACTGGGACTCAAACCAATGATTTGGAGCAGAAGGAAGAAATAAACATCCAATAGAAACAGAATGAAGAAACAAGAATTCTAAAAATTGAGGGGAAGCTAGGAACTTCTGGGACAACTTTAAACATCCCAACATCTGAATCATAGGGGTGCCAGAAAGAAAAGAGGAAGAGCAAAAAATTGAAAACTTATTTAAACAAATAATGAAGGAGAACTTCCCTAATCTGGTGAAGGAAATAGACTTTCAGAAAGCCCAGGAAGCTCAGAGTCCCAAAGAAATTGGACCCAAGGAGGAACATATCAAGACACATCATAATTACATTACCCACGATTAAAGAAAAGGAGAGAATCTTACAAGCAGCAGGAGAAAAGGAGACAGTTACTTACAAAGGAATTCCCATAAGCCTATCAACTGATTTCTCAAAAGAAACCTTGCAGGCAAGAAGGGGCTGGAAAGAAGTACTCAAAGTCATGAAAGGCAAGGACATCCATCCAAGATGACTCTAACCAGCAAAGCTATCATTTCGAATGGAAGGGCAGATAAAGTGCTTCCCAGATAAAGTCAAGTTAAAGGAGTTCATTATTACCAAGCCCTTATTATATGAAATGTTAAAGACACTTATCTAAGAAGAAGACCAAAACTATGAACAGGAAAATGACAACAAACTCACAATTAACAACAACCGAGCCTTAAAAACAAAAACAAACTAAACAAACAACTAGAGCAGGAACAGACTCACAGAAATGGAGATCACATGGAGGATTATCAATGGGGAAGAAGAAGGAGAAAATGGGGGAAAAGATGCAAGGAATAAGAAACATAATTGGTAGGCATAAAATAGGAGGTTAAGAATAGTATAGAAAATAGAGAAGCCAACAAACTTATATGTACAACCCACGGACATGAACTAAGGGGATGGGGAATGCGGGAGGGTGAAGAAATGCAGAGCAGAGGGGGATAAAGGGGAGAAAAAAATGGGACAACTGTAATAGCATAATCAAAACATGCACTTAAAATGTGACTGAATTCTAAATATAAATTTTGTGTCCTGCTACTTTACTGAATTCATTTTATTAGTTCTAATATTTTTTTGGTGGTGTCCTTAGGGCTCTCTACATGCAGTACCATGTCACCTGCAAGTAAATGACACTTTTACTTCTTTCTTTCCAATTTGGATACATTTTATTTCTTCCTTTTGTCTGATTGCTGTGACTAGGGCTTCCAGTAGTAGGTTGAATAAAAGTGGTGAACATGGTCATCCTCACCTTTTTTTCTGATTGTTAAAAAAAAACTTTTAGCTTTCCAGTATTGAGTATGAGGTTAGCTGTGGGTTTGTCATATATGGCCTTCATCATGTCGAAGTATGTCTTTTCTTTTTTTAAATATTTTTATTGATTATGCCATTACAGTTGTCCCATTTCTTCCTCTTTATTCCCCTCCATCCTGCACACCCCTCCTCCACCATTCCCCTGCCTTTAGTTCATGTCCATGTGTCACAAGTTCTTTAGATTCTATATTCCCCATACTATTGCCTTCCCCCTATTTTCTATCTACCGTCTATGCTACTTATTTTCTGTACCTTCTCCCCCCTTCTCCTCCTCCCACTCCCCTGTTACTAACCCTCCATGTGATCTCCATTTCTATGGTTCCACTCCTGATCTAGCTGTCCGCTTAGTTTGCTTTTGTTTTAGGTGTGGTTGTTGATAACTGTGAGTTTGCTGTTCTTTTACTGTTCATCTTTTTTTTTTATCTTCTTTTTCTTAGATAAGTCCCTTTAACATTTCATATAATAAGGGCTTGGTGATGATGAACTCCTTCAACTTGACCTTATCTGAGAAGCATTTTATCTGCCCTTCCATTCTAAATGAAAGTTTTGCTGGATAGAGCAATCTTGAATATAGGTCCTTGCCTTTCATGACTTGGAATACTTCTTTCCAGCCCCTTCTTGCCTGTAAGGTCTCTTTTGATAAATCAGCTGACAGTCTGATGGGAACTGCTTTGTAGGTGACTGTCCCCTTATCTCTTGCTGCTTCTAGGATTCTCTCCTTCATTATAATCTTGGCTAATGTAATTATGATGTGTCTTGGTGTGTTCCTTCTTGGGTCCAACTTCTTTGGGACTCTCTGAGCTTCCTGGACATCCTGGAAGTCTATTTCCTTTGCCAGTTTGGGGAAGTTCTCTTTTATTATTTGTTCAAATAAGTTTTCTACTTGTTGGTCTTCGTCTTCCCCTTCTAATACCCCTATAATCCGGATGTTGGAGCATTTAAAGATGTCCTGAAGATTCCTAAGCCTCTCCTCATTTTTTTGAATTCTTTTTTCTTTATTGTTTCCTGTTTCATTGTTTTTTATTTCCTTCTGGTCCACCCCCTTGACTTGAATCCCAGTTTTGTTTCCATCACTATTGGTTCCATGTGCATTTCCCTTCATACTGAGTTTAGCCTTCATTTGTTCCTCTAATTTTTGACTAAAATCAACCAGTTCTGTGAGCATCCTGATCACCAGTGTTTTGAACTGTGCATCTGATAGGTTGGCTATCTCTTTGTTGCTTAGAAGTATTGGCTCTGGGGCTTTGAGCTGTTCTTCTGCTTGAGCCATAATATTTTGGTCTGTTTGCACCTGTTGTGTATGAGGGGCCAGGCCTTAGGTGTTCACCAGAGAGGGGTGACCCAGTTGCTGGGTTGTGACGCTATATGTGGGGACGGGGTCAGAGAGGGGCAATGGCATTTTTTTCTGCTCTCTCTTGGATTTGGTCCCCTCTGCTGCTTCCCACAAGCAAATTGGGCCCTTCAGGTGCTAGTTTCCAGATGTGTGGGCTTGTGCACTCTTCACAACCCTGTGGGTCTCTCCAACGAACTCTCTGTGAACCTCTCTTAGCACCTCGACCCCTGAAAGTTTTCCAATTGGTGCTTTTAGGCTTTATTTCTCAGCACTGGGGCCCTGGGTTGCATGGTCTATCTCACTGCTCGTTTTTTTGCCTAGTTTATCTGCCTAGCATATCTGCAAGCCAACTGCCTTGCACTCTCACTGGGTCTTCCCATTGCCACCCCACGCCTGGGATCTGCCAACCACCGCCTGTGCTCCTGGGTTGGTCTGGCAACTTCTTCCTGTGTGACCCCACTATGCTAGCTGCTGGCTCCACCCCTCTTACCAGTCTGGATGAATGGTTTGCTGTTGTTGGACATCGGTACAGTTTAATTTTCTTTCTGTTTTGGTTTCATTCTGGTTTTTAAATATTTGTTGTTCATAAACTTGGTTGTGTGAGGAGGTACAGTGTTTCCACCTACGCCACCATCTTGGCTGGAAGTCTGAAGTATATGTTTTCTATTCCCCACTTTGCCGGGCAATTTTGTAAAAATGGATGTTGGACTTTTGTCAAATGCTTTTTTTTGCATCTATTGATATAATCATATGATTTTTATTCTTTATTTTTTTATGTGGTATATCATGTTAATTAATTTGTGTATACCCTTGTGTTGAACCAGCCTTGAGTGTCAGGAATAAATCCCACTTGATTGTGGTGTGTGATTTTTTTAATGTTTAGCTGAATTTGATTTGCTAATAATTTGTAATGTGCTGTTCATATTGTTGAGAATAGTTGCATCTATGTTCATCAGGGATATTGGCCTATACTTTTTATTTTTTAGTAGTGTATTTGCCTGGTTTGAGATCAGGGTAGTGCTGGCCTTCTAAAATGAGTTTGGGAGAGTTCCCTTGTCTTCAATTTTTGGAACAGTTTGAGAATAGGTATTAATTCTTTAAATGGTAACAGTCACTCATGAAGCCATCTGGTCCAGGGCTTTTGCTTCTTGGGAGAGTTTTTTTGAACAGTAATTTGATTTCATTGGCAGTTATATGTCTCTTCCAATTTTCTCTCTCTTCTTGATTCAGCCTTGAAAGTTTGTTTGTTTCTAGGAATATGTTAATTTCTTCCAGATTGCCCAGTTTGTTGGCATATAATTATTCATAGTATTTCCTTATATCTTTGTATATCTGGGGTGTTTTTGTCACTTCTCTTTCATTTCTAATTTTTAGATTTGCTATATATTTTTTTCTTGATGACTCTGTCTAAAGATTTATGAATTTTATTTATCTTTTTAAAGAATCAGCTTTTTTTTGAAATTGATCATTTGCATTGAGTTTTAGAGTCTGTTTTCTATATTTTCACTTTGATCTTAATTACTTCCTTTTTCTCACTTTGGTCTTTGTTTGTTCTTCTATTGATAGTTCATTTATGGTTAAAATTAGATTGTGTATTTGAGATTTTTCTTCTTTCTTGAGGTAGGCCTGTACTGCTGTAGATTTCCTTCTGAGAACTGCTTGGGTGATGTCCCCAGATTTGGGGTCATCGTGGTTTTATTTTCACTTGTCTCAAAGTACTTTAGACGTTTTCCTTGATATCCTTGCTAACCCACTTATTGTTTAGTAACATGTTACTTAGCCTCCATGTGCTTGTATGTTTTTCAGTTTTCTCCTTTAATTGATTTCTAGTTTCATACCATTGTGGTCAGAGGAGATGCTTGATATGATTTAAATGTTTTTAAATTTGTTGAGACTTATTTTGTGTCCTAACAGGTAGTCTATCTTGGAAAATGTTCAATGTGCTCCTGAAAAGAATGCATATTCTGCTGCTTTGTGATGAAATGTCCTAAAAATATCAATTAAGTATATCTGGTCTAATGTGTCATTTAAAGCCATTGTTCCCTTGTTTATTTTCTATCAGATGATTTATCTATTGATGACAAGGGAGTGTTAAAGTCCCCTACTATGATTATATTTATTTCTGTTAGCATCTCCTTTTATGTCCAACCATATTTGCTTTATATATTTTGGTGGTCCTATATTGGATATATAGATGTTATGAGAAAATGTTCTTTTGTTTGATTTATTCCTTTATTTTTATGAAATGTCCTTTGAGAGACTTTAGGAAATTCTGCATCTTGAGCTGAGACAGGCCATTTGTGTAGAACAGCTGCTGGAGAGGGTTTGGGCCTGGGTTGGGGTATAAATTGGGTGAGGCAGTGTCTCAAGGAATCACTTGGGTGGGGTGAATGACATTAGCCAAATTATGGGGAGCTCAGATAAGGTGCCCACCTGTACCTGCCAGCTGTGCGGGTAGAGTGCTCAAGAAAGAAAAAATGGCACTTGCTTTATCTGGTATTATTTTATGTTGCAGTTCTGTTCATATCTTTTTTTAAACAGACTCTGACTGATTAATTTTTAACAATTCTATTATTTGTCTTTAAATCAATAATCTTTCTCTTTCCCATCAGATCTTCTGTTAATGGAAGTTTACTTCTATTCTTCCAAGACTTATATACCTCTAGTTTCTTACTGCTTTTGGTTCTAGGGTTTCTCCTTGGTACTTATTAGTTTCTATATATTTTTTGAGATTCTCTATCCCTTCATTCACTATATCCATTTTTCCTATAAAATCCCTTAACACATTTATTACTTATTTTATTTTTAGAGCGAGGGGAAGGGAAGGAGAAAGAGAGGGAGAGAAACATCATTGTGTGGTTGCATCTCACATGGTCCTCACTGGGGACCTGGCCTGCCACCTGGGCATGAGCCCTGACTGGGAATCAAACTGCCAACCCTTTGATTCGCAGCCTGCACTCCATCCACTGCGCGACACCAGCCAGGGCTATTTATTACTTATTTTAAAGTCCTTTCCTTCTAAATCTTAAAAGTGGATCTTCTTTACTGACTGTTTTTTTTTTTTTTTAAATCTTAACTTACCATCACATTTTTCTTTACTTTTTCAAATGTATTGTGGTTTTTCTATTGTATAGTAATACATTGAAGAGAATCTGGATGCTGTTATCTTTCTCTTAAGAATGTTAAGTTTTGCCCTGGCTGGTGTTGGTCAGTGGATTGAGCACCAGCCTGCAAACCAAAGGGTTGCCAATTTGATTCCCCATCAGGGCACATGCCTGGGTTGCCAGCCAGGTCCCCAAGTAAGGGACACGTAAGAAGCAACCACACATTGATGTTTCTCTCCCTCTCTCTTCTGCCTCTCCCCTCTGTCTAAAAATAAGTAAATAAAAAATTTTTTTAAATGTTGAGTTTTGTTTTAGCTATTTAGCAGGAAGACAACTGGATTTTGCGTAGGCTTGGCTTTAGTCTTGTTAGGGCGAGACAGTTTTAATGTTGCTCTTAGTCCTGGGATGCGCTTCCTAATGCTAGGACATGGATATTTTAGAGTTTTGTTGAAAAGCCTGATGTGTTGCCAAAACTCTTGCAAACTGGGGAGACTTCAACTCTGAAATATGTCTCTCTAATTTCTGTTCAGCATTTTCTACCTTCCAGCCATTCTTTTCCTCTGGGCTCACTGGAGTCTTTCCCTGTGCATATGCATTTTTAAAGCCAGAAAGTATTCAGGAGGTGTTTACGTATAAATATCATGGCCCCCTTATTTTTCCCAACATCTCAATTGCAGACTTCTCTGGTAGCCCTAAACTCTCATCTCTGACTCTTCAGGTTAATAAGACTGCAGCTTTTTGTTTGAACTTTAGTGCCCATTCTCTAGGCAAATTGGGAAGTACCTTTAAAGAGAAGCTTGTTAAATGTGAACCTCACAGTTTACTTACGTCTTTCCAAGACTTATATAACTCTAATTTCTCATTGCTTTTGGTTACTCCCTAAGGACTTGTAAAGTTGTTTTAATATTTTATCTATAATCTATAATTGTCATCAGCAGGTAGGTTTTGTCTGATGCAAGCTACCCTGCCATTACTAGAGATGGAAGAAAAAAGAATTAAAGAAGAAAAAAGAATTGGGAAATAAAGTAGTCTACTACCATTACTTCTATTCAACATGTTCTGGTGGTCTTAACAAGTGAAATAAAATAAGAAAAAAGAAAACATATATGAATTGGAAAGGAAGAAACAGAACTTGAATTATTTGCATATAAAATGAAAATTCAAAATAATCTATAAAAACTTTAATTATAAAAAAAGTTAAGGAAGGAAGCTAGATATTGGAGCAATATTTAAAAATCTGTTGCTTTCTATACATCAGATTCAGGTTCCCTAGATTATATTTTAAGAACAATAAATATTTATTTCAGATTCAGGGCAACTTTATCATCCCAATTCTCATTCACATTTATCTGGTTTCATGAAGCCAGTTGACTTTTGTTCTCTGTTATTTGCTACCAGAAGAGCTTTGGCTAAAAGCAAAGCAATTTCTCTGAGGCCGGGTATGGAGAAGGTGGATAAAGGGTCCCTTGCTCAGGTGGTGTGGCACGGGCCTGCTGGGATGGAGTGAGGAAGCTAATCCAAAATGAGCCTTTGAAGGCAAAGACCGAATCTTGTTCTCGCTGTATCCCCAGCAGCTAGCACACTGGGCCTGGTGCCGAGCATGTCTCAATCAATGTTTTTTTGAGAAACGTGGTTGCTATTTTTAAGCATTTAAAGGTCTCACAAGGAGGAGGAACTGACTCAACCCACAAAGGAACTCTGAGAGGGTCAGTGCAGTCTGGGGACAGTGGTCCGAGTTGGAGGACCTTGAACTCCTGGCTCAAGCAGAGGTTGGGGGATTACCTGGCAGAGGTTTAAAGAGGGGATTCAAACAATACCTAAGAATTTGGACTTTGACCTTCAGGGTAACAAAAGGAAGAAAAACTGAATAGTGGTGTGCTAGCCACACTCCAACAGGGCCCTGAATGATTTTTGCCTCCTAGTAGTCACGTCCTTGTGTAGGCTCCTTCCGCATTGGATTGGGGCTGGCTGTGTGACCAGGAGAGTATGGGCGATGTCACGGTAGGTGATGGCCAAGACCAGATCATAAAAGGCATTGCAACTTGCAGCTGGATTCCAACAGTTCTGTGGGAGGCCCATGTGGAGAGGGGCAATTTTGTCAGCATCAACTTACTAACTACGTAAGTGGGGCATTTGGGAAGCAGATTACCCAGCCCCAGTTAAGCTTTCTGATGATTCCAGCCCCAGCTGACATCTGACTACCACTTTACAAGAGACCCTGAGCCAGAACCAGCCCACTGAGCCACTCCTGAATTCCTGACCCGTGGAAACTATGACAGGTGATAAATTACTATTATTGTTTTAAGTTACTTGGCTTTAGGATGGCTTCCTACCCCTAACCTTTGAGTTTTGGTACTGTGGAATCTCATTCCAATTCTCATTAGCTCTGACAGTCTGTGCTGTTTTTACAGTTTATGACCTCCCTTTAGGTTGCCTTTGACACGGAAGTGTCCGGTAGGGAGGTTGCCTTGAGCAGGAGTCCCAGCAGGTGACTGAAAGAACTCTGATCCACAAGTTCCTGGAGGACAAGAATCACCCCAATGTTTGTATCACTACCAGCACAGTGCATGACACAGCGTAGGTGCCCTTTAAATGTTCTTTGAATAGTGAACAAATAAGGGTGAGTTTGTCAGAAACCAGTGCTCTGGCGTCTCTTCATAGTCTTCTGATTTTCAGTGTTCTTGGCCGACTACACAGCAGAGGGCAGTGCAGTGCATGCTGAGATGCATGAAAATTCATCTGTTGAAATAGGTCTTTTCCCATTTCATGGCTCCGTTACTTGGGGGATCATTTCTTTTGCAATAAACCTTAGATTTATATATGACTAGAATGCTATACCCATAGAATACAGCTAAACATTCCTGAAGCCAAGGTATCCAGTGAGTGTTGATATAGATATACAGAGTGACTATTGATAAACAAATTGATTTTACCCATCTTGGTAATAATACAATACCACCTACATTAGCTCACTAAAAGCTTCAATAAGCAGGACTTACTTTCATTCTGACTTACAATAGCAATGGAAATGTTTGAGGATGGCCCAGAATGCACTGTAGAATCTAAAAAAGATGTTGTAAGAACTATAAAAATAAGAATTCATCTATAGCAGCAGCTTCCCGTGAGTGTGCCATGGCACACTGGTGTGGTGCAAGAATTTTTAAAACACCCAGTACCTGTTTAGCTGGGGGCACCAACCTCTTTTCCCTTAGATTGTCAGATAAAAAATAATGACAACAGCCAATAGAACAATAGTCATCTGGTGTGAATGAATCAAAATTATACCTATTTCTTGTTAGATCGACAAAAAAGATGTTTTTTGGGGGGCTGCAGAGTGGGCTGCAGAGTGGGCTGCAGAGTTTTAGTAATTAGTTTATGTGTGCCACGAGGTGGAAAAGGTTGAAAGTTGCTGATCTACAGCACGGATGAACCTTGAACGCATTACGCTAACTGAAAGAGGCCCATCACAGAGGACACATATCATGTGATTCCATTTCTATGAAATGTGCATAATAGACAAATCTATGGATACAGAAAGTAAATTAGTGACCTAGAGCTTTGGGTAGGAAGACGACCGCTAAGGGGTGAGGAGTTTCTTTTGGGGGCTGATTAAAAATGCTCTAAAATGAAATCGAGGTGATTGTTGTAAAGTTTTGTGAATATACTGAAAATTTGAATTGTATACTTTAAAGGGCGAATTGTATAGTGTGTGCATTATCTCTCAAAGCTCTAAAAAAAGAATTTCTAAAGTTCAGCCAAATATTTACATTTATCTTGTTATTCCCCTGGTTTAGTCTCTGAAAATGGGTTAGTCATCTGCAGTGGAGATGATGACTTTCCAAGGACCTAACGTATCACTGCCCATACATCCAGGTTCGCCCATGCCAGCGGAGATCCACGTAGAACATGACTCTTTTGATGCTGCACAGCCATTCTACATTCTGGTCATTGATGCTGTGAGGGTCTCATCTGTTGTGTCCATTCACAGATATAATGAATGCCCAGGCCAGGACAAGAGTCAGTGTTCTCATTCCATGCACCAGCCCCACTACTGGAGCCATGGGGGCTGACCTGGAGGTTGGCACATACCCTCCAGCCCTGCAGGCATTAACTAGGAGCCTGGTAGAGCCTATGGCCATGAGGAACAGCAGCCCCGGGATACACGCAGGTGCAAGGCTTTGCTTCCAGTTCTCACTCAGCTCGCATCTGAGATCTGCCTTCTCCAATCTGCATGGCAGCTCCTGTAGTGAGCACTTTCAAGAAGGTTGCACTCTCTGGATCACTAATCTCAGCAATTTTGGCCACAGTGAAATCCATCTTTAGAGGAAGCATTCCTGGCTGGGAATTAGGAGGCTTGGCTTCTGGTCCTGGCTGTGATAGCTGAATTGACCAAGATCACTCCCTGAGTTCTCTCTGACCTTGAGTATGTCAGTAAATCAAACTTCCTCTGGGGGAATCAAGGCTGAGAACTGTAAGGTCATTCCCAGTTCTAAATTTCATGAGTTAGTACTCATTCACACACCTGAGGACAAACGTAATTCAAGTTTTGAAAGCCAACAGAAAAGGTGGCAAAACTCTAAACTTCTCTTTCTTGCCTGTTCTCTCTGTTGTTTGCAATAGTCATAGTTTAAGAGGCTGTGATTACCATGTCTACTGCCCATCTTAGGTGACTGACCTTTGTGCCCGGCTGGAGGGCTGAGACTGGGAGCCTGGAGGGGCGCTGGGGAAGCTGCCTTTGACAGCTTGAGCCTCTTGTTTGGCCTCCGTGGTTTGACCCATATCTGAGTTAAAGGGAAATTCTCCCCATTATGTGACATTTGCAAGAGGGGAATGTAACCAATAGCACTTTCAACGTTATACAGCCTGAAACAGCATCTCAGCATTTTCTACTTGCACAAAATATGATCCTTGATGTTCTTTGGGTTTTTCATCACTTAGTGAGAGGAAAACAATGCAAATGTGTGTGGTGGCCTTCCTTGTCACTCCTGTGGTTACCATTACCTCCCCCCTACCCCACTGCAGCTGACTGCACAGAGCAGAGGCTCCTCTAGCAGAAGGAAGCACTGTTTGCACACGGCAGGCCTGAACACCCTTGTGAGGAGCTCATTGAATGAGCCGAGGTGGAAACACTCTTGGGCTGCCGAGCATGATGCAGAGTATGCAATGTATGTTCATTGTACAAATTGTGGACAATACGGAACAATGGAAGGAGAAAGTTACGCCTGGCCTCACCACTCATCAGCCACAATAGTCAGTAGCTTCCGATTTCTGAGCATTATTTGAAGTACTAGGCACTCTGCTGTGAAATTGCAAACATTACATAATATAATTTCCACAACAATTCTATGAGGTATCATTTCTATGCTTTTATTTCCTTCTGTAGAGAAGGAAACTGAGGTTCGGGGAAGTTGGACAACATGCCCACGGCGGCAGAGGCACGTGCCAGAGCTGAGACTGAAATCCAAGTCCTTCTGACTCCGGCGTCACTGCAGTGTATAACCAACCTTCCCTCCTAACATTGTGTAGTACTGATACAGGGTGCAGCCAAGGGGGGGGGGCAAAAAAAGGATTTGGAATGATGTCCAGAATTAGAAGTGTATAGAAATATTGGAGAGACATGTAAGATGTCCTCACCAACCCCCCCAGGGGGAAGAAACGAATGGAGCCAGGCCATTGAGAGCTATTTTGCATAGCAACAGTTTTGCAGCTAACCTCTGGAATGATTATTTAACATATCTATAACCTGTAACTGGTTTCATAGATATGCTAAATAGCTGTGGCCAAGTTTGGAGCCAGGGAGAAGGGAGTAGCTTGGGACCCAAGATGTAAGGAGGGGCTGTGCTCCTGAGGGGAAAAGCACCAGTGTGAGAGCTCGGAAAAGATGGGCTCCAGGATATGAGGCGAGAACTGCCCAGGTGAAAGGGAAAACCACGCCGCTTGGGGCAGAATGGAGATCCCTGCCGCCAGGTGAAGAAGAAAGCCACATGCTTTTGGTGGAGTGCGGACCCCTGCAGCTTTGGTAGAAGAGGCCCACGCGGCTCTGGGGTGTCCCCTTTGGCCACGTGGTCTGAAAAACAGGAGAGACTTTGACTGGAACTGGGTACAAAGGACTCTTGCCAGTGGACCATGAGAGGATACCACAGTACTTTGGATTAACTAGAGAGAGATCCTGCCTGCATGGTACACAGCTGACGGTGCCAGCGGCCTGCAACACAGACGTGTGCTCTTTTCCTGATTTACGGTACCCGGAGTTGGGACAAGAGGGAAGGGAGCTGTGTGGGGGTAGGTGTATACCCTAAAGAACTTTGATATTTTAGTGGAGGCATTAAGCCTAAATAGCATTAAATAAACATTTGTTTCCTTTTCACAAATCTCTGGCATTGAGAGATGTCTTTCCAATTGGCGGCGGACAGAAGAGCCCAGTAGATATTAGTATTTTGTCCTTGGGAGGGGCCCCTGTTGTATAGCAGTTTTTGGCATCCCTAGGTGGGCCAAATATTTTATTGCACCCCCCCTCGGACTTCTTGTTCGGTAACAGTACTTTCTGCCAGTCTTTTTGTTTGCACAGGTTTTGTTTGTTCTTTCCTTGCGTACTTGTGGTCATATTGTGTTTTCTACAGGTGTTTGACCTGCCAGACTCGTGGGTTCTTAGGGACTCTTGGGTGTTAACAGAAACTCACAGTATAGATAAAACCACTTCTGGGGGATTCTAGTGCACTCTGTTTGGCAGGGAGAAGTCCTGGTCCCTTTTTCAATCTTTCTTCAGTCCCTAATCTCTTGAAGCTTTAGTTGCAATTCCTTTGCCTAAAGAAGCAGAGGCCCAAAAGAGAGTTGTCTGTTTCTGGGCTGATCTCCACTGGGCTGTCCAGGGAGTCCTGGCTGGGAGCCAGGAGGCTTGGCCTCTTGTGAGGGCCCAGGCATGTGTGAGCAACTTGATTCCTGAGATGTACAATGAACACATTGAGGTACATGCCCCAGCAGCCTTGGAAAGGAGAGAGTGCTGATGAAGGGTCTCTGCGGGGCCCCACAGAGAATGCAGCTAGACTACTACAAGGGAACCAGCACCTATGCCCAGTTGGGGGCTCCAAGTTGGGGTTTCATCTAGGATCTGAGCCTGGACCGAGAGTCTCCCCGTTGAGCTAAGCCTTTCCCCGCCCATCCTCATACAAATGCTTGACTCCTGCAGCACACTTGGTTGCCCCGCCCCCTCTCCCCTTTCCCATTGCTCCTTCCAGTTTTCAGGAATATCAAATAAAGGCTCTTTCAAGAGGCTCCCTTGAGGCAAACAGCCAAGAAGCAACATTTAGCGCTGCATTTCCTGCAGGTGAGCCAACGTGATGGGATTCGGCCACTTTAATAGAGAAACTCTTCCTGGAGATTTGACTGTGCTGGGGCTGATCCCTCATACTTCACAGGGTATCAGGGTTACCCTGAGAGAAACAACATCTCATAAAGAAAACGTGGGTAAAAAAATTAAAAGCTCCTGTTAAGAATATTTACAGATAGGATTGTGTCAGGTATCGAAGCCCTAGAAAGGTCAGGGCCAAGGTTACTCAACAAGTGTGTCTTGAATTGAAGTTAGAGAAGCTGGGATGATTCTTGTTGGTAAAAGGGGGATGGTTGTTCCTTTGTCCTGTGTTTGCAGAGAGGAGTCGCCTTTCTGGTCTGTGCCCTGGAGGAGTGTTGGAGTGAAAGGCTCCACACCAGTTCCTGCTCTGTGGGTGGGGGGTGGTGGATGTACTCACAGAACCCAGTGGTCACTGACCCATGTCATCAGGGGTTGAGCCACTGTGCTTCAGAAGCAAAACAGATTCTGCCACCACATCTCTCTAGACTGTCTGCCTCCTGGGTGGGTAAGAGAGTCTATGGGCCCTCAGCTCAGGATCCCGTGAGCCAGGACAGAGGCCAGTTTCGAGAAGTAACTGGGTATGTGAGGCAGGCCCATGGTCATCCCTGAAGCGGGCAGGGTAAGAGGAGACCCACCAGGAATCTGGTCCACAGCAAAGCTCTAACAGTTCAGCAGAGAGCCCTGTTCTTTAGGGCCACTGGTACTATGTGGCCAATTAATAAGGATGATTCTCTGGTATCCCTGTGTCCACACACTGAGCATGTTCTATTATCAGCTGGAATCCTGGAGAAAGGGGGTGAGCCTTAGTGTGCTTCTAAGCACCAGCAGTTTCCAGGGGAAGTGTTCATCCTTGAACTTAGACTCAAACTGCTCCCCAGGCTGCTTTCTACTCTCTCATCCCCCAGTGGGGGGCATTCTTTTCTTGTCTCAAAGTGCAGAAGAAGCTTCTCTCCCAGTCTTTTTATATGAGTTGAGCCTTATAACCTCCTCTTTTGCTTCTCCTCTGGTGCCTACTCATCTTTTCTTTTTTTCATACTATTCTCCCCTATGGTCTACCCCTGTAGACCTTTGTACATCAATGACCCACGTCAAAGAGCAAGTAGAGACACATTACATCTGTGATAATTATACTTAAGTGTGATAATGTGTGATGCATAGTGTGCACCTGTGCACCACACTCCCTTGAATATTGCTGGACCTTGAACCCTTTAACACTTTTTTATAGATGCAAAATAAATGGTCCCCCAGATGCATTTTATAACTTTATAATTAAAGGAGCCATTAAAATAATTAAATTTGGTGCTATATAAGTAAATCTACTAGCATAATACATAGTAGGTTGTGTGATCTTTAAAACGATTATCTTTGGTCAACTTTTTGAAAGGTTTACTTTAAATGAGGAAAGATCAATAAGTGAATTAGGACAAAGACCGGCATATGTTCAGAGCTGGGAGTTGGTAGTGTTGCCAGGGTGACACTCTTTATACTGAACTAGGCAGGTTTGATTCTCCTGGCTTGAGAAAGTCAAGGAGGGATTTCTGGAATAAGTACCCTTCAGGCGTATCATGAAGTTAGCTCAAAAGAAATCCAGGGGAGCAGGTGGAGCAAGAGTCTTTCAGGTTCAGGAAATAATGAGGCTCGGGCAAAGTCAAGGATGAAAGAGACCAGTGTGTTTGGGGGTCTGCGTGGGCCAGGGTTCTGGGTACATGTGCAGTAGTACCTAGAGGAGGGCTGGTGAAGGGTTTGGGGCCTGCAGGGCTTTGTGTGCCCTGCCCAGGAGCTGGCAACAACCATGTATCCCTGTCCAATTTTAAACCCTGCAGGTCCGTGTTCGAAGACATTTTCCTAGGAGCATGGCTCTTCTGGGTCTTAGGGAGACCTCCACAACCCAGCCACTGAGTTGAGAAAAAACATCAAAATCTTGGAAATAAGGCAAAGGAGAGAAAATATATTCTTTCAGTGTTGCACAGCAGCATTGTTACCCTCCAAGCAATGGTTAATGATAGGGGAATGTACACTTGTTTGACTCATTAGTCATCATTGATTAAAAGCCAAGACATTGTGGGGTTACATGTTAACTTGATTTTTTTTTCTGATGGAGATGCAATCGATTTTTGTCTGGTAGAAGGGGTAAGTCCAAATGTTATTTTTTTTATTGCACTATCAGGACATTAACTGGTTTTGCATCTAACCTTACAACTTTATTCTAACATTTTCTTTAAAAAATCTGTGAATATCCCATTTGTAAAATGCTTTTGAATCAGCTTTACCCAACTCTCTGATTCTCTCATTAGCAAGTTGAATAAATCTTTGATGTGTGTTCCTTTTACATTTGTATGACAACCATATTATTAACTTTTTGAAAGTCATACTTTGACGCTGGTGTTTCAGCCAAAAATCGCTGTGAAAAAGTAAGTGATGAAACTGGAAAACCTGGAACCATTTTTTCAGTCTGAGACTTAAGACGCCCAGCTGAGAGGGTATCAGTGAGCTCCTACAATAGTTGAAAAGGATACTTTGAGCATTAGGAGGAGGTGTCTTGACTCTAGTGGGCACCCTGGGACCTCGGTGGCTTTGACTGATGGGCAGAGGAGCTTATTCAGCTAAGTGTGTGTGCATGGGGTTTGGTTGGGGTCAGCAGATGGGACAGCCAGGATTTCCTGAAGCAGGTGATACCAGAGTCAGACCAGTAGTAGCACCCCTCCCTGGATGCAAATCGGTTGAAAGCAGGACTTGAGCCAACATCTCGCCAACAGCCAGGGATACACACAGCAGGTTCAGCCCCTGTGAGAAGGGTAGCAAAAGTGTTTAGGCTGCAGAAACTCACATTTCAATGGGTAAATGAAAACAAGGCAAAAGCTCCATCTTTCAGACCTCGCCAATGGGTGGGGGGCAGGTAAGAATAAGAAGACTACAGCTTAAAAACATGTGAGGTCCTGGGGCTCAATCCCACATATGCCAGGTATTCTGTCTGAGGTGAGTAAGATCTGCCTACATTGCCTCATTTGTTCATTCATTCGCTCAACAAGGGTGAATTGACTAGCAGATGCCAGGCTCAGATGGCAGGTGGGATGGTTTTGTGACTATGGTTGATTGGGCTAGGACATGGGGTACCATCATATCCCATCTTTCTATTTCCCCATTCCCCTTGCCTTCACCGGAATGAGACTGGGAGGAGGAGAGCATTATTCTGTTTACCAAGACTAAATAGTACCTCATTATGACACCCCAGTGGTAGGCAGCTGTCATTCTTGTTAACACTTAGCTCCTTTGTCTGCCCAGCTTGTGTTGGGAGAATTCCCTGTTTGATGTGGCAGCACTTCCCCAGTGTAAAGCTCATGAATAAACTTCCCCAGCTACCCCTGCAGCTGGAGGCAGGCATGTGGCTCAGGGTCTACCAGGCACATGCTCCCTGGACAAACTTCAGTTTGGAATCAATGACCCACAGAGGTGGGGGCCATAGGGGCTCTACTTTCATGAAGGTGGGGCAGAGGAGGCATACAGCCTCCAGAAACAGAGCAGGTTCAGCCTGTGCCCAGCGATGGAGTGGGCATGTGTCCTCAGGGAGTCTCAGAGATAAACACCCATCTGTTGTTGGCAGTCCCTCTGCAGTACTTGGATCAAGCTGGTTACCCTGAAGCCCTGATGGTTTCCAGGCCCTTAATGGGGTACTTCTCCTAGGAGATCCAACTCATCTGTCTCCATTTAAGGGTTCACTTAAACATCTAGAGATGTTTCATACAAAAGAAATTCTGGGAAACAGAAAACCCTCTAAGCTCTGTCTTGCCCAATTCTTTAATAGAAGTGTGGGATGATGAATGATATTGCATCCCTCCATCAGGGAGGGAGCAGTGAATGTAGATAACTGAAATAGATATGCTATGCAAACATTCTGATACATTTGCCTTCCCTGCTCACCAAGCTTTGGACAACAACAATTTGCGTGGACTTGCAGGAAGCCTTACTCACTATTATGATATCCCATGTAACACTTAAGAAATTAATTAATTAATCAAGAAGCTCATCTATAGCACAGGGAGTAAGAACATATAAAAGACTTATGCTATCTCTTCTGCCTGGCCTGACTCGGGGTATGCCTACCTGAGTCAAAAGATCTACCCTCAGTGCACACCCTTCTAGAAAAGGTATATCAGATCTCAGAGTAGTCAGCATATGACAGGTCTCCATGGTCATTTCCCAATTCCATTTTGTGCTATTTATTCAGCAGAACCCCTGGGCTGGGTGCTTTATATACCTTATTGCACATATGCTGTTCTTACATCAGCCCATTTTTTACATGACAAAACTGAGGACTAGAGAGAATAAGTTGGCTAAGACTACAATAGCTACTAGGCTTCAGAATTGGGCATGAACCTCTTCTGAGGACATGCTGATTGATTTTAGAGAGATGGGAAGGGAGAGGGGGGTGGCTGGGAAAGAAACTTCAATGTGAGAAAGAAATATTGATCAGTGCCTCTTGTACATACCCAGACTGGGGACTGAACCCACAGCCTAGGCATGTGCCCTGACTAGAAATCAAACCCGCACCATTTTGGTTTACTGGACAATGCTCCAATCAACTGAGCCACACTGGTCAGAACTGGCCAGTGGACTTTTGTCAAGAATGTTAAGACCAATCAATGGGAAAAGAATAGTCTCTTCAACAAATGGTACTGGAACAATTGAGAATTTACATTTAAAAAAATGAAGTTGGATCCCTGTCTCGCACCTCATACAAAAATACAAACTCAAAATGGATCGAAGTCCTAAGCATAAGAACTAAAACCATAAGACTCTTAGAAAAAAACATAGGGGTCAATATTCATGACCTTGAATTTGGTAGTGGAATTTTAGATATGATACAGAAAGTATAAGCAATAAAAGAAAAAAAACCATGAATGAATTGGACTTTATCAAACTGAAAGCTTTTGTATGCCAGAAAACATTACTGAGTAAATTAAAAGACAATTTACAGAATGTGAGAAAAATTTACAAATTATATGTCTAATAAGCATCTATGATCCAGAATATATAAAGAACTCTTACAACTCAACAACAAAAAGACAACCCAATTTAAAAATAGGCAAAAGGTTTAAATAGACATTTCTCTGAAAAAAAGATATAGAAATGACCAACAAAGCACATGAAAAGATGCTCAACATGGTTTGTCATTAAAGAAATGCAAATCAAAACCCCAGTGAGACAGCACTTCACAGTTAAAATGATGGCTATTAAAAATAATAAAAAAGGAGAAATGCTAGCATTGACTTCTGGTCAAGATGGAGGCATAAGTAAACATGGATCACCTCCTCGTACAACCACATCAAAATTACAACAAAATTACAGACCAATGATCACTCATAATTGTTAGAAATTGAGTTGAGTAGAAGTCTTGACAACTATGGAACTAAAAAAAAAATCACATCCATCCAAAAGGGTAGGAGTCGAGGAAATGCAGAATGGGCAGGTGCCCACACCCACACATAGTGGATAAAAATTTGGGAGGATTATCTTGGAAGTAAGGGGTCCCAGCCTCATGCCAGGACTCCCCCAGCTCAGGGTACCAGTGCCAGGAAAATAAGTCCCTATACCTTCTGCTAAAAAATACCAGTGGGATTTGAGTTGGTAAAAAAAACTACTGGAGTCCCTGGCAGTTTCTCTTAAAGGGTCCATGCCAGACTTACTCAGATGTGTTCCCCCTGAGCTCCAGCACCACTGGAATAGCAGCTTGAAAGGCACCAGTGACTTACAGGGAGGAATTGAAGTGTCTGGCGTCAGAGTGAGTTGGGGATAGCTTTTTCCCACATAGAAAGGCGGGCAGAGGCCATTGTGCCTTTTATGAGCCCTCCCCTGACAGAGCCACAGAACAGGCAGGTAGGAGCCATATCTGAGACTCCATCAACTTGGTTTACACTGTTTACCTTGCCCTGATGTTTACCTGAGGCTCTGCCACACCCAACTTATGGCCTGTCCCCAGACTTTCAGACCTCTGGCTAAGCAACCCCATGCCCGGCACTAGCAGCAGCCAGCCTTCGATCACAATTTGGCTCTGCCTGGGAACCTCCAAGCCTAGCACAAGTAAAAGCCATCTGCAGATTGCTTTGTAGTTCACACTGGGTGGCCCCAGGCAGAACACAGGTGGTGGCTGACCCTTACCTGCACCACCTGGGAACACCCAGTGGATGGCTACAGACCACATCAAAACACCACCACCTTTCCCCTGCACAGCTGATTCTCCATGGAGGGAGAAGGTTGGTGGTCAGTGGTCACAGCCAGTCACTGCAGCTGAATGGCCTTGGTAAATCCCTCCCGTAGACCTTCCAACAGCAATCAAGGCTCAACTATAAGAGGAAGGTGTACTCAGCCCACATGAAGGGTGTACCTTGAGTCCCTCATTTGGGTGGTAGGGGAGGCTGTGCCATGGGACCCTACATACAGGTTACACTACCAAGACAAGGAGTCATAGTGGCTCTATTTAATTTCACAGAAATGAACATAGGGAGGCTGCCAAAAATGAGGAGACAAAGGTAGAGGCCCCAAATGAAAGAACAGATTAAAATTCCAGAAAGAAAACTAAACAAAATGAAGTTTCACAATCTGTCAGATGAAGAATTCAAAATATTGGTTATAAGGGTGCTCAAGGAACTCAGTGAGTACTTCAACATTGTAAAAAAGAGCCAGGCAGAAATGAGGGATATACTAATGGAAATGAACAATTTATAGGGATTCAACAGTAGAGTGGATGAAACTAAGAATCAAATCAATGATAAGGAATATGAGGAAACAAACAACCAGTCAGAGCAATAAGAAGAAAGAATCTGAAAAACAAAGGATAGTGTGAAGAGCTTTGGGACAACTACAAGCACACCAACATTTGCATCATAGGGGTGCCAGAAGGAGAAGAGAAAGAGCAAGAAGTTGGAAATCTATTTGAAAAAATAATGAAAGAAAACTGCCCTAATTTGGTGAAGGAATTAGACATGCAAGTCCAGGAAGCACAGAGAGTCCCAAACAAGATGGATGCAGAGAGTCCCACTCCAAGACACGTCGTAATGAAAATGCCAAAGATTAAAGTAAAGAGAGAATCTTAAAAGCAGGAAGAGAAAAAGAGTTAGTTACCTACAGGGGAGTTCTCATAAAGCTGTCACTCAGTTTTTCAAAAGAAAATTTGCATGCTTGAAGGGGTTGGCAAGAAATATTCAAAGTCATGAAAAGCAGGGACCTACAGCCAAGATTGCTCTACCTAGCAAAGCTATCATTTAGAATCGAAGGGCAGATAAAGAGCTTCTCAGAAAAAGAAAAAATCAGCTCCACATCATTATTATATGAAGTGTTAAAGGGACTTATTTAAGAAAAAGAAGATCAAAACTATGAATAATAAAATGGCAATAAACACATAACTATCAACAATTGAATCTAAAAAACAAACTAAGCAAACAAGAACAGAGACAAAATCATGGATGTGGAGAGCATTTTGATGGTTACTTGATGGGAGAGGTGCGTGGGGGAATGGGTGAAGAGGTGAAGGGATTAAGAAGTACAAATAAGTACTGTAGTTATAGAACAGCCATGGGGATGTAAAATACAGTATAGGAAATAGAGTAGCAAAAAAACTTACATGCATGACCTATGGATGTGAACAATGGTGGGCAGACTGTCTGAGGGGGTTAGGGAGTGTTTGGTGGGAGGAGCAAAGGGGGAAAATTAGGACAGTGTAACAACACAATCAGCAAAATATTTTTTAAAAAGAAAAAAAGTCAGTGAGAATGTGGAGAAACTGAACTTTTATATGTTGCTGGTAGGAATGTAAAATGGTTTGGCCACTGTGGAAATACTTTGGCAATTCCTCAAAAAGTTAAACATAGAGTTACCACATGATTCAGTAATTTTCCTCTTAGATTCATAACCCAAAGAATTGAAAGCAAGCACTCAAACAAATAGTTGTACCCAAATGTTTATAGCAACACTGTTTATAATAATCAAAAGGTAGAAATACTCCCAAATGTCCATCAATGGATGAATGGATAAACAAATTGTGGTGTATATATGCAATGGAATATTATTTGGTCATAAAAAGGAGTGAAATATTAATATATGCAACAGTACGGATGAAACTTGAAAATGTTATGCTAAGTGAAAGAGACCAGACACACACAAAAACCACATATTGTATGATTCCATTTATAGGAAATATCCAGAATAGGCAAATTCATAGACAGAACCCTAACTGGGTTTGTCAGGGCCAGGAGGTTGGGTGAATGGGAAGTAACTGCCTAATAGGTATAGGGTTTCCTTTTGTGTCTGTAAAATATTTTGCAACTAGATAGGGGCGGCAGTGACTGCATTGTTTATTTTATGTTGAGTTTTACTTCAATAAAAAAAGATAAAAGTGAGACAACAGCCTGTTTCATAACAGAGGACTCCACCCAGAGGGTGTTGCTGGTGGGGGTCCAGCTCAGATTTAAGGAACAAATTAAAGACAACCAGGAGCCTGTCCAGAGGAATGGAGTAAAGGAGATGCAGCCCCACCAGCCTGGGCGGGGCTCTGCAGCGGGCTTAGAGGGTGCTGCCAGCCTGCTGGTTCTACAGCTTCTCAGGAGTTAATCTGATCCTCTGGAGGTTTTACAACACTCTCTCTCCAGCTCCTCCTCCACCTGCCTGTCTGGCCAGAGAGGCCTGGCTGGACTCCAGGATGCTCAGAGCTCACTTCTCCCTCTTGCAGTTTGAGCAGACAGCCTAGCCAGGGTCTGGCACAACTTCAGTGGGCTCCAAGGGGCTGAACTGGGGGCAGCTCTGGACTGGGGCTCCCCAGTGTGCAGACACCAAAAATCTATCTTCTCAGCCCAGCTAGCAGGATTGGGACCACATTGGCAGATTCAGGGAAAGGTTTGGGACTTCCTCCGGGAACACAGGTAAGTGAAAAGGGCCTCATAAGTGGAATTAACAGGCAGTAACCCATCTAAGTGTGTGTGTGACTCCACACTGGTTTCCTTATCTTAGACCTGCAGGAGGGTCTGTAGCTGTTCTCCAGGGGAGGGGGATATTTCGGGGACATAGTTTTGGTTAATTTCCACTTGCTCTTCAGAGCTCAACCTGGACATCACTTTCTCCAAGAAGCCTTTCTGAGCCCTAAAGTGCCCTTTCTCTGCATCCTCAAAGCATCCTGCATGTCTATGTAGCATTTTCTACACTATATTTTAAAAGCCTAATGACCCCTTGGTTCCCCACACATACTAGATGTGGACCACCTCATGGCCTGGTGCCCTCCTCCAGGTGTCCCCTTACTTTCAAGTCAGTGACCCTGTAAGTGTCTTGGGTGCCTGGTATTAACCTGGGGAAAGAGGGCCAGTTCCTTTTCTTACTATGACAGACAAGTGCCTGTTTACACATGTACACACACACACACACACACAACCTCAAGGAAAGTTCACTCTGTTCTTCAATCCAGGTTTCTGTGATAGAATTTAAACTACACAGAACTGGGTGGCAATGGGCCAAGTTGTGGGTATTGTGGCCTCAAACTAATGAGCTCAAACCCTTGCATAATGCCAATCATGGTATTTAGGGTGTCGGCCCCCACGTGAATGTCCTCTTGGTTGACAAGATCTCCTACTGGGAACTGTTTTTCATCTCCATTCTGCTCTATTTTGCTTTCCTCTTTTCCCAGGCTGGGGCTATTCCCTTGGTTGGAGTATCCCAGCTCAGGTCCTCATCAGTTGTAGAGTCTCCATTCATTTTACTGCTGCTCAGAGTGAGGGGGAGGCTTGGCACCTAGAGTCAGATTAGAGGAGGGAGAGGACCCTGACCTCTGGGTGCAAGCTTGCTTTCTCTTTCTGTTCTTTGACGATCATCCCAAATTACTTTCAACAACAGATCACTTATGCTGAAAGTGTTAATCTCATGCCCACACACACAGAGACTTCAGTGATCTACGTACAAGATTCACCTCTTTCTGTTAGCATAATTTTTGACTTTATTATGCGGAAAGAGTGTCTGTCTCTTCCCTAACCTTGACTGTGACATTACAAAACCCTCTTCTGTCAGTTTGGCCTTGGAAAGCTCTGCTTTCAATTCCCATTTCTCATTTTCCCTGGCTGCCGCCATTAGGGGCGGGGGTACAAATAGACACAGGGCATGTCTTAAAACTCAACTGGGGCTAGAGGGGGCACCCAGCCCACTGGCGGGTGCAGAAGGTCATTGCTATAACCTCCCACAAGGGCCAGTAAGACCAACCCCCTGGGGCTCAAAGCACACAATCTAGCTTGTGTTTGGAAACAGAAAGGTGGCCAGGAATTTACAATATGATGTGATAGGTATAGATAAGAAGTACGTGTTGCTTCGAGAGTGCAGAGAACAGGAGCCTCACCTTGTGAATGATGGAAGACTTTTTGAATGAGGTGATGTCTGAATTGAGCCATGAAGAACAAATAAAAGTTATCCAGGAAATTGTTCATCTGTACTGGGATCCCAAAATTCTCACTTTCTCTCAAGCTCTGAAGAGACCAGAGAGAGACAGACACTTGAGATACCCTGCTGTGCTTTGCCCAGAATATTTGGGTTGGTAGCCTGGACTCTGCAGCATTAGTTGAGCTGAGAGTGCCTGTGGATATTCCTAGGGGACCAGGGGCAGATATGGAGACATGAAGAGGGACTGAGAGGTTCTTGAAAGCCTTGGGGGCTGATGGCGTGGTACCACTGCTGATTTCTGTCTGGGAGATTCTCAGACATGGGTTATGTCTCAGTTTGGGACATAGGACCTTGGTGGTCTGCCTTCAGTACCTTTGCTAAATGTTGGCATCTATCCCAACGACTAAAATTTGGGAATCCAAGTGGAACCCATAAGCCATCCCAGCAGTGCCTCTTCCTCCTGTGGCTGAGGAAGGGGGCTGGTGATATGGCTCTAACTTTACCTGAGTGGTGGAGTTATTTAGGCTACACTATTACCTGGCCCATCTGCAACTGGAGAGTCTAGAGCAGGCCTTGCTCTTCTAGGTTTAATGAACAATCTCACATGGGCTGAGGATCATCAAGCTGAAGGGCTTGGTAGGACCTTGGCCACAAGGAACAGAGGGCTAAAGGAAAAAGCCAGAAATATGTAGGATTAACATGAAGGGATGGGCCAGTATTGGGATGTCCTCAGGGTGGATGTGCCTAACACTGCTATTCAGTCACCACCATAGTATGAATTCAAGCAAAGGACCTCCTCTTCCTCCCATTCTTCTTCCTCCTCCTCCTCTTTCTTCTCTTATTATTACTACTAGTGAGGGAGCTGCGGTGGGCTGGGAAATGATAATATATAACATGAGAATTATTTTTTTTATTTGGAAAGAAACATTAATCCTACTTTGTTCTAGCTTTTAGTGGTCACCCTGAGTCCAACTGCATACAGGACCCAACAAAGAGACAGCTATTTATTCATGATGGCTACACAGGATCCAATGGATCTTATTTACTGGTTTTCTGTATTTTGGATTGCAGTGGTACAAAGATCCATGGTGGGATGGAAGCTTTTCCCAGGGTCTCAATGGCAGTGAATGAAATAAGCTTTAATGGCAGTGACCCTGAACGGGGGCATTTGGGGAGACTACCTCTCTGCACTTTCTAACTTTCAAGGATGAACACATATTAGCTGTGTAGCAGTTGTGTAGAATTAAAAAGGACTCTGTTCAGGGAAAACATAAATCCTGTTCAACCTCAGAATAGACCATGACAAGTGGCTAGGCTGAAGTGCACCACATGGGGGGCTTTTGGTTTGGGGAGGGGAGTGGGTGCTTTGAGCATCCTGGCTGCCCCCATCTCTTTCCCCACTCCAGCCTCCCTGCATGGCTCCCACCTGTTGGCCAGAAAGGACCATAGTTATAGGGTGGGCTGGTGGTCCTTCATACACCTGACAGGGCTGCCCAGTGCCCAGAACCTCATAGCTTGGCTGTGTCTCTCTCCACAGTGCGTTTTTTTTGTATTTGGACCCAGGGTACTGAGGCTGTACACATGACTCTCCTTTGCTTCTTCTGGTCTCAGCTTGTGTCTGTACTGACTGATCTGTTTTCTTAGAAGCTGATGGTTTTATTGTTGGGTTTGGCATCTCTTCTGGCAATGGGGTTGGAGAGAAAGTTGGGCCTTTGAGCTCTGGTAGATGGCCTTGGCAAGTGACAGCAGCACGATTCAGGGAAAGGACACTGCCATTCACAATGCACATTATCCAGAGTGCCCTGCTGGGGCTGCTGTACTCTAAGAGACTTGGATGGCCTACCCAGTGGTGCTGGTGGCCAAGGTCAAGTGGACGGAGCAAGGCTACTCATCAAGTTGTTTGTGACTTGCTCATCACCTCCAGGGTCCTTTCTGGGGATGCCTCCCTGCCCCCTGGCCTCTGGGGGCTGCAAATGTTAGCTAGCAAGCAGCTTGGGAAACTCAATGTCAGCCTAGGCTGTACCTCTGTGTCTGGATTTAGAGAGGGCTCCCAAGGCCCAGAGGTCCCCAACGCTCTGGGAACAGATTTCACTAATGAGCCTTTTATTCTTCACCTGTCCTGTTCATGCTTTGAATTTGTCATGCTCTCTCATTAGATATTCTGTGGCACAAGAGTGCCACTCTCTCAACCAAGGGAGTGGGATAGAGAGAAAGAAGGGTGAAGGAGAGGGGACCTGGAGAGAGAGGAATCTGGAATAGTCGGAGAGAACAAAACAGGGCGCCATTTCTGCTATTCGCAAATCATCTGGACCCTCGAACTTTAGGGCCTTAGAGCAGAGTACAGATTCACAGGTGACTCGAGAAGGCAGAGGTCTGTGTCCTGCTGTGGGGGTATGTGGGTGACAGGGAAACAATACCCATATGAAATCCACACCCACTAGGTAACTGTGGTCATAGAGCCTGACCCACCATAGGTCAGACAGAACAAGGCCTAAGAGCTGATCAAGAAATTAGACCTGGGACTCAAGAGGAGACTTTGACCAAGAACTTACATTTGTACAATTGATCCCATGTGTTCGCAAAAATCTCATTGGATGGAAAGTGTGGAGATTCTCATCTCTACTTTATCACTTGCAGAATGAGGTAGATGTCTTTCTACCTTTGTCAGGGGAGACTGTAATTTGGCTTTGAATTTGGTGCTTTTGTAAGCTGATAGCTCTATCCCATGCACCTGAATTTCATGTACATGGAAGCCAGGCTGTGTTGGACCGCTTATTCTCTACATTGGGATCGTATGCATGTCTTTGGATTTATCAATCATGGGCAAGACAAGAGGAACAGTTGCCTCCAAGAGGCCGTCCGTTCTTGCACTTGTGTCCACCTACTTCTGCAGGTAGGAACACAGTGAAACAGCTCTAGAAGATTTGACTAATGAGAGGAAAACTAAAAAATTAAAAACTTATGTATTAAGTTCTTATGTAATACATTAATGACTTATGTATTATTCTAACAAATAAGACAACTATTTGCTCATTGAACAGACTTCCCCTTGATTATAGACCATTAGTGTCTCTAGACTGTTGACATTTGTTTTTGAGACTGTTGACGCTTTATTAGAACTTTATAAGTTTGAGTTAAAAAATTTTGCATTTTACACCAGAGAGCTAAGCTTGCTTAACTTATTAATGTGGAAATATATTCTTCAGTTCATTTCAACCAGAACTTGCTGTGGGATCACCCTATCCCAGGCGCTAAGAATAGGAAAGTGGTGCCACTAGCCTTACAGAGTGGGAGACAGTCATAGGGGAAGAGGAATGGCTGTACTCTGTGGTGACTGCTGTAGGAGAGGTACGGACCTCTTTGTGCCTGGGAGAAGGAGGTGGTAGGGGGAAGCTGGTTCTTGGTGGGAGGTTTCCCAGAGAATGTGATAATCTGAGTAGGGCTTTGATGGATAAGTAGGATTTCACTAGGGTAGCAAAGAAAGACATCCCAGGCTGGATGAATAGCACGTGCTAAAGCCTGGAGGTGTTCAAGGCTGGCCTCCCATGGGAGCTGCGAGTAATTTCATGTGGCTGTAGCTGATGTGGATTAGAGTGGATCTGGAAGGAGATGAGAGGTAACCAAAGGCAGATTGGGTCATTAGTTTGTTTATGAAAGGGCCTGTTCGGTAGATTAAGGAGTTTGATTCTATCCCAGATACCTTTGGTAGCAAATATTTTGTATTTTAGAGAGATTGATCCAATTGTAAACTCTTGTTCGAGCTTCCTGCACTGTTTACTTGGATTGTACAACTTGGATTCTTTAGAAATCCCATGCAGATGAAGGACCTTTTGTAAAGCTGCCTCTCGCATTATGCTGTGGTCCAGCTTGACCCAGTAGCAGCTTCCTTTCTCCCTTACCATGAAGTCTGCAAACCTCCTGAGTGTCCTCTGCTTACCTCTCCATCTGACCATGGACTAGTCTCTCCTCCATCAGTGTTGGCTTTCTTCCATTCTCCATCCTTGCTTTGTGTGTTAGAGCCTGTTCTGTCTGTCCAGAGCGATCCCTGCCCCCTCACAACATCAACATGAACTTATCTTCCAGGTTCCAGCTTTACCGCCCCCCTCAGGAGCCTTTCCTGATTCCCTCAGAGTTAGTCCTCTGATGAGAATCCATCGTGGCACTCTGAATTTCCTGGGTTTTGTCCTCATCTTCTTTGTGATTGTTTGACATTTGTCTTTCTGCAAGCTTCTGAGCTCCCCCAGGGCTTGGGCTTCATCTCCCCAGTTTGCCACCATATCTCTGACACCTAGTAGGACACTGGGAACTATTTGTGAATGGATGGAGGCAGGGGATTCATTTAGAAGTGTTTTGTAGGAGACCAGATGAGAGATAGAATGGCTTGAGTGCAGCTAGCAGCAGTGGAAATCAGAGGAGGGGCCTTGTGTAAACCAGATCTCGGGTAGCACACAGTGCATCGTACTGGATGTGGCATCCTGGAAGTATGAAAAGAGGCAAAGGAGACGATGTGAAGGACTGCAAACGCGTTTTGTCCACTCTCCTCACCTTCTTACCCCTGCCTGTAGAAGAGGGGACAGTTTTGCTCTATGTGAATTTTGCCTTTCGGCAGCCCCTCTCTACCACAGTCTCCCAAGAGGAGGAGGCCTTCCTAATCACCAGGAAGAGGCTGGACCTGGGTCAGCAGGGTCTGGTCGCTGGCAGGGTGTGGTCCCTGTGTTCAGAAAGCTCACCACCACGCACGGCTGCTGTGTTGCTCTTCCTGTCCTTTCGCAGATAGCCTACCTGGATAGGGCGTTGCTCAGAGCTGGCCTTGCCTTGCTGCCCCCACTCTATGTGCATCTGGGCAATGTCAGACCAAGGCTTGCTCTCAGGTCTCATCATCAGGTGTTCAGTGTGGAAAAGAAGACAATAGTGTCCTCCCTCACACCTCCAGGCCAGCAGAACTTTGTCTAGGCTCTTGCCCAGGGGTCTTTCATTCTTGGTGGGCTGTTCTCAGGACACAGACCCCTGAGGGAATGAAATAAGAGATAAATTAAGGCTCTGTAATTGAGTAATGTCCTGCATTGTCCAAGTTCCAAAGTATGAGTGAAATGTACTAACATTTACCTAGCACCTAACACAGCGAAATAATGAGCAGAGCGACAGCATGTGCATTGGCCAGAGCTGTTCCCTGAGGGGCTGGCCTTCAGTTCAGTTCTCTCGAGGCTGACTTCCTAAATTGCATCATGATTTTTTTGTTGTGTTTTTTCCATTGTATTTTTTTCCATTACCATTTTATCCCCCTTATACCACCACCCCTCCCGTAATCACCACACAGTTGTCCGTGAATTCAGTAGATCTAAAATTAGTTTAGGAGCGTTTCTTTCTTGATATGTGCAAGTGTCGTACAACAAGTCACAAATATGTGATATAAGGCTGTGCCTGCCCGCGGGCTCTGACCTGAAGAACGATCTTAGAACTTTACTCTCTCTTGTAATTTCTTTTAACCTGTTAACATTTATATTAAAAATATGTACTATGTGACGAACTGTTCAGAGTATGCCTCAGTGATGACTCTTAGAGCGCTCCGATTTGGGATCTCCAAGGAAAATTCCTGTCCAGTTGCAAACAAAACCACACTACATGTTTCAAACAGATGGCATTAAATACACAAATTAGTTACTCTGGACTTGCAAAGCTGAAATGATCCAAGAATAATTGTAAGAATAGCTACTATCCCCAGGGCTGGGGAAACAAGAGGAAAAGAGGACCCCAAGGGGCTGGTTCTCAGAGCCCCAAGGAGGCATCAGGCCAGCAGGACTGCCATGCAGAGGGGGCAGGGGTGCGGGTGGAGTGTGGCATGGCAGGTGGTCTGACTGCCGGGGGTCATGGCCCATCTAGTGCTGGCACCTCTACAGGTGCACAGAGCTGGGGCTGGACGCCTGAAGGGGGTGCAGCGAGGCTGGTCTTTGAAGTAGCAAAGCGTCCCTCTGTGGCTCTCTGCCTCCTGGCCCGTCCTTCTCCCTTTGAGACCTCCATTGGCTGAACCAACAGGAAGCTGGTGGGTAGGGGTGCCTGGGAAGAGTGGTCTGGGAAGCCCAGCCCCAGCGCTGCACAGGGTGAGGGTGGCCAGATTGAGGGGTCACAGAGAATAACCAGAGTCGCAGAAGCAGATTTGAGGACAGGTTAATTTCAAGGCTCTACACACTCACTCCTACCTTATATGGCGATTAGGCCTCCCGCGCCGTATTCTGATAAGCTCATCTGGTACAAGTCCAATAAAGTTAAGCTCCCTCAGATAGGAATGAAGAGGTGGATATTCATGTGTCAATCACCAGAGGAGAGGCAAGCCATGCTTTGGACAAAAAGGTGCAAATGGTGGGTCTTAGACTGGTGCGGGGCAGGTGGGGGGCGGGGGGGGGTGCCTGCTGCTCTCCGGGCTGCTGTCTCTCTTCAGTTTGAACTTTGCAAGGTGCTTGCAAAAGCACTTCTTGGTGGTGGCTGAGGCAGAGCAGAGTGAGCCATTGTCTCTGCCTCTGCTTTCTGTTGTTCTCTGGGTTCCTAGCCCTTTTTTTCTGAGGAAACCACAGAGAGAGTTGAGGAAAGACTTATGGAGCAGGGAGGCCTGTGGAGGGACCTAGGACCAGCTCCCCAGGGTCCCCCAGGGGCCATCATGCTGTAGTGATGTGGGGAGAGCACTCTGGGTACACCCTAAGCAAAGGGGTGACAAGGCTGTTGTTCTTCCTCATGTGAGCATTCTCCTGGTGTCAGCCAATTTTATTAATAAAACCAGGATTGATAAAAACAGATCCCAAGGATTTGGGGGGCAGGTAGTAGAGATACAGCTTGGAATTTCCCTCCAGATGTTCTTCTTGGGCATCTCTCTGCCATGCCAGCCTCTGCCAATTCCAGAGTCTACCTTCCTCAGAGATTCCCATGAAGTAGCACAGGGCTCCGGGTGGTAAGTCCAGGAATACTCTTTGTGCCAGGCACGCCTCTCCCACCTCCACTCCAGCCCTGTTCTCACCATTTTCCTTGCTCACTTTCTTTAAAGGCGAGAAAGAGTGCCATATGCAAGTCTCCCTGGAAGGAGACAGGAAATTACATTGAATTGCTGTCTCAGTGGGTGACGGCAGACTCTTTGCCTGTCGTGTGTGAGGGCCCTGGCATCTGAGGGTTGGAGGAGGATGCCAGGCAGGGGTAAAGTAGGGACAAAGAGGGATTTGCTGGAAAGGTGGGGAGAGACAGTATTGCTCAGTGATTTTGCCCAAGGTCAGCCCGGAAGTGCCTTCTCTTTCTGACCTTGGTCAGTCTGAGTTGGTTGTGTGCATGCCCCATCTCTCAGAGCAGAGGTTGTGGTTGGGGTGAGTGTGCCCACCCCACTCCATCCCTCACCGACTCTGAGGCTGTTGGAGATGATTTTGCAAAGAAGTCTCTAAAGATTTTTTAGCACACGCCTTCTGCCGTGTCTGTCCCCATCAGCCAAGATTTGGTTAAGCATAGAACATGCTTTCTAAAGTCCCCATGTTTTAACTTTTGTTTCCTCTCTCTGTTAAGAGCATTGAGGTTTAGTTTAAAGCTGCTGTTTTACAAATGAGAAAATCCAGGCTCAGCAGAAGGGCCATACACGTGGGCTTCCTCCTGGCCATGCTCTGTGTCACCACTGTTTCTCTTGGTGATCTACCTGTAATACATGGGTGTATGGAGCAGTCGTCTGGCTGGCTCCAGGCCATGTGCCTTTGTATCTGGGTGTTTGGAAGGTGGACATGTGTCTGTACACGTGCAGACATGTGTATACGTGGGCACATGTATGTGCACATGGGCAGGTATATGTGTAGTGCCAGGCATGTGTGTGTGCATAGACAAGTATGTTTGTACCTGGGTAGGCATGTATATCCATGGACAGACATGTGCGTTCATGGGCACACATGTGTGTACAGGGGTAGATGTATGTGTACACAGGCTTATGTGTACATGGGAAGATGTGTATGTGGGCAGGCATGTGTGTGTACATGGGCAAGTATTGTATGTATATGGGTAGATGTGCATGTGCACAGGCAGGAATATTTTTATGTGGACAGACATGTGTATTCATGGGCATGTATGTGTTGTGCATGGGCAGATATATGTGTACATAGGCATATATGTTCATGGGCAGGCATGTGTGTATGCAGCTTACACGGTGGCTGTAAGCAGCACCTTTAGAAGAGGAGCACACAGCAAAGACAAATCAAGTCCCTGGGCACTGTCCATCCAGATTTATGTCCGCAGAGGGTGCCCCTGATACCACTTGCACCCAAAGGGCCCAGCTTTTCTCCCTGGTCTAGGAGTCTGCATGTGGACCATTGATGCCCTGATTCAAACCATGCAGCCTGTGACCTTCCTGGCTGCACTTTTCCACCTCCACAGCTCCGTCTCCTTGCAGAAGTAAGAGGTCTGCAGGACGCTGTTCCAGCAGCAGCCACGGCAGCAGCAGGAGCAGCACCGGCACCCTCCAAATTGGGACTCTAGCCCTTTAAATCTGCTCAGTTACCAAAAAAGAAGAGGCATCAGACCCTGTTAATTAAAGCTCGCCCTGGTCCATCATTCTGAGGAGCTGCAGTGCTCTGCTCCTTCCTGATGGCTTAGAGATTCTCCTTAACTCCCAGCCATGGATCTTGGAGAATTTCCCCCGAGATCAGCAGGAGGTATGATCCTTATCGATGGCACTCTGGGGCTTATGTGGCTCTAAATCAATAGTACAACTGACTGCATGGATGCTGCCTGGCCCCCCTTCCTTTCCCTCTTCCCCTCTGCCTCCTCTCCAATTTCCCAGCTTGTGTTTAGTTGAGACAAATCAAGTTTCGTGGGTTTCAGAGAAAGGGGAGGGGTTGGGGGTCTGAAGGTAGCTCCCAATGCATTTGCCTTGGTCCTGGCTTCACCCAGCTGCCAAAGGGGCTTGGAGGGGCTGGGAAACATGTTTCTTCCAGCTTAGGATCATGCAAAACCATTTCCTCCTGGCTGGGTGCCTTCCTTCAGGTTAGCATTAAAAGGGCATAGCCCTGACTTGACTTGCTCCTTAAATCAACGAGCTGCCACTTGATCAGTCTGACGATGGTCGCGCGGCTGTTCCTGTTATTAGAAAACTCGTTGCATACAACTTTCTCTACGAGCATTGTCCCGACAGGAGCACCTGTCCTCCAGTCTCCCCTCCCCTTTACTTTGAATGCTGCTAGACTAAAATGCTTACTGTAAGATTTCAGGAATTCATAACCCTTTCTCTGTGCCTTTTGAGGAAACTCACTTCCAGACGAGTCTATGGTTCTGTTGCAAAGAGTTGTTTTTATTCAGGAATCTGCTCTAGCCTGGCAGAGAGAGAGAGAGAGAGAGAGATTTATCTTCTTTTACATTGCATTTTGTAAATTGTACTTGAGCCCAGGGAACATCTATCTGCAAATCTTTCATTGATTTGTTTTTGCCCCCACAGCTTCCTTCTGGGTGAAACGTTCTCTCGAGTCATACCCGAAGGAAAGGTTTCCTTTCAATCAGCTTGACATGACTTCACAAACGTCCCTGAAAGCCAGGCCCTGGCAGAGGGAGCCATTTTCATCGTCCTGAGGAACGGTTCCCAGGAGCCCAGAACCAGGGTCCATGTGCCTTGAGAGGGGGCGTCCAAGCTGTACTCCCCTGTTTCCTCCCCCACCCCAGGGGAGTAGCTTAGGAGGGAAAGCACTTTTACAGATTTTTCCAGGGACTTTAAAACACTGTGGATGATTAACATTGCTTCTCAAGTCTTGAGAGGGATCTGAGCCAAAACAGCTCACAGGAGTGGGAATTTCCCCCCAAAGTTATTGCCTGCCGAGTTCAAAGCTGTTTACACAAACAGTAGTTATGATGTGTGCAGCTAAATCCTCTCCAATCCCCCAGCGAAGGATGGAACTTTTTCTGGGTGAAAGTCACAGAAGTCAGCATATCTGCCTCCCAGTCCCCGTGCATGCAGTCTGATTCATATTCTCAGAAGAATAAAACTCTCGGCCATGGCAGAAAACAGTCCAGTTAGGAGAGACTGTTCAAAGCCTACAAATGAAGCACTTGGTGGAATTCCTAATCACTGTGCCCATTGGTGGACTGAGGCGCTGAGGGAGGCAGAAGGGAGAGATATTTCCTGGAAACAAAGCGCCACCAGGGACACGTTGAGGGAAGCCCCCAGCAGAATGGGGAGACGAGGCCTGTGGGAGGCAGCATTCTGGGTCTGGTACTCTCTTCCAGGCTTTGCTTTCCAGCTGGTCTGTGAATGGCTTCACTGAGGGTTGGGCTTACATTTGGAGCTGGGGATGTTAGGAGGACTGTGACCCTGGTAAGTGACTTCCTGAGCTTACAGGGTCCACAGTCCTCCTTACATCCCCAGGGTCCAACCTGGGAGGTCCTCTCCTCTCCTAGTTCTTCTTTCCTGACCCCCTCAGGGACTAAACGTCCTGGGTCCTCTGCCTTTCTGGGACTATGGCTCCAGAGTCAACACCCTTCTTCCGCCAAAAGAACCTGGGCATCACAAAACCCCTGCTAGGGCAGGGAGAGGCCGGGACAGACGTCACTACTGTGTAATCATGGCTTTGGACTGGCGGGACCTATGAACAATACAGAAATGAGTAGACCGTTACTTTGTGTAAGTTTTCTTTTCAACTTAATGATGCGTAAATGTGTTTTGTTTTTTTAATTTACTGGATGGCTGCTGGCTTTCAAGGAGCTGTAAATAGATCCCAGTGGAGTGTGTTTAGACCTGGCAACTTTGCAGTTCTGTGGTCGGTGTGCTTTTCGTGGCTTTAGTGGGTGTTCCCATCACCACGGTGCTGGCGTAGAAAGGGCACAGCCTTGGGGAAATGACAGGTCTTCACTGGCATCTCGGTTCCACTGGCTTGTGTGTGGCCGGTTAGGTAGCTTCCCGAGGCTCCGTTTCCTCATCTGGAATACGGTGATGTTGGAATCAGGGCTAAATGGAATAATTTAGCTAAAGTCTGGGCACACAGCAGGTACAAAAGAAGCTTTCTCCCCTCCTTCCAATGAAGGCACCTGTCTTCCGTTAAGGAAACCTTAACATGAAGGATGGAACCACTTAAATAGGACAGGGGCAACCTCTTCCGTGTCATTACATCCAGCCCCTGACTGTGGCTAGCGCAGGACCTGATGTGGGGAAGAAACCACATAAAAATGTGTGCCCGAAGGTCTGTGGACATTCAACCTTCAATATAGGGGATTTCTAATGACTAAGCGAAACCACTTCTCACTCAGTTCATTTACCAAATACAGCTGAGCCAGACAGATCAAAGAGTCCCGTGACCGTAATAAATCTGGCCTAAAGTATATCCTTCTGTGAATTGTAATAAAACGGCTCTCCCACACTAGGACCTGCGGCAGGTGCCGATGGATTCCCATAGTGTGCCGGGAGCCATTCGGGTGGCTGAGGAGTGTCCAGGTGACTTCTGTCTTCGCTCATCAAGTGCTACTTTCTCTTTTTCATGGTCCAAAGAAGAGACTCTGAAAAGGAAAAACAGCTCTGGTTGGAAAGAGGCACTTTACCCTGTCATTCTGGTGTGTAGGACAAGTCAACCAATATATCAATGAATTAATCAATAAGCCAGTCTGTGTATAGCCACTCCTTATTGGGCAGAGTCATTGACTTCATAAATATATATCAAAATAATGATAATAATAGTAACAACTCATACCACCACTACAGCCTATTATTCACTGAGGGTTTCCCTGGCTACAGGCTGGGTACCAACCCAAGAGTAATGGCTCCGCTGCTCTGAAGTAGGGGACAGAGGACCGAACAGTATGGCCCTGGCAGACTGGTACAGGCTGTGACAAGCAAGAGTCGAGTCCACTCTGGGGACCCAGGAGAGATGTTTTAAAATGGTTCTTCTAACTACTGTGTTGGAAAAAAGACTGTAGGTAGCAAGGACAGAAGCAGGAAGATCATCTGGGAGGTGAATAAAAAAACCCCAGCGAGAGGTGATGGTGGCTGGATGGGGGGAACGGTAGAGGATTGAAAAGTGCTAAGAATCTGGATTTTGGGAATTTTCTCCTTCCTTCCTCCCTTCCTTTTTTTTCCTTTTTTTTTTTTTTTTGGTTGGAGGAAATGGGATTTGCTGATGGATCAGAGAGTTGTGTGAGAGAAAAGAATGAGTCAAGGATGACTCAAACTTCTTTGGCCTCCAACGGGGATGACCGGGGGCGGAGCAGGTTGGGGAGGAAAGCAGGAGTTCAGTGTTTCTCCTGTTAACTTCACGATGCCTGTTGAGCATTCTGGCCGTGATGTTGAGTGGGCAGTCGTGAGTTCACGGCAGAGGTCTGGGCTGGCTACAGAGCTCAAGGAGCCACCGGGGCACAGATGGCATTTAAAGCCGTATCAGATGAGATCATCAGCAGATGGATTAGGGATGGAGAGGACTAGGGACTGAATTCTGAGTCATTACGACTATTTACAGGTTCAAGAGAGGAGGTGAAGCCAATTGAGGAGACTGAAGAAGAGTGTCTCTTCCATTTAAGACAATTTACCCCATTTCTGTGTTCTATTTCCTCCCCTCTCCTGGGAGCAAGATTCATAGATCATCCCCCTCATTTCCAAATTATTCCCTTTCTCTTGCTTTCTTCCCATCTCCTTAGAGACCTGCTCAGGTGACTCTAAAAAAAAACCCTTCCTTGACTCCTAAGTTCTCCACTAGGTTTTACCCTGTTTTTCTCTTTTCCTTTACAAATAAACTTCTTTCTTTCAACATTAATTAAATGCATACTATATGCTAGCTGTGAGGATGTAGAGACAAAAAGTAGACTTTATCCTACTTGAAAGAATATCTGTTTATTTCTACCTTTTCTACTTTCATAAACCATTGTGGATAGCATTTTGAATGTGTATCTATAATGGAATATAACATATATAATCATAAACTATGCATAACAATTTTGTACTAAGGAAAATACAATTTAGAATAGAAGAGTGAGCTAAGAAAAAAAATACAACACACGAGTAAAGGTCAGAAGATTCTCTAAGAATGTAATTGATCTACCAATCTGATCAGCATTTATGGTTAGAAAAGGGAAATGAAATTTCCTTTTAAAAATTTACTGACATATAAAACACATCCAAAAAGTTCTCATATAATTACATGGATCTATACCTTTTTACAAACTGAACACCCTATTTAACCAGCACCCGGATCAAGAAATAGGACATTATTCATACCCCAGGCCCTCCCTTTGTAGATATTTCTAGTCTTCACAGGGACTGACATCAAATTTTCCTGTATCAAAGTTTCTGGGAATTACTTTTTAAGTTTCATTGTTCATGAGGTGATATGCTAGTTCCTCAAGGAAAATGAGTTTTCTGGAATTTAATTCTAAAAAACTATTTTATTCTGGAATTTAATTTAAGAGACACTGAAAAGTTTGGATAGACTATATACCTTGTCTGTTTCTGTACCATATTTTGGATGGCATATGCATAGATGTGTTTATATAATGAGAGATAAAATATAAAATTAGAAACTAAAGATTATAAAGGGCAAGAGTGGCAGCTCTTTAGCATCATTTGAAGCCTGAGAAGGGACCGGCAGAAGGTAGAACATGGAAAGGATGGTGTGTTAGGTGCCAGAGAAATCAAGCAAGACAGGGGCTGGGAGTGGCCCTTGGATTTGGAAAGTAGGAGGCAGCTGGCCCAGTTTCCTGGAGTGATGGAGGCAGAAGCCACATTGAGGGAGGACAAGAATAGAATCGGAGCTTTGAAGTGATGGCTCTGAGTGGAGACCTCTATTTCTAGAAGGTCCAGTCTCATGGAAAGGAGAGAGAGGGTGATAGGCAGAGAAAGTTGCAAAACCTTCTAGGTTTTGTTTATTTCTCAATATAATGGGAGAGGCTTAATTGTGTTCTTGGAGAAATGGGTAGTTAAGAGGAGAGGAGAGAGATAAAGGGGAGAGAAACAAAAAAGAAGCAAGGACCTAGATAAATTATCATACCACACACACACACACACACACACTCACAGACATGTGCACACATTCTCTGTCTCTCTCTCACGCACACACACACAACCACTAACTTGGTTTCTCCCTCTCTAACTTTTTGTAGTCATGGGCCCCTCTCCTTGCCATTGTTCTTTGTTTTGGAGCCAAGATGGCCCTCAGCAACGGCACACACAGCAGGGGGCTCTAGGATGGGATCCAATCGGGCCTCTCCCTGAAGGGAGGGGCACTGTGAGGTATCTGCTGGACTTTAGTTCGGCCATCTGTCCCAGAAGGTCAGGGCTGCAGGGGACCTTAGAGAGTGTACAGTCTGTGTCCTTATTTTCCAAATGAGGACACCGAGGCCCATGCTTCCCTGTCAACGTGGAGCCGGCAGCAGCAGAGCTGAACCCCAGACCTCTGGGCTGCTCAGTCATAGCTTCCGTTGGCCTTTCTGGGGTGCCCCCCCCCAACGCCCATCTGTCAACCTGGAGTTTCTCAAATTTCAGCATGTATCCAAATCCCCTGGAGGGTTTGTTAAGACCTAAATTCCCTGGGCCCCACCCCAGAATTTCAGATTCAGTAGCACTGAGATGGGGCCAAGAATTTGCATCTCTAATAGCCTCCCAGGTGATACAGGGGCCTCTGGTTGGGGGGGAGGTCAAACTCGGAGGACACCGCTGAGAAAATGCCGGGGGCATCAGTGACAGAGTGTGACAGGGAAAGCAGGAAAGCTAAACCTGGCTCCTGGGAGCTTTTCCTGTGGGCTGCTCTCATTTCCCTCAGGTGAGGCCTGAACGAGGTGGAGGTGGCCAGCTGCCAGCCCTGAGAAGATGAGCCATTCCACCTTTTGGCCACCTAAGATCCAAGGAATGCAGTGGGGCAGGCTGTACTCTGAGACTAATCCTGGCAGAGTCGGGCCGTCATTAAACACAGCGCAGTCTGGCCTCTTGCATTCCTCCCCCATCCCCCGGGGAGGGTCACAGGGAAGCCCGCTGTTTGGCCCCGGCTGGCGTTCAGATATTACCCTCCACTTCCAGCCACTCTGAGGGCTGCTCCGCGGCCCCTGTCCCCAGGGGAAGAGGGCTTGCCTTGCTGGGCGTGACCCAAGGTTTTTCTTCCACATATTCCATTAACGTGGTGCTCAGAGCATATGTCAAGTGAATTCTGTCTCTGGCAGTTTTTTTTACGCACTGAATTAGTGTGGTGAAATAAAAACTATAATAAAGCTGTACCAGACTCTTAAATTGTTAAAATTTATTATAAAATGTGCATACTTATTAACTGATATTCGCTTGTGTGCGTTTGCCTGAGCCCGAAGGCAAAGAAGATGAAAAGTGACTCTGTCAAAGGGAGGCCGGGAGTTGGCTCCTGGAATCCTCCAGAGTCCCAGTGGGGCCACAAATTCCCGGGGAGCACGGCTGTCCTTGCCCCAGTGCTGATGCCCACGGCTCTCCACGTCATGGTCCCAGGGCAGGGAAGCCTAATCCTTCCACCTCCAGGAAACCCGGGGCCAGCCGAGCGCAGCGAGCGTAAACGGGGCCTGGCTAGAGTGTTTACACTGAGAGGCTCAGTTACTCACCCTGTCTAATCCTGGGACCGAACGTTCGGGCTCTAGAAAGTCGCTGCAGATGGGCTTCCCCCGCATTCACTTCTGCGTATCCTCAGGCCTGTTTCCTGCTCTGCCTTTTGAGAACCATACAAAGGTGCCAAATTTTCCTCTGCTCAGCTAAGGCTGTTTCCTGATTGGCCCGTCACCTAGGAGCTGGTCACTGGGCTGTCCATGCCTCCCAGGCATTCTCCAGAAATGAGGTTGGTGTGTTTTCCCTGCCATTTCCCTGTGGGAAGCTGAAGGATGACGTTTTCTTTGTTACAGAGAGAAATGCTCTGTAGTGACCTTTGGATGGAGCGGGGCTTCCTGCAGGTTTTGAATCGGGTCCTAGGTTGCTGAGTTGACCCTGGTTCCAACCAGCTTTGTGCTTTTGAGTGCCATCCTCATTGTTTCTTTTTTAAGATTGTATGTATTTATTTTTTAGACAGAGGGAAAGGGAGGGAGAGAGATGGAGAGAATCATTATTGTGTGGTTGCCTCTTGCACGCCTCCAACTGCGAACCTGGCCCGCAACCCAGGCATGTGCCCTGACTGGGAATGAACCAGACTCTTTTGTTCACAGGCCGGCACTCAATCCACTGGGCCACACCAGCCAGGGCCTCATCGTTTTTCTGTTTTTGTTTTTTTTAGCCATGGCTCCATATTGCCACCCTGAGACCAGCTAGGCTGTAAATTCACTTGAAACTGGAGACACCATACCTAAGAAAAAATGGGAAAGAAAAGCTCAGAATGTTTCCCAAACACCAAAGCTGGAAGTGTTCTTATGTCTCTGCCACTGTGCCCTGGAGTTGCCCTTGGTGCACTGTGGGTTTCCACCCAGACCTTCCTGGAACCACAGGCACCGTCTTGAGGTACTGGGGACCTCGGGCCCTGATCTTGGGGGGCTCTCGGCCTCGCCATGATCACCTGTGTGTCTGTGTGAACTGAAAAACCCAAAGCCAGCTTGGGACATCTCCTTGGTCTACAGCCCCCCTGGCAGATGTTCTTCTCCAGTCTCTCTTTTTTTTTTTTTTAATTCTCACCCAAGGACATGTGTATTGATTTTAGAGAGAGGGAAGTGAGGGGGAGAGAGAGAAAGAGAGGGGGGAAGAGAAACATTTATGTGAGAGAGAGACAACAATTTGTTGCCTCTCCTAAACTCCCCGACCAGGGAACAAACCACAACCTAGGCATGTGACCTATGACATTTCACTTTACGGGATGATGCTCCAACCAACTGAGCCACAGCAGCCAGGGCCAGCCTGCTTCTATTTGGTACCTGTGTATAAGGCCCTGCGGATGCCTGAGCCCGAGTTCACCATCGCACTAAGTGGGGGAGTACTCCAGGGTTGAGGTTCTGCTTTCCAGCGAACATACTGCTTTTGCTGAGACACCTGTCCATCCATTTTCTGATCCTGCAACGATAGACTACCGCTTGAGTGGGATGTGGAGAGGAGGATGACCTATATTTTAAAAACTATTGGATGGTACAGACTGCTTTCTCCCTTTCAGTCACTAATTGGAGAAAGTAAAATTTACCAGCAGAAATTTAAGATATCTAAGGTGTAATGACTATCTAAAAGCACAAATTTTCCCTTTTTCCCCCTTGGCCCCATTAAAGCCTAAAGATGCTCCACAGGGAGTGAAGGGAGAGTAACAAATGTTTGGATTCAAACAGAGCGATGGTTTATTCCTTTTCCACCTCCCCTTGGCATGGTGGTGTGGTGCACACAGAACATAACAGGATTACATCAATATGCAACAAAGTGAAATCTAGTTAGTGCATCAGCGTCATCTCTCTGGCCTAGCAAAGTGATTTCCTGGTTTTCACAGGCAGTGAAATTGCCGGTGTGAGAGCTGGTGCCTGCTGAAGTCGATCATAAAATGGCTGCTTAAGAGAGCCACGGCGCACAGCAGAAGCCCCACAGCTAGGATCCATTTATTTGTGCCCCACATTGTCCCTGAAAAGATGCAAGGTGGTTTGCACAGATACATATCCCACAGCAAGATGTAATTAAATGAAAATTAAATGGACAAAGAAAATAAGACAAAGGCAAAACAAGACAGGGAAAGCAAGAATGGACCCAGGAATAAGGTTAGGACACAAATTCATGACATCTGACCCTGTACATTTGCTAGAGGTGGGACTCTGGGGCAGTCCTGAGCTTTCTCTCGCCTACACAGGGAAAGAAACAGCCCCTTGTTGCAGACACATCATCCGAGCAATAAAAGCAAAGCCGCTGCTCAGAAAAGGCACAGCCATTCCTGTTGCTGGAGGCAGAGAGAAATCTTCCCCTTGGTCCTCACAGGGAGGACATACATACTGCAACAAACAGTGTCCCAAGGGGCCTTAGAGTCCACAGGGCGAGAGTTTAATAGGCTGCTTCTTGGAACTTTCCTCAAGGTAGGGGAGATGGTGAAGGGGATAGATCTGCCCCAAAATACTCTCTGAAGGTCTGACTCAACTTTTTTTTTAAACCTCCACCTGAGGGTATGTTTATTGATTTTTAGAGTGAGAGGAAGGGACAGAGGGGGAGAGAGAGAGAGAGAAACATTGATTGGTTGCCTTCTATATGGGCCCTGATCAGGGATTGAATCAACTACCTAGGTATTATGTTCCCTGCCTGGTGATCAAACCTGCAACCTGTTGGTGTATGGGGTGACTCTCCAACCAAAGGAGCCACCTGGCAGGGCTGACTCAATCGCAATCAGAGACTAAGTTGTCTATGATAGGCTGCCTTCCTTTAAAGCCAATTTCATGAGTGATTCCATGTTGTGATGTCAGAGGCTGCTGCAGTGTTTAAGTGTGTGTGTGTGTCTCTGTATGTGTGTGTGTGTGAGTTTAGGGGATGGTAAAAGACAGGGTTCCACTGAGGGTTTGTATATCCCAAGCCCTCAACTTTGTTCCTGTAATTTTGCACATTGGGGTTCCTCATAAAATTTACTTGAAGAAGTAAAGGGTCCCCACTATGACTACTAGCTTAAAATCATGGTTTAGGAAAGTAGATGGATGTAATTCAATGGGCAATTGTTTTCCCAATGGTGTGAGCATTGGGCAATGAAGTTTGAGCTGATTCTCCTTGACAAGTACTTGGAAGGCAGCATCCCTGGGCTTCTGGTTAGGTACAATCCCATATGCTTTAACAGTTGGTGGAGCTGGAGGTGGTCCCAAAATCCTCCCATGAAAACCAAAGGGGTGACTAGGACACCGTCCTGAACAGAACATTATTCAGGACCTAGCTACCACCAGCCAGACCAGTTCCTTAGAGCACGCCTCTGTTCTGACGGGTTGGTGTTTGACCAGCACCCATTCTGATTGGTCAGTGCCTGCACACCGACAGTCGTTACACATTCGGAACATCGGCCTGCCTGGGAGCAAGACTGCGAGACGCCTCAAGGAGAGTTAGGGGTGCCCTGCGGAGTCCAGACCAAGGGTCTAAGAACTCCCTGAACTCTGGCCATGGCGGAAAAACTTTTAATCTAGAAAAAATTTGAACAACTACCTCAGACATGAACCACTTCATAAAAACCCATTCTGTTTAACTTTAGACACCATAATTTCCTCCGATATTAACTGGCCACAAATTAAATGCCTAGGTCCTGGAATGAGCTAACTTCACACACATATTTTAAACTCGAATACATTTCAGTGATGAAGAGTGTTTTTTGAAAAATGATGACATTGGGTTTCAAAATAGCTGATCTACGTGCTTTCTTCCTGGCAATAACTTGAGATCAAAGCCACTTGTCTAGAACGGCCACTACTCATTCATGAGCATGAAATCATGCCTTCTGTTCAAAAAAGAATGGTGATTATTCTGGTTATGCTGTTCTCTGTCAGTGTTCAGTTCACCTAGGAGGAGCCTCCATTTATGAGGTGGAAAACAGGGAGGAAAAAAAATACAATTCTGATTTATACCACATTCGTATTTTGGGGTGTTTTCAGTGCACCATCCGCTACTCCAGATGCTGGAGAAAGCAAAGCACAGAACTGGTAAGGTTCCTGCTCTTTCAAAGCTCACATTCTGGTGGTGAAAGACAGACAATAAACATTTAGAAAAATATGTCTTTTATTCCCAAATCTGTGGTTGGTGTCCATCAATTTCCTTTTCTCTTGACTATGGATCATATTTTCCTATTTGTTTGTACATCCAGTAATTGCGAATGGTGCCCTGGACTTTGCGAATGATATGTTGTAAAGACATGGGTTCTGTCATGTTCATCTGCGGAGTATTGACGTGCTTGTTGGTGTGTTTGTTTCAGCAGGAACGTAACTCAGCTGGACAACACTGAAGGGTCCATTCTGAGGTTTAACTGGGCTGCTCGAGTCTTGCCTTGGGAGTCATGTAGAATTTTGGCAGGATTTCGATATTTGGGTCTCTCCCTCTGTGATTCTTTGTTCCGATATGTCCTTCATACTTTCTAGATGCTGGTGGTACTCTGAATTCTGTTTTCTTATTCCACAACAGTAAGACTTCAGTATTTCTAGCCTCACAGGGCACTGACAGAGGTTGGGGCGGAGGTGGGGAGGGGCTGCTTTCAGGTGAAAACCGTAAAAAATGGGAAATCACCTGATGCCTTTGAAACGTTCAAATATCAACTGCCTTTCAGTTTCTTCCTGATTCGGGCCACTCTCTAGTGCTTTTTGGGCATTTTTTTTATATATTGCCCAGAATTTCTGATTGCTACCTGTAGCAGAGTTGGTCTAACAGTAGCTACTCTGTGATTATTATAAGTGGAATTCCCAAACTTAGCAAATAAGTAAGTAAGTAAGTAAATAAATAAATAAATAAATAAATAAATCATATTGTCTCAGATGGTGAAAAATGCTATGATGGAAAAAAATAGGATAGAAAAGTGGAGTGTGCATGTGGAGAGGGAATTTCACCTGCATGACTAGGGAGAGTCTCTCCTGGGAGGTGACATTGAGCTGAGACCTGAGTGATAAGGAGAAGCCAGATATTAATGGATTTGGGCATGAGCGCCCCAGAGAGAGCATCAGGTCTACACACGCCGAGGCAGGAAGCAGAGGCTGTGCTGGAGAGGCCAGGATTAGGCAGCGGGGTCAAGGGAGCAGGTCATCAGAGAGGTGGACGGCGACCAGAGCATACAGGGCCTCAGAGACCATGGCGAAGCGTTGGTGTTTCGTTCAACATATGATGAGAAATCACAGGAGGACTTTTAAGCAGGGCATCATGGGGTCTATTTTATGCTTGCAAAAGATTGCTGTGGTTCTGCAGAAAACAGGCAAGAGTAGAAGCAGTCTGCTGTTGTCATCTAGGTCAGGGAAGACTGAGGCTCCGGCAAAAGTGGAGCCCAGCAACAGGCCGCCCTCTCCCCACCCACTGTGGGCGATGGGTCCCAGCAGCATAGAGTCTGGATGAGAACTGAACACCAGGGGTCAGTGCTGACCATCTCTGACCAAGACCTGGATGCGTTTGACAGAGTGGTTTCTAAGACACTGCTCACAACCGAACAGCCCTGTTCAGCCCTGTCTGTCTCTCTGGCCTGGCCTGGGAAGTTTGGGCTCAGGACTTTTCAAGTGTGTATCTAGCAGGCATTAGCTAGGCCGAGAGCCTTGTCAGGCTGGGCTGGGCTGGGCCCACAGCCAGGTGGGGCTCTTCTGGTCAGGCCTGGGGTAAGTGGACTCAAGTCTTGACCTCATATCCTGCCCTGTTTCATTCAGTTTCTGGAAGACAATGGCAGAAAACCCCCTTGGCTTCCTGGCCTGAGCTGGGGGGCCAGCACAGCCCAAAAGAGAAACCCCAACTGGACAGCAGATCACCTTTGGTCTGAGGCATTTTGCTCCTTTTCACCTGGTGTTCTTGACATGTTTGGCTCCTTTGGAGAGCGCCTTGGGAAGGGAGGATGACCGCTACAATCATTGGAACCTCTAGCCCAAAGCCAACAGGGGCCACTCCCTGGGCTGAGAGGCAGTGAGCAGTTCACGCTTCGAACGCTGTGTACAGACAGGCCTGGATTCAAACGTGGCTCTGCCACTTTCTGAGTGTCCACTGTCAGTCACATTCTGCAATCTGTTTTTTTTTAAATTCCCCCTGGAGATATGTTTATTGATTTTAGAGAGAGAGGAAGGGGGTGGGGAGAGAGACATTGATGTGAGAGAAAAATATCAATCAGTTGCCTCTTGCATGTGCCCTGTCTGGGGATTGAATCCACAACCTATGTATGTGCCCTGCCCAGGAATCAAACCTGCAACCTTTTAGTGTATAGACTGATGCTCCAACCAACTGACCCACATGACCCGGGCTCTGCAACCTTTTTAATCCCCATTTCCTCATCTGCCGGTGAAATAGGAACACCTCCTCCTTCTTGGGGTTGCTGAGAGGATCAGAGGAGATACTGACAATGGTCTGCAAAGTGCTGGGCGGGGCTCGGCAATAGGAAGCACTCAGTATCAGCGGCGATAATAATGATAATACATATTACTTTCCCTAATTAAGGCTGGCTGATCCCCCAAATGAGAGTGTCTTCACAAGTCATACAGATCAGAGGTGCCTGCAGCTATGCTAGAGCTCATGACTGATGAAGAGCTCTACATGGGCACCTGTGGCTTGATGGTCACAGTCCCTGGGAGAAACCAAACAGGAGGAGCCCCCCCCCCCACCCTGGTAAGCCTAGAACCCATCTGACACCATACATAGTAATTAGCATATCACTGACTATATGCCCTACGCTGTATACAATACATCCTGTGACACTTTTGTAACTGGACATTTGTACTTGAGAAGCATCTTCTTAAAATCCCTCAGAACAAGGGGCCGCAATCTGGAATTCATCATGCAACAGAGGCCGGTGGTGGTGTCCCTCTGCCACCTTTCCTGTGCAGGTGTGACAGACACTGTGGCAAGGCACGGCAGCCAGCTTTTTCTCTGAAGGTCCCGCAGCAGCGTAGGTGATAATGGAGGGGCCGTGCCAGTGAGGCTGGGAGCCTGAGGGTTGATTACATCATTGTGCAGCGCCCTTATTCCCAGGAGAGAACCCTCAGAGATGGGCCCAGCCTCGGCCCCACCCAAATCCTGAGAATTATACAGTTCATCTAGCATGGGCTTCAGTAATAAATGGAGAAAACAAAAAGGATGGAATGAAATAATCCTTCATTCCATCACATTTTTGTTTTTGTGGGGCCCATGGTTTGGAGGCAAGGTGGTCCTGAAATACCTGAAATACCGGGTGGGGTTACCTTGTCCAAAATTCACCCTCACGATTTACAAGTGCCATCAAGTCAGGGCACCGAAAGTTTTGGTCCCCAATTCTAGGAACTTTAGACTTTAAATATGTTAGAGCCCCAGATGTTAGCACTGTGCTGAAGCTGGGCCTGTGTTCCAGCAGCCGGCTAGAGCTAACGAGTCGGCGTCTCGCACACCTGAGTACAGAGGCTGAAGCATCTTTCTTTTTAAATTAAAGTTGACATACAATATGCTGTTAATTTCAAGTGTAGAACATAGTGATTATACATTTATATAATTTACAAGGTGACACTCTCCCCCCCATGATACATCTAGTACCTAACAGATGCCATGCATAGTTATTAGAATTTTGCATCCTGTGACATTTTTATAACTGGACATTTGTACCTCATAAGTATCTTCTTAAAACCCCTCAAAACAAGGCATCTCAATCGGAAATTCATCACATGACAGAGGCTGGTGCTGGTGTCCCTCTGCCATCTTTTCTGGGACTTGACCAGTCTCAGAGGCTCCTGCTCAGGGTCAGAAAGCCGGGCCCTGCACCCCATCTGGCAGACGGGCACAGATGTGGATGCCTGTATTTTCCAGAGAGAGAGAACCTGGGCTATAGCAGGTAGGGCCCCCTTCTTGAATGCCTAGGAGGTGTGGGACATCAGGATGCGAGGCCCTTTCTGCACAGTGGGTGTGTCCCCTGTAGGGAGGTCACAGGTGCCACCTTGTGTATCCTAGGCCCCCTGAGGGCAAGTCTGTCTGGAGAGCCAGCCCCGGAGGACTGGAAAGAAGAAAGATCGTCTCCTCCCTCACCTGTGCGAGGCCCAGCTCTCCCCGCCTCAGGGCTCGGCTTTCTGCTGCTCCCCAGAAAAATCAAAAAGCAAAGATCAGATGAAAGGGAATAAGGGAAGCACATGTGTACGGTGATGCAGGACTGGGAGAAAATAGAAAAACTGCGACTTGGGATTGAAGGAAGCATAAGAGGGAGTGAAGAGAAAAGGGAATCAAATAGAAATGCAAATTCGAAATAATCAAACACATAAAAATAAAGGTGAGGTGATAAAAATAAGATGAAATCAATGAGGCTGGTGTCAAAGCCAACAAGACAAGTTAAAAGCAGGAAAATTTTAAAAAGAAAGAAGATGAAAAAGTACAAACATTTTACACAAAGGATTAAAATTAGGGTGCAAAACAGTCATGGTGGCTCTGGGGGCTGGGCTACATCAGCCCCCGGACTCAGGTGACCCAACTGCTGCCTGCTGCTCCGAGGGCCAGTGCTTGAGAAGCAGGTGCCGATGTAAAGTGGTTTATTCAGATGCCGGCCACTGGGAAGATGGGGGACTCATGTCTCAAAACCCATCTCCCCATCTCAGTGGTGATAGAGGTTTTTTATAAGGGGGGGGCAGGGAAATAGAACAAAGATCAAGGGAGGGGACTGAAAAGTTCTCCATCTGCAAATGAGCACAGTCCATTCCAATAAGGCAAGTGATGGTCCGGCGCGCGTCATCCTGCTTTAGTCATCCTGGATTCACGTCATCCTGGCTGTGAGGATGAAGGTCAGCAGATCTCCCAGAGCTGGATGCCTGAAGGTCGGAGTCTGTATCTTTTGAAGTTAGTTCCTAGGATTCATCTCCAAACATGCTGTTCATCTAAAAGCTATATATTTAGTCAGAGTCAGCACTTACAGAAGCAACGTCAGAAGAATGGTGGGGCTGGGTTACAATTCCCCACTGTGATAGTGTCCCTTTGTAAAGGTGCTGGGCAGAAAGGAAAGCACCGTGAGGGCCTGCCCAGGTTTCTATGCCCAGGGGCCCCAGCAAATAGATGAGCCCAAGCAGGCCTCCTTAGCCTCAAACACTGTTGCCCTCGCTGGGTGAGTTTAAGAGGGAGGTCCCTTCCTCCACAGACCAGGTGCTCAGGTGAATGTGGATTCTCCCCTTCTCCTCACCCCACCCCCCACCATGCTTCTGCCCTTGGGCATTTGGGGATAAAGAAGCCCTGAAATTCACATCTCCATCAGCAGTGAGCCTCTCAGGCACCTACGCAGCAAGAAGCAAAACACAGACCTGTTTGGGGGTGTAGCCGGTGGTGTTTCCTGAGAGGTGGAGGGCAAGATCAGGTCATTATTTCACCCTGGGCTGGAGCAAAGCTGTGCAGAGTGTTGGTTGTGTCTAAAGCTTACGCCTCTGGCTCCCTTTTGCCTTCTTTTCCCAAGCTGCTTTCTGGTTTTGTCTTCATACAACTCTAGGGTCAGGGAAGGGTTAGCAGCTCGAGGAGCACCTGACCTGCGTACCCACCCTGGGAATGCTGGGAGAAAGGCAGGTCCCTAGGACGACTCCAAGCTGGGGAAAGAGTGGGGTCTCTGGGACACTGGTGCTCTGCCTTCGGAACTAGGAAAGGCAACGGCACTCCCCAAACCCAGCCTCCAAGGACTGTCTGAGAAGGATCCTCAGGATTACCCCGGACGGGACCCTGGAGTTGAGATGGTGAGCAAATGCTCTGTCTGGTGCACCACACAGAGCTCCAGGGTCCAGCTTTGACATGCTCCACAGGGCATGTCAAAGAAAAGCTAGGCATTGCTGGAGGTTCTTTCCCTTCCTTTTCTAGGCTTTTAAGTGGGTGGGGTTCTGCCCAGCTGTCCAGCATAGTTATCACTAGATTAGGTAAAGAGCTTGAACCTGTGGAGACCTAGCCAGAAAGTGTCGGCCAAGAGGTGTATTCCATGTGGGAAACTCTGTAAGCTGGAGGAGCCCTAGGTGCGTTGGGAGCAGGGCTGAGAGCCATGGTTGCCTAGAAGTGGTGAGTCCATGGCTCTAGGGAGCCCTGTGCTGGTGCTGGGACAATGTGACGAGAATGTCGTCCTCCGGGAGGGAGGGCAGAGTCTCTTACCTAAGGTGAGGGGTGGGCATGCCCTGCAGCCCACGTGGAGGGCTCCGGGTGGAACTCGGGCCTTGTGTACTCCAGACCCACTGATGAGCAGCCACCGCCACCACGACCGACCGAGGAATACAAAAAAAGCAAAGGACTCCTCTCCATTCTCAGAACTTCTGCCAGCACTGCCACCAAGAATAATAAGCATGTAGAAACTAATTATACATCTGAACAAATCTGTTTCAGTTTACTGGATTGAACATAATCATATTAAAATATAATGAATACAATCAAACACACAACGTGTGGTGGAATAACCACTTAGGATCGGTGCTGGCAGAGGACGCTGGCGGCTGGCTGAGAGTGGGGTGACTGAGAGTGGAACGGGGTGATGAGAGCCTAGGTCTGCGGTGCAGTGGGAGCGAAGCCCCCCACAGACCTGTGATGGATTTCCTTGTCAGTTTTGGTCTAGGTCCTAATACACTGCCTTCCACCCTGATGCAGGCTTGCCCTCACAAACTAGCGGTGGTTACACAGCCTGATTTTGTTGTCTGGTGTTTAATCCTTGTCTCATTTGGTGTGCAGGGGTACAGAAAGGGTTGTAGAATGTTTATGGTACACTGGTGACCATAGCCCTTGACCCTCTGGGCAGCCAAAGTCCGCTGAACAGGTGGCCTTGCCAATCCCACTGTGTGTGGGGTCTCACCCATATCCTCCCAAGAAAGGGACCAAATAGCTCTGGTTCTTCCCCAACCTCCAGCTTCCAGATGCCAGCCTGGACCTCCCTCAACTGTACTTGCTGAGCATATGCCCTGGTCTCCAGCATGGGTGGGACCCAGGCCTCTCCCGGGAATCCCGGAGAAGATGCGGCTCCTTGGCAGCTGACCTGGCACCTGAAGCAGGTTTTGGCTGAGCACACACCCTGGACCAAGGCCTCGGTTCAGCTCCCCATGGTTTCTTCCTGCTGCCCTGCCTTTCTCTGCCTCCTGGCCCAGGCCGGCACAGTTCTTGGCTGAGTGTGATGTTGTAGGTGCCATTGGGAAGTGCCAAGGGCAGGGTGAGGGGCTTGTTCAGGCATCGGTGGCCAGCTCCCAGAAGAGCGGCACTGCAGTGTGAAGCGAATTGAGTCTGGCCGACACCGTCTGTTTCTGTGCTACCTCTAGATGGGGCAGGGGCTCCTGGACCCCAAGAGTACGTCTGAGAGGGGCACCTGGGAGACTGCAAGTGAGGGGAGCCGCAGGTGAGAGAGCCTGACTGTGCTCCCAACTGGGTCCCCATGGTCAGGCCTGCTCCACGCCCCACAGACACTCCTGCCCTGACAGGTCCCTGCTCATGGCCTGGGTTCCACTGTGTTAGTCACTGCTCGGGCCTTGGGTGCCTCACAGGCAGCACCAGCCTACAAACTGTCTTGCTGCTGCTGTTGTGTATGTGTTGTTTGCTCACAGAGAGCTTTAAAACTTTGAGGTAGTTGCTGGCATTGAAAAATCAGCTGGTTTACTATTTATTTTAAAATCAGCTGATTTCTTTTTTAACAGTCCAATTTCCAGCTTCTCTTTGGACATTACCTCTGGCCGTGCTGGGCCGCACTTCCTACAGCAACAGCCAGTCTGTGACAAGCTGCGGCTGCCCCTTCGGACAAGGCACACCATTCCGTCATGGTCTCCTGCCACCTCTGGGATTGCCATTTGGCCGCTTTGCCCCTTTCCATGACCAAGCAGTGCTGCGGGCATCTGGGTCACCACCACAAGCTGTTCTGTATTAAGAAAGGGGCAATGCTGGTGTGTGAGCAGTGGATCAAGCACTGGTGTGACTTAGAGTCTAGTGCCCCGGCTGAGAGAAGCCTGTCAACCTTCTCTCAGTCAGCTCGGGCTGCAGGACAAAAATCCCACTGACTGGGGGAGGGGCTTACACCCCAAACTTTTATTTTCTCACAGTTCTGGAGGCTGGACCTCTGAGATCAGGGCGCCAACTTGGTTGGGTGCTGACGAGGCCTCTCTGGCTTGCAGATTGCTGGTGTCTTACTTCTCACCGTGTCCTCACGTGGCAAGCAGAGAGGAAGTTGGGCGGGGTGGGGGATGGGGAGAGAGAGCTGAAGAGAGAGACAGAGAGACGGACATTATTTCTTTTTCTGATAGGCCACACACAGCCCTCTGCGCCTAGGGCCCTACCCTTACAATCTCATTTACCCTGTCACTGCCTTAAAGGCCGTGTCTTCAAATGCAGTCACATTGGGCTTTAGTGCTGCAACCTGTGAATTTGTGGGGGCGGGAGACACAGTTCAGTCCAGCGCATACCTGGAATTCAGGGTGCACCTATGGAAACAAGAAGACAGCTGTGGGGAAGGGAACGTAAATGACCACTAGGAGTCTCAAGCCATCCAGTCATGCTGTGAAAATGGAAAACACTCACACAAATGCTGAGGCAGGGATTGACTCAGCAACTGGAAGGCTGGGGGCTCAGAGTGCAGGTTCTCTCGTCCGCAGCTCCTGCCTCTCAGCAGCCCCAGGAGAGATACAATTTACGGAAAAGTTTGGGTATACTCCCTCAAACATTTGTTTGGACCGTCCTTGGCAGTTTACACTGGGCATTTCCAAACTCTGCTACTCGGTCATATCTCTAGAGAGTCCCATGTGTCCTTCCTGGGGTGACGGTGAGAGCAGTGTGGGACTGGGGACAGTGGTGTGAGGATCCTGCCACCGCCCGCCATGGGAGCCCCTGGTGTCTTGCATCAGGGAGGCGCTGGCCAGCAAGAGAAGCTGTGTGACCTTCAGAAATTTCTCAGCCTCTCTGAGTTTCAGACATCCCAACCGTGAACTGGGAAGTGACTGGGTTGGTCCCCTTCGCAGGTTGCTTTTCTGATTTCAGCACATAATCTTAATCCCTGGTTAGGGACCCAGCCCTGCCGGCCTGGTCCCCATCCCACCACGGACTGTCCAGGTCTCCTGTTAAAGTCTCTGAATCTGAATCCTTCCACAGTCTGATTCCAGAACGTGAATCAGCCTCCTCCTCCACTGCTCCCACCCGGTGAGGGTGATGAGAAGATACGGTATTAGCTGATAATTAAGTTATTAGCTGCCAAAGCTTAATTGCTCTTGGGAGTATTTTAATTTTAATAGGGGACTCTTAAGAACAGAAAGCCTTGGAGACAGCAGAAGGAAGGGGAACCGCGTGTGCGTGTGTACGAAGCAGAACCAGCTTCAGCAACCCCTGCCAGGATGCCCGGCAGTGGAAAAGCAGGTGTTAACGTCCTCCTGTGCATGAGGGGCCCCGGGTGGGTTCCGTGGGCCAGTCTGCATGGCCTTCGGGGAACATTCTCAGGACTAGGACCAGCAGTGGGCCAGAGGCAGGTGGATGGTCATTGTCTGGCCTGGAAATCAGGCCTAAGGCTGTGGCCTCCATGATCTGGGAGCTTCTGTTTAGCAGGGAGAGGGATCTTCCAGAGACTGTTGGGGACACTGGGGATTTTTCTGTCCTTTGGGTGACTGGTTTTAGAAAATTTTCCCAGGGCTGGGGACAAAGGACTTTAACCAAGACCTGCAGCTTGACTTGGAATGTGGGGTATTTTTGATGTGCCATTTTGGTTTTTTCAAACCAGGTTCAGTGGGGTGGGGTCGGGGGACCACGGACCAGGGGTCAGTTCATCTAGTGGCTGGCCCTGGATAGCACAGGAACCTAGGACAGGCAGGCTCACCTGTGCTGCAGGTGACTCTACTGGGACATGCCTGGGCCAGGGTAGGGTTCAGGTGGCAGTCCACATTCTGAGCCCACATTTGGGAGCCATTGGGGTGCTTTCTGTGGTCTGGGGAAGAGCTCCGGTGTGGCTGATTTTAGCTGGGGAGACGGTGCCTTGGGGACAGTTCCCTAGTGGGGGGAACACAGTGGAGGAGGCAGGGGACAGGGCCCATACCTGGTTCATGACAGAGTACCGAGCGCCTAGAAGTAGAGACAGTGCTCCTGGTCCTCAGAGTTCCTGACATGTGTGCCAGAGGCAGTAGCGAGCCATACTTGCTAACCATGTTCATGTCGTGACACACGTGGCCAGGGACAACATTGCACAGTATGCTAGGTGAAGAGAGAAGCTGCTGGTGGCCAGAAAGACCCTGCCAGGGTGCTCCGGCGAACCCAAGGGCTGGAGGGAGGAACGCTAGCCTGGCGCCCCTGTGTCCTGTCTGCAGAAACTCCCTGGGCCCTGATGAGGAGACCAGGAGAGGAGGCACGTTCGGGAGCGTAGCCTGCAAGTTCCCGATTCCACCTCTCACCAGCTTTGCACCTTGTGCCTCAGTTTCTTCATCCCTGAAATATTAATATCAGTCCCTGCCTCCTGGAGTTATTATGAGGATTAAGTGAATAAATTTATGGAAAGTATCTACAAATATGCCTGACATGAAGGGCTTAATTTGTATCATTGCGATGAGGTATTTCACCCAACTCAGGACATCAATGACTGTAATGGGCTCCCTGATTTCAGAGATGTTAAAACATGAAAATAATGAGTCTTGGAGCTCATTAAATAGGGTATTATTTTGTGTTCATTATGAGCGAATCAGAACAAAGGGGCCTTGCATAAAGGGAAGCCAGATTGTGCGACCCGTGGTGACACGGCAAGTAGGACAGGATTCTACTTTGAGTCCCATTGCCCTGGGGTCAGAGGATGGCTCTGGGGCCAAGATGGCAGGGTCTGCGTGAGATTAAGGTGGTGGGGAGCAGCCTGGGTCCCAGCAGAGCTATCTGGGGCTCAGAGGCCAGGCCTGGAAGAATTACTGACCACCGAGTCCTGCTTGGCCTGCCAGCCACGGTAGCACCTGAAGCGAGGCTGAACCTATCAACACCTTTCAAGGCCAGGGCAAGGCAACAGATATCCCCTCCTTCCTCACTATTCCATGCAAGATTCTCTGGTTCTGTTACTATTCTTGTACTGTGAAGTAAGACTAATGATACACTTCTCTTTCCTTTAATTGAATTTATTGGGGTGACATTGATTAATAAAACCATACAGAATTCAAGTGTTCAGCTCTATAACACATCATGCACACAATGCACCATGCACTCACCTCCCAAAGTCAAGTTGCCTTCCACCACCATTTATCCCCTCTTTGTCCTCTTCTGCCTCCCCTCGCTCCTCTTTCCCTCTGGCTACCTCCATACTGTTGTCTATGTCTGTTTATTTTCTTCTTCACCCCTGTCCCTTTTTCAGCCAGTCCTCAAACCCCGCCTCACCTCTGACAGCTGCAATCTGTTCTCTGTATCTATGAGTCTGTTTCTATTTTGTTTGTTAGTTACTTTTGTTCATCAGATTCCACATGTAAGCGAAATCATATGGTATTTGTCTTTCTCTGACTGGCTTATTTCAGTTAACATAATACTCTCATGGTCCATCCATGTTGTCACAAATGGTAGGAGCTCCTTCTTTCTTTCTGCTGAGTAGAATTCTATTGTGTAAATATACCATAGTTTTTTGATCCATTCATTTACTAATGGACATATAGGTTGCTTCCAGCTCTTGGCTATTGTAAATTGTGCTGCTATGAACATTGGGGTGCATAGGTTCTTTTGGATTGGTGTTTCAGGGTTTTTAGGATATAATCCTAGCAGTGGAATTGCCAGGTCAAAAGCTAGTTCCATTTTTGTTTTCTGAAGAAATTCCATACTGTTTTCCATAGTGGTTGTACCAGTCTGCATTCCCACCAATAGTGCGTTAGTGTTCCCTATTCTTCACATCCTCTCCAACACTTGCTGTTTGTTGCTTTGTTTATGATGGCCATTCTCACTGATATGAAGTGGTATCTGGTTGTGGTTTTAATTTTCTTGTCTCCGATGGCTAGCAATACTGAGCATTTTTTGTATGTCTCTGGACCCTCTATATGTCCTCCTTGGAGAAGTATCTGTTCAAGTCCTTTGCCCATATTTTAATTGGGTTACTTGTTTTCTTAGAGTGGAGTCATGTGAATTCTTTATATATTTTGGAGATCAAACCCTTGTCTGAGTTATCATTAGCAAATATATTTTCACATATGGTTGGTTCCCTTTTTATTTTAATGCTGTTTTCTTTAGCCATGCAGAAACTTTTTATTTTGATGAGGTCCCATTTGTTTATTCTTTTCTTTATGCCCCTTGCTCTAGGGGACATATCAGTGAAAATATTGTTGTGTGGAATATCTGAGATTTTCCTGCCCGTGTTCTCCTCTGGGACTTTTATGGCGTCACAGCTTATATTTAAGTTTTTTATCTACCTTGAATTTATTTTGGTGTATGGTGTAAGTTGGTGATCAAATTTCATTTTTATGCATGTAGCTGTCCAGCTCTCCCAACACCATTTGTTGAAGAGGGTATTTTTGTTCCATTTTATGCTGCCTCCTAGTTTGTCAAATATTAATTGACCATAGAGACTTGGGTTCATTTCTGGGCTCTGTGTTCTGTTCCATTGGTCCATGTGTCTGTTCTTATGCTAGTATCAGGCCGTTTAAATTACAGCGGCCTTGTTAATACAGTTTGAAGTCAAGTATTGTGATCTATCCTACTCTGTTCTTCTTTCTCAAAATTGCTGTAGCTATTTGGGGTTGTTTATGGTTCCATAGAAATTTTTGAAGTGTTCATTCTATATCTGTGAAATATGCCATTGGTACTTTAATAGGTATTACATAAAATCTGTAAATTGCTTTGGGTAGTATGGACATTTTGATGATGTTAATTTTTCCAATCCATGACCATGGTATATGTTTCTATTTATTTGTGTCTTTCTTAATTTCTTTCTTCAGTGTTGTGTAGTTTTTGTATACAGGTATTTTACCTCCTTGGTTAGGTTTATTCCTAGGTATTTTATTTTTCTTGTTGCTATATCAAATGGGATTTTTTTCCTGATTTCTGTTTCTGATATTTCATTGTTGGTATATAAAAATGCCTTTGATTTCTGAATATTGACTTTGTATATCACTATTTTGCCAAATTTATTCATTAGGTTGAGCCATTTTTGGGTGGAGTCTGTAGGATTTTCTATTGCATATATTCTTTCAAATTAGTGTTTTGAATTTCTTCAGATATATGAGTATTCCCAGAAGTGGAATTGCTGGGTTATAAGGCAGTTCCACTTTTAATTTTTGGAGGGAAATACATACTGTTTTCCACAATGACTGCACCAATCTTCATTCTCACTAGGTTCAACAGTACATAAATGTTCTCTTTTTTCCAACTCCTCACCAACATTTGTTGTGTGTTGATAGTCATTCTAACAGGCATGAAGTGATAGCTCATTGTGGCTTTAATTTGCATTTCTCTGATGATTAATGATGTTGAGCGTATTTTCATTTGTCCATTGGTCATCTCTATGTTGTCTTTTGGTCTCTTGCCCAGTTTTAATTGGATAGTTTTTCTTTTTTGGTGCTGAGTTATGAAGTTCTTTGTAAGTTTTGGATATTAATCCTTATCAGATATATCATTGATGAATATGTTCTCCCATTCAATGGGTTGTCTTTTCATTTTGTTGATGGGTTCTTTGCTATGCAAAAGCTTTTTAGTTTGATGTAGTAGCATTTATTTATTTATTTTGTTTCCCTTGCCCAAGGAGATATATCAGGAAAACAAACAAACAAACAAACAAACATTGCTATGAGAAATGTCTGAGATTTTACTGCCTACATTTTCTTGTAGGATTTTTATGGTTTTGTGACTTACATTTAAGTCTTTAATTCATTTTGAGTTTATTCTTGTGTATGGTATAAGAAGGTGGTCTAGTTTCATTTTTTGCACTTACCTGTTCAATTTTCCCAATGTCATTTATTGAATAAATCCCATCTTTACCCCATTGTATATTTTTGCCTCTTTTGTCAAATATTAATTGACCATAAAAGCATGGGTTTATTTCTGAGCTCTCTGTTCTGTTTCATTGATCTATATGTCTGTTCTTATGCCAGTACCATGCTGTTTTGATTACCATGACCTTGCAGTATAGTTTGATATCAGGTAGCATGATACCTCCGACTTTGTTATTCTTTCTCAAGATTGCTGTGGCTATTTGGGGTCTCTCGTAGTTCCATTACATTTTGGGAATATTTGTTCTAGATCTGTGAGATATGCCATTGGTATTTTAGTAGTAATTGCATTGAGTCTACAGATTGCTTTGTGTAGTATGGACATTTTAATGATGTTAATTTTTTTCTATCCATGAACACAACATATGCTTCCACTTATTTGTATCTTTCTCAGTTTCTTTCTTCAGTGTCTTATTATTTTCCAGGTATAGTTCTTTTACCTCCTTGGTTAAATTTATTCCTAAGTACCTTATTTTCCTTTGTTGTTGCACCTATAAATGGAATTGTTTCCTTCATTTCTCTTTTTGATAGTTCATTATTGGTGTATAAAAATGTCACTGACTTCTGAATATTAATATTGTATCCTGCTACTTTACTGAATTCATTCATTAGTACTAGTAGCTTTTTGGTGAAATCTGTAGGGTTTTCTATATACAATAATAATATACTTCTCTTAAATTGCTTTACTATTATTAGTAACACCCTACTTGTCACTTACCTTATAACCACTTATGACCCCCCACTGCATAGAGACACTATGTTTGAGAACAATTGTATTAATAACAATGCCATGGACCAACAAAGTGTCTATAATTGTGGAAATTGCAGCTATTGTGATTGGCTTGTGTGAAAGGGATAATTTTGAGTGGAGGCAGATTATTTGGGATATATCACAGCATTTCCTGTAGATAGTTGACTTAATAACATCTGACACTCATTCAACACAAATTTACTAGTTGTCTACTAATGCCAATCCCTGAGCATATTTGTAGGGACAAGCCTAGCTGCCAGGTCAGTGATCACAGCAAGGGTGGCAGAAACCTTCCTATCCATCTTACTTAGCCCTGGAAAGCTAAGAAAAGACTCCTGTCCTGTGCTCTAGTTTCTAACCTGGTTTCCCTACCTCTAATACTGCTCATCTTAGTCAATGGTATTGAATGTCAGCCCCACTTGAATACAATACTGACCATATGGATCTAAAGCATATTTCTTTTTCCTTAATTTTCACATGATGACTTTGCCAAGATCCAGACTCACCAAATTCTGTTTCTAACCATTATAAAAAAAACAAAAACCTTCTTATTGTGGAAATTTATAAATATACACAAAAGTAGAAAAACTACTACAATGAAAGTACGTGTAACCAAACATAAACTTCAGTAACTAATGATATTCTTCCAATCTTTTTGGAAGAAATAGATTAAAAAATATATTTTTTATATAACATATAATTCCATATGTAAATACTTCACTATGTATCTCTAACAGATAAGGTTGCTTTTATTTAATATAACTAAAATACCATTATCACTCCCAACAGAATTAACAATGATTCCTCAATAACATTTCCATATTCTATTTTCCCTGTTGCCTCCATTATGTAGTTGATTCAAATTAGGATTCAAATAAGGTCCATAGCTAACAACTGATAGTTTTTTTAAGTACTGTTTAATCCATAACAGTGCCTTTCTTTTCTTTCCATGCTATTTATTTGTAACAGAAATATAATTAGTCTGGTAGGATTTCCCACATTCTGGTTTTGGCTTTCTCAGTTCTCATGTGTTGTTTAACATATTTCTTTTTGCTAATATGACCCTATATTTAAATCTGGGGACTTGATTATATTTGTATTCTGTTCCTTATATAAAGGACACTTTTAGGTTGTGCTGTGTGCTTCCTATCACCTCATATGAGAAGGCACTTACTATTTGGTCATCCCACTTCATTCACATTAACGTTGAGGTTCTGTCAGCCTGATTCATTCATGATCAAGTTGTCTATCAACCTTACATCTAATGATGTTAGTAGGCATTGATGATCGTTACCTAGATCTATTATTTCATTAGAGATAGCAAAATGGTGATGTTCTTTCTTTCTTCTTAATTGATTAAGTGTGATTCCTTTGTAAAGAAGAACTTGGTCTTATCAACTATTTGGTTACCTTATAATACAATCTGCATAGAAAATTTGTGTTACAAAATAGTCATGAAGATGTAAAGTACAGCATACGGAATATAGTCAATAATATTTTAATAACTATGCATGGAGCCAGGTGGGTACCAGACTTACTGGAGGATCACTTCGTAAATTATATAAATGTATAATAACCACTATGCTATCCACCTGAAACTAAGGCAATATTGCATATCAACTGCAATTGAAAAATAAAAATTAAAAAACGAAAATTCAGGCTAATTACTTAATACTTTCTTTCATTTATCATTTACAAATAATAATTAGTTGGCACCTTAGCAGTTATATTCCTATCAGTGTTCAGAATAGTGAATTGTTTCATATCTGGCCCTTGGACATGTCTTCACGTTGCTTCTTCTATCACTGGACATCACTGGGAGCTTACCTGTGTTTGAACCTGACAAGAAGTGCCAGACTGATTTTCACAATTTCTCCCCTGGAGCTGATTATTTACAGCTGGAAATGGTATTTAGAGACCGCAGACTGAGTGCTAATGGTGTTCATTGCTACTGAGTTTTATTACTTTGAAGCCCTTTCAGTGACAGACATGCCTATCTGTCTGACATGACTGGCATGCAGATTCTTGAAAGAAAAAAAAATTTGAGTTCATACCGATGTTCTTATTCAAGAACAACTAGATTTCAGGGTTTTTCTGTCATGTTAAAATTTTATATTTATATTTCTCTTCTCTAATATAGAACACCTTGTTTCCTAATGGTATTAACTTACGATTTTCTGTGGTTCTTTTTGTCCTTAGATCTGTCTCACTTAGGATGTAAAGTCAAGATATTATATTTTAATATAATTTGAAAAAAACTCTTCTCTCTTTTGTTAAGCCATCAACCTGAAATATAGGTCTACTTGCATATTTTAATTTATTTTTTTATTTTTAGGAGTTGCTTTACTTGTTCTTTTGACATACCTTTGAAATATACAAAACTTCTAATTTTTAAAATTATTTTTGCCATTGTAAATAGATTTTGCTCATACATTACTTTTCTTGAGGTTGTTTTCATACACTAAGTCTAATAAGTTCTGTATGTTGCTCTTAAATCCTTCAAATGTACTGAATTCTCTTATTATTTGTAATAGGTTTTTCAAGGATTCTTTTGGGTTTTCAAGGTATATAATCACATTACTTTCAAGGAGAGATAGTTTTATCTTGTTTTTTCTTTTCCCATCTCATGTCTCTAGATCACTTATCTAATTGTGTTGTTTAGTAAAAAGTCACTGTTACCACAACTATTCACTGCGTTGCTCACCGTCTCCACTGCTATTAATGCCTACAATACAGTGGAGCTGTGTTTTAGCAACTGAGCCCCTGGCGTGTCCTCAAAACTAAGATGCTAGATGCTGGCTTTTGGATTAATGTGGATTTACATGTTATCCATCTTTATGTATGTTCGGAAAATAGCCATTATTTCCTACTTTCTTGTAATTTTCCACTTCAACTGCTCTGGAGCACTTGTAGTCTTGGTTTTCATTTTGAGGAACCAGGGTTGAAGACGTCTCCTGGTGTGGATCTGACCCTCGTGGAGGGGACATTTGGGGTTCTGAGCAGCAGCCCTCTCAGAGCTGTAAGGCAGGTGTTTCCGAGGAACGAGTTTTCAGACTTGGGCTTAGAATTCGGGCTTCGCCTGGGTACACATTTTATCTTGACAATATCAAATTGGTTTTGGACAGAAATAGAGAGAAAATGAAATTTAAAAAATTAAATTGATTGGGGTGACGTTGGTTAATAACATCATGTAAGTTTCAAGTGTAGAATTCTATAACGTACCACCTGTATATTGCATTGTGCTCACCACCCAAGTCTAGTCTCCTCTGTCACCGTATATTTGACCCCCTTTGCCCTATTTCCCTTCCCCCACCCCCTCCCTCCCTGGTAACCACTCTTCTGTTGTCTGTGTCTGTTGAATGTGGTATTTTTGTTCATTTGTTGTTTCTGTGTTATAACCCACATATGAGGGAAATCCTTTTCTATCTGATTTATTATATTTGGCATGGCACTCTCAGAACTATTTGTTTTTACATGACATACAAGGGATGATTAGCATGTACTTCTATGTTTTTCAAGAGCTCAGTGAATATTTTATACATGCTAGACCAGCAGTTTATTTTTATCTTTTATATGTGCTTTGCATACTCCTTAGTAATAAAGCATTTTAATACAAAAAACAGTCACTTTTACAAGATGACAGTGTCTAGATTCAGTAAACACAGACGCCGTGGTTAGACTTTGTTGCTCATTAGCACTTTGAGCAGAGTGTTTACTTCTCTGACAACCTCTCTTATGTAGAAGGAGCATCAGTGCTCATATGTCCAGTAGATGCAGGGCTCAGCTTTGGGGCCAGCTAAACCTCACGCTATGCCTCTGACTTCTTGTTCTCAGCAAATTGTACTCCACTGCACATCATGTGGCATGACTCATTTCACTTCACATTTTGTCCAAGAGGTACCTTCAAAACAGAATTGTATTAAAGGGAACACTGTGCACTATTAGTAAGAATATGAATTGCTACAACCACTATGGAAAATGGTATGGAGTTTCCTCCAAAAATTAAAAATAGAACTACCATAAGATCCAGCAATCCCACTTCTGGGTATATATCCAAAGGAAATAAAATTCCTATCTCAAAGAGGTATGTGCACATTCATGTTCTTTACAACATTATTCACAGTAGCCAAGAAATAAAAGCAACCGAAGGGTCTATCAATAAACAGATGGATAAATAACATGTTGCGCATGTATAAAATGGATATTAACTTTGCCAAAAGAGCAAGAAGAAGGAGGAGGAGGAGGAAATTTTGCCATTTGCTTCACTATGAATGAACCTGCAGGGCAGTATGCTAAATAAAATAAGCCAGACACAGAATGAAAAATACTGCATGATCTCACATATATGTGGAATCTAAAAGAAGAAAGAGTAAAAATCACAGTAACAGAGAATGCAGTGGTGTTTACTGGGGGTTAGAGTGTGGGGGGAAAAGGCAGATATTGGTCAGAGGGCACAAACTTTCAGTTATAAGATGAATGAGTTCTGGTGACCTGATGTACAGCATGATGACCGGTTAATAACAATGTACTATGTACTCGAAATATGCTAAAAATAAGTTAAAAGTGATGAACAGAAAACCAGAATTATATTCAGTCATAACAAAAATAAATTTTACTTGTGGATCAAATTTGATGACATGTGTGGAAGGTTTAGAGAGAAAAGACCCACATGCAAAACCCTTGTCAAACATTACAGAGGATACAATGATGGTTATACATGGCCACCAACAGCCGTAAAGGGTGGCAGCAGCCACAGACACAGAGACTCTAACCTGATGTTGCCTGATGTGGTCAGAATGGAGGAAGTTTTTCTGGTGAACATTTGAACTGAACCTTGGACTATCAGTCTGGGAATCACTGTGCCCTGGGCTTCCCAGAAACTAAAACCATCTACCCCATATTTATGAATTATTCATGCCAATAAAAATTCATACTCATGCACTTTGTTCATAAACATTAGCTTTTCAGCATCTCCTGCTCCCGCAGTGACTGTAATTTTAGACACTCCCAAAAGGACCAAAATCCATGAAGGACTGAGTTTGCCTGTGGCCCATGTATCCCGCTGAATGCTCACAGCCCCATATGCTGGAGTGACAAGGTCGACCAGTTCACCCAGACTGTATCCCTACGCCTGTCTTCCTCAGGAGCAGGAACAGGGATTCGTTTAAGAACACGCTTTGTGGGATTGAAGGGGAGAATCAAACCTCTTCTTTCGGATACTATTAGGGACAAACTAACTCTTCGAACTGAAGGAGTAGACTCCTTCTTTGGTCTGTGTGTTTGTGTCTGTGTCCCCAGCTTCGTTCTGAGCTCTGTGGGACTGTCTCTGTTGTGGATTCACTCTGTACCTGCCTTCCCCTTATCCTATCATGGATTTAGCCCAACACCCATCTGAGCAGAGTGGGTGCTCAGATGAATAATGATAACTAGCACATGTAGTACTTAATCTGTGACAAACACTTTACAACAGTCCTAAAAAGTAGGTGCTATTATTATCAACCCATTTGGCAGATGAGGGAACTGAAGCAGAGAGAGGTTTAGTAATTTACCCAAGATCACACAGCTTATAAGTGGCAGAGCCAGGACTTGAACTGCATGGTCTGATTCAATTAGCCATGTTCTTAACTACATCACTACCCCAATCTCTGCATTAATGGGCTGGCAAAGGTGGTTGAGCCGATGGAACACCTTGAGGGCAGAACCGACATAGTGTCCCTTTTTGGATGGCCTAGAGTGCCTCACACTGGGTGGCCAATTCTTGAACATTTCAGGTGTCGAAGGAAGTTGGTAGGTCATTTGCTGAAACAAAAGCTGAAGAGGTCGGCCCTGGAATTAGCACAAAACTCTACCATCAGGACTTGGGCTCATAAACCAGCTCCTGGTCAACCTTTCAGATGATGATAATAAGGGCAAATGGACTTAGAAGGGAAATTCTGAAAATTAATTGCTCCTAGGAATCTCATCAGGAAATGAGGCAACCAGTTAATGTGGAGACCAAGAGTCATTTTTTCAGTAGGTATTTACTGTGGGTCCTGAGGTGCATAGACCACTGAGGTCTTCGGAGGTACATGCATTATGGCTCCTGTCATGGAGAAGCTCCTGGTGAGATGGGAGCTGCATGCTCATCTTCTCTGCAGGAGCCACCTCGGGCTGATGCATTGGTTGGCTGTGGTTGGCGTCCCAGACTGTGGAGGGCAGCTTGGCTCCCCGCACTGTGTGTCAGGCCAGCCCTGACCTGCAGAGGAGCATCCCGGGGAGATGGCTTCTGGCTGGAGGAGCCAACTCCCATTTTGGCTGAGGGCCAGCCCCTTGGCTTTGTGATTTTCTGACATAGAGTAAGTGCTGCAGTAAGGGGCATCAGAGGCCAGCAGAGCAGCAGGAGCAATTGTTCCTTATGGAGAACTGCCACCTCCAGTGTCATGTTCCTATTGAGCTATGAGCAAGTTCCAAGTAATTAAGTGGATTGGGTTCTCAATCCCTGGTGACCATCAGTTTGGACATCCTTGCTGAGAGCTCCTGGCAGGTCCCGTAGCTGGTGTGGTGGCTAGAATAGCATTGTGATGAGGCTCTGCCCTAGTGTCCACTTTGCTTGGAGGGGACCGGTGAGGGGGGACACTTAGTGTATTTGGAAGGTCTTGTATGTGGGGCGCTAATTACTCTTTTTAAATCTGCATTTGCCACCAATCACAGCTTTCATGGTTCTGGGACTGTCATGGCAACTAAAGGCATATCTGAAAATAAAACGTCACTTTCTTTTTTCATTTCTACTGTAATGGCACAGGAAAATTGCTTTCCTTTTTAACTTAACATGATAACTAGAGATGAGTAAAAAATATAGATGTGTGTATAGCTTATGTGGATAAGCAGGTGCCATGGTGTATATGAACACATGCGGTGTGTGTGTGTGTGTGTGTGTGTGTGTGTGTGTGTGAGGGTGTGTACTGCTGTTCACGCTGACAGGGATGGTGTGGGCAGCTGTGTGAAGCTGCATGGCTATGGAGTGAGTCCTCCTTGTGTGTATGTCTGAGGATGGGGCTGAGTGTGGGTCTGAGATTACACACAGGCTGTGAGCATTTGAAGACTTGTCTGAGAGCACGTGTATGTATGTGTACTGTCCTGGTGTGTGTGTGTGTACCTGAACACAAGTGGTGTTGGGCGTATGTATCTGAAGACAAATGCTGTTGCATGGATGTATTATACCTGTATTGTTTGGTAAGAAAAGGCTTCAACCTTTCTTTCCACAAGGTGTCCCTGTGGGAGTGTCCAGCCCAATCACAGGAGATAGAGCCCCTTTTTGGGGGGAGGGCCCAACTCCTTGCTATAACCAGAGCTCTTACAGGAGTACCCAGACACCATATGGCCCAGCCCTGACCTAGATGATGGGGATTTCCGGTCAAGGTGGAAGTTACAAAGCACAGTCAATTTGTGCCTCTGTCCTTCATTCATTCCGTAACTGATGTGTAACACATAGCACTGTCTGAGGTGGGACTGACAGGTTTAAAAACACAATTCACCACAGTAGTAACGTTTGTACACACCTTTGCAAGGCTTCATGCTTTCTAAAGTCATCTTCTGAGTCCCATCTCCTATGGTCTGGCTTCTACAGGAGAACACTTCCCAGGTGTGGAAATATTCCTCTGGTCAGAATCAAGAAGCTGGAAGCTGAGCAGGGAGCTCCTTCCCAGGATGTGATGTGCAGGGGCTGAGCAGTGAGGGTGGGGACTGCCTGTTGCTGGGAGGGGCCTCTGCCCACTGCGGTGCGGAGCCATCCCCCGCCCTGCTCTGGCTTTCTCAGGCGAGGACTCCATCCATGATAACCGAGGCTCACTCTGTTCATCACCAAATTCTTCCAGTTAAATTCTGTACTTTACATCTCTTGAGATTCTTTGTTTTGTTATTAATTTTTCAACTTTAATAAGGAGAACCAACATTGATTAACTGTGAGTTTAAAAAGTGTTTATTGAGTACCAGTTATTGTAAGGCTGGCCCTGCCTGGGCCCAGGCGATACAGCATGCATTTGAATTACTCTCCACCTGGAGCTTTACTCGGCGCAGTGCTGGGGAGAGAGAGGAACAGAAATCACATTCAATAACAGAAGCAGGCACAGAGGAGGGGTGCCTTAACCTGAGTAGATTCATGAAGAACAGGGAGGGGTTAAACAGATGCCCTGGAGAGATGGTGACGTCCAATGGACCCAGAGATTCCCTACATGTGGGAAGCAAGTCCAGACTGGAGACTGGTAAGGGGACTCTAGTCCTGGATGCTCTTAGCCTTGTCTAAGGAAGTCAGAGGGACATTGCCTTGGGATCATGATGGCGTCACAAGCTTGGGAAGTTTGGCAAGAATCCTCTCCATAAGACGGCTATTTCTAACTCTGTCCCCAACTTTGTTGCTGGGGCTCTGTAGATGTTAATGGCAAGGAAACAAATTATGCTAGTAAGAAGCTGAGCTTTCTTGCAAGTTGCAGTCACATTGGCTGCTATAGCTCTCTCCACTTTGCTTACACTACAGCAAGTGCCATGGGAGTGTGCATGAAAAAGTACCTGTAAATATTAAGGTTGGTTCCAAAGGTACATTACTGTTTTACTGTGTAATATAGCCTCTGGTGACATTGAAACCTATTAATAACTAAACATCTGTCACAACTGCAATTATATTTCTTGTGCTAGGATTGTGTTTCTACCATTGTCCTGTTTAAACTGGAAGGGAGGGCGTGAATTATTTAGGCAACTGACTTTGAGTAAATAACCAACCAGCACTGTGCAGGCAGTAAGTTTCTGTCACTCCTTGCAGAGTCTCATTGTCACCGCTGACGTTCCCTTGATGTGCTCACAAATCTCTCTGAGAACATCGCCCTGGACCCCCGATGCGGCTGCCTGAGCAACCTGGAGAGGGGAAGCCTGAGAATGAGGAAAAGGGGGGCAGAGGAGCCCCCGGAGGGGGAGAGGAGCCGCCGAGGAGCCAGGCCCCCGACTTCCCCACTTGGCAAGTCTTCTCCCCGCAATCCCCCTGGAGAAACGAGCTTTCTCAAGTGTTTGCTCAGGACTTGATTGTTTTCTGCCCTCAGGTAGGGGGTGGGGCAGGGTCTGGAGCCCTGGCTGCTGAGTGTTGGGGGTGAGGAGACCCATGGACAAGACACCTGGGAAGATTCCTGAGAAGACACACATCAGAGCTGGATGCAGCGATTATGTGGGTGGGTGAGGGGAATGGGATTGGAAGCTGACTGTCAGGCACTGATTGGGTTGGGGCAATCCCTACTGTTAGAAAAACAGCAAAAGTTTTCATCGATAGCGTCGGAATCTGTGTCAGCATGGAAGCGGGAGTGCTGCATAGATAATTTCAACTAATCCTCATAATAACCCCGTAAGGGTGTTATTAATGCCATTTTTTACAAGAGAAAAGTAAGACAAACATTAATCAACTTGGTCTAGATTGCACAGGCAAAGGTAAACCCATGATTCCTACCAGGGATCTCTAAATCCAAAACTGATAATTTGTAGCCACTGGAACATCCGGCCCCTCCTCACTTGTAGGCCTGGAGGTCAGTGCAGGGGCAGGGGTTTGGTTCCCGAGCCACAGGCTTCCCTGACTTTGATCCTGCTCTTTCTTCTCCTTGGAGACACTCAGTGCTGTATAAACTCAAGAGGAATTTCAACTCTGGGTGGTTGTATATGGAAGGAAATTTTGCTCTGTGTGATGCTGGCATTGAGGAGTTGGTCTGTGCTGAGTCCTATAAACAGGTATGTTCTGAAATGGTCTCCTTAAGGCTGTCGCAGCGGGATGGCCAGCCCTCTGTGCCGCCAACTCCTACCGGTGACTGAATGAGTTTAGGGTGGGGCCGTGAATTTAAGGTTATGATTGTGGAGGAAATAGATTTCTGATGATAGATTCTGATTTTTAGCAGTTTCTCCCAGGAGCTGGGGGCTGGGCCCAGCATAGAATACTGTAAGAGTCTATCTAGAACCTTCTCCACTACAACTCATTGTTTGGGAACTTAAAGGTGGGGTCTGACGAGGTCCCTGGCCCAGGGCATGCTGATCTGCAGGGTGAGCCCTTCCCATCTGCTCTGAGGAAAGGTGTGGGGGACCTTTCCCCCAGGACACATGCTGCGGGGCAGGCTCAGAGTGAGTTCTGCTCAGGAGATTTGGACCGGGACCAGAGCAACCTGGGCTGGGCCTCCTCATCTCAGCTCATGCCTTCCAAGAGGGGAGCCCTGGTAGGAGGCGTGGTCTAGTTCAAGGGTAAGTTTCCTCCTGGTTGGCTTTTCCTCTGGCTGGGATAAGTGATAGCAGCCTGGGTACTTGTCCTGGGAAGGGGGGCATGTTGAGGCAGAGATAAGGCTGGGGATGACAAACATATCTGCAAAAAGGACAAGGGCTGTAGCAAATGACAGACATGGCTGATGCTACAGAGGAGGAGGAGGACAGGTTTCTCCCTTAGTAGACGTGAAGGCGTCATACAGCCAACAGACAAGGTCTGATGGAGTCAGAACGACCCTCCCTCTTTACTCAATATACTCCCAAATTAAAAAATGTTTTTCCATTTGTTCCTGCGACTTTGGGATTTAGAGTTTGGGGGCCAGACCTGTGATGGGCACAGATTAGGCAATTTAACTGTCCCTGTCTCGGGAAGTAGCAATAGCCTGTGTGGAATGAACCCGCTTCTCCAAACCAACTTCTTCTTGGGGCATTAACTCTTTTTGGACCCAAGGCTGAAGGTCTCTAGGGCTCCTGGCTTGTTCCCATTCACACCCATGTCCACACACAAACACATATGACACTTTTGCTTACTCCTTTCTTGGGAGCACACCCACCCATTTCTTAGAGATTTCTTGGTGCAGCGGGCAGGGAGATGCAGCTACAAAGGAGAGGGATGAGATGGGACCATGAGAGGGAGTCCCGTGGTTGTGGGCTCAGCACCAGGGATTGGATAGGAGGGGAAGGCAACACAGCCCACCTGGAACAGGTCCCCACATCTGTTTCCAGCAGTGAGGTCCCTCATAGTACATTGCCTCGCTGTGCGTCAGCCCCTTGGCTGGGGACTTTTTTTCAGATAAAGCAGAGGGTGGGCATTGGGATTACCGACAGAGTGTCAGGGGCCTCCTCATATATCAGGCCCTCTGGGCCGTTGCCTAGGTGGCTGTGCCTCGTGTAGGCAGGGTAGGCAACTTTATAAAGCAGGAAGGCGTCTCCTCCACGGGTTCCATCTTCCCACCCCAGATCAGTTCCACACTTCCTGGTACCATTTTTGTTGCCAGTAACAGAAGTCCAGTGGAGCGCTCCTAAATCAAAAGAGAAAGGTGTTAGAAAGACTTCAGGCAGGGGTTGGGGGAGGTGTCTTACATAATACAAGGCCTCAGGGATGGCTAAACAGAGGGCCCGGAGGGATTTTGAAAACCAAATAAAGCCGCTTCTCTCTGCCTGTCCTCACCTGTCTGGTTTCTCTGACCACATGAAAGTTATTCCTGTCAAAAGCTTCCAATTTGGCATCCAGCCCCAACTGGGAATTAGTACTGTCTCAATTTTAAATTCCCCAATGAACAGGCTCATTGGCTGCCCACTTTTGATCAAATAAATAGTGCCCAGGGAAGAGGGTCAGAGATTATGAACATGGCTGTTTCCATTACAAATGTGGAGATGGGGAAAGGGGAGAAGCAATGACCAGAGCGGTGGGGCACTTGTTCACCCCCATTCTAGAGATACTGGTTTTGTAGCCCATTCTGGAAGTTGATTGGCTGTCCATTAGTTGCTGATAAGGTGCTTGCTACTAATGTTTTAAATCACAGTCTTTAAAAAAGGCAGTCCCCATGAGGCCCAGAAAAGTGAAATATCACTGGTGGAACAAGCACAATGGGGTAGATAAAGTTGGCTGTGGGTACTGCAGTGGAGGGTGGAGAGAGACCTTACACAGAGGGCAGGACCGGAGAAGTAAGACCTACTCCCACTCGTCCTCCCAGTGGGTTCTCCTGTTTGTCAGTCCAGAGGATTGTAGAATCCCCCAGACTGTCTATTCCTATGTTTTTGCCAAGGTGTGGCCAGCTTTCTCCAGACATATCTGGAGGAGATGACCTGTGGATGGAGAACTCTTTCTCTTCTATTTTGTTCCTTCAAGAGTCTTGCAAGGGCACATAGCAATGAAGCCCCGACTCGGTTTGGGCCTGCCAAAGTGCCGACTCCTCAATCTGGAGGCCTGAAGGGATGGTTTTCCCCTTTTGCCCAGACTATGAGATCCAGGGCTCTTTGGGTCAAGTATGGAGCTGGTTTATGGAAGGTCAGTAGGCCCGAAAGGCCAGCTAGAAGCAGGTTCCTAGAGGATGGAGAGATGCCCAGGTGGCTTCAATAAACTACAGCTAAGTAAACAATTCTACTACTATGGTGCTGCTCCAACTAAATCTGAAGAAAGACATTTCTAATATGGGGAGAAATGGATGTGCACTATTGATATAGAAGCTAAGAATAGCTCATGTTCCAAACAAAGTGTTTTTTAGTATTTTGAAATAAAAATGTGTAGACAAAGCAAGGAATTAGAATGTATGACTCATTAAATTGCTGACTCTGAGAGCAATAGAAATTCAAAAGAAAAATTTCTCCCCCTATTCCTCCCTCCCACCCCTGTTCTGAATAGCTTATAAAAAGAGACTCTGCATAAACAGGACCCATAAACTCCTGCAAGATTTAAGGTCCAGCACAGTGGGAGGCAGAAGGAACTCAACTTTTATTGTTTTGTTGTTAAGCTGGCCTCCCCAGGTAGACTGGAGTCACTGACCAGAGCTCCCATGGCCTTTCCATCCTCATCTCTCCTCCTCCTGACTCTCTGTCCTGTCCCTGCAGGTATCCAGGAAATTTATGGGCCCACTGTGGCCTCTGGTCCTCTCTCCCTCCCTCCTCAGTCCCTGGCTCTGCTGGACCTCAGTAGACTCAACTCATCAGCCTTAGTGAGGATGTTTCATAAGCAAACATCAGATCTAGGGGCTACGTCTTAGGGGAGGGTGCACACTGTATGGTATGGTAGCAGAATGTAGCAGTGGGTACCCACATCAATGCACTGGGTGGTCTCGAGTGCATTTGTGTGTTGAATTGAAGGGCTGAGCCTCATCAATGGTGTTCAGTTTTTTTTTCTCACAAATACTTTTCTAAAATAAGTCTTATGGGGAATCTAGGACTTAAAACAGAAAAGAGAGAATACATTCTGGTTGGAGCAAGGCATGTGCATATGTTTGAGAGAGAGAAAGAGAGTGAGGGAGAGAGACAAGCCAATGGGGAGGTCTTCCAGGACCTCTTAGAGGAGCAGCAAGATGTTTCACTGGAAGGAACTATTGGTTGATCTTCATAGCATGATTCCTTCTCACCTCTGACCTCTCCTTGCTGCCATCTGCTTTCCTTCTGAGCAATCTCATGCTCCTTGGGTACTTTAGCAGCTTGTTCAGATATCTTCCCCAAGTCTTGGTGTCATACGGGGAAGCTTAGATGACCATGGGGTTGACCAGGCAGCCTCACATTGCCTCAACTTCAACTGTGTGACTTTCTCCTTGACTTTCTCTCCCACGGCATGCACCTTGCTTCTGTTACCCTCTAGAATACCTCACCTCTGAGACCTCATGTGGCAACACCGTTTGTTCTCTTTGACAATCTCCTCTACAGCTGTTTAGCATTGCTAGGCTACTTTTGGATGAGCAGCATACTGAGGGAAAATCTTACACGAATACGGAACATGGGTATTTGACCCTACAGACTCAGCCTTCAACTCCAATAGGCCTTCAGTGTGGCTCAGCAGTTTTTTTTAGTGGTTGGGTCTCCCCTCCCCCATTCTCCACCATGACTGTTTCAACCCCTATCCATTCTTCTAAAGATGATGTCAGCTCCCCATTCACATAAAAGACAAGGGTCTAAGGAAGAAAATTCTTCAACTTCCTGTCCCTCTGTTACCTTTTCTTCATTCATGTCCCTCTTCACCTCTCTCTGGCCATCACTGGAGGACTGGGCCCTCTATGGGTCCAAGGACCATCTGCCACATGCGCTTGGACATGTTCCCTCTCTTATGGGACCTTATCCCATCAAATGTACTTCCTCTGTTCTTCTTTAACGTCTGGCTTCTTCTCCTGAGCACAAATACTTGGTCTAATGTCACTCATCTTTTTTTTTAAAGCAGATACAAAATTTCCTTCAGATTTTTGGAAAAAAATTGCCTACACCTGTTTTATCTCTTCCCCTTTCATTTACATCTCACCCCTCGCTCACGGTGATCTGGCCTCCGCTACCCTCAGTCCACTGTGCACATTCTGGCTGGGACAGGATGGTGTTAGAGCAGAAGGAGCAATGCCGAAGGAACGGGCCAGGTCAAAATTCAGCTCATCATCAGAATCTATCAACTGAGTTTATAAAATCTCTATGTGGTCGTCGGCTGTGCCTACTAAGCCAGGAGGTTTCTCAAGTAGGACCCAGAAATCGCTGCTACCAACTCTCTTCTCACTGGGACCTTCACTGACGGCCCTACAAGTCCTCAGGTGGCCCCCTGAGGAGGGTCTCTGCTGCCACATTGCCACACCAACATATGTGCTTTGCTCACTCTTGTCACATTGGCCAAATCTTTTTTCCTTTCCCTTTCCTTCTCAGTTGTAGCCATCCACTTGGAATTTTGAGTGAGTTTAACCAAGAAAATTTTAATCACTCTTCTGTGAGATTTTCTGACCCAATTCTTGGAAATCTTTCTTTCAACCAGGAACTATTTACTTCCTTTGTAATTCCTCTAATGCAACGTGTTACAAATTGATGATCCTCAGAACATCAATGCAAACAAATATCCTCTGAAAGTGCTTCATGGTCAGTAAAATTCTAATGATGCTCTACACTAGATCTACATCTTGGAATGCACATTAAAATCTCAGAGATGCCTGAGAGCAAAGAAAATGGCTTATCTTTTTCTAACCCAGCTTTTCCAAACACAGTCTGAGCCAAGGACACTGGGTGTGAGTGAATGTGTATGTGTGTGTGTGTAAAAGCCTAGAAACCACATACTAACACACACACACACACACACACACACACACACAGTTCTCAGATCAATGCAAATGACACATAACTGACTTCCTCTGGGCCCAGTGAGTGTTACATTGGTATTCATTCAAACGCCGTTAGTTGGTGTGTCAGGCTCTGTGCTGGGTGTTGGGGATAAAGAGAGGAATAATCCCTTCCCTCATGCAGTTTTATAGGCTCATGGAAAAGATGGATTAGTATTCGCCACGGAGTTTATGACTTAGGATAAATTCGTGCACAGGGCATGCCTGAGAGCTTATTAAGGGACACACACAGCACACAAAGTTGCATAGCTCCGGGGTCCATCATTTATTTATAAAACAAGAATATGTGAGTCGTGCTCTATAAAGCTATGCAATATAATAGAATGGACATATATCCATCCAAATATGCATTGTTTGTTGTTATTAATGTAGTCACATTGCTCCTCAAGCTTTTTCACTCAAAAATTTATTACCAACATCCTTTCTATTGCATTGTGATTTATTTAACTGGTACCCTATCGACGGCTGTTTAAGTTGCTCTGTTTGCTTTCCCAAGCAGGGCTGCAATGAGCATCCTTGTATATTTATTCCTATGAACTTGTGTAAGTATATCTAAATATAACTTTTCTAGAAGTGAAATTTCTGGGTCAGAAAGTATACACACTTTTTTTTATTTTGCTAGATTTGCCAAATTGCTCCAGAATTATTACCTAAGGCAGGGCTTCTGAGGACAGGGGACACTGGCGTGGAGGAGAGGGAGGCAAGAGAGGAGGGCTTGAAGGTGATCAGTAATGGAGGCGTGTCCCTGAGGAAGGTGAGGGGGTGTAGGATCAAGAACACAATTTCATGAAGAAAAACATTTTATATGTCAACCTGAGTGTGAATTATGGACTCCACAGAAAATATTACAAACACTCTCAGCTGAAACATTTTTATCACTCTTTTCATCCTCCTGGAGATGCTCTGACCCAATTTCTTGGAAATCCTCTTTCCATGAAGGACCCACTCACTTTCTGCATGATTCTTCTAACAACACACATGACAAATTGATGATTAACATAAATATCGACCAGTCTTTCTCTAAAGACGCTTCCTAGTCAGTAACCCACTTGGGCTCTAGGAACCCAATGTCTTCGGAAGGGCTCTGGGCATCAGGACGCCCACGTGCCTGCCCTTCCAGCACCTGCATGGGGGATACAGAAAGGAGCCAGAGCATATCACGGGACAGACAAGGTACATGTTCATGCAATGTCCGTGTCACACCAGATCATCTAGGACAGTTTGATATTAAAACAAAGTTTGGTATGTTATGGTGCAGAATATTAGTTTTTAAGAGAAAATGTTGGACTTCAAAAGGGGCGTCTTGCTTGCAGGGGACTATTTTGGGTTATGACCACATAATTCTCTGTCATCAGAAGCCCTTCAATGGAAAAATTTAGAATCATTGGGACAGACCATATTCATCTAGTGCATCCCTGGTGTTTGTATCACATTTTGACTGGGGCATTTTGCTCCTGTTGAGAAAGTGAGGCAGGAGGAGGGGAGGGACAGTGAGGTCCATGCCCTAATAGGCTTGCTCTTAGCAGAAGACAGCACTTGACCTCAAGTTTACATCAGTCCTGTCCATTGCAGAGTCCAGAGGGAACTGGAGAAACACAGGAGACTCTCGGGCCTGTTCCGCTAGGGACCCCTCCTTCAGTCTCTGCCCCTGGACCCAGGCCCAGGTCTCAGTCCACAATCCACACCTGTGGTTGTCTCAGGAGCCTCATCCTCCTGAACCTCTTGTCTCTTAATCCAGCTACTGTTGCTTTATAACAAACCATCCAAACTCAATGGCATAAACCAATGAACATCTTATGCTCAATGGAGTCCCTGGGTCAGGAATTCAGTGCAGATGGCTTATTTGCCCCAATGGAAAGACCCAGATGGTGGGGACGGGAATCATTTTGTCACTCATATGCTTGGTACCTGGGCTGAGGTGGCTGAAGGATCAGATCAGCTTGGGGCATCTACCTATGACTTCTCCATGTGGCTTGTGCTTCTCACAGCGTGGCATCTGGGATGTAAGATGAGCATTTAGGGATGAACCTTCCAAGAAGACCAGCTGAGAACTACTTGGCCTTTTATGATTTCACCTTGTAAGCATAACTGCTGGTGTATTTTAGTGGTCAAAGCAGTGAAATCCTCCTAGATGCCAGGAGTGGAAACATAGACAGCATCTATCAGTCGGATAATGTTCAAAAAAATTAGGGACCCTGTAGTAAAACTGTACTTTTCCTTCATGGATCCTGGATCCTCTGTGACCTGCTCCAGGTGGATGCACCTTTTTCAGCACCTTCCGGTCCCCTGCTGGATGGTATGGGAGAACAGGATGCTGGAGGAGTCAATATAAGGGGCCTCCCAGTGATCTGAGTATTTTGTGGATAGCTTGGAACATTATGTTAGAAGTGTTTGTCTTCCTAAGTTATCCTAACCAGAAAGAGGAAGGACAGGGAGGGAAAACCATGCTGGCACATAAAGGAACTTCAAACACATGCACTGGGACAATAACCTGAACAGGTTTTCAGGAAAAATGATAACAAAGCACATTCCAGGAGAGAGAGTGGCATATCCTTATGCAAGCGGTACACTCCACACCTCTAGGGGGTGTTAGAGCATATAATTAACTGGGCCCCGGTCACACAGACCTTTGATGGGACACATTTAAGGGGAAGCAGTCACTGGTTCCATTGTGCCACTGTTACGCAAATGTCAGCCACAGGGTCCTCTTCTCATATTATATTTGGGGAGACAGCGGGGCTTCAGATCTGTACCTGAGTCACTCTGCCCTGCAGTCTGGTTACCTGCTCCCATCCATGGGCCTAGCACCCTCTCAGCGCTGTGCAGCTTTGCTTCGGGGCCCTGCCTGGGACTCTGGGACCCCCGCCCCCAACTTCTCTCATTGTGTGGCAGCCACCAAGTCCCAGTTTCCTGAAGGGAGGGCTGGAGAAAAACCTCAATTTCCTTTGCTGTTCGATCTCTCAATTTCCCACAACACCACAAACACATGGTGGATGTATATAAATCACAGATTTTACCGAAGACTTGGGAAAAACTGGGGAATTGCCACGAGGAAAAAAATTACAACATACAAGAAAATCTTGGAGTCAGAAAAATAAATACATTTTTAAGGGGTCTTTTCATGCATGGATTCCTTTGCCAGTCTGGTCAAGCTTATGAATTATGTTTTTAAATGCATGAAATGAAGTAATTAAGGCCACCACAAAGGAAATCAATTTAAATACAGTATCCAAATATTAAACAGAAACAAACATGTGATACAATAATACACGCACTCCGTCGTGGATGTGTTAACTAAAAGGCTGGAACAGCGGGTGTAATGACCACCACAGGTTTGAAGTACTGCAGTGGTTAAGCATAAACAACACTGTGAAATAATGGGCGATGACCGTAACCTGATGGAAACAGATTAGAGGCGAAAGCTCTGTACTGCTGGTCCCACAGTGCCTTGTGGCTCACACTCATAACAGAAAGCATGCTAGCTTGCATTTAGAGGTTTACAAAAATAAAGGTATATTCTTTCCCATCCAAGTTCATGGACCCCTTGAATCCCATCCTCGAGTCCCCAGCGTCTCTCAGGACCCCCCACTGGTGGTGTTCTTTAGCTGTGTTTCCAGCCTCAGTGGCAGCCCTGCTCTCTCATTTCTCCAGCCAGTGCTCCCGTCTTCAGGCCCCCCCAGGGAACATCTCTGCTCCTCTTTGGGAAGTTGGATCCCCCACTACAGAATCCACCTTCTTCTGACTTCCTCTCCCATAGGGGCAACCTGTAGAACTCAGTACACCCTGCCAGGAGGTAATAGGAATGATATTCTGACAAGGATCACACTGGTGCATGTTAATATTAAGGCTAAGTCCAAGTCACTGATTTCCTTCCCCAGGTCAGAACAACAGGTACTTGACTTCTTAGGGAGACAAGAGGCTTCAAAGCTAATGCTCCTGGGCAGAGCAAACTTGCAAGATTAAAGGTTCAGACCTCAGAATTCTACTAGTGTAAGGAAGATCCCTCAGACCACCTTTCAGGTTTAGCAGTGAGGCTGGAGCCAGGAAGGAGCGTATAATGCAGGAGAAGTAAAGGAAACTTCTCTGCATTCTCTGGTGAGGCAGTAGAGGGAGAAGAAGGACAAGTGATGAGGAAGTAGGTGAGTTGGAAGGGTGTTCTGCTTGCACCTCTCTCTCTTGGCACCCAAGGACAGGGCTCCTGCCTCAACCCTGCATGGGGTCTTTGGGAGCCCACCAGACAGGGCACCTGTGCCAGGATGCTGCCTCTGGTCTAGTGACATGTGTGGAGAGTGGAAAAAGGCGCTCCCTTGAGTCTTGTTGTGGGGCAGATGCTGATTGAAGAGCTCGCTAGTCAGCTACATGGGCACAGCAAGGCATCCCTAGAACAGAGGATGGATGCCCTCTTCCCTGGCCAGACCTGGATGAAGAGCAAAGCAGGGACCCTGGAAAGTGCAGCCAAACAGAGCTGAGAGAAGCCAGACAGTAAGGGCAGGTACGAAGCCTCCTGAAAGCATTGCCCACATGAGAAGGCCCACGTCTCCAGTTCTAAACTTCAGGTTTGGAGGCCAGGAGGACACCTGTGACCATGTAACAAGACATATCACCCTGGGAGACAATATGAGAGACTACATAGTCTTTAAAATGAATTTCATTTAGGGGCAGGGGGACATTTTTAGATTTACAGCAACTTTGAGAAGATAGTAGGAGAGAGTTCTCACATACCTAACCCTCAGGTTTCTGTTAGCATCACGTGTGAACAAGATACATGTATCACAATTAATGAGCCAATACTGCTATGCTTTTATTAGCTAAGTCCATAACTTATTCATATTTCCTTAGGTTTTATCTAATATTTTTTCTCTTCCAGGACATCACCCAGAATATGACATTACATTTAGTAGTCACATCTCTTTAGGCTCCTCTTGGCTGTGACAGTTTCTCAGACTTTCCACTTTTTTGATGACTTTGATGTGAGGTGGACTGGTCAGGTATTTTGCAGAACGTTTTTAATTGGGATTTGTGTCATGGTTAGACTGGGGCTCTAGGTTTGGTGGGGAGGTTTGGAGTTCTAGGTTTGGGGGAAAATGGCGCTGACGTAAAGTGCTGTGTTCAGCACATCATATCAAGGGTACACATTATAAAGGTAGGTTGATGTCAATCAACCGACCTGAGGTGATGCGTGTCTGCCTTTCCCACGGTTAAAGTCATTGATTTCCCCTTTCCACGCTGTCCTGTTTTGAAGAACGTCCCCATGCGCAGACCACACTTGAAGAAATGAGGAGTTACGCTGCACCTCCGCCAGGGCAGCGCCTCTATACAAACTGTTTGGGATGCTTCTGTATAGGAGATTTGGTTTCTTCTTCCCTATTTATTTATTTAGTCGTCTATTTACATACATATGGACTTATGACTATTGATTTCATATTTTGGGTAATAAGCCAATACAACTTTATTTGCTATGTTGCTGTAATGGCTGTGGCCTTGGCCATTGGGAGCTCTTGGTTCCTTCCTTCCTGGTGCTAGAACACGGACCAGGCTCATCTTGAGTATTTCTTGCCCCAGTTTTCTGGCCTGATTTCCTTTATTAGGAAATGGTATTAGAAACCAAGATCTGAGCACTAGGTGTGTTTGTTGCTACTGTGGTATTATTGCCTCTAGGCCCTCTTAGCTTACAGAACAAAGAAATATGTATCTGTGTGTTAACCTATGTATATGCATACATCCATACATATTTCTGTATGTAACTATGTCCAAATAAAGAAAAACATGGGTTTATACTGATGTCCCCAACTCTAATCCATTACTACATGGATCATTTAGTGTCTTCCCCTTCCTTATTTGTAAACACCCACTCTAACAGTGAGAAATCAGGCTCTCACTGTCCACCACCCATTTACAGTTGGCTCTTGACCACTGCAGACATCAGGGCCACTGACCCCCATACAGTGGAAAATCCATGGATAGCTTTTCACTTCCTGAGAACTTCACTACTAACAGCCAACTGTTGACCAGAGGCCTTACCGATAATGTATACAGTCAAGTAAAACACATTTTATATGTTACGTGTATTATATACTGTGTTCTCATAATACTAAGCTAGAGAAAAGAGAATGTTATTAAGGAAATCATAAGTAAGAGAAAGTATATGTACAGTGTTTATCGAAGAAAATTCATGTATAAGTGGACCCGTGCAGTTCAAATTGTGCTGTTCAAGGGTCAACCGAACTTGTTTAATTGCAATGCGGGTGTACAGTGGTATCAGAACTGTACAGTGATAACTGTACAGTTATCATTAAGTGACATCATGCATTGGCACACACACCTGTAGGAAACAACTTCACCAACCAAAGGGCTTATGGACAGTGCCTTTGCCCTTTGTTTTACAGACTCTACTCAGTTCCAGAGTGACTTATGTCCGCACTCCCCTGGCTGCTCCCTCCCACGAGGCCATTTTGTACATTATGGGACAGATTCATTTGTCACATCCTGTGCTCTATCCTGGGATTCTGCTGACCTACTCAAGGATTTTTAAAATTTGCATCCATTAAGGTTCACTCAGTGCTGAAGTTCAGCAGATCTTTGCCAAATGCCTAGTTTCCTGTAGCCACAACTACAGTATCATGTGGAATAGTTTCTCTGCCCTAAAATACACCCTGTATTTTACCTGTTCAACCTTCCTCCTTCACCCTTAAACTCCAGAAACCACTGGCCTGTTTATGTCTCTATAATTCTGCCTTTTCCATAATGTCATTTAATTGGAGCAACATGGTATGTAGCTTTTCAGACTGATTTTTTCATTTACAGGTATCCATTTATGATTCATCCATGTCTTCATCCACCTCATTTTTATCACTGAATAATACTCAATTTTATAGATGCACCACAGTTCATCTATTCACCTACTGAAGGACAGCTTGGTTCAGTGCAGTTTTTGGTGAATATAAATAGAGATGCTTTAAATGTATAAATCTCTATGTATTTTAAAAGATTTATAAATAAATACTATGCTATAAGTCTGCATACAGATTTTTGTGTGGACGTAAATTTTCAAATTAGTTAGGTAAAAACTTAAGCGTGTATCTGCTGGATAGAATGATGATACTATGTTTAGCTTTGTAAGAAACTTCCAAACTATTTCCCAAGGAGGATGTGCCATTAATGCATTCCCACCAACAAAAAAGAAAGTTCTTGCTTCATATTTTCACTAGCAACTGGTCTTGTTTTTTCATTTTTGGATTGTAGTCACACTCATAGGTATATAGTAATATCTCATTGTTTTAACTTGCATTTCCTAATGACATATGATGTGGAACATCTTTTCATATGTTTGTTTGCCATCTGTATGTTTTCTGTGGTGAGGTGTCTGCTAAAATCTTTTCACCACTTTTTGCATTAAGTTGTTTGTTTTCTAATGATTTCTTTGTATAATTTGGCTATAAGTCCTTTAACAGGTATATGTTCTTCAAATATTTTCTCCTAATCTGTGGTTTGTCTTTTTATTTTCTTAGTAGTGTCTTTTGCAGAGCAAATTTTAATCTTAATAAAGTCCAACTTATCATTTTTTTCATAGATCATGCTTTTGGTGTTTTATCTAAAAGCTTATTACCAAACACACAATCATCTAGATGTTCTATATTTTCTTATAGTTTTGAATTTTACATTTAGGTTTATGATCCATCTTTAATTAATTTTCATTAAAAGTATCTGAGGGGGGACCCCAAATCTCCCAGAATTATCTTCTGGAGGGCAGACTGCTTGTAGTACAGGTTTACCCCACTAGGTGAATATTCTAGGAACCCATGTGTATCAGTATACCAACTGGTGTTGTTGTGAGAGGCTGTGTTCAGCTTCAGTGAATTTTGGGGGGACTCTCTCAATACCTTTGCCCATTTCATGATGAGTAATTTACACATGCACCTGCCCACACCATGGTGAGTGTTCAGCAGTTTTTGACCAAAGACAGCATGACCCCTGGGCCCTACCCTCCCTACTCACCTGATGTTGCCCTGAGTAACTTTTTTTGTTTGTTTCCCTGGATGAAAAAAGTCCTCAAAGGGAAACATTTTGCCAACATAAAAAAGGTGAAACAAAAAATGGTAGAAGCTTTCCAGTTCCATCCATGCTGCCGCAAACTGGAAAGCATTATGCTAAGCAAAATAAGCTAGGCAGTGAAAGACAAATACCATATGATCGCTTCAACAGGAACCTAATCAAGAAAATAAACAAGCAAGCAAAATATAACCAAAGACACTGAAATAGAGAACAGGCTGACCAGAGGGGAGGGGGGAGGGAATTTCAAAGAAATTGAAGGAAGGGGAAAAGGGGAAGGGTTTACAGGATCAAGTATAAATGACACATGGTCAAAAACAAGGGGGGGGTGGAAATGGGAGGAAGGTGGGGAGGCTTGGGGGGGTTGGCTGGGATGGGAGTAACAGACAGAAAGCTGTACTTGAACAACAATTAAATAAAAAAAGAAAAAATGGTGGAAGCATTATAAAAGGCATCCAAATTGAGGAGTTCAAAAACTGTTTTGAGCAATGGAAAAAACAATAGGTGAATTGCATCAAATAGAGAGTACTTTGAAGGTGACTGAAGTTTAAACATGTAAGAATAAATACACAATTTTTTATAAATACCATTTTTTTGATTCCCCCTCATAAGGGTTTTCAGTTATGTGCCTCTGCTACTTTGTTTTTGCGTATGGATGTCCCATTGTTCCAGCCTTACTTGTTGCAATCAACATATGCTTTTCATTCTCCCTGTGGTCTTGTGGTCTCCCAGGACTAGATCTTGTAGAAAATATGCATGCATGCATGCATTTGCAAACACTCACCTCCCAAGAACAAACAGTATTCCCAGAGACAGCTCAGTATAAGTCCATAGAAAGGGAGAAAAGCTATTTTATTAAAGGTATCGTAATCTGCAAGATGTCGCCCATCAATAATGGAGAAAGCATTTTTCCTCCTTTCTCTAGGTCATACTCAGAGATGTAATTGTGCAAGTTAAATACAGAATGTTGTGACTGTAATGTGACAGCAGAGCCAACTGTTCTACATCCCCAACCTGAGTTTCACTGTGGATTGAATGTAAGATATGAAATCATCTCTTTCTCTATTGGCTGAGGAGGAACCAATTTTGAGACAGGGCTTTTATCCTCTTCAGTATGACGATGCATTCCTACCCCTTCCCGGAAAACCTCTGGGAGGTGTGAATGAAGTGGTGTACTTGCAGTTATACAAGGACCTTCTTTGCCAGCTGCTAGACATGACAGTGAAGATAGCATCACAAGGGTCCTGCTCTTCAAGGTCACATTCTAACCCAAAGTAGATTTGAGTTTAAAATGCAGTTAGGAGGACAGTCACCAAGCAACATTTTTCCGACTGCCTGTCACTCATTCTTTGGGAGCTAAAGCTTCCCTGAGTCTGCCTCAGTATTTCTCACATGACTGTGTACATGGGCAAGAGACCCTTGCCTGGTGGTCGCCATTTTTCTCTGGTCATCATCAAGGTGAATCTTCCTCTGCCTGACAGGAATGTTCCCATTGCTGACCCTCACAGATGTGGCCAGTGCCGGGACACAGTAGGTCACTGCCCATGGACTGAGTCAGCTGAAAGGCTTATCACCAACACAGTTATGATTCACCTGAGAGTCCCTCTAAGCGACTTGTTTTCTTTTCTTTGAGTCCTCTCCTGAGAACATGCCTAATGATTTTAGAGAGAGGGAAGGGAGGGAGTGAGAGAGGGAGAGAAATAGTGATGTGAGAGAGAAACATGGATTGGCTGTCTTTCACACACACCCTAACTGGGGAGCAGGCTTGCAACCCAGGCGTGTGCCCTGACTGGGAATTGAATCTTTGACCTTTCAGTTTATGGGATGATGCTTCAACCAAACCATGCTGGCCAGGATAAGACTTGTTTTTTCTTTGCTTGTTTCGGGTTCTTTTTCTGCCTGTAGAAGTGAATGATTTTCCCCCACATCCTTGAACTTCAAATGTTTCACCAGTGTGTATCTCCATGTGGGTCTCTTCTTATTAATATTGCCAGGAAGGCGTGATCCATTGTGATCTTCATATTTACCTTTTAATCAATTTAGAAAAAAATTTCTTTGGTTATATTTTTTATTATTACTTCTTTTCTATAGTTTAGGTTTATTTCTTAGGAATACCTATAATTTCTCGGTTGCATCTCCATTTCTTTGTCCTATGATACCTAACACATTTTTCTTCTAACGTGTTTCTTTCAGTCATTTTGAATGAAACAGCCACACAGCACATATGCTCACTCAGTAGCTGTGGGGGCAACTTTGCCCTAAAGTACCCCCATCCACCACAGATGAAAGTAAACACTACCAAGATATAATCTGCTTGGGGAGGAGAGGTGGCCCATTTCTCAGAGGAAAAAGGTGAGGAGCCCCTTCCTCCAGGGACTTTTTTGTGTTGTAACACACAGGAATACAGGGTGGCAAGGATCAAACAGTAGATAACATTTCAAAGAAATCTGAGGGCTTAGTCTGAGTCAGTGTCTGTCAGGAAAGGAGTTTGGAGAAACTTTGGGAGACATACTCATTTCCTGCTCAGAGCCTTAACATATGAATGAAAGCACCCTTAGCAAAGCAGGTTTCACAGGATTTTTTAGGAATTCTTTCTTATGCCAGATTTACACCAGATACCACTCTAGTAAGGCAACTCCCCATTAGGTTCTCAGGTTTAAGTGGATTAGAGCCAGGAAGTGCTTCTCCCAGAGGACACGGGAACTCAGACTATGTCACATAGCCGGGGGAGGGGGAGGATCCATCACTCCCTCTTTGTCACAGCCCCCCCCCCACCTCCCGAGTCCTTCCATGATGGCCTCCTAAGTGATCGAGTCTGGCTTAGGTAGCACCTTGCTGTGAGGAGTCGTACCCGTCATCAACATTGACCATGCTTTGGGGGCAGGGGGAGTAAACTGAGGCAAAATTTGCTACCAGAGACAAGCTCTGTCTCCTTTGTGGCTTACAATCGAGAGGTTGCTCACTCATCCTTAGCCATGGGGGGTAGTTACAATTCCTGAAACCAGGCAGAGCAGTTCCCAACAAGTGGCATCTATCATTCCCACTGACCAGCACAGTGAAGTCATCATTGTTCACACATACACATTCCAGTCCATTCTCCTTGGCTGCTGGGTTACATTGATGTCATGCAAACCTTTCTTGTTATATTAACAATGGCCTGACTTTTTCCAGACAGACCTCGTGTGTGTGTGTGTGTACTAGGCTGAATTAATTATTACATACCATTATTATTATGTTTATTTTTTTCTTCTGGTTTTAGAAGGCATGAAATTAAAACATTTTGTGGACCTCTAAATGTACTGTGGGCCCTAGGCACTATGCCTACTGTGCCTAATGATAAATCAGCCTTACTAAACACAACAGATATTTTTTGCTGTTTTTTCATACGATCTTCAAAATAAACCTGTGATGTAGGTATTTTTATCTCTGTATTTCATGATGAGAATACTGAGGATCAGCAAGGTTATTTAAATTGTTTGTAAACAAACTAATACATTTTAGAATTAAGAGTTGATCCCACCTGTGTTGGATTTTGATACCCTGCAGTTTACAAATTACCAAGTCAAATTATTTTCTTAGTACTAAATATTTAAAATATTTAATTACATTCCTTATTGTCTACTGTCCTTTCTGCCTCTATCCTTTCCAAATTCTGCTCTTCATCACTTAAGTACATATGTTATCGTAATCTTTATCACAGAAGTATTTTAATTTATATCAATTTATTTACAGTAATTTATTTACTTTTAAAATAAAATCTGCCATGTATGCATTATTATAGTTTTCAAATGATAAAGAAACTAAGGTCCAGAAAAATAGAGTGATTTGCCCAAGCTGACTTTGGTAGCCAGTAGTAGATAGACTCATTTAGTGACATATGAAGGCAGCTTGTAAATACCATAGAGAAGAAAATCTCAGATAAACCGTTTACTTTTAATATAATTATTAACATATTTAGATTTATGCCTGCAACTTTATTGTTATGTATCTGTTTATATCCTCTGTTTTTCATTCTCTTTCCTTTTTCTTTCTTTTGCATTATTTAAACATCTTTTTAGCATTCCATTTTAATTTATTATTATTATTGACTATATCTGTTTGTATATTTTTACTTTGCTGTAGGAATTATAATATATATATACTTAACTTTCAACAATCTAATTAGAATTCATATTTTTAAAATTGCTTATTGAAATGTATTTTACTGACATGAAAATTATATAACATGAAATTTGTAAAATTCATGCATTTAAAAAAATTAAAAAATTTTTTATTGTTGTTCAAGTATAGTTGGTATGTAACTGAGTGGTTGATAGTATATTTACAATGCTGTGCATCCATCACAACTATCTAATTTCAGAACATTTCTATGACTTCAAACAAAAATTCCGTAATTCACATTTCCCTCATCTCTCCATCTCAACACAGCCACTAATCCACATTTTATCTGTTTATACTTGTCTATTCTGGATATTTCTTAAAATTGGAACCATACTGCCTGTGGCCTTTTTTGTCTGGATTATTTCACATAGCATAATGTTTTCAGGTTCAACCATGTTGTAGTTTGTATCAGACTTCATTCCTTTATTTGACAGAATACTATTTTGTCGTATGGATGTACTGCATTCTGTTTATTTCATCATCACCTGATGAACATTCTGGGGTGTTTCCAATATATAGCTATTATAAATAATGCTGCTATGAACATTCATGTATACATTTTTGTGCAAAAATATGTTCTTATTTATTTTTTGTATATCCTAGGAGTAAAATTGCTAGGTTCAATAGTAACTGTGTGTTTAATTTTTTTGAGGGAACGCTAACATATTTTCCTAACTATATAATTTTACATTCCCATCAGTAATGCATAAGAGTTACAATGTCTCCATATCCTTATCAACACTTGTTAATTTTATTATTATTATTATTAATTATTATTTATTATTTATGATTGCCATTCTAGTGAATTTTGGCCTCATTGTTGTTATGATATACATTTCTCTAATGACTAATGATGTTGAGCATCTTTTTACATGCCTATTGAACATTTATACATCTTCTTTGGAGAATAACTATTTAAATCTTTTGCTTATTTTAAATTGGTTATTTTTTGTTATTGAGTTGGAAGAGTTCTTTATATTCTAGATATTAGATGATTATCAGATATAGGATTTGAAAATATTTTCATTCTTTCTGTAAGTTGTCTTTTCACTTTCTTGATAGGGTCCTTTGATTCACAAAATTTTTGATTTTGATAGTCCAATTTATCTATTTATTCTTTGTATTCTCTGTGTGTGTTATGTTTAAGAAGCTGTTGCTTAACTGAAGATCATGAAGATTTACAAGGGTTCCCTTCTAAGAGTTTTATAGTTTTAATTCTTACATTTAGGTCTTTGATCCATTTTGAGCTAATTTTTATATGTGGTGTGAGATAGGGGTCCAAATTTGTCCTTTGGTATTATGTATATCTACTAGTTCCATCATAATTTATTGAAAAGACTGTTATTTCTACAATGATTGGTCTTGCTACTCTTGTCAAAATTCAATTAATCATAAACATATGGGCTTTATTCATGGAGTCTCGATTCTATTCCATTTTATTTTTATACCAGTACCACACTGTTTTAATACCTGTAGCTTTGTAGTAAAATTTGACATCAGGAAGTGTGAGGGCTCCAACTTTGTTATCTCTTTCAAGATTGGCTATACAGAGTCCCTTGAAATTTATATGAGTTTTAGGATAAACCTGTATATTTTTGCAAAAAAACAGTTGGAATTTTGCTAGAGATTTCAAATTTGGAGAGTATTGTCCTTTATTTCTTTAGGTATAGTGCCTGTTATTACTTTGAACATTTTTTCAAAATAGTTCTTTTAAAGTCTATATCTAGTAAATCCAACATATGGTTTCCCCAAGTATAACTCCTATTGATTGTCTTTTTTTTTGCAATAGGCCATATGATTTTTCTTTTTAATTTGCATGTCTTGTATTTTTTCTGTTGCATATAGATATTTTGACTATTATAATGGAATAATTCCGGAAATTAGATCTTCCATTCCCTAGGGTTTGTTGTTCTTGTTTATTTGTTTAATGACTTCTCTGAACTAAATGTGGTAAAGTCTATATTTTTTGTCATGTATTACCACTAAAGTCTCTGTTCTGTTAACTGAGTAGTCAGGTATTGAACAGAGATTTCCTTAAACTTTTGAAACCAAAATATCTCCCAGTCTTTGCACAGGGACTCTGTGTGTAGCCATGCCATCAATAGTGAGCCAGAAGGTGATGATTTTCCCATTGCCTTCATTTTCCATTTGCATAAAACCTGTAGGTCAGCCACAGGTGAGTACTTAGGGCATTCTCAGGTCTTTCCTGAGCATGCTTACAGCCCTGGGAATTCACGTTGCCTCCTAAATCCCCAGGAATTTGTTGAAGCTTTTCAAAATGCTTTTCCCAAGTCCTGGAAGCAGCCTAGGTGCCCATTGGTAAAAAGGTGGATCAATAAACTATGGTACATTCACACAATGGAATACTACACAGCAGAAAGAAAGAAGGAGCTCTTACCCTTCATGACAACATGCATGGAACTGGAAAGTATTATGCTAAGTGAAGTAAGTCAGGCAGTGAAAGACAGATACCAGATGATCTCACCTATAAGTGGAACCCAATTAACAAAACAATCTGGCAAGCAAAATATAGCCAGAGACATTGGAATTGTCAACAAACTGACAATAACCAGAGGGGAGGTGAGAGGAGAATAACATGGGAAAGAAGGGAAAGGGACATAAATGAACATGTATGAGAGACCCATGGATGGAGCCAAGTGGGAGTGGATTGAAAGTGGGAGCTGGGCATGGGTGGGGCAGGGGAAAGTGGTGGTGGGAAAATGGAGACAACTGTATTCGAGCATCAATTTAAAAAAGTAAAAAAATTGCTTCCCCCCCTTAAGTGTTTTATTTCTCAGAATTGCTACTTAAACTTCCTGGTTAGTCTATTGTTTACCCTAATTGGTTTTTCTCAGAATTTAAAAATTACATAATTATTCTGTTTTCACTATGTATTCTTTTTTTATTGTTGCTCAATTACCATTGTTCCCATTTTCCTCCCATTATTCTCCCCCTGCCCTACCCACCCACACTTCCCACATTCCGCCCTGCCCCCAGATGAATTTGTCTTTGTCCCTTGTTCTTTTATAGATCTTCTTTGACAAACTTTCCTCTTCCTTCTCTTGTTATTTCCCTCTGCCTTCCAAATGGTTACTGTCAGTTTGTTTTTTATTTCCATATTTCTGGTTCTAATTTGCTCACTTGTTTGTTTTGGTGACTAGGTTTCACTTATAGGTGAGATCATATGGTATTTGTCTTTCACCACCTGGGTTATTTCACTTAGCATAATGCTCTCCAGTTCCATCCATGCTGCTGTGAAGGGTAAGATTTCCTTCTTTCTTTCTACTGTGTAGTATTCCATCATGTAACTGTATCACAGTTTTTTGATCCACTCATTTACTGATGGGCACTTAGGCTGTTTCCAGCACTTGGCTATTGTAAATTGTGCTGCTATGAACATTGTGTTTGTTCTAATTGTTATTAGACAACAGTTGCTAAAATGTCTGCCTATAAATGGTTTCAACTAATGACTACTGAGTAGTGGCTTTCACAGTGGGTGAGTTTTAAGATAGGTGAGATAAAGTGTTTTAAGATAGGTGAGATAAAGTCAAAACTTTAGGGCTACGAGACACATCAAAACAAAAACAATTATAATCCTTTTGAATAAGTTCCTTTTGTTGTCTCTGGTATCAGTGCTGGCAATGTGAGCTGTTATTTTTGAGGCTTCTAGTAATCTGGGGATCAGAAACTAGGATGAGTTAGCATGCCACAAAGCTTATTGTTTTTACCAAAATTTGGCCATTTATCTTGACTAAGTGGCTCCTGGGTTTCTACAAGCTTTTGGCTAGTTTCAGACTTCAATAAAATAAGTTAATTCTGACTTTTAAAAATTTTGCCCTTTTTGTATTACTTTATGGAGGGGCATATTTTAGAGCTTCCTGCCCTACCATTTTCACTGATGTCACTCCTATCTTCCACTTCAAGTGGAACGTAGAAATTTTACTACCATATAGGACCCCATATTCTCTCCTTTTATGTTATAGTTCTATATGTTACATGCATTGAAAACCCCATCAGATGTTACAATTTTTACCTTCATCCATGAAGCATATTTCAACAGAATAGTCAGCCAGCCTCTCATATTAACTCAGATAAGTTACTTTTATGGTGTTTTCCTTTATTCTCAATATTCCAAGTTTCTGTTTTGTATTATTTACTTTCTGTCTAAAGAACGCCATTTAGCAATTCTTTTAAAGCAGGCCCACTAGCAATAAATTCTCTTTGTTTTCCTGTACCTGGGAATGTTGTTATTTCACCTTAATTGCTAAGATTATTTTCACTGTATATAGAATTCTTGGTTAACAGTTCTTTTCTCTTGGCATTTTAAAAGTATTGTTACACTGCCTTCCGGCCTTCCTGATTTCTCATGAGAAATCCATAGGAGTGAATCATCATTCTCCTGTAAGCAATTTGTTGTTCAGATTGCATGATTTTTATTGATCTATCTTCATGTTATTGAAGATAGATCTTTTATTATCTCATGTGAAGCTTATCAAATGTATTTTAAAGTTTTAAAATTTCCATTTAGTTATTCTATCTTCTAGTTCTTAGCTGAGACTTTCTATCATTTCTTTTTTAAATTGTTTATTTTTCATTGTATTTTTTCCGTTACCATTTATCCCCTTCACACTCTTCTCCTCCCCCACACAATTACCACACTGTTGTTCGTGTTCACGACTTCTTTTTCTTTTTTGCTCAATCCCTCTACCCCCAAACCCTCCCCACCCTGGAGCTGTCAGCCTGCTCTCTATTTATGAGTCTGTCTCTATTTTACTTGTTAGTTCAGTTTGTTCCTTTTCATGTTTTAAAAAAGTGTTCTCCTTTACTTCTTGGAGTATTTTATGATAACCGTTTTAAAGCATTTGTCAGATAATTTTAATGTCCAGGTCCTCTTGGCATTGGCCAACAAGTTTATGTTTTCCAGGTTCTTTGTACTTTGAGAATTTGGGATTATATCCTGGAAATTTATAATATTACTTATATGACTCAGGGTTTTGTTCATATACCAAGGGCAATGTTAAATTTTTTTGACTTAAGTAGTCAGACTGGTTGGTTTCAGACCTCAAGTTGCAACCAGTTTTATGTTGGTTATGATTCCAATTTCAGTTGCTTTCAAAGTCTTTGTATTGTTATTCAGATCTGTCCAGTGTGTGACACCCATAGCTAGTTTGGCAACTGGTTTATTGTCTAATGTTAATATAGTGTTCGGTTCTCAAAGTCTGTATGTGCTCATTAAGGTAAGGTCAATCTGCTTATGTGGGGTTAAAGCTTATAAACAACTCAAGTAGCAAACTTTTAGCAAATTTTTTTTCTATTCATGAGTTTGTCAGCACTTATTATTTCCCTGGGACTCTCCATCTTGGCCTTTCAACTAGAAAACTGTAACTTTAATTATCCCAATCTACTGTGCTCTTCATGTGACTGCATTTGTGTTAGAGACAAGTGAAGGGATGACAGAGAGGGACAAGAAACATCGGAGGGACTTTCCACTCTCTGGAATCTTATATCATCTCATTGTAAAGGGTGGTTCTTTGTCCTTGAAGTTTTAGGATCCTAGTGGCTGTCATTGCCAGTACTACTTCAGCTTCCAATAATTATTTAGGGGCTCAGGTACAAGAGAATAAAGAAAAGAAAAGAAAGAAAGAGTGATGGGTAATCTCCATACTCTCTCTGAGTCTTAGGCAACTACTTTCTCATTCATCAAGGCAGAATCTGAGGCATCTCTGAAGCTTTATTTGGTGTGCTAATGCTCACTTTCAAATTTCAGGCTGCATTGCATTCAGGGCTGAAACTACCAGAAGAAAGAAATTATAAACTTATCATTAGTTGGTAGTCCTTTGAATTCTCATGTTCTTCTCTAATCTTCTTATTAGTATTTGTATTCAGAGTCTTCAAGCTATTTCATTCAGTCTTCCATAATTTTAGACTGTATTCAGTGGAAGATACATAGTTTAATATGCACATTTCATTGTACCCAGAAGTGAAAGTCTAGTGAATTGATTTTTTAACAAAAATGCAAAGACAATGTAATGAAGAAAGAATAGTTGTGTCAGTGAAACTTGTTGAAACACTAGGATATCCATCTGTAACACACACATACATACATACATATATCCACACTTCAATTTATGCACCTCACCATATACAAAACTTAATTCATAATGAATCATAGATCTAATTGTAAAGCATAAAATTATAAAAATTCTAGAATGAAACATAAAAGGAAAACTTTGTGATTTTGGGTTAGAAAATATTAGAAAGATATGACCCCCAAACTATTATTCATACATTTTTATTCATTTAATATACAAAATAAACTCATTTAAATTAAGAACTTTACCTTTGAAAGACACTGTTATGAGAATGACAAGGCAAGCCACAGAGTGAAATGACTTGTAAATCATGTATCTTATAAAGAACTTGTATCCAAAATACATCAAGTGCTCCTCAAATTCAATGAGAAAACAACCCAATATAAAAAAGGTAAAGGATATGACCAGATAATTCAACAAAGAAGTTATACATATGGCAAATAATCACCTGAGAAGATCCAACATTGTCATCATTAAGGAAATGCAAATAAAAAATACAAGGAGAGGAAATGACACACCTATTAAAATGTCCAAAATCAAAATGACTAACTATATCAAACTCTGTTGAGAGAGTAGAACCACTGGGATGCTCACACACTGCTGGTGGATGTGTGAAGTGGTACAGCCACTTTGCACTAGCATTTGGAAATTTCTCAAACAGTTAAGCATATATCTTAATACATTAATTAATACATTCTTAATATATTTGTCATATAACTTGCCATTCCACTTCTAGGTATTTAACCAATATAAATAAAAGAGTATGTTCAAAGACTAAAACATGATTGCTTATTGCAATGTTACTTGTAATAGTAAAAAACTGGAAGCAACCTAGGTGTCCACCAATGAGTTTGTAAATGAATAAATTATGGTATATTCAAACAATGAAATACTACTCAGGAAATTGTTGTTACATACAAACTTATGGATGAATTTCAAAATAATTATGCTGAAATAAAGAAGCTAGATAGCAGAAACGCATGCAACACATTCTTCTATATAATTCTAGAAAATGGAAACTATAACTCTTATAGGTAAGGAAACAGGATGAGAGAAGTGGGTGAAAGGGATTAAAAAGAAATGAGAAAATTTTGGGAGCAGTAGATATATTTACAATCTTGATTGTGGTGATGATTTCACAGATGTATACATATATTAAAAACTTATCAAATTGTATAGTTTATATGCAGTGTATTATATATGTCAATTATACCTCAATAAGCCAGTTTTAAAATAGGTTCTCTGTGATGGTGAAATCAAGATAAATCCCCTATTTTTTTTTGGCTTATGATTAAGTTTCTATTTTCTCTGTGTTTGCGTGTATGGGTGTAAGTTTATAATTTCATTAATGGTCATTTGGTAGGAACTATATCAATTACTTTCAGTTCATTGTCTTCTAGCTCTTTTATTACTTCATCCATCCCGTGTTCCCATTTTTTGGTTGTTTATATTACAAGTTCTTGAGGTGGATGGTCAGTAAATTCATTTTCATCCCTTTTGTTCAATTATGGCTTTTTGCATATAAACCTGTTGGTGAAAACAAGAGCACATAATGAAGCCAGGTTGTGCTGAATCCTGTCCAGATACAGCCACCATTAACATCTCTGCTAACATCCCTTCTGACATCTCTGTGCATGTGTACCCTTTGCGTGTGTGGATGTGTGTTTGTGTATGCAGAAGAGTGCACAAGTCATAAATGTACAGATCACCACAAACAGAACATAACCATGCATCCAGCACTCAATCAGTTAAAAGAACATTGCCACATCCCAGAAGCCATCCTCATGTCCACTCCCAGTCACAGCCTGTGTCTCACAGAATCAAGGATGACTATTGTCATAACTTCTTATGACTCAGATTACTTTTTCCAGATTTTAAATCTTATTAAAATATGATCATGAAGCATGTATTTTACTTTGTCTGTCTTATTTCTCTCAACATTATATTTGTGAGCTTCACCCACATGGTTTTGGGGGTTGTAATTCATTCATTATTGTTGAAATATATTCTTTTTCCACTATGTAAATATATCATAATTTATCTGCTTTATTGTTGATGGTCATTTGGGTAGTTTCCAGTTTGAGGCTATTAAGAATACCACTGCTATAAATATTGTAGTGCATATTTTATGAGCATACAAATGCTTTTTTATTGGTTATATACATAAGAGAGATTGTTGGGTCAATACATGCAATTTAGGTGTACATAACTCTGAATAAATGGTGTAATATGAGACAAGCTATTTTTAACTTGCTTTAATCATTGAAGAATAAGTAACAGGCATCTTTCCGTGTCAATTTATATTATTTATCATATGGATGTACCATACTGTAATCAGTTGGTTGTTTATGACCATTTACTTTGCATATGATTTTGCAATAATATAAACAATGCTATATTCCATATTTTTGTTTAATTGACTGATTACTATTTTAGGATAAATATTTAGAACTGCACCCAAGGGTATTACCATATACATTTAAAATCTGATACACATTTTCCAATTTGCTTTATGAAATGAGGCACGATTTACAAATTTACTAACATTAATGAAGAGGGAACATTCTTATATTCTCACTCACACTAGATGTTTTCTATTTTTTAAATCTTGACAATCTGATAGGAAAAAAATAAGCTCACATATTTGTTGTAAGTTATGTTTCTTTTTTAGCAAATTTAAACATCTTTAAATGTCTTTCTAATTTATGTACATTGTTAATTATTTTATTATATTTTTCTCAGTCACTGATAGTTCTTCATATGTTCAGAAAAATAATTACTTGACTCATATCTATGTTGTGAATTTATGGTTTTTGTTTTTCTATTGAGTTGATTATATGTGTTATGGTTGCTGTTGTCTTGGTACACATTTTTATTATTATTGTACTAATTTTGTTTTTTTAGTAGTGGAATCAACTTCATAAATCTTTGCTTTTATGATGTCTGACTTTGTTTTATAGTTATTTGGGGTGATCACTATGTATTTATGCCTCTTCTAGTTCCAAATAATTTCAAAAATAAAATACATTTTATAATAACAAGATATAATGTTTTTCAGGAAAGGAAAGATCTATGTTTTAAACTATTTTTTATTTTTAAATTACAGCTGACATTGAGTATTATATTAGTTTCAGGAGTATAGTATAATGGTTAGACAATTATATAACTTAGAAAATTTTCTCTGACCAGTCTAGGACCCATGTGGCACCAAACTTAGTTATTATAATTTTATTGACTGTATTACCTATGCTGTAATTAATATTCCTGTGACTATTCTTAACTACCAATTTGTACTTCTTAAACCCTTTACGTTTTTGTCACCAAACCCCCAAACTCCCCTTCTATCTAGCAACCATAAGTTTGTTCTCTGTATAAATGAAGATGCTCCCATCTTTGTTTGTTCATTTATTTATTTTTTTTAGTTTTATGTATAAGTGAAATCACATGGTTCTTGTTCTCTGTCGACTTATTTCACTTAGCATTATATCCACTAGGTCCATCCACATTGTCACAAATGGTAACATTTCATTCTTTTTATGGCCTCATAATATTCCATTGTATATGTGCCACATCTTCTTTATCCATTTATCTGTCAATAGACATGGGTTGCTTCCATATTTCACCTATTGTAAATAATGCTGCAATGAACATAGGGATGCATATGTTTTTTTTAATTAGTGTTTTGAATTTTTTCAGATAAATATCCAGGAGTGGGCTAGTTGGGTTATATAATAGTTCTATTTTAAAATTTTGAGGACCCTCCATACTGTTTTCCAAAGGGGTTCCACCAATTTGTAATCTCACCAACAGCGCATAAAGGTTCCTTTTTTCTCCATATCCTCACTACTTGTTGTCTGTTGTCTGATGATGGCCATTCTGTCAGGTACTCACTGTGGTTTTAATTTGCATTTCTGGACTTCTGGCCAAGACAGAGGCATATTTGGAGACACATTGCGTCTCCTCACACAACCAAAAGAAGGATAACATAATTTAAAAACAAAAAACAACCAGAACTGACAGAAAATTAAACTGTATGGAAGTCCAACAACCAAGGAGTTGAAGAAGAAATGTTCATCCAGACCAGTAGGAGGGGTGGAGATGGGTAGCTGGGTGGAGAGGACTCATAGCAAGGCAGCAGCTGGAGGACCGGGGCAGGCAAGGTGGCAGCTGGCAGACCAGGTGAGGTGGTGGCTGGCAGACTGGGTAGTCCCACATTCACGTGCAGATAAACCAGGAGGAACAACTGGGGACCGAGACAGACTGTGTAACCCCAGGTCTCAGAACTGGGAAATAAAGCCTCAAAGCCTCTGACTGTAAAATCTTGTGGGGGTTGCTGTGGCAGTAGGAGAACCTCTGAGCCTCAAAGGAGAGTTTGTTGGAGAGACCCACAGGGTCCTAGAATATACACAAATCACCCACGTGGGAATCAGTACCAGAAATGCCAAATTTGCTTGTGGGTAGTGGGGCAGTGACTGAAAACCAGCAGAGAGCATAGCAAGTGATACTGTTCCCTCTCAGACTCCTCCCCCACATACAGCACCACAATGCAGCCATGTGGGTTGCTGCTCCCCACCCCTGTGAATAACTAAGCTCCACCCCTTACTAGGTAACAGGTATGCCAAGAGAAAAAAAATGGCCCAAATAAAAAAACATATCAAAGCTCCAGAAAAAAATACAACTAGGCAATGAAGAGATAGCCAATCTATCAGATGCACAGTTCAAAACACTGGTAATCAGGATGCTCACAGAATTGGCTGAGCTCAGTTGCAAAATGAAGGAACAAATGAAAGCTACCCAAAGTGAAATAAAGCAAAATATACAAGGAACCAACAGTGATGGGAAGGAAACTGGGACTCAAATCAATAGTTTGGAGCAGCAGGAAAAAAGAAACATTCACCCAGGACAGAATGAAGAAACAAGAATTAAAAAAAAGTGAGGAGAGGTTTAGGAACTTCCGGACATCTTTAAATGTTCCAACATCTGAATCATAGGGGTACCAGGAGGAGAAGAGGAAGAGCAATAAACTGAAAACTTATTTAAAAAAATAATGGAGAACTTCCTCAATCTGGCAAAGGAAATAGACTTTCAGGAAGTCCAGGAAGCCACAGAGTCCCAAAGAATTTGGACCCAATGAAGCACACACCAAGGCACATCACAATTACATTAGCCAAAGATAAAGATAAAGAGAGAATCTTAAAAGCAGCAAGAGAAAAGGAGAGGGTTATCTACAAAGGAGTTCCCATGGGACTGTCAGCTGATTTCTCAAAAAATCCTTGCAGGCAAGAAAGGGATGGAAAGAAATATTCCAAGTCATGAAAGGCAGGGAGTACCTACATCCAAGATTATTCTATCCAGCAAAGCTTTCATTTAGAATGGAAGGGCAGATAAAGTACTTCACAGATAAGGTCAAGTTAAAGGAGTTCATCATCACCAAGCCCTTATTATATGAAATGTTAAAGAGACTTATCTAAGAAAAAGAAGATAAAAAATATGAACAGTAAAATGACAACAAACTCAGTTATAAACAACCAAACCTAAAAAAACCCCAAACAAACAAACTAAGCAAACAACTAGAGTAGGTATAGAATCACAGAAAAGGAGATCACATGGAGGGTTCTCATTAGTGGATTGGGAGGGGGAGAGGGGGGAAATGTACAGAGAATAAGTAGCATAAGTGGTAGGTACAAAATAGACAGGGGGAGGTTAAGAATAGTATAGGAAATGTAGAAGCCAAAGAACTTCTATATATGACCCATGGACATGAACTGAAAGGGGGGAATACAGGTGGGAGGGAGTGTGCAGGGTAGAGGGGAATAAAGGTGGGGGGAATGGGACATTGGTAATAGCATAATCAATAAAATATATATTTTTTTAATTTGCATTTCTCTGATGATTAGTGACATCGAGCATCTTCTTATATGTCTATTGGCCATCTGTATATTCTCTTTGGAAAAATGTCTATTTAGGTCCTCTGTCCATTTTTTAATCAGATTGTTTGTTTTTTCATGTTCAGTTGTTTGAATTCCTTACATATTTTATGTATAAACCTGGTAACAAATGTATTGCTGATGAATATATTCTTTTAATCAGTAGGTTGTCTTTTCATTTTGTTGATAGTTTTCTTTGCTATGCAAAAGCTTTTTAGTTTGATGTAATCTTCTTTGTTCATTTCTTTTCTTTTGTTTTCCATGCTTGAGGAGATATATCTGAAAAAATATTACTAAGAGTGATTTTAAAATTTTTCTAAGTTTTCTTCTAGAATGTTTATGGGTTTCAGGTCTTTTATTTAAGTTTTTAGTTCATTTTGAGTTTATTCTTATATATGGTATAAGAAAGTGGTCTATTTTCACTTTATGCATGTATTTGTCTAGTTTTCACAACATCATTTATTGAAGAGAATGTCTTTAACCCATTGTATATTCTTGCCTCCTTTGTCATAGATTAATTAACCATATAGTTTATTAATGATTCCCAAGTTTATTTCTGGCTCTCTATTCTGTTCCATTGGTCTGTGTCCATTTTTATGGCAGGACCATGCTATTTTGATTACTATAATCTTGACATCATGTAGCATGATTCTTTCAATTTTGTTCCTCTTTCTCAAGATTGCTGTGGCTATTCAGAATGTTTTGTGGTTCCATATAAATTTTAGGATTATTTGTTCTAGTTCTGTGAAAAATACCAGTGGTATGTTGGTAGGCATTGAATCTATAGATTGCTTTGGGTAGTATAGACATTTTAGTGATGTTAATCCCTTCTATCTATGAGCATGGTGTACACTTCCATTTATTTGTATCTTCTCTAATTTTTTTCCTCAAAGTCCTAATTTTTTTAGTGCAGGTCTTTACTTCCTTGATTAATTTTTTCTCAAATTCATATTCTTTTTGATGCAATTGTAAATAGGATTGCTTTCTTAATTTCTCTTTCTGATAGTTTGTTATTGTGTATAAAGATGTAAGTAATTTATTAATATTAATTTGTATCCTGCTGCTTTACTAAATTTATTTATTACTCGAATTTTTTTGTGAGGTCTTTACGATTCTCTCTATATAGAAGGTCATCTGCAAATAACAACAGTTTTACTTCTTTCTTTTTAACATGGATGCCTTTTATTTTATTTTTTGTCTGTTTACTGTGGCTAGAACTTCCAATAATATGTGGAATAAAAGTGGTAAAAGTGGACATACTTGTCTTTTTCCGATAAAAAAAAAAAACCCTGTCATTTGTCACACAGGCCTTTACTATGGTGAGGTATGTTCCCTATATTCCCACTTTGCTGAGTTTTTATCATAAAAGGATGCTGGATTTTTTCCAATGCTTTTTCTGCATCTATTAATATGATAATATAATTTTTTCTTCATTTTGTTTATGTGGTGTATCACATTAATTAATTTGTGGATGTTAAACCAAACTTGTATCCCAAGAATAAATTTCACTTGATCATGGTGTATGAGCATTTTAATGTATTGCTGAATTCAGTTTGCTAATATTTTGTTGAAGATCTTTGCATCTATGCTTATCAGGGATATTGTCCTATAATTTTATTTTTTGTAAACTCTTTGTCTGGTTTGGAATCAGGGTAATGCTGGCCTAGTAAAAAGAGTTTGAGAGCCTTCCATCATCAAATTTTTTGGAGAAGTTAAACAGGGATAGGTTTTAGTTCTTTGAATATTCAGTAAAATTCACCTGAGAAGTTATCTGGTCCTGCACTTTTGTTTGTTGGGAAGTTTCTGATTACTGAGTCAGTTTTGTTCGTGGTAATTGGTCTGTTCTGATTTTCTGTTTCTATTTGATTCAATCTTGGAAGATAGTATGTTTTAGAAATGTTTCCATTTCTTTCTGATTGTCCTATTTATTTACATATAATTGTTTGTAGTACTTTCTTATAATCCATTTTATTTCTGTAGTTTCCGATGTCACTTATCTTTAATAATTTTATTCTATTTATTTAGGGTTTGTTTTTTTATGATGACTCCGGTTAAATGTTTATCAATTTTGTTTATTTAAAAAAAAAACAGATCATGGTTCCACTGATCTTTTATATTGTTTTTTGAAACTCTATTTTGTTTATTTCCACTCTGATACTTATTTTCTCTTTTCTACTCACCTTGTGTTTTTTCTGTTGATCTTTTTCTGCTTAATTTAGGTGTAAGTTTAGATAGTTTATCTGTGATTATCCTTGCTTTTTCAGATAGCCTGCACTGCTATAATTTCCTTCTTAGGACCACTTCCACTGTGTCCCTCAGATGTGGGGTTGTTTTACGTTCATTTCTATTTGTCTCAAGGAATTTTTCGATTTCTTTCTTGTTCTCATTGTTTATTCATTCATTATTTGCTAGTATGTTATTGGGTTTCCATGTGTTTGTGTGTTTTTTCTTGTAATTGATCTCTAGTTTCATACCATTGTGGTCAGAGAAAAATACTTGGTATAATTTCAGTCTTCTTAAGTTAATTGAGATTTGTTTTGTGTCTTAACATGTAGTTCATTCTGGAAAATATTCCATGTACTCTTGAAAAATATGTATATCTTGTTGCTTTGGGGTGAAATACTCTGAAAATATCAACTTAATCCATCTGTTCTAATGTGTCATTTAAGGCCAGTGTTTCCTTGCCGATTTTCTATCTGGAAGATTTATCCATTATTGTCAATGGGGTGTTAAAGTCACCTAGTATGGCTGTATTACTGTCAATCTCTCCCTTTATGTTTGTCAATGTTTGCTTCGTATGTTTAGGCATTCCTATGTTGAGTGTATAACTGTTTATAAGGATTATATCCTCTTGTTGGATTTATCTCATTATCACTATGAGTTTACTTTTTCTGATATAAGCATTGCTATCCTAGCTCTTTTTTTGTTTCCATTTTCATGAATATCTTTTTCTGTCATTTTACTGTCAGTCTGTGTGTATCTTTCAATCTGAAGTGGGTCTTTTGTACATAGCCTAGTGAGGGGTCTTGTTTTCTTACTCATCCAGCCGCCCTATGTCTATACATTGAAGCATTTAGTTCTTCTACATTTAAAGTGATTGTTGATAGGCATTCAGGTAAGGCTATTTTATTACAATATTTATATTTTGACCTTCATTTCCTTCTTCTTTTTAAAGAAGTTTCTTTAACATTTCTTTTAGTACTGGTTTGGTGGTGATGAACTCCTTTAGCTTTTTCTTGTCTTGGAAACTCTTTGTGTCCTTCAATTGCAAATGATAGCTTTTCTGGGTAGAGTAGTCTTCGTTGTAGGTCCTTGCTTTTCATCCCTTTGAATATTTTATGACAATCCCTTCTGGCCTTCAAAATTTCTGTTGAGAAATCAGCTGACAGTCTCATGGAAGCTCCCTTGTAGGTAACTAACTGCCTTTTTCTTCCTACCATTAAGATTCTCTTTGTTTTTAACCTTTTGCATTTTATTATGATGTGTCTTGATATGGTCTTCTTTAGGTTCATCCTGCTGGGGACTCTCTGTGCTTCCTGGACTTATATGTCTATTTCCTTTGCCAGATGAGGGAAGTTTTTCATCATTATTTCTTCAAATAAGTTTCTAATTATTTGATCTTTCTCTTTTCCTTCTGGTACCCATGTGATGTGAATGTTTTTATACATGATGGATGTTGTCCCAGAGGTTCTTTTAATTATCCTCATTAAAATTTTTTTTTTATACTTCTAACAGGGTGTTTTTTACTACCTTGTGTTCTAAATCACTTATTTGATACTCTGTTTTATCTAATTTGCTATTGATTTCACCTAATATAATCTTCCCTTTAATTATTATATTCTTTAATGTTTCTTTTATGGTTTCTACCTCTTCCTGTAAGTTCTTATTAAATTCATTCATTCTTCCCCTAAGTTCACTAAGCAATCTTATATCCTTTGTTTTGAACTCTGTATCTGATACATTGCTTGCCTCCATTTCATGTAGTTCTTTTTCTGGAGCTTTGTCTGTTGTTTCATTTGGGATATACTTCTCTGTTTCCTCATTTTGGCTGACTGTGTGTGTGGTTTTTTTTTTTTTTCTATGTGTTTGGTAGATCTTCTCTGTCTCCTGGTTTTGGTAGGGTGGCTTTATGAAATCCATGGCCTGTGGAGCCCAGTCTCCCTGGCCACGTGAGCCATGTTTCCAGGGGCATCTCTTGTGTGTATTATGTGTAGCTTCATATTGTAGTTGACCCCTGATTGCTGTTGGCATGTCAGTGGGTGCGACTGACCCTCAGACTGACTGACTATGAGAAATGGCTGTGACTACAGTGAATAAACTTTTGTTTAGGGGCTGACCTTGCTGTAGCAGGGCTCTGATGCCTGCTGAGTTTACCCTTTGGGTGTTTCATTTGTGGAACTAACTGGGTGTTTCTGTGATGTGGTCTAAAGCCTGCCACTGAGTATATTGACCTTAGAGTCTCTTGGGAGTGACTCTGGTGCATGCTAAGTTTAGACACTGCCTTTGCCTGGCCAAGGGCCACCTAGTAGGAGCGAGAAAGTGATCTGCAGTTGGTAGCTGCCTGTATTGGTCTTGAAGGTGCCCAGAAGAGGCTATGATGCAAACTGAGGCTGGCTGCCATTACTGTCAGGTTTGGGGCCACTGAGCAAGAGGTCCAGGGCATGCTGAGGCCAGTCACTGTTTATATGGGGTTTGTGGATCTTTGACAGTTTTGGAATGTCTGCAGCATGGGTCGAGGCTGACAACTTGTGTGGAACCTCTGCTAGAAGAGGTTAGGGATGATGCACTAATTGGATGGTGTTGGGTCTCAGGGTGTGGTCACTGGTGTTAGGAAAATTAATGAAGACTCAGATTTGGTGCCCACCTGCACTTGCGGGCTGGGTTGGGGGAGATCTCAGGAAAGAAACAATGGTACCTGCCAGACATTCTATCCAGAGAAAGCTGCCCCTCTGGCCCTCAATCTGAAGCCAGATAATTCAGTTCCTTCCCATATCTTCCTGGTGGTTTACAAGCTGCTGTCCCTTTGCCGGAACTTTCGGTACTTGTATGGAAGTAAGTCTGTGCTTGGACTATTTCAGAGGATGACTGGACCTACAGCTGTCCTACAGCTGGATGACTGGACCTACAGCTGAATACTCACTGATTTTCACAGCCAAAAGTTGTGGGGTTCCTGGTGCTGGTGCTCTGGCCTGAGGAGCCAGTGTGGGATTGGGACCCCCTCACTCTTCAGGGGGACCTCCATAGCTGAGATATCCTCCCTGAATCTTAACTTCCACACATGAATGTGGGACCGACCTATTTCACGTCTTCACATCTCCTACCAGTTGTGACACGGCCTCTTCTTCATTTCCTAAGTTGCAGGAGTTCTGTATAGCTAGTGGTCTGGTGGTTTTCAATGATAGTTATTTTACAATTTAGCTGTAATTTTGATGTGGTCATTGGAGGAGTCAAGCACATTTGCCTACCCTGCTATCTTGACCAGAAGTCCCTGTTTTATACTTTAGTAAGTATCTCGTACTTTAAGGTTATAATAGTAATCTCTATTTTTCATGTAATATCATTATTATCTATTTTTTCTAAAGAGAGAGGAAGATCAATGTGCGGTTGCTTCTTGCACGCCCCCTACTGGGAACCTGGCCCACAACCCAGGCACGTGCCTGACTGGGAATCAAACCAGCAACCCTTTGGTTCGCAGGCTGGCACTCAATCCACTGAGACACACCAGCCAGAACAATGTAATATTATTATAATTTTATGTTTTACAGTTACATTTAAAAAATATTTTATTTATTTATTTTTAGAGGGGAAGTGAAGGAGAGAGGGAGATAAATATCAATGTATGGTTGCCTCTCATGTATCCCCTGAATGGAACTGGCCTGCAACCCAGGCATGTGCCCTGACTGGGAATCAAACCACAGTCCTTTGATTGGAAGGCCAACGCTCAATCCACTGAGCTACACCAGCCAGGGCTACAGTTACATTTTGATCCACCTGGAATCTCTTTAACTCTGTGGGATGAAGGGTTTGGTTTAATTCCTTTCCAAACAACTAGCTAGTTTGTCCAACATTTTAATCAATTGTTATGCTCTAATTTGAAGTATCACTTGATCATTATCTGAAATCCCTAAGTATTTGCATGTCTATTTCTGTACTGAAAATTCCTTTCCATTGCTTTGTTCATGATTCATACAATAAATATTTACATGCTGGGCTCTTTCTAAGCATTTGAGCTACCTCAGTAATAAGAAAGAGTGAATTCTTCTCCTGATGGAGCTTACCATACCGAGGGAGATTTAAAGACAGATAATAAACTAGAAACATTATTTTTATTTCATTTCCTGAATTACTATGATGAGGTGTTAATTATTATAGATTAATGGATTATTTTAATATCAGCTAGAGCTAGCTCTTCCACATTAATAATTTTGCCTCTTCATAAATATTAAGTCTTGCAGATGTACTTTAGAATCATTTGACAAATTTTAATATAAATTCCATTGGGGTTTTTATTGTAATTGTCTGGAATTTTGAAATTAATTTAAAGAGATTGACATCTTTACTATAGTTATTTCTTATCAAATAATAAGGTATGCTTCTCCGTTCAAGTTTCCTTTTATTCAAGTGTCCTTCTATGACCCTTAGTAGAATTTAAAATTTTCCTCCAAATAGACTGAGCACTTTTTGTTTGCTGATGTAAGTGAAGTTTTACTTTTTATATGTTTTATACTTTGTTATTGTCGTATATGAGTGCTATTGATTTTGGAAAACATTTTCATGACCTCCCACTTAAGTGATTTCCCAGGTTGTTCCTAATCATTTTTCAATTGATTTGTTCTTAGGTTATTCATTGCATAACAGTACGTTACAAATATCTTAACTGTGGTCTGCACTCTTATCACTACTAAAAGGTTCTCCTTTTCCCATTAACCACTTTCATTTTTAATTCAATTTTGTCTGATATTTACACTATAGGCTTCATTTTCTTCTTTAAATTGGCTTATGTTATCTACGCTGTCACTTAAAAACTGACATATAAGATGTTATAAAAGATGTTTTTTTTCTGTTATAAAAGATGAAGTTTGTTATTCAGACACCAGAAATTCTGTTCCAATCCCAAATGGTTACTGCATTTCAGTTCTGGCACTAACCCCCTGGAGTTACCACAGCCCCCACAGGTTAAGGGGGAGGTCTTCTACAAGACGGCCTCACTTCAGACACCACTCTGAAGTTTGCATGGTGCCCCAGGCTTCGTACGCTTTTGACCAACTGCAAATTTGTAGTGGGGGGGGGAGGGTCCAGGATTTCCTCAGTTTCCATAATTTGCTAGAATAACCTGAAAAACTCATGAGAGTGCTCTACTTATCATTTCAGAGGATTCCACTCAAGAACAGCCCAGTGAAGAGCCATGGAGGGTGAAGGGTGGAAGGGTTCCCAGGACAGGGCTTCCCTGCCCTCTCCCGGGGAACCAGGGCACAGCAGTGTGGTTTACCCACCAGGAGCTCCACCAGTCTCAGTTTTCAGTTTTTACTGAGATTTCTTTCCATAGGCAGGTTTGATTCAATCACTGGCCACCTGATAGAACTCAGTCTCCAGCTTCCTTCCTTTCCTGGAGACTAGGTTTGCTCAAAGTCCCAGCCCTCTAATTATAGGGTCGATATTTCAGGTGACCAGCCCCCATTGTGAGGCTACCTGGGAGCACACATGAGTTGTCTCATTAGTGTAAACTAAGGTATGATCCAGGGGCTTATGAATAAACACACTACCACTTGGGAAACTCAAGAGTTTTAGAAGCTCTGTGCGAGGAGTTGGGAACAAAGGCCAGACAAATTCCTTATTACACAACACTCATGTAAAAGTTGAACAGCATAGGAAATGTTTGTATAGAAAACAAAAGTGACCCACAGCCCACACAACCCAGAGAACCAATGCTAAAGTTGAAAAGTTGAGTGAATGTTCTTCAGCTCTTGTCCGTGCACATGTCAGCGTGTAAATAAAATTGTTTGTATGCAAATGTCACCATACTTAACATCCTATTTTGAAATTCATTTTTTCAGCTGATAATGTATTTAGGATCTCTCTAAATACCACTACATATAAACCAAACTTGACCTCATTATTTTTAACTGTTGTATGAAATGCACCACTGATTGTTTTCTCAAACAAAAACAGAAAACTTGTTAGTGGGAACTAGTGTCATTTGTAGATGTTTTCCCTTTTTTTTGGAAGTTAGCACAATTTTTCTGTCAATACCTTTGTGTATTTGTTCAAGCACACATGTAAGGTGAGTTTCTTCTATAAAAGAAATAAATGGATAAAATATACATGCATTTAAAATTTTACCATATACTGCAAATAGCCCTTTAAAAACACTTAACTAATGTATATATCCATCAGTGGATGCCTGCTATCAATTCTTTTACTTTCAATTTTTTTGTGTCTATTAAATATAAAACCTAGCATGACCCTTCTTTCTTTGTATTTTTTTAAGATTTAATTTATTTTTAGAGAGAGGGGAAAGGAGGGAGAAAGAGAGAGAGAAACATTAATGTTTGGTTGCCTCTCATGCAACCCCAACTGAGGACCTGGCCTGCAACCCAGGTATGTGCCCTGATTGTGACCCTTTGGTTCACAGTCTGGCTCTCAATCCACTGAGCCACACTAGCCAGGGCTCTTTTTTCTTACACAAGGTGAATTTTAAGTATATTTTTTAAATGTGTTAAAAATTCTTTTTCCTCTTTGGTGATTTGCAGTGCACACCATATATTTATTTCCCCTAATTTATAACTTTAATTCACATGCTTAAATTTATACATTCAATTAAACAACTTGTTTAATTGAAATTGTTTCCATTTGAACTTTTCCTCTGAAAGATAAGCAAACATTATTTTTTCCCAACTCTTCCACTTCTTTCTCCTGTTTTCTCCTCCTCCTCAGCTGACTCTTCCTGAGTTCCGTATGTAACTCAGTAAACTTTTTGTAAACTATGTTATCATATAAATGTGATGTCCTTCAGTCCAGTGTATGATATCACGATAAACTTAAAAAAATTCTACATGTACAAATAAACATCTGACTTTATAGGTGAAACCATTTTTATTTAACATCCCTTCTACATAGTAATAGATTTTATGGGAAGTGATAGTCAAGATACTTAGCGCTCAGCCTTCGGGACCAGCATGCTTAATATTTCAGGCTGAGCCCTGGTTGTTGGATCTGGGAAATCCAAGGGCTTCAGGGGTGGGGTGAGGAGCATTGTGGGGGCTACTTGGAGACACTTGATGCCTAATCCTGATTTGCACATAAATATCCTATGGAGACTTTTTAAATTATGAACAGTTAATTATGAAAAGTCCAACTTCTTTGGACATAAACAATCACAAGCAGTACATTATCATTATGATGAATGTCAACAGGCAGGACTGAATAGAGGAAGCAGTGTTGCAGTGCTTATTCCACTATCCATTCCCACCTCAGTCCACCCCTCAGGGGTGACTGACAACCAACATTTCCAGTTGGCTTATATTAAACCCAATTTTTTATGCCTATAGAAACAAGTGTGATTTCTTCATCATATCTTCATTTTTTTCATTTAAAACATGTCAAACCTAGAAAAAGTTGCCAAAAGTATACAAAAATACCCAGATACCACTCACATTTTCTTTCTTTCCTTATCTGCTTGGAAACATTTGAAAATTAGATGAGAATACATTAAAGACATCATAACAGACTTCGCCACTAAGTATTTCACACATATTTCCCAAGAAAAATTACAGTTGACCTTTGAACAACATGGGTTGGAATCGTGTGGGTTCGATTACATGCAGTTTTTCATAAATACCTGTACTGTTTTTGATCCATGACCGGGAGTCTGCAGGTGCAGAGGGCCGACTGTATGCATCGTTCAACACCGTTTTATAATGTACAGGGGACCTGGGCATTTGCAGATTTGGGTATCCTCATGAGGGGTGAGGGCTGAGATCAATCCCCTGCGGATACTGAAAGACAAATTAAGTTTTGGGGATACTACACACAAATTTTTTACTATGTGGGGGTCAGCTCCTCTAACCCCTGTGTTGTGCAAAGGTCAACTGTACATTCTTCCACCTGACCATAATATAATTATCACACTCAGGAAATTTAACATTGGTATAGTCAAGCAAATACAGGCCAAAATAAAATTTCCCTGATTGTTGCCATAATTGCCACAATGTCCTTTAGAGCTGTTTGTTTAAATCCACGATCCAGACATAACTGCACGTGACATTGAGTTGTCAGGTGTTTAATCCAGATGAGTTTCCTAGCCTCTTATAGCTATTTCATTGCATTGGCAGTTTTGCAGAATGTAGGTCAGTTGCTTTGCACAGGGTTGATAGATTTCCTTGTGTCTAGAATAGGGCTGTGCATTTTGGCAGGAATTCTACATATGTGATGTTATCGTCTCAGTGTATCACATGAGGAGGCACATGACACTGTCCTACTACAGCATCTGATCATTGGCTAAAAGTGATGCCTGCCAGATTTCTCCATATCTCTTCTCTAAGTATCTTTCACCTAATGCAGAGGTAGGCAAACCTTTTCTATGATGGACCAAATAGTAATATTTTAGGTTTTATAGGCTGCATTAAGTCTCTGTCACATATTTTTTTTCCTGAACCAGTAAAAATGTAAACACCATTCTTAGCTCGAGAACCATAAATAAACAAAGAGACTGATAATTCTTGTCTGTATTAATCCTAGTTTAGTGATTGTAAAACGGTGTCTTAAAATTCTATCATTCTTTACACATTTATTAGTTGGCATTCCTCTACAAAAAGCACTTTCCCTCCTTTCCTTCCTTAAACATGTTTTGGAATCAGTATAAAGTTATGAATCTGTTTCTATTTTTTAATGACTGCAAAAATGCTGAGTGTGTTATTTTATTATTCAGCTAGAATTTATAGAGTGCACACTGTGCTAGTGACTGGGTGTGTAATGTTAAATATAAATAGATACAGTCTCTGTCACTGTGGCACTTACCTTCTGGTGAAGGAAATAGGCATTAATAATTGCAAATGAATGTAAACCCTCAGTTGTAGTTTACTGTAAAGGGGAGCGTTTATCAGGAGGATATGAGCTGGTCAGGACAGTCTACACCCCTAAGGAGGTGATGACCTGCCTGAGATCCAGAGGATAAGTACCATTTCTTGTGAAAAGGTGCTGTGAGGACGGAGTCCTGAGGACAAGGGAGCAACCTGGAGATGGGTGGGAGCTGGGCGCACAGGTAGACCTAAATGACAACCTGCAGAGTGAAAAGGCAGAAAGAATGCTCAGGAAAAAATAGTGTCAGATGAGCACAGAGAGGTCATGGAACCAGGCTATGGATGGGGGGCTAGGGGTCATTGTCCATGGAAGAATTTGGAACTTCTTCTAGAGAGCAAAGTGAAGTCACGGAAGTGTGATTTATAGGTGGAGAGGTGCCCAGACCAAATGAGCCTTTGAGAAAATCGTTCTGCCAGTGTGAGATGACCAGACAGACCCATCAGTCAGCCAGCCAGCCAGCCCACCAGCCCTCAGTGAAGCTGGTTGAGAGAGGATGGCTACTTGGATAAAGCGCTCTGTTGGCTGTGAGATTGGCCAATCAAAAAAATCTACAATACAAAAAAAAATGTGACTCTGAGTGTGGAAATATTCTATATTTTGATTGGGAGGTGGTCACATAGGTTTCTCTCCCTCCCTCCCTCCCTCTCTTCCTTCCTTCCCTTCTCCTTCCCTCCTTCTCACCCTCCCTTCTCACCTGAAGACATATTTTTCATTGCTTTTACTGAGAGGGGAAAGGAGTGAGAGAAACATCGATTGGTTGCCCCTGGTTCACTCCCCCAAGGACTGGGGATCATTTGTGCCCCAGAGGATCATATGCATCCAGACCAGGAATCGAACCCACAACCTAGATACTTTCCCTGACCAGGAATTGAACCAGAAACCTTTTGGTGTATGGGAGGATGCTCCGATCAACTGAGCCACACCACCCAGGGCACATAAGAGTATTTTTTATCAAAATTACCAAGTAAGATTCAGGCACCTCATTACATGTAAATTTTACTTGAAAACAGTATCCTGTCAAGTGAGAAAGAAAGGCGCAAAACAATATACATGGCGTGGTGGTATTTGTATGAAAAAAGCAGCACCTGTCTGTACAATATCTCTGGGAGGGCACACAGGAAATAATAATAGTGCTTGGCTGGTGGGCGGAGAACAGAGCATCCGGAAAACAGAGGTGCGGGGAGACGTTTTACTGCATACTGTTTTCCGCTTTGGGATTTTGAATGATGTGAAGGAACTTGGAGATGAACCGGGGATGGGGTCAGGGAAGAGACAGAATGACTCAAAAGTGGTTTGGCCTCCAAAATAGAGGATTAGGTCAATTATTGAAGTAAAAGTACAAATAAAAGATATCAGATCTAGTGCAGAATTGCTGGGAAGGTGGGGGGAGGAGGGAACGTGACCCAAAGCACAGAAGAGGGATTGGTCTGAGGCAGGAAGAGACAGGGCCTTTCAGTGGGGCGAAGCAGGGCAGGACACGTGAAGACGAGGGTGGCAGGTTCGCATGGTGGGTGGCAATAAACATTACTTTTACATGTATCTTTGTTGACTTTGCCACTGCTGACAAATTGAGAAGGATCAATACCTTGCACTTTCTTCTCCCTTGAGTTAAAATTGTTTCAAATGCTGGGGTCAGGCAGATGGGGATTAAAATGCCAGCTTTGTTCATTATACTACACTTGGAATTAGGTAATTTACCACCTGGCCAGTCACTGGAGGTGAGGGACACATGCAAGCTCGAAGCTAAACAGCATCCTTTGCAGGCAGGAATAGCCCATGAGAGAGCATGAGAGGCTGAGCTACCAGTCCTTTTCCTTCTTCCGAATGTACCAATTAGAGAAGAGGATGAGGAAGCAGTGTTACACTAATTGATATGACTGCGTGTGGAAACACGAAACCCAAAGGCAATTCTCTACCACTAACTTTCCGTCAGTATTCCCATAAACATGTTTATTTCTCTACACTTCTACCAAAATTGGGTGTTATGAATACGTTTACATTTTTATCTATTGAGTGGGCTAAACCTGTTACCTCATTATGGAGAAAGTTTTCAACTACAGTTGCCTGGGACTCATTTTCACTGATTTCTGATTCAGTTGGTTTGGCATGGCTCTCATTTGTGCCTTTAAAAATGTTCAAAAATCTCATTCCTGGTAATCATGCTATGTATTGATAGTTACCACTGACAGTGCTCTGACATTTTATTGGGGGTGGGTGAGATGCTGTCAACAAATACTTCTCTCTACCTTTGATTTTGTGCTTTGATTATAAAGCTGCTTTATTTCTAATCTAATCCCTCCTTTTCCCAATCAAAAAGCTCGGGTACCTTGAAATTGGTGGTGGTGGCCTGTACCTGACCTGTACAGGTCTGTGACCTGTAGCCGATCTGAGGTGAGAGAGAAACCTTGTTCTTCCTGAGGCCCGCCCTCACCCCCAGATCTCTGCTCCAGCTTGGTGTGAGGGGCGCTGGGAGGAGGCCCTGGCCTGCAGCCCTGGGCTGGTTCACCAGCTCAGGAAATGTGGTCAAGCCCCAGCGTCCTATTTCATTTTGGTTCAAGTTGTGCTGTGTCTGGCAACTGTTCTTTGCCATTTGTAGGAAAAGGTTAAGGTTGTTTGAAGTTTCGGTTTAGTTTTCATTTTAATTGTTAGTGCCTTTGTTGATTTTTGTAGGTTTCATGGAGGAGGCCTTAAAAATGTCTATTTATTCTGCCATATTTCCTGGAACTTCTTCTTGCCTTCCCTGAATTAAAAAAAAAAAAAAAAAAGCTCAGAAGTGTTTATGTTGAAAAGCAGAAGTTTCTGGCTCTAGGCTTTTTCACCTGACCCGAGGTGACTGTGTTTAAACAGATGTTTCAGTACACACTGATTAAACAATATGCTCAAACATTTTTCTCAATGTATCGATGTTAGATAGTTTGATTCTCTTGTATTTATGTTCTGTTTTTAGATCTGCTTACTTATTAGATCAGTCATATTGGGCTATGCTATGTTTCTAATTCTATTTATTTTGCTTTATATATTTTCAGTTATTAGATATGTCTACTTTTAGAAATATTATATCTTCCTGGGAGATTAACACTTTTATCGTCACAAAGTGTCATTCTTTATCTGCATAATACTTCTTTACCTTGAAATTCACTTTGTTTGAAGGAAAGTAGGCTTTTGGTGGTGAGCTTGCAATAGAGTACACAGATTCAGAACTGTAATGCTGTACACCTGAAATGTATATGTTATTATTTAATTTTTAAAGAGAGTATGCCATAAACTAAGGATTAGGATTAATTCAACTCTGGGCTTCTGCAGTCTGTAAACAAACAACCAAACAAACAAACAGTAAACCAACAGATATGGAGACTTAAAGGTCCAAGCTTTCACAGTCCTTCTTCCCTGATCCTTCCTGTCAAGCTACCCCTCCCTCTGTGTTATTAAAAGATATAAATAAAGTTCACTGCTGAGACAAATAGAAAAAAAAATTCACTGTGTCTGATATTAGTGTACCCATGCCAGCTTTCTTTACTTAGTGTTTGCATAAACCATCCTTTCATGTTTGAAAATCCTCATATTTAACTTGTATTTCTTATAAGCAAATTCTAGTTGGACATTTGTGTATTCATATCGAATCTAACAACTTTTGACATGAAGTCAGAATATATTCAGTCCAGTAATAGTGAATGTGGTTACTGATTTATCTGGATTTCAATTTACACTCTTACTGTTTACTTTCCATTCATTTCATCTGTTTTATTTTGCCCCTTTACTCCTTTCTTCCTTTTTGTGGAATGAGTCAAGTATTTTTATTATTATATTTACCTTTTATTAGTTATACGGTCTTTCATTATTCTTTTACTGATTACCCTAGAGACTGGCATGTGGATCCTTAACCCCCTGACGTAAATTAGTACTAAATTTATGTACATAAATTACACTAAATTAGTAAATTTATCGCTTTGATACGATTCCAAGATCTGAGAAAACTTTCACTCCATTTACCTCACCCCTACCTTTTGTGTGATTGTGACGAGTTTTATTTCTTCACATATTTAAAAACATTATCATGAAGATGTATTATTATTAGATGAAAATATAATTATTACTTAGATTTACTACACATCGACCATTTCCAGTGCTCTGTGTTCCCTGTCTCTGTTCCTTTCTCCAGAACCATATTTTTTTCTACCTGAATAACTCACTATAACATAGAATGGTTTATGACCAATCCTCTGTTTCTATGTCTAAAATGTATTTACTTTGCCTTGAATTTTTTTAATTATAGTTTTTTTAAGGCTTCACTTTTTTATGTTTTAAAAATCAACTATATTGAACATAATTTACACACAATAAAATGTACTTGTATTAGGGGTGCAGTTTCGACTGATGTAGAAACCTTTGTAATTATCACCATAATCAAGATGTAAGCATTTCCATCCGTCCAAAGATTCCCTCTGCCCCTTTGCTGTCAATGCCCCTCCCAGTCTCTACTGCAGGCATCCATTGATTTACTTTCCTGTCGCCATAGATTTGTTTTGCCTATTCTAGAGTTTCATAAGAATGAAAAAAAATGGAGTATATATTCTTTTCTGTCTGGCTTCTTTTACCCACAAGAGTGTTTCTGAGATTCAACCATGTCGTTCTGGGTATCTAATTTGTTCCTTTTAGTCGGTGAGTAGTAGCTCATGGTATGAAGATTCCATAATTTGTTTATCCATTGACCTATTCACGAACATTTGGACTGTGTCCAGTTTTGGCTGTTAGGAACTTTCTACTCCAGTTTTGGAGTAGAGCTTCTATAAACACTCATGTAAAAGTCATGTTGTGGGCTTTATGTCTCTAAGAAAAATACCTAAGACTGAAATTACTGAATCTGGGGTAGTTGTGTGTTTAACTTTATAAGAAACAGCCATACAGTGTTTTTAAATTATCAAACTTTTTACATTCCCTACAGCATTGTATGGAAGTTCCAGTTGCTCCACATTTTTGTCAACACTTGGTAATGTCATCTGTTTGAATTTTATCCATTCTACTAGTTGTGCAGTAGTATTCTATTGTGGTTTTAATTTGCATTTCCTGATGACTAAAAATGTTGGGCATTTTTAAAATGTGCTATTGGCCATTCATATGTCTTATGAGGTGTTATTCTAAACATTTATCTATTTAAAAAATTGAGTTATTTTCACATTATTGAGTTGTAAGACTATATATATAATCATACATCATATATAAAATTAATATAATATTTACCTGTTCATGACATATCTTTTCATTTTTTCAAAGGTGTCTTCTGAAGTGTAAACAGTTTTAATTGTGATGAAGTAAAATGATGATTTCTTTTTATTATATGTGTTTTTTGTGTGTTATTTAAGAAATTTCTGCTTACTCAACATTGCGAAGATTTCTCTTGTTTTCTTTCAAAAGTTCTGTGGCTTTGGCTTTTACATTTAAGTCTACAATCTACTTTGAGTTAACTTTCTGTGTATGAGATGAAGTTAATATCAAAGTTAAATTATTTCTACATGAATATCCAGTGTCCAGCAAAGTCTGATGGAAAGACTATTCTTTTCTCCACTTAATTAACTTGGCACTTTCATTGAAAATTGATTGGCCATGTATGTGTATATCTATTCCTTATCTAGTATTTGCCTTGGATCTTCCTGTTTATTATTTTGCTAAAACCACAATCTGCTGATTAGCTTTACAGTAAATCTTGAAATCAGGGAGTCCTTTCCAATTTTCTTCTTTTTAAAAGTTGTTTTGACTATTGCATGTCCTCTGAATTTATATATAAATTTTAGAACCAGTTGTCAAGTTCTGCAGAAAAAGCTTTTTGGTATTTTGGTTTGGACTTGTAAAGATCAATTTATTATTTTTTTTAAACACTTTTTTAAAATTTTTTATTATTTATTTATCTTTAGAAGGGAAGGGGGGGAAGGAGAGAGGGAGAGAAACATCAATGTAGGGTTGCCTTTTGTGCGTCCCCTGCTGGGAACTGGCCTGCAGGGAACCGGCCTGCAACCCAGGCATGTGCCCTGACTGGGAATCGAACCGCGATCGTGTGGTTCGCAGGACCGCGCTCAATCCACTGAGCTACACCAGCCAGGAAGATCAATTTATTTTTGACCTTTATTTTCTCTCAACAGTGTCTTGTAGTTTTTAGTATACAGATCTTGCACTTATTTTGTTAGGCTTATTCCTAATATTTCATGTTTTTGATACTATTGTAAATGGTGCTATTTTTTGCATTTCATTTTCCAATTTCTTATTTCTGGTATTGATCTTTTATTTTATGACCTTGCTAAAGTTACATGTTAGTTCTAACAACTTTCTTTTCAGATTCCCTAAGATTTCCTATGTACGTACTTATGTTGGCTTTCAGTGAAAACAATTTTACTTTTATTCTCACTAATATATATGCATTTTATTTCTTCTAACTGCCTTATTTCCCTGTTGGATCTTTCAAGAAGTTTTTAGTCAAAGCCTGTTCCTGATTTTAGAGGGATAGCATAGCATTCACCTTTGGCCATTTGGTATGATAGTAGCTGTAAGTTTTTGTCAATGTTCTTTATCAAGTTCTAGTCCTACTTTCTGAGAGTGTTTCTGATAAATGTGTGTGGAACTTCACACAGGGCTCTTCACGTATGCATGGGGATGAGCATGATTTTCTTCTACTCTGAATGTGATAAATGACACAAATTAATTTTTTAAAATTTCAACCAACTTTGCTTGGGAAAACTTCACTTTTTCAAGTTATATTATCTTTTTTATGCATTGCTAGGTTTAGTTTACTAATATATTATTCAGACTTTTACATTTATATTCATTTTCTTGTAAAGAATCTATTTGATTTGAGTTTGGTAACAGGGTAACACTGGCCTCATAAAGTGATGAGACGTGATCCTCTATTTTCTGAAATATTTTTATAATATTGTTTGTTGATATTCATTAAATGTTTGTTAGGATTCACCAGAGAAGTCATCTGAGCATGAAGGCATTGCTTTTTGCTTTTGGAGGGAGAAGGTTATTAATTATGAATTAAATTTCTTTAAGAGCTATAGGGCTATTCAGGTTTTCTATCTCTTCTTGGATATATTTTGTTAACTTATATCTCTGAAGGAATAGTTTTATTTTATCTTTATCAAATTTATTGGAATAAGTTGTTTATAATATTCTTTTGTTATTTTTAGTGTCTTTAGGACCTATAATGAATCCCCTTTCATCATGTGTAGTCCTGGTACTTTTGTTTTCTCCACATTTTAAAATCAGCTTAGATAGAGATTTATCAATTTTATTGACATTTACATTACTTATTTTCCATTCTTTGTCCATCTTCTATTTTACTTTTTTCTGCTCTTATTTTTATTATTTCCCTCCCTCTGTTTTCTTTGGGTTCATTTTGCTTTTTCTTCCCTAGCTTCTTAAAGTGGAATCTTAGAATATTTACTTTAAACTTTTCATCTTTTTCTAAAATAAGCATTTTAAGCTTCAATTTTTCTTCTCAGCACTATTGAAGCTGCATCTCCCAAATTGTTAAATATTGTGTTTTTATTTTATTTTATTTGTTTCAAAATATTTTTAAACTTCCTCTGTGGTTTATTCTTTGACTCATGCATTATGTGAAACTCTGTTTTACTTATAAAATATTTGAAGACTTTTCAGGTATGTTATTGATTTCTAATATATTTCCATTATGGTCAGGGAATGTTTTCTATGATTGCAATAGTTTTGAATATATTGAGAATCCATCTGTGGCCCAACATATGGGCTCTATTTTATGAACACTCCACGTGTACTTGAAAAGCTTGTATATCTTACAGTTAGAGTACCCTATTAATTCAATTTAGTCAGTTATTTGCTAGTGCTCCACAAGTCTTCTATATCTTCACATATTTTATCCATTCTGAGAAAATTATGTTAAAGTGTTCCACTATGTTTATGGACTTTAAAAAATTTATTTATCTATTTTTAGACAGAGGGGAAGGGAAGGAGAAAGAAAAGGAGAAAAACATCAATATGTGGTTGCCTCTCTTGTACCCCCTATTGGGGCCCTGGCCCACAATCCAGGCATGTGCCCTGACTGAGAATCAAAGCAGCGACCCTTTGGTTTGTAGGCCAGAACTCGATCCACTGAGTCACACCAGCCAGGGCTGGACTTGCTGTTTTTGTCTTGTATTGTGCTTCAAGTATTTTAAACCTTCATTATGAGTACACTCGAAATGTTACATTTTCTTAACAAATTGACCATTTATAATTATGAATTAACCCTATTTATGTTTGGCAATATTTCTTATCAATATTAATATAACTGTTCCATCTTTCTTAGATTAATATTTTCATCATGTCTTTTTTTAATCTTTGTAGTTGTAACCTACCTATGTTTGTATATTTAAAGAGTGTTTCTTATAAATAGTCTTACTGTATGTTTATACAGCCTGATGGTCTATGCCTTTTAATTACAGCATTAGACTCTGTAAATGAAATGTAATCCACAATATATTTAGGTTTAAAGTTACCATCTTTTGTTTCTCTTCTATCTGCTCCATATATTTTGTGTTCACATTTTCCTCTTTTCGCGCCTTCTTTGGCATTAATTATTTTCCACTATTCCATTTTAACTCCTGTATTGGAGATTATTTGCTGTATCTCTTTGTGCTCTAGAATTTACTAGATGCATTGTCAATATATATATCAGTGTAATGCTAAATAACATTATACCCCTCATAGATAATGCATGCTATAACCGCATCATATAATAGCATGCTTCCATTTTCTCCCTCCTGCCTTTTGTGTTGTTGTTGTTCTAGACATTTTACCTATACAAATATCATAAATTCCATAATGGATGGATATTATTTTTGTTTTAAACAGTCAACTGTCTTTTAAAGGGACCTAAAAGTGAGAAACATTATTTAAATGTACTCACCATTTCCAGCTCTCCTCATTCCTAAATTTCTATGTGTTGTTGCTTTACCTCAGGCTGAGGGCAATATATTCTTTTTCTTCTTGTTTATCTGAAAAACTCTTTATGTCACCCACGTTTGGGGAATTTTTCTGCTGGATAGAGAATTTTAGGGATTTTTGTTTGTTTTTGTCTTCTTTCAAGCTCATTCAAGATGCTGTTTAGTTATTTTCTAGCTCACATTATTTCTGAAAAGAGGTTGATGGTTTCTTATTTTTTGTCCTGATACACATATTGTGTGCCCTTTCCCTCCAGTGACTTTAAGATTTTACTCTTTGTCATTAGTTTTCAGTAATTTGATCATGATGTACCATGGTGTGATTGTCCTTGGTTTTATCCTGCTTGGGGTACACTGAGCCATTTGGATCTGTGTATTTATAGCTTTTATTGAATTTGGAAAATTTTAGCCATTATTTATTCAAAAAATTTTTCTGCTGAACTTCCTTTCTCTCTCTTTCCCCCTCCCTCCTCCTCTCTCTATTTCTCTCCCTCTCTCTCTCTCTCTCAAACACACACACACACACGTTTCAGATTTTAAAATCCAACTTGTTAAATGGCTTCATGTCTCACAGGTAGCTGTCATTTTCAGCCATTTTTTGGCTTCAATCTCTAGTGCTGTGGTATCAGGTTCACTTTTCTTTTTATCTACAGTGTCAAATCTTATGTCATGACCATGAAGCAGTTTTTCATATTAAATATTAAACTTTGAGCTCTAGAATTTTATTCACTTTTTAAATAGTTTCCATTCTTTTATTTCATGTTTTTCTATCATTTCTTTTTTTAATATATTTTTAAATACTTTCTTTCTTTATTTTTTTCGAGAGAGGGGAAGGGAAGGAGAAAGAGTGGGAGAGAAACATCAATGTGTGGTTGCCTCTCACGTGTCCCCTGCCGGGAACTGGCCTGCAACCCAGGCATGTGCCCTGACTGGGAATCGAACCGCGATACTCTGGTTCGCAGGCCCGCGCTCAATCCACTGAGCTATGCCAGCCAGTGCTCTATCATTTCTTATAATGGCTACATGAAAGCCCCTGTCTGTTAATTTTATCATTCCTTTTATTTCTGCTTCTGTTCTGTGGGCACTGTGAGTATTATGTTGTAGAATTTCTGGATTTTGTTTTTGTCTTTTAAGAGTTTTGAAGGTTTTTTTTTTTTTTTTTTTGGGTTAGGCAGATAAGTTACTTGAGAACCAGGTTTATTTATTTGATAATTTGCAAGACTTTTTTTTAGGGTAAAAGAGAGCTTCTATTTTAATACTATTTCAGTCCTACTGCTAAGGTACAATCTACCTGGGTCTCTATTATAATCCCAGGTGTTCTCTTTTTATTTAAATACATATTTTATTGGGGAGGGCTGGGGGGGGTGGGTTGGGATGGGAGTAAAATGCAGAAAATTGTACTTGAACAACAATTAAAATAAAAAAATAGTGAAAGATAAATAAATATTTTATTGTTATTCTATTACCGGAGAATATTATGCGAAGTGAAATAAGCCAGACGGTAAAAGACAAATACCATATGATCTAACCTATGAGAGAAACCTAATAACAAAACAAACAAGTGAGCAAAATAGAACTGGAGGCATGGAAACAAGGAACAGACTGGCAGTGGCCAGAGGTAAGCAGGGAGGGGGAATAAGGGTGGAAAGAGGGGGAAGGGACTTGTCAAGTTACATGTATAAATGACTCATGGACATGGACAACACGGTGGGGATTGTCTGTGGGACCAGGTGTTCTCTTCACTCAGGTTCATCAGAACTTGAATGTCTTCCAGTTCTTCCCTACCCCTAGAAACTGTTCAACTGACAGCTCTCTACCAACATTTTGCCTGAGCACATGGAATTTCATCCTGTGTATGCACATCTGAGTTGTCAGTCAGTGACTCTAAGGAATCCCCATAATGATATTCTCAGCTCTTTACCTACAGAGCTTTCTCTTTTCACATTTCTGATTGAAAAATTCGAGTTACCTAAGCCTTGACAAACTCTCATTTCTGTGTCCTCAGCTCAGTGGGACTACTGCGCTCCGTTTTGGTTTGTCTTCCATTTACAGTGGCATGGAAGAGCCTGCATGCAGAAAGCTGGGCAGCCGTAGGGCTCACCTCGTTCGTTTCTCTTCTCACATGGATCATAGTCCTGCGTCGGATGTTATCTAATGACTGAAAACTTGTGTATTTTGTCTAGTTTTCTAGTTGTTAAACAGTTGCAGGGGAAGTCTGGTACTAGCTCAGAAATAAAAACCCCTCAGCTTTCCTTTCTCATGAGAATTTTCACAGCATTCAGAATTTTAGGCGGACAGTTATTTTCTTTTCAGACTGTTAAAAATGATATCCATGGTTGTAAGTTTTCTAATTTTGAGAAGTCATCTGTTTTTCCTCTGAAAATAGTGTGTGTGTGTGTGTGTGTGTGTGTGTGTGTGTGAAGGAGAGTGGAACTGGCATTTTTTAATATTTTGTCTTTGGTCTTTAGAAACGTAATTATAATTGCCTATGTGTGGTTTTCTTTGTATATATCCTGCTTGGGGTTTTTAAAACTTCCCAAATCTATGGCTTAATGTCTTTATCAATTTTGGAAAATTTACAGACAATATTGCATCCCTCCCTTCTTTCTCTCCTTTCTTTTTAAGACTTCAATTACATGTTAGCCTATTCACCATGTTCTGTGTATCTCTTTTCTCTATTTTTCATTCTTTTTTCTCTTCATAGTTCAGTGGAGTATTTTCTACTGGCCTAACAGTTCATTAATCTTTTCCACTTTACCTAATCTGCTTTATATACATGTATTGAGTGCTTTTTGTTTGATTTCAGAAGTACTATTTTATTTTTAAAGTAAATTCTACTTCTCCCTTGATGAATTTATGTCTTGTCATGAATTTTCTTGAACATTTATTGTAATTGTTTTATGTTTTTTAATGTTTGTTTTTCATCATTTTAATAATGGATCTCCTATGTTTTTATTGTCTGTTTATTCTCTTGATTTTTTTTTTTAATTTGGCCCTGTCATCTGGCATGTTTGGAAGTTTTTTATTAAGTGCCAGATGTTATTTTTTTAAAAAACTGTAATGGCTCCACATGTTGTTCTCTCCCCTCAGAGAGACTTTATTTTTCATCTGGCAGGCAGTTAGGATTGATGTAGATTACCCTTTGCTAATCAATAACTGAGGTAATTTGAAGATAGATATGAATCTCTGAAGGCTTTTGGTTTGCACTTGGTGTCTTAGTGGATATAGTCTATCAAGAGCTTGAACCAAAACCCTGGGCTTATCCGTGCCCTTGCTGCTTGGGACGTTCTAAAGCCCAGTTTTTGTTCTGTTGGCATATGAGACGCTGGGTATTCTCCTTCACCGTACAGTCACTCAGCTGTTGCTTTGTTTCTTTTCTTTGCCTTTCACCCTGTGCAGCATCACATGAGGCAAATGTTGGCAAGGGAGAAAATGGAGCCAAAGATGCAACAAGTTTTCTGAAGTTTCCCTTCCCTTGGACTTCAGTCCCTCAGATCCTGGCTGTATCGGTAGCCGTGAAACCTGATTATTTTCTCTTTGCCTATACTACTCTCACGATCTCAGAGATTACTTTCTTTTTGGCCGTTTGGTCCAAAGCTACTTGGAAATCAGCCCTTTCAAAAGGAAAGGCAGTGGAGAATGTCAGGCTAACACCAAGGACTTTCTCTTCTCTCTGGACTCTTGGCCTCATTCTTGAGTTCTTAACTTTGATTCCATATTTTTAAAGTTGGCTAAGACAAGTCTTTGAGTATTTTTTTTTTCAGAAAAAGTAAAAAGCCATCTATTTCCTTACTGGTTTCATTAGAAAGATACTTTTCTCTTACTTTCATACATGATAACCACCTCAGTGAATGTACAAGTCCTGGATGAGACAATTTGACCCTTTAAGTTTACTGGTTTGTTGGTTCATTTGTCTTTAGCAATCTGTTACATACAGTTCCTGAAACCTACCTTGATTTTTTTCTTTTAAAAAATATTTTTTTAATTTATTTTTAGAGAGGGGAAGGGAAAGAGAAAGAGTGGGAGAGAAACATCAATGTGTGGTTGCCTCTCATGTGGCCTCTACTGGGGACCTGGCCTGCAACCCAGGCATGTGCCCTGACTGGGAATCGAACTGGTGACCTTTTGCTTCACAGGCCCATGGTCAATCCATTGAGCTACACCAGCCAGGGCTTGATTTTTTTTTTCTTTGATGATAACTTGTTTTTTCTTAGTTGATAACTTGAATTTTTCTCTAGCCTAGAATTAAAAAATTACCACCATATATGTCAATATAATGTCTTTTTATTAATAATCATGTAACAGAGTGAACCATTAGTTTTTTAAAGCAGTATGTATTCTTGTAGGTATACACTCTATATTTATTGCCTTGAAATAAAATAAATACAGGACTTTTTTCTCATGTTTTAAAATAGTAAGCCAATATTAAAAATATTTATTATAAAACATTCATATGAAATATTTCTAAAAAATAGAAGTCCTTCAACACCGATTCTCCACAGTTAGTCAGGTAACTGGTAGCATTTCAAGTATAGTCCATGCAGATATATTATGTTCATATGGATACAAAGCTTTTTTAAAAAATAAATGGTATCATGCAAGTTATTTTGCCACACTTCACAATATAGTTTGAACATCTCACCCAGTCAGCAAATTTTTCTGGTTATTTACTGCTGCATAACAAATCACCCCCAATTAAGTAGCTTAAAGTAACAATTTATTACTACCTCTCATAGTCTGTGGGTGAGGAATTTAGGTCAGGCCGAGTGGAGATGGCTTGTCTCTGCCCTATAATATATGGGGCTTCAGCTCAGACGATTCTATGGCAGGTGCTTGAGTAGATGGGAACCAAACAGATTTCTCTCTCCCCCTCTCTCTCCTCACTCCCCCCCTTCACTGCCTTCACACATCTTCTCCACACAGCTAGCCTGGGCTGCCTCAGCCTAGTGGCCTCAGGGTAATTGGACTTCTTAGATGGTGATTCAGGGCTCCATGAGTATTCCAAGGGACAGGGAGTGAAAGCTTGAAGTTTCTGAAGTTGTAGGCCTGGAAACTGGTCAAAATAACTTTATTCTATTAAAGAAGTAACAGATTTTGTCCAAGTTCAAGGGTAGGGAGAGATGGATCCCAACTCTTTATTTTTTTTAAGATTTTATTTATTTACTTTCAGAGAGAGGGGAAGGAAGGGAGGATAGAGGGACGGAACATCAATGTGTGGTTGCCTCTCATACACCCCAACTAGGGACCTGGCTCACAACCTAGGCATGTGCCCTGACTGGGAATCAAACTGGTGACCCTTTGGTTTGCAGGCCGGTGCTCAGTCCAGTGAGTTAAACCAGCCAGGGCAGATCCCAACTCTTAAAGAGAGAGAATTTCTGGAAATATTTAATTTATCACAGTAAAAAAATATTTACATTATTCCAACATAAAAAAAACCAACAACCCAGGAACATCTGAAATCCTAAAAAATTCTCACCTCCTGTGGGACAAGGCTCAGGCTTGATGCCCTGGACCTGTCCCTCTAAAGCAGGTTCCGTTGAATAAATCTCCTTGGGTGAGGTTCTCAATCTGAAGATCTGTGAACTGAAAAGACAAGTTATCTCCTCCCTCCTCTTCCCTAAATACCCCACATATACCAGTGAGGCAAATATATAATAACTGTAATAAATACCTCATTCAGTAATGGAGGGTATGAGGGGTATTTCTTGTAGCAGTGACTGGTTCATAGCAATTTTGCAATCAGTCTGGAAATAGGTCATCCATTCCTTAATTCAAGCCCAGTCCTGCTTCTTGGGAATAGTTTTCCATGGCTCTTGACATCCCCTTTTGGGCTCTTAGTTCCCTTATCTGGGTCATTCTTCCCCTTCCATTAGAAATGGCCCGTTCGCAGTCTGTTTATTGCCTCTTGGATTTAGGATTCAACACCTCCTTTCATTTTTTATTGTCTTTGCCCCTTCAGTCTCAGCCTAGTATACTTTATTTAAAAACACTGAAGGCTTCCTGTGGTTCAAATTATAGTCCACCCATTAGACAAAAGCCATACTTACAAGAATAGGACCTTCTCTATCTTCAGTCCCCAGTGAGGCTGCTGAGGGACCATGTCTATAAGATCCTCGGAAACTCTTTTAAACATGCCCTGAAATATTTGAGAAGTCTTAACAAAGGACCTTATAGCCCCACCCTTAACTTAATTGTTATCTGGAGACCACATTTTATTGCCCTGGCTTTGAAGTTTTCACTTGGAGATACCAGAACGAGAACATTATCCTTTCTAATTCAGCAAGTCCTAGTTATTTCTATTTCCTCTAATTTCTACTAAGAAAACTTAAGCAGTTTCTTCTTTAACTCATCTCTGCTTGTCTTTTAGCATAGGCGACTAGAAAAATTCAGTTGACACTTTCTCCTCCAACTTGGAACTCTCCTTAGTCAGAGGCATGAGTTCATTAGGTATCCTTTCCTAACGTCACATTTGTCACCTTTAGCTGTCATACCAGCATATGACCCAGGTGCTCTTTTCTCCAGGTTCCATCGACAGTTTTCTTGGTGTTCTCCAAGTCCCCTCGCACAGTCTCCCGTTATCTTGCAGCTTTTGATAAGGATCTTTCAGGGCACTTCTAGCTTCTCCCCATTTTCTAGTCTCAAAGCCAGTGTTTTAAGTTTTTGGCTATTTATTGTATTATTTATTGTACAGCCACATTCTACTTCCAGACACCGAATTGTGTTCCAGTTATTTGTTGCTACCTAACAAACCAGTCTAAAACCTCTTGTCTCAAAGCAGAGAATGTGTTGGAAAGAACCCAAAGTATTCTATGCTCTGTAGTTAATGGAATATAAGAAAAACTTTACCCTCCAACATATGCTTGCCCAAATAATTTTTCCTTTTCTGCCTATTTCTGTTTGGAATATAACACACCACTTTATCACTCCTACCCTTGGCTGTCTTGGGCACTGGAAGTACATGTACTGTATTTTTAGAACTATAAGACACACCTAGATTTTAGAGGAAGAAAATAGGAAAACATTTTTGAAGTAAAAATGTGGTAAAATATTTAATAACCTGTGACCCCGCACCACTGCGCCGCCCCCCCCGCCACACCCTGCCTGCCAATAGCCAACCAGGTGAGCTACATTCGGACTATAAGATGCACCCTCATTTTCCTCCCAAATTTTGGTGGGGGAAAGTGCATCTTATAGTCTGAAAAATACATTACTTACTGAAGGTAAAACAAAAGAAGAAAGGCCATACTTTGGTGGGGGAAGGGAAGAGGTAGAGTCAGGAATGACTTGGGCCATGCGGTAAGGTAGCAATTGTCCAGGTGTCTGATTTGTGTGCCTCTGAGTCCCAAAGCTAGAGGCAGGTGGTTGAATAAAGTTAATGTTTATTTCTAGCTGTTCCCTGGAGGGCTGAATTATTCTGGGTTGGACAGAATACTTATGCTAAATCCAGTTGGACATTTTTCATAAAGGAAAGTCCCTCTCACCCATTTTGTTTTATGTTGATTTGAGCTCCAATTCTTACAATGGTACGAGATTTTCTTCGGTATTTTAATAAAAAGGAGCAGACACATTTTGACCCTTAATAAATATATATTGGACAAAAGAATAAAAGTTGGAGCAAGGGTACCAGAGTCTTTGGCACTGCAACTTCCTTAATGTCGAAGCCTCCAAATCATCATATAATCAGTGAGGACCAGGGAACTGCATTAGGCATGCTCACTGAAGTTTGCCACCTGGCTTCTCTAGGTCTTGAGGTCCCTTGAGCTTAGTATCCTCAATTACTTCCCCACCACCAAGGTAGTGTCTTTGATATATATCACTCACTCATGCATGCCAACATTTGTTGAAAGCTTATGTTATGCCTGGAACTGAGTTAGCTGAGGGGACTGCTATTCATGTCATCACATTGAATCTTTACAACTTTATGGGGGGAATAAGTGCTGTAATTATTCCCATTTTACAGATGAGGACAGTTGAGATTTGGAGAGAACAACTTGCCCAAATTCACACAGGCAGGAAGTGAGAGCACGGAACTTCTGCCAGAGGTATCCCACCCTGGTTAAATGGTGATCCCTACATTCTACCATGTGTGTATATGTATAGACTGGCCAAGGGGCTTTGGTGACACAGTTGCCATCTAGAAAGTGACATACAATTGCTTACATAAAAAAAAAACATTGGTACAAGATGCAGCTTTCATCCAAACTAATAGATAAGAGGGAAAGATCATACCAAGATTATTAGATAACTTGGAAAGTGGAGCTATTACCACAATAGATAGTAATAATACAGAGTAGCAAATGCTAAGTGAACACGGTGTGGTACCCTTAATGAGTGCTATGGGGACTCAGGAACTGCACCCAGGCGGCAAGCCTGGGGATGCAGATAAGGAGGGGACCCTGCTTCACTTGTGCCGCTGGCTGGCAGTGCCAATGCCCACACTTCCTTGGCAGCTGTACCACTCAGCGGAAAGGTGATGGCTGAGCTGTTTGGATGAGATGCTTGTGGCAGTATTGCCTGCTTCGTTTCCAATTGGTGTACAAATTTTTATGCTCCATCTTTTCTTTGATTCTGGAAATTGGAGTTGTCTGAGCTGGTGAGCAGTCTTTCTGCCACCTGGAGCAGGCAAGAAACCGGAGAAGCTGGAAAGGAGAGCGCTGTAAAGAAAGGCTAGCATGCCCCAGCCGGGTGGGTTGTTCCTTCTCCGACGGCACGCAGGGAGGAGCAGAAAGGAACTGGCAGGCTTCTGAGTTTGTCAACGGGACAGCCTGAGATCCACCTTGCTATTTTTATTTTTACTTACAATGCAAACCTTCGTTTCACTGTGTATTCCCTCAGCCTCTGGGCACAGGAGAGGTAGAGAAGTGGAGAATAGGAAAGGTGACTGGAGACTCTAAATCGAGCTAATATGCTGTCCTTGAGGCATGGGGCAGAAGAGGGAAAAGGGGTTTGCCTGCGAATGGACTTGACAGACGTTAGCGCTGGGCAGGTTGCAGATAGTCTTCAAGATTTCTAGCTCACACCTGTGTCCAAGTACCCTTTCTCCCTCATCAATTTACTATTTGACCTTGGAGGCTGGCGGGCAGCGGCCAAAGACGAGCCTCCCTAGACAGTGGTAGGGGCGGGCACTCCAATCCTTCACCTCCTCCACCCATTTCAGCTGCCCCAGCACGGACGCAGGTGTTGTGGCCCAGGGGTGTGGGCGCTGGGGATGAAGTAGTTAAGGTGGGGGGCGCCTGGGTGAGTCGTCCAATACCGAGGAACAGCAGTTTGCCAGAGTTAACGTGGGCAGCTTCTTTGGGTAGGAAAGGAAGGAGGACCGTCTGCCAAGCTCCAGCTCGCCCCCCGCGTGCGCCTGTGTGTGCGCGCGTGAGTGTGAGTGAGCGCGCCGAGGCGTTCCTCAGGTTGCGCTGCCTGGAAACCAAGGGAGCTTGGTTATTGGCAAGGCGACGGAGTGGGGGTGGGGGCTCCCCGAACCTGGGAGAAGCTCGGCGCGGGCTGCCGAGGCGAGCTGAACCCCGGCTCCCCCTGCGCGCTTGGGCAGAGCCGGGCGGGCACTGCAGGAGGCCTCCAGGCCCCTGGGGGCCCGCCGGGGAGGAGCTGGGGAGGAGGCCGAAGCTGCATGGAGTTTCTAGGGCGCGCAACTCCAGCGGAGCCTCGGCCACTGGGCTCCCGGGCGCAGCGAGACAGCCGCGCACATGGGCTGACACCGCGCGCCGGGGCTCTGCACGGCCAGCGGGAACGGGAGGGGTAGAGGAGCGCGCCGTGCCGGGGTGCGGGGCACGCGTCCCCAGACGGGAGCCGAGGACAAGGACAGGGAGGCACGCGCCCAGATAGCGCTCCCAGCCGACGAGGGGCTCGTGTTGGCTCGGCGCGCGCTTGGGGAGCGGCCTGGGGCGCCGTGGGAGCCGGCGGCAACGAGGATGCCGGCGCGGGGACGCGGCTGCCGGCTGGGTGTGTGAGCGTGCAGCGAAGAGCTGTCCGCTGGCGCCCGCATCCGCGCCACCCCCTCCCTGCGGGTCTCGGAGGGAGCCCCCAGCACCGCGCCTCGGCGCTACTGAAACCGGGCTTGGGGGCTGCGGGCCAGTGCTGCTGGCCCCGGCCCATCGAGAGGTGAGTGCTGCCTCCCTCTTGCCTCTTCCCCTAGTCTCCTGCCCTTGCCTTTCCACAGCGTTCTCGCCCCTTCCTTCAGTGCCCAAAGCCCACCGCTGTGGCGGCCGGGGGTCTCTGGAGTGGGCGGGCAGGCGGGTGGCTGACAATGCTTCCCATACCTGTTGGCCCGGGCAGAGGGCATCTTAGCTTGCCTGAGCCACCTTGCTGTCCCTTGGGGTGGTTCCTGGACTCCCGCCGGGGGCGTGGGGCTGGGAAAGGGGCAGTGGGTGTCCCACTTGGGTGTCTTGGAACTGTGCGGGCTTTGGGTTGGGAGCTCGGCGCCTGGGCGGTGGGCAGGAAAAGGAAGGCAGGGGAGCCGCACACCGCAGCCCAGGTGGGTGAGCAGCGCGGCTTCCAGGTCTTCGGGAAGCCGGGAGTCATGGCGATCAGGCGAGGCGGGAGGCAGGATCCCCTCCACCTCCAGTCCCTAGCACTGACTGCTCGCCTCCTGGGCGCACGCTCCTAGCCGCCACAGGATCGGGATCTGGGGCCCTGCGGACAACTGGGAAGGCCTCTGGCAGCCCAGAATGGGACCTGGTTACCGCTAAGCTGGCCCCTGGGCCCCAAGCTGCTCTGTGGGTCCGGCGCCTGGGCAGCGGCGGGCTCCAGCTCTCAGGGTAGTTCGGTTTGAAACGCGCGTTCTAGCCTCCCTGGACTGGCGCCACGGGGAGTGAACTTCCTCAGACTTGGCCTGAGGGCGCCTAGGCAGCAGCAGGTAGTTCTGGGACCGGGCTAGGGGCAAGGGCGAGTGGGAACGTCTCACGCCGGCGGGATGACAGTGCGGAGGGTGAACTAAAGGGTTCTTTTTGCTGCCCAGGCGCCAGCCACGTGCGCCCTCTGCCCCCCTCCGCAGCAGCATTTCCCACTGCTCTTTTTGCTTCCGAGAAACGAGTGTGAGGAAGGCGCCTTTCTTACGGTTGGTTTGGAGCCCTTAGCCCAGGTGAACTGCTGACTGCAGTTCCTTGCGTGTCAAGACTGGGGCGCCATCCTCAACCCCTGAGCCCGGTTTTCGCAGAAAAAGGAGTTTCCTGGGCTCGGAGAACAGCGGCTCAGTGCGGACTTTGTGTGGCTGTGTTAGGTCGTGAAGTCTGATTAGTATTAATAACTACATTGTAGCGCGAATAAGAGCAGCCCCGTGAGAGAGGCGACGTGACCTTCTCTAGAAGAATGGGTAGATCTCTCCGCCCTCTGTATGTCCACCACACACACAGTCGTGCATATGCGAACACTCGTTACTCTCAGAATTTTCATATTCTGCTTCTTAACTGCCGACTTTCAGTCAAAAAGATACACTCTTTTTCAATTCAGGCATCAGAGCTTTGGAAAGGGTTTTAAAGCCATTTGGTGTGAAATTGTCTTGAGGCTAGAGCAGGACAGCTTTTTTCTTTTTTCTTTTTTTAAATCCAAGCTCGGGTCCAGCTCTCCTCCTTGGCTTGTCGATGGTTTTTATTTCATCTTCTTGGGGTGGAAGGAAGTGTTGGTGGAGTCCCAGTTTTATTTGGAACTTAGGTCTCTGAGGCGTTGACTGAGGCTTAGATGGCAACTGAGACCTCCCCTGTGCTTGCAGCTCTGTTGTGACAGTCGGTTTGGGATGCATTCCTGGGCTCCAGGAGCTGCGTGCCTTTGCTTGTCCCTTGGGCAGTGGGTGGTGGCCCCCATGAGTGCCGCGGCCCTGGGTTCCCCCAGCGGCCTGCTCTGCTGGGAGCCCACGGCGGGACCCTCCTTTCCGCATTGATGGCAGAAGTGTGGGTTTTTCATGGCAGGAGCTGCCTGAAGAACAGCTATGTTTACTGAGAAGCTGGTCTACGACACTGAAGTTGGTTACTGGATACATCCAAGTGGAGTAATGAAAACAAAACTCCAGAAACCCAATCCCGCGGCTATTTTATTGGAGGAGCGCTAAATCCTCTTAGAATTGTTCATCAAGATCACCTTTCTCTGAACTCGGAATGGAACTATTGCCAGTAATCAGGCCTTCAGTGAGGGTGCAGAATAAGGGCTTTTTTTTAGAAGAAAAATAATTTAATTCAGCTGGTTCTGTGGAGAAAATGATGGGCAAGACTTGATGAAAGCACACCACTCCCCTTCCTCTCTAAAGGGTGGTGGGGACTGGGGCGGGATGAGGGTGTGTGAGTGTGTGGCAGCTGCTTGGTTGACTTTAACACTGAAGTCCACGGTCAGAGGCCTCTGATAAGTGTGTAATGTTGGGGAAGGTTGGGCTCCTATCTGGAAATTTCTTTCCCATAGCAAGTGGACTGTGGGCTCCTAGGTCATCAGCCAGCGAGAGAAGTGTCTGTTCACTGTTTCTTGAGCCTGCCGTCCAGGCCCTGCCAGCCCAGTCTACTACCAACAGCCCATGTGGTGCCCTTGGGTGGCAGAAGGGGGCGCTAGTTCTTACCTTGAGAGGAATTCTCAAGGCCAGGCTAGAACTTCTGACATTTAAGGTCTTCGAAGGCCCTCTTCTGAGTTGCTACTTGGTGCAAGACACTTGCACCCATTTCAGCTCACATAACCTTCATTTTTCATATTTGGAAACTGAGGCTAAGGGAGGTTAAATAACTTTCCTGGGGTTGCGTAGCTTGTAAGAGACAGAGTTATGGTTCGATTCGGAGAGGCTGAGCTTTCAACCTTTGATCTTTGGTGCCTCCTTAGAGTCTGAGCCATAGTGGGTGCCCTGTCTGTGATTGTTGAGCAAATCTAGGTCAGCGTCTCGTTCCTCATTCCTGATGAGGAAGCCCAGGCACCGGAGGAGCTGGACTTTCTACGGTGGGTCAGGGGGGAGGCCCTGCCCTCCAGCGGTGCCCATCCTCCAGCCATATGAGGTTCGAGTTCAGATTTGGTTTGGTTACAGGCTACTGCTTCTTTGTTTGCACTTCCTCGTCTGTGCACACATTAGTATGAGGCGGGTGGCATCTCTGCCCTTCACCTGAGGCTTACACTAACGTAGAGTGTCTGAACTGTCCTCTCATAATGAGCCATTAAGCAGTGCAATGAGCAACAGTCTCCCATGCTTGTTAAAACCCTGTGCGTTCTGGTTCTCAAGCAGTGAAACCATCTTCAAGCTGATCCAAGCCTGAACTCATCCCGCAGTCACTCAGTTTGAGAGTAATACTGAATGTGTTTAGAAAGGAGGAAAATAAAAACACGATTGTTGCATCTGATCTATGTTTTCAAAGTGAATTATGTTTTTAATCATTTAAACAAAATCGTGTAACTAATGGTTAGTTAATACATCATCTAACAAAAATGTATTTAGTGCCTGTTATGTGGTATGAATGCTGAGATAAATATGACACAGCACCTGTCATCAAAAACTCACAGACGAGTGGGGAAGGCAGACCACATATTAGGAGGTGCCCATTTGTGAGCAGAGACAGAAGGTGGCCAGCCTACGATGGAAGTGGTGTGTGAGCTCAGCTTGAAGGGTGATGGTGAAGTGGTCAGACTTAAATGGGTGTTCCATGGCAGAGGACATAGGGTGTGCACAGGGTAAGAGGTAAAAAAAACCAAAACAACCCAACAACAACAACATATAGAAAATATGAGGAAGCAGCTGGTAGTCTGGAGTTCCTGGAGCTTAAAGGTTGAGACAGGGAGTGGCAAGAATGATAGGTGTATAGAGGCCTTTGGTCAGGACCAGGAGGCTCAGCATTTCTCCTTCAGGGGGTGGGCAGCATGGTCAGATTTGAGCGTTGGGTCAGTCTGGTTGGAGACCTTATAGAGAATGGATTTGGCAATAAGAAGAGCAGAGGTGTGGGTTCTAGTGAGGCGGCTAGTGCTGAGAGCATGTGGGGTGTGGAGCAGAAGAGATGGACTGGGCAGACATTTAGGAGAATTCTCAGGGCTCCTAGGTCGCAGGCAACAGACGCCAACTCTGTATAACAAGCAAAGCAAAGACAATGCATGAGCATTACGGATGGGAACTCACTGGACTGAGGACACACCTGAAGAGCCAGGCTTGGGGCAGACAGGAGTTAGGCAGTTGAGGGGATCTTGGCAGCAAGAACTGTCTATGGCTTCTCTTAGCTGATACTATGGGAGGAAATGATCTCTAACCTTTTCCTCCTGCTCCTCCATCATCATCATCACCATCACCATCATTGTAATCATCCTCATCATCGTGGTATTATTCTGCAGCATTCACAATGCCCAGAGGAAAGGTCTCCCTGGCATAGCTTTGGGTCTTTATATCTAGTGTCGGTTTTCTGAAGGGTCAGTGGAATGGGGAGAGGTAGTTTTCTGAAGGAAACTGGAATGATTCTGTGAAAACACAGGGACTTAATGTTGGGCATGTCCTCCATAGGAAGCGACGTTGGTGAGACTGATTTGTTAACTGATGTGGGAGTAGGAGAAAGGGAAGGGTACAGTGTGACTCCCGGGTTCCTGATTTAGGTAATGGGGCAGGTTAAAAAAAATGAAACTGTGCCCAGAGCCAAATTACTCACTTTTCTCCCCACTGGCAGGGCTGTGGCAGCTCTCTGTGACCAGGCTGTCCGAGAAGGTGACACCTATTTTTTTCCAAAAGTCTCATTAAAGTGCTATGCAGCTGCCAGTAAGACTGTTTAAGTAGTTAGGTACTTGATCTTATGCCCCACAAATCTGGGTACTTTGAATATATTTTCATTCATTCACCCAATATGTATTACATGTTTCTGGCTTAGGTATGGGGGGAAATGGTGAATTAGGCAGAGGTAGTATGCTCATGTTCTAGTGTTATAAGACCATAAAAAATAGAAAATAAAATTAGTTGATATAATAGAGACAGTGCAGCTTCTTCAGATTTGGTGGTTAAGAAAGTTCTTACTGAGGATACATATTTAAATAAGGGTAAGATAGGGGAAGATCTGGAGAACTTCTGGGCAGCGGAGCATCCAGTGCAAAGGTCCTGAGGTATGAATGGGCTGGATGCATTAGAAGAACAGGAAGGAGGCTGGTACGGCAGGAGGTGAGTTCAGAGAAGCAGGGGCTAGTTCGTGGGGGCCTCAGAGGACACCCTGTAGAGTTTGAGTTTGATGGAAGCCACTGGGGGCTTTTACTATAAATGGGAGAGTGAAGTGACTTAAATCATGTTTTTAAAAGATCATACTGGCAGCTGTACATTCCATATGCACCATCTTCATACAATAAAGTGAGTCTTTATCTGTTAGAGTGTAAAATGAAATGTGTAACGTTTAAGAGTAACAGATGGAGAAAAATGCTTTGGTGACCTTAATTTAGTGGTTTCTAATGTACCAGTTAAATGTGAGTACAGACAAAACCACATCTTGGAATAAAAATGAAAATAAGTGGACTAACAATGTTCCCACTGCTTGTCCAAAGATACTGCCATTTTGAATCATTTTTATTTTTTGAAAATGAGCACACATTTATTTTGTAATCAGGAGAAAATAGTTTGAAAGTGTAGATACTGATGACCACAAATGTCTTGAATGGGGTGTTGTGAGAAGTATATCTACAAAACACTTTTTCCTACCATTTTATTTCTGGAAGTATTTTGCACCAGCTGCCCCAATGGTTGGCTCTTTGTTTTACTTTTTAAATATTCTTAGTTATGAAAGCAAACATTCCTTTTAAAAATTAAAGCAATACAGAAATGTTACATAAAAAATGATAGTGCTTTTTTCTGTACTCTCATTTCCCAGACTACTAACATTTCCATAGTATATTGTTAGAATCTGCATTGTAAATATACATCTATATTTTGTTGAAGGATTTTGGAATATTCCTATAGCAAGTTACCCTATCTCCAAATTACTCTCCAAAATTCCTACTTCTACAGCTTGAAACCTGGATGACCTTTTCCCCCTTGAAAACAAGTCATTAGGAAACTTGAAAACATAATTTAGTTAGGAGAAGCTGAATCTTCTCTTTTCGGTATTCCCAGTGTTCACTGAAAGCATACTTTATATTTATAAAGAATAGAGCAATTACGTATTCATTAAAAGTTCATTTCTGAGCATTTTAATATATTCCTCTAGCATTGGAGCCTAAAAGTTGGTATCATGATTACAAATCATTTGCAGTTTTTCATGAAGAAAAGTTAGCCAATGTGAAAGCTCAGAAGTGCAAATTAGAGAGCTTAGCTAATTATTTTGGTGACAAATTTATTACAACAGAATACTATCCTTTGAGAACATGAAAAGAAAAACATTAGGTGAAATGTTACTTAGAGCCGCTGCTGTGTTCGGGAAGAGCTGTACTTCCGTGTGGTCTCACCGTGCAGACGGGGTTTGGGGCCTCGGTGTAGGGAATGAGACTCAGTGTTGGTATAGTAGAACAGGGTCGCTTTGGTCTCATTTTGCCATTCAGCAGAAGTACTACGTTCCCATCACTATTTTAATTACACACATTCTTTCTTGGTGAAGAGAAGAGGGGTACGTGCTTAGGAGAGAATGATTGTGAGCTAAAAGAACCATGGAATTTAAGGGGGAGCAGGGACCTTACTTATCTCATTTTATAGATGGGAAAAATGAGGACTGGGGGGAGAGTAAATGACATGCGCTCTGCTGAACAGAGTCAATTTCCTCACCCTAGTACCTCTGTGAGGAAAGTAGGGAGTAGTACCTCCCCTGTGACTGTGTTGTTAGAAAATGTATTCATTTTGGTAAACCCAAGACTTAGGAAAGCACTCTGAATTTAATGAAAGATGGGAGGGTTTTTGAGCTGTTGTTCATTTATTCTGTAAAATGCAATTTGTTTGTGTGCTGATAACAAGCCTAACTACTGTGTAAACATCTTTATAGCTGGTAAGAAAACCCAAACATCTGCACTGCACATTGATGTAGCATTTCAGCCTCCAGCGTTCCTAACTGTCCTTAAAACCAATTGCTCTGTTGTTTAAACTGGTGCATTGCTGCTGATTCATTTAATACGCAGAAACATAAACATACATTCCACGTCCAGCAGGAAATGACAAGTGTTAAATCAACCTCTGATTATTAGTATTTCCCCATTTTACAGCTGAAGAAACAAAGATGCCACAAGGTTGGGGAACTTTCCCAGGGTTCCAGGGTAGCCCGTGGTGGGTGGGATCCACTTCCACCATTGGTCGGCTCCACAGTCACGTGACACACTCCCTAAACTCTCCACCTTCCCTCACCTCTCAAAGACTAGGAAATTTTCTGTGAGGAAGAGCAGAATCTGACTTTGTGAAATTGCTTTAACTAGATAAGCTACTTTTTGTTGGGGTAGTCATGGATGTAGAACCCTAAAAATCTCTTCTCAGGGATTGTGTTTTCAAGTCTGTTTTGTGGGTTGTCCCCAATCCCTTCCCTTCATGAGTCACTTGCTGGTAGCAGATTGAGGATAGATCATCTTCCCTCAGCTGCGGGTGGTGGTTCTCTTTTCATTCTGAGACCCAATCCTCAAGTTAGTTGCATGGACGCTAAACCACTTCTGAGCTCTGGTAGATTCAAATACTACGGATTTCTAGCTTGGCTCCTGTGTTATCTTTTAATAAATACTAAGGTTCTTTAGTTCTCACATGCAAAGAGATAAATGTTTCTTTCAGAAACCCAGAGGCACAGAATCCAGAGGGCCCTCAAAGGGCAGGAATTCCAAAATGAAAAAAGGAGGGAAATACAGTTGCTGGCAGATACTGTCAGTGGGTCCTCACTGAGAGATCTTAGCCTTAAATTATTCATTATGGTGCAGGCTGACCCAGTTTTGCACAGCAGAAGGGACTGAACCAAGGAGCACTGGCCATGGACTCTTCTCCTCCCTCCCCCGTATTAGCCTCTTTCCCTGGGGTCCCTATGCTTGGAGATCCCTGCATGAAAGGTGTTGCTGAAAAAGAATGTTCTGTCCTCTGATTTTGAGTGGTGCAGTTGCCATGAAAGAGAGAGAGAGAGAGAGAGAGAGAGAGAAGAAGCTAAAAGGTGGCTTTCTCTGGGAATGACCACATCCTGCTGGAGCTTGGAGGTCCAGGGAGAAACCTCAGACATGAAGGTAAATGTGGGAGGCAGGTCCTTATTTGTGATGCTGACCCATCATCAGAACTCCGGCAAGTGGAGTGGGTGACACTGCTCTGTTCTTGGGAAAGGTGATTCAGACCTCTCCAGAAGGAAGTCAGCTGGCCTTGGATTTGAGTTTTAGAACCTGAAGTGGAAAATGTGGTTCAGTGTTTCTCAAAGTTTGCTACACATTAGAATCCTCTGGGTGGCCTTAAAAAATCCCAGTGCCCTGTCACATCCCAGACAAGTGATGTCAGACTCTTGGGAGGGAGGGGACCCACCCCCCACAGGTGATTCCATGGTATAGTCTACTTTGAGAACCAGGGCTCCAGACAGCTTTTTGCAAACTGAGGTACCTTGCAAATCCCCTAGGGATGTTGTTCAAGTGCGAGTTCTGATGCCCAGGTCTGGAGCAGCCCTAGAGCCTGTATTTTCAACAAGCTCCACGTGCTGCTGCTGCTTCTCACAGGCCACCCTGGGAGAGCAAGTCCTAGGTGGGAGAATCAGGTTTCTGCCTTTCTGAGCTTCATGTGGAAGGCTTCGGGAGCTATTGCTTTTTTGTGGGATTGCAGCATCTTTGGTTCATTCAGGGCAGGGTAGGAGAACAAAGAGCTCAGGCCCTGCCTCCTCCTTTTATATTGTAGAGAATAGAACAATTAAGTATTCACTGAAAGTCCATTTCTGAACACTTAAACGTTATTGCTCTAGTATTGGAGCCCAAAAGTTGGTATCAAGATTATAAATCACTTGTACTTATTTGTCCTTCAGAATCCAGTGCATGCTCCTGGCCCTGGTCAGCATTTATGGAGTCAGAGTCAGGGGCTCAGAGAGCTGCAAAGGACCTTAGCAATTATCCAGTTTAAATCCCTGGTTTTGACAGGGAGGAAACTGATTCATCCAGAGCCACAGATCATCGGGCCAGGTCTGCTGTGGACCTGAGACCAGGAGGACAGACATGGCAGGATGAGGTCGGGGAGAAGGAACCCCGTGCTGCCCCCCGTGCAGGGGAATCATGAGACAGAGACACCCAGAAAGACTGAGGGTACAGTCATATTAAAAGTGCCTGTGCATTGAGAGACATTGCTGTTAATTATACCTGTGATTTTCCATCCCCTTCCTCCAGCCAACTTTAGTTAACCACACAGAAGCTTGACGAAGTTCTTTGCTTCTGTGCTTGGAGTTGACACCTTGACAGATGTTTAACAGCTCGTTCCCAGGTGGGATGCTGATGCAGGCTGCCCTACTTGATGCAAAATAATTACATTTACTATTTTCACCCCAAATATTTTCTTCCTGTCACTGAAACAAATAAAGAACATTTTCAACATGTAGGTTTCTTGATGTGGTGCAACTTGTTGTAAGAATAGTTCAAAATTGATGATCTTGGCATTTATCACCTAGCTGTGACGTGTTCAGCATGTGATGACTAATAGATTATATTTTGTTGGATCTTTTTTTTTCTTTCTGCTTTTTTCAACTCAAGGCACCTGTTTCAGCCTTTCAGCATTGACAGGGACAATTTCCTGCCTATCACTTTATGCTTTGGACACTAACTTGACATGAAGTCTCCGGGACTGAATGGGACATTGCTTTCTCAGGGTGGGTGTACCTTGCCCTAGAAGGTCAAGTCTTTAAATAAAGTAGGAAAAGACTTAGGGGCGCATGAAAGTCAGCATAAAGATTGAAGTAGTATAATTATAGCTAATGGTTATATAACTAGTCCTTTGAGTACCTTACATATGTTAATCCTTTCGGCAACACTGTGAGGTGAGATAGATAGTGTAAGTGCCTTGCTGAAAGTCACTGGCTAATGAGCTGTAAGGCTTGCCTCATGACTAGAAGCCATGCCCTTAGGCCATGAGGCAGTATAACCTCTGTACTGATAACTGTTCAGAACCTGCTAGAGGCTTTGGAGAACTTCCACAGAACATTTTTCTGTAGACTCCGACCCTGACATTCCCTCCTGGAGCCCCCTTGTACCTTCCCATGGATGCCCGCTCCCTCACACATGGGAGTCAGTCCTGCTGGTACTGTCCCCATCCTGTTTCTCCAGCCTTCGCCTTTTCTAGTTCTCTGTAGATGTGTCCATTGAGGGGCCCACAAGTGGGCCAACCCTAGTTCATAAAGAAAAGAATCCGCAGCAGTTGGTAAGGTTGGAATGTCAGTTGCCCCAGATAACTGTTTTGCATTTGACTCACAGACTTCACTCCTGGACTCAATTTTGGCCTTCATTCTCCTTTGGTGGCCATCGTTTACCCCTGTTGTCCTAGGCTCCAGGGACAGTGCCTCTGCTGTGCTTTGAGCATGGTAGCTTCTGTCTCATTCTTGCTGGATTGTTCAGCTTGCTTGATCACGCTCCCCCAGTCATAGCCCCAGTATGAGCCGCTGGTGGGGTTTCTGCACGTGATGGACAGGAGGAACTCCCTGAGTTCTCTCTTACTTCAGGTCTGCTCTCTGGACTGGATTTTCTGAATCTGGTCCTTACCTTGATTGCTCTGCCCTTGATCATGGGCTGGGGCCACCTGAGGGGTCATTGTCCCTAGCTCATACCCATTGTCTTGGTTATCCATTGGCCTGGCTTCGGTGGTCCCTCTCTTCTTGCTTGCCTGGTGTTATTGCCTGATTTTTACACTGCAGCCTGTTTTGTTAGTGGTTGGCAAAATTTTTCTGTAAAGGGGAAGATAGCGAATATTTTGGGCTTTTCAAGTCATATGGTCCTTATTGCAATTACTCAGTTCTGCAGTTACAGCTGAAAAGCAACCACGCACACGTGTAAATGAAGGAGTAGTGCTCGTTGCAATAAAACTTTATTTACAAAGGCAGAGGTGGACTGGATTTTGGCCCATGGTTGTGGTTTGCCGATTCTGCTTCTAGGTAACTAGTCACTGCCTCTTTCTGATTTCCCACCTGAAATGACTCTGTCTCTTTAGAGGTCATTAGCAGGCCTAGTCTAGTCTCCCAATCACATTTCTGAATTCCCTAGAGCTCTTTACTTGGTGCTTTTCTGGCCTGTGGCTGCATTCATTCACTTTGCACCTCTCAACCTAGAACAATATTAACCATTCACTTTTTCAACTTCTCAGTCAGCCAAACTGATTCCATTAAAATTTTATGTTGTTCAACTACAGTTGGGTCCTACATTATTTTTACTAATCCTTTCATTGAACTTTGGGCTGATTTCTTCTCTTGTTCACTATGGCTTTGTTCCTGAATCTCTTCTACTTTTCTCAATTTTCTACTACCATCCCCCACATCATTTTTAGCAGAAGATGTTGCCCCTGACCTTGATAGATTGAGAGCATGGTCTCCATCACCTCTTCCTTTGACCTCAACATTCTCCATCCTTTCTACTTCAAAATTGCTTTCTTCCTGTTTCAAAGAAGTGTTCTTACTCTCTTACAAGGAAACCATGGCTATGCCATTAATCTAATTAGTTTTCATTTCTCCTCAGCCCGAATCTCATATTTTCCTTTCTGAAGCTAATAAACATAAGTCTCTCCAAAACTTTGCTTGATCTTCCAGCCTCCTGGGCTGCCACCCCATTTCGCCCCGCTTTACTGCAAAGCTTCTGAAAAGGAAAGTCTGCCCCTGCTGCTGCCGCTTGTTCACCTCACTTTAGTCTTGTCCTTTAACTCTTCGCTGTTGGCCAACCCCATGGTTGGTCCCCTACTATATTAAGTCTCAGATACTCCCTAAATAATCAACTTGCTTTTCAAAGGTCACTGCCATCCTCACTCTAAAGTCTAATGAAGTGAACTCGTTTCTCATAGTTGGCAATATTTGACACTGCTCACCAGCCTTGCCTTATGGAACTGCCCTGAATGAACTTGCCGGCTTATCCTCACCTCTCAGATCTTGGTACAAGTTTCTAGGGCTGCTGTAACAAAGCACCACAGACTGGGTGGTCTAAAAAACAGAAATCTATCTCCTCTCAGTTCTGGAGCCTGCAAGTGCAGGATGCACGTGTTGGCAGGATGGTTCCTCCCGAGGCCTCTGAGAGAAGGACGTGCCAGGTCTCTCTCCCCCTAGGCTTGCAGATGGCCATCTCTCTGTGCCTTCCCATGGTCTTCCTTTGTGTGCACCTGTGTTCAAACTTCCTCTTCTTGTGAGGACACCAGTTACATTCAACCAGGGCCCACTCAACCTCATGGTAACTTAATTACCTCTTTAAAGCCTGTCTCCAAACACGGTCACCTTCTGAGGTTAGGAATTCACCATCTGACTTTGTTGGGAGACACAGTTCAGCCCACAACACTTTCCTGTCTCACGTGTTCCTTTCCAGCCCTCAAATGTAGGTGTTCCTGTAGTTCATGCGTTTCCTCTTTCTTTTCATGCTCTCTCTAGCTTCTCTCTTTGAACAATCTTTTTACCTCTGTGCTCTATCTCTTGAACATCACATCTTATCAGACTTTAATTTTTTTATCCTCACCTGAGGACAATTTTTTCATGGCTTTTAGAGAGAGATGAAAGGAGAGAGGGAGAGGGAGAGAGAGAAAAAAAAATTGATGTGAGAGAGAAACATTGATGCAAGAGAGAAACATTCATTGGTTGAATTCTTGTACCCCCCTTGTTACCGAACAAGAGGTCCAAGGGGGGGGCAATATTTGGCCCACCTAGGGACGCCAAGAACTGCTACAGAACAACAGAGGCCCCTCCCAAGGACAGAATACTAATATTTACTGGGCTCTTCTGTTCGCCACCAATTGGAAAGACATCTCTCAATGCCAGAGATTAGTGAAAAGGAAACAAAATGTTTATTTAATGCTATTAAGGCCTAATGCCTCCACTAAAATATCAAAGTCCTTTAGGGTATACACCTACACCCACACAGGTCTCGCTTCTCCCACTGTCCCAACTCCGGGTACCATAAATCAGGAAAAGAGCACACGTCCCTTTTTCAGGCCGCTGGAATCGTTCGTCAGCTGTGTCAGGCAGGATCTCTAGTTAATCCAAAGTCATGTAGTACCCTCTCACGGTCCACTGACAAGAGTTCTTTGTACCCAGTTCCAGTCAAAGTCTCTCCTGCTTTCCAGGCCACGTGGCCAAAGGGGGCACCCCAAAGCCGCGTGGGCCTCTTCTACCAAAGCTGCAAGGGTCCGCGCTCCACCAAAAGCATGTGTCTTTCTTCTTCACCTGGCTGCAGGGATCTCCATTCTGGCAAAGCTGCGAGGTACTCTTTCACTCTGCTGAAACTGCGTGGCTCTCTCCACAATGGCTGCCGCATCTGCGTTTAAATCTCCACACCCATCTTCCTTTGTGGCCCCATTTCCGACTCCTCCTACAAGCAGTTACACCTGCCAGGACTCTCATACTCTCCCAGCTTTACTGGGCTGCCTTCATTAGTCTGGGCAGATATGGCCCCATGGCATGGAGCCAATCAATTCCAAGCTCTCACGCAGGTGCTGTAACTCAGGGGAGCAGCCCCCAGTTACATCCTGGGTAGAAGCCACTCCCTTCTTCCTGGCTCAAAGCATGGCCACAGCTATTTAACATATCTATGAAACCAGTTAAAGGTTATAGATATGTTAAACGGCCATTCCAGAGGTTAGCTGCAAAACTGTTGCTATGCAGAACAGCTCTCAATGGCCCTGCTCCATTAGTCCCTTGGGGGGGTGGTGAGGACATCTTAATATTTCCTGGACACCCTGAACTCTGGACCCCAACCCAAATCCTTTTCTGGGGCCCCCCTCTTGGCTGCGCCCTGTTACACTCTGACCAGGCATCAAACACACAGCTTAGGTATGTGCCCTGATCAGGATGTTGCTCCAACCAATTGAGCCACACTGGCCAGGGCACACCTGATCAGATTTTATATGTAAATTGTGCCCAGGCACTCTGAACGCAACATGGTCCAAACAAAATGGGCCGTGTCCTTCCCATCCACAGTTGTTCTGCTGGCCCAAGGTCTCCAACCCCACAGACGCTCCGAACAGGAAGCTCGTTGTCATCTTTGGCCCTCTCTCCCACCCTGCTGTGCTTGATCCATGTGTCAGTTCTGTCGTTCGGCCCCCATGTTCTGGCCCCATTGCCACATCCAGCTCCTACAGGTTCACCCACTGAAAACGCAAGGTGAGTCATGCCACTTCGGTCTTCCAGAAGCTTCCACTTGCGTTTTGAATCTTAGTGATTTTTCATTTGGCCTCCTTGGGCATTGAGCACTGCTACTTCTGTATCTTCAAGTACCACTGATGACCAGCCTCTATGTCCTTGCTGGTGCTTTTTCTGCTCCTTGTCACATAGAGGCAGTCAAATCTCACCTTCCCTGTAAAACTGAATTTAATTTCTCCCTCCTTTGTGTTTGTATGATACTTACCTAGACATTTACCCTAATGCTTATTGGCTTGTGCTAAGTATCACATTTAGAATGAGAGTCTTGGAAGAGTAAAATTAAAGGAATTTTAGAAGGCATCTTTTTCAGTGAGCAAATAGAACCTCCACGAGCTCACTTGCAGTTATGTCTCTTCTTCCTCTTCTAAATTGTGAGCTTTTTAAAGGGGCTTGGTGTGTTGTTGTGTGTGTGTGTTTTCTCCATAGTCCTTGGCACCGTGCTTTGCCTGTGAAACATGTTTAGAGATGTTTCTTAAGTTTAACTGGAAGGCAGTACTGTGAGGATCTAGCTGTGATCTTAAGACTCAGATTCCAGCACAGGAAGAGCAGACTTGTGCTGGCTTGCAAGGAGGTCTCACTGCAGTGATCTTGTGTTCATCACTGGCTCTGTGATCATTTGTTCAGTGTGAAGTGGAGATAATACATCGGATACTTCTCCCACTAGGGAGGTGACTGGTAGGGGAGGAAGCAAGTTAAATGAATGACTTCTTTTAGTGCGTTAATGAATTCTTTGGAGAGGAAGCAAAATAAAACCAAAGCATTTCTTACAGGCATCCTTTAGGTAGATCCGAAGAGATGGGTAAGGGAGTGATTTTTGTATTGCAGTTGAATAATTCACTGTAGGGGCCTCTTAATCAGGGACTCCCCTTGTAAATTTGAATGGAGTTTTCAGATCATTAGGTAATTGGCAGAGGGAGGGGAAGGCAAGTAAAATCACCTGTGTGAACAGCAACAGAAAGCACAGTCAGACGTAGCAGAGATCTGGTCAGGTATTATAATGCAAATCACTGGGAAGTAGAGATTGATTTGTACAGAGTAGAATGTTCTTTGGGTAGGGTGTGGTGGTTTAACGTTCTTTTTTCTGCCTTTTCAATGCATGGAATCTTCACGTTTCACTTTTCTCTAGCGGGTACTTTGGATCACTATATAAACGGTGCGTCTTGGAGGGGGCATTGAGCCCGTAACCCTGGAGGGGCTGGAAGTAATGCCTGCTGCACACCCCTCAGCCTTCTTCCTGTCTGGCTCAGTGCTCTTGCATTGTTTGGGGATGAGGGGACCAGGCCTGTTTGGATACTACAAGGGCCCCACTGTGGTCACAGCTCTGTAGGTGCTAGCTGTCATCAGTCTCCCAGTGGAGCCAGGCAGGCAAAGAAAACAGAGTTTCGGCAACAGTTGCAGCTCCAAATTGCCCAGCACCGATCCATTCAGCTTTCACTTAGAACCGTTTGGAAATAACCCGCCCCATGGGGCGATGGGTACTCACACTTACCAGTTCGACAGGGCTTTCCTGAGGAGAAGACTGCTGCCATCTGATCAGACACCAGAAAATAAGCATATAGAAGAAAATAAAAGTTACTTTTAATCCCATTATTCCAGAGATAACCCTGGATCTTGGATTAGGGATGAACTCTCCCAGAGTTTGCATTTGTGTGTATGCAGGTGTGGGCCTGTGCGTTTATGAAGCATCCCTCTCTAAATCAGAAGGGGTTGTGAAGTGAATGCTCTTGTACCGGCTGCCTTTTAACTTAGTATTTTGCGCATATCTTCCCAGGTTGTTACCTATGCTCCTACTTCATCATGTTTAATGAACACATTCTGTTCTTCAGATGGGCGTGTGTTATTTTTGACTTTGACTTAGTAAATATTATATACTGGTAAGTGTTTTTCTAAGGATAAATTCTTAGGAGTAGAATGATCAGGTCAAGGATTTGGGTCTTTTCCCCCTGAATGTTTCACATTCCCACTTCCAGCTGCAGCAGGGTGGGGCCCATCTCCCTGCGTCCTCCCCAATGCCCAACGCTGGCATTAACTCTTCCTCAAAGATGACAGTCAAAATACTTTCAACTTGTAGTTTTATCCCGGATTTCTGGGTTTGTAGGCAAATGCGTTGTATTATTTTAAAATATTTATTTATTTATAATCCTCACCCCAGAGTATCCTTGTTGATTTTAGAGAGAGGGGAAGAGAGGGAGAGAGAGAGGAAGAGAAACATTGATGTGAGAGAGAATCATGGATTGGTCGCCTCCTGTATGTGTTGTGACTGGGGATCGAACACACAACCTGGGTATGTGCCCTGATTGGGCATCAAATCCCAGACTGTCAGTTTCCGGGATGACGCTCCAACTAACTAAGCCACACTGGCCAAGGTGCATACACATTTTTTTTTAATGTGCTTATTGGCCATTTATTATTTTTTTCTCTTGTGAGTTGTGTGTTAAAGCTTTATGTTTATTTTTATTTCTTTAAAAAAAAGATTTTATTTATTTTTAGAGAGAGGGAGAGAAACGTCAGTATGTGGTTGCCTCGGATGTGCCCCCAACTGGAGACCTGACCCCCTGCAGCCCAGGCATGTGCTCTGACTGGGATCCCCTGCTTCGTAGGCTGACACTCAGTCCACTGAAGCCACACCAGCCAGGGCTTATGTTTATTTTTCTATCGAGGTGTTGTCTTCTTAAAAAAATGACTTGTAAGAACCCTAGTAAAGAGAATACTATTCTTTATTTATTAATGTTGCAAAAATTTCCGAATTTGCTGTTTGTTTATTTCTTTTACATTATTTTTAACTTTTTAGTTTTTTAGAAAATTAATCAATTGTATCCTTCCCTTTTAAATATGTAAGTCTTGTAGTCATACTTAGAAAATCCTTTCTCATCCCTAACGTTACGTAAATGTTTACTTTTAATTTAAATTTTTTTCTTTCAATTAAAGAAAGCTTTTTTATTAATGTAATGTACTTTAGATAGCTTAAACACTGAATAGCATTCAATAGCTCCTAACACCAGGCAGTAGTCCCTTGCCGTCCTGGGGAGTCATGCTGTGGGGCAGGGTTCCCAGGGGCTGTGGGTACTGTGTTCTTGTTCACTGAAGGCACCTTACCCCGGCCCTGCACTGTGCCCTCTTTTTCATCTTTGCTGAGGCTGACCTGCTGGGTCCCAGGACACAGGACACAGGAGCAGTGTGCTAGCTCAGGGCTAGGGACAGGATTCTGTCTGTCTGTCTGTCTCTGACCAGGGCCTTCCACAGCATGGACACCAGCACTGTGTGCTTCTCAGGGTTCTGGTGCCCACTGGCTGGCTCCTTCCTGGCCCGCAGTGTCTGTGTCATTTTGGATGAAATGGGACATTCACACAGACTACGGAGTTTGGTAGAGGAAAAGGGACTGCATGGCTTTTGCTCCCCTTGAGAGGAAAAACCTTGGCCCTTGCTGTGACCAGCCTTTATTGGGTTTCTTGGCACATTACCTGATGGTCCTCATTTACTGTGCACAGGTTCCTTTAGGTGGTTACCTTTTACAGAAAAGAAAGGAGCCAATGCAGATAATCACATCACAGAAGAAGGATATTTGCAAATGAAAAGCCAAGGGTGGTTGAACCCCATTACACTGGTCCTTGGAAGGTTTAGCATGGATTTTAGGAAGTTACTTTGCAGTAAATATTTGCTTCAAATCAGGGTGAGGGAGTTTTTTTGCAAAAAGCAAGACTCAGAGTGGCCTAGGCATATTGCAGGCCTGATTCCCCAAGGGGAACCTATCCGTGGGCATGGGTCCTGTGCATCTCTGAGTGGGAGCTGGGCCCACACCACACAGAATGGTCTTCTACACTAGTGTAGACCCCTGGCAGGCATAGAATCCATCCTCCTCTTTACCCTGCAAAGCAGTGACCTCCCCTGAGCCTTCCTACTTCCAGGTCTCCTAGAGGCCCCTCCCTCCCCTCCACTTGGTCCTGGTGGCCCCTCCCTCCCCTCCACTTGGTCCTGGTGGCCCCTCCCTCCCCTCCACTTGGTCCTGGTGGCCCCTCCCTCCCCTCCACTTGGTCCCTGTGTCTTACAGAGGAACGGCTCCTGCCTCCTGTCCTTCCTCCTTCTTTCCTGTGGGAGCAGTGTCTAGGAAAGGAGAGTCAACAAATGAGTGACATTGATTTGCCAACTTTTACCAGAAGTTTAATGTATATTTTTATTGTTATATTTAAAAATCTACCTGCTATTAATTTTGGCTGTGGTATAATATAGGGAGTATGACTTTATTACTTTTTTCAAGTGATTTTCAATTTTTCCAATTTCCTTATTGAATAGTCCATCCACTGATTTAGAAATGCCAGTTTCAAGAAGGGGCTGGAAAGAAGTATTCCAAGTCGTGAAATCCAAAGACCTACATCCAAGATTGATCTATCCAGCAAAGCTTTCACTTAGAATGGAAGGGCAGATAAAGTGCTTCCCAGATAAGATCAACTTCAAGGAGTTCATCATCACCAAGCCCTTATTATATGAAATGTTAAAGGGACTTACCTAAGAAAAAGAAGATGAAAAAAGATGAACAGTGAAAGGACAGCAAACTCACAGTTATTAAGAACCACACCTAAAACAAAAGCAAACTAAGAGGACAGTTAGATCAGGAGCACAACCATAGAAATGAAGATCACATGGAGGGTTAGCAACAGGGGAATGGGAGGAGGAGAAGGGGGGAGAAGGTACAGAGAATAAGAAGCATAGATGGTAGGTAGAAAATAGATAGGGGGAGAGCAAGAATAGTATTGGAAATATAGAATCTAAAGAACTTAAGACACATGGACATAAACTAAAGGGGGGGAATGGTAGGGCTGGGGGGTGCAGGGTGGAGGGGAATGAAGGGGGGAATAGAACAACTGTAATGGCATAATCAATAAAATATATTTAAAAAAAGAAATGCCAGTTTTGTCCTTCACCAAATGACCACATTCATTTGGGCTAAACTTCTCATTTTCTGGCTCTGCTCCATTATCGTTGCATCCTTTCCCAGTGACACACTGGTTTAGATGATAGCAACTTTAAAAATCCATAGTAGAGCAAATTTTCCCTTATTCTTTCTTACATTTTTAAATTGTAGATTTTTTTCATCAAGCAAGCAACGAAAATCTTTATGACCACTATCCAGATTTCCCAGAGCCGATCTGACAAAACCATTGAAAAATGATGCAGTTGTCATTTTTATATTGACTGACTTTCCTCAATTTTCGCAACCTAAAGTGCCATAACCTTTAAAAAATTATATGTGTTTTTCAGGAAAAAAATGCCCTGGAATGAGGATTCTTTTTTAAAAGGAAATTTCTTTTTAAAAAAATTATAGAGTTTATTATTTCTCCCATACCTTGCCTATGATTTTCAATGAATATGGCAAAAATGATCAGGAGAGTAGAATATTATAAGAAAGAATGATTTAGGATTTTAAGGCTTGTAACATGCCCTAGGTGAGCAACCATGGGCTGAACTCAATTGTTTTTGTTGATCAATTCTCCTCCACCATTGATATTTGAATGTTGACACGTATATTTAAAAATCAGTATGTATAAGAATCTGGGATTATGCCATACTTACATGTCTTATTATACTGCTACCACACCATGTCTTTTAAACAATGTTTATTTTTAATTTATGTTCAAGTACAATTATCTCCATAAACAATGTTTCTTAACGGCTAACTCTTAGATGCTTTAAATTATAGTAATTTAATGGCACATTTTAAGAAGTTAAAGATTCAGATTAAATCAAAATGATAAAAAGCCGATGTCCTTGTTGCTTGCCTATCCGCTCCCATTCTCTGAAGTTCTGTGATGTGATGTCACTACGGCAGGGCCTGTCACTCTTGCGGTGCTCCATCCACTAAGAACACCCTGTTAAAAAAGCAGAAACTTCACCATGAAACAAAGTCTTCCACTGGTATATATACCACTTTAGAATGATACGGACCTTTGAAAGAAGACAACTCCTTCAGGATTCAGAAGTACTATATCTTCAGCCAAAGAATTCCATTGATGGGTTGTCCCATCTAATATCAAGAATAGAAGAAATTTAAAAGAAAAGAGATTGAAATATTCAGAAGTTGTATTTGTGATTTAATCTTATTTTACATGGCTAAAAATGACTTTTGCGGTTAACTGGGGATTTCTTGATGTGTGTGGCTCACCTGTGACCCAATTTTCTGTCCTCACTACTTCAAAGTGGCACAGTGCTCTGTATGATGGGGGACACAGTTTGCGGCTACCCCCAAGTCAAAAAGCAAAAGCACGGTAATACAGGGGAGTGAGTCATTGAGACTGGGATTCTCACTGTGGTCTGGAGCAGTGGCCCTGTGCCAGGCTGAGAGAAGTCAACTGTGTGTCCCAGGGCTGAGTGGTTCTTACCTGCTTGAAAACAGTGCCTTGTGACAGCTGGCCTCTGTCACCTTTGGTTTGCTTTTTTTCCTGTTTTCTCACCACTTTCCTATGTACATCTCTTGAGTCTTTCCTATTTCCTTGAATCATTCTGAGTTTTCTTTGAAGTCTAGGCCCTGTTGTGACTTTTAAACCTTTATAGATCACCTTCCCCCTCTTAAAATATGTATATAGTCCATGGCTTTTACTGCTTTCATAGATCATCCTCATTTTTCCATTGGCCACTTCTAAAACTTCACACTCTGGTGTTGTGTTTCAATACTGATGTCATCAGATCCATCAAAGAGCCCCACTACTGTCCCAATTCATGACTAAGGTGTGCAACCACCCAAGGTATTGTCTCAGGTGATGCCAGGGTGGTGTCAGCATTCCAGCTACGGAGATCCCACTCCTTTGGCTCCATCTTCCCTCCCGGCCTGGGCCACCTTGGCCACTGATGTCCCTGAGTGCTGCTGTGCTGAGACCATAGCTGAGGGTTTTGGCAGCATCCCGAGTGTCGGGAGCTGGGTACATCTTACCATGTGCCAGGTTCTGTGCTAAGTATTCTCTGGATAATTCCAGTTAATGCTCACGACCACTCAGTGAGGTAAATACCTTAACAACTCGAATTTTATTGATGAGAAAACTAAGACTTAGAAGAGTTGCATTGTCTAGGGTTTTATTGTTGGAACGTGGCAGAGCCCAGGGTGGACCAGGACCCGGCCAGCGTTCTTCAGTTTGAACACTGATCTGCTAGGCACCTTCTCTCTGTAAGTTTAGAGACTAAGGGTTAGAAAAGGACTCGTTCCTGAGTATGTCCTTCAGATGGATGTGGAAGAAGGGCCATCATTAACAGTCAGAGGAGGAAGGGCTGGTGAGTGGCTGGGAGAGTGTGGAGGAGGGAGAGGGCTGTGAGGGGACCCTCTGGAAGTGTCGGCACCCTGACCGGAGTCTGCATCTTTCCTCACACCCTGGTCAGCCTTGAAGCAGGCGGTACAGGCACAGCTCCTCCTTCAAACCTGGAACATCTCCCCGGACCTGGTGAGTAAGGTCATTTCAGGAGAGAGTGGAGAGAAGATGACTAAATTAGGTTGGTTTTTGCACCTCTCTGGCATGGAGTGGAGTGTGGGAAGCAATCCAGTGTTGCACCTCCTGCCAGACTGTGGGGAAGAAGACAGCAAACAGTGGGGGACCTTGCGCTTGTGTTTGTTTTGCCTTTTGGTGACCTTTCCTGCCTGCCACTCTGATCTTCCATCTTGCCTCTGATGCCTTCAGTCAAGGGCTTGTGAAGGTGGCCTTCCTGTCCTCAGCAGTGCCTCCTCCTTGCATTCTGTGAGTCCCTATTTGTGTAGCCCTTTGAACATTCCCCTCACCACCCTTTTCTGTAGTGTCTCTCACACTCCACATTACCTTGTCTCCAACTTCTTGCTTTGTTGGAGGAGAGGGTGCCATTCCCTGGTTCCTCAGAACCTTTCAGGCCTCATGCTGGTCCCCAGTGTCTGTCCGCAGACAGATTTATGTGTTTGTTTCCAAGAGCAGAGGCCCCGCCTCATGCTATGGCTTCAGAAAGATGAAGAGGGCCAGCAGTCCACCCAAATTTCTAGGATGAGTACATGCCTTTTGTTGTTGCTCCCTGTCCATCCCAGGGACAACCTCGGTAGATGTCACCTGAGGCGTTGCCTCTGGAGCCAAGCCACTTGGGTTTGACTTCCTGTTCTCCCACTTGCTAACTTTGCAGTTTTGGATCAGTGATTTAATTGGTCTGGGCTTCATTTTCCCATCCGTAAAATGGGGATAATAGCAATCCTGCCTCTCGAGGTTTAACAGGGATGTTACTTAACGTTGCTTAGAATTGCCTGCCACATAAAAATATTTTTCCTCTAAAAACATTCACTATTTTCATACGTGACCTATTCTTAGAAATTTTCCTTTGGTATGTCATGCCAGATGGTCATGGTCCCCAGAGAAACTCCAAGCATCATCGTGACTCCATGAGAGTTTTTGCTCCCAAGTTTTATGTTTCTGCTGCCACTGGCCCTGGGGATGTATTTTCCTGCAGGTTAACTGGGGAAGGGAGAGTAGTTCAGGGGAGGAATTATCTTACTTCCTCTGTCTTGGGGCTTCTCAGAAGGACAAGCTCCTTATCATTCATTTATGCATGCACGCATTCCACAGACATTTCTGAGTTTACCTCATATGCCTGACTCTGGGCCCCCTGCTGGGAGAACACAGTGTCCGAACTCATAGTCTGGTTGCACTCTGTGGACTTTTGTTGTTGGTGATGTTTTGTTTTTTATGTCTCTTAAATATAGAAAGCCTTCTCATTTCTTTTAGCAGATTCCTCTCCATCATGCATTGTTGCGAAGGTTAGGTAGAGACCGAGAGACCACACGAGGTGACCTGCTGGTGAACTCACCCTCTTAGCTTGTGCTTATTTTTGGTTTCTGCTTTTTGCTTCTCCCCTCAGCTGGGACTCTCCTCTTGCCAGATGTCCCCAAGGTGACTGCCATCTTGCACTCACTGTCCTATGCCCAGCTGTTGGGATGATCTTGTGTCCTGTTTTTGACATTCCTGATGCTGCCCAGTGTCTTGGGCGTGGTTTTCTGTGGGGCACCAGCGTCTGGCCTGCAGGTGAGACGTCTATGTCATGCCAGCCTCCCCACATCACCTGGACTGGTGGCTCAGCCAGCTGCTTGCTTCTGGTGCCACTCTTCTCTGCCCAAGTATGCAGAGTTCTCACAGTTGCATGGCCCCGACGGTAATCTCTGAGACTCGTAGCCCAGTGGTTTGTAACTTTTTGAGGACATGAACTGTGACTTCTGCTGTAATACCACCTTGTATCACAGCATTCTAGATGCTTTAGGTCTCCACCACCCAAACAGCTGAGGGAATTGACCTCTTCTGTGGCTACATTGGCTTCCACCTTCCCTGGGCACACCCTCAGTTTTATGGCAGATTGAGAAGTAAGCTCAGAAAATGATGAAGACCCTGTCCTCTGTGCTATAGTGTTATTTCCAAATATTTATGCTATCAGGTACAAAACAGTGGATCAAATTCAAACTACTTTTCATCTGAATGATAGGTTGAATTTGCATGCTTTTCATTTTATGTAAATTGGACAAAATGAGGTTAAATCTCCAGGGGTCCCATACTTTCTTTGTGAATCTCCTGTAGCCTGTTTCTGGTGAGGCAGGGTTAATTCGAATTAAAAAACAAAAGAAAAAGCAACAGCCTTTTAGATGCCTGCTTCATTTTGTCCATCTTCAACCATATTTACTGTCAACTTGCCTACTGCTGGAGACAGAGTTCTGTCCCTTTTTAAAATATATTTCATTGATTATGCTATTGCAGTTGTCCCGTTTTTTTCTCCCCTTTATTCCCCTCAGCCCTGTACCCACCCTTCTACCATCATTCCCCACCTTAGTTCATGTCCATGGGTCATACACATAAGTTCTTTAGCTTCTCCATTTCCCATACTATTCTTGACTCCCCCTGTCTATTTTGTTCCTACCATTTATGCTTCTTATTCCCTGTACCTTCCCCCCATTATCCTCCCTTCCCCTCCCCACTGATAACCCTCCATGTGATCCCTATTTCTGTGATTCTGTTTCTGTTCTAGCTGTTTGCTTAGTTCTCTTTGCTTTTGTTCTGTGTTTTTTTTTGTTTTGTTTTTAGGTTTGGTTATTGATAGTTCTGAGTTTTTTGTCATTTCACTGTTCATATTTTTGATCATCTTCTATTTCTTAGATAAGTCCCTTTAACATTTAATGTAATAAGGACTTGGTGATGATGATGAACTCCTTTAATTTGACCTTATCTGAGAAGCACTTTATCTGCCCTCCCATTCTAAATGATAGCTTTGCTGAATAGAGCAATCTTGTATATAGGTCCTTTCCTTTTATGACTTCAAATACTTCTTTCCAGCCCCTTCTTGCCTGCAAGGTTTCTTTTGAGAAATCAGCTGATAGTCTTATGGGAACTCCTTCGTAGGTAACTGTCTCCTTTTCTCTTGCTGCTTTTAAGATTCTCTCCTTATCTTTAATCTTGGGTAACTTAATTATGGTTTGCTTTGGGCTGTCCCTTCTTAATGGCATATGCTGAAGCCCTAACCCACAACGGGATAGTTTTTGGAGGTGGATCCTTTAGGAGATAATCAGGCATAGATGAAATCACAGGGGTGGATCTTCATGATGGGATTAGTGCCCTCTTAAGAAGAGATAGAGGTACCAGAGAGCTTGCTTACACACTCTCTCTTCCTACCCTGTGATGACACAGCAAGAATGTGGCCATCTACAAACCAGAAAGAGGGATCTTAACAGAAACTGACCATGCTGACACCTGTTACCTTGCACTTCTTGCTTTGATAACTGTGAGAAAATAAATTTCCATTGTATAAGCTACCCAGTCTATGATACTTTGTTATGGCAGTGTGAGCAGACCAAGAGAGCTAATGAAGAACAGAATGTGCCATTCTGGAGAACTCTGCAGAATCATGTTGGACACTTGGTGCAGGTATTTCCCACACTCAATAATCTCTTGCCCCCACTGTCTTTGGCAGAGGGCTCCCCACTCAGCCAATAGAATGGCCCACCTTTGCAGAAAGTTGCCTAGGGCTCTCAGCTTGGTACAGATGCCTGAGCAGGACAACCTTACATGAGGATCTCAAAGGAAGTACATAGAAATTTATTAAAGTTAAATCCTTTAATATTCGACTTCTTAATTAAAGAAGATTATATTCGCCTTAAGGAGAAGCCTTAAAAAGCAGCTGAACTTTTTGTCTAATTATTTTAGAACAACACAGATCAACTGCCAAAAACTCTGTTGGCAGGCGAGTGTCAGCATCCCCATGACACTGGTGTAGAATTCCTTCCAGCAGGTGCATCCACCTAATTACCTGCAGACCTTTGATCCTTGGAGATTCTTGGGGAGACAGATCCACTCAAGACTGAAATTGTTATAGGAGATGCACATCTCTTCTGGTTGACACAACCAGATATTAACTTTCATAGTGTTATTAACACTAGCCCTTAACTTTCTTTTTTTTAAAGATTTTATTTATTTTTAGAGGGGGGAGGGAGGGAGAAAGAGAGGGAGAGAAACATCAATGTGTGGTTGCCTCTCATGTGGCCCTCACTGGGGACCCGGACCTCAACCCAGGCATGTGCCCTGACCAGGAATTGAACGAGCAACCCTTTGATTCGCAGCCCACGTTCAATCCACTGAGCTACCCCAGCCAGGGCAGCCCTTAACAGCCCGTAACTTTCTCTGGCTAAAGCTATCTCTTCTGAAGATAGCACTGTAGACACAATAGGCACTGTAGACACAGTGTGTGCTGGCACATGATGGCTAGGGGTCTCTTGAGCCCTGGACTTGAAGCAAACTCGGTCCTGTTTTCAGACTCTCTGGGGCCCAACCCCCACGTGGAGGAAATTCAAGGCAGGTTCTTTAGTTTATAAAATCATGTTATCTTTTTTTCTAGCTATAAAAAAATGAATTAGACCCATGGTGCTAAGTGTGGAAAGTTCAAACAGATAAGAATGCAATTACAGTAAATCCATCACTCAGCAATAACTACTATAGTATTTACATTTTGGTTTATTTCTTTCTGATAGTTTTTTCTATGAATATATATATATATATACACACACACCTGAATATACATATATATGACATGCATATGAATATGCACGTGACTAGGTGATTATATTTACATAGTTGTGGTATGCTCTCTGTATAACTGTGACCTGACCTTATAAAAATAATACATGTCCCATCCTCCTTTATGAAAGACAAAGAGGTCCCTGTTGCCTTGTATCCGACCCTCCCCTTTTACCTTCCAGTCTCTGCCAGTCACATTTTTATTTCCAAATCTGTGAATTGAGCTTTATTGCTTTAGCTCATATGCTAAATCTTCTTTCCTTTGTTAACTTTAAACAGTACCTCTGATCTCCCCCTGGGAGAGACTTGGCACCCCTCATTCTTTTGCTCCTCCTTCTTCTTTAACCAGTCTTATAACACTCTGTTCTCTATCTGGAATTAACATTTCCATGATTCATCTATCAATTTTGAATTTGAAAACAAAGTAATTACTGTTTATAATACTGTGATTATGTAGATATTATTCACTGCAGAAAAAGATATTGTATCATTAACTATGCCATTTCTCTGTAGGAGAAATATTTTTAAAATCCCACATGTTGGAAGGGAGAGTGAAATAGGGAGGGGGAAGCCCCCTCCACTTGTATTTGACATTTGATAGTGGCATTTGGCTTCTCTCCTCTTGCTAAGAAGACCCAGCTCCAGCCTGCTGTGTGCTGCCCCGAGTCCCATCCCCCTGCCCTCAGCCCTTGGCCCTGTGGGTCTGATTTGTTCCCACAGTGTTCTTCCAGCAGCCACACCTCATTGGTAGGTTTCACCCACGAGCTGGACCCCATGTTCTCTAATTTCTCGAATTCCTTTTGTGTTTTGCTAACATAATTCATTCAGTGATTCTGTTAGGAAGTGTCCATGACTCGTGAACTTGCTAGGCCCTGACTTGACTGGGTATTGATGGGTGTAAGTTATTCTTCCTGTGAGGTTTAACGGCTTGCTCCACTGTCATGGGGTGTCTAATGATGCTCAAAGGTGTCGAATGAGACTGTGATCATCATTCATTAGAAAGTTGTCTATTCTTCCCCGTAGAAGCTTTAGAGTGATTTTTAAAAAAATTAATCCTTGTGTTCTGAAACTGCGAGGTTTTGGACTATTTGACAGGCCTTTCTAGTCTGAAGGTTCATATCGTCAGCTCTGGAAATTTTTCTTCCATTATTTCCTCTCCTCCATGTTCTCTTTCCCTTGTTCTTAAATGCTTATTAGGTGGATGTGGCCCTTCTGAATTAATCCTTGGTACTTACTAATTAAATTTTCTCTCATATTTTCTATTTCTATTTCTTTATATACTGTGTGATTTTCATGACTTTTCTCTCTAGTCCTTCTATAGATGTCTTTTTTTTTTCAGCCAAACTTGTCTGAATTCTTGATCTCAGACTGCTCATTTTTTGTAGCCTCTCTGATCTCCCTGACGTGTTACTTTAAAATTCTTCCAAGGTATCTTTTCTTTGCAGAATCTTCATTGTTGTCACCGGAGTCACCTTTCCTCTCCTGCTCTTTGGTGATGCTGATTTTCTGGCCAACCTCATTTGGCCATTGTCATTCTGACATTTCCAAACTAAATGTGCCAGTGAGAGTCAGGTTTCCCCTCCATACCGGCTTTCCCCCTGACTCAGAAGAATGGTTGCACACCATTAGATGAGTGGAGCATGTTGACCAGCAGGATTCATTTCAGGCTGCAAGATGGGGATGGGGTGAATGGATGCCCACATGCCAATCAGTGTTAGAGGAGGAGTGCCCACTCAACCCATCCGACAGATCACTCCTTTAATAGAAGGGGTCAGGGACCCACCCAGCTATTCCAAGTAAAGGGCTTTCATCAGCCATCCTCAGTTCCACTGTCTCTGCATTCCAGCTCTCTGTACCGGCCCACATGACTGCTCTGTGGTGGTCCGTGGCCTTCCCTCTGGCATGCTTCTAGCCCCTCCCTGCTCTGCTCACCCTTGTCCATCAGGATGAAGAAAATAATTCTGCCTTCCAGAAATGTGCTGGGGTTTTTGGACCAATGATGGCCCCCCTTTTTCAGATTCTAAAATTTATAAACTTATTCCATTTTGTTCCTCTATCCTATGATTTTTATGGTATTTTAAGAGAGAGAAGTGCATTCATTTTTCCTAGTTGAAATGGTTTTTAGAGTTAACAGTTTATTATAAAGAGTTCTGACATCATTAAATTTAGTAAACATCATTGATACACAACATACTGATATAAATGTTCTTTGCTTACAATTTCCATATTTTCTTCTTGTCTTTCTTCCTTTCTTATCTTTGTTTTTCCACTTAAAATATAACACAATGCACAAATCTTTGACCATATCTCAGGATAGAGTTGAAACAATAGTTATAGAGTCCAAGGTGCCACCATTTTTAGACTCTGTACATAGTTGCCTTCTTGCTTTCTCTAAGCATTTGCTTCAACTGCTGCAGAGTCCTGGTTCCATTACATTCTCAACAGCATGTTAAAAACAGAAAATAACACCCTCCTGTGTTGAAAAAGCAGATAATGGCATACAGATTGTATTTCTTTCGTTATTCGTGAGACCAAGTATTGTTTTCATATATTTTATTAGTTGTTTGCTTTTCTAGTTTTGTGAATAGTCTGTTCATGTTTTTTTTTTGTATTCCCTCTTTGCCTGTAACTTTTATTTATGCTGTTTGTAATTAATGTTCAGAAGTTTATATGTTTATGCTGGCAAGGCTCTTGGTCTTTTCCTTTGTAATTCCTTTTTTAAATAGATTTTTATTTGTTTATTTATTTTTAGACAGAGGAGAAGGGAGGGAGAAAAGGAGGGAGAGAAATATCACTGTGTGGTTGCCCCTTGTATGCCCCCCAGTGGGAACCTGGACTGCAAACCAAGCATGTGCCTGACTGGGAATTGAACCGGTGACCCTTTGATTCCTAGTCTGGTGCTCAATCCATGGAGCCACACCAGCCAGAGCTTCTTTGTAATATCTTGTAGTGACATTTCAACTTTGAATGTCCTTTTACTATGAAAGATGAGTGAAATCTTTTCATTTGTTTCACTTTAGGTTTTTGATTGTTTGATTTTTCTTACTCGATTTATCCCTTTTAAATAGTCTCTTACTTTTGTTCATATTTTACTGCATTAAGTAGAATTTCTAGGAAAGTGTTAATTATAGAGGTAATGGGTATCTTGTCTTTTTCCTCATTTTAATGGGTTCTCTCCACAGGGATTTTCAGAGTGGGTTGCGTAAAGTGTTCCTCAAGGGTGTAGAAGTAAGGAAGAGGAAATAGCACTTCATTAACTATCTACTGCATGGAGGGCCCACACATATGCCGGTTTCACGGGTGGGAGGGACGTGTTCAGGGAATGAGGACCTCCCCTGTAAGGGGGCAGTGGCAGTGGGACCCTCCTCATGCACTGGTTTTAGTGATTTGTGGCACAGGTGCCTGGTTGGGGGATTTACAGATTATGCTGATTAGCGTTTAGTAGACTGACACGCAGAAAGCAGGGGAGATCCAAGAAGCCCAGCTTTTGGATGCTGGTCATGCAGACCCGAGTGGGCCTCTCAAGAGCGTGGCCAAGTTGGCATCTCCTGTGGGCCCCATGGAGGCTTTCATCAGACGCTTTATGAATGAAAACACTGACAAGCCCATCAGCTTGGACGCACGCAGCCAAAACCATTTCAAAACTTCAAAAAGACTTTAAAATGTCAATCTGTATTTTCTCTCATGATTAATGAAGCCTGGCTGCAGTCTTTGAAATCAGATGGGCAATGACTGCCTGTGGCCTTTGTACCAGAATCAAGTGTGTGGTGTGTTTCAGGGTGCAGGGCTTAAAAAAGTTGTCAGACACAGAGAAGAGTCACACACTTCTCGTCATAAGCAGGCAAATGATGCACATCTGATGATCCTCTCTGCAATGGCCGGCCTGTTGTCTGCCATCTTCACAAAGACTGAGGAGAAGTAACTGTTTTTCAAGGGAAAGTCATGCTATGGAAAGGGCAGTATTAAAAACGAAGGTTTTTTGAGATGTTTCAACCATGACATGATTTTTTTTTTTTTTGTCTAAAAAATGATCTGAGTGTGCTATCTGCAAACCCAAACCTCTGGAGTTCAAAAAGTCTAGAATCAAAAATTTTTTAATTGGGCCCCGGCTGGCATAGCTCAGTGCATTGAGCTCGGGCCTGCAAACCAAAGGATCACGGTGATTCCCAGTCAGGGCACATGCCTGGGTTGCAGGCCAGGTCCCAGCAGGGGACGCATGAGAGGCAACCATACATTGATATTTCTCTCCCTCTCTCCTTCCTTTCTTCTCTAAAGATAAATAAATAAAATATTAAAAAAAATTTTTTTAATTGGTTAGGAACCTTCCCAATGAATTGATCACGGGTTTTGAAAATGAACCTCTGTCAATCAGTTTGCAAAATCAGCCATGGACATTAGAGAAGATGAGGCTTCACTGGCCGAATATCAGCAAACATGTCGGCGTACATGTGGGGTGGGATTGGAAAGTGAATACTGGGATTTAGTAACTACTACCAGTGACATTTTTCTTCCATTTGGGTTTGTGTCCTTTTCTGAGGAGTATTTTTGCTTATGGCAGATGTTAAAATCAAGTATGGAAGCACACCCAACATAAAACCAGCTCTTCAAATCACTGTATGACAAAGTGTTCTGTCAAGAATTTTAATAAGCATAGATAATATTAAATTATATTGTTTCTAACAAGAAAATCTAATTTCTATATGCTGAGAGAAAAAGCATTCAGTTAAGCTGTTTTAAATTTATTGGTCTATATTTGCACATAGAATTCTCTTATTTCAGAGTATTACCTATTTGTGCTTTCTCTGTTTTAATAAACTTATGAGAAATTTGTCTGGTTTGTTGCTTTCGTTTCAGAAAATCAGCTCCTTTAATTCATCTATTTTATAATTCATCTCTTCCATTACTTCTTTTCCCCCCTGTTGTTTTTATTTTGTTGTTAATTTTCTAAGAGTTAGCATTGAAACTAAATTTAACATTTATTTTTCTTTTTAAAATAATGAGAGCATTGAATACCTCACATTTTTGTCTGAATAACATACCTCATGCTTTTTAAATAAAAATTATTTCTATGTTTTTGTTATTATAAAGATAAGCTTTAATTTTAATGTCAACTTTTGTCTAAGAAGTGTGTATGAGAGTGTATTGAATTTTTCTATTTTAAAGAGCGACTTTGGGGATCTAATATACAGAATGGTGATTGTAGTGAATAACATTGTAGCATATACTTGAAAGTGGCTAACAGAGTAGATATTAAATGTTCTCATCACAAAAATATGGTATGTTGGGGGTGTTAATTAAAGACAGTAATCATATCAAAGTATATCCAATCAACACACAAGGTTTTATGTCAAGAATATCTCAGCAAAGCTGGAGAAATGTTCAATTTTAGCTTTTAAAATATTGAGTTTAAAATGTTTTTACTTATATCTAGCTGTGCCAAACCTGCTTTTGAACACCTGTACCAAAGTTTGATAATTTTTTGAATGTTCTACAGACATCTGAAAAATGACCCCTGAGGGTCACATACCAGAAAAATGTGGACCTTATTCATAGCCTCTTTGTTTTTACTTTTTCTCTTTAAAGTCCTCATTAATTTTTGTCACTACTTTCTAAATCAATTTTTCTTTGAACTTATTTTTACTTTATAACAATGTAATATATGATTCATAGGGGTTGTGACTAATACATGATCATTTTGGGTTGTACCCTTTTTAAACAAAATGACTTTCATTGTAGTTCAATGCTTTTTATTTTGAATTATTTTGAAAGTTAGAACTTTCTTTTGTCTTAAAGCCTTTTCCCATAATTTAACCTGTGAAGTTCTTTACTCATTTCACTCTCAGGGACTCTCCGGAGGCAGCAGCGCAGCAGCGCGCAGCTGCTTGCTGTTCTGAGACCCACTTTGTTAGCCCCTCCGTGAGCGACTTGCGTTTTCTGCGTGGATGCTCAGAGGGCTTCTGTTAGTCTTGGAATTGAAAATGTCACGAGGATGTCTACTTCTGTCAGTGTGGCCACTAAGCTAACGTGGATTCTTTTCCTGCTAGAAACACAGAAATGCTGGATAAAATATAACAAAATTTAAATGCATATCTCTGCTAGTTGTGGGGCTGCTTGCTTACATATTATGCTTCTCCCTGCCCCTGCAGCAGTCCGCCTGGTAGGGACTCATCCCTGCAAACTTCATTTCCACATTCCCTGGTCAGAGCGGGGTGCGGCAGAAAAGGAGGAGGCAGCAGTAGACAAAGGGGCCCCTCATCTCTAAGTGCCTTGGACAAATGTCTCCAGCAGTGCCTGTCTCTCAGGTTCCTGCTGAATCTTCGTGGAGCAAGATCTTTCCTCCATGGTTCTAGTTCCTGTTTGGCAGCCCCTATCGTGGTTCTAGCCTCTTCTGAGCACCCCAACCTTGAGGTTCTGGTGATCCTACCTTCTCCCTATGTCCCTGCAGACTGGGATGGGAACAACTTTCTGCTGTTGCTCATTCAGCCCTTCTAACCACTGAGGAGACAGCTCACTGGTTTAAATCCTTTTATTGAACTGCCTGACTTGGGCTCTGTTTTCCTGACTACACTGGCTGGTGAAACAACTTCATGTGGAAGTAAGAAAGAGGAAACACACAGACTGCCACTGAAGCATGCTTGCTGCTCCTGCACCTTTCTCTTGACCACCCCCCCTCCCAAAGAATGAGCCCTTGAAACTGTGATCTAAAGATGCAGAAGTCATTGTTGTTCCTTTCGCCATTACCACCACTGCTTCTTCCCAGGCAGGGAGCTGGAGAGTGCACAGTGCAACATTGCTTCAGGAAAATATCATGTTTCCATGACTTTTCTTTCCTGTAGAAAAAGCTAGAAGTGGTCAGGAAAAAGGCCTTCGTCCAGTGGCATGCTGGAGTCAGCTCACACCAGCTTGTGAAAGCTGGTTGTTAAATTTTCAGGAATTTTATTAGTAGGTTCAGAAACACAGCCATTCTTAAATGATAAATGAAATATAAACTTACATTCTTAAATCATAAACTTACCATTAAATGATATTAAAAACAAAGGTAATAAATACCAAATCTCTTCCTCATTATTTGACCGATTTTATTATCTATGATTTTTGTGGTGAACTTAGTCTATGGAAGCATATGGTGGAAGTACTGTTTAGTGGTGTGCTGGTGTACTACTGCATAGCCCTTCCCAAGTTCATGTTCAGTGACATCGTGTTGTTAGCTTGAAATTGGCCATTTGGGAGTATTTACACCAGTGGGCAAATGCTGCAAATCAAGACTTTTTTCGAGACCCAGATGGTATAGCATTTACCAGTATAATACTGATTACTTTTCAAACTCATGAAAGTCTTGTGAATATAGGAGCTACACCTCATCTGGAACTCTTGTAGCAAGGGAGTCTGGAGAATATTATGCTAAGTGAAATAAACCAGACAGTGAAAGCCAAATACCATATGATCTCACCTCTAAGAGGAATCTAATGAACAAAATAAACTAATGAACAAAAATGACCCCTGAGGGAACATGGAATGGATTGAAAGTGACCAGATGGGAGGGCAGAGGGGAACAATGGAGGAAAGAAGGGGAAGGGACTAGTCAAAGAACATGTATGAATGACCATGGACGTGGACAGCAGTGTGGGGATGGACTGTGGGAGCAGGGGGTGGGAAGGGCGGACGGAGAAGGGCCAAGAAGGAAAGACCACGACAACTGTAATAGAATAACAATAAACAATGATTAAAATAAAATGCAGTTATTACCTCTTCAGCTTCTTTAATTACTGGAGTACGAATGGGTGCTGAATGAATCAGTCAAAAGTGTCAAGCCTGAATGGAAAGGTCCAACATAAATCTTATAAGAGTTTATAAAAGAGAGGTTATAAAGACTGGGAGAGAATATATATATATATATATCTGGAAATGTAGACATAGTCCAGAATGAATCTTGACAGGTGAACAACAATTAGGCTTCTCATCAGGGACAAAATACCCTCCGGGTACTAAGGAAATAATACATTTATAATTCTCTGCCAAGTAGAACTATAATTCAATAAAGTAGAAATCAAGAGTTTTTTAAAGATGAAGAATTAAAAATATTTCCACTCACAGTTCCTCAGTGAAAGTGTGATAAATTCCCCTCGTTAAGGGAATTGGACCTGAAGGAGAGAGTGCCCTGCAAGGAGCAACAATGAGCAGAGAAACAGGCAAATTTGTGGAAAAAGTCCAGTGGGGCGCTTGTGTGAGATGTAACAACAACCGCAGCAATGACCAGTTTGGGGGGTTAAAAGTAAGGTTGAACTGAAATACTGGACAACAGTAACATGGAAGAACAAAGCAGTCCAAAGATGATAACCTGCTAGATAACAATGAAAAGCAAATGTATGGAAGAGGAAATCGGAATGGCCCAGAACTATTCAACATGATGCCTAAACTAGCAGTCAAGGAGATCCGATTTAGAAGAATGGAGCAGTTTGAAAATACCAAGTGTTGGCAAGGCTGTGGGGGAAATAGGTATGCTGTTAGAATAATGGTGGGTCTGCAAATTGCTACAATCACTGTTATGGTTTCAAAATATGTTCACAAATTCTTTGATACTCTTTCAATAGGTAGAGCCTGATTCCGTAAGTGTGGGCTGTGCGTGGTGACTCGCTTCTAATGAGTGGAGCATGTTGAAAGTGATGGTGTATGATTTTTGAGACCACACCATAAAAGTTCCCTTCTTCTGTCTCTTGAGTCCCTTGCCTGGGAAAAGCCAACAGTTCAGCAGACCTATGTATGTGGGGGGCGGGGGCATGAGGAGTGAGATTCTTTGTGAATAGTCACATGAGTGGATCATTTTGGAAGTGGATTCTCCAGCCCCAGTCGTGCCTTCTGCTAGTCAATGTCTTCACTGCAACCCCCGGAGCCAGAACCACTGAGCTAAACAACTCCTGATTCATGACCCACAGAACCTGTGAGGTTACAACTCTTTGCTGGTTTAAGTTGCTAAGTTCAGGAGTAATTTTTTAATGTAGCAATAGAGAACTAATCCTACCACTTTGGAGCAATTTGGCAGAATTCTGTAACATTTTGTCTAGGTACATAAACAAAAGACATAGGCTAAAAGACATAGGCATAGGCTAGAGGAGTCCTGCAAACTTATTCAAGTACAAGGAGACATAGAAGGTTATTCATTGCAGAGTGCTTTTTCTTTCAATTGGATGATGGATAAATAAATTGCAATATGTTTATATAATAGCAAATTATGGAACAGTTAGAAATAAATTATGTGTATGTGTGTGGATTTTGATAAATCTCTAATATCTAACAGAGGATGCAGTGTATAAGTTGCAAAAACATATGTATGGTGTGATATTCCTGATGTAAATTTAAAGCTATATATGGCAATACTATAATGTATTCGATGTAGTTACATCCAAATGTTGGAAAATTAAAAAATACGGCAGGAAAAATACATTCCACTGCAGAATAGAGTTGTCACAGTGAAGGGAAGGAGGGAGAGGAATAGAATAGGTGGGCCAGGGCTTCAGTATGTAATATATTATTTCTTTCCAAAATCTAAAGCAAGTGAGGCAAAATATTAGCCTGTGTTCAATCTGATTGATGGGTACATTATATTATTTGCTGAGTTTTCTGTTGGTTTGAAACACTCTTTATTGCTATTAATGTAGATTTCCATTCTGCTATTATTTTCAAATTTGTTCTTTGTTTTGCAAAGGCCTGCACCTTTTCCAAATTAGCTTGCCTCTCAGCAAGCTCTCTTTTTGAGTAAGGTACTCTGATATTTCCTCATGCATTCTTATTTCATAGACACACCACTCCCTGAATTTAGTTTTAAGGGCATAACCAGAAGCTTCGTAAAATTATCTTCTTTCCCATATTATTATTGACAATATGCTTTTTCGCTTTACAGCTTATTGAAAGCGCTTTCTCCTCTAAGGATGCAGAACTTTTAGACAGACCCCCACATTGGTGTTTTCTGCTTACTCATCCCTGTCTGATTTGAGCTCTATCCAAACCCTGTTTGCCAACTGGCATGCCCCTGCAGGATCTTAACAAGGGAACACAGTTGTTTTGTAAGTGCTTAGCCGAGTGCCCAGTATCTTTGCTGGATCTTCTTGTCCCCATGACTTAGCTCTTGGACTCTGAGGAGGGGATGTACGTTTCCGAGGGTATCTGAGGTCTTCTGCAAGTCTTTCCTAATCAGAAGTCATGCATGAAAAAAAAACAACTTAAAATCTCTATAAGTCACTGTTCCCGGGGTCCTTCTCATTGACACCTTTGTCTGCAGCAAATTTCACATTGGGGCCCCTGCCTCGGACCCTTTCATTCCTAGCCATGCCGCATATTGGTAGGTACAGTCTCTGAGTAGCCAGAGGAAGGGGTTTGCTGCTTACCAGTGGGGCGAAGGACAGCAGGGATTTGACCCTGGCTACTTTTAAAAAGCAATTCCAATGTAGTCTGAAGGGTGATTGATTGTCTGATGTTTTAGTTGGTCATCTGTGCCAAGAAATGGGAGAGAATTTGGGTAGATAAAAATCTCTTCTCATCCCTTTACTATTGGGCTCTATTATTTAGTTTCCAAATCCAAAGTGTGGGTCTGCCACTAAATGTCATCAAATCCTTCTAATCCTTACTGTGCTGACCCAATGGAAGCTTCGTCTATACCGTCAGGAACATCATTAGTGTTGTGTGCCCTCAGGAGTGTATTTTGGGAAATTTGACAAAGGCCCCATCAGGGTTGGCTGGGCTCTTTAACCTTCAGAATGCGAGGTCAGCGTTACCCCTTGTACGTCTGGCAGTTAGAGGGCAGGGATCCCTGTGAAGTTGGGCAGGGCATTCCATGCCTACTGTGGGCAGTCACTCTACAGGAAAGTCCACACTTCAGAGGAGGTCTTGCACCTCCTTTCCGAAGTCCTTCTTTTGTCTCTGTGGTACGTTATCAGAAATCTATGCAACTGAACAAAGGACTTTAGACAGTGTTTCTCATATGAATTGTGGGGAAAAACCAGTTTTTTTTTAAATTCCAGTTTTTGGCAGACTGATATTTTTGTAAAATATAGTAGGAATGAATTACTGGAAAAATAAAATAAAAAAGCAGAGACATAAAAATCAAGTCAACGGGTCACATGTGTAGATATTGGGGCGATGCCGTGGATTGCTATAAAAATTTCAATGCCGCCTCTCAGTTCCTGCCCTTAGCTCATTGCAGACCAGCAACAGTGTCTGGCAGTGGTCCACAGAGCACACCTTGAGTAGCCCTGCTACAGGGGCCCTGCAAGGATTGGGTACATTCTTTGTCTGCAGTAATAATATCAGCCTATAGCAATATGAGTTGGGTCTTTGGTACAGGAGAGAAAAAAATGGAAGGTGTATTAGTCTGGGTTCTCCGGAGAAACATAACCAATAGGTATATAGAAATGTAGAAAGATTTATTACAAAGAATTGGCTTACATGGTAATGGAGGCTGAGAAGTCCCACCGTCTGCAGCTGGCAAGCCAGAGACCCAGGAGAAATGATGGTGTAAGCTCCAGTCGAGCCTCAGTTCCAGTCCAAAGGCAGAGACCAATACTCCAGCTTCACAGTCAGGCAGAGAAAATGAATTCTCCCTTCCCCTGCCTCCAGCAGATCGGCTGAGGCTCACCGCCAGGAAGAGCAATCTGCTTTACTCAGTCTACGGATTCCAATGTTAATGTATCCAGGAATGTCTTCCCAGACATACCCAGAAGAATATTTAACCACATATCTGGGCACCTCGTGGTCCACTCAAGTTGACATGTAAAATTAACTGTCACAGGAGGGCACCATCTGATATCAATATGAACGGGGCTCTTTGGTTTATTACTCTGCCAAGAAATGCACCAGTTCCTTGACCCTAGAAATGGGAACCAACCTTTTTATTTTTAACCTCCCACCACCTTGTCCATTATGTGAGCATAGAAAGAATCAGGCTCCCCAGTGCCCAGGAAATAGATTCTTCTTCAGCTCCTGTGCTTTCTGTTCAAATAGCCCCCTCCTCCCGATAGGGCCAGGTGCTGGTTCACCAGGGGCCCTGGTGCTACTCAGCCACTCCCCCACCTGAACACTCAGAACCCTAACGTGAAGTGCCAGCCAGCTTCTCTTCGAAGCTCAGCCTCTGCCATGTCCTCACGCACCCTCCTCTGTAACTCAGAATGTTTGTCTTCAATCTAATAGGTCTATGACCTCTTCTTTTCCCTGTATCTTACTTCATATAATCCTTAGCAAATAATTACTGATGTTTATTGAGAATGTGCATGGTGCTAAGTCCAGTGGTTTCCATACCTTATTTTATATTTCCAAAAATACAATCCAGTATGTATCAGAACCCCCATTTCCAGAGGAGGAAACTTAGGGAAGACAACTTACTTACATGGCTATTCAGAGCAGAGCTAGGATTTCAATCTAATGCTGTTTTTGCCTCCAAAGTCCTGATTCTTAATGACGAAACCATATTGTTTTACAAAAGATACAGAAAAAATTGTCCACACGATAAACAGTCACTTAAATAATATTACTTAATGAGTAAAATTGCCATTGAAAATATTTATATATATTTTTTGTCCATTGCCCTCCATAGAAGGATCCATCTTTAAATTTTAGTTCAGGACCACGTTTGTCTTTGCCGATGAACTTAACAGGTTTTCCTTCCTTCACCAAAGAGAGACTCTTGCTTGGGTTTCCCCAGGTGGCTTGGAGTGAAATTCAGTCCTTAATTGCAGCAGCTGTTTTTAGCTTACTTGAGATAATGTGCTTCCCTTTTCTGAACATGACTTTATTTATCTGTATGGATGGTTCGATTGCACACGTTTTCTTTCCTACTAGACTTGGAGCATTTTGGGCGCAGAGAACGAAGGAACTGAATATGTACCTAATTTTGTAAGCTGCTTTTTCCAGAAGCAAATTATGTTGATATATCAAATGAGATTCAGTTATGACTAGTTTTTTTTTTCTGCAAAGTACTCAGTGTTTATTATGTTGCTGTATGGGGGTATGGCTTAGATATGTGCGTTTGAGTATAACCTTGCTGCTAAGCTGTACAAGTTTGTATGGCAGAACCAAAGCTTCAGACAAGCAGGTAAAAGGTGGTAGCAGGAAGCTATTTATAAGATGCTGAGAAACTAGGTGATGAGCAGTGAAATGGAAAAGGATGTTTTCAATGCCCGTACTGATCTGAGTGGGGCTCCTCCAAGTAGGGAAATTAGATAAGCTTAGTATGGGGGCTTCCCATGTTTACGAAGAACTTCACTGAATGAGAAGATAACAGCTGATGAGGCAGCCCGGGTCCTGGGGCCAGTGCTGGGGGAGAGAAGGCACACAGGGAGCAGCAGCCAGTGTTGGCTTCTCATTCCCTGGACCTTGGGAATCTAGTCCTTGCCTTAGACCAGCACGGCACCTGGTCCCCGTGACCAGGATTGGCCTTCAGAAAAGGGAGAGTGACCCCAACTTATACAACTCATGCTCACTTTTATTTTTATAGATTTATTTTTTTTTAATTTTCTTTTATTGATTTTAGAGAGAGAAGGGAAATGAAGGAGAAAGAGTGAGAGAAACATTGGTGTGAGAGAGAAACATCACTTGGTTGCCTTCTGCACGTGCCCCAATCAGGGATCAAACGAGCAACCCTGACATGTGCCGTGGGCAGGAATTGAACTGGCGACTGTTCAGTTTGCAGGATAACACCCAACCACCCTGAGCCACATTGGCCAGGGCTGATCCTTGTTTTTAAACCTGTTTAGCCTGCAATTTAACTAGGAGAAAAGAGGAGATGGCAATTGAAGTGTTCTTCCAGAAAAAGATTCTTGTTCTCTATTTGCGTGTAAGGATAGATTTGGCTTGGGAGGGGGAAGTCTTACTTATAATTAGCTGAAGATGTACATCTTATAATTGGCAAATGTGTGTGCACTCTGTGACTAGCATCCTGCCGTCTACGATGGGCCTGCGGATGTGTGTTTTGTGGGTCATGGAGAGTTAGGATGGCTCTGGCTTCAGCCAGGTGTCTGTTTTACTTTTCAGGGCCCAGAACATTTGTGAGAGTCGCCCCAGTTGTTATAATGAATGAAAAGTACCTTTGATAGAAATAGAGAAATCAGGAAGTGTGGCCTATTTTTTAGGAAGATAATTAATTCCTTTTTAGACATCTTGAGTTTAAAATGAGAGTTTGACATCCGGATGGAAATGTCTTGGCTCAGCTGTGGCTGCTTAGTTGAAACAGCCACTTCGAAGGCTTGTGTTCTAGAAAGGATTTTTTTCACTAACGAGTTTTGTGCGCTTGGTCCAGCACTGAAAATTTTGGGAGTCTCATTGGTTGATCTCTAACTCAGCGGCTCTCAGCCCCAACAAGGACATGGCTGATGTGTACTCTAGACTGGGGAGGGTGGGAGAGTGCCCGGCCGTGCCTGTCACTCAGTGGTGTCCCAGGGAAAAGAAGACAGGACCCCCCACCCCCAGGTGCACGCTAGCTCCAGCGTCCCATGAGCACGAACCATTGCCACCATGTGGATTATTTTTCTCAGTGAGGTTTGAGAGTTAGCAAGGTTTGGGTATTTTGAACAGTGGTTCTCAGAGACTGGCCTTCTGTTGGCTGTGTTCTTGTAATGTATATCTTGTTACTCAGCGCTCCACTCCAGCTTATCCTGCAGACACAAGCTTAATTAATGTTGGAAGGGCCTCCGCAAATGACTTACATGGAGAATGACAGGTGTATGGGGAGAGTGCACAGAGTCCGTCTCTCTCCAACAGAGCTCCTGGCAGGGAGGCCCTCGCCTTCTGCTTGAATGCCCCCAGTGGCCGGGGGACTCCTTCCAGTGCTGCCCAGTTCATGTTCCGGGAGCTCTGTTAAGAAGATGTTTTTTGCCATGTCCTGCAATCAACTCCCTATTCTTCCTACCTATTCCCTAACTCTGCTCAGTGGCTTATCAATCCCCTTTGCCCCCTTTCCAGATGGAGAAGTGGAGCCTGAGATACTCAGTGGCTCTCTCACTGTAACAGAAAGACATGCTCTTTCTGCTGGGAAGGACTCTTCTTTCTAACTGCTTTCCCCCTTTTTCCTCGGTACCTGCTCTTTCATTCTTTTTACCACAACTCTTTCCCTCCCCTTTCTCTAAGCCTGGAGCCTCCGGCCTGCTTTGTACTGCTGGAAACTTCTAAGGCCCAGTGCTGGCCATCTGGGCAGAGGAGCTTTGGCTGGAGAGTTTGCTAGTTTGGGCAAGGGGATGCTTTAATTTCCTGAGAGGATGCTGAAAACTGCTTAGCTCAGGGATGTTGTGAGGTGCCATTCACCTTTACAGTAGGGCATGTGTGACAGGGGTCTCAGGGGTGTGCTAATAAGCCACTGGTACAACCTGGACAGGCGTGGGGGCTGCTTCTCAGGGATGCAGGCTGTTCTGCATATTGATCAATACTGAGCGCCTGGCTTTTCCTTCCTGCTTTGAGTGCTGTGTGAGTGGAACACCTGCTTTGCCTGGGGAAAGTGAAACACTTGGATCTTTTCAGGTTCACAGGCAAGATTCCCAGTCTCTGGGCAGCCCAATGTTTCTGGGCTGTGCAGTCCTTTCCTATGAGAACTGGGACAGAGTTTATCAGACTAAGGAGAGGGGCACATTCCTACGTACATGGAGGGGCAGCCTGAGGATCTCATGGTGTCCCACAGCCTGCAGGGACAACAGGTTCAAATTCATAAGTAAATGGGAAAAATGAAGTAAGACATACAATGAAGGAAGAGACAGAACTTGAGATCCTTTGGGAATTGTGCAGGCCATGGGCACCCTGGAATCTTGTGAGTTTCCCTCTGGAGATATTATTTTTTAAAAGAGAACACTAGCCATCTGAAAATGGGGGTGGTCCTGTAAGGAAGAGAAGGAGGAATGAATGACGATGTCTTTTTCTCCTCGCCTCTCTTCTCTTGTGAACAGGGAGAAGATGCCTTTCCACCATGTGACCGCTGGCCTGTTGTACAAGGGGAATTACCTCAACCGCTCCCTCTCTGCTGGCAGTGACAGTGAGCAGCTTGCTAATATCTCCGTGGAGGAGCTTGATGGTAAGGAGCCCGCCCTGTCTGGGAGCTTAGCCGCCCAAGAGAGCCATTTGTGGCTATTGTGCATCTAAGGGGAAAGAGTCTGGCTCTGGCCACCAGTTGTGGCCAAGTCCTAACTGCGGTGTGATGGGAAGCAGTTCAGAGATAAATTCTGCCTGAATGACTTCTTTGTGCAGGACAGACCTTGTAGCCTGAAAAACCTATGCTGGCTATTTGTTCCCTTGGATACTGACTGGGAGGGCAGCTTTCAACTCCCCAGGTGTATTTTCCAGTTTATGGAAGCTTTTTCACCAATGGTGTTGTCCTGTGTCCATATTGTCATTTACGATGGCGCTCAGCTATGGGGGAGGGTTAAGCCCTGCTAATGACTGTCTCTTGACTTGTGGCCATGGTGCTTTGAATCCTGCCCAGATCAGAACCATCTGGAAACTGTGCCGAGGTAGGAATGGACAGCAGTTATTTTTATTGCCTCTGTTCCTTCATAACACAGTGTAGCCCTTGGTGCTCAGGCCAGGGTCAGGGATGGGAAAAACCAGAGAACACAATGACTAACTTGGTCCCGGGACAGCTCCCCATTGTATCCCCACTGGTAAACCAACCCCCCCTCCAGTGGAAAAATTAAGACAAGGAAGAAGAAATTATTTTTTAGAATAGAGAATTAGGTTGATTCAGCCAGATGTTTGCCTAGGTGCCACATCTGCTGAGGCCAAACCAGCATCAGTTTTACCTAGTGTTTTGGAATGCTATGTTCCTTATAACACATTTTAACACATGAAGTCTAAATTTACTTTCTAAAAGAGAGAAGTCAGAATTAACCCCAGATGGCTCACAGCTTTGCTTTAAAGTGTAATGATCTGAATGAGTATACGCTTTCTAGGTGCATGTCTCTCACATGGGCAAGGTGGGCAGATTCAGCTCTGGGCCAGGGGAGCTGAACCAGTTTCATGGTGGGCAGGAGATGAGGGAAGCAGAGGACAGGCCTGTCCATAGCTTTTCCTGCCCTTGTTCATTTTGTGGGCATGCTTATATAAAGGCTTGCTTATTGACAAGAGTGAGTGGCAGAGGCTGGTCGGCTGGGTCCAGAGGAGAGGTCGCGAGGTCAGGGGGAGTGGGAATGATGTGAGCAAGGCCAGGGTCCTTAGGGCCGGTTGCTGCTCACTGAGGTCTGGCAGACCGGTGGCCAGAGAGGACAGCAGGGACCCAGACATCCTGGCCTTCGATTGGCTAGAGAACAGTTAGACACAGGACACAGACGAATGCCAGAGAGCCCTAAGTGCCTCTGAAGTGAACTGTCCTGGTGACCACAAAGAAGGATGAGGCTGGGCTGGTTGTATTTGGCAGGAGAGGTGAGGCTCACACCTTCCACACCCCAAGGAGTCCCCCCACCCAGTAGAAAATAGGGCAGGCGGTGCATTGATTTGGGGGGTTTGCACCTGTGTTGTATAGGTCCCCTGGGTTTACCAGTTAGCAGGAGTCGCCTGTGTGGGGCCCTGCTGAGCAGAGGCCCTGAGAACTGTCAACTCTTGAAGAGGCTGAGATCACTCACCAAATGATGGCTGAAAATCATCTCTGGCTTTCCCATATCCCATCCCACTTTCCATCTCCCTTTCTCCTCCCACCTCCCTCTTCCCTCCCAACTTTACCGTAAATAATAATAAAGAGACAATTTCTCCAAGACTTCTCAGAGCAACAGCTTGGACTTTTTTTCCTGTTAAATCTGGGGAGCATGGCTTTTCAAGAGGATGGCTGGCTAGAGTTCAGCCCTTCTTTCCACTTTGGGCACCTGGCTGAAACACTGTCTCTGTTCTTGGGCAAACATCAGAGTTCACCAGCTGTTTTACCCAGGTCCAGGCAGCTGAGCAGGGCTGAAATTTGCCTTCTTAGCAGGTGAGATGAGCAGGGAGTGACTCTAACAGCCCTCAAGCCCAGGTGAGCAGGCTCAGCAGTGAAGCCCTGAGGGTGGGGTGGGGCCTTGGTGGAATGGAGCAGGACTTCATGGACCGAGGGTGGTTGGGGAAGATGCTGTGTTTGTCCTTCAGGAGGGTAATCCTGGCTCTTGGCCTGGTGAGAGGCTGTTTATTTTCTGACAGAAGACTTCTTCTACTAATTTATTTTTTGCCAAGGTGACTCCTGCATCATGACTGCTCCTGCTTTCTTACCAGCACTGTGGGACTTGGGCAGGGCTGGGCAGATGGGCGCTGAGTTCAGAGCAGGCGGACAGCGTCTGACAACCAGCTGGTGTGGATCAGTTCGGAGGACTGCATGTTGGTGCTTTGGGAAGCTAAGGTTTCCAGGGCTTTGCCTGTTTGCTGTCCTCTTGGGGCTGCCTCATGCCAAGCTGAGTCCTAAAGTCCTGCCATTCGAGGCCACCAATTTATCCTCAGAGGTCTTGTGGTGTTGCACAGGGAGTTGATGTGGTAGACACTGGTGAAGCATCCCTTGTAGTCCGTCGACCTCAGGAACGGACTTAGTCGGGTGCTGTCCTCATTCCCTGCTCCCTGCTCCTTTCCCTGTACAGCACTGAGTCTGTGCTTCAGGGGAAAAAGGCCAGCAGCAGCCAGTTTCTCCAAGGATAAAAAGGCTGAGTCTGTGCTTCAGTGTAAGGGTCGAAGGGGCCCAGTCCATGGGTGGGTCCTTCTGAGAACAGGCATGACCAGAGCCTCTCTCCACACACGCCATCTCCAGCTGACGTCCACGATGGGAAGTTTGTTTCTTTTTTTCACACAAAGCTCAGTGGGAAATAATGCAGAGCTGCCTCAAGTTGGCCAGGTTGGAGGTGGAAATCGCCCAACGAACTCAGCCAGGATGAATCAGTCATTTATTCATTCATTTCTTCATTCCCGTTCATTCATTCATTCCAGAAATGTTTACCCAAATGCTTCCTGGCCAGAGGAGGAAATCAAGAAATATATTTGTTTCCTGTCCCCAAAGAGTTTGCAGTCCATCCAGGGAGTTCATTTATATACACAATTAATTAGCAGTATCTTGCACTTTAACAGGCTGCCATGTGAAATTTTATTTGACATGTGAATTATAATTTTTAGAAAACGGTTTTTGAAATGCTATTTATTGAATGATCTTGTGATGCCATCTTAATCTTAAACTAATTTCACCTCTAGCTGAAGTTCATTCATGTTCATTAATATATGGTGTATTCCATTATATATATAACTCAATTTCTCTAGCCATTCTATTCAGGGTGAATACTCGGGTTTCTGGTTTGGGGCTATGAGGGTTTCACCCAGCTGTCTCCCTTCTTGGCACAGCTGCGATGTTAGGGTCTGCTGTCCTCATGGCTTCCCCGCAGCAGCTGTGAAATGTCAGGGTTTAGATGCTTCTCATTATTGTGCCCGTGGCAATGTCAGCCCCTGACTTGCTTTCTCAGGTCTTCCTTTGGGCTTAGGTTTATCTGCTCTCACATCTTTGATGGTAATTATTCTGTTTCTTCTTCAGGAATGCCTCTCATTTTAATGCTAGATTTTCGTTCGTTTTTCACATTACGTGTCTCTTCTCTCGTCATTTTTCCCTTTTTTGCCCTTCTGCATTCAGCATTGCTTCTTGCATGTACCTTCCACATCACTGATTTAGTTGTCTGCCACCATTTAAAATTGTTAAAATTATTTATTATAAAAATTTAAGTAATTGATATAATATATATTATATATACATAAATTTTATACGTATACATATATCATATATATATGTATAAAGACTTTTAATTCACGTGTCCTGACTAATGCTGCCTTTATGTTGCATCAGGTGTTTTTATATGGTCCTTTTTGCTTTTTTCTGTTCTGCTTTGCAATTCAGCCATTATAGTTCTTTGCAGGACCAGTATCTGTGAGCAAACAATGTTCACAAAGAGTCTTTAACCTTTTTTGTTCTATCTTTGCTTTATCCCAAATCTGGGATAATTTCCTCTTTTCCCCCCTCCGGCCAGATTGGAGAGTCAGGTTTCTAGAAGACATTTATCTCTCTAGCCCATGGCTGCTGGGCAGAAGTGGGGTCTTGACTGCCCCTCCTGTTGGGTTGGCCCCCTGGGCCACACAGTTATAAAACTCCTTTGCTCTTCCCCTCTCTGGCTCTCCTTCCTGTTCTGAAACTGGTATCTAGTATTTAGGGATCCCAGGTACGTTCTGGTTCTCATCTCCTCTGCGGCTAATCCAGAAAGGGCTGCACTAACTCATGGCTCTAGTTACTCTCAGAGTGGTGTTTCCTGAAGGAGCTTAAAAAAGAGGTGCCGCCAAAAAGAAAAAGGATTCATAGACCTGGACAGCAGTGTGGTGATTGCTGCGGGGTGAGGTGGGTCGAGGTGGAAGAGGATAAAAGGGGGATAAATGATAATGGGGAAAATGCAATAAAACTTATTAAAAAAAGAAAAGAAGTGCTGCCAAAGTGGGTTTGGCTTGGGAACTGGATCACCACGGAAACAGTCGCTACGAAATAAGGGCGTGACTGCTTGCTCTGCTGGTCAGTGTGGCCTCTGGGTCCCTGGCAAGGGCAAATGATGGTGCCAAGTCAAAGTCTTTTTTCGCAATGTGCCACTGTAGTTCTCGGGTGGGAGGGGGTTGTGTTTCTCCAGTTTCATTAGTGTTGCAATTAGTGAACATTCTTCAGGCTCTGACATGTGTCCATATCTCACAATCGGTATTCCTGGTGATGTGCTCATACATACATTTTGGGCAGTATTTCCATTTCAGTTTGGGGGTGCGTGTCTCGATCTGCCGCCCTTCCATCATGAAGCCGCCTTTTAGTAGTTGGCTAACATCACTGGGACTGTCCCAGAATCCCAGCTTCACACAGCCCATGTTCCTCAATGCCCCATGCTTGCCTAGTGCAGTGGACACTCAGGATGTGTTCTGGACTTCTGCAGCACAGGGTAGTGTTTGTCGCACCTTTGGTTGTGAAGTTCGTCACTGTGTTGGCATCATGTCACTAGCTGCCTCTCCTCCTGCCTCTTTTCTATCTCTTTGTTATTTTTACTCTTCCTTGTGAACCTCTTATGTCCTGCTCACTCCTTACCCACTGCTGTCCTCCTGCTGGGGGTCTATGTGCTGATCGCGTCAAGATCTTCAATTTCTGCCTCCCTCCTGAATTTTAGATTTGCTCCCTATAGTCCTGCGTCGATGTCCCACGACTTTCTTAAACTCCAAGGATCCGGAGCCCTATGAATTTCCTTGGTTCTCCCAATCTGCCCTTTCTGTGGAATTTTTTCCCAGGAAATTATATCACAGTGTATCCAGTTAGCAAAGTGGTCATTTGGGATTCATCCTTGGTTCCTCTTTTTCTCTTATTTCCCACGTACAACTGGCGAAGTGCTGCTGATCAACTTACTTCATAAATATTCCTTCCTCCCCGACCACCCTCTCTCTTCAGCCATGTTCTCTTCGGCCATGTTCCCACTTTCTAGACAGCAGCAGTCACCAGGAGGAGAGCCCCTGGTACCTCACCCACAGTATCACCTGTACTACTCAGTTCAGCTCCATTTCATCAGAGGGCTGCTCCTCAGTTATGCACTGGATTAAGTTTTCCCTCTGCTATAACTTTTTTCTTCGTGTCCTACAAATACTTGTATATAAATACGTACATATTTAAGATTTCTTCAACTTTTAAAAACATTTTCAAATCCACAGAGGTTTGGAAAGTATAGTGAATACCTTTCATTTGATTGTTAATATGGCACTGTTTGCCTTTTAAACTTTGTTATCAATTACTAATTTGCTTTACTCAAAACAAATGAAATTCACTGTCCTATTTGTTTTTCTGAATGGAAGCCCCTCGGCCAAGCCAGACCTGGATGTCAGTTGTATGTTGGTGAGGGGAGAATGGGTCTCGGGAAGCATCTGCTTTCTTTCTCTTCCATTCTCTCAACAATCACACACACAAATAATTTTTTCAGTTTTAAAATAAAAAAAAATTTTTAGTAGTTTCGATTTTTGTAATGAGATATTCTGTTTACTCATTAAAACAGTGTTTTAAAAATTCTTTGGACAGGCCATGACTTGTGTGGATCAGTGGACTGAGTGCTGGCCTGCGAACCAAAGAGTCACTGGTTTGATTCTCAGTCAGGGCACATGCCTGGGTTGCAGGCCAGGCCAGGTTCCCCCTCAGGGGTGTGTGAGAGGCAACCACACATTGATGTTTCTCTCCCTCTCTTTCTCCTTCCCTTCCCCTCTCTCTAAAAATAAATAAAATATTTGAAAAATTCTTTGGACATATTTTCATATATTTATAACAGCTCTTAAAGTCTTCATGTATTATATCCAACAGCTAGGTTCTAGGCCATCTTGGGGTTAGTTTCTATTGTCTTTTTTAGATTGTGATCAATTTTTTTTTGTTTCTTTTCAGGTCTGCTAACATTTGACTGTACACCAAACACTGTAAATACTATGTTATAGAGACTCTATATTCTGTTTTCTTTCTCTGAAGAGGGCTGATTTTTGCTCTACTACCTTAGTTACTAGCTGACAGCCACAAATGTGTGTGGGGTTTGGTTTCATGCTTTGTTAAGGTAGGCCTGTGGAAATCCCAAGGTAGCTCCTAAGCTCCTTGAACTTCAGCCTCCAAACTGCCTTCCTTGTGGATCTGGTCAGGGTTTGGTTACAGTGAGCCTAAAGTAGGCTTCTATAGTGCATTCCTTACTCTTACCACATGATCTGTCTGGTGTCCTAGCTGGATGCCCAGAGATGTTAATGAGGCTTTTCAGACATCTCATAGGGCTGCTTAAATTCTAGTATCTGTTTTCTCTTCTCAAACTCATAGCAACTGCTTCCTGGTAGTTTGGTTCATTCTCAACTTGTACAGCCCAGTCTTCAGCCAAGTATGCATAGGGAACCCACACATGGGCTTCTGGGGCCCCGTCTGCATAGTTTTCTTCTCTCTACTGCCTTACCCCACAGATTCAAGCCCCTTCAACTATCCCAAAGTATGAGTTGTCGTTGGGCAGTTGTCCCCAGGCAGAGAACCAGGGTGAACATGAGCTTGCCCTGGGCATTTCCTATCTCCCTGCAATTATAGTCTTGTACTGCCTGTTGGGTAGTACCTGAAAAAATAGGCTTTATATATTTTGTTCAATTCTTTGGTTGTACAGCTTCTGTTGGGGATGATCTGTTTACATGAAAAACTCATATTCATCTTTTAAGTTTCAACATTGTCATCATCAACATCAACATCATCATCATCACATCTATGCTTATTACATACCAGGAACTGTTCAAAGTTCATTATATGAATTAACTCATTTAACCCTTTCAATAATCTTATGATACAGGTACTATTATTAATCCTATGTTTGCAAATGTGGAAAATGGAGAGTTTAAATCACCTAGTGGCGTCACTAGCACGCGTTAGACCTGAGAAGCAAACTGCCACCTGTCGTCAGAGCTCATGCCTTTTAACTTTAATGCTCTGAATCCTCCTGCCTGCTAGATGAGACCCTTTGTGTCTTCCCTGCACTCTCTGCCTCAATCATGCATATCACTGCCACCACTGTGACACATGGGTGAGAACTTGGCTGATTAGTCAAACTTCCTGTGGGTGGAGAGATATTTTTAAAGCTCTGTGTGAGCCCAGTGTGCTCCTCACTGGGAGCAGAGATGCCCTGCAGCCTGGGAGGGCTGGGGATGAGCATGAGTTCATGCTGGAAGGGGGCTGGCTTCTGTGCCAGACCTTCTGAACGATCTTTCTTCACCCCCACCCACCTGGTCCATTGTATATTTTCTTGTAAAGAAGAGTCTCCTCCCACCTCCTTTTTTCTCTCCTTCATTTTTGCTGGTTGATGAAAAAACGAGAGACATACCCTACTTGCCTTTATGAGACACTTCCTTCTGCAGCCTCTTCAAAAGGGGTTTTAAGGAGGCAGAAACATTACTGTCACAAGAAGAGAAGCTCATGACTCCTATATGAGAAACCTGGTGGCTCAAAGTTCACTCCTCCAGAGGAGGCAATAAAACCTACACAATGAAGCCCATTATCCAACCAGGGTAGGAATTCCAGATACACAGCTCTGCTCCCAGGCTGGGAATTAGCCTTACAAACTGGGTCTTTTATCTGTGTGGGTACTTTCCTCCTGGGGGATTGACCTGCCTTTGAGCTCTGAGAGAGAATTGTTGTGTGCAAAGTTATGAAGCTCTGTTAGCAGAGTACAGAGGGACCTCTCTGGTGGGAGCTGCTTCCAAGGGCCTTCTCTTTAAAGGGACATTTGTCTAAATCTTGTAATTTTCTGCATCTTGTTCAGAAAATATATCTTGATAGCTGTGGTCAAGAAGGAAGCCCGAGTACCATTCCTGCAGCTGTCATTTTATTCATTTGTAATCTATATGGTGCCTGTTTCCAAAAGTGATCGAGACATTGTGTGATAAAAGAAACATGAACTGCAAAGGCTGTCAAAATAGAAGTAAAAAAATAAAAACCCACATAAAGAGAGGAAGAAAAATTATGACAGTCTCTAAAACAAATACATGTGGATGAGCATTACATTTGGCTCCAGGCTTTTAATTGGCTAGGGCAAGATGATAACATGAGTTTCATTATTCCAATGAAAGCTGTAATGTGTCCCATTAAAAAATTAGTCTTCTTATTTATGTCTTAAACAGGTGCCCCTGGCCCATAATAAAAATACCCAATATAAAAGCATTTTTTTTACCTCTTTCTACTTGTAGTAATGGCTTCTGATAGTGGTGGTTGTCAATGAAGGATGAGGTGCTAACCTTAGACTTTCTAGCTGCAGAGAGACAAGGGCAGATTGTAGTCTACAAAGCCTTCCCACCAGATGATTCTATGTATGCTGTAGAACACATTTCTCTGATTCCTACTCACGAGAGCCCTGCTTGAGAAAGCAGGAAGAAGTGATATCTTGCATGAAAGTTTAAGAACCTGCATCACAAAGCATGAACTTGACTTGGGATATTCGAGGAACAGGAGATACAAACCACTCATTTCTATCATAAACTAACTTTGAAATTGTTCCTGTGGAACCTTCCACTTTCAGCAGAAGTGCATCCTAATAGATCTAAAGTACTTAAGCCCCACAGCGCTTCCTCAGGTAATTCAATAAGTTGACCTGTAGAGTAGAATTGTTCAGCATTATTCATCTGGTTGCTGAAGAGAGTTTGCCAGAACTCATTGTTTTGATGTCGGCTTTATTGATTCTGGGTTGTCTCTCCTGATGGTAATTGGCCAACAGCAGCTTCAGTTGTTTCCTGGGACTACTTAGAGATGTGAAGTTACTACATTCTAGCAGCGCTGTTCACTGGCCTTTCCTCTTCACAGTGGCATCGAGGGCACCTCATCTAATCACTGTTTCAAATAATTAAAAAGCAGGTGATGAGCTAGAACATAGCTATTTAAAATACAAATTTTCTCTGTCAAGGTGGTCATTTCTAATTTATCTAATTCTCAAGCTGGCAGATCACTGAATTTACATTGATGCTTGTATTGTTATATTGCTGTGCAACAAATTACTCCAAACTTCTTGGTTTAAAGTAAAAAAAAAATTATCTCACAGTTCTCTGCATCAGGAATTCAGGAATGTTGCAGATGGCTGGTTTTACCCAAATTCTTTCAAAAGGTTGTAGTTAAGGCATTTTCTGAGACTGCAATCATCTGAAGACTTGACTGGGACTGGGAAATTCAATTTCAAGTTCACTCACGTGGATCTTGGCTGGAGGCCTCAGTTCCTCCCACAAGGACCTCTCCATAGGACTGGGATTTGGCTTTTCCTGGAATAAATACTCATTTTATGATCTTGTCTCAGATGTCACTTCTGCCACAGGTATTTGTTAAAAGTGAGTCACTAAACACAGCCCACACTCAAGGTAAGTGGAATGAGGCTCCATCTTTTGAAGGGAGGAGTATCAAAGAATTACCAGATATATTTTAAAAGCTTCAAAGACCATATGAATTGGCTTAGAGATAGCTCCTTGCTATTGAATTGAAAGCTAATGAAATGTTATAGAAAGTTCTAAAATAATACTTAGAAGTTTCTTTCTGTAGTGAAGAAGAAAGGGCCAATGGTCATTGGTATAAAAACAGGAATTAAAGCTTACCTGATCTTTTTTCTCCTATTTATTTATTATTCAGTGTATCAGGGTAACACTGGTTAATAACATTCTATAAATTTCAGGTCTACAGCTTTATAATATAACATCTGTATACTCTATGTGTGGTCGCCACCCAAAGCCTAGCCTCCTTTCACCACCATATATTTGATCTCTTTTCCCTCTTCGTTCTCTCTTTAAAGCTTTCCTGATCTTTAGGGAGTAAGTTTGCTGGAGTCCCTCAGACCAGGGTTCCCATCTCAGTTGTACTATTGAGCACCTGCAACAGAGGTGGTTAGCTCTTTCCCAATATAATTTTGTAGTAGCAGACATGTTAGCTGGACAAATGGATGCTAGAATAAAGACTACATTTTCCAGTCTCCTTAAGAGTTAGGTGTGGCCATATTAGTAAATTCTGGCCAATGAGATGTAAGCAGCAATGACATTGGGTAACTTTGGTGCATTTTGTTGCATCTTTTTCTTATCCTCCTCTTATTACTGGTTGGGAGTGGCATCATCTGACACCAAGGGAATGTCACCCTTGGGTGACAGAGTGGGGAGTTGGAAGAAGCTCAGGTGCCTGGAGATAGTGGAACAGAGAGAAACTAATTTCTATTTTGCTTTTTTAGTCATATGGACCTAAACTCACTGAATTGGTAACTGTGTATCCACAGACAAGAAATCCAACCTCTAACCCTCTTTTCCAGTATTTAAATTAGTGTCTTACATATAATACTACGTTTAGGAATCTCCTTCTTACTATTTTTGAAGAGGAAATATTGAAGATGATTAGGAATGATGGATCTATAATTTCAAAGCATTGGACATTTGTTATTTTTATAATATGTACAGACTATATTTCAAATTCATCTGTGGAAGGAAGAAGTCCAGCAGGGAAGACCGCAAGGCACAGATCCTGGAGGCCTCCAGGAGATCATTAACTTCTGGTCAGTTGGCCCCACCCTTGAGGGCGGGGCCTATGTGCATCAGGTTCATCCCTGTGAGCAAACATAGTGAAGGCACCGGCACATAGTGACTGCTCAGAAATACCTATTGAATAAATGAATGCCAGGTTTTCTGATAAGAAGAGTTTGTGGCAAATGAGCTAATTATTCCTGATTATTTACCTTATAATAAGAGTGGAATCAGGATGACACACATGGCAGTAAAATGTACTTGATCATACATGGCATTTGAAAAGGAAGTATTGTAGATGATTAGGTTATGTACTTTGGGGCTCCATGACATTTGGTTTTCTCACCTGTACAATGTGGATAATAATATATATTTTACAGAGGTAATATGAGGGAATGCAAGCAGAGTGAGTTACTATTGTGTATTTGGCATACAGGAAGTGCCCAATAAATAGCAATGGTATGAGTAATAGTAATTGTTGCGGTTGTTGCTATGATGACGACAATGATGACGATGATGATTGTCATGACAAGACACACCCAGACAAAGGCTTATTATTTCAGCCTTGGGGAAAGATGGCTCTTCAGAGGAAAAAGCAAAAACAATAGTCAGTATTATGCAATTGTCCTGTTAGGACCAACACACTTCAGAGTGTGTGTGCCCTGAATTGGAAAGGCCTATTAAAGTGGAAGTATCTGGACACCCCATAGTGATTCCCTCTGTCTTAGCTCTAAGCTCATCAGAACACCTTTCTTAGTCCCCTTGCCTCATCCAAGACCCAGTCCTCATTGGTATGGAGGTCAGGATCTAAACTGTCAAAGAGAGGAGAGGAAAACAGACCCAGCAACACTGGCTTCTAAACCCTCTGTTGTCCTGAGAAGTAGAACAGGGGGTGTCAAGCTCATTTTCACCGGGGGCCACAGCAGCCTCATGGTTGCCTTCAAAGGGCCAAATGTAATTTTGGGACTATATAAATGTAACCACTCCTTAATGAGGGGCAAGGAGCTCGGCGCTGCCACCAGGCAGAAACAAAGTGCTGGGTTGGATAAAACAAGGCGGAGGGCTGGATTCAGCCACTGGCCTTGTGTTTGTGACCTGTGAACTAGAACAAGGGTCCTTTAAGACTTGGCCTTTGACGTGGGAAATATCCATAGGTGGTCAGAAATTTAAACATTACAGGTTCTCATTGAAATGCTCCTAAGGATGAGGAGTGCACATGGCTGTATATGTCCTTAAAAACAAAAAAACCTGATGTATCCCACAATATTTATTTTATGGGTTAGAGGAAAGATGGTAATGGGACATGGGGAGGGCCTGAAATCACAGCTTGATGACCAGAACTCACAACCCCTTAAGAAGGGGACATCGTCAGCATTTCGGGTTCAACACATTAGAAGGAAGATTTCCATTCCTTCCTCTCTGAAGTGGGATGCTGTTTCTGAATAGTGATGGTTTCTGGAAATGAAAAAGCCTGACCATTGGTTGGTCGGGGGTGTAGCTTTTGTGAACAGCAGCATCCCTGTTCCCTGCTGTTCCCTTAATCCATCTTCTTCCTACTTCCTCAGGGTTCCCCAGACCTTATTTGATTAAAATTCAAGGTCATTTTTTTTTGTTTTAATGTTTTTTTTAAACTCTAAACATCAACTTCAATATTAATTGTTTGTTACCCTAAGGTCTTTTTTTTGTGATATGAGAATGGTACCTTCTTTTTTTTCATAAAGCTGCTAAAATAAGTGGCCCTAGGACCTGAAGTAATGCTGGCCTAGGGAGTGTGCCACCATTTGCACACGCAGATGTAGGAATAGTTAGGCTGGTGCCAGTTGTCTGCGCTTTGCCGGGAATTGCTCTGCTGATACCCAGTGAAATGGGCCTCAGGATATGTAGCTGGACCATCTGGGTTGCAGTCTAGCATCTCTGCCTAGAAGCGTGGTACCGGGGACGAGTCCTAAAATTCTTGGTCTGGTGCCTCCATGCAATTTGTAGGAGACTTTAGAGAGCTTAGTCTCTCTGCCATCTGGTGTCCAAGTAGGAGAGGTGGGGAAGGAGAATCGCGGGGATGAACCTGAGAACTGTGTTTCCTGTACCTCCATGGGGCCTCTCTTCAGACCGCCATGTGCAGTTTCTCAGCCAGCACCTACTGGGGCTGAAAGAACTTCTGAGACTTTCAGGTGAATGATTGATCATAATTTTATGCTAATCTCTTTAAGAACCCTTCAGAGGTGCCATCTATTTCTGGGAAAAATGCCTTGAGCTTCCCGCTGAATTCTCTTGCTAGATTTTCAAGACCCTGAATATGCAAATTAAGAAACGTGTTGTTCTGAATTTTGAATCCCCAGGGACTGAGGTTAGTCAGCCTAGAGGACAGGCTTCTGAAGAGCTTTGAAGTCACTAAGGGCTAAGCCAAAGAATGTACTAAGTCAGGGGCTTTGAACCTGAGGCCTGTACTTCTCTTGGAATTTCTGAATATCGTGTATGTTTATGAGCAGTGCTTTTTTTCTGGGGTGAAGAGATACAACTTTTGTCGTATTCTTAAATGGGTTCAACAAAAGGGGTTGAGCAAAAGTCATACCAATTGCTGATCTATGCCCTGTGAACTGGGCCTCTCTTATACTCCTTACTACACAAAGGATTTGTTTGGTTTTGGTTTCTCTGGGGAGATGGCACAAGGTGTATTGTTGCTTGCTCGTGAGGCCTTACTCACCTTTACAGAGATTGCATTGGTTGTGGAGTGGAGATCGCATTCCAGGGAGCGGATCCAGAGGCTGCGGCACCACTGGGAGCCCATTCTCATGGTCAGGGGAGAAAAGGTGAGGGCCTAACCTTCGCCAGTTCCAAACTGGCAGAGAAGTGGGCTTGGGAAGTTAAAAATGAAGACATTTGGCCATGTTCATGTTATCCAATTTAATGCCTGCATTGACTCTGGGAGGTGTCGTTGTCCCTATTACACACATGAGGGAAATTAGTGTGAAAGGGATGACATTAGTTGTCCAAGGTCACACAACTAATAATTGATAGATGAGATTCATGCTCAGCTTTCTCTGACACTGAAGTTCAAGCCCTTCATTAACTCCATGGTATACCGTCTCCACTAGAGCATGTCTTGATGTATGGATGTGGGGTGGGCGAGGTGGAAGAGGACTCAGGTGCCTGGCTACCTAATTAGGTAATTAGGTGCAGGTGGTGCCAGTCACTGAGACCAGAGACACAGGAGTTGGAACAGGGTAGGAAGAAGGTGATGAGAACCAAAGGCTGTCCCACTGGATTGAGATGGCCAGTGGGCCCTTGGACATTGAATTCTGGAGCTCAAAGCATTTAGGCAGGAGATAAAGTCTTGGAATCTTCATTATATTGAAGAGATGGATAAAAGAAAGGACCAAAGGCCGAACCCCAAGGCCTATTAATAGGCATTCATTTCTTTGATTTCTGATGGTTGCTGGTGATGGGGTTTGAGAGGCACCATGTCTCCAGCTAAACATCTTCGTATCCCTTAACTGTGTTTTACATGCCACGTGTGGTCCCCCTGGTTATCATATGCTCAAAAGCCAGAATCCACTTTCAGAAGGAAGAACTCTGTATTAAATATAGGTCACCTCTTTGCACCCAATTAATTTGTCTGGTTGATTGACAGGGCCCCTTTCTTTAAACTTTGTTTGAGTCAGAAACTTGCCTAAACTCATTGGCTGTGTTAGATTTTCAAAGTTTGCTGTAGCTGCTGATGATGCCCAGTCTCTTCTTAAGGGTGTTATAGAAATACACTGTAGTTTACTCTGCTAAATAGACCTAAAAGAGACTGCGCTACTTCAAAGGTCACCTGCTTATAGTTAGGACTGCCCCAGGCAACCCCCAGGCCATGGATGAAGAGTTGGACTTCCTGCCTGCAGTGGTGAATGCCAGGGATTCTGGAGTGAGGCTGAACTTGATGCAAGTCCTGCATCTGTCATTGACCATCTCCATGCCTTTGTGCATGTTTTAAACACACATGTCAGTGTCTTCATCCACAAAGTGGGGCATATAGTACCCACCTCATAGGAAAAGCATGTGGCAGGATGCCCACGGTGTCTTGCACATGGCAGAGTGCCCTGTAGGGGCTGGGTGTTAATCTTACTGCTTGGCAGACCACGGGGAAGCAGTAAGAGTAGAGGGAAACCCTGAATTTCTTTTCTCTTTCTCCTGTCTTGGCCAGTTGAGAAGGAGTTGATTAAACCAAACTGGAAAGTGTGAAACATTCACTTCATTTGAAAGTGAAAGAACAAAACTAAGCCTTAGTTGTGAATCTGGAATTGGGTCACGTTTTCATCTTTTTCAGGTGTGCGTAGAGGGCAGCGGTGCCGAGAACCCTGATTCTGGCCTTGCCCATGAGCCTTCTTTGTAGAACCTCTGGAGGTCCTCAGACCACAGGGGCCTTTCCACCCCTACATGCCACTGCAGTGGTGTGAACTTAAAATTCACCAACATTTTGCTGATCTTATTGTGCTGGGCAAACAGGGATATCAGGGGAGAGGGATCACATTTCCTGAGCATTTATTTTATGAAATAGCCAAGTACTTATACTAGGCTATTTCACTTTTCTCTTCCTCCTTCTTCCTTGTCTCCCCAAAGAGTTACTCTCCTCCCTTACCCCATGGTTGTTTTCACCTTTCCTTTCTTTGCACTTCAAGAACACACTGGTTCTGCTGCAGGAGAGAGGTCAAATGAGAGGAGGGTGCTCTTGGGTTTAAAGGGCCTAGGGTGTGTTTCCTCATCCAGCTGTGATCAGGGCCAGGTCTGCCCATGATTAAGGCAAGAATTACTCAAGATGGAATGTCTTTCTTGAAGTATAGAGGCAATAAAGTCTGCCAGCTAATACAACACTAATGGTATCCTCGCAAGTTGCTAAATCTTGAAAGCTACCCATATGTTTAGTATATCTCTCTTTAAAGGATATTGAAGTGTGATAAGATGTCAAGATAGGTGCTAATGGCTTCAGGTTGACTTGTGGCACATGTCACAGCTGTGAGCTTAGAACAGATGCCATCCCCTCTGCAAACAAACAAACAGACAAACAGCTGTAGAAGGGACATGTTTTTCTCTGAGCCACCAATGATAGTTTTTTATTATAATATGTTTTTTGGTATAGAGCATTGCCCACTCACGTCTCTGTGAAGACAAATGTCTTCATAGGGAAAGAGACTTTATGTGCTTAAGATGCTCCAGGTCACTTGGGAGGCTGAGGAGTGGGGACAGCAGACAATAGACCCAGGGCAGGGAACTCATACATCATGTTGTGTATTCATGGCCTTAACAAATTACCAGGCAGAGACAAATTGAGCACACTCCCACAATCATGCTCTTTGCATTCTTCCAAAATTTGACCCAGTTCTGAGCAAGTTCTAAGGAAAAAAAAAACCCCACAAAAACAGAAAAGGGTATTTGTAGAGAAGACAGCTATAAAATTGTCTATTGCCAGGCTAAGGAAACCCAGTAAGAAAAAATACCTCATGGTGAGATTCTGCAGCACACTGGGCAAGAAAGACGGCATGCCAGTGAGAAGGCTGAGAAGCTTCCTGTGTATTCTGGGCATTGGTTGGTCTAGTTTGCAGTCAGGCAGTGTGGCCCAGTTGGTGGAGCCTCAAAGAGGAACAGAGACAGAGCTTCAGTTTGTCTCTAAGTAAAATAGGGGTCGTTATCTCGGAATCACACCTTGCCTCACAGAAGAAAATTGTGAGAGCTAAGCTATAAGTTACATACCACTAATACATACATGAGAAATAATAATGGAAGTTGTTAATTACATTTTAATAAATAGAAAAAAAGGTTGCATTCTTTGCATCCTGCAATATCCAAGCATGAGGTCAAGATACTGAAAGTCAAAATGATCCATCAAGGGGAGGGAGGACTGATTGAAAGATGGTGAAGGTAGTAGCCAAAGAACATATACGCTTGACCCATGGACATGGACAATGGTGAGGGCATTACCTGAGAGAGTGGGGGTGTTGGGTGGAGAGGAGTAAAGGGGGAAAATTGGGACAACTGTAATAGCATAAACAATGAAATACATTTTAAAAAATGATCCATCAGACATGGTCTTGCCCTTAAGGACCCAGCTAAGAGACTACTTTTAGGTAGAGCAGGGCGCACGAGACATGCCTCTCAGGATAGGGAACCTGCAGCCCTCACACTATGCAGGGCCAACTGTCTTTCTCTGAATTGTTTTCCTCACTTGTAAAAAAAAAAAGAGGCAGTAATGTTGACCTCAGATGTGTTTTTTAAAAATATCAAAGGCATAATATTCATTAATTTGTTCACTCATTCCATGAATGTTTGAGTATCTGTGATGTTTCAGATACTGCTCTGAGCTCCGGGACCCAGCACAGAATGAAGAAGAATTCCCTGTGTTCATGGGGCTTCTGCTCCTGTGGCAGGAGACAAGGTTTATTGTACAATGATGAAATAGCACAGAAGCAGGAAAGGAGAGTGTTTGGTGTGGGGGGGGCTGTTAATCTAGATGAGACGTAACAGTGGCCAGGCACCAGGGTGGTGGCTGCAGGGGTGGGAGAAGTAGTCAGATTCTGGATCTGTCTTGAAGGTGGATTTATTGAGATTTGCTGATGGGGTGGATGTGGAGCATGTGAAGAATGGAGAGGAGATTCACAGGGGTGGGGGTGAGGAAGCACAGGAGCTCAGTACTGGACCTGTTACCTTAGAGATGCTTGTTATCCAGGTGAAGATTCTGAATAGGCCATTGGATAATGATGTCTGGAGAAGAGAAGGTTTGGGGCTCATCTAGGTAAATGTCTTGAGTGGTGTGTGGTAAAGGTGGGTGGTGAATGAACTATATGTTTATATTAATTTTTGAATTAAACTTATTGTAAGATAGTTGAGTTACATGCAATTGTAAGAGATAAAACAGGCCAGCTGTAGCCTTTACCCAGTTCTGCAATGCTAACATCTTGCAAACCTGTAGACAATGTCACAGCTGGGATATTGACACTGATACGGTCCATGTGTAGAACATCTCCACCACCACAATTAATCCACATGAATTTAATCCATTAAATGCCACAAACACAATGCAAAATGAATAATAAGATTTCAGTGGGAAGAGCGATTGCGTCCTGGAGTGGGGGTGGCATTATTGGTCAGCAGAGGCTCCTAATGGAGGAGGCACTTGAGTTGGACCTCGAAGGATGGGAAAGGCTGTGACCTATGACAGAAAGGGCAAACAGGAAAAAATCTGGGGATAGGAAAGTTTGGTGTGTGCTGGGTCTCGGAGGCTGTTTAAGGTCCTTTCCTTTCTCTCTGATGATCAGTGTGGAGGGTGAGTGGTGGGCGTATCACAAAGCAGGGTTGAAAGGCTGTTTAGGTGCCAGGGGCTCAGGAGGCCAGGCCAAGGGGTGGGACTTAAGTGGGCAGGCCATCGGAGGAGCTGAGTTTGGAAGTCATGTAAACTAAGCTCCAGGAAGATCCGTCTGGTCTCTGTGTCTGAGTATGCTGGCTGGAGCAGAGGGAATTTTGGGGGGCCAAGAGAGGGCTAAGGGCAGGTGAGGCCCTTGTTATCAGAGAGGAAGGAAAGGACACCCCAAGGATGCCTCCATTTGATGTGTGAGTGGTTCAGAGTGCAGGCTCGGGAGCTCCACTGGGCTTTGCATTTTTCTCTCATTCAGTTCTTGTGATTGCTCTGCCAGGCCCTTGCTGTTATGATTCTCATTTCTGGAAGAGGACATGAGGACATAGAAAGGTTAGGTGACTGTCTCAAGGTCACACAGCAACTGAGACAAACCCAGGTCACAGACCCAGGCTGTCTGACTCCTGAGCCCCCAAATTTAACCTCTTAATGGTTCGGCCTCTGATAATCACCTTATTTACATGATTCAATCATTTTAAGAAGAGGAGTCAAGGGATGGAAAAAAAAACCTGAATGCATCCAGATAGAAATTTTTAGTTACGTTCAGGGAGTGTCGGAGAGAGCAGAAGGGAGCTGGAGGAGGATAAGGAGGATTTGGAATGAGGATTGTAGGGAATTGTGGAGAAGGGTCTATTTAGGATAAAGGAATGACCTTAGCAGGATCAGTCTAGGTTCTTTGAACCTATTTTATTGGTGAAGACTGTGGATGGATTTGATGGCTACTAGAGGGAAAAGTGTACCCTCTAGACTAGTTCTGCCTCTACTCATAATTCAGCATGTGGCTTTGAGCAAGGTTCTTGACCTTCTTGAGCTCTGATTTCTTGATGTGGCAGAGGAGGTGGAGTGCCTGGACAGCCTCTCTGCAGGGCTGGGATGCTGGTCTATGAATTGTGCATGGGCAAGCATCTGGTGCTTTGCACAGGAAGATGGTGCCTCTGGGACTTGCAGCTGGTTTCACGGGGCTGGTGGGTTTGTTGGATTTTCAGCTACAGGGACACTGACCCAGGCAGTGGTGCCCTGAGCCTGTGCCCACTTGGAGGAGACACTGGGCAGACTGATGAATCTGTATGTCCACATCTAATCAGGTCATTTGGAACTATAGGATTTCTAGGTGCTTTTGAGCACAGGCCATGTGGTTCTTCAGTATTTCTTTGTTAAGAAATCTGATCAACCACTGCTTCTGCGTGTCATCATTATTTTGTCTAGCTTTCCTTTTTACCTTCTTCTTTTTTAAAGATCTTATTTGTTTATTTTTAGAGAGAGGGGACTAATGGGAGAAAGACAGGGCGAGAACATGGGTGTGTGGAAGAAACATGGAAAATTGCCTCACACACACCCCCAACCAGGGACCTGGCCCACAACCCAGGCATGTGCCCTGACCAAGGAATCAAACTGATGACCTTTTTGGTCTGTGGGATGCCGTCCAACCCACTGAGCAGCACCAGTCAGGGCTTTCCTTTTTATCTTCTTGATTAAAGAATTTAATTTTTGCCTTTCTATTTTATCTTGGAACACCTGAAAGCCAAAAACATCCTTTTGAAAATGTTTCCCTCAGCAAAAAAAAAAAAAAAAAAAAAACTCTATTACAGATTATCCTGATTCTTAAAATGTGATTTTGATTATACTTTACAAAAAATCAGGTTGAAACTTAATGGCTGCTGTGGTAGGCTGAAAAACGTCTCCCTCAGGAAAAGTCCCCCGGAGAGGTCCATGTCCTGATTCTCGGCGCCTGTGAGGACACTGCCTTACATGCCAAAAGGTACGTTGCAGGTGTGATTGGCCACATTAGGGATCTTGAGATGAGGAGATTATCCTGGATTATCTGGGTGGGAACAATGTGATCCTAACGAGCCTTCTAAGAGCGAGGCATGGGGGTCATGGTCAGTAGAGATGTGAGGATGGAAGCAGAGAGAGAAGGATTGGAGGATGCTCTGTGGCTGGCTTTGAAAATGGGGTAAAGGCCATAAACCAAGGGATGTGGGTGGCCTCTAGATGCTAGAAAAGGTGCCGAAATAGATTCTCCTCTATAGGCTCCAGAAGGCGTGCAGCCTACTCCGCACTTGACTTTAGGTTTTCTGACCTCCAGAACGATAAGAGAATATGTTTGTGTGTTTTAAGCCACTAAGTTTGTGGTCATTTGTTCCAGCAGCCCTAGGAAACTAACGGATGTCTACTGGGGGCACTAAGTTGCCACATCTGTATAAGGAATAGGATAATTATGATTTATCTTTCCTTAGAAGATGGTCTGTTGAAACCCCCACCAGCTTCAAGATTCAGGATTCTCGCTCATATGTTCGTAAAACACCACGTTGTCCCAGCTCTGACTGCGCTGCCACAGGGAAGGGGAGGACGATGGCCACTGCGGGTGCATTGGGCCATGATTATACAGGATTTAATTGGTAGGAATGAGAACAGTTTGCCTAATGGTGGAGAGGGGCGTCCATCAGAGAGTCCTGGCAGAACGATGAGGTGGCTAAAGGGCCACATCCTTATTCTGTGTCTTTTTTCCTCTTGTCACTTTCAGGCATTTAAAATTCTTTTCCTCCCAAATACTCTCATGTCAAAACAAGCTCTCGGAAGAGTATCTGATCATTGTAGTGTACACCTTGTATGAATTCATGAATTCCACGTCCATGGAATTGTGAGTTCACTGGATGTCAGCTTGGGAAGTGACGTTGAGAACAGTGAGGCCGACTCCTCTGTGTTCAATGCATGTAGCACTTGCTAAGGGATGTGACTCCACTGGGCCCAAGTCTTCACACTTGGAGTCAGTCCAGAGCGGTTTCCAGGAAATCTCACCAGTGGTGTCAGCATTTAAAGGCCAGTTCCTAAGTTTGAAATGAGAGCTTATGTCCTCTGCCAAAGATAGGGATTTCAGTAGATCTGAGGAAGAGGGGGCGGTTTCTGTGGTCCAGGGGTCGAGTTGCATAAGAAGTTGCTTACTTTATTCCAAGACCCAATGAAAGTGGACCCAGGAAGACATCCCCTTAATAAGAAGATATCTGGAATTACTTTTGTCAGATAACAGGAAACTGGGATTGGGGATCGGAGAGGGATCTGTGTGTGGGAAGGAAAGACACAAGGGGAGTCTAGGTACATCTTATGTCTGAGTGACATTTTATAGTGACATTTTTTTCAATTAAAAAACGTGGAGGAGGCATAATGATATGAGCATTTCTGCAAGGACTGGGGAGCTTTGTGGGCAGCTGCCTTCCTCTGCCATTTGTTGCTGCTGAAACAGGAAAAAATGTAGAGATGGTAACTCGGAATGTTTGTGTACGGTTCCTACTGAGAAAAGAATTGGCTTTTGAATTTTGTGAAGCACCAGCATAGCTAAGGGCTGAGGGTTCCCTTGGACCTGGGTGAGGATCCTAGCTTTGCCATCTGACAAGTTACTTCAGCTCTCCATCCTTGATGTATTCAACTTCGAAATGCAGCACGTCACAGTACATCACGTGTGGGTGTGGGAGAAGCCAGGGACACGGCCTCTGCCCAGTAACCAGTGGCCAGGATGCTGACTGGACTTTCCATGATTGACTGGGCTGCTGGGCACAGTGAGTGCAGGACAGCTGGAAGACTGAGGGTGGAGGAAAGCAGTCAGCCTGCACACCTCCTCTGGAGGAATTAGTTTGTCTGCCTCACCTCATTTGAGCATTTTCCTCCAATAAATGAATACGTTTGTTGATTTGAGAGAGAGAGAGACAGGCAGATGAATGTGAGAGAGAATCATCGATACGCTGCCTCACATGTGTACCCTAACTGGGGATTGAACCTGTAACATTTTTGGTGTCCCGGATGACTCTCCAACCAACTGAGCCACGTGCTCAGGGCAGAATTACATCACTTTCTATTTCCCTCATGTGAGAAGCATCGGGCTGGTGACGTGTCATTTCCGTTGCTCTAACCCACGACGAGAATAAAGCACCGAGCAGTTGGTGCTGGAGTGAAAGGCAGAGTCGGAGGGTCTGGTATAATTTAATTAATTGGAATTTGAGTTTTCTCTCTTCAAAGTCAGTGCTGGGTTGCACAACTTATTGCTGGATATGGAGTTGAGAAAGGCAATAATTATTCTCTTTGTAAAGTGATATACAGAAAAAACACATTTTAAAAAAGATCTCCAAGCTGCTTATAAATATGTTTTCTCTGTCTGGGCATCCCTTTCTGCCCATTTTTTAATCTGCTGGGAACCTACCCCACCCCTGTCTCTTTCAATCGCCACCTCTTCTATGAAACCTCAAACACCTACCCCCAGCTACACAGAATTCATTCTGTGTGCTCTGGCTTGGCTTATTCCTCCCTTATATCACAATAACAGATTGTAGAGCTTTTTTATTTCTTTTGTATGTCTTAGTGTTTCTGCTAGATTATATCCTGGAGGAACACATTTATTTTTGAACCCCTGCAGAGTTTACAACAGAGCCTCGCACATTGTAGGGGCTTAGTACATTGCAGGGACTTGTTGAACTGCTTTAAATTGTAATATTTGAGTCGACTCCCCAAATTCTGAAATGATCATATTTTGAGGGCTCTTTACCCTGTCATTTTATTAGAATCTAGTAAAGATTTGCTGAGCACCTGCCCCATGCCGGGCGCCGGGAGTGCAGGGAGGCAACACTCAGGGTCTCCATGACTGAAACCAGCGATTTCTCCAAACGCGTGACTGAAGTTCTCTCCTGGAGTTCCATAAAGGTTCAGACCATCTCTGGTACCTTGTAGGTCTCTAGTCCTAAGCAAGGCGATCTAGCCTTCAGCATGGTCTGGTTCAATTCAAGACAGACTCTTCAATAGCTCCTGAGAACATCGTCACACAGTACATGGGGGTGGAACAACAGGCACTCCTGGTGGCCTGCATACAAAGGTTAAAGAGAAGGAATAGAAGAATGTAGTATATTCTGGAAACATTTTCATTCAAATTTATTAGGTAGAAATCGTCTATGGATCTTGGTGAGGTAGAAAATTCAGTTATGTGGAATGAGTTCTTCCCCATAGATCAGTCAGGACCCACAGCCCCATGGCCCTGTGCTGTCCGCATACCAGATTTGGTTAGATCAGTCCAGCACTTCTATAGGCTCAGAGAGGAACATCCACCTCTTTGTTTTTTAAATCGCTGTTTCTCTGGCATTTGGCACTGACTGAGCAGACTCAGCTGAAGGTGCAGGAAAGATGCAGTGTGGAGACTCAGAGGAACAGCCCCCCAGGGAAGGAGAACACAACCCTTCAAACCACAGGACTCTGTGGTTCTCCTGGCTGGGTGAAAGACCTTGGACAAGGGCCTTGACCTCTCTGAGGCTATAGAAGTGCTAGACCAAAGAGGGATAGGATCAAGGATGGGGGAATGGGGACAGCTGGATGGGGGAAAATGGAGACAACTGTACTTAAACAACAATAAAACAATGTGAAAAAAAACCGAAGAGGTAGGTGGATGATGTCTCCCAGTTTTGGTAGGGTGACCTTGTGTAGTAGGCTACCCCACTACACCTGAGCTAGGTACTCCAGGAATGTCCCTTGTGTGGGTTATGTGGGCCTTGCTGTTGTAATTGAGTCTTGGTTGCTATTGGCCTGACCGTGCATGGGATCAACCCTCAGGCTGGCTCACTGAGGATGGACCCCAATCAGTACATGAGGAGGCTCAGTACTGAAAACACCAGGGGAACACTTTGTGATGTATATGATGGTCTAGCTACTATGCTGTACACCTGAAGGTAATACAATATAATATTGAAGTATAACGTATAATTGAAAAAAGTTTTTAAAAGAAAAACAAAACAATAGAAGAATGAAAAAAAATCAAGTTTTCTTCTCTTTATTTGGATTATTGGTTAGGTTTAGATAGTTGAATAAAATTGGTTTTTGGGAATATCTGTGCATGTCAAATGTCCTTCCTAACCTTGGTATCATTTTTCTGGCAATAGTTGAGAACCAATTAGTTTTAAAATTTCAAATGTACTTGTCCACTACTTCTAGAAGTCTCTGTATGATCATTTCATTTATTTGAATTATTTATAAATAAGTGAAACTTGACATTTCCAAATTCACCACTAGAGTGGATTTTATTTTCTCAACAGCATATAAAAATTTATGAATTTTATCCTCTTACTCCCGAAGGTTAAAAATACATTTAAGATTTTAACCTCAAACATAGAATTACCATATGATCCAGCATTCCACTTCTGAGTATACACCCAGAAGAACTGAAAGCAGAGACTCACACAGAAATTTGCACACCCATGTTCATGGCAGCATTATTCACAGTAGTCAAGAGGTAGGAACAACCTAAAGTTCCGTCGACAGAAGAGCAAATAAATAAAATGTGGTCAGTGCATGCAGTGGAGCCTCACTCAGTCTTAAAGAGGAAAAAATCCAGTTATAAATCACAAAGTCTGAATGATTCTACTTATATGAGGTATTTACATCTTCAGATTCATAGAGACAGGATGCTGGTTGCCAGGGGCTGAGAGGAGGGGAGATGGCATGTTATTGTTTAATGGGTGCAGGGTTTTCAGGGTGGAGAGAGAGTCCTGTATATAGATGGTGGTGATGCTGACACAGCAGGGTGAACATACTTAAATGCCACTGCGCTCTACGCTTAAGGTTGTTAAAATGGTAAAAAACAAAAGAAAAAGAAAAAAAGGTCTTAACTCATAACCTTCCATGATGCTGGCCTGTACTTTTCAGACAGCACATGCTGCCTTTGATTGTGGAGAAAGTATGTTTGAGTTGCAGTCTCTGTCATTTTAGACATAGAAAATGTGTCTCCAAGGATGTCTTGGAACCTTCCTGCACTGCAGGTGTGAGAAACAAAGAGAATGGTGCTCTTACCTACCTTGACTTTTTAAAATAATTAAAAACAGAACAAAACAAAAACACCCAAAACCTGTGATGGACAGCTCTAAAAGATGCTGTTACCACTTCTCGTAGGCTCGTGCCTGGTGCACGTCTGATGCCCAGTAACTGCCTGTGGAGGGGGTGAGTACTAGACATTACGGAAGGCTGACTATAAACTCATGTGAGTGATTCCCAGGCAAATCTACTGGAACTAAACTATTCCAATCAACAAATATTAACTGAGCATCTACTGTGTGCCAGAGAGTGCAGTTACTGCTAGTTTGGAGTTGAAGGGGTTCAAAAATAGTTAAACCCCACTTTAGTCCATTGAGAGAGGCAACTGTGGACACCGGTAACAGAGAATATAGTGTGGTTCTTGCAGCAGAAGTATGTATGTACAAGGCCAGAGGAGGGAGATACGGTCTCTCATAGGCTGGTGGGAGCACTCAGGGAAGGTATCCAGGAGGGTCCGATGACTGAGCTGGGTTTTGAAGGCTCAAGTGTTTGTCAGTGTAAATAGGCCAAGGGAAAGGGCATCCCCTGGGCAGAGGGAACGGCAGGGGCAAAGGCTGGGAGGCAGGATATACTTGATGGGCACAGCACCCTCTCTGAAACACAGAGAAGTGGGAGTGAGGGCCCACAGTTTTCTCCAAGAAAGCTGCCCTTGCTCCTTGAATGACTAGATTTTTTTGTGGGAACTAACTGAAAGCCTTTGAGACATCCTTGGGAATGTGTATACTTATTGGTGAGATATCTCTCTCTTTGAAGAGTGAGTATAGTTTTAGCATCAGCTAATGGCTATTTAGAGTCCAGTCATGTGGACCAGTTGACTGACACAGCTGGCAATACTGCCTGAGTGTTTATGCAGTCACCAGGTGGATGTGTGTTCTTGGGACACTGGCTTTCAAGGACATTCTGAAGAAGTTTCCCCCAAGTGCTTTGAGCAGGAATAGGAGTAGAGATCCTGTGAGGCCTCCTTAAGTGAACCCCCATGTCATTACAGTAAAAAATTTAGGGGAACACTCTATTCAAGACTGTTTAGTCATGCATGCAACAAAATGAGTTGGTTGTGAGGGTGCTGCTCATATGGAATCTCAAAATTAGATTTCGGTGCTGTCGTGGCTTCAGGCAGAGCCCAGACTTGGAATGGAAAGGTCTAAGTCCTGTCCCCTTGGCTTGAATATGCATTTCCCTGTGTCTGCTGGTCTGCAACTGCCCAGGCTGGCCTAGTTTTGGTAAGACAGGCACTTGGAGGGCTGTCCTGTTGGATTTAATATGGGGGATGGCGGTGTTCTAGGCTGCACATGCTGGCTGGGGCTGGGCATGCTCAGTCATCAGACAAGCCATGTTTTTGGTTTTTCAGTAGAATCGTCTTTGCCTACTGAGCCAACTTACCTATAAGTCCACTTACCCAGGAGACTTAGAAAATTAACACCTTAGAAAAGTGGAACTTGGAGACTTTGAATTGTGCTGTTTTCATGTAAAATATAGTAGTGCACTAAATTTTTATTGTATGTTGATATTATGGCTGAGTAGAATTACTGCATGCCAGTTACAATGGTGTAAGAGAATATTATCTATCCCTGTACTCGGAGTGTGTGCAGAGCTGAGAGAGCAAAGCGCCGCAGAGTGTTCTAACGGGAAGCACCCGGAGGCACGTTGGAAACCATGGTGTGCCCCATCTTACTTTAAGATGAGGAAGTGAAGACACTGATTGGTGTAGACCCACACACGGCTGTTGACTGTCCGTGTGGGTCAGGGGTGTGAGGTCCCTCGTGCTTGCTCCATAGCCCTGACTAGTTTGGTGCGAGGTGTCACTCTGTGATGGGTTTCTGTCTCATCATGATCTGTTTTTCTGCAACATCCCCTCTACCAGTGGTCCTGAACCTTTTTGGCACCAGGGACCTGTTCATGACCCATTTTGTGGAAGATGGGGTGTGGGGGTGAGGTGGAGCTCAGGCAAGTGCCTGTTGCCAGTCCAGTTCCTAACAGGCTGCAGACCAGTGCCCGTCTGGGGCCGGGTGGTAGAGGGCCCTGCCTTATACCATGAATTTCTGTAGACAGGTGTGAGCAGCTCCCTTGGGTCCTGTTACTCATTATGGAAAATTGTTTCCTTGAGAGGAGCAGGCGCTAGTTAAAATTAAAAAGGCAAGGAAAAAAAAGTTGCGGTTTGAAACTCAGTTTCAGTGTGCCCTTATAAGCAACATAAATTCTTCCCAAGCAACAATTTTAACATTTCCCTAGGCCAGCGGACACATACCCCAAACAAGCAGCTTTGGTGAGCCCACCTGTCTCTCCCAGGGCTTCCTTTCTTTGGGGGGCATTTCCTCACAAGCTTCTGGAAGCTATCTCTGTTCTCGGGGTGCTTCAAGATGCTGGATGTGCACATGCATTATCCTGGCAAAAATCTGATTCTTTACGTATTTGTTGCCAAGAATTCCAGGCAGGGAGGGCCATGGCAGTGCTCCCTGTGGTAACATTTCCCCGGCGCTGTCTGTTGAATGGTCCCCATTCCCCTGGCGCCTGCAGTCACAGCTTTCTTACAGATTTCTACACGACTGGCCAAAGGAACTCTGATTTGTGAAGGGTCTGGAGAAGGGGCCCTTTCCTTTTGCCTTTGTGTTAGGCATTTTGTTGAACCCCAAGGAGATGGAGTCTCCAGCTAAGTTTCCTGATGGCTCTTGAGTGAAGGAGGCCACTTACAAATCAGAGGGAGCAACCACCTCCAATGCCCAGCTGCCCACGGGTGGTTCTTTTGCCCCTCCGTTCTGGCATCTCATCTCCCCGGTCTGTGGGCTTGTCCCTGTGTCTCAGCCCCAGCCTCTGCCCCTCCAGGTCTGCAGCTCTCTCCAGTCCTCTGTTCAGCTGCCTCTCTGGTCCTGTGTTCTCTCCATCATCTCCATTATTATCCAGAACAAGGAGCCCCGACCCCAGCTTCTGGGCAGGGCAGCAGGATTCAGACCAGCAGACGTTTGCAGGATGTTTGTGAGGTTGCACTTTGTCACACCTCAGATCCATTTGATAGCCTCTTGTCAGCATCTGTAAGGAGTTCTCCAACTCATCTCCTCTGTACACCAACTAAATTGTGCAGAGCCCCAGGTACTGCATGGTGTCATAGGATGTAAACCTGCCCTTTGACAAAGACATGGATACTTGTATAAAATAGTAATGACCGACATTTGTTGTGTCTTTTCCATGTGACAGATACTCAACAGTACCTGCATTATATCATTTAAGTAGAAAACTAGTCACACCCCTAGTTCCCCTCCCCCCCCCACCCCATCCTACCTTGGCACAGTTAGCTCTGGGACTTGTAGTTCAGATGGTTTAGATAACCCACTTGTGGAGATAACCTGACTTTTAGAGAGAGACTGGTATTATTCACCATTATGCAAAGAGAAAAAAATCTGCCATTCTGCACTTTTGATGCACACAAGTGAATAACAAGACTTGGGTTCTCATTGTGTCTTTGTTACTGTCTTTATGGTAAGCTTTTCTTTCTGCTTTCCTGATTGATTCAGAATACTTGAACCTCAGTATTGTGTGTCCCCAGGAGAATTGCCTTGGGGAGAGATCACCCCTTATGTTGGTCTCTTCTCTAATTGATATGGGTGGCTGATAAGCTAGATGACTAAATCTAAATGCTACTTGAGTATTTTGACTTAGAGCATTTTGTATGTTCTTATTTGGCTTTATAAAACAATCAATTATTCCTTAAGAACTTAACAGAAATACTGAATCTTAATGAGCCCTTACTATATGTGATAGACGTTGTGTGCATAACAACCCTTCCAAGTTGGAACAATCACTAATTGTTTGTAAAGATTAGGTGATTTTTCTGAGATTTAGCAGCTAGTAAGGAAAAGGTGGGGGCACAGTGCAAAATCAGGTCTTTGGGACTCCAGGGCTTTGTCTCAGTCAGGATGCTGTCCTCCCTCGGTGCTGGATTTTCACCCTGCAGGGGGTCTGAGTGCAGGTGTGTAAGAGTGGGGCGGAGCGAGGGCAAGGCTCCAAGGGAGAGGCAATCGTAACAGGACCTTCCCAGATTGTATGGTCAAGTTGGGGAGACCAAGCAGAGATTTGACAGTAACATGAGACACAGGACGAGGGATATTGTGGTGGAGTCCAGGGCTAGGGGACACCGGGGAGCTTTCCCACGTGCTTAGAAGTGAGCCAGGTCCCCTCAGAGGTGTCTGAGCACTTTCATAGTCTGCCCCAGGGGGGCTGCTTGGCATCCTGCACAGCAGTGTGTGGGGCTCCTTCTGGTGGCCCTGTGAAGGGCTTCATTTGCAAGCCTGTCTGTACGGCTGCCAAATAATTTTTATGCCATGGAGATATTTCTTTAAGGATTGCCTCCAAAATGGATTTTATAAAGCACACTTTTTTGATCCTCACTCTAGGATATGTTTATTGAGGTTGGAGGAAAAGGGAAAGAGAAAGAGAGAGAGAGAGGTCAGTTGGTTGCCTTCCACATTCACTCTGACCCGGGGTTGAACCAGCAACCCAAGTATGTACCCTGCCCGGAAGTTGAATCCACAACCTTTCTGGTGTGGATTCAACTTTGGTGTGGATGATGCTCTAACCAAGAAAGCCACCTGGCCAGGGCAAGCAGATTCTTTTGAAAATACACAAAGGGAGCTCAGCATTTCAAGAAATTCTGCGTGGCATGGTCACACTCTAATTTTGTCTGTTTTATAAGTTTTCATCTATTGTGTTTTTTCAAAGCAAGTTTCAGTCAATGTGTTGGGAAACTCTGAAGTATTGCTTCTCCTTCATTCCTCCCCTCCACCCATCACGGACCTCTGATTGGACGTTTGCTGAGACCCAGGATCTGGGGTGCTTGTGAACTTAAACTAGAGATGGTCCTGTACTCAAGAAGTTGGGAAAATGAGACAGGATTTAAGTAAGAATGGAAGCAACAGTTCGGGGTCTATGACAAGGTCACCCTGGCAGATTGGCCTCAGGTGTGTTAGACCTTGGGAGAGATACATGGAGGGCTGGAGGCACCTAGGTAGGGTCTCATTGTGGGTGGGTTCTCTCAGGGAACCTTCTTCTCTTGTTGACATCCAAAGCTTTTCCCTCCTCTCTGCAAGGCTAGCAACCTCTCTTTACTCTCAGTAAAAGTCCGAGTTTGTCTCGGCACCTCAGCTCCTCCACGTGCCCTTCCCCACGGTCCAGCGCCTCCCTGGCTCACTGTCCTGGTCTGCAAGCACAGCATCCAGCCTGGCCACCTTGCTCCCTTTCTCCTGCTGCTCTGGTGCCTCTGACACACTGCCCCAAACTTAATCTCACAAAAATACAGCTCCAGTTTATCTCTCAAGTCCACTCTTACCCTGGCAGTCAAGCTTTCCTCAGTATGGGACCTGTATTAGTTTCTTATGGCATCTGTAACCTATTGCCACAAACTTAGCAGCTTAAACAATACAAAGTTACTGTCTTACAGTTCTTGAGGTCAGAAACCTGAAATGGGTTTTACAGGGCTAAATCAAGGTATTGATAGATCTGTGTTCTGGAGATGCTGGGAGAGCATCCATTGCCTGGCCTTTTCCAGCTTCCAGAGGCTGCCTGCCTTCTGTGGCTCATGGCCCTTCCTGCATCTTCAAGTCCATCAGCATCCTCCAGTCTTCTCTCTCTCTGACTCTTCAACTTCCCTTTTCCATCTTTTAGAAACCCTTGTGATTACACTGTGCCCACTCAGATAATTCAGGATAATCCCCCTTCTCCTGATCCCTAACTTAATCACATCTGCAGAGTTTCTTCACCATGTATAAAACCTGTACAAGTTCTGGGGGTTAGGATATGAACATCTTTGGGGAGCCATTTTCCTGCCTATGACAGCACTCAAGCTTTCTTTCACATTGTTTTTTCTTTCCCCAGTTGTATCTTTAGTGTTGGACCAGTAATGACAACAAAAACAACAATAAAACAATAGAAATAGCAGCTAACACTTGTGGAATGTTTGCATTGTGCTAAGCACCTTCCATGCATAATCCCATTTAACTTTCACAAGTATGGTATAACATCAGTTATTGTTGTCTTAAGTTATAGATGAAGAAACTGACACCCAGAGAGGTAATTTACTCAAGGCCATGCATTAATGTGTGATGAAGTTTTTATCAAGTAGCTTGACTGAGCTATAACTTAACCCATGTCAAGTATACAATTCAATGATTTGTCATACATTTATAGAGTTGTGCATACGTCACCACTATCCAGTTTTAAAACATGTCTGTCACCCTCAAAGGGTCCCTAGAGGAGCTCTCAGTCCAGTGGGGGAGCCAGACATTTTAACTAGTGGTTATGTAATGTGCTAAGCCCAGGAATAGTTACTTATGTGTATTATAGAGCACAGAGGGCAGGTACATGGGGGGAAGGGAAAGCTTTCTAGTCCCTAGACACACTACTTTGCCTCTTTGGCCCATCTACCGTGGACTGTGGATGTCTCATTGACTGGAACCTAACCGTGATTAGGCTGCCGGCTTGACCCAAGTTCCCACAATAACAGAAGGCATTGCTGACGGCACTCACTGCAGGGCCTCAGTGCTCCAAAGCCTGTTCCAAACAGCTCTGGTTTGCGGTGAGCCAGAAAACTGACACTGGAGAGGCTCAGCAGACATGAAACCAGGGGCCGTGGAGCACGAAGCCCCTCAGGAGAGGGCATGGGGGAGTCCTGGGACACCACACTTGCCTGGCTGACTGACGACCTTCAGCCTGGGGCCCATGGCGTAACTTAGGGGAAGTTGCCCCAGTGTCTTGGTGCCCGGAGTCTCATTTTTATAATGGTACAGTAGACTTTCTGCTCGCTCTCTTGTTTCTGTGGGTAGGTGGGTTGGTGATGGTGATGTTCATCCTGGTCAGGTGAGCCTTGAAAACACTCAGATGGTGGAGTCTGACCTTGGATGATACATCTGAGGGGGAATCCTAATGATGCTGAGGGTCAAGCTGGGTCACCTGATGTAGCTGTCCCCCTCCTTGACCCTTCCTTGCAACTTTATAGGGGAGGAAACAGAGGTGCCAAAGGGGCAGAGAAAGGACCTACAGATGCTCTGGACTCTGTTCCAAGTGCTTCCGTGCATTATGTCATTGTGTTACCCATAAGAGGTAGGTGGTGTGCTGTTCATTTTGCAGTTGAGAAATTGTGGCTCAGAGAAGAAGCCCTGCTCTGTGGACAGTTTTCCACTGCTGCATCTCTCCCTCTGTCCTTTCACCCAGCAGGAAATGCGCACGGTTTAAATTGCAGGCCTCAGACATTGTGGGTGCTGGCTGAGTTCAGAAGCAGCTGAGTTGGATTTTCTAGCAAAGAGAGCATGGAAGTGGGGAACAAACAAGATGGTGCGACATTTCATGCCCTTTTAGTGTAAATTCCACAATATCATCAAGGTAGCTGAAGGCTTGGCTTTAAAATAGAATACACACCGAATTATCTGCCTTCAGAGACTGAATGGTATATGATCTCCCTGTCCAGCCACTGGTCTTTGGCCCAGAAAACTGAAAATGACCCCTTACACTGTCTGCTCCTTATGAAGATCGATAAACAGGGCTAAAATTTCCTGCTCATGTTTTTGAAAATGGTCCTTTTGGGGTATCGTTTCCCACCCCCATCCCAGAGACCAGAAGTGGGCACTTAGGATAAAATGAGCTGGAGGAAGAGGAGACACACTGAAGGACAGCCTGTGCCTGAAGTTTGCCCCTGGTGCCCAGGGAAGGAACCTTCCTGAGATGAGAAAGAGACATCGGAGTCTGAGCTCGCTGGGAGGGGGCCTGGGCGCCACCACAGAGGGTCTATGAAAGTCCAGGTTCAAGGAAAGTGCTGGGAAGAGCCTGCTCTTTGGAAGCAGCAGAACTGAGTCTGCCTTCAGTGCAGTGGGTTTTTATTTCTGAGCATGTGTAGCAGCAGTGGGAGAAATCGCTTGTTTCCTTTTTCCTTCCCATCATGTCCATCAGAAAGCCCATCACCTTACGGACCACTTCTAAGCCCAAGGAATGGTTTCTTTGTGTGGGCTCCATGTGTAGACAGCATTTCCTTTGCATTTTCCCTTCTCTGGGACTTTATGAGCCGCCAGCCGGTTTTAGTTCTTCTGGCAGTTTCATGTTGTGCCTCGCTCCAGCACCAAATTCAGACCAAGTTCAGCTCTGCTGTTTCCGGAGAAGGGGATCATCTCTCCCCCCTCTGCCTGACGACAGCGCATCTGGCAGCCAGGACACCCGCCATTCTCATCCTGTTGTGCTGCCTCCGTCCCTGCGCTGTTTGACTGGGAGCCCATAGCCCATCCAGGGCGGCAGGCCACCTGTTCCCTCTTCACAACCTATATGAAGAAAGGTCCTAAAAGGTGGGTGGGAAATCAGCACTGGCCCCTCCAAACCAGGCACCCATGTGGTAGGGATTGGGGCAGGCACCATAGAATTATTAGAACTGGGGAGCTGCTCCTAACTCGTGGGCCTGGCTGCGTGCCCCAGATTCTGGCACAGTCTCGAACGAAGCCCCAGTGTGCAAATTGGCATAAAGCCTGAGCACAGAAAACCAACCAGCCAAACAGAAGTCCTTCGTGGTTGGTTTTGTTTTGCACCTTGGCAGTGCAGCATTGTTTTTTCAGAAAACCCTATAGCATTTTGGTGGTAGGCACTGAGGCTTCTGTCCTCTGGCAGGGCGGGCAGGGCTGGGCTGGGATGGGGCACTGGGGAGGGTTTGGTGGGGTCGACCTTGGCTGGGGCTCCATTGGTCTTGGCCAGCCTGAGAGCGCCGCCAGCTCAGCTTTCCAGTCTCTGACTGTCTGCCTTGCAGGTTGTAGCAATGCCTTTATGTTAGAACTTCAGCCTTTGTTTCTCCATTGGAATCTGGAGGGAAATAGAACGCTGTCTCAGAGGCAGCAGCCAGATGGAACCGACTTTCACTGGTTGAATACCTAGTACATGCCTGGCGTCCCTGTCTCAGCCAAGTTCCCAGGAAGCAGGCAGAGGGAGAGGAAAAGGCACAGGGATGGGACTGAACTAAGGGCCTTTCTGCCCTCTGCGGCCTCGCTGTCCAGGGGAGGAGACTCAGGACAGCTGGGAAGGCGGAGAGTGTGGGTGCTTATGTTTGATGAGGCAGGAGGGAGCTTCACCCGTAACAGTTCTCAGCCTTTCTTATATAAAATCATATACAAAGGAAACATGAAAATTGCCGTTTTATTTCAGTACTTGATAATAATGAATCTTTTCAACAGAACCAACCTATTTTTTTTTATTTTAAATCAGACAGTGACAACTCTATTACCCAAAGTGTTTCCTGCTCTGCTGAAGCTGTCAGAAATCACAGTGCCTAAATTCAGTACCTGATTGTAGTGTAACAATTAATCAGTTCGTGGTGCCTGATGGCAAATATTTTTCAGACCCTTTTATCTTCCCCTTTTCGTTTTTATTTTTAATTGTTTGACCTTGTTTTGTGGATTTAGTGTTTACATGGCTATCAAGTCATTTCGGCCTTTGGGAGGAACATAACTGTAGAATAGACATCCTAAATAACTAAAATTTATTGGCCAGTTCAGTATCCTCCATATCATAGGATATGAAGAGAGGAAAAAAGTGTTCCTTCCTCCTTCATTTGTGAACAAGGAAGTGAACGCTTCCTTCCTCTCTTCATTTCCTCCTTGAATGTTTGGCTGCAGGTTACATAATTTATCTCACACTCAGAAAATAAACTCCCCGTCTTGGTTAGTGGGACCGACTGCAGCCCTGAACAGGAGGTGCAGAGCCAGTTTGAGTCAGATCCCACCTGGTGGGGCCCGCACAGGTCAGTGGCCGGCCTGAGGGGCAGCCTGCCCCGGAGCCCTGCCGCTGGTGGGCTGATGCCTCTACCTTCATTTATTAAGTTCCCTCCTGTGTCGGTCCTTTGGCTGTGCTTCTGCTTTTCCCCGATCATAAGTATTGCTGTGACGAGCTGTCCTAGAAGAAATCTTTGCCTGTATCTGTGATTGTTGTTTTAAATCCAGACTTGGGCCTGTGTGGGGCCGTTATTAATGTATTTCCAAATCGTTTCCCTGAAAGCTTGTGTCAAGCTTCGCTCCCGCTGACGGTGTATGAAAATGCCTTTTTCAGCACGCACCCAACATTGTATTTATAGTTTTAAAAGTTTTTGCAAAAATGTCATGGTTTTAAATAATATTGTATTTTTGTTTTACTTTGATTACTAGTGGGGTTGAATTTTTTTTTCTGTGTAAGGTTAGTCACAGTATTTTCCTGCATTCTTTGATGGCTGTACTGTTCTGGTTCAGAAGCTCACTCTTGCCTGTTCTGGGATTTGTTTCTCCAACAGACCTTCTTGACAATTCTGCCATGGCAACTTTTTCCATTCACATAAGACATTTCCTATTCTATTGCCTGTGTCTGTGCATATGTGTGTGCATGCATGCATGTATATATGTATTTGTGTGTGTATACGTGTATGTATGTGTATTTGTGTATGTGGCGTATGTGTGTATGTGGCGTGTGTGTGTGTCTCTGCATGGATTTTAATGGAAAGTTGGGTCAGGTGATACTACCTGTGCTCTCCACGTTGACTCAGAAGTTCAGCTCACTCTTCAGTGCAGGGCATTTGACTCAGTTACAGATGGCTGCACAGTGGTCACTAGGGAGGAATTCTTGGTGTTCTGTACTCATGGTCTGATCACAGAGTGACTAAGAAATTCTGTAGTCGAGAGCTTATTTAATGAATGCACATTTGTTGAAAGGGCATGTCCTTAGAGTCAGGATGGTAAATACAGGGGGGCACATTTTCCTATGTCAGTGTGTGCTTCCTGCGGCATCTGCAATTTTCTGCATCTCCTTGCTCTTAGAACGCGAAAATCAGCACCTGCCTCCTCCATGACTTTTTACCTGCAGACTAGGATACAGAATTCACAAAAGTACTGCTGAGTGGACCATGAGGCACACTCCTCCTCCAGAGGAAAATTAAATGGTGGACACAGTGCCTGTTACAGACTGAATGCTTGTGCATGTTCAAGCCCTAACCCCAAATGGGATGGCATTAGGGAGAGGGGCTTTTGGGAGATGATTAGATTTAGATGAGGTCATGAGGGTGGGGCCCCCATAATGGGATTAGCACCCTTGAAAGAAGAGAAAGACGTGCCAGAGGTTCTGTCCTTCACCACATGAGGACACAGCAAGAAAGCAGCCATCTGAGAGCCAGCATGAGAGCCCTCACCAGGATCTGAATCTGCTGGCACCTTGACATTGGACTTCCAGCCTCCAGAGCTGCAAGAAATAAATTTCTCCTCTTGAAGCCATCCAGTCGGCGGTATTCTGTTATAGCAGCCCGAGCAGACTGACAGTGCCTTCCGGTTTTTGTTTAGCAGGGTCACATCTACTCATGTCCCCAGTGAGCACGCTGCACCTACTGTCCCCAGTGCTTCCTCTTACTTCATTGAAGGGCAGTTGTGTTTATTTAGACCTTGTGTACTCAAGCAAAATGATGTTTAATTTTTGGAAATTTTTTCATTGAACACGCTGTTCTCTACATGGCCAGGGTAGGAATTCCCACCAGTTCCCTGTGTAGAACAGAAAACCAACAGACCGCCACCACAACAGACTGCGGTGCCTGGCACTTCACTGTTGCTTCAGGACACTCTTGTTTGGACCTAAAGATGCCTCTTATATCTTTCTTTCCCCAGACCTTCCTTGATGCTGACCTCTGAACTTTTATGTGGCTTTGTGTTCGATTTAGTCATTTAGCACTATTTAGTGCCTTCAGTTTTGATTCTGTTTTTCCAGTCTCCACATGTTGGCCTTTGAAGTGCACTGGCTGCATTAAAGTGGTGATGTGTCAAGGCCAGAGGGAGAGAGCTTTATTGGCATGGACAGTGCTGTATAGAATTGTTTTCCGTACTAATGTTTGGGGCTGGTGTTGGTCACACTACAAGCATCAGGAGGCCTCGTCACAGACCTGCTGCCACCCGAGGCTCCTCGTCTGCTGCTCACTGGGCGCTCTGCTCTCCTACTTTGGGGAGCTGGCTGTGCAGCACTTGCTCCCCGGAATCCTTCCTGTCCATGTAGCCACGTCCTGCTGTGGAGTGGACACAGCCTTGTGGGGAGTCTGGAGGTGAGTCAGGGCTGTGCTTCCTCAGGGGGGAAGCGAACACCCCCACAAGGCATTTACTGCCACCTCTCCAAGTCCTTTCTGGCATTTCTCACTATTTCTTTTAACATCTTGTCATATTCACACATTGCTTTAAAAATGCTAAAATTGTGCCTCTTTTGGAGAAAGAGCTTGGGGGGCAGGGAGGAACCATTTAGCCGCACTGTCTCCTGCTTTATTCTGAGATCAGAGGCGCACCTGGCTTGGCTTTTGCGCTCAGTGCCCACCAGAAGGAGGATATCCCCCCCCCGCCCCGGGTCACTGCAGACCTCAGCAGCAGAAGACAAGTGAGGATGGAAGACCGATGTGAAGGTCACAGCCACTCACCCCAGGCTTTCCTTCTCAGGGGATCCATGCTGGCCCCTTCCCACCCTCCCGGGGCCAGGGCACTTTCCACTCGGATATACTCTGTGGTAGGCAGAGTAATAATGGCTCATCCAAACATGGCTACATCCTAGTCCCCAGAACATGTGCTATATTGTACGTGGCAAGGGGGAGTTAAGATTGCAGCTAGAATTAAGGTTGCTGGTCAGCTGACCTCAAGATAAGGAGATTACCTGGGTGGGCCCAACATAATCAAAGGTTAGCGGTGAAAGAAGGAGGCAGGAGAGTCGGGATCATTGTGATGATGCTGGAGAAAGACTCATCCAACTGTTGCTGTCTTTGAAGAGAGCAGAAGACCTAGAGCCAAGGAACACAGGCAGCTTTCAGCAGCTGGAAGCGTCAAGGAGACTGACTTTTCTCTAGAGGCTCCGGAGGAACTCAGCCCTGCCAGCACTCTGAGTTTTGCTCAGTGAGACCAATTTCAAACCTCTGACTGTCAGAACTGTAAGATAGCTGTTTTAAGACACCCAATTTGCACACAGCGATAGGAAACTGCTGTATACCTTTAGGCCCACTCAGAAGACTTGGCCTCCCACTGAAAGACTCCAGCCCCTTATACATTGTCCCCATGGACTCTGTCTCCTTGGGGTTCAAGAACATCAGGACAATTACCCTTGCCTTGGAAGTGGGAGTCAGACCAATTGCAGGTTTGGGTTTGGGATGGGCATAGAAAGGGGGCATCATAGTAACTTTTAAGGTCACCCGGTGTGTCAGTCAGACCTTCCTGGAAGCAGATACTGAGATAGAGTGCAAGGTTATTTGGAGGCAGGGTGATAATAATGGCTCTGAAATATGAGAGGCCAGAAGGAGGACTGGACAGGGGAGCCTCAGAGGGTGATAAAGATCTGACAAAGCCTTGGCCAGACCAATGGGAAAATCTGCAGCACAGATTGTTCATTATTGAGTCCTAGGTTGGGTAGGTCTGACAAGGACTGAGTCTAGAGGGACGGTGGCCATATGTCACACTGGCAGGTTCTTTCTTGAAGGGAGATCCTGATGGTGCCTCCACAGCTGCCACATGAAGGCAGTAAATACTTTTGGAGTTGTCTCTTGATTTTAAGTCTTTCGAAGTATTATAAGTAAACAGTGATGGGTATTGGTTGCCTATTCCCTCCTCTGACTTGAATGTTTGAGAGCGCTGCTGAGCAGAGGTGGCCACTTACGTCTGGACCGGGCTCCTGTGTGGCATCCTGTGGTAGCGTTGGCATTGCATAGTGACGTGATTCAGTGTCTGCGCCACGTGGAACTGTGCCCTTGACCTCAGTCTCTGTCACCTCTGACATGCAAAAAGCTGCTGGATCCTCTCTGGGCTTATGTACACTCCCAAAGTGCAGGAGAATGGGAGCTGGTGGGAGCATTCTTCCCCCTTCCCGCCCCCATCTGGGACACACAGGTTTGGGACAGAGCACCTTTTGAAAGGGGTCAGGTGAGGACACAGGTCCAAGTGGCTGTCCCTCCTTCCCTGCGGCATTCTTCTTTCCCTTCACTCTTGCTTCCCTGGAGATTCTGTCTTCCAATAAAGTGTTAGCCCTTAAACTTTTTTTTTTTTAATAAACAGCTTTACTGGAGTATAATTTATATACTGTAAAATTTACAGCACTGCACAACTATCACCAAAATCCAATTTTAGAACATTTCCATCACCCCCCAAACAGCCACTGGGACATTTACAATCCTTCCTTGTTCCATTCCCGAGTCTGGGCAATCACTAATCTGCTTTCTGCTTCTCTAGGTTCGCCTTTTGTGGCCCATAAACTTTTGCCTCAGGCTTTCTTGTTTAGGGAACTCAGGTTGAGACACAAAGCAAATAATCCAGAAAATTCCTTCATCTCAGAAGATTGCCACTTGGCCTCTTCTGACTCAGAGGCAAAAGTGAGCATTCTGGACAACTGGCTAGGAGTGGAGACCCAGGACGTGTTACCAGTTTTGGGTATTTTTAATTAGGGCATGAGGCGCATTAATGAGGTTCATCATAAGGCGTGCTGGAATGCATCTCAGTGCTAGAGAGGTTTCTGCTCAGACGGCCCATTTCCTGGGAGGATTATCACTCTGACCAGAAATTCATCCTATGATCATATGGCCTGTAAAATGAGGGGCCGGCAAGGAGGGCCCTCAGGGTGGGGCTTTCTCCGGTGGTCCTGCCAGGTCTTTTTAATTTTGGAGCTCCATCATCAAAAGTGAACCTCAAGAACTTTCTCCAGGCTAAGAATCAATCATCCATAGTTTTGTGTTAAGGTGTTTTGCAGCATAACTCTGTACAGGTTAATGTGCTACCCTTTTAAAAAATATGTTCATATTAAGTTAGGTATTCAACATCTTAACCTGAACACATGACTGGAGACGAGGAAGGCACTTTGGAATGGCTGTGGCGGGGGCTGGGGGTCTCCTCAATCAAGCCCTTAGGACTTCCCATGTCACTTTTGTGTTGAGTGGCTTCAGCACCTTTATGGTAATTAAGAAAAAAACAAATGGTTTTGAAATATAAAACAGATGTCTGGGAACCATAAAAAAGGTTATTTGTCAAGCATCTATTATGAGTCAGTCTTGAATTATATATAACGCTATTTATTGTGCCTTTGATGTAGGCCAGAATATGTGCCAAGTGTTTGCTCTCATTATCTTCTTCAGTTCTTCTAACGACACTATCATATTTCCATTTGAAAGATGTGGAAACTGGCCCAGCTTGGGTGGCAGAATATTAATTTAAACCCAGAGGTGAACCTATTGCAGGCCATTGCATTATCAGCTGGCAACTTAGGTGAGTAGATCAGTGCTCAGGGGCTCACATTCTGGAAGCATGGAACATAAATGGGAACAAGCACATCCAATGAAGTCTGATAATACTGTCTAGCATTCATGGACCATTTATGATGTGCCCTGCAGGCGCCATTTTTTGTGCTTTAGGAAAACAGGGAAGGGAGCTTAAGGAAAGGGCACTTCAGGCTTCAGCCAAAGCAAGGGTGCATGCAAAAGCAGAATGGATTTGAGAAACTGTTCAAGATGGGCCTTGTCTGGAGCACGGATCCTTGCAAAGACTGAGGTCTGCAGTGGGGGGAGGGACAGAGCAGGGACAGCCTCAGGGGTTAGGGGGCCTCAGTTACCTCTGAGGAGAGCATTTGGGAAAATTACATTAGAGATATAATCATCACATTTTTATTTTAGAATTTTTACCCTGACAGCACAAACCATGTTAACACAAAATAATTTATCCTTCACATTCAGCAAAACTCCCAGAGGATAGGATACACACAAGAGAAGTCTTATTGGGTTGCAGGGGAGACCAGAAAAATGGAACTGCAAATGAGCTCAGAGGGCCTTCTCAGGGAAGCCCCGGGGAGAAGAGAGAGTGTGCAGACTTCTCCGTACAATTGTCCTCCTCAGGAGAACGAAGGGAAGTGATGTGCCAAGTGGGCCTGGAAGGCGTGCCCCTGCGAGGTAGAGGGAAGGGAGGGCGAGCGTCCCCAGAAGGGAGAGCCTCAGGTGGACCCTGCTGGAACACCTTCTTGGACTCGGCTGTAAATTTTTATTGCTTGGAATTTTATATTGAAGTATCCCATATGCACAGAAAAGTACACAAAGTATAACGTGCAACTCAGAGAATTTTCACAAAGTGGGGAGACCAGCACCTAGTTCAAGAAACAGAACGTAAGTCTTGAAAACATGATGCAGAATGAGAGAAGCCAGACGTGGAAGCCTATTGTATGATTCCATTTATATGAAATGTCCCGAAAAGACAAATCTCTAAAGACAAGGCAGATTAGTGGTTGCTAAGGGCTTAGGGGTCGGGGGTGATAACTGAAGGGTATGGGTTTTGTTTTCGAGGTGATGGAAATGATGTAACCTTGAGCCATGTGATGACATGACATACACATATCTGTGAATGTACTACCAACCACCCACACGTAGAAAGAAGGGAAGAAGAAGAAAGGAAGAGAAGGAGGAAGAAAACCAAACTGGGATTTCAAAACCCCTACGGCAATGCCTCCCAGCCCCCAGACTGCCCTGAGGATAGATGCTACCTTCACTTCTAATCCTAGATTTGCTTCATCTGCTTGTCTTTTACATAAAAGAAACCAAGTGGTCTATTGTTTCTGGCTTCTTTAGCTGTATATTATGTTTGTGAGTTTCTTCCACATTGCCATACCCTTTGGCTTTTTGAAGAACAATTTTTTTCCGATTACAAATTAATATACATCCATCCAAAAAAAAATCCCAGGAAAATACAGAAAAGCAAAAAGAGGGAATAAAGATCTCTGAGAGGGCCACCACCCAGTTACAACCACTGTTAAGATATTGGTGTATTTTTTTTCAATTCTTTTTTACTCAGCATATTAACTTTTACGCAACTGCCAGTAGGAGGTGTATCCCTGTGGTTTTGAGAATACCTCTCATGAAACTTCGGTCTTCTGAGGATGTGCTTCTGTGCTTGTGTGTTTTATTCATACTGAGTGTTTTAAGTGTATGTTCCAATCTGTTTAGAGATATAACAAAAATAATACACAGTCAAATGCACAGTACACCAAATTTATTAGAAACTACCAGTGTGAAAATTTATGTAGTTTGGTTAATTTGGGATTGTATAAGCTTAAGAAGACCTTTCTTGCATATATCCTGTTTAAGTGGCAAATATCATAAGAATAGGTGGCAATAAAAATTGTTGCCATTTGAAACTGTCTGTCTACTGAATCAGGATTTTTCTCAATACTAAAAAGCTAAATTAAAGTAGGTGAATGTCATGCGGGGCTGTCATTAAACAGAAACTTTTGTTCATACTTCTCAATTTAAAATTTGCTTTCACTACAACAGCCTCAATATTTTATTGCTTGATTTTATAAGGAGCAAGGGTTATAATATGAACTTAGAAATATGTTGATAATAATAAAATAAAGCTTTTATTGCTTTTTTGTTGGAAAAATACACAAAGATTTTGTTTAAAGGGTTTGCAGCTAAAAGTTTTGAAAACCAATAGGACATAAAAAATTGCATGGAGTTTTTGGTTTAAAATCTACCTTTTAAGCTATAAAAGTAATATGTATTCATTATAAAATATAAAAAATGGAGAAAAATAAAAATTGCCCAGAGTCCTGTCGACCATTATTTCACTGAAAACATTTACTGTCTGTCTGATACTTACACAAAACTGGTCTAGATTCTGGAGTCAGATGAATAAAAATATGAGAAAGTTCCTGCTCTTACAATCTATAGTTTTTTTGCCAGAGGACACATGCATGTAAGACAACAAACAAGATGATTTTAGTTGCTGCCAATACTATCAAGAAAATAAAACAGGCTGGTGAGATAGGAATGACATAGGAGGGGGGGCAATTACAATGGTCAAGGGGGGGACATTTGAAGGGGAATCAGAAAAACAAAGTTGTCTGCCATGGGAAGATGCCAGGCGGGAAGAAGTCTGTGCTCAACTAGGACACAGAAGGCCAGGGCGGCTGGAGCACAGTTAGTTGGGAGCATGTGGAGGAGAAAACACTGGGAGTGGTCAGGTCATGTAAGTCCTTGTTAGTCAGGGTACAAAGTTCTGACTTCATCAACATCTTGAGTGGTTTCTTAGAGTCTTTTCATTTTGGGCTTATGTTAGTCTTTGATATTTTATTATTTATGTTGATATTAGGTAGAGATGGTATAGGAACTGTATTGACAGCTTCTCAATAGACAGTGAATGATAGGAAGAGGGGCTTCATGACAGATAATGTCTGCGTTTGGATAGATTACTGGTCTTTACTTCTTATGAAAACATAAAGGGTCTAGGTCATTCAACATGATTCCAATGATGCAGACTTCCCAGCTTCCAGGTGGCCCAGTGAGAAAAATATCATAGAGGGATAAATCTATTTTTATTGCAGGTTGAACAAGTCAGACTAACAAAACCCTCAATATGGGACAGATAAACAAATCTGCCACATGGAAGGAGATAAACATATCCTGCAAGAAGTAAAGGAAGGGCATATTTTTAAAAAGATTTTTCTTCAAAAACAAATTTGATTCAGCATCTGTTTTGGTTGTAAGGAAACCATAGACTTTAAAACAAGAGACAAAATAAAAAAAGATAAGTTTATATGATAAGGCAACAGACTAAGATGGAAGAAAATTTAGTAAAATTTAGAGGAGATATAAGGAAGAGTCATTTGGAAGCAAGCCTGACTGTTAGAAGCAGTAAGGAGAATTAATATTTGAGTGAACCTGTTTGGTGATAAGGAAGGTGGATTTGAGAAAACCCCCAGAAGGTAAAGGACAAGGACAAGATATTAAAAGTTATTTATGAGGTTATGAATATAGATGGGCGGACAATGAACATCCAACATATAAATAATTTATATTTTTGAAGAACAGCCCCAAAACAAATATAATAACAGCTGCCATGTTTCAAATATAACAACAACAAAATTCCCACTGGGCTTTTTAGGAATGTGACAGAATTATTCTAAAGTTCATCTGAAGAATATTGCTGAGAAGAGCCAATTAAGTCACTTAAAAAACAAAAACAAAATGGCGAGTGGGCACTTCCTGTTCCCGATATTGGAGCTCACTTTAAAACTATAATAATGAAAAGTGGCACTCATGTCACCACAGGGAGAGAGATGAAACAGAGTAGAGATGATGGTGGGATGTTCGAGTTCATGTGGTTAGTATACAGGCAGCACAAAGACCTGAAACTGGTGAGAAAAGGATTTGGGAAACACGGGTGGGAAAATTTGTTAATATTTGGGAAAAAATTGTTAGTTTATTTCATTATGCTAATGCATAAAACAAGTTGGATTTAGATTAAAGGATTAAATATGAAATATCAAATCACAGAGAACCTGCAAGGATAGCACTGTAGGCGGAATGCATGGAAAGGGCAGGCCTTTCCAACTGTAGCTCCAAAATTATAAATCACAAAGGCAAAATTTGATGGGTTTGATATTATAAAGTTTAAAACATTAAAAAAAATCAAAACATTATAAACAAATGTTTGTAATAATCTGATGACAAATTGAGGCAAAAGATTTTCAATGTATAATGTGAATGTTTATCCCTGATATATATATTTTTTGCAACAAGTAGAAAACTACTCCTAACAAAAACTGAGCAAAGAATATGAATAAGTGTTGCATAAAGAAAAAATCAAAATGATTAATAGGTCTTCAGAAAATATGGTCAGCTTTATTGGTAACAGAAGTGTAACATGAGGTGACAAGATGTCAGTTTCAACCACTGTCTTAGCGGAGTTGGAGGAGGAAAGGTAGATTGATGCACAATGTTGGCAAGGCCGTGTGGAAATAGGCATTTTCATTCTTTTTTGTGGGATTGTAAAATTATACAACTTTAGCGCCAAATTAGACAATATATACACAAGTTTAAGAATGTGAATTTCCTCTGGACCCAGCAATTCCATTTTTAAGAATTTTGTCTTAAAAATAATTATATAACTCAAAAAAAGATATATATAAGAGAATGCTCATTCCACACTGTAGCAAAGAACTGGACAAAGAACAACCTAAATCTATAATACTTTTGATCAGGTTGTAGGGGGTGTTCTAAGGCCTTTATATGTGTTGATTAACTTAATTCACATGTCTCTGCATCAAGTACTGTTATAATCCCTGCTATGCTTATAAGGAATCAGGCACAGATTGTTTAATTAATTTGCCTAACATTGCATTGCTAATAAGTGGTGGAACAGGGATTAGATCTTAGGAAACTTCATTTCTAAACCTAAATTTTTGTTACCTCATTGCATAGTACAATGTCTAATGTATAGTATAATTTCTGTAATGTCCAAAATACATGCTCAGTGATCAGAGATTGAGTCATCTGTGAGGCAATTATTCATGGGCATGCTGTACGCCATCTGTGGGGGCGACTTTTCCCACAAGTCCTCCCGTCCACCATGGATGAAAGTAAACACTACCAAGACATGATCTGCTTGGGGAGGAAAGGTGGCCAATCCCTCAAAAGGGAAGGGCCTCGAGCCCCTTCCTCCAGGGGATTTTATTGGGTTGTAATACACAGGAATACAGGGCGGCAAGGATCAAACAGTAGATCACATTTCAAAGAAATCTGAGGGCCTAGTCTGAGTCAGTGTCTGTCAGAAAGGGGGTTTTGCAGAAACTTTAGGGTTTCCTGCTCAGACCCATAAGATATAAATGAAAGCACTCTTAGCAGAGCAGGTTTCACAGGTTTTTAGGAATTCTTTGTGATGCCAGATTTTTCCCCCAGGATCCGCTCTGGCAAGGCAAGGAGCTGCGCCCCTTCCCATCAGGTATTCAGGCCTAAGTGGATTAGAGCCAGAAAGTGCTTCTCCCAGAGAACATGGGGACTCAGGCTATGTCACATAGCCGGGTGGCTAGGGTCCATTGCTCGCTCTTTGTTGCAGTCCCCGAGTCCTTCCATGATGGCCTCCCAAGTGATCATGTCTGGCTTAGGTTGCTCCTCACTGTGAGGAGACTTACCTGTCATCAACAATGACCATGCTTTGGGGGCAGGGAGGAAACTGAGGCACTGTTTGCTACCAGAGACAAGCTTTGTCTCCTGTGGCTCAAATTCCAGAGGTCACTTGCTCATCCTTAGCCATGGGGGATAGAGTTAAAATTCCTGAAAGTAGGAAGAGTGGTCCATAACAGCCATCTAAAATAATTTTTTGATATGAGAATTTTTAAAATCACAGGATACTTTGTAAACAAAGGAAACTACAAAGTGTGTACAATTTAAATGCATTAATATGGAAAGTAGTACTCATGTAAGAGGATATGTGTGGGAAATGTTGGGTGAACGATGTAAAATTTAGCATTGCTTCTGTTTGGGCTTTGGGATTGTGGGTACTTTTCCCCTATGGTGTTTTTCTATCTTTTTGGCATTGCATGTGTATTGCTTCTGCATTTAGAAATGTTATTAAGTAAGAAACAGGAAATGTTGTTAAGAAACAGAAAATCGGATGTCAAGTTGCTTGACGATAAAAGCACCCTTTAAACTGTTTATGCTGCCCTGTTTTAGGGAAGGAGAAATAAAGTTCTTTGTAGTAATTCTTTAAAAAAATTTTTTTTAATTTCAAATTTTACATAGTGTGCAACAGGGTAAGTAATTCAGCATTTGCCAATTAGAATGCCACAGAGAAGCACCTACTATTGTTTGAAGTGGTCTTACAACTCAGCACGGACTGTAGGGTGCAGGATATGATGGAGGGCGCAGACTGCAATCCTGGGACAGGAGTTAAATAACACAGAAATCCCAAGGGAGAGGGAACCAGCTCAGAAAATTATTACAAAATGCTTGGCCCCGGGCCCCCAGAAACATCCCACAAGCCCTTAACCCACCTGGGCACTGGAGTTTGGGAACACCCACCATTCCATTTATAACATGATCTACTCATTCTGGGGCATGCATTTTAAGTGATTTTTAAAAAGGGGATGATCATTGGTGGTATATATTCTCAAAGCAGGAATAGCCAACGATGCTGTCATCACAGACTACATGAGTGTGTTTTCAAACTCCTGGGTTACTCCTTGGGTTTATAATCCTTCCCCTCAATTGTTAGATGATATTCCAGTGTTTTCTAGAACTTTTTATTGCAGAGAAGCTGGAGTCAATCCGATTTTTGTTTCTTTCTAAGTATTATTTTTCCTCAGATCTTTGAAAGGTTTTAACTTTTCTGGTATTTTAACAAATATTTTGCCGGGATATGTCCATGTCAGGATCTCTTTTCACAGAATATGATTTTTCCAAAGGTCAAGAAAAATGTTTTCTATTCCTTTTTTCATTACTTTGTTATTTTTGTTCTGTTCTATTCTGAAAAAATCAATTATCTTTATATTGGAGTTTTAAAATTGGTTTTAACATATCTGTCACTCTCATTACTTTAATTTCTTTATCCTTTTCCTCTACATTCTTGGAGAACTTCTCAAATCTATTCTTAACATCACCGATTTGATTTTGTGCAGAATCCATCTTGCATCACCATCTAATGCATTTTGATTTCTCACTATTCGTGTGTCACTCACAACCCTTTCCATCTCCTCCTCTTTCCTTTTCTCTCAGGCTGTTCTCTCTACAGATTTTTGCTCCTGTTGAATGAAATTCACATGTTCTTGAATTCTTTGGAGACATGCTCTTCCCCTGGGACTTTAGGGTATGATTCTGAAATAGTTTTACCTATCTCTCTGTCAATTTTTACTCTTTATTTCAAAGCAAGGCCTGTCCAGATGTAGTCCTGGCCAACAGACAGGGTATGTGGACTGTTATGGGCTGCACCTGCTGTCTACCTGTTTGATGGACAGTCAGCTCTCCTTCTAAAGCTACGGTTAAGTGTGATATACATGCTCCAAATTTAGATCTCATGTTCTAGTCAGCTTTCACCTAATACAGCAACTATTTTGACATGTGACATCTTGTTGTTTTAAACCAACATCTCTCCTATTTTAAACCAACAAAGCCCTTGAAAAACAGCATCATCACCATATGCTGTGACCAGGTTGGTGTTTGCTCTATCCCTGTGTGTCATCCTTTCACCCACAGTGGCAGGACCTTCAAGGAGGTAGAATGTATGTTGATAAAACTCTCTTTTCAACATCAGATCTCAATTCAAGTCTCAGCTCCACCCCTCTTAGCTCTTACCTAGGTGCAGTTACGTAGCTTCTCTGAGCCTCAGTTTATTCATTCATACAATGGGGTTCAAAGCATTTTTGTGGTGATTAAATGAGATAATATGAGATACTTCTTGTAAAGTGCTTGGAACCTGAGTGCTTATTATGGCCACACACTGTTCCAAGTACTACATATATTTTAAAATATGAGGTAGACATTATTCATACATCCAGTTCACAGATAGGAATGAGGTCCTGAGAGGTTCAGGTGCGTGCTGTGGTCACATAGCCAGTAGGTGGTGAGGCCAGGATTCACCCCAGGCAGCCCGGCTCCAGAACCTACACTTTTCACTGTTGTGTCCCTAAAAATACTGTCCCCCAAATGTATCACTGACACTCTTTCGCACTCCCCACATTTCACATTCATTTAGCTCTTTTGGAATTGATTTTCTATGAACATTGGAATGCATGAAGAAAGACAATGAGATATGGAGGCAAGGGGTACGAGAGGGCACTTGGGGGTGCAGAGTGTTCTGTATGCCTCAACCTTACTTTCTTGGCAGCCCGGTGTTCTCTGATGTGAAGACAGAGGGAGGTAGTAAGTAGAGGTTCCCTGCAGCATCCTGCTGACTTTCCCAGCTGGCTTTGCTTCATGAGCAGAGTCAGACCTGGGCAGTTTTTGTCAAACCAGTCTTATAACTGGGGATGGAGTGGGGAGATTGCACCTAGGCTTGGGCTGTAATTTGACCATTGGCTTAGTTTTTGAGGGCGAGCTGAATTCCTGTCTTGTGGGGTTTTGGCCTTTCATGGGAAGCTGGGAGAGTGAGCATTAGATGCTACCAGTTAAGTCTCTGCTCCTTATTCTTCAGATGTTTCTGGAAAGAGCCTTCCATGCGGTGCTTTTGAGAGTACGGAGGTCATCAGTTGGATTAGTGCAAGCTTGATGACCTGGACACTGGTCTCTGGTCGCACTACCCTGGCATTAAAAGTCTGCCCAGCTTGAATAAAAGTAAGCATGAGGTTGTAGGATACCTATGTCCCTTTCACTATCGACTGTATAGTGTGTGGAGTGATGAATTTGGTGCCTAAGGACCCTCCTGCTTTTCTCTGGCACAATTTTGATGATGAAATTTTTTGTGCTTCCCTGTTCTTTTTTATGTCGGTGCCATGCTATAAATGTAGTGGTTGGTGGAAGGCAGAATTGGTGGGAGTGGGTTATTTTAAGGGGAGGGGTGTGTAGCAGGCAGGGAAGAATGGAGAAGAGGGAAGGAAGGGTGGGAGGAGAATGGTTTCTATCTATAATATACTCAGAAATCCTGTTCTGTAGACTTTGATGTTGGGACAAAATGATCCTTGTTTGAAATATTGCACATCATCTTAGGAAAAAGCGTAGCGAGGTTTGATAACAGTGATGTTTTTATCTAATCTCAGGTAACAAATAAAGCAAGATACCTGCAATCCTTTGCCAAAATTCAAATGTCAAATTGACTATGTAAAAAGCAGAGGAAGCCAAGTCTTTAACAAGAAGGTTTATTTATATCTTTTTATGGCCATTCATTGTGTGCTAAAGTGAAAAGCCTTCCAAGTATTGAAATATTCGATTACAAATGGCTGGGTTCTTCCTGGCCTTTTGAATTACTGAGACATATTCTTCTTTAAAGTTCTAAGTGTGTTGCTTGCATTAAGAATTCATTATTGAGAGGCCCATTGCTATTTTTAAAGTAATTTAAGAAGAAATTGGAATTTTCTTTTTTTGAAAGTCATTAAACCGTAAAATGTATTTACTATAAAAGGGGAGCCTTAAGCACCTCCCCTGTAAGGATGGAATGAGCTTTTTTTTCTAGAGTCCCTGGGGTTTTGACAAAACTTGATAATGCGGTAGAGCACAAAGGAAATGTATGAAGTCCCAATCCCTCAATGCAGAAACTGTGCAGACACACAGTCTGGCCATCGTGTAGTGCCAGGCTGAAGAGACTAAACTACCACTTGTGAATGAAAAACCAACATAAGGAAATCAAATATAGAAAAACAAATTATTTAGACAAAAAAAGTTATGTCAGTCCAAATGGCTGATGGCTGCAGCTCACTCAGAACTTACACAGAAGTAATTTCATAGATTTAAGTACTTTCATTGTTGAAGAAAGTAATGTATTCAACTGAAGAATTCTAAAAGACTATTCTTTCTTGCAGAAAACCAAAAGGAAAAATTCCAAAGTACCCCCAAGTCTATAAACAAAGCCAAGTGGTCTACACTGTGGATTTTGGAGCTATCTGCTTGGGTTCAAACCCTGGCTTTCACCCCCTACTAACTATGCACCATTAGGCAAATATCTGGAACTGTCTGAGCCCCAGTTTTTCATCTGTAAATAGGAATAAAAGTATCCAACTCATGGGAACTAAAGGAGAACACCCAGGTGCTGTGCCTGGCACAATGAACGACAGGTAGTAGGAGTGGGGTACGTGTTAAGTCTTAGTCACTTGCCTATTCCTCACCGCTTGCCTGGGTGGGAAGCCACCACTAGTTGGCTCTATCTCCCACTGCTGCTCTGATCCTTCCCTTTTTATCATTAGTGAATCCTATTTGGTTCTAAGTATGACATACTTCTGGTAACAGATTTATTGAGATGTAATTCACATACCATACAACTCACCCATTTAAAGTGTGCAGTTCAGTGGCTTCTAGTACATCCATATAGTTGTGCATTCTTCAGCATGAACGGTTTTAGGACATTCATATTAACTCAGAAAGAAACCCTGTGCCCCTCAGCCTTCACCCCTGTATCCTACCTTCTTGTGGCCACTGCCCTCAGCCCAAAGCAACTAATCTACTTTCTGTCTCTATGGATTTGCCTTTTATGTACATTTTATAGGAATGGAATCATATTACTTGTGGTCCTTTGTGACTGGCATCTTCTACTTAGCCTACTGTTCTTGAGATGCATTCATATTGTAGCATGTATTGGTGCTTTATTCCTACTTATAGTTGAATAATATTCCATTGAATGAATATGCCATATATGATGGACAAAATATATCTTACAACTTACAGCGACTTTATTTTATTGTTCCCATTTCTTCACCAATGCACATATTCATTCACCAAACATTTATTTAGAGGCTATAAAATATTAGGTGCTATGTTAGCCACCAAGAATGGGGTTATGAATAAGGTACTTTTCTTGATTTCAGAATATTTATCTTCCAGCAGCAAGAGAAGTAGGATCTAAGCCTGTTCCTGTGTTTAAGCAGTGGGAGCCCATCCTTAGTTCATGATATGGACAGGGCAGTGGTCATGTCCTTGGGGAACCTCATAAAGGAAGGGACAGAGGAGCAAAGACTCCAGAGGTGAGAATGTGTGCACAGTCACGGTTGGGACAGATAGTCCAGGCAGCGGTGGCAGTATGAGATGATGCAATGAAGGCGCCTAACAGTGTGCCATATTGGAGAACAAGAGCTATAAAGTGATTTGACTTGGCTAAAGTTGTGAGTGGAATGAGGTGAGTGGCAAGAAAGATAGCTGGAGACATGGATGGGGCCAGACCGTGAAGTACCTTTATGGCAGACTGCAGAGCTGATTTTAACCTACACCATGTGGGACCACAGAAGAGTGAGTGAGAATTGTGGAAGATGGAATAGGGGGTAGGGACAGAAAGTACGAGACCAGTAAGGAGAATCCCGTTTTGCCCAAACCTGTTCCCCTTGGGAGAGTTTTGATCTTGGTTAATGGCTTTGTCCTCTTCATCTGATCAGTTGTCAAGCCCTGTCAGTTCTACTTGTTGCAGTCATTAGAGCCTGCTTACAATCCTCACTGTTACTGCGTTGCCTTCATTGTATCACGTCTTAGTAGGTCTAGGCTGTCTTCTATATTTCTGGCAGAGTTTTTTCTCATGATCTAATCGTGTCACTTTCCTGCTTAAAAATCTCCCATGGCCCTTAATTGCCTGCAGTATAAAACCCAGACTCCGGGTGGGGGATACGAAGGCCTTGTGATTGAGAGAATAATGCCCTTCTCCCCCAGTGATTTCCGCATCTGAATCCCTGGGACCTGTGAATATGTTACATTACAACACAGTCACAAGCCTCCTTATAAGAGGGAGGTGGGAGGGTTAGAGTGAGAGAAGGTGATGTGAAGACTGGTCAGAGGTCAAAGGGGGAAGAAGATGCCACACCACTGGTTTTAAAGGTGGAGGAAGGGACCACAAGCCAAGGAAAGATGGGGTCTGCAAGCTGCAACCGCCAGGGAGGCATTCTCCCCTAAACCTCTGGAGGGCATACAGCCCTGCTAATACCTTGGTGTGTCAGCCCACAGAAACCTGTTTCAGACTTTGTGACTGCCAGAACTGGAAGATGATAAATCTATGTTGTCCCAACCCACTGAGTTCAGGTTAATTTGTTACAGCAGCAACAGAAAATGAATTCAGGCTGAAACACACTTTACCAGCCTTATCTGCCGTCCTCAGCCCGTGTCCTCCAGATTCCACCCTTCCTTTCTCCCCACATCATTCTGGTCTTCTCTTGCTGTTCTGTAGCCTCTTCCCAAATTGCTGTGTGCTTCTCTGTCAGATTTCTAGGACCCGAAGTCTTTGAAGACAGCACCAGTTTCTCCGGGTTGTTAGTCATGTTATTACTGTCTTCACAGCCTGTTTGCATGCCTTTATTACATCCCTTGTTATGAGGAATTGAAATTATTTTTTTATGTGTCTGTCTCTCATCCTAGACCATGAGTTTCTCAAAAGCAGTAACATAGCCATTTTTCATGCCTGGTTCCTGCTCTATGGTAGTCACTTCAAATTCTTTGTTCAGTGAATGAATGTGAAAGATAGAACAAAATGAGAAATGAGAATGTGTATATGACAATAGCTATGAAGCATATTTAAACAGAAGAACATGTATTTGAATATGAATCAAGTTTTAATCTTCAAATAAAGGAACCAAACATTTATTTAGAGGCTATAAAATATTAGGTGCTATGATAGCCACCAAGAATGGGGTTACGAATAAGCTTTTTTTTTTTTTCACTGAGAAAATGACGTTTTTAAAAGTAGGATATTTGACTAGGGCAGGGTAAATAAGGGCCGAGTAAGAGTTTATACAATTTATCAAAATGCTACCCTTTCCCATGAGACATATTATGGAATCACTGTGAATTCTTTCAGATTTTCAAGGTATAAATGGCTCCTATTTTTAAAAAGCCCTTGGAAACATGGACAAGTTTAATAAATTTATTCTATCAGGCAAACATGATCCTGAATCCAACCCTCAATAAAAGGATTTCAGAAACAAACTAAACAAGTCTTGCTCTTTAATGAACCAGCATTTTGCAAAGGTGTTCTGCAGAATGCCATTCTGGAAAACGGAAATAGATAAGCTGGAAAAAAAGTTCCATAGTCAAATAGGTTTGGGAACTGTAGCTCCCCCTCTGTCTGCCTTTGAGATTCACAGTGTGAGTGAGTCTCAAACCTTCCACATGTTCTGCAGTAGAGACCTGCTAATGTTGTTTTAACCTGCCATTTCTCAAGCTGGAGAATAAGCCCTTTTAAACAAACCATTGCACATTTAATAACATTTTGCTGAATGTTTTAGAAAATGCTGATGTAGGCATAAAAGTGCAAAAGAATTTACTAGTGGACTGAATTCGGCTATATGCATTCAGAGTATTGCATCTCAAGATGGAGAGGTTTCTTGGGATGCAGGAGTACTTTAGTATGGAGTAATTCACTAACATAGTACATCTTATTATGAGGTTAAGAGAGAATAAAAATAATCTCAATACATACTGAAATGATTTAATAAAGTCCAATATTTATTCCCAAATAAAATTTTGTAATTCTAGTATAACAAAATCTTATTTGAAAGCAGGAACCAAATGTTTAGCTAATAGAGAAAGAAATCATTTTTCATAAAGCTAGGAATAAAGCGAAAATGTCCCTTATCTTCATAACATCATGAATATCATGTGGGATCAGACACACATAGAAATAATATGCTACTTGAGACATCAGCTCTGAGGTGGAGACACTAATAAACATGCTAATTTCCTGTGACAATAATCTGAGGTGATTTTCACCCAGGACTGTGTCCATAACATTTCTGAAGCTAATTTATGTGTTTAACTGGAACATTTTTGGAGGTTAAAAATTTCTTACTTTTAGCCATGATGCTATGTAACTACCACTCATTTCTTCTCCCTGATTTCTTTTTTAGTCTCTGTTTTCATTTTTTTTCTCACGGCAGGACCCACAGTCCTGAAGACAGAGAGAGTCTTGGTGGAAAAAATGCATATTTGTTCCTTTGAACCCAACATGGGGGAACTTCAGCTGGGCGTGGCTGGGAGTGAATATGAAGAGCCCTTACCACTTACCCACCCCGGTCCTATATGAAGCTTTTGGTTGGTTATAGTTTGAAAAAAAGAGTTATCATGCTGTACAGAGTCCCCTTCCTGGGGACAGCTTACTGTCAACCTCATCCTTTGGCAGGTGCCATGGGTTTGATCCTCGTGGTGCCTGGTCCTGAGGCGCTAACTGTTTGGGGTCCCCCCCTAAGGCAGCTCCTGGGAAGGGGGAATGGAGACAGACACACGTGCCTTTGGGCTTTCTTAGCCATGTTGTAGTTCTGTCCTGATAATATATTACAGAATGAATTTTTGGAAATGTGAAATCATTACTCTCATACAGATATAAAATGAACATGTGTCAAAGATTTTATTTAAGTCATCAATTGAGGGAGCCGGGAAGATGATACAACTTGTTCCACAGGGAGAATCCAAGAACCACACTTATACAGGCAAAAAAGGAATGCTGAAGTGAACCCACTAACAGATGCAAGATGGTCCATCCAGTGGCTCACAGTCGCATTCCACCAGGCACTACGAATCTGTGTCTCTGTGGACAAGAGTCACTTCCACTGTTGTTAGCTTTCTGTAGTTTACAGATTGTATAACAGCTCGAAGTGGGTGAGAGGCTGAGAGAACCCGCAGGAGTGCGTTGGACAAGACACCTGGGAATCCTTCCCATCCATTTCAAAGGGTCACAAGTTTCCCCACAAAAGCATGTTGATAGTAACCACAATAGCAATAATAACCTCTTTTCTATTCCTGATTGGCCAAAGCATGCACATTCTTTTACCAAATTTCATCAGACTCGAATTGCTTCCACTTTCATCTCTCCTGAACACCCCCACCTGCCTGCGTCACTTTCAGCCTCTGGTTTGCTAATTTGTGTGCTTCCAACTTCTGTTCTTGCTGTATTCTTGCAGATTCAGGGGTTGTATGTGACTTTGCTTGTAGTCCCTCCTGTTTTTTTTACCTTGTGTCTTTGTTTCCTGTCACTGCTGTAACTATTATCCCAATTTTGGTGATTTAAAACAGCACCACTTTGTTACCTTCTAGTTCTGAAAGTCAGAAGTCTATGGTAGGCCAGCGGACTGGGTTCCTTCTTCAGGCTTCAGCAGAGAAGCCATGTCCTTGACTTTTTCAGCTTCCTGTTCCCACATCTCTGCTGTCCATCATCATAGCCCCTTCTCCGATGGTCCTGCCTTCCTCTTAGTGAGGATTTACAATTACATTAGATCCACCCAGATAATCCCGGAGGACTCCCCTGTCTCAATATCCTTAATCATACCTACAAAGTATGTTTTGCTCCATAAGGTAACACATTCATAAGGTGTGGACATCTTTGGAGGGCCACTTCTCTGCCTAACAAAATCTGATTTCCTGTCCCCTTCTCAGCTCATTTCAGGGCCTTTCCTGGGCAGCTTCCTGAGCAATCCTGCCAAATCTCTGGCTTTTCTCCACCTACACCTTTGTCAGAGACTCATCCCTCTTTTTTTCTTTTCCTTTTTTCTTAAGGCAGTCTTCAGCATTTCCAGCAAATGTTCTTTCTTTTTATGAGTCAGCGTACATTTTACCAAAGAGAGATTTCTATGCTGGGGCTCTGGGTGAGCTGGCTGATGCAGAGAGAGGGTCTTTAAGCTTTTTGTCCAGAGGCTACAAATTCTTCACATGCATTATGAATTGCCTTGGGTGGTTCCCCCCGACTGCTCTGTCCCTCCGCAGAATTCCTGGGCATTCCTGAGGTTCCTCTGGGGACCTTTGGTGTACCTTGGAATATTTTACTAAAAAATGGAACAGAGGGGTCGGAAGCAGTGGGGTAAGAATGAGAAAATCATCCATTTCTTTTGCATAACAAATGCTATGCATTTATCTCTTCTGAATTGCCAGAGGACACATACTATAAGCAAAACTAATCATAGCCAAGGGTTATTGAGTGGTCATTATGTGCCAGAACTGTGTCAGGCACTTTAAATATATTAATATCTGAGACTCACAACACTATGAGGGAGGGTACTGTTATCTCCATTTTAAGGTCAGGAAACAGGTACAGAAACATTAAAGAATTGCTCAAGGCCATATTGATAGTAAGGACCAGTGCCAAGATTTAAGGCCAGAGGCAGAGCCTGTGTCCTCAGCAAGTACGTGACGAGTAAAATTATGGCCCCAGATATGTCAGTCTGTTTGGGGAAGATGACTGGGGAGGTAACTGCTCTGTGAGGCTGTGCCTCCAGGGTTAAACCAATGAGGAGGGATGACCTGTGCTGGAATACCCGATACTGAGGATTTTAGATTCTTCAGAAGGTGGGGTGCCCCCTGCTGGTTGAGTTTTCTTTCAGTGAACCCAAACCATGAAGTCATTTTAAATATATATATATATAATCTTTATTATATTTTTCCATAACCATTGAGTCCCCTGATACTCCCACCTCACAGCAATCACCACCCTGTTTTCCATGTCCGTGAGTCCTTTTTCTTTTTTGCTCAATCTCTCCACTCCACTCCACTACCACCCGCCCAGTTTTTAATGATCATTTTCACTGCTCCTGTTGTAGATTTGTGAAATATGTTACTGGAAAAAAAGAATTGTCATTGTTTCTCTGCTCAAGGGGACTCTGGTTGCTAGGTAACCTGGACCTCAAATTTGGGAATCCTCTTTAACTCTAGGGATGGCATACTGGACATTCCTCATTTACTATGAATGGAACATTGAAATTTAAAAATAGAGAAAGTGTATATGTTAGTTGCCATGCATGTATTGTCAAAATGGTAGTCCTGACAAGTTTATTTCTCTGAGATGTTTTTTTGACTTGTGTATTTGCAAATATACTCAATATTAATTCATAATCAATTTGCACTCTGATTTGGCTAGTTAGTAAATGGGATTGCATTTTGACTATTTCCTGTTTATGTTCAGAGGCCTCAGAGTCATCCTTTATTCTCACATTTCCTTGGTCACCAAGTCCTGTGTGTTTCATCTCTGAAAAGTTTCTTGATTCAATCTCTGCCTCCTTTTCTCCACCTGCAAATTCAGGGATGTCTCTAGGCCTCATAATTTTTCATTTGGACTATGATAGGCTTCTAATTCATCTTTTTTCTTTACTTTCTGCCCATTTTATTCATCTTCCTCCTTCCCCTTCCTGCTTTTCCTGAGTTGTCCTTTTAAAACATAGATCTGACTGTATTACTCTTGCGTAACGCTTGGTCTTGACCAACCCCTGCAGCTCCAGTCCAGACTCCTTGTTGTGGCATTCAGTGTCTTCCCCGCAGGGCCCCCCTGACTTTCTCTGCAACTTGCAAACACATTCTATGTCCCAGCTGTGCAAAACCAAGTGCTGCTGTCCTTATGATTGTTGCATCTCCACGCCTTTGCAAAAGCTGATCTCCCCACCTGGAACGCCTTTTCTTTCTTTTCATCAACATGGGTTTTCAGTTGTTGTTCAAAGTCCAACTCATATTTACCTCCTCACAGAGGTTTCTTAATCAGATGCTCATCGATATTTTTATAGCATTGTGAGAATATGTCACATTGTATTATATTTATCTGATGACACATTTCTCTTTCTAGACCAGCATTTTTTTAGACTGTGACACAGTTCATCAGTGATGTATATAGGGACACAATGCCACCTACCCTCTGGTCCTCTGAATAGTCTGATGGGCAGCATTATAGAGAGAAGATTGAACCTGTTCTCATTTCTTTTTTAAAAAAAGCAAGTCACTTATAAACATCCTTACTGTTATCTATGGCAAGTGATAAATGATTTACTGCAAACTTCCCACTCGATCCTGAAGTGTAAGGTGCTGTGACGCTGGACTGACAGTAGCTCTAGTCTGTCGGGCTCTTGGGAACAGGGAGTGTGCCGTGCTTCACCCGTCTGTGCGATGCAGCCTCCTTCCCCGGTGCCCGCCACAGAGAGGGATCTAGTATGCTCTCATGACATTGATATATTGAGTAGGCTGAATACATGTGTTCTTATTGATCATTGATCAATTCCCATAGTGATATGGGAATGAGTTTAGCTTTTATATAATCATAGGTAAAAGTCTTAGAACTCCCGACTAGGAGCTAGGTGGTATGCTAAGTCCAAAGAGTCATGGGTCATCCTAAGGACGAGGAGCCACAAAAAGGGGCTTTGCTGCCCCAAAAGGGGTACCATGAGTATTGAAAGGAATAATATACGCAATTGGAAGAAACCCATTGGAAAAAATATGTAAGGACGCCTGGAGAACATTATGCTAAGTAAAATAAGCCTGCCAGAGAAAAGACAAATACCACATGATTTCACTCTTATGTGGAATCTAATGGACAAACTGGACTAACAAACAAAATACAGACAGACTCATAGATGGAGAGCAGGCTGACAGCTCTGGGGGAGCAGCTTGGGGGGGAGGGATTGAACAGACAAGGAAAAGGACTCGTGGACATGGACAGCAGTGTGGTGACTGTGGTGGGGAAGGAGGTTGCTAGAGGTGGAAGAGAGTGTAAGGGGGTAAATGGTGATGAAAAAAATACAGTAAAAAGTTATGCCTCAAAAAAATAAGTGCGGATATTTATACATGTATACTTTTAATGTTTCTACCTAAATATTTATGTATGTAAATACACAAATGTATATTTTTATATGTCTACATACATACAAATCTATACTTGCATCAAGCAAAGGTTTTCCATGGAAGAAACTATTAGAGCATAGGTGGCAAACACAGGCCCATGGGCTGAATCCAACCCTCCACCTTGTTTTAAACAAGGCTTGGCACCTTGTTCCCACCAGGCAGCAGCGCCAAAGCTCCTTGCCCCTAGTTAAGGAGTAGTTACATTTATACAGTCCTAAAAATTACATTCGGCCCTCTGAAGGCAACCACGAAGCTGATGTGGCCCCTAGTGAAAACGAGTTTGACAGCCCTGTATTAGAGGAGAGGTAATGGGGAAATTTACGATGAAAATTTCGGGCCTTCACCACCCAGACCTGTTGACCCTCTCTGTAATTGGGAGATCCAGGTATTGTGGTGTCCTGATATGAAGCAGCATGAAACTCGCTGCACCAAATATCAAATTATATTTCCTAAAAATAGGATATGAAATTAATCAAGCCTCTAGAGCCAACTTCCATTTGTAGGAAATCTGAGGGATAGAGGAAAAATCTAAATGGTATCACCAAGGCTTCCAGAATGTGGGTATATAGAAAAAACTGTTTTCCTTTGCTCTCACACTATTACCACACTCACAACACTTGGACAGTACATGGGATTATTGATGGGTATTAGATAACTCTGAGGAATCATTGCTTATTTTGTTAGTGTGATAAAGTGTTGTGAGTGTGTGGGTTTATTCCCACATCAACCAATTCCCTGACACTACCTGGCTGTCCTACCATTCAGTTAATTTCTGATCCCATCTACCTGGACATAGCACGAGATGCCACAGTTAAGTAAGGACCCAGTCCCACAACACTGCCCCCAGTTCAGACACCAGTGGCTAGTCCCAGGTTGTCTCTGGTACTTCTGACTAACTGACTATAATTAGGTTTCCCTCAACCCCCTCCGTGGGTTCAATAATTTGCTAAAACAGCTCACAGAGTTAGGGAAACACTTTACCAGGTTATAATAAAGGTTGGGGCAAAAAGTAGGTTTACAGTTGTTTGTATGGAAAATAATGCAACAATTAATAAGTAATAATACAAGAATAAACTGTGTTTCCCATACTTACAGCTATTAACCTACTTAAAAATTATTTATTTTTTTAGAGAGAGAATAAAGGTGAGAAAAAGAGAGAAATATTGATGTGCAAGAGAAACATCTATCAGTTGCCTCTTGTACTCCCCCAAGTGGGGACCTGGGCCACAACCCAGTTATGTTCCCAGACCAGGAATTGAACCACTGACTGTTAGGTTTGAGGAAGGACACCCAACCCACTGAGCCACAGCAGGAAGGGCTGAAAACCTACTTTTGCTCCACCTTGTATGATAAAGCATATGATAAAGACACGGGTCAATACCAGATAAAGAGAGACACAGAGCGAAGTTTGGAAAGGTCCTGAGGGAAGGAGCTCTGTCCCTTTGGAGTTGGGGTGTGCCACCTCCTGACCCGTGGATATGTTCACCCATCCAGAAGCTGTCGAACCTGTAGTTTTGGTATTTTTATAGACTTAACCATGGAGGCATGATTAATTTCCAGCCCCAACCCCTCTCTGAAGAATGGGGCTGGGCTGAGAGTTCTAAACTTTTCATCCCGGCTTGGTCTTTTCTGTGACCAGCCCCAGTTCAGCAGGGTTGCTTCATGAGAACAAAAGATGTTCCTATCGCCGAGGAAATTCCAAGAGATTTGGGAGCTTGGTGTCAAGAAAGGGAGCCAAAGACTAAATATTAGCAAAGAAAAAATAAAGAATATTTATATTCCTTTATTTTCACAATGGGACTTTCTACAGGACAAGTGACTGTTTGTGTGACAAGTTAGTGGCTTGGAAAGAGTGGAAGGCAGGGGGGAGGGTACCTGGTTCTACATGAAGACAGGTCAAGTGTGAGCCTTTTGCTCTGTTTGTACCCTGATTCCATCATGTGAAATGACCTTGGGAGACAAGGAGGTGGGATTATTGGTGGGTATTAGATAATTATGAGGAATCATTGTTCATTCTGTTAGTGTGATAACAGTATATTGTTATATAGAAAAAGTTTATTTATAGCGGTGCAGTGGAGCCTGGAGTGGTGAAATGACATGGTGTCTGAGGTGTGTTTTACACAATACTTCAGCAGTGAAGGAGAAAAAGCACAGATAGTGAAAATATGGCAAAGCCTTGAAAATTATTGAATCCAAATTATAGTCATGTGGGGATTAATTTTATTATTTCTGCAATGTTGAGCATGTTTGAAAAGTGCGATGAGACATCCCTTCACACAGGTCAGGATGGCCATCATAAACAAAACAGTGTTGGAGAGGATGTGGAAAAAAGGGAACCCTAGTGCACTGTTCGTGGGAATGCAGACTGGTGCAGCCACTGTGGAAAACAGTATGGAATTTCCTCAGAAAACTCAAAATGGAACTGCCTTTTGACCTGGCATTTCTACAGCTGGGATCATACCCTAAGAATCCTGAAGCACCAATTTAAAAGAACCTGTGAACCCCAATGTTCATAGCAGCACAATTCACAATAGTCAAGTGTTGGAAGCAACCTAAGTGCTCATCAGTGAATGAATGGATCAAAAAACTGTGGCACATTTGTACAATGGAATACTATATAACAGAAAGAAAGAAGGAGCTCCTACTGGTACTTCACTACAACACGGATGGATCTGGAGAGCTTTATGTTAAGTGAAACAAGCCAGGTGGTGAAAGACAAATACCAAATAAGATAACGATCTTATCTTTAAGTGGAACATAATCAACAAAACAACCAAGCAAGCAAAATATAATCAGAAACATTGAAATAAAGAACAAACTGACAGTAACCAGAGGGAAGGAAGGGAGGGGGTTGGGAAGAGGAAAGGGGAAGGGTCATCAAGGAACATGTATAAAGGACACAGAGCCAAAGGAGGGTAGGACCAAGGGTGGGAGGTGGGGATGTGTGGGGCCAGGGTGGGGCGTGGTGGTGGGGAAATGGAGACAACTGCACTTAAACAATAATAAAATAAAATAGAATAAATTTATTAAAAACTTCATATGCATATATAACTATACATATATATTTGCACACACATATATAAATATGATATTTATTTTCTACTTTGGTTTTAATTTCCATGGTGATAAGTTTAAGTTACCCACAAAGGTAAAATGAAACAGGACACTCTCTCTGTTAGAGAAAACTTTTGAAGAAGACTGGGGTCTGCATCAGAGTGTTACTGGTACTTGTCTTACCCTGCTTGGTTTTCAGTGGCAGATGTGGTCAGCGGGGCCAGCCATTAGTCTTGAGTCAGGTATGGACATTCAAGAAAATTATATGTACTTTAAAAATGAACTAGTCTTCATGCAAATGATATTAATTACTCACAAAATGTATTTAGTCTTCAGAGCTGTCCTGATTAGACATATAAATAGAATATTTTTTACTGCTACCCATTTTTATTGAGTGCCCTCGCAAGTCATGAAGAATTTAGTTTAAAGAATTTTTAATTAATATCAACATTTTACCCTAGTAGTCCAATTAAGGTCTGAGTTCAACTAAGGACTTACTTGCATTTGAGAAAATGTAACAACTTTACTTTTGTTAACTTTAGTCTTAAAAGATCACCAGTTTTCACATAGCATCTCCTTTTTTTTTTTTGCAAGGAAAACTATATATTGTTTTGAAGTCAATCACAATGCCAAATTGGACTTCAGATTTTGTCAAATATAAAAAATTTGATAGAAAATACAAGATAAAAACATTTTGAAGTTTGCTATTTATATTTCGATGAACTCTAAATTTGTCAAAATGAATTTTGCGGTCCCTAATTGAAATAGACATGTATGATATGCTAACAAATATGAACCTTAGAAAAAATAAAATGAGAATGTCCAAGAACCCATTTTAAAATTATTAATCACAGTGATTGTATGTTGGACATCACTCAGTTTGATGTCATACACAGAGATTAAGTACAGCCTTTTACAGCGGTCATACTTCTTCCCATTGCTTTTACTGAATCAGAAGCTCTTTAATATAGAGCTGACCCAATTGTCACTGCGGACTGGGGCCTGGCCTGGATTTGCTGGAAAGGGGTCCTTCCTCCTGGGTCTGACCCCAGTTGTGTGTCTTTCAGGGTTCACATTTCTTTGCCCAGTACATGTTAGACCTTATTCTCCTTGGAATAGCTTATGGAATTTCCCACTTGACTTTCAGAATGTCATTTGGAAAAGCTAAATGCAAACAGTTCTCCCTATTCGCCTTTCAAGTTGGGGCCAATGAGATCAATGAAATAAAAAATCCTCAAATCACGTTATTGAACAAGTGACTTCCCTCTGTGAGTAAGAGCAGTGGCTGCAAAATAGGTGATTGGGTTGGAGTGAATTCCTTTTTTTGCCCTTGCTTAGCTAGCACCTGGTGAAGGTGTTAATTAATGATTACTGATCTGCCCACAAAGGAGAGCGCTAGAGCTTGGCCACCTGGGTGTCTGACAGTCCTCGGGAATGACACTTCTTCCTACAATAAAGTAAAATTTCCAAAAAAATGTCCCATTTTAGTATAAAGTTTGACTTAGAGGATATGAACCCCAAACCTCTCAAGCGTAGTTGGGAATTAACGACAGAAACCCTGAGGTGTTTTTCAGTCTAACATGGAGGCTCTGTCTGGGCCTGTGTGAAAGTCATGGGGCAGCCTGGGAGGTTTACTCATCTATCTAATAGGTCTCCTCCTGTGAGCCTCCTCCTCCCTAAGTTGGGTGAATCACTTGAAATAACAATGAGAAGAACCTACACAGTCAATGCAAGGAGAGCATCCTGGTACAATATATCAGAGTGCTCCCATGTTCAATGACTGACTGAATGAATGAATTAATGAATGAATGAATGAGTGGAGTTCTTATAGTTTTATCATAATGCCTAAGGATTACACCCACACATGTCTCCAACACACCGTTTCAGCAGGAGGCAAAGTAATGAGTTAGACATGACATGAGGCTGACTTTGAGACTAAGCCACCACAAATTATAATAGGTACTTCCATTCAGCCACCACTGTTTATGCAAACTTCAGAAAAATTATTCATGACAGTATGAGCTTTTGGGAAGAAGCAAAAACAAAAATCATTTATCTTCAGTGAAAGTGTTCCTGGACCAAAAGAAAGAAATGGATCAGATGCCAAATAGAGAGGGCAGAATAGTCCTCCTGAATTCCATCCTTTTAATTCTCTTTGGGGGAAATCATCTGGTAATGCAGATGATGTAACTTTGGGATTTTCTATGCCAACAACAAACAACAAGGAACTTCTAGTCCTGCAGAATTCTAGAATCTTCAGGTTGGAAGAGACCCTCTGGGTCATCTCTACTTTTCCAACACTGTTTTGCAAAGTCCTGGTCTGCCCTGCTGCTCCACAAATACCTCCAGTACCTGAAAACTCCCTCTAAAGCATGGCCACCCTTTTAATCATTGGATTATTTTTCTTGGTTAGGAAGTTATTTTTTTATTCAAGTCTGAAGTTTGCTGTCTTCAGATTCCACCAATTTATCCTGGTTCTTGCAGTGAGAGACTGTGCAGAACCAGACTCTGGCATTCGAAGGGCTCTCTAGACATCTGGTGGCAGTGATTATGTTGCCCAAGAATTTTCATTTGTTTTTCAGATGAAATGTTTTCTTGCTCCCTCACCCTTATTATTTATTTTTTTAAAAAAGTACATCAAGCCCTGGCTGGTGTGGCTCAGTTGGACATTATCCTGCAAAGCGAAGGGTCACCTGTTCAATTCCTGGTCACAGCACATGTCTGGGTTGTGGGTTTGTCGTCAGTCTGCGCATGTACGAGAGGCATCAGATCAATGGTTCTCACTTCAATGCTTCTCTCTCTTTCTCCCTCTCTCCCCCTCTCTCTGAAATAAAAAAAATATATTTTTAATAAACTGTATTGAGATATAGTTTACATAAGCAATCACACATATTTAAAGTGTGCAGTTTGATGAGTTTTGACAAAGCATACACCTATGAAACTACCACCATAGTCAAGGCATCAAATGTTTCAATTACACCCTAAAACTTCCTTATACTACTTGAGGCTTATACAATCCATCCCTCCCTCTGTGCTCTCTCTTTCCTACTCCCTGAACTGATCTGCATCCTATTACTACAGACTGGTTTTCATTTTCTAGGATTTTATATAAATGGAATCATACAGTATATACTCATGTGTCGGGCTTCTTTCTCTTAACATAATTATCTTGAGACTCATCCATGTTGTTATGAATGAACAATTTATTGCTTTTTGTTGTTGAGTAGTACTCTATTAGATGGATACTCCACAATTTATTTATTTATTCACCTGCTGATGGACCTTTTTGTGCCATTTTTTGATTCTATAAATAAATCATGCTTGTAAAAGAATTTCTGTAGATATGTATTTCCATTTCTCTTGGGTAAACACCTAAAAATGGAATAGGTGATGATACAAGGTTTGTATGTCCTCAAAATTCATAATCCCCAATGTTGTGATATTTGGATATAAAGCCTTTGGGAAGTGGTTAGGTCATGAGGCAGGAGCCCTCATGAATGTGGTTAGTGTTCTTACAAATGAGATAGGGCCCTCTCTTGCCCCTTCTGCTATGTGAGGACATAGAAGATAACTATTTGTGAACCAGGAATATGAACCCTCACCAGTCACTAAATCTGTTTGTACTTTGATCTTGAACTTTTGAAACTGTGAGAAATAGTTTTCTATTGTTTATAATCTTCTGGGTCTATCATATTTTATTACAGCATCCCAAACAGACTAAGCCAGGTGGGTTGTAGTATGGCAGATGGATTTAACTTTTTAAGAAATTGCCAAACTGTGTTCCAAAGTGGTTGTACCATTTTACGTTCCATCACTGGCGTATGAGATTTCCATTGTTCCACATTCTTACCAACAATGATATCTGCAGTCTTTAATTTTAGGTATTCCACTGGGGCTGTAGTGGTATATGATTGTTGTTTTTTATTTCCATTTCCCTAATTATTAAGACATGCATCTTTTCATGTGTGACTATTTGTACCTGTTCAAATTTTTTATTAGGTTTGTTTTCTTATTATTTAGTTATAAGTTTTTTTTAAATCCTCACCAAGGGCATGTTTATTTATTTTAGAAAGAGAGAGGAAAGGGTGGGGGAAGAGAGCGAGAGAAAGGGAAAGAGAACATTGATTACTTGACTCCTATACAAGCCCTGACTGAGGATGGAACCCAGAAACTTTTGGTGTACGGGCTGACGCTCCAACCAACTGATCCACCCAGCCAGGGGGGTGTGAGTTCTTTATATATTCTAGATAGAAATTCCTTTGTCTGATATACATGTTGTAAATATTTTTTTCAGTTTATGGCTTGCCTTCTCATTTTCTTAACGATGGCCTTCAAAAATCAAATGTTTTTATATTTCACAGAGTCAATTGTATCATTATTTTCTTATACGATTCATGCTTTTTGTGCTGTAATGAATCTTTGTGTGTCCTGAGATCACAAAGATTTCTCCTATTTTTTCAAGTGTTCTATAGTTTCTAGTTTTTACATTTAAGTCTATCTATGGTCAATTTTGAGCTCATTTTCATTTACGATATGAAGTAATGGTTAATGTTTCGTTTTGTTCAATGGAGATATCCAGATGTTCCAGCACTATTTATTAGGAAACAAACAAGCAAATAAAATTGCAAACCTTTCTTCTGACACTAAATTACCACTTAGCATGTTTGTAAAATATCAGTTGATCACATATACATACATAGGTGTATTACTTGACTATTCTGTACCAGTGACATATAAGTCTATTTTTCATTACCATGGCTTTAAAATCAGTCTTGAACTCAGCTAGGGTAAGTCCTCTACATTCTTTCTTTTTGAAAAATTGCTTTGGATTTTTCTATATTTTTTAGCATTTTCATATTCATTTGGGAATCCAAATGATCAGTTTCCATATGAAGCCTGATGGAACTTTGATAGGAATTGCACTGCATGTAGAGATCAATCTGGGGAGAAGTAATATTATGGAATATTCTGATCCATAAAGATGGTATACCTCTATCTACATTTTCTTTAAGACTTATATAATCTTAAATTATAGCTTTCAATTTACAGGTCTTGTATATCTTTTGGTTAGATTTATTCTTTTTTTTTAAAGATTTTTTTTATTTATTTATCTTTAGAGGGGAAGGGAAGGAGAGAGGGAGAGAAACATCAATGTATGGTTGCCTTTCATGCGTCCCCTGCTGGGAATTGGCCTGCAGGGAACTGGTCTGCAACCCAGGCATGTGCCCTGACTGGGAATCGAACCGTGATTGTCTGGTTCGCAGGCCCGTGCTCAATTCACTGAGCTACACCAGCCAGGGCTAGATTTATTCATACCTACTTTTTTTTTAGCACTACTGTAAATGCAATTTGTATTTATAATTTTACTTCCATTTTTTCCTGCTCTTATATATAAATACCACTAATTTTTAAAAATGTGAACCTTGTTAAATTCAGTTGTTAGTTCTATAAGTTGTTTTGTAGATACCTTGTAATTTTCTACATAAACAGTCATATCATTTACAAAAAAGGGACATTTTTCTTTTCGAACCTTTCTCTCTCTCTCTCTCTCGTTTCCTTTTTATTGCAACAGCAAACACCTATAATCCAAACATGAATAGAAGTGGTAAGAATGAAAATCTTCACTTTGTTTCCAATTTTAGGGGGAAAAGTCTTAAGTCTTTCACTATCAAGTACGGTATTAGCTGTAGGTTTTATCATACTGAGGAAATGATCCACTATTCCTAGTTTGCTTTTAGGTTTTATCATGAATGATTTTTAGGCTTTGTCAAGTGCTTTACCACATCTTTTGAAATGAGATAGCGGTCTTCTATTTTATTCTGTTGAAATGATCATTTATCTTTGTATTTGAATGTTAAACCAGCCTTACACACCTGGGATAAATCCTACTTAGTTATGATGTATTATCCTTTTTATACATTTCCTGTGCATCATTGGTTTAATTTGCTAACATTGTGTTAAAGAGTTTTGTATCTTTGTTCATTAGAGTTGTCATTTATTTTTACTGTAGTTTTCTTTCCATGCAGTTGATTTGTCTGCTTTTGCTCTAGCTCATGCTTGAACACAAAGTGCCAGGGCTGTGTGTGTCCGGCTGGTGGACACGTTCAGCCATTGAGTATTGACCTTTAGTGGTTGCTAGGCAGAAGAGAGAAATGGCTTGATGGGACTGAAAGGGTAGCAAAGTGCTTTCCTGGTGGATACCTCACATATTGGTGTGGCATCCTTTGTAAGTAAGCAAGGATGCCTGACCTATTTTTTCCCAGGCAAGTCTTAGAAAGTGAAGGAATTAGCAGCAGCCTTGGAATGGTGGCTATGAAGAACTCAGCCTTTCCACAGGTTCCCTGCCCTCTGCCCAGTCACGCCAGTCCAGCTTCTGGGGGTTTGCTCCCCTGCGGGTTGCCTTTTTTGTGACTGTGTTAGAGATAGTAGTAGGACCAGCAGCCAGGGACACTGCTGGGGTGTTTCCTGCTCTCATTCTGGTTCTGGCTGTGCTACTTCATATACCTCTGTGTCCTCTTGGTCTCTCTGGACCTCAATTTCTTTGTCTTTCAAATAGAATAGTGATACATTCCTGGTAAGACTGTAAGAATCACAGATAATGTATGTGTGTGAGAGGGTCTGTGTGTGTATAAATGGTAACCCTTATTACTACCTCAGTTTTTAAACTCTCTGAACCTTAGTTTACTCATTTGTAAAATAAGTGTAATGAGGTGTGAAATGAGAATGATCCAAGTGAAACTAAAATGAAGTACCTGCCTCATAAACAGTAGGTCCTCAAGCAGTCTTTTCTCTCCTCTCCTTTTCTCCTTGACTTACTATAGGGGCAACTTTCCTCGCAAGTCCCCCCAGCCACCATGGATGAGAGTAATCATGACTGAGACATGATGTGATCTGCTTCAGGAGGAGAAGTGGCCATTTTCCCAGAGGGAAAAGGCTGTGAGCCGTGGTCAGTTTCTCAGGGGAAAAAGGTGTTGAGCTCCCTCCTCCAGGGGCTTTTATTGGATTCTAATACACAAGAATACAGGGCAGCAAGGATCAAACAGTAGATAACATTTTAAAGAAACCTGAGGGGCTTAGTTTGAGTCAGAGTCTGTCAGGAAAAGAATTTTAGGGTTTCCTTCTGGAACCCTTAACATATGAATGAAAGCACTCTTAGCAGAGCAGATTTCACAGGTTTATCAGAAGTCTTTGTGATGCCATATTTTCCCCCAGGACATACTCTAGCAAGGCAAGGAGCTGCACCTCTCCCCAACAGGTATTCAGGCTTAAAGGGATTAGAGCCAGGAAATGCTTCTCCCAGAGAACATGGGGACTTAGGCTTTGTCAAAGCCCGGGGTATGAGAGTCCATTGCTCTTTCTTGCAATCCCCTGAGTCCTTCCATGAAGGCCTCCCAAGTGATCTAGTCTGGCTTAGGTTGTCCCCCGCTGTGAGGGGTCTTACCCATCATTGACTTCCTACCAAGCTCTGGGGGCAGGGAGAGAAACTGAGGCAGGGTTTGCTACCAGAGACAGGCTTTGTCTCCTGCAGCTGGCATTCCAAAGGTCATCCCTCACCCTTAGCCAGAAGGGGTAGAGATACAATTCCTAGAACCAGGCAGAGCAGTCTACAACAACTTACTAAGCCTGTTTGTGTGGGTATTTATTTTGCAGGTCAAACAGATTTGTACTAAGAACACACTAGGCTAAATAATACAGGTTTTTGTTCATTAATTTAGCTGTTTATTTGTCCACCCACTTATTACAAATCATCTGTAGGTGAGTCACCATACATTTTAGAAATGTATCTTAGGAGACTTCCTATTGTATGGAGTTCTACAGGTCGCATTTATGACTGTGAAGTTGGATTTGTTGAGAAGCAAGCTTGTCTTCTGGGGTTTGGGCTGACAAGTTTCAACCTGGCCAAACCTACCCTTGACTATGTGGGGTTTCTATTCAGTGTCCATCATTATACCTAAAGGTTCTCACAGGTCTGAGCTACATATTTATTCTTAGCTCAATTATTCACTTCATCCAAATCCCTGATAAAATATAATAAACAGCTCTTCTCTTTCTCTGAATAGAACCAGGAAGCTGTGTGTATCTGGATTCCTTAGTTGTTCTCAATCCTTGGTAAAGACATGGCAATGACAGCTGACCCAAATTCAGCTGAGAATTACTTGGGGACCTCACTTTGGCACCTACACTCTGGGGCTCTTCCTTGTACCTGATGTTTTCTGCTCTTTGGGTAATGATGGGGATGATGCCATTGGATCTCACATCCAGCCTGACATTCCTGAGTTGGTGACTGAGTTCCTTAAAAATGGCCATAAACCTTTTAAATCCTTTTTAAGTTGTTTTGCAAGTGTCTGCAGCTGCTGCTCATCTAGTTGGCTCAGCGTGGACCTCCTCATGATGGAAGACTGTGATGATTGCTGAAAGAGTATGGGATGCTTCCTTAACTCCCTTCAGAGTCATTAAGGTCATGAAACAACAAGAGAGTGGACTAAATGGCCACAAAAAATAAGTTAGAGGGAGAGTGAGGGTGTAGACAGGGGTCAAGTTGGACCCGTAGAGTGGAAATGAAAAATTTCATTTATTTGGAACATTTTCTCCTTTTTCCTTTAAGTCCTTTTTATAGGAAGGAAATGCAATGTAATAAATGTTTTGGTCCTTCATTCAATAATTATAATTATGTATTTCTCTTCCACTATATCAAGTATGTAGAAATGTAGAGGAGAGGTGATAAAGATACAGGTGTCACTGTCTGCATCCTTGAGGAACTTATCAACAAAACATACCGCTATGAAACTGGCAAGTGAAGGGGTATGATGGTGAATTGTATTGGAAAGTTTAAAACAAAGAAAGATATGAGTCAGAGCACTATCCCTTTTACTTTTCTAGTTTGAAAACGTATGAGAAGAGATAGATGGACACAATATCTAGATTCATGCAAGCATTATAAATAAAACATTTTTGTAATCCTTGGAATTCTGTTTGGTGCATTTTAAAAGACCTATATTTTATAGCCTTGAGCTGTAGATTCACCCCCAAATGTAATTTTCACTTCTGATGCTAAACATAAATACATATCCATGTAATTTTCTACAACTTTATTTTTCAATTTATTCACAGTCTACCTCATAAATAATCAACTTTTGTACCTTCAGGCTGAAGATTATCAACTTTGTGGATTGTCTATGTGACTATTTCATCTCAGGTTATCTTCCCAATTCATGGTTCAAGTCACTTCTTGTTTTCTGTCTTTTGTTAATGTGAAAAATAAACGTGTGTATTGAGAAAATGTCAACTAATGTTAACATTGACTTCAGGGGAGAAATAATTTTGATGTCTAAAAAAAACCCCAACACTGTGTCCTCACATCAAATAAAAGTGGTTTTTGGCCATTAACATAAATGTCTAGCTGTCGCAACAAACCCACATCTGAACCCGGACAATCATTTCTTTCTTAAGTTCATGGCTGCTGTATTAACATGTTTAGAGTGCTTAAGAAGTTGTTATCTTTATTGACAGGATCCTGTCTTCTCTATCCTGCACTTATTATTTGTGCCAAGTGTTTGGAGCTTGAGATAATCAGTTGCTATAGCCCTGTGACATGACTGTGGTGTTCCCTAAACATTTTACAAATTCTTACAAATCTAGTGAAATTACTTGAGTCAGAATGAATGGGTTGGAAATTAGAATGCTAGATCTCAAATGGAACCTTCGTATAATTTTCTTCAACATTTGCCTTCTGAGGAAGAAAAACTATCCCAGAGATGACATTAAGTGATTTCCCAAATTCAGTGAGCAGGTGAATATACTGTCAGAACTAGGATGCTCAACTACTGACTCTCAGCCTGGTACTCTTTTCTCTGTTACACAGTTTTGGTAGTTTCCCCAGAGACTTGGTTGGCTCTAACATGCCTACTGGCACTGTTTCTTGACATCATCATGGTATAAGAGTTATCTGAATAGATAATGCAATGCATATAAATGGCTTAGACATTAGTAAGCCACCAATAAATGTTAACAATTCTTATTTTCCTCTTCCTTCTTTTATTATTAACTATTATACTTTTACTTTAATATTTTCATGGTAGAGGTGGCCAATAAGTAGATTTAGATCTATGCATAGCTCTTGAAGAATAGTTGTAATACTTTGGTTCATTTGTTGCCTTCTCTGTTGCTCATTTTTCTTTCTTGCTTGCTAGAACTCTTAGGTAGGAGGAGGGATAACATTGTTGGTTTAACAGTTAGGAATGTCTTTGACAGCAAGTAACAGAAATCTTGATGAACAATGGCTTAAATCAGAAAGATAATGTTTACTTACTAAAAAAGTGGACGGGTTATAGCAGATGCAGCAACACATTTATGTCCTTAGGTTTGCAGGCTTTTCCCAGCTTTCTGCTCTATCTCAAATAGCCATTAGCTTTTTGTCTCCCTGTTTGGTGCTTCATGGTCTCAAGACAGCCGTCTAGGTCTGTACATCACACAAGCATCTGAGGCATCAAGGAAAAGACAAGGGTAAAATACCTTTACCTCCGGAGACTCTCTTTGTTTCAGAACAGAAGCTTTCTCCTAATGCATTTTCTGGTCAGAGCTGTGAGACATGGGCAACCCTAACTGAAAGTGAGGCTAGAAAAGTGAAAATTTAGCTTTTCAGCCTTTGGAGAACAGGATGATAAAGGAGAAGAAGATTAGAAATGGCTGCTAGGTCAGCCAACTAAAAGGTCTGTCATAGACCTTGACAGCAGCTGCCTGGTTTGATGCACGCCCTTCCTTCTTACCCACCTTTTATGTAGTAGGCACCCAACCTTCTGTAACGAGGCAACCCTCATTGCTGGAGTTCTATTTATTTTCAGGCAATTTTAAGGTGAATACTACAGCTAAAGATCTTTCTTAGATGTCATTAAAAATATCTGATTATTCCTATCAGTTTCTATGACTTTTTGGGTTAGAACTAAGTTTCTGGACAGTTGCCTTGAAGAAATTTGGAACATTTGGTTTGGGTGGGTTGAAACCATTGTGAATCTATTTTTTTTTTTTTTTAGCTACAGGATCTTCAATCTCGTATCTTGGAAGGCCTCTCCTTCCTTGTTTATACTTTTTTAAAGCTTTTTTTTTACTACCAATTTAGAAACAGTGAAATATGCACATCTTCAGTGTACAATTTGGTGAGCTTAGTAAATGTGTATGCCCCTGTAACCTTGAAAATGTGTGTACCCACGTAACCAGGAGTTACAGTTTCCCAGGGCTACTTGCTGCAATGAAGTGCCACAGACCAGGTGGCTTCAACAACAGAAATTTAGCTTTTCAGTTCTGGATACACAAGTCTGAAATCAAGGTGTCAGCAGGGCCACACTCCCTTTGAAACCAGTGTCAGGTTCTTCCTTGTCTTTTCCTAGCTTCTAGTGATTCCCAACAATCTTTAGAATTCATTGGCCTGTATCTGCACACTTCTCTCTCTGCATCCATGACCTTCTCCCGGTCTGTCTCTGCCTTCTTACAATGACACCAGAGATTTTAGGGATGCATTCTACTCTAGGGTAACCTCATTCAACTATTTATATATATATCGCAACTCTATTTCCAAATAAGGTCACATTCTGAGGTAGTGGGAGTTGAGACTTCATTGTATCTTTTAAGGGGCACATAATTTAACCCTTAACTCCGTGGAAACATACTCACCAATGTAACTATGTTATGCCATGCAATATGTTACATATTGGAACAGGGATCACTATACTTTTTTTCTCTAAATGACCAAATAGTAAATATTTTAGGATTTGTGGGCCATGATCTCTATTGTACCTACTAAAATGCTGCCTTTGTAGTGTGAAAGCAGCTATACTCATTATGTAAACAAACAAGTGAGCGTGTTTGCCTGGCAATAAAATTTTATTTCCAAAAACAGGAGGTAGGTTGGATGTGACCAACAGACCACAGTTTGCCATCTCTTATAGTAAGACATTTCCATTACTCCCCAAAGCTCCATCAGTCCCACTTCTTGTTCAGTCCTCACCTCTCATAGGTGAGCACTGTGTAGCAGAAGAGTCCAAACTGCAGCCTGTGGGCCCCATGCAGCCCAGGACGGCTGTGAATGGGGCACAACACAAAATCATAAATGTACTTAAAACATTATGAGATCTTTTTGTGATTATGTTTTGCAATTTATTTAATGTGTGGCCCAAGACAACTCTTCTGCCACTGTGGCCCAGAGATGTCCCTGTGGGTGTGGAACTTCCTGCCATCATCGGTTAGTTTGGCTTGTGGGTGCAAGTATACAGTCAGTTTTATAAGCAACTGTTGGTCCCTTCTCCCAAGTTGTACTATTTTACTGCTTTGCCAACTATTATGAGAAATCCAGTTGTTCCATATCATTGTTAGCATTTGCTGTTGTCTGTCTTTTTAATTTTAAGCAATCTAGTATACTAATATTCCATTGTGAATTTAATTACCCTGATGACAATGATGTTGAGGTGTTTTTCTTTCACATGCCATGGTGTACGGTCTCTTTCTTCATTTGTCTCTACCTTCCCTTCCCTTTTCTTCCTTTCTTCCCTCTTCCTTTCCTGTCAATTTCTGAAAGAGGGATGTTTAAATCTCCAACAGTGGTTGTGGGATTTTCTATTCCTTTTATTCTCTTCATTCTAGCTGCATGTATTTTGGAACTCTGTTATTAGATCCACAGGCATTTATCTTAGGATTGTTGTGACTTCTTGATGAACTTATTTATTTATTTTTAGAGAGAGGGGAAAGGAAAGAAAAAGAGAGGGAGAGAAACATTGATGTGAGAGAGAAACATCCATAGGTTGCATCTCATATGTACCCCAATCAGGGGCCAAATCCACAACCCAGTCATGTGCCCTGAACAGGAATTAAACTAGTGACCTTTTGCTTTCAGATGCCCAACCAACTGAGCAACATCTGTCAGGGCACTGAATTGATTCTTTTTAGCATTTTGAAATGTCTCTGCTATCTCTATTAATACTGCTTGCCTTAAAATAATTTTTTTCTGACATTACTTTAGCAATAGCAGCTTTCTTCTTTCTTTTACATGTATGTTTTAAAGTACATATCTTGTGCCCTGGCCAGGTGGCTCAATTGGTTGGAATGTCATCTGTATACCAAAAAAAGTTGTGGGTTCGATCCTGGGTTGGGGCATGTATGGGAAGCAACCTATCAATGTTTCTCTCTCACACTGATATTTCTCTCTCTGTCTCCCTTCCTCTCTAAAATCAGTCAACATACTCTTGGGTGAGGATTAAAAATAAAATAAAATAAAGTAAAGTAAAATAAAATAAAATACAGTACATATCTCAGTGTCATATGATCAAGTCTTGACATTTTAATCAGAAAATCTCTGCCTTTTTAATTGGAATGTTCAGTTCACTTACATAAAATGTAATTATTGTATAATTGATTTTATTTCTACCTTTTTTTATTTGCCTTTTGTTTGAGTCATATGTACTCTTTTTCCCTCTGTTTCTCCTTTCTGACCTTCCTTTTGGTCAATTGATTTTTTTTGGTATTTAATTTTAATTATTTGGTTATATATTAAGCTATGCTGCTTTGATTTGTGTATGTTTGTGTGGTTGCTCTATGGATTATAATATACATCCTTTATCATAGTTTACTTGGATTTAATATGATTCCATTTTACATAAAATTACTAGGGGAATTTGCAACACTATATTATATATACATATATAGTATATTACTTATACAATAAGTTCTCACTTAATGTTATCAGTAGGTTCTCAGAAACTGTGATGTTGAGTGAAATGATGTATAATCAAACCCATTATTATGGGCTAATTGGTATGAAACAGAATGAAGTTCCAATAGCAGATTTCTGGTCATAAAAACATTACCAAGCTTCTAAATTAAGACCCAAAATACTTCTAATATTAAAGATGGAAAGAAATAGAAGCTATCTATACATTTGGGAAACAATGATAAAAATAAGTAAAATAATTATATTTTAATTCAGTTATTCCAGGTCATGGTCATGGGTAGCTAGAACCTGTCCAGGCAGCTCAGGGTACGAGGTCGTAACCAACCCTGGACAGGACATCATTCCATTACAGAGTGCTCATATGTGTGTACACACACTCATACGGGGATGATTTAGGCATGGCAGTGAACCTAACATGCATGCCTTTGGCATATGGGAGGAGACCAGAGTGGCCAGAGAAAATGAATGTGGGCATGGTGGAGGGAGAACTTGCAAACTCCACCCAGACAGTGGCTCCAGCCAAGAATCATTTTTTCTCTGATCAACGTTACAATGACATGACATTAAATTAAATGACATCATTTGAGGACCTCTCTATGTGTATGTATGTTTATGTTCTTCCTGTCCTGTTTGCTTATGTTGTAGTGCACTTTGCATCTGGAGATGTTCAAACTCCTCAATTTTCAAATTTATGTTTTTTATTAAATAGTAGGGTTTTTTTAAATTGAGAAAGGCAATTTTTCTTATTTACCCAAACATTTACCATTTCCAGTACTCTATTCTTTCCTGCAGATCTAGTTGCCATCTGGTGCCATGTTTCTTCAGGGCTTCAGGCAACAAATTCATCTAGCTTTATTTTGTCTAGAAATGTCTTTATTTTGCCTTAATTCTGAAGATGGCTTCATAGGATATAAAATTCTGGGTTGAGAATTCATTTTTTTCTTTCTTTTATAACTTTAATAATTTTATATCTTATTCTTATGGCCTCCATTTTTCAAGTATTAATGGTAATTTTTAATCTTTGTTCCTCTGTATGTCATAATGTAATATGTCCTTTTCTCTGGCTTTGGTATGTTTAGATTTTCTTCTTTCTTTAGCTCTTTTTCTTTTCAATTTTCCTCCCTTCCTTCCTTCCTTCCTTCCTTCCTTCCTTCCTTCCTTCCTTCCTTCCTTCTTTTCTTTCCATCCCTCCCTTTCATACATCCTTTTTTTGTTATTTTTCTTTTTCATTCATCCTGGTTGAGGTGTTTTGCTCTTGGATCTGGAGATTGATATATTTTTAAGAAACTTGAGAAATTTTCATTCAGTATATATTTAAACAGTTATTCTTTTCTGTTCTCTTTCTTTCTTTCCCATTTGGATTTTGATTATATGTATGTTGAATATTTCCATATCTCAATCATTGATTCTCTGTTGGTATTGTTCTATATCTTTTAATTTTTCTCCTTCAGATTAGATAATTTCTGTTGATCTCTCTTCAGTTCAGTGATTTTATTTTTTGTCATGTCCAACCCTCTGTTAAATTTACTCAGTGAATTTTTTTATTACTGATATCGTACTGATCAGCTCTAGAATTTTTCTATGGTTCATTTAAATATTTTTTGTTTATCTGCTGAAATTCATCATCTACACATTCATTAGGACATACTTTCCTTTGAGTCTTCGAACTTATTTATAATTACTGTTTTAAAGTCCTTACCTGCCACTTACAACATCCAGGTCATCTTAGGGTTTATTTCTGTTGACTACTCTTTGTTTTCACTATGGTGCATCATTTTTGTTTCTTTGCCATCTCTAGTAAAATTTTTTGGTATGCTGTACATTTTGAATAAGGCCTTATACAAGCTTATTTTCTTTTCCTTGAATAATGTTTTTATTCTAGCAGGCAGTTAAATTATTGGCTAATCACTTTGAACTTATAGTGAAAAAAACTTACGGGTTTCTTCTTTTTTTATCTTTAGAGGGGAAGGGAAGGAGAGATGGAGAAGAATATCATTGTACTGTTGCCTCTCATGCATCCCCTCCTGGGAACTGGCCTAACAACCCAGGCATGTGCCCTGACTGGGAATTGAACTGCAATCCTCTGGTTTGTAGGTCCACACTCAATCAACTGAGCTACACCAGCCATGGCTATAGAGTTTTGTTTTTATGCTCTTTTATGGCATTTCTGTTTCAGTTTTGTCCTTGGTCCTATGATGAATCCTGTAGTACTAGGATTTAGTCTTTACCTCAAGGAATAGCCATTCTAGGGTTTCAGCGGGAATTCCAATATTTTTACTAATATTTTCCATTATACAGTACTTGAATTCTACATGGTCTCCTCCCTCTTGGGGGGGTGTAGCTGAAATCTCTCTCAGCTCTCTCAGCCCTCCGGCAATTTTGTTCTGTTGGGCTCCTTAGTAGAGTCTTCCTTGCTTGTGTCTGAGTGGTTCAGAGGTAAGCCATGGATTTGAGGGGATTTACTATCTGTAGCTTCTTTTTTTTTCTGGGATATTCTCCTTCTATTTTCAACTTTTCTGGCAGCCTCAAACTTTGTGTCTGGCACCTGAAGCCATTTAGACTGTGGGTTGTCCTTAAGTTATACCTACTTCATGACTCACACAGACTCAGGAGTGTCCTCAGAAGAAAAGCTATATAAACATAGAGCTCTTCTTGGGACTTCTTTCTGTTCCCTGAGTCTAATCTCCTTCAGTTTCTGTCTGCATTGGCCATGAGCCTGTGCCTTCAAATATTTCTTTTCTATGTATTTTTTGAACTTAGTATTGTTATCCATTGGAGGGTAGTTTGGTAAAAGATACTTTGTCATCACTGGAACCAGTATTCCTTGTCACTATTTTTATATATTTAGCTTAAGGCACAGAAGTTGGTTTGTAAAATTCAAGGCAATGAGTTATGTGACTCAAAGTTCACTGTGATTCCAAGCTGAAGGCAAAGAAAGTTTTTAGTAGAAAAGCTGAACTTTATTCTCTTCCTGTATTGAGAAGAGCTTCCTCTAATATAAGTTTGTCATTTCCTTATAAAACTTTGATGAAAACTTCTAGAAAGAACTACACATAGCAACATCATTTGGAATTTTTTCCTATCATTTTCCTAACACATACAACTATAAGTATATATATATATATACTATATACAATATACAATTCTTGTAACTTGGTGGATACAAATCTAGGAGCTGAGTCTGTATTGACTGATATACATATATAATATATAACATATATTTTATAATACTATGTTATAATAGGATAAAATATATAAATATAGCATTATAGCTTATACTATATACTATATAGTATATTATCTATAGTATAGCATTAATACTGCTATATATCATACCATATATAGTACTATAGTGCTATGATATATGCTATATATTATTTTATGTATAATACATATACTATAACACAGATAGAATAATGTCTATACTATCTATAATGTATATAATAATTTAATATGCTATAACACTATTCTGTGTAGCACTACATATAACATATATTACATATCATATATAATATAGCATATTTTATATAATATAACTATAACTATGTAGTATACATAGTTATATATACCATTTATTATGTATTATATATTGCATATATACATATGCACACACACAAATCTAGGACTTGAACTTGTATTAACTGACATAGTTTCAACACCTAGATTTGTGTTCACCACATTATAAGGTTCAGGAAATTTTGAGCCCAGGATAGTTAAGTCTTCTCTGCCTAGCAGTGCGCCTCTTTATTTTGCCAGTTTCGCATTTTAGGATTTGTTACCTGCAGCTAGCGTTTCAAGCACTAAATTCCAGGTAATTGAAGACACATTTAGCTACAAATAACCAAAACCAGTATCTTAAACAAGTAGGATGAATTTTTTTCTTATGTGGGAAATCTGGAGGCAGAGGTTACTAAGTTGGGTTCTACTGATTCATGACACCACACAGGTCTCTCTCTGTACTTCTCCACCACTGCCATATGTCATCATTTCACTGTTTTTGCTTGTCCCCTCATGGTCACAAGATGAGCTGTTGAAGCTCCAGGCATAATGACCTGGCTCTGTAGAGAGAGGGAGAAGAGAAATGGAAAGTAGCCATTTGCCTGTCCTTTCTGTCAGAAAAGCAAATGCCATCTCAGAAGCCTCTTTCAAGCACCTGCTTAAGTTTCATTGACCACCACTGGATTTCATGGTTACCCCATCATAGCGTAGATGCTGGGAAAGTGACTACCTGTGGCTCTGTGGTGAAGGGATAAGGAAGGAAGGTGTGGGAGAAGGTGTGGCATCAGCCTAGCATCTGTGCTGCCTAGTGAAGATGCTGCGTCCTTTCTCTACTCAGGGACTTGGTGTCAGCATCATTCCCCTCCCAGTCCTCGGGGTCTCGGGCTACAGGGAAGTGAGATGTATCCCTTATTATAACAGTGCTTTGGGTCCATGGATTTACTCTATTATTTATCATGTTGGAATGAATTCAAAATGTCCATAATGGGCAATTACTAAGCCCTTGACACTATAGAGTTGTGTAAAAATAAAGTTCTCTTTAATGCTGGTGACCCCGACTGGTGCCCCCCTCTTCTCTGTGTCAGTCATGAGAACTTGAGGGGAGCTGATAATTTGATGGTAGTCTCATCCCTTGCTCAATAGAAGAGCCATGTTCTGTGTTCTGTTGTCACTGTGTAGCAGATTGATGAGATGAGGAAATGCCAGTTGGGTTTGTTTGGGTCTGTTGGCCAGACCATTCCACGTTTTTTGTCCATTCTCTTCCAGCCTTCACTTGGACATCTCAAAGAAACCTTGAATTTGTCCACATCTGCTCCTCTTCAGCGTTCCCTAACACAGCGAATTGCAGTTGACCTGTCAAGCTATTGAAGTCACAAAATTCAGAGACATTTGTTTCTACACTGACAATCCTTAAGCCCTGTCATTTCTTCCTCTTAAATACTTTTTGCACCTACCTATATCTTTAAACTTCCACTGCCAGCATCCTAGCATTGCATGTTAACCCACTGAAGCTGGTTTTGGTTGAGATAAATAGAATACTCCCAAAGCAGCTAAAGCTCAAAGAGGTGTTGTTTATTTCTCTTTAAATTTCACATGGTAAGAAGTAAGAGGACACTTCCAAGTCTAATTTAGTGAGTTACAAATGTCATGAAGACACAGGTGCTTTCATACTTTCCATTCCACTACCCTCAATGTGTCAGTGATGCTACCTGCTTGGGGCTGCAAGATGACCGTGGCGGTTCTTGGCATCACTTGAAGACACAACTTCATCAGGCAAAGGGAAGAGACATTCCCTGCCGAGTGTCACTTTTTTTATGAGCAAGGAAAACCTTCCTAAGACATCCTCTACAGCCTTATTCTCAGGTCCCAGTGGTCATGATTGGGTCACTTGTCCATGTTTTAGCTAAAGAAGACTGGAAAAGTGAGTTTCTGGCATGTTCAGGTGGAACAGTGGGTGGCAGGTTCTGCTGGCCAGGAAGAAGGATGAAATGGGGGTGTGGAGGGAGGGACTGTTATTTTGGGGAGGCTTTCAATAAAGTCTGCCACGTGCACACTCATGTCTGACCTGGACTGTGGCCAGGGCCTCCTACTATCTCCCTGGTTCTAGTCTTCCTCTTCTTCAATCCATTTTCCGCATGCTCCAGCTACCAGTGGAGTCTTAACAAATGTGTACTTGTACGGTTAGTTTATTTGCCTACTTGTTTATGGTCAATATCTTTCATAATTATGCAAACTACATGAGGGAAGAGACCTTATTTATTCTGTCCACAACTTTGTACCCTACAATAGGGCCCCACACATCAGTGGTACTCATTGGACATTTCTTGGCCAACTGAATGAATGAATGAGTGAACCTGATTCTGTCCATCTCCTTTTAAAACCTTTAAATGGGCCCTGGCTGGTGTGGCTCAGTTGGTGGGTGTCATCCTGGTCAGGGCACATGCCCAGGTTGCAGGTTCAGTCCTAGGTCAGGGCACGTGTGAGAGACAACGTTTCTCTCCCTCTCTCTCTCTCTCCCTCCTTTCCCCTCTCTCTAAAAATAAATAAATTAATAAAACCTTTTAAAAAACCCCATTGAAATTGTTCCCCATTATCTCTGGGTAAAAGTCACGTCTTCTGGAAGTTGTTTGTAAGTCCTTTTCTGAAATGACCCGTGGCTACATTTTTACCTTTCCTCACTCCTCTGCTCTTCAGCTTTCCAGAATTTTCTTCAGTTTTTCAAATATACCATGTGTTTCCTCTCCTCTGTCCGCCTAGAACTGTTTTAGCTTCTCACTTTGCCTGACTAAGTCCTTCTCTCGAAGCAAATTTCAGTTTAAATGCCACCTCTTCTGGGAAATCTCCAGACCTTTCTCTCACTCGGCATTGTTAGAAGTCCCCAGGTACCACCCATAGCACCCTGGACTTCTCCATTTAGAGGTCATCACAAGCTTTTGTAAGTGATTTGATAATTGTGTTTCTCTATAATTATGATGTTTTTCCTTAAAATCAACCTTATTGAGATTTATTGGTTGACATGCCATACATTTGCCTATTTAGAGTTGTGCAACCACCCTCACAGTCTATTTAACGACTCCCCTTTCCCACCCCAGCACCCATAGCCATTAGCAGCTATTCCTCCTCTCCCCTCAATTCCCTCAAACCCAGGCAACTACTAATCTTTCTATGTCCATGGATGTACCGATTCTGGGTATTTCATAGACTGGACCCTAACCTCAGTGTGGCCTGGGATTTCTCAGTCTGGTCACCACTGTATGCCCAGAACCCAGCAGAGGGCCTGGTATGTGATTCATGCTTCACATGTATTTGTTGATTGGCCAGTTGATTGAATAATTAAAAATGTAGACACTCCCAAAGCCAATTACTTTCTTTCCTGTGTATCTACTACATTTTTATACATATTGCTATTTTCATTACCCGGCATTGATGTTTTTATGTTCTTGTTTATCTTCCTGGATCAGGAGCTCGAAGACAAGAGCTGTGCCTGATTCATCTTTGCATATCTTTGTTGAGTGCAGTACTTGGCATGCAATGCGTTTGACCAATATATGCCCAATGTGTAAATGAACAAATGAATTAGCTATGACCACTTGTTCCCAAATCGCCAGTTGAGGTCTCCCACTGGGATGGGGGGCTGAGTTCGTTTGTTTGTTCATTCCGCCAGTGTTGGTTAACAAATGAGGACGTTAGTTTATACCTCCCACAGCATTCCGTGAATATCCATCTGATCCATGGTGATCACCCCTCCGTGGGCAGGGGCCATGTCTCAGTAGTCCTGGTGTCCCCTCAAGGCCTGCACAGCCCCTCACGCAGGCTTAGGGGCTCATTAAATGCTTTGTGATTTAAATCCATGCCTTTGAGGCTCTGAGGCCCTGGACATCAGATGGGGCTGTGATGTTTAACTCTATCATCTGCAAGCACTTTAGTAGGAATTGGTGACTTCTGGGCCTCTGCCCCCTCTGCCCTGCAGAGGACTTTCATTAGGGGAGGTCAGTCCCTCAGGGTGAAATTGTTGTGACACAGGGAGAACACTGCCCAGGTAGGGGACCTGTGTCTATGGTGGTGGGCATGTCCCGATGTGCTGAGATACCTGGTGTGAGCTGCACCAAACCCTATTCCAGGTCACCTCTGTGGTGTGAGGAAACTGGTGGGCCTGGTCTTACAGCTGGTTCTCTGCTGGCTTCCAGTTATAGAGTTGGTGCCTCCAGACTGATAGGTGGGGCATTAGTGGAGCTTTGTGGCCTAGGTCCTGGTGGCACCCACCTGAGTGCCCACAATGCTGCTGAAAGAGTGCCTCCTGCAGCCTGGCCTGATGATATACGGTGGGTCCTTCTGGCACCCTGGGCACGGAGGTCCTCTGAGCTGCTGGTCCAGTCTGATCCACATTGTTTTGTCTGTAGTCTGCTGGCTCCTGGTTTCCCTGGAAGATGATTGCCCTTTGCCTGGTAAACCCATGCCTTGCCTTACACACGAACACAGGGACCCATAGCTGGGCCCTAACGGCCTACAGGCCCCTACTCCCCTGGGTTTTGGCCTCTTGGACAATCCCACAACCTGCTTGTAGATTAAACATTGCCTGTGGTAGAATGAATAATAACTACCAAAATATTCATGACTCAACCCTGGAAACTGAATATGTTACCTTATATGGCAAAAGTGACCTCACAGATCAATTATCCTGGATTATCTGGGTGGGGTCAATGTATCCACAAGTACCTTACAAGAGGGAAGCATTTGCTCAGAGACCAGAGGAGATGCTTCACAGCCAGCTTTAAAAGTGGAGGAAGGGGCATGCCCAGTTTCTGGAAGCTGGAGAAGGCAAGATTGTCTCCCGAAGCCTCCGAAAGGAGCCAGTTCTACCACCTCCTTGATATAGCCCTATAGGACTCATTTCAAACCTCTGACATCCAGAACTGTGAGAGAATAAATTCCTGTTGCTTTAAGTCACTAAGTTTTTGGTAGTTTGTTGCAATGGAGAATTAATATATTGCCCCTATCCTGGGGTGGCAGCTGGCCCTAGTTGGTCCCTGGTCAAATGGGAGTATTTATTTTTTGAACCCGAGGTGAGGCTGTAATTGCCAGCTTGAGCTGCCATGAAAAAGGACCATGGACTGGGTGGCTTAAGAACAAAAAATTATTTTTTTACAGTTCTGGAGGCTCACAGCCCAAATTCAAGGTGCCAGCAGGGCAGGCTTCTAAGGAGGGCTGTCTTCCTGACTTGCAGATGACCGCCGTTTAGCTGTGTCCTCACATGTCCTATGATCTGAGGCTGCGTGCACAGAGAGAAAAAAGCTCTGTGTCTCTTCCTCCTTTCATAAGAACTGCAGTTCTATTAGATCGGGGCCCCACCCTATGACCTCATTTAACCCCGATTACCTCCTCTGAAGCCCTGTCTCCAGATACAGTCACATTTGGAAGTTAGAGCTTCAACTTATGAATTTAGGGGGGACAATTCCGTTAGTAATACAGGCCCTCTGCAGTTATATCCATGCAGAAGAGCCAAATGTTCCTCACACCATTTATATCCTAGAAGTTCAGTTCTCTTTGCAAGTAAGAGTGGCGTGTGGTTTGGAAGTCAAAACAACAGTGTCCTCAAACCGATCCCCATGTAAGTGTGCCTCGTGCTTCTGTCCTTCAGGGCTTCACGGACGAATGGCAGGTATTTGAGGGTGTGTCATTGAGCTTGTTTGGGCAGTCCTTCACAGGTGGCAAGTGTAGTCCTTCATTGGAAATGTCTGCTGAGGGCATTGGGGGTTAGGGTGTGGGGTTCTTGGGTGAAGTTCTGTTCGGCGAAGCCTTCACTCATGATGCACAGGTAATAGCAATCTGGTAGTATGCCTTTCAGGTTTCCTTTTCTTTTTTATTTTTCTTCTGCCGCTGCCCTCCTTAGTAAAGAAAGTGGTTTGTCTGGTCCTTAGCGGAGATTTAATCTTTCTAGGAGTTAAAACTATTATATATCTTCCTATCCCAGCCTTCTCTGTACTAGCGTGATGCTGGACTGTTCAAAGGATGCTTCCAACACCATTCCAGGGGCAGCTCATCATGGGAACCGGTCCTAGCAACCTCCATCCTGTGTTTCATTCATGAAAAAGTGCTTCTGGTCGAGCACACTGCTGTGAATTGTTAGTGGTGTAGGCAACCTGGGAAACATAAAAGCCTCATCTCAGGAGAGCCGGACACTGTGAAAGTGGCTGCTAGACACCAAAGCCTGGGTTACCCAAAACTAGCCCCCAAACTGACTCTGGACAGAGTGCTCCAAAACAGCAAGGGCTGCTGAGTTGATGTGCCATAGGGTTTAGGGACCGCAGAGGCCCCCGCCCCCCACTCTAAGAGAGCCTCTCGTCTGGCAACTTTGTGGAAATTGCACACTGGCAGCAGGCAGACAATTCCTGACCAAGATCTTGCCCCCGACCCCACAGCCACTCCAGAGTTCCCAAAGGGGAGAGTGTAGACAGGGCCTCTCCTGTTGGAAAGTAAGGAGCACACACTTAGGTGTGGCGGCCCTGCAGTAATGTCACACCGGCAGGTGGTACCTCTGCAGCTCAGAGCCGTTAAAGGCAGACTCTTAAATATATTTCTTGGAACAGAATTGAAATCTATAAGCATTAAGTATCAGCCTTAACATTCACCATTTGAGACTGATTCATAAGGAAAGTTTGGTGAGTGTCTTGAATGATACTCAGGGACATAGCTTCAGGCACTGAGAAAACAGCTATATATTTGGGTTTATTTGTCCAAGTGGACAAGGACAATTTGGGGACAAACAATGCCTTATTTGGAGTTGCTTGTTTTTTTTTTCTATGCTTCTCGCCCATGGGTGGCCTCAGATAACCTTCCCCAGCTTGGGGACACTGGAATCAGCTTCTGTATAGCCCAGGGAGACTTGTCCATAGCTTGGGGAAAGCCTCCATCAGTTTCAGAGCCCTAAGAAAAACTAGAAAAGACTCGAGTCCTGTCCTGGTCCCTTTCTCTTGGCTGGTGGACCAGGATTTTCCCAAGGAACTCCTGGTAGCACCTCAGAGTCCCACTTCTGAGTCCCACCATGGATTTTTCAAGGTGGCTCCTGGGACTGAAGCCACCTTGCTGAACTGCTGCCAACTGTGATTCCTGAAGCTTTCCTCAGAGTGAATCAGTTGTCTCAAACCCTGTCATTAGCCACTGGATGTTGATGGGGTGTTTGGTGGATGGAATTGTCTCTGGAAGGCTGTCTCCCATTTATTGGTCATGTCTCTCATTTATCGCTCCCACTTATGGCCCATGCAAGGTTCAGCTTCATGAAGACTATGCTCATTTGGGCCCCCATAGAAAACCAGATACCTACAGAAATGGGTGGCAAATGGGTGACAGCGGCTGCCGTGAAGCCATAGCCATCTGGCATGAGCAGAACACCCCGGTTTTCTCACTGGGAGCCCTGGGCTCCCCCTAGGGGAGGCAGAGAGATGAGTGAATTCCCATCACAGCTTTGGGTTTGGAAAGAACATGTATCTGCTAGACAGGAACACGGGTCCAGGTATATGGCTGGTCCTTCAGGTGTACTTGAAATGTTCTCTGGATGGTCTGAAACACGTGTCTGAGAAGAGGAAGTGTGAATGGGGATGGCACTGGACAGGTGACCTGCACATGTGAAACAAGGCTGATGGCAGAATCCCGGTGGGAGGTGTGAGTTTGTTGTGGGTTGCTTTGTGCCCTCCCAATAAAGATTTGTTGGTTTGCTGACTCCGCAGTATCTCGGGTACCTCAGAGTGTGAACTTATTGGGACTTATAGACCTTATAAGGTCTATATAGAGGTTCAACTTAAAATGAGGTCATCCAGGTTGGCCCTAAGCCAACACATCCTTATGAAAACAGGGAATTTGGACAAAGGGAAAATCTCACACACTCCGGGAGAACACCAAGTGAAGATAAGAGCAGAGATCTGCAGGCCAAGCAACACCAAAGATGGCCAGCATACCGCCAGGCCAGGGGTGCGGCAAAGGATAGACTGCCCCTTACGGGCTTCAGAGAGAACTGGCCCTGTTGACACCCCAACCTCAGGCTCCTAGCCTCCAGGGCTCTGAGACAGTAAATTCACATTGTTTATGCCACCCAGCCTGTGGTTTTGTTTCAGCAGGCCTACCAAACGAATACGGGGTCTTGCGAAATCTTACAGGCAGTGATGGGCTTGCGAGAACCCAAATAGGAGGATGCCAAGGACCAGAAGGCAGTGTGGGTCCAGGGCAACAGTGGGGTCTGTTCCACAGATAGTGCCTAATGGTTCTGTTGTTCGGAGCGCCGGCCTCACAGTGTGGGCCCAGGACAGTGGTCATCATCATCATTGTCATCGTCAAGGCTGATGTTTACTGAGTATCTACACTGTGCCCGGTACATGTACTTTACATGTCTTATATCATTGAGTCCTTACAACCTACACGGTCAATGTTATTATTCTCCTTTTACAGACAAGGAAACTGAGACACGGATGAGGAAGTTACTTGCCCAAGCGCTGATAGCTAGAGAGGCCTGAATGCAGCTGCCCTGGCCCCACTCACTGGGCTCCAGTTCACATCTATCCTCGCTGTTCCTTCCATACCAGCTCACCCTCAGTGTCTTCTCATTGGCTGCTCCCCTGCCTTGGTTGCTTTCCTATTAGATTTCCATGCGGCCCCCTCCTTTTTCCATTCAGGTCTCGGCCCTAAAGCTTCATCTTCAGCCAGAGCCTCTCACCCTCCCAGTCATCTCAGCACACTGTGTATTTTATTTATTTATTTATTTTTACGATCTGAAATTTCCTTCTCTTACTTGTGACCCCATTTACTCTCTCTCTTGACCCCATAGAACATAAGATTTTGAGGATTTTGTCTGGCTTCTTTCATCCTTTATCCCAGAAACTGGATCCATTCCTAAAGCAAGAAAACTCTTCAGTAACTCAGTTCCCTTTATTTAATTATTCAAATCATTTGCCACCCACCTCTACCTAATTGGAGCTTGGGATCCATCTTGCATCTATAATAGACTCACAAAGATCTTCTGCTAAATGAAGGCAGCTACTGTCTGCCCTAATACTTAGGCAGTGCTAAGAAACCGGAGGAAACTTTAACACTCAATTCCCACTCCTCTCATCCCTCCCATTGGTCTGCTAGTGGAAAATAGAGACAGGGAAATTGACTTTACCATTGGACGATATTGTTACTCTCCCCAGGAAGCAGAAGGGCTGGGGCCAGTGACTATGGCCTTGGGTCAGTCAAAATCTGGCTCAGTCCACGGGGACTAAGTCTGTTGTGTACCATACTGGAGGCGGGTATCCTCTACCTTCCCTCGTAGGGAAATTCAGAATGGTGCTACCTGCCTCCTCCTCAATGGAGACCAGCCACCAGAGGGCTGCTGGGCAAGACCATTGTGCCTGGGGTGGGCAGCCATGCTCACCCTGGCTCACTCCCCCTGTCCCAACAATGGCTGAAGCAGCCAGGACTCTGTGTGGGGAGAGGTGGGGCCACATTCTAGCCTGTCCTGTAAGTTGATGAGCTCCAACAGGTTGCTCCTTGGGATGGTCGGTACACTTTCTGGGGCTCTGCCGAGGACACCCCACTCTCCATGTGCAGAGCCAGCTCATACCATTCAAACCTAACCAGCATTGCCTCAATTCTTCATTCATTCTGCCTTTCAATGGGCATTTACTGAGCACCACTGGGCAGTGGGACAGATGGTCGACTAGTAGCTATGGGAGCAGTTATTAGAGGTGTTATTTCACAGGGATGTGTGTCATGGACACCCAGTTCTGTTTGGCGGGTGGTTGCATTCAGTGTCCTCTGTCCCAGCTGAACACACCCTACCTGCAGGGCTGGGGTGCAACCTACAAGGGGGCTTCTTCCATTGCCCACTCTCCTGTGGCAATGGGGGAGATGTTGTCACCAAGATTTCCTGTGAGAGGACCTCTCGGTAGTGCTGCATGTGCCAGAAGCATTGGGGCAGTTCCAGCAGCAGGCACAGTGAGGTGGGGCTGTGGCCTGGGCCACCTTGAGTGCCCTTTCTTAGCTTCTGCTCCACACTCCGGTGAGGTATCCTTCAGGATTCCAGAGGAGACAGTGAGCTCTGCTCTTTCTTCTTGAGACCATGGTAGGAAATCTGACTTGGACTGTAAATTCTAAAGAATAAATAGAAACATATCATTTGCAGAAGAAAGGGAAGAGAATATTCTGAGTAGCAATACAGCCCACAGTGTTGAAAGAGAGGTCTGCTCTCTGTACAGCAGAAAGCTGGGATCTGGTGTGTGGCTTGGGGTGAGGTGGGGTCGGGAGCCAAGATATGGGGAGGAGGTGGGCATAGCCAAGTTTAGGAAGAGCCTGACACACCAGAGAAGGGGCCTGCTCCTGTCCCTGCCCTGTGGCAGTGGGCTCGGGCCTGACTTTGAATAGCAGACCTGTAAGTGCTTCTTGGACAAGGAGTGAGTGGGATCCACTGAGGGATTTGCAGCTGCTGTGAACCATGGATAGATGCACTGTTTTAGGCCCATAGTTCTGGGTGATGGAGGTACAGTCGTTACCAGACAGGGGCCTGTCCCTGAGCAGGTCTGCCTAGGGCCAGCTACAGTGTGTGGGTTCTTGGCTTCCTGTAGGAAAGATTTCATAATACAAGTCCGGATGACTATGAGGACACATTTATTAAAGCTGGGGACAGAGAAACAAGGAAGGGCTTGGCATAGAAAAAGCAACAAGAGAGCCTGGGTTGGGCTGCCCGAGCTCACTGGGAAGTCAGAGAAAAGGGGGCTTTATCGACTGGCTCAGGAGATTAGCCTGGGACAAGCTGCCAGCTGTTTATTGCCTTAGAGTTTAGAAGACAAACCACTATTAAGAAAGAAGTGGGTGAAGAAGAAGGGAAAGGGAAAGGCAAAGGCTCGGGCTGTTTTGGAGGGAGAACAGGGGGAAGGAGTGCTGGGTCCTTTGTCTTGAGGCTTTTATCTCTTTCTTACAGGCAGGAATCTTAGGGGAGGTCCCAGGGGAGCAGTTCAGCAGAATATTCATCAGTTCTCCAAGTGTGCCCTTTCAGGGTCGTGGTCTCCTCTGATTGGTCAGTGACAGGGTCCTTAGTTATTGTAACTGGTCCTGGTGTAGCCCACCCAATTTTGCTGCTTTTCTGGGCCTGGAGCTGAAATACAACTGAGGCCTAGATAGTATCTCTAAGGGAGGAAAGGTTATGCTGGGGGTGAGGTCCTTGTTATCCCAATTTGCCCCCTGCCAGGCACTGGGGGTTTCTGCCTTGGTGACCATCTGCATCTGGCTGTAAATTGCTCAGCCATCGTGCCCAGCAATCTGTCTCAGTTTCCCTATTCCATTTGCCCAGGAATTTCCCCAGTTTCTCACTATCCTGTCTCACAGTCACCAAGAAGGGGAGGGGTCAAGGTTGAATTTTTGTGGTTGAGTTATATAGATGATGTGTTCAGGTAGAAAAGAGCAGAGTGTTTTGTGGCGGTTTTTTACGTTTGTTTGCTTTTTTTTTTTTTTTAAATAGAATGTGTGAACAGTCTTGGTGCACTAATCCAGAGTTAAAACAAATGTCCCAACTTGTTTTTCCATTGAGAGAACCTCATTTTCCATTCGAGTGGTGCACCGAGAGGGAAAGAGTAATGAGTGAAAGGGGGAGGATGCAGGCGGGGAGATGGGCCTGCCAGCGATTCATTTACAAGCTGTTTTTATTAGGCATATTGTTGTGAACCAATTTTCATGTTGAGATGGCTTCCCCACCCCCCCCAACAAATTGCCTTTTGTGTTGTTGAATGGGATAAGAGGCGCCCTCTTTCAGGATTAGCTAACTCTGTTCTCAGCCTGTGCTAAAATAAGCACCTTGTAAACCCATCTAGTGGCAGAGTCTGGGACTGGTTTGCTCCTTCCGGCTGAATTGATGAGTATGAGCTGGGAAATAGTTTCCAGAGAAATTGGGTATAAGAACATATGCCTCAAGTTTGGTGAAAGATTTTCGTTCCGAGACTTCAGAGGATCTCAGAAAAAGGCTCCTCAGAATGGAGAGAGTGGCTGTAGTCAAGCACTCAGTTCATTTACTGCTTTGTTTTTGTTTTTAAAAATAACATTTGGTTCTTATACAAATTTAGACACGTGGACACATTTGTAAATAAAGGAAAGCATAAAGACTACCTCCAACTTCTTGCAGTCATCTGGAATATCGCCAGTTTATGATAATTCACTTTTCTATTTTGTTATTTTTTTCTGACTTTTCCTGCTGGCACGTATTTTTACAGTTAAAATCATATTGCCTGTATAAAATTTATCCTGATTTTTACAGAAAATAGGTTTTCTCATGTCATTTAGTAAATGTGATTTTTTGATTGTGCATAATATTCTACCATGTGGATGTAATTAAAGTGATATTACGTAGTCTTTTTTGTTTTTACTATTTTATTTTACATAATTTCAAATATAGAGAAGAATTTCAAGAATAGTATGATGAATTCTTCTGTATCCTTTTCCCAGTTCTTTGATTGTTGGCAGCGTCCACATTCGCTTTACCGTTCTCTCTCTCTCCCAAATAGCTCCCATTTTTTCCTCTAAACCTTTGTAGAGTAATCAGCAGACAGGATGTCCCCATACTCTTGAATACTCAGTGCCCATTTTCCACCCTCTCCTGCATGACCACGGCACAGTCATCAGAACCAGGAAACACTGTACAGTATCACCACCTAATTTGGTCTCCATTTCCGATTTCCCTAGTTATCCCAGTATTACTCTTTATAGCTAAATCACCCACTCCAGAATCAGATATTTAGCATTTATCTCTGTTGTCTTTTCCGTGTTCTCCAATCTCAAGAGGCTCCTTGGTTTTGTTTACTTGTTTTTACTTTCACCATCTGGACATTTTGAAGGTTGCAGGCCACTTATTTTGCAACATGCCCCTCATGTTGGATGTTGGGTTTGTCTAATGCTTTTTCATGGTTAGGTTTCAGTTGTGCAGAACTGAAACCTTAGGCAGAAGTATCACAGAAATGAGGATGTTGTGTCCTCATGAGGTGACACATAATGATGATTTGTCCCATTACTAGTGATGCTATCTTTGATCACCGAACTAAAATACAGTCTGCCAAGCTTCTCACTGTATAGTGACTCTTTCTCCTTTATAGTTAGTGTGTTTTGTGGGGAATTACTTTGAAAATATATAAATATTCCATCTTCATCAAACTTTCACCCACCAATTTTAGTACACACTAGTGACTCTTATTGACTAAATAAATTTTTTCTGAAGTAATTATTATTATGGTGGTTATCAAATGGTGATTTTTCTAAACCCATCATTCTTTCTACATTTATTAGCATTATGCTGTATGCAAGAGCTTTCTCTTCTTCATTTACTCATTCATTCACTCAATCAGTATTAATGTATCAATTCCCATTTTATTCAATAGATCACAGTCTCTTCCTGGCTAATTTCTTCCATCAGCCAGGAGCACAGAATGTTATCAGAAACAGAGGTGGACCCCAAGCAGGAGCAAGTCCAGTGTAGTCAGGTACATATTTTTTCCCTGGCCCCCAGCTGTAAGAGAGAGGCACTATCTACAGAGAATATAAGAATACTTATTGTGGGAATCACATTCATGTGAAAATTGTCAGCAACCTACTTATCAATAAACTGGAGATGGAATATTATATAATAGTTAAACAAACCAATTATATGGATCAATATGCATATATATGTGTGTATCCATTATGTTATATACAAAAGCACACACATGTATGCAAATGCATATGTGTTCAGAATAAAGATGAAGAAGTCCAAGGCAACAATATGTACTGACATCATGATAGTGGTTACTATTGGGATGGAAGGAGAAGAATAAAATAGAGAAGTGATCTATCTATATGGACCTTCAAACTATTGTATGGAAATTATACTTCCATAAAGCCATTTTAAAGGAAGACCTAAAGTAAATGTGGTATAATGAATGTTCTTGATAAGCTTGGGTTAGGTAAACACATGTTTATTGTATTATCCTCTTTCCTAGCCTCTTATGTTTGAGATATTTTATGGTAAGAAATAAACGTGAATGGGAATGATAAGTACGAAGTCAAACATAGTGATTATATCTGGGGAATGAGAGAAATGAGATCAGAAAGAGAGATATATAAGGAGTTTCCTTTGTATTTGCGATGTCTAATTTTATTTTCCTAAAAATATTAAATCAGAATGAGAAAATGTTAAGATTTGATATAGCTTGGCTGTGGATTTATAGGAGTTCATATCATTTCCTAGGCATTTCTGCATTTACTGAAAAGATATTCTATAGAAGTAAGAGAATAGCTGAGACTGAAAGTCTCTGGACAGAAAGGAAGTAGTGGAATTCATAGCATGCCTGGCATGTTAGCTCTGGGAAGCAGAGCCTCAAGCAAGGCTTAAGCACTGATGCCTTTGGGGAAGTGCAAACCCAGGGTAGCAAGAAGGAGAGAAAAGAGAAGTGAGAGAGGGGAGGATGGAGAGCAACACCAAGTGATGCGTTGCTAGGTGGCCACCGTTTCATGAGGCCTCAGCTATGCAGGAGGTTTTCTGATATGCTGTAGCGAAATGCTGTTTGGGGACAGACTATTGGAGAGAAGAATAGGGAGGGAATTTATTTCCTAACTCTTTTTTATTATCTTTCTGATTGGTCAAAACTGAATTTTAGGAACATGAACACCCTTGGGCTTCTGGAGTGTGTGTGTCATCTAGCCCATTTGGCCACCACTGTGGAGGCCAGGTTGCATTCACAGTGTGGTGCTTCATCCAAGGTTAGAAACTATGGGGAAGCAAGAGACCCTGGCAATGGCCTCGGGCCTCAGGGTTGAGTGGCCCTAAAGGAGCCTGATGGGAGACCTCACTCTGCCAACAGCTATGGCAAAGCAAGTGGCCAAGGGTATGGAAGATGGATGAAGTTGAGAGAATCTGGATTCCCATTCAACGAGTCTGATACAAATAAAATGGGATACAGATTGGGACAGATTCTTCTGTCTAAAATGAGAAAGGAAATGAGAATAAAATTTTAATTAGGTAAGTTTACAGGGGAGAGGGCGTGAAAAATTGAAACCATTCTAGACTGATAACCTCTTTTTTTTTTTTTTTTCCGAAGAGCCCTTAGTCACTGAGAATTTGGAGATGGATTTGGGAAGTAGGATTGGGAGTTTGTGGAGAATCATGAAGATCTTGAATAACAACCATGGGGAGAGGATTGGGTCTGGTTATAGAAGTGGAGAGGCTGCATGGGAGGCAGAGAGCAGGCCTAGCAGGAAGTTAGTAAGGGAACTGGAAAGAGAGTAATTGAATTGAGTTGGGATCCAGGTAACTTGCCTAGCTGGGCTGAATAGAAAAGGAAGACTTGTGGAGGGTGATGGTCTGGAGAGATGCTGAGGAATGCAGGTCTCAGGAGCTTGAAGAGCAGCCAGTGGGAGTGACAAGTGGGAAAATATGAGGTCATGGTGTGACAGTAAAATTCTAGACCTTAAGATTTCGGAGCAGTGTTGAGTGAGAACAAGAACTACACTTGGGGGTTGCTTGAGTGGAATGGAAGTAAAATCGGTTAGAGAAGCAGTGGTAAAGGAAGTTAAAGTCACTTACAAATAGTAGCAAGATTGCTGTTGGGATGTACGGTCCAAGTTTAGTCATGAAGAGGAGTGATAAGTAAATTTAGCCTAGCTCTTCACTGGAGGACCAGTGCAAATGATTAGGAACTGTTTCGCGGCTGAGTCACTGAGGGCAGCCAATTAACTAATGGGGTCAGCCATTCTATCCTTGACACTGAACTGAATCATCGCCATATAATCTGGAATCCAATTACCATCCATCTTTAAGCATCTTAAGCATTTTCCTACTTAAAAATTAGTTTCCTCCCATGACCTCTCTCCCTGCCTCCACAGTTTCCTTAAGTTGTGTATATTATAGTGCTTATTATATACGGCCTTTACTGCCTGTTTGCGCTCTGTCACTCTCCCCACCTACCTCACCCCGAGTGCTTTAAGGGCAGGGCCAGATCTTGTCTAGCACTGTGTCCTTACCCTAGCCTGATCCCTGGCTGTCCAGGGGTGCTCAGTGCGCTGGAAGACGGCTGTGGCCTGTCCGGCCTTGAAGAGTCCATTGGTCAGTCTGTTTGATGGTTGAAATAAGCTCCTTGATTAAGTCTTTCCCTATTTTTTTGTCCTTTCAAACACAACCTTGTCTCTGCCCCCCACATTACTTAGGAGATACATGTTCCTTGTAGAATGCATGGAAAATAATAATAATCATCCATAACCCTGCCCTTTAGCAATAGCCACTATTCATGATTTAGTCAGTGTATATATTTTACAATCAGACAGTTTATTTATTTAGTTATTTAATAGATAGCCCATTAATTGTAAAACTTCAAAAGGTAGAAAAGTGTGTACAGTAGTCCCCCTTATCTGTGGTTGCATTTTCCATGGTTTCAGTTACTTCCTGTCAACTGTGGTATAAATATATTAAATAGAAAATTCTTTTTTCTTTTTTTAATTGAATTTATTGGTGCTGTATCAGTTAATATAATTTATATAGGTTTAGTCTTGGCTGGTGTGGTTCAGTGGATTGAGTGCTGGCCTGTGAACCAAAGGGTTGCTGGTTCAATTCCCAGTCAGGGCACATGCCTGGGTTCTGGGCCAGGTCCCCACTTGGGGGCATGCAAGAAGCAACCTATTAATGTATCTCTCACATATCAGTGTTTCTCTCCCTCTCTAAAATAAATAAACAAACAAACAAATAAATAAATAAAATCTTTTAAAAATCATATAGGTTTAAGGTGTACAATTCTATAGTACATTATCTCATGTCTCTTCCATCACCATTAAATGGAAAGTTCTAGAAAGAATCCAAAATATTACACTGTGATCCATTCTGAGTAGTGTGATGAAATCTTGTACCGTCCTGCTCCATCTCACCCTGGATGTGGATCATCTTCTAGTGCAGGGTCTCCACACTGTAGGTGCCCCCTGCCTGCTGGTCACTTAGTAGCCATCCTGCTTGTCAGAGTAACTGTCTCAGCATCTGAGTGCTTGTGCTCCAGTCACCCTAAGGCTACGTCACAACGCCCGTGTTATTCCCCTCACTTTGTCTCATCACGTAGGCACTCGATCATCTCATATCATCACAAGACAGGTAAGTACCATACAGTTACATGTTTTGAGAGAGAGCACATTTACATAACTTTATTACAGTACATCGTTACAATCGTTCTATTTTATTAAGAGTTATTGTCAATCTCATTAATTAAATTTCATCATTGGTGTGTGTATGCAGGAAGAAAGCATAGCGTAGACAGAGTTCAGTCCTACTCACAGTTTCGGGCGTCCACCGGGGGTCTTGGAAGGACCCCCCCACAGATAAGGGGGGCGACTGCGTGGTGAAAGTGTTCCTCTGTTCCTTTCCCTCTTCCCCACTTAGTTCCCTTCCCCAGGAGGATCGTGGCTACCTGTTTGTCGTATATTCATCCATTTACAAGCAAGTGTTTATAGACTTCTTTCATTCTTATGGTAGCATTTGATGCACATTTTTCTGCATCTTGCTTTTTTTTCATTTAACAATGCATCTTGCAGGTCATTCCATGTCTGGATATAAAGAACATTCTTATTTCTTTTCTAGCTTCATACTCTTCCATTGTTTGGATATACTGTATTTAACCAGTTTTTTTAAATGGGTATTTGAGTTGAGGCTGATCTTTTTAATATATTATTATAGAAGACTCAAGTATAATAAATATGCATAATTTAGCTTTAACTTGTGACTAAGCTTGTTTCATTTATACCACATTTGCCAGCCTTCCTCCTTCCTGTTATTTTGTTTTTTGAAGATTTTGTTTATTTATTTTAAAGAGAGGGGAAGGGAGGGAGAAAGAGAGAGAGAGAACCACCAATGTGAGATAGAAACATCAATTGGTTGCCTCTCGCACTTGCCCTAACCAGCGTCCAAACCCACAACCCAGGCATGTGCCCAGGCCAGGAATCAAACTGGTGATCTTTTGCTTCATGGGAGGATGCCCAACCAACTGAGCCACATTGGTCAGGGCATCCCTCCGTTATTTTAAAGTAAATCTCAGACATTGTATCATTTCACCTGTAATCATTCTAGTATAGATCCAAAAAAAAAGATTTAAAAATACTAGTATCATACCTAACGCAATTAACAATAATTCCTAAATATTATGAAATCTGATCTTAAAAAATTTATACACACACACACACACACACACACACACAGCTGCAACTAAGAGCCTGGTTCATACTTCATTACACACTTGCGTGAGCACACTGGTGGTATGCCTTTACAGAGGTGGAACTGTTGCGTTAAACTGTGCACTTGTAATAGAAAAGAGATCGCCAAATTATATTTTGAAGAGATTATGCTAATTTATATGTCTTCCACCAAAGTTTTCCATGACTGCTTCCTCACAGCTTTATCCACTCACTGTGTTATCAAACTTCTTGATCTTTACCTGCCAAACAGGTAAAATATATTATACAAATGTCACTTTATTTATATAAAAGTTTTTTCAAGACTTAAACATTTTTTATTTTTAATATATTTTATTGATTATGCTATTATAGTTGTCCCACTTTTTCTCCCCTTTATTCTCCTCTGCACTGCACCCCCCTCCCAATATCATTCTCCCACCTTAGTTTATGTCCATGAGTAGTACATATAAGCTCTTCGGCTTCTCCATTTCCCATACTATTCTTAATCTTCCCCTGCCTATTTTGTACCTACCATTTATGCTTCTTTTCCCTGTACCTTTTTCCCCCATTACCCTCCCTCACCCTGCCCACTGATAACCCTCTATGTGATCTCTATTTCTGTGATTCTGTACCTATTCAAGTTGATTGCTTAGTCCTCTTTGTTTTTGTGTTTTTAGGTTTGGTTGTTGATTGTTGTGAGTTTGTTGTCATTTTACTGTTCGTATTTTCTTAAATGTATGGTTGCCTCCTGTGTGTCCCCTGCTAGGAACTGGCCTGCAACCCAGGCATGTGCCCTGACTGGGAATCAAACCATGATACTCTGGTTCCCAGGCCTGTACTATTTATATTTTTTATTTTTTCTTAGATAAGTCACTTTAACATTTCATATAATAAGGACTTGGTGATTTGACCTTATCTGGGAAGCACTTTATCCACCCTTCCATTCTAAATGAAAGCTTTGCTAGATAGATTAATCTTGGATGTAGGTCTTTGCCTTTCATGACTTTGAATACTTCTTCCCAGCCCCTTCTTGCCTGCAAGGTTTCTTTTGAGAAATCAGCTGATAGTCTTATGGGAACTCCTTTGTAGGTGACTGTCTCCTTTCGTCTTGCTGCTTTTAAGATTCTCTCCTCTTTAATCTTGGGTAATGTAATTATGATGTGCCTTGGTGTGTACTTGCTTGGGTCCAACTTCTTTGCGACTCTCTGCGCTTCTTGGACTTCATGGAAGTCTGTTTCCTTTGCCCAATTAGGAAAATCCTCCATTATTTTTTTTTTGTTTGTTTAATATATTTTATTGATTATGCCATTACACTTGTCCCATTCCCCCCCTTCATTCCCCTCCACCCTGCACACCCCTTCCCACTCCTTCCTCTCCTTTAGTTCATGTCCACGCATCATAAGTTCTTTAGCTTCTACATTTCCCACACTACTCTTGCCCTCCCCCTATTTTCTCCCCATCTTCTATGCTACTTATTCTTTGTACCTTCTCCCCTCTCTCCTCCACCCACCCCCCTGTTGCTAACTTGCCATGTGATCTCCATTTCTGTGGCTCCACTCCTGTGTTAGGTGTCCACTTAGTTTGCTTTTGTTTTAGATGTGGTTGTTAATAACTGTGAGTTTACTATCATTTTACTATTCATATTTTTATCTTCCTTTTTCTTTTTTAATTAATTTTTTATTGATTATGCCATAACAGTTGTTCTATTCCCCCCCTTCATTCCCCTCCACCCTACCCCTTGTCCCCACCATTACCCCCCCTCTTTAGTTTATGACCATGTGTCTCAAGTTCTTTAGATTCTATATTTCCCATACTATTCTTGCCCCCCCATCTATTTTCTATCTACTGTCTATGCTACTTATTTTCTGTACCTTCTCCCCCCTTCCTTCTGGTCCACTCCATTGATTTGAGACCCAGTTTCCTTTTCATCGCTATTGGTTTCCTGTGCAATTCCATTCATTTCTGGGTTGTGACGCTGTATGTGGGGGCGTGGTCAGAGCGGGGAAATGGCAGCCCCCTCTGCTATTTCTCACAGCTGGGTGAAGAGCAGAGTCTTAGGTGGTTCACCAGGGCGGGGCCAGTCAGAGTCGCTGGGTTATGACGCTGTATGTGGAGGTGGGGTCAGAGCAGGGAAATGGCGGTGCCCTCCGCTGCCGCTCGCCTCAGGTACCCTCTGGGTCCCGGTCCAATCATCCAGTCCTCACTTGTCTATCCAGATGAATGCATGACCACAGTCAACCCGCAGCCCTGTTCCTTTGCTGTTTCCCCGCGGTCGCTGGGTCGCTCACTAGGTCCAACCCTGCGCCTGGGTTCCACGGGCCGAGTCCCTCTGACCAAGTTTTCCTGTGCTACCCCGCTCCGCCAGCTGCTGGTTTTGCCCCTTACCAGTCTGGCTGAAGAATTTGTTGTTAACAGACTTCTGAAAAGTTCAATTTTCTGTGTTCTGGCTGTGTTTTCTGTTGCTAATATTTAGTTGTCTCTAAACTTGGTTGTGTGAGGAAGCACGGCGTCTCCACCTATGCCTCCATCTTGGCAGAAGTTCTTTATGTTTTCAAGTAAGTTTTCAAATTTCTTGCCCTTCTTATTCTCTTTCTGGTACCCCTTGATTCAGATGTTGGAACATTTAAAGTTGTCCCAGAGGTTCCTAAGCTTGTCCTCATTTTTTTGAATTCTTGTTTCATAATTCTGTTCTGGTTGAATGTTTATTTCCTTCTTCTGGTCCAAATCATTGATTTGAGTCCTGATTTCCTTCCTGTTACTGATGTTTCCTGTATCTTTTTCTTTATTTTGCTTTTTGTAGCCTTCACTTTTTTCTCTATTTTGTGACTATACTCAACTATTTCTATGAGCATCTTAATTACCAGTGTTTTGAACTCTGCCTCTGATAAGTTGGCTATGTATCGCCTAGTTGTACTTTGTCTGGAACTTTTATCTGTTCTTTCATTTAGGCCGTATTTTTTTTTGTCTCAGTGCACCTGTTATGTAGTAAGGGGCAGAGCCTTAGTTATTTGCCAGGGTGGGGCAACCCACATCACTGCGTTGTGGCACTATATGTGGGGGAGGGGCACAAGAGGGAACGATGCTGTTTGCTCAGCTCTCCACTAGCTTTCAGTCACTTCCTTTGCTACCTACAAGCAGATTTGGTCCTTCTGGTACTGATTCCCAGGTGGGTTTGTATACATTCTAGGACACTGTTTGTCTCTCAAATGAACTCTCCTGTGAGGCTGGGAGTCTCTCCTGCTGCCTCAACCCCCACAGGTGTTTTCAGTCAGAAATTTGAGGCTTTATTTTCCCATGCTGAAACCCTGGGTTGCATGGTCTGTCTCGCTCCCCAGTTCATTCTGGTTTATCCATAAGCGAGTGTGGGACCCCCAATCTGCCAGCCTCTACCTTGCCTGATCCACCAGCCACACCACCTTGTCTGCTGCAGTCTTCCAGCCACCACCTTGCCCCGAGTCCTCTCTGCTATGGCTGCACATCTTCACCCTTTTTATTGGTCTGGATAAATGTTTCTTCTTGAACTCCTTGGTTGTCAGACTTCCATACATTTCAGTTTTCTGGCAGTTCTGGTTATTTTTTGTTTTTACATTTGTTGTCGTCTTTTTGGTTGTTTGAGGAGGAAATATGTATCTACTTATGCCTCCATCTTGGCTGAGAGTCCATCTATTTATTTCAATTTTTTATTGTATCTTTTCCATGACCATTTAACACCCTACATGTGTCATTTTAATTTGCATTTCTATTACTGTGAGTTGTGTTCAACATTGTTTTACATGTTTATTCTTTTGTAATTTCTGTCCTGGGAGCTGTCTGATCATATTCTTTGAACATTTTTCTTTTGGTTTGTTAGCCTTTTTCTTATTGATAAAAAGGAACTTTTTAAATATGGGGAAAATTAGCTCCTCACTTGTAATATAAATTAAAAATATTTTTACTTTATTTCTAATTTCTGACTTAGCTTACAGTGATTTTTGCCATGAAAAAGTTTAAATTTTTTACTTAGAATTAGTCAGTCTTTTATTTTATGACTTTTGATGCTTGTTTTCTACTAAGTACAGCCTTATGTACTCTGAGATTATAAAAAAATTCCCTCATGGTTTTTTCTTTTATAATTATGACTTTATTTTATAGAATTAATCTTTGATCCTTCCTGAATTTATTTTGGTATAAAGTATGGTGTATACAATACTTTCACTCTTAATATTTTCCAGAAATCTACATAGTAATGAACTATCTTTTCCCATAATTTGAAATGGCACTCTTGTCATATACTAAATTTCTTATACATTCAGACTAATTTCTGATCTTTCTACCATTTTAACTGAATGACATTACTTATTTAGCTACTTACCCATTGTACCCATTTCTATTATTAAAAATCAGGCTGGGTTAAGTATCTTTGTAAATAAATTTTTGTATATACCTCTTATTTTTTAGGATAAATTCCTCTACAGTGGATTGCTAGTCTAATGGTATGCAAACCTAAAAATATTATAGAAATTGTCAAACACAATGCAGAGAGGATAGTATAAACCCTTGAATAGCCACCACTGAGCTTCAGTGATTTTTACATTTTACTGATCATATTCCTTTTGTCTCCCCTGTCTCCAGCATCTTTTTCTGCAGTATTTTAATGCAAAACCCAGACATAGTATCATTTCATCCATCATCACATCAGTAAGTTAGCTAAATCAGATTATTTCTCTCTTATGATTCTCTCAAAAATCTCCATTTCAGATTTTCTCTAATCAGGATCCAAACAAGGTCTATATTTTTAAGGTTTTTGGTGCTTTCGGTCCTGTGGCCCTGCAGACAGAGTTGGCCTGTCCGCACTCTTACCTGCAGTGTACAGAGTGGCTCGGACCCCGCCCCGTGTCCTGGACAGTTCTGAGCTCATTGTCAAACAGGCCTTGCTCATCTTCCAGAAACCCTGGGGCCTCCCTGATGTGCTCCGTCTCCCACATCCCATCCACTGTCCCTCAGGACACTGCTGGCTGTGCCTTCAACTCTGTCCAGGACCCAACCACTTCTCTCTCCTTATTGCTGTCACCCACTCTTCCCCCACCACTGCAGCCACTTCTCTCTGCCCTCAGGGTATCCCTATGGTCTGTTATCAAGCCAGAGGGCAGAGGGGTCTTTTTTTTTTTGACCCCTTTCACCCATCTTACCTATCTCTGCCTCTGGCAGTCACCGTTTTGTTCTATGAATTTGGGTGTCTTTTGTTTTTGTTTGTTTGCTTTAGATTCCACATAGAAGTGGAATCTTATGATATTTGACTTTCTCTGTCTGTCTTATTTCACTTAACATAATGCCCTCGAGGTCCATCCATGTTGTGACAGATGGCAAGATTTTATTATTTTTTTGTGGTGAGTAATATTTCTTTGTGTTTATGTACCAAATTTCTTGATCTATTGTCTATCGCTTGACACATAGGTTGTTTCCATATCTTGGCTATTGTAAATAGTGCTGCAGTGAACATGGGATGCATACATCTTTTCCAGTTACTGTTTTTGTTTTATTTGGATAAATACCCAAAAGTGGAACTGCTGGGTTGTACGCTAGTACTATTTTTAATTTCCCAAGGCACATTTATACTGTTTTCGTAGTGGCTGCACCAGTTTACATTCCCCACCAACAGTGTTCTAGGGGTGCCCTTTCTCCACGTCCTCACCAGCGTGTTTCTTGTTCTTTTGATTGTAACCATTCTAACAGGTGTGAGGTATTGTATTTTTGACTTGCACTTTCCTGACGATTAGTGTTGTTGAGCGCCTTTTTATGTACATGTTGGCCATCTGTATGTCTCCTTTGGAAAGAGTTGTCCTTGTAATACACAAGTGAGACCACATCATTCCCCTGCTCAGCAACCTGCCATGGCTCCCAACTCACTCCAAGTAAAATCCAAGTGCTGGCAATGGCCTATGGGCCTCCCATGATCTGCCTTCCCACCCCTGGGGCTCTACTGCTCCGCCCATTTCCCCTCTCACTGACGCCTCTCCACCCCAGGTGCTCCACCTTCTCCAGCGCATCAGGCATATGTGTGCCCACCTGGGGATTTCGTAATACCTTTCCTCTGCCTGGAAAGCCACTCTTCCCCAGATAGCCCATGGCTACCACACTTACCTCCAGATGGCTTCTCACTGCCCTGCACTGTCCTAACCTCTGTATTTACATGATTACCCACTCCTCACCTTCCCACAATTCTGCACTTCTGTCTACTGTACTTTATTTTCTTTTCCTTAGCAGTTACTGCATTCCTACACACCACGTTACTTACTTTACTGTCTTCCCCCCATGGAATGCAAGGACGTGGGTCAGAGGTCTTGGTCATGCTCACTGTGATATCCTAGCTCTTAGAATTCTAAACCCCAGCAAATGCTTATCGACTGACTGTGACTCTGATAGACAAAATATGGTCTAGTGTGTTTCTGTTCATTTGCTCTAGTAAAAAACACTGTGGCTGAACAAAATCAATAGTGAGCTAGAATTCTATTTTATATGATTTTTGGCTATTTGTATTTTTTCTTTCAGGGGAAATCTATTTGTATCTCTTTCATTGTTCTGTTGGGTCATTTGGTAAACCTTTCACATATCAAAGATTATCTTTTTGTTTGCCTTATGTCAATTTAACTTCATTTTGTTTTTTATTTTCCAGGTTGTTTCTTAGCTTTTTTTTTTGGTATCAATCTGCCTTCAATTCTTTATTATTATTGTCCTAATCCTTACCCAAGGATTTCTCCATTGATTTTTAGAGGGGTAGGTTGGGCGGGGGAGAGAGAGAGAGAGAAAGAGAGAGAGAGAGAGAGGAACACTGATGTGAGAAAGAAAGATTGATCAGTCGCCTTCTGTATGTGCCCCAGCCAGGGATTAAACCCACAATACAGGCTCGTGCCCTGACCAGGAGTCAAACCCACAGTCTCTTGGTGTACAGGATGATGCTTCAACCAGCTGAGCCACATGGCCAGGGATACCTTTAATTTTTTTAGGGAGAACTTTTTTTTTTTCAATTACCATGTAGTCCCCTTGTTACACCTCCATCCCCCTGCAATCACCACACTGTTGTCCATGTCCATGAGCCCTTTTTCCTTTTTGCTTAATCCTTCTACTCCCAAACTACCCCCACCCTGCCTTAGCTGTCAGCCTGCTCTCTGCCTGCGAGTCTGTCTCTGTTTTGCTTGTTAGTGCAGTTTGTTCATTAGATTCCAGATATGAGTGAAATCATATGGTATTTGTCTTTCTCTGACTGGCTTATTTCACTTAACATAATGTTGAAAGAACTTCTGTCATCTAATTATTATTGTTTCAATTCCTTGAACGTTTTAATTTCTCAAAAGTAGATTCGAGCATATGGTGTCATGTACAGTTGTAACTTAATATTTCCCAAGTCCTCAACTGACTATTTTTACCCCATTATTTTAGTAATCCTTCTCTTCTCCGTGGATTAGAATGTGGCCTTTATCACACTGTTCCCCTTTGTGATCTGAGAATCCATATGAACACGCACGGCCCCCTCGACTCCCACCCAGGTTGCCTTCACTGCAGCAGAAATCTGGAATGGTTTGCGAGAGCGTGTGCAGGGGTGCACGTGTGCATGTGTGACTCACTTCGGATGAAGTTTCTGGGTAGAATTCCTAAAGCAATCCCCCATCTTTCCTGAGTTGCCCTTTTCCTATTGCAGGGCTGGGAGGGGATCCGTCTGCTCCAGCTGATTTCAGCTTTATTCCTCAAGCTGGGGAGGGTGTGAGCTTGAAAATGGTCTTTTCAAAGGCCTATGCAGGCTTATTCTGATGGAAAACCAGCACATTAAAACAAAAATGAGAGAGCTGGCCATTGTAAGCAAGAAAATTGTTTCCTATTGATAATGGAATATTTATGCAGCCTGCAGCGGAGAGCAGTTTGTTTCAAATGCAGGCCCTTTATCAATGACCAGGAAGGCAAAGTGGAGTAGGAAGTAATGTGGCGGGTAGCAGATGGGAGGGCTGTGCAGGGACTTGGTGAGCGAAGGGAGCGAGTCTCTGCGGGCTTCTCCTTAGCAGCTGTGCATCAGTCCACACTAGTACCTTTTGTTCCGCACACTTTCCTGGAGGACTTCGGTGCACATTGTCTTAAATGTCACCTGGCTACCTTTCTACACACAGCAACTCCGGGGTCAATTCTGTTTGCAAGGCCATTAGAAACAGCACTTGGGGGCCATGTTTACACATGCTCTTGTGTATGAGAAAAGGAAGGACAGGTTTGCTGAGACTTATAATTGAAAAATTATACAACAGAAGGGGAGTTCTTTTCTGGATTAGAGCCAGTTCCTCCGACTCCCACCATTTGTCATTTTGCCTTGAGCCTCAGTGCCATGAAGTATTTGGAAGATGGTTTTATGAGATTTTTTTTTCCCCATGGGCTAAGCTGCACGAGTAAAATTTCCTGCTCAGCATGGGTAGCTAGGAGTCCTTTGGGCCCCATTTTAGGCACTGGAGCTGTCTTGGTCTAAGACACTGCACGATGGATGAATTACGAGTGGAGAAGTCCAGCTAAAAATGTGTGACCGTCACTGTCCTCTTGTTCCATCGGGGTCAGTCTGTACAGCTAGTGGGTGATACCCGTGGTGGGCAGAATCTGTCTCCTTCTGCCCTTTCCCTGATCTACAGCCAAGGTTGGTTCAGATGGGACAGAGGACAGAGCAGGCAAGTGGCTTTGGGCTGGAGGTGCAGCTGGGAGGTTTTAGACCTGCAAGGACTAAGTCAGTTACTCAGCAGGAGCTATGTCTTAAGATAGGTAGCCCTGAGGTGGTTACAAAGACAAAGACCTGTCTGTATCCTTCTGGAATGTAACACCCCTCTGGGAACTCAAGAAAGATGTTAAGTAGATGGCGGTCTGGAGGCAGATATCAGTGTGCTGTTTTGAGGGCAGTGACTGGAACCTGATTGCTCGGTGCGGAGGTGGGGAGCAAGATGGATGGTCCCACTAGGGAAGCAGCGGTACAGGAGAGCATTGATTCACAGGGGGCAGAGAGATGCCAGGGGAGTCCTCAGACAGGCTCTGGAGGCTGCTGGGGGAGGGTCCGAAGTGGTAACCAGAGGGGAGAAGGGCATGTGACTGAAAGTGAGAGTGAGCCACAGGGCACTCTGTGGAAGCCAGCATGTGGGCGAGGTGGGGCTTCTCAAGGTCGGTGTCTCGAACCCTCGTGTGTAAGGAGATTAATTTAGTGATGTGCGGTGTGCATTAAAAAAAAAGAAGAAAGAAATATACCAGAAAATACCAGCATGCGCAACATATGGAAAAGATATGTACTCTTTCAGGAGACGTGTGTTTAAAGAGGTCAAGTATGAAGTTTAGGAGTGCAGATCCTACGGCCAGAAGGCCTGGGTTTACATCACTGCCCTGACACTTACAAGCACATGGCCCTGGGGGGAAGGGTAATGACAGAACCTGCCCGGTGGGTTGTTGTGAGTAGATGAACTAATACACAAGAGGGCGGAGAGCAGTGCCTGGTCCCCAGTAAGCACACAACAGATGTGAGCTACTACACAGTAGTTGAAACCAGAAGAAATTGCTGATATTGACCACTTTTTAAACCTATACAAAAGCAGGAGAGCGTGGGTAGGAGGCATTGATTTTAATGACCGAGTTTAATATTTCTGCAGGGCTTTGGCTCTGCAGGAGCCTGGGATGAGCTCTTTGCTGTCTCTGTTATTTAAGGCTGGGCTGGGTGCTGGGTTCCCAGCCGTCCTCCGTACCACGTGGTAGGCCACGCCGGAGGGCCGCAGGCCTCCTTCCCAGCTCTCCTTGGGTCCCGCGTGCCGGGCTAAACTGAGTCTTCTCTCTTAGCATGGACTGACAGAATCGAAATGAAGCTGTATTGCCTTCAAAACTAATTTTTTTCTTCATTAAAAAACATAAACAAAGCCACTCATGTTTTCTTGGAGTTAGTTGTTCTGTTATAAAGTTCTTTTCCATTTCCAGCCTAGAAGAGATTCCAGAGGGTAGGGAAAGACCTGCTTTCTAGATAATAATACTCTCGAAGGGCCAGAGAGAAAATGTGAGTTCCAGCCTCCCCCTTGGTCCCTCTTCGGGCTCAGGGTGGCCCCACCTCTTCCTGCTCAATGTCCTGTTTGCTGTTATACCTGGCCCCCACCACCTAATCGGTGCCTGACACACAGTAGGTGCTCAAGAAGTATTTGTCAAATTGAGTTGAATTGAGTCATCCAAAAAAGAATTTAGCATCTTGAGAGGATTTCCAAGACCCCGGGAAGGGGAGTAGGTATGAGCCAGGCCTGAGAGGCCCCGACCTCCCCGTCATTCATCCTGCCTCCGCTTCACTTCCGGATTTGGGATCTCATTCTCCTAGTCTCCATATCGGTGCTAAGTCCACAAGATGATTTTATTTTCTCAGAGGTTGATTATTCTCTGATCTCAGGATATTGACATTTACAGCTTAGGAATAGTGTGATTTAATGAAAAATTAATTTTATTGATTGTTACCATGTTGTTCACAGATAAATTCCGCACAATTTGCTGCTCGTGGATGCATCCGATTTTGCCTTATGTGCCAAATGATGTGATGCCTCTTTTCCGCCTTGGAATATGTGGCTTGTTTTCCTTGAGCAGGTGTTTACTGCCATTTGAGAAATGGCTCCTTTGGTGAGAAAGGTCAAGCTTGTCTCCATGATGCTGTCTAGCGTGCGGGACCCTGGGGAGGGTCCATTTCCTTATAGGACTCCCCAGCATCCTGCCCCGGAAGCAGTGCAGCCTGGTGTCAGGAGAGTGGTTTTTCCTCACTGACCTCTGCTCCTCCCCTCCTCAGGGAGCTCCATTCCCCTCTCTGAGCATCAGCTCCATCTCAGCTCTGTGTGGGCATTTCCTGAGCCCCTTATTTGGGCCAGGCTCTGTACTGAATGTGGAGCCACTCATGGTCCTGGGATGACCCTGCAGCTCTTTTTCAGACATCAGTGAAGTTCAGCACTCACTGAAGTTCAGTGAGTTGTCTGCCTTTCCTTGAAGGCTCCATTTGTAATCATTTGGGCCTTGAACTTCAGGAACTAAAGCATGAGAGATAACTAGATGAAAGGCATGTCTCATGGAGACTGGACTTTTGTCATAAAAGTGATGTTAAATGGAGGATAGTGATCATTGATACTGCCTTTTTGATCTTGTGTATAGTAGGAAATTGATCTTGTATATTAATCTTCTTTTCTGGTTCTTGGCCCAGAGCCTCTAAAACCCTTGGAAACTCAAGACTGATAAGTGTCCTCTGTGTGCTCATGAGATGACTGGTGACTGGGGTCCCCGCACAAGTCCAGGATGGGGGCTGGTTGCCAGAAAGATCAAGGCATGAATAGAAGGTTGGAACTTTTAGCCCTATCCCCCTACCTCTGGGGCTGGAGATGGAACTCAGTTACCAACTGCCAATGATTAATCAGTCATGCTTAAGTAATGGAACTTGCACAAAACCCTGAAACGATGGGGGTTGGAGAGCTTCTTGGCTGGTGAGCACATCGAGGTGCTGGGAGCGTGGGGCGCCCAGAAAGGGTGTGTTGGAAGCTTCATGCCCTCCCCACCCCGAATACCCAGCCCTATGTATTTCTTCCATCTGGTCGTTCCTGAGTATATCCTTTATATAAAACTGGTGCCTTTAAGTAAAGAACTTTCCTGAGTTCTGTGAGCTCTTCTAGCAAGTCGTCAGATCTTCAGAGGGGTTGTGGAAACCCCTGACTTCACATCTGGTCTGTCAGAAGAACGAGTGGCCTAGTGGGTCTACACTCGCTCTGAGCAGCTAGCATCAGAACTGGATTTAACAGTTACTGAGCACCCAGTTGGTATCCAGAGAGCTGGAAAATTAGTTTGTGTGGGGAAAAAAAACTCACACATTTGGTGTCAGAAGTGTTCAGAGTAGGAACATCGTAGAGGGCAACTTGGCAATAGGCATTAAGTGCTTTAAATAGAAACAGAGGCGTGGGTACATGGAGCAGACTGACAGCTGGCAGAAGGGAGGAGGGAGGCAAAACCGGATGGAAGAGGTTGGAGGGATTGGTCAGCAAACATGTATGCACTAGTGTGATGATGGTCAGAGGGAAGAGGGGGTGGGGTGAGTGGAGGTGGGCAAAGGGGAGGAAGTGGGGTTGGAAGGGGACTTCATTTGGGGCAATGGGCACACAATGCTGTGTGCAGGCGATGTTTTGTTGAGTTGTACACTGGAAACTTTCATAGTTTTGTGCAGCAATGTCATCCCAATAAATTCAATATTAAAAAAGTGTTCCCAACCCAGCAGTTCATCCCTAAGATATCATCTTAAGGAGATGATCATCAAAATACATGAAGATTTATGTACAAAGGTTCCCATTGCAGCATTATTTAGAATTGGAAGTGATCTAAATGTCCCGCACTAGGAGTTTGCTGAAATCAGTTTGGCTGTAGCATATTAGAGAACACTTACATAGCCCCAAAAGTGATGTGTTAAGGTCCAGTTAAACAGTATGAAAAATTAAAATGATAGTGTATTAAGTGGAAAGAGATTATATAAAGCTACAGAGAATGCATGACCCTAATTTAAGAATATACATAAAAAATTTGGAATAAAATACCTCAACACGTTAACAGTGGTTATTGTTGGCCTGTGAAGTCTAGATTTTTATTTTATTTTTTATAGATTTTGGGGGGCAATTATCAGAAGAAGCATAAATGAATGTGAAACCTGAAAAAACGGAGCATTCCTGTGTAGGTCTAGCTCTAGTCTTTTGAGGGGGCTGTCCCCGCCTCAGGTGTCAGGATCAGAACTGTTCAAGACAAAGAGAACTCCCCTTGCTAGGTGCCCCCCCTTCACTCATCACTGTGACTTTTTGTACAGGGACCCTACAGCCATTCTCAGTCTCATACATATTCCATCTTAATTAGTGGTTTTCCTTTCTGTCCTGCCTGGAGCTTGCAGTCCGTCACAGGGTGCCCCTGGCCTGTGCTTTTACTGGTGGGAATTGTTCCATTAGCTTTGACTGACCTGGCTTGCTATGATCAGTTCAGTCTGATCTGTGGAGGTATATGCCCCTAGCTTTCAGACTGCCTTCTGCCACCCTGTTTTAGGAAAGAAATGATTATTTTTCCTGAGTGGGGAAACTTAGTCTTTATCTGTATAATTTTACCACCTATAAGTTATTGAAATGGTTTTTCTGTCTGAATGCCAGCTACGGAAAGGGCTGGCTTTACTTTTGAATTCCAATTGTCTTTTGGGCCGTGAGGTGATAAAAAGAGTCAGCAGTGTGGGGAATCTGAGATACACAGTGTGAGCACTGCGCCCCTGGTCCTCCGCCTGGATCGCTGGGCCCTGGAGCTGTGTTCCAGCACCGCCTCTTGCCTGCTCCCAGGCGAACAGTGACTTCCACTGAGTCTGGGGCTGGGAGTTCACTGGAGCCCTGCTCAAGCCTGAATTTGAACCTCAGTCACAGATGCAGTTGTGCCCTCAGGGAGGGACGGTCACTATTGCTAGCCTTGCCCTCCTGCAGGCGTCCCCCTACTGGGCCTTCCCTTCCAACCAAGGGCCCTCGAACCTGTAAATGCAACCCTTTCCTCCCCTGCCCACAGGCGCCCCCTGCTGGAAGCCCTGTCTGTTGCATGGACTCCGGTTCTCAGTCTCCTTCTTGGTTGTCATACGTTTCACCTTCTCCCTGAATATCTTCCCGGTGTTTCTTATTTCATCTTCTCTCATTCCTGTGCATCCAGCTTCTCCTCTTAGGTAAATTTTAATGTATTTCAACCTCCTAAAGTTCTTTGCGAAACAAGAGTCGATTTAAACAGATATATATGGGAAGTGCCCCACCCCTCTTTAGAACCCCCTCTAATGTAGCTCTTTGGTGTCTGCCATAGCATTCATCAGATCTGAGCCTGGGAGAAGCTCAATGAATGTGTCGAAATGGATTCAGTCACACCTAAAACAGCAAATAACCTAGGAGCGAGGGTTCCTTAACCCTTTAAAAATGTACTGAGAAAAAAAAAAGCCAGGTTGAAAATGTGAAGTGTATGCTGCTACCGTTACCCCCCCCCCCCGCCGATGTGGCCTGTCCCCAGCTGCGTTATTCGTTAAATGCTGGGACGCTCAGGAGGTCCTGTCGCGTCCCCCCTCCTCCCAGCACACGCTTCCCCCTGAGCACCCTGTCCCCTTTGTGGCCTGAGCTCTCACCTCTGTTTCATAATTACTGGAACCAATTAGTTGCTTTTGTAGACTGATTGATGACAATTAAATTGGAACTCATTCACACTAAAACTCACACTGGGACTGGACCAGTGTTTTATATGTGATTACGGTCATTCTAGTCCCATTTTCTCCAAATGCGAGCCGCAGGTCTCCACAGGCTCACCACACCGACTGCCTGGGTGTCTCTCCTTCCCTGGACTCTGTGGGACCAAAAGGACACCTCCCTCCCCTTGCTGAAAACTTGTGCCTCCTCCTGAATTCTCTCTCAGTTAATGTCCTCACCCCATCAGGCTAACTGGAACCCCCAGCATCACCCTCAAATCTTCCCTCTGCCAGACCCTATATACCCGCAACCCCTCCCCCGACCCCCTCCCTGAGCACTGACTGCTGTCCCAGCAAAGTCTCCTGAAACTTCCCACCAGCACCATGTTGCTTAGCTCCAGGCTCCACTTCCCCCTCAGCTCCCTGACAGCCTCCAGGGGAGGGCCCTGCTCTCCTCTCTTGTCATTCTGGTCTTAGCCACCCTGGCGCCAGAGTCCTCAGTTTAAAAAATCAATCTGATCCTTTTCCTTTTCAGAAAAATTTAAACTCAACCAGTGAGAGTTTCCTGTGGCCTACAGTAAGGTTCACAAACTTTCACAGGGCCATTGGGTAAATATTTGAAGCTTTGAGCACCAAGCCATCGCTGCCATAATTTCTCAGTTTATTTGTTTAGTGCAAAAGCAGTAGACAACATACAACAGACAGACACTATGTCAGTGTGGTTGTGTTCCAATAAAACTTTATTTACAAACTGCCAACCCCCAGCCTGCAGGGTTAAGCTCAGACGGCTCCGAAGGCCCTTTGCAATTCTGCCCTAGTGCACGCCTCCACCCTCATCTCTCCGTGTTCTTACACGCACCGTATGGCCAGTGTGTGAGACATTCCCACCTTGACCATTCTCTCCACTCTGCCTCCTTTCCCCATCTCCATGGCCTTACAGTTCAAAATGTCCGGGGGTGACCCTTTCACAGAGCTGTCTCTCTGTCCTGTCTCTCATCCCCGGAGGGACTTCCATGGGGTTTTGAGCGTACTTGTATTACTAAGCTTGTCATTCTGTGTTATGAATATTTGGTCGCCTCTCTGTCTTTCCAACAGGAACATAAGCTTCTTACAGCCTGGAAAGTTTCTGTGACTACCTGCCTATTCTGGCATAGCACTGGCACACAACAAGTGAACAGCAGCATTTCATTGATTAATCATCTCTGAATATTCATTTCTTGTCTCTCTTAGAGAAGGTGGAAACCCTCCTAAATCTTTCTTGTCATTGGCTTAGTCCCTGTCTTACTATTTCTTCTGAAAAATGACCTTCAAGCTTGTGCCTTATATTTTCTGGTATATTTGTGTTGTTATTTAATAACCAACTTTGCCTAGCCTCGCTGAACTGCATCTGTCTCCAGTTTTGCCATTTCTCAACAATGTGTAGCAACAGAATTCATCTTGTTCATTAAGAGAGCCATCTCTTTTTGTGGTTAAAGCCCACAGTCTTCCTAAAGATACATTTTTGTGGAGAATAAACAGATTTTACATATGATGGGGACTGAGAGGAGAAAACTGTGTTCTTTGTTACTAATCTTTAGCACTGCGAGTTTCAGCTGAGTCTTCAAAGCCAGACATTAGCCAATAAATATTGACTCTGGCTGGAGTCTGGATTTCATCTGGTGCGCGCTGTGTTTAGGCGGCCTGATTGATGAGTCTGTTCCATATGGTTCGTGTGCCCTTGGCGTTGTTATTGCTGGAATAGGCTATGTCCCTACAGGGCATTACAGAATTGAGGCGTGGTTCTCAGAGGGCACTGGGTCAGGGCACAGGTGCTACCTTTGGTGGCTGTGGCTATCTTTAAGAAAATAGACTCGCTGGCTTAAGAAGAAGTGAATCTCTCAGGCTCTAGAGCAAGACCACATCCAGAGCAGGACCATGTCTATCAGGGGCCTTCCTTGGCTTCAGAACATCGCCATCACTCCATGGAGGAGAAGCACAGGTCTCTGTGGTTCTGAGAAATTCCGTGTGCAGAGAGTGGGTTGCTTTTTTGGAGGATCTGTCTTACCATGTTTCCTTTCACACAATGACTGTTGGCCAGGCTCCGATGGCCACTGCAGGTGCCCCTCTCGGGCCTGCTAAGCTGCCTTGGGGATGGTGGACTTGCTGGGCGGGTGCGTGCTGTGCACGTGTTGTGTGAGACTGAGACTGAATTAAAAACCAAAAGCGCGACATGCTTATGTAGCTCTGAAACATGAGGGACGTTAGCCCAAAGAGGGGTTGGATTCCAATAAAAAGCACACGCTGTTACTGGGTTGTTCCCGAAAACTTGATTTGTGGTTCCGACTTCCCAAGGATGTGGAAAGTGGCCAGAGACCCTTCGTGCCGAGAGCAGGACGCCTGTAGCCGGAGGCGGTGGGACCTGGCCTGCTCCTGTGTCTCCTCTGGTTTTATGGGCATATTTCTCACACCCTGTTGGCTATTAAATATAAAATGAGGCATACATCACATGTCTCAGACTGCAAGACCCATTTCCTGCTAATAAGCTTCTCATTTGCCTGGGCCTTCCCTAGCCTAACTCCCCAGAGGCTCCCATTATGGATTTCTAGTTTTGTACTTTGGGGGCTTTTTTGGACTCTGATATTTTGAAAGAAATGATGTTAGTGAGCTTTATTCAGGGAGCCAGGAGCAGATATTTTATGCAAACAGAGAAGGATAGCTTTTTCCCACTTACCTGGGGGCCACAGAAAACAAAACTCTGAGCTGCTCTGTGCCCTGTCCTGTCCTGTCCTGGGCTGGGGCGAAGCCTCCCTGGTTACATGCTACAGATGGGACAAACCACTAGGGTCAAGGCTTCAAAGGAGCACGTTCCTTCACAGTAGGGCAATGCTGGGGTGGCCGCTGTCTTCGTTCTGCCTTGCCAAATCCAGTTGCCCCAGCAGGAGGCAACTCTGGGAGTAGCCCAGGCAGCAGGGTGGAGATCAGCAGGCCCACTTACCAAGGCCTCCGTTTCCAGGCTAAACTCTCAAACATCCCCACCCTGGCCCCTTCGGGATGCCCCATGTAAGGATACAAGCTCTGTGGCTGGTAAAATCTAGGGCATGCAGGGGGAACACAGGCATGGAGCTGGGTCTTGTCCCCCTTTCAGAGTGAGAGCAACCGCCCGGAGGGTGCGGGCTGGAGTCAGAGGGGTGGGAAGTGGAGTTGGTGCCTTGGGAAAGGAGTGGTCCAGAGAGGACGCGGGGCAGGGCTCTGCCTGCAGCTGAACCTCCAGCCGGTCCACCTGGGGTCCTGGCCTCTTCTGTGACCCCAGGTGGAGTTCCAGCTGTCATCCGACATTTTCTACTGTTGCACAGTCTGTGCCAGCCCATGTAAAACCTTGCTATAAAGGCTGGAAGGAGACTCACCCCAACTTATGTTTCAGATGAGCAAATCGAGCCTGGGGGAGAAGACTTGCCGGGCAGAGCTGGTCTGGCTTCCTTGTGTGCCGACTGCCACCTTGGGACACCCAGTCTCCATACCCTCCTGGCCTTGGTGTCTGGGATCTGGGCCCAGGTGTCTGGGATTATGGTCTCTGTCCCAGTGTCCTTGAGTGCTCTGAGCCACCACCTCAAGCTGCGCAGCAGCTTTAAGCTCTTTTCAGGCCATCAGGGAGTTGGTAGAGAAACATATGGCTGCTTTAGGTTATCTTAGGCATGTTCGGTTGACGAAAACCTGAATGTGTGGACAAACCCCTTGGTTCAGTCTTTGGACTTGACCAAATTTTCTTTTTCTATATCATCAATGGAAAAAAGAGGGGCATTTGAACAGCCGATTAACAGGGTATGAAAGAGAACACAGGCTTCCTGTTCATCTCCTAAATACTTTAACGATGTCCACAGATCTACAGAAAAGAGGGCTGGAAAGTCCTCCGGGATCCTCGCGGCTAACCAGCTCACTTTACACATGAACACACTGAGGCCTCAGGGTTTGGCTGCAGACTTAATTAGCTAACACGCCTGGCCAGGAGCCGAGGGTCCTGGCTCACTGGCTGGTCTTGTCTGTGCTGGAGCCCACAGTTATTCACAGAAAGCACTTGGCGTGCTGAATTAGTATCGATGATGAATTTGCTACCAACATACTATCCTTATTTATTCAGACCCACCACCCATTCAACAGCCGTCTGTCTAGCGCCTCCTTCTGAGTGTGGGTGGGAACATACAAAGATGAATGAAGTGTACGAGCAGCTTAGGGCTCAAAGGAGAAGCACTGAATTCTACACCAGTCGTCTTATCTCTAGATGGGTCGTACTACATGTCATGTGAAAGGAATGAGTGACCTTCTGAATGGCTGGCAGAAAGGGAGATGACTTTGGCTATGGTGAGCCAAGACGTTTTTGTGGGTTCTGTGGCCCCTGGCTTGGCCTTGAAGGGCTAATTTGATTTGGTCAGGTAAAGAGAAAGTCAGGGTGTGGCAGGTGAAAGAACTGGATGAGACAGTGCAGTGGTCTGAAAACCAGCCCACGGAAATATCAGGTGCTCATCTCTGGAACCTGCCAATGTTACCTTGGAAAAGGGGCTTCTGCTGATGTAATTAATGTAAGGATTTGAAATGGGGAGATTATCCTGGATTGCCCGGGTGATCCCTAAATGCAAACCCAAGAGTCCTTATAAGAGGGAGGCAGAGGGAGGTCACGGACAGGAGGGGAGAAGGGTGTGTGACCACAGAGGCAGAGAATGGAGTGATGCGACCGCAAGGCAAGGGGTGTCGGCAGCCACTGGAAGCTGGAAGGAGGCAAGAACAACCCCCTGCTGGAACCCCCAGTGTCCCTGTCCACACCTTGACTTTGGTCCAGTGATAATGATTTCGGACTTTTGGCCACCAGACTGTGAGAGAATAAATTTGTGTTGTTTGAAGCAAGTTTGTGGTGGTTTGTTACAGCAGCCACAGAAATTTGACATACACAGAAATGGGCAAAGCCTGTTTGGGAAAAGGTGTGGTTCCAGGTATTTGCTGGAAGCAAGTCAGGTATTTAGAAAAGTAGTAACTAAGTGGGTGAGGGCCAAGTGTCTTGCATTAGTTTTAAGGGTCCTTGCAAGTTTCTGTGCGTATTTTACCTTCCTGACTGGAGGGTAGGGGTCTGAAGGGGAACCATGGTGCCAGCAAGTGGTAGTTATTTCTCCGCGGCACTAACTGTGGCGCTCCTCAGGTACAGACGGCCACTACATGTTGAGTGTCCTGATGAATGCTGGCAGCTGCCATACTTGGGCTTGCATCAGGTTGATGGATGAAAAATCAAGGCTGGCCAAGTCTCGCACTCAGATACGATGGATGAACCTCTCGTCTTCAGACTGTGATCTTGAATTCACCATGTCATGTCTTGCAGGGGTGTGATGTGTCAGGAAACACTCAGCCAACCCAGAACTAATGCCATGGGGACTCTGGAGGGAGGGACTTTGGGTGGAGCAGAGCAAGTCCTGTTGGGGTAAGAAGATAGGAGACCCACCTGCCCAGTGAAATGGCCTTATTGATAGATAGCAGGGCCCAATTCTCTGCCAGTCTCAGAGAATGTGATTAAAGACATGTTTGGGGCTTTTATTACACCCTTATTGATCTGAAGTTGTTTGTAGCCATGAAACAACTATAAGTTAGAGGAATGAAATGAAAACATTAGGATACTTATCTCCTACCCTGCTATGATGTTGAAAAAGCTTTCTGCACAGCCCCTGTGGGAGCAGGGTGCTGAAATACACGTCTGTATAGGAATCTCATTCTCCTTTCCTCCTAATGGCCGGAGTTACCAGGTCGCTTTTCTTCTCACAGATGAAACCTCGTCTTCATCCTTGTTGGGAAAGTGCCTTTGGCTGACACGGTTCTCTGCTGGACCACTGTCTAACTGTGCACCTGCTACAGGGTGTAGGTGCTCTGGGCCGGTCACTTCCTCCTGCCAAAGCCCTTTTCCTCTCCTCTCCCTTTCCGTCCTCCCCATTTTTTCTTTCATTTTCTTTCTCTCTCTTTTTTCCCCCTCTTTTGGACACTTTTTTACTGAATTAAAAGGTTTTGATGTATCACTATTTTTAAAGCAGTAAGGAGTTTTCAGTAGATAATCACCAATAATTTCAATGCACTAAGTGAAACCATGTGACCATTGAACTTTCTTTGCCTTCTTCTTGTAGAAATCCGAGAGGCCTTTCGGGTTTTGGACCGAGACGGAAATGGCTTCATCTCCAAGCAGGAGCTGGGAATGGCCATGCGCTCTCTGGGGTACATGCCGAGTGAAGTGGAGCTGGCCATCATCATGCAGCGCCTGGACATGGACGGTGAGACCCTGGCTGGCAGCCTTTCTCCTCAGATGGGCCTTGACCCATCAGTGAGACTTTTCATTTAAAGGGCCCTGCACTTGGAGTCAAAAAACTTGGGCTCATCTCTTGGTTAGCATTTGAGGAGTAGACACTTGGACCAGATCATTCCACACAATTGTAGGGGCCCACAGAGGTGGTTCTGGGGCCCCTGGAGAGAGCAGGGTGAAGGAGGCCTGGCTGGCAGACCAGTGAGAGCAGGTGTTTTTTTAACAGCTTTATTGAGATAGAATTCACACGCCATAAAATTCACCCATTTAATCAGTGCAGTTCACAGGTTTGTGCAACCAACGCCATAGTCCATTGTATAACATTTCGCCACGCCAAAAGGAAGCCCTGCACCTCTCAGCCTTCGCCTCCTGAACTCCTCTCCTCCCCTCAGCTTAGGCAACCGCTGAGCTGCTTTCTATCCGTATTGATTAGCCTCTTCTGGACATTTCATACACAGGGAATTAGGCAACATGTGGTTCTCTGTGGCTTCTTTCACTGCACATAGCGTTTGCAAGGCTCACTGATGTGGCAGCGCTATGGCTCTTTATGGCCAAATAATATATTACTGTATGGATAGAGTAGCTTCTTTTCTCTCTGTTTTATATACTGGATTTCTACATACACCCTCACAGCGAAAGAAATATCACTGTATTTTGAAAATTCTGAAAAATAACGGCATTAGATAATCTTTAAGTTTTTTTTCCCATTTAAAACCCTAAGAGTTTATCCCATGCTGGCTGTGACCCTCCTGGTGTTTATATCCTGCCTTGGCTGAAGGTCCAGAGAGGAGCCTTCTATCTTTTCTTTAAACACACACACCCTCTCTGAAAAGAAGCTTGATTCCAGGCATAAGGGGTCCAGAGCTGTGGGCTGTTGGGACTCTTGGTAGAGCAGGAAGTGCAGACCAAGTGGAAGAAAGCAGAGGAGGGGACCGGGACATTTTTTTTGAAACAAGGTCATAGTACATAGTAGGGAGCTATTTGCTTGGTCTGCAGGCTGAGTGGAAGGATGAGGCTCTCTTCTATTATCTTGGGGACTGGTTGGAAGATGGACAGCAAGGGTGACCACATGGAGAATGAACCCCAGCACCAACCTCCAGGTGCATCTGTGGACATTCGTTGTGTAGTTCAGGGTGGAAACGTTGTATCAGGGATGTTCGGCTGTGTGAGCAGAGCCAGCCTGTCCTTCCAGCTTTGACAGATTGTGAATCATCCTGTCTTTTCAGGCTCCATTTGACCTTTTTCTTCCTTTTAGAAATATTTCTGAAAAGCTGCAGCAAAGCACATACTGTCTGGCAAAATCTCTTTCCTATTGGCCCCATCATTATTTTAGAGATACATTTCCAGAAAAAGTTTCCTCTTTAAAATAATAAAAATTTTAATCTACACCTCTGCATTCTAAATCGAGAAGGTCTCGTGCTTTGATTCTCCCCACAACTACCCTCGTGACACTTAGTCAAATGGACTGGGAGCAGATGGAATTAGCAATAGTTATTGGAAAATGAGCTGGGGCTATTGCCAGAGAGTAACTCCTAGGAGATTTGAAGGGTCTCCATCAAAGTCTGTCCTTGTTCTTTGTATAGTCAACTCAATGTCACCCAGGTCTTGGGGAATTTTTACATTATTGAAAATCCACCCTGATTCCTGGAGGCCTTGGGGTCCCGGGGGATCTCATGTGATGGTTATTCAAGGGGCTCCACAGGACTCAGGCAAATGCTCCATATGGGATGCAATTTAAGAGACTTCAAATTTCACCAGGTTATCTTTTCTTTTTTTCTTTTTTTCAACTTATTGTACTTGGCCTTCAATGCCCAAAGGCAGAACTTCTAAGCAAATCTTGCAGAAAAATTTATATTAGTTTCTTTAACAAAAGCCTAAGTCATTAGCTATTTCATGGTGACTACATCAGGTAAAAACACATTTATTTATTTACTTCTGGAGTGCAGCTTCTTCAAAGTTTCGTTGCCTGCAAAAGATTTTATAGAGAACATGAAAACGGTGCAGCTGTGTAGGCAAAAGGAGTTGCCTACACAATTTATTAAACGCCTGTGTGTATGAAGAGCCAAGTGAAGCCTGCCCGGTCTGAGGCTGAAATGTGGGTCTTTAAGTGTTTTGTAAATGATGCTGATAAGTGCAGTCTCGGTACCAGTTTCTAAATGTGGACAAATAGACTGTTTTTCAGTGTCCTTCTCTTAATGGGGTCTTTTGAACTGTTCTATTTTTTTTTTAAGTCAGGTTCTAATTATATCCTTCCTTCCTAGCTTCTGTAACTGGGAATTCTCCACAGAGATTTGGCCCTACCTAGTTAAGCTTCTCTTTGGTGTGAAACTTGTAGAATGACAGCAATTTTTATGGGGATCATGCCAAAAAAAAAAAAAAAGAGTGTCTGGGTCAGAACTGAGGTTTCTGAGCTGTGCCTCCTGGCCCACAGGCCCTGTCGCTGGTCCTCAGGGGCTTCGGGAGAGGTGGCTCTGTCTCCACCCATCCCGGCTGGCCCTGATTAGGGGCAGGTCTGGCCCCCACACCCACCTTCTCTTTCTGGGGTGCCTGGTTTTCCCAAGTGTGAGGTCACGCCTTCGGCATGAGGCCCAGCTAGAATCAGCCTGAGAGCCTATGCAGCCTGAGCCAACACATGAGGCTTTCATTAGGTGGTTTCTTGGGAGTGGGTGCCTTCCGGGCTGTGCGTGCAACAGTAACCTCCCTGGATTAGGGAGCTCAGCGGGGTTTCCTGGACTCGGAGCCCGCAGGAGCCAGACGGTTCCAGTCAGTGTGTGGAGCTGGTTTTCTAGAGAACAGAATAGATGAGAGGCAGTAGGGCCTGGGACTGCTCTCTTGGCTCATGGCCAATTTGCCTTTAGTGCTGGGACCGACTGTGTGCAGAGGGTTGTGTGAGTGTACATTGCATGGGCTGAACTGCTCAGTTAAATACTAAACAGAAAACCAAATGTTTCGCCCAATGTGTAGGGCTTCCTCTTTGGCCCATTACTGCAAAGGTTCATTCTTGGAACTTGACCTCAGTTCTGCACTGCCTAGTGGTCACTCCCATTCCTCTTTCCTCAGCCTCTGCAGCTGGGTGACTTGTGCCCTAAAGCCACTCAGGGACCAGGATTCACTCTATCTCAGATGCTGTTTGTCAGGATCTCTCCTTCAGCCCAGGTTCTGGAAACCTGCAATCCTCTCCATCAGGCTCCTGGAGGAATTTAAGCCCGGAGCCCTGAGGCCCTCCTTACACGCCAGGCACCAACTTCTGTGCAGTGCATCATGGTGCGAGTTATATACCTTCCTTGGAAAGACTGATAAAATAATCACCCAGAAAGTATCTCCGGAGCTTAAATTTTCTATAGAGGTGGGTTGAGAAAGGCTTCTGGAAAGTGACTGTGGGCTCTTCCCCACTCCTGCTTCTTCCCTCAGCTCACTGGTCCCACAGCAGCTCTCGGGGCCCCTGTGAGCCTCCTGCATCGTTGTGTGGGGAATACAGACTTGCTATCTTCAAACCCAAGGGATATTTTTGACTGCTTTCTACAACCACACCACTGTGGCCATCTGGAGAGGATCCAGCTAGCTTTGCAAACAATTTCCTGGAACACTCAAGCCAGGAGATGTTGTGGTGGTCAGTGGTCCTTCATTGCCCTGTTCCTATTTCCTAATGCAATCTTCTCTTTTTCTTACAGAAAAAAAGTCCCTCCCTCTCTGAAACTAATTCAGGCTCTGCCGTCTTTCTCCTTAATTTTCCTTCTGCTCCTCCAAGATGTAGAATCTCATGAAGTTCCAACAAATTTGGGGGTTTGAAATGCATTCTTACCTCTCAGCAGGTTTGTAGTTTTTTGTTTGGTTGTGTTAGGGGGCTCACCACTGCCTAGATAGTGATTTGATTCAGTTTAGTTCAGTTTAAAAAAGGATTTATCTGGTGTCTATTATGTGTGAACTGGCTTAGTTTAATGGTTGGCAAAATTTACTTTCGGTTCATTTTAAGTCAAACCACTGAGCTGCAAAGAACGAAATGATGGCCAGAGCCATGTGGGAGAGAGAGCCTGCGTGGATACAGCTTCCCTCGCTCACTACCCATTCTCCGCGAGTTTTAGTCATTCGCTGATCAGTCATATGACCATGATCTTTCTATTTTCATTTAGGATGTCCTAGAAGACAGAAACGTGTATGCTTAATTCCGAGTAGTGCTCACTTCTGCTTCCTGCTCAGACACATCAGCATCTTAATTGGGATGCTCTAGAGCTGGCATGGGTCTATTTGTGAGCCAGAATACACACTGCTTTCCTGAGTGGGGGGAGACAGTTGACCACAGATTCGACCTGAGACTGCCAGGTGTGAGCTGGAAGCAGCTGGGACTGTTTAGCTAAAAGGAGAGGGTCCCAAATCTGAATGCATATCAGAAAACACTCAAGGAGTGTGTTAAGCAAATAAACAGACAGACAGAGAAACAAACAAACACAGGCCAGTAGAATCAGAATCTTTAGGATGGGGAACAGGAGCCTACATTCTTTAGCAAGCTTGTCGTATTATGGACAGCAATGTGTGTGCATTGACATAAACTGGGAACCCTTGGTCAAAAGAAAAATCTAAAGCTAAAGAGAAATCTTCAAGCCTGCAAATATTTGAATGAGCCAACGTCCTAATAGTAGGTTAATGCCTGAAAGGCAGATAAGGCATTTTCCTCTGGGCATTTGGTGAAGGCAGAGGGCAGTCGGTGGTGGGTCAGGCGGCCCTGCTTCTTGCACCTGCAGAGGCCTCAGCTTCCTTGCTCCTCTAACTGTGGTCCAGGTACCTGCAGAGTCTGCATCACCTGGCAGCTTGCTTAGAATGCTGAGTCTCAGGCCCACCCCAGATGTGCTGATTGAGAGTCTGCAGTTTAACTAGAGCCTCAAGTGACCCCTGTGCACATTGAAGTTGGAGATGGGAGCACACAGTGAGAAATGGAGGGCAGACACCACGGTGTTTCCTTGTAGGAGGGCCTCCCCGGGTGGTGCAGCCCCTCCCTAGCCTCCTGCCATTAACTCAATGCACGAGATTTGTAATTGAAAAACTGGAAGTAATTCACAGCGGCAAAGTACCGGTGATGGTCAGTTACAGGAAAATGCCTCTCCAGAAGTTTGCATTTGTGAATAAGTATGATTGGTATTAAATCATGATGATTAAAAACATCATTCTGTGTTAGTAAATTATTGCCGTACTTTGATCTAACTGTGGTAAGTCTTCACTGGGTAACGATGATGATAACTAACACTTACGTAACGCTCTGCATGCCCCCATAATAACGCTGAGTAACAATGATATTAGCCAATACATTACAGAATCTTCACCATGGGCCAAGCGCTGTTCTGAGCACTTTAGTTTTTAACTTACTTAGTCCTCATAACAGTGGTAGACACTATCGTGATCTTCACTGTATAGATGAGAAAAATGAAGGACACAGATTTCAAACAACTTGCTCAGGTCTTGTGACTAGTAGGAGCCATGTGAATATCAGATCTTTTAAAAATATTTCATTTATTTATTTTTAGAGAAAGGGGAAGGAAGGGAGAGAGAGGGGGATAAACATCCATGTGTGGTTGCCTCTCGTGTGTCCCAATCCAGGGACCTGACCTGCAACCCAGGCATGTGCCCTGACTGGGAATTGAACCAGCGACCCTTTGGTTCTCAGGACAGCACTCAATCCACTGAGCTGCACCAGCCAGGGCCTGAATGTAAGATCTTAACCACATATCTTTTACATGTTTGTGGTTTTAGTGGCTGTAGGTCATTTAGTAGAATGACGATAGGACACTGAAGCTGTGACTGCACAGAACACACAGACATCTCACACACAGGCACTCCAGAGTCGTGACACTACATAGAAATTTCAAACCTACATGTTGGTGTTTTGGTTACCGACTACTGTCCCAAGTAGCTTCCTGCTCTCACCTTTGGTGGGGGAAGAACTCCAGCCACTCCCCAGGTCATCCTTGTATGAGTCAAGCCCGACTCTAGAGCAGAGTTTGTGAAATGAAGTTGGTGGTGTCTTTGTATTTCTCACTGTTTTAGCGAGGGGAAGTCCGTTAGGCCTCTCGGGGTATGCCGTGGTGGTGGACGTGTGTGGCGAATCCTCCCCAACATTCCCCTCTCCCTGAGCAGTTCCTTCTTCTGTACTGTGCCAGGAAAGGCCTGTCCTCTCACTCTTACTGACAGCTGGCCACACTGAATCCAGATTTCACCTACAGACCCAACTGTTTGATTCACTTCCAGTTACTTATGCCAACATAACAAAAACCAAATATCTGGTATGTGCATCCATTTTAATAAGACGATGCCCAATGAATCATATATTGTCTATCTTGTTTCAACTTCCTGGAACCCATTGCAGAACTTATCCCCCAGGCTTACACTAATATAATTTAGCTACATTTTGCACCTCTGTGTTCTTCCATATCAGACTTGAAACTGCTCCTGAGATGTGACTGTTTGATTCTCATCACAGGTTTAGAGGCAGTGAAACACGATGGGAATGGGTTTTGAAAATTCAAGGCAGCTGCCTCAGCTGTGTTTATTACGGGTATACAGGGTCTATAAGTTCTTCAAGTTGGTCTTACCTGACCTCAGAGAGACATCAGAGATGACATCAGGGATACCTGGGCATTCAGTTTTCTAAATCCACTCAGAGGTCCCCACCCCAAGTCTCAGGTCCCACTCCTTTCCATTCAGTGCCTTAAATTTCATGAGACTTAATCAGCCTATGATTTCAAGTTATAATTCCAAAGACCACACACTTAAATTTGAGGTCTTCTCTGAAGTTGTAAAGAAACAAGTGGTTACTTTGGGGCACCCTAGAAGCACCCTGGTTCTCTGTGACCCAAGCTGAGAATTAGAAGTTCTATTGCCCAAGCTTCTTTTTTCTTTCAAGAGCATTCAGAAGCAGCAACTGTCCTTGTAGTTACCACTTCCACGATGAAGGTCAAAGTTAGGGGCTGCATGGGTCTTCCAAAGCCTTGCTTTCCATAATTAGTCCAAGAAACTAAAGATGACATTTAATTATGATGCCAGTGTGTAACATAGATACGATTATCCTATTTTTCATTAGCAAAAATGTCAGCACTTCATTTAAGATTATCAATAAGCAGACCACTCTCAGAATCTCACTCTGGTGATCTGTTTCTTCCTGATACCACATACTGCATCACCATGAAAACACAGACCCTGCGGGATGTCTATAAGTAAGAGTATTATGTGAACGATGATAAGGATGATAAAAATCCTTCATACATAAATAATCCTTCAGGCTAGGTTTACTAAAAGGAATATATGAGAATGCCCACTTTAAAAGACCCTGACCAGTACCGAGCATCATTTAACAAATTGTTACTAATATTATTGGTGAAAAGTAGGAACTTCCCTTGCCAGTGTGGCTCCATTGATTGGAACGTGGTCCCATAGTCTGAAAGGTTGTGGGTTCAATTCTGGGTTGAGACACATACCCAAGTTGTGGGTTCAATTTCTGGCTGGGGTGAGTACAAAAGGCAACCAGTTGACGTTTTTCTCTCACAAAGGAAAATGAAGGAATGTCCTCACGTGAGGATTTAAAAAATAAAATAAGAATAGAAAAGTAGGAATTTATTTTAACTCATAAGAGAGATAATATAGTTTTAATATGTTGATTTGGTTATCCATTTTTTCCCCTTTGCAGATTGTCTTTTAGGGGGGGATCCTTTTCATTAAGGACAAGCTGCAGTAATAAATAATTCCCCCCAAATATCAGCAGCCGGATGCCACAAGATAAAAGTTCTCACTAGCGCTGCATGTCCATTGTAGGTTGGCTGGATATTTCCTCTTTGTCCTTCTCGTTCAGCAGCCTTGGTGGAGGCAGGCTTCCCGTGACTCTGGGAAAGAGACCTAGCGAATCACGCAGTGGTTTGCCACTCCCGTTCACATCTCATTGGCTAACCAAGTCACATGGCTGTGTGGAATGTGACTCCACGCCCTGAAGGAAATAGTTGGTGAATAACAATATGATGACAAGGATTTTAAGCTTCAGAAAAGAATTAGAATGTCATATCCATTGCATTTTTTTTTTACCTCAGGAAAAACTTTGGAAATACTATGAAAAAGGGCAAAAACAATTATAATGGGAGATTTTAAACATTTCCTTTAGATCCATCAAGTAGATAAAACGAAGTAACATAATTTGATGACATTGAATGCGTGTGTATGTGAGCATGTGTGCCCATGTCTGTGTAACATAAATTTTGTGCCTTAAAATTTAAAAAAGAAGAGAATACCCTTCTTTTTAAAGTGATTCTGGAACATTAACTATCTATGGCTATGTACTAGGCCACAAAGACAAGTTAATCAAATTTCAAAGGACAAATTTATCAGGGACACATTTTTATTACATGCAATAAACAAAATAACAAAAGTTTCATTAAGAATCTCACCCATTTAGAAACCTAAATATCGAAAACCGAAAACCTTTCCATTTAATGAACAGATCCAAGAGTTGATTTTTTTTTTTTGGGGGGGGGAAAGCAGTACATTGACAAATATAGCATATTAAGAATTAAAGAGAGTATCACTAAAATAAACTAGAAATGAAAAAATTGGGAGATTTTTAAAAGAATACTTGGTACAGTTTTGTGTGAATACATTTGAACATCTACATGAAATGGAGCTTTTCTGGAAAAATGTTATTGAAATTGATTCAAGCTGAAGTAAGTAGTCTAAATCGGAAGTTGCATGTTTGCAGCCTACCAGCCAAACACAGCTCATAGCCATGTTTTATTTGGCTCACAAATCATTTTATATAGCAGGGAATCTCATATAAAAAATCTACATTTCTCTCTCCTCTTAAAATATTGGAGAATTTGGCCCTGGTTGGTATGGCTCAGTGGATCGAATGCCGGCCTGAGAACCAAAGGGTCACTTGTTCAATTCCCAGTCAGGGGCATATGCCTGGATTGCGGGCCAGGACCCTGGATTGCAGCACACAAAAGCAACCATACATTGATGTTTCTCTCTCTCTCTCTTTCTCCCTCCCTTCCTCTTTCTCTAAAAATAAATTAAAAATTTTTAAATATTGGAGAATTTGGCAAAACAAATCTTGCATTCCTTCACTGCAATAATTTGATGGACTTGAATAGCTCTCCATTATAGGCAGGGCAGATGCCACAGTCTCCACTATGCCTTATTGTCTTATACCTGCCTGCTCCTTTCTGATGGACAATCTTGACCCCTATTGATTGACTTTGGAGTTTGTCATTGTGCCTAAATGGACCAGTGAGTGATAAGGTCATCTTCTACTGTTGTGGCAATTCATCTTCAGTTCCCATAGTTTTGGTTGTAGGATATTTTTGTGTTTGCTTTATTATTCTGTTTTTGTTTCTATTTTGCTTATTTGATGTCAACTTCAATAGATTATTTTATTTTAATTCTTCATTATTCTATCATTAAGGCAACTAGGATGAGAAGTTTGCCATAGTCAAGGGTTTAATGACATCTCCCAAATTTTGATAGTTTTGTTTCATTGTTTTCTTTATAATATTTTACTGTATTTTTTAATTGCTTTTGCTACTCTACAATTATTTTTTAGGAAATTATTTTATAATTTCAAGTCATTGGGATTTTAATTTTCTAGTTTATATTTAAATTTTCTATTTTTTCATATTGGAAGATAAATATGACCTACTACTATTTGCTAGGGTTTTCTTTGAAAGCAGGAATAAGATAAATTTTTACGAAGGTATTGCCTCTGTGGTATAACTTACATATGTATATGCTTAGAAATTATCTTCATATTACCTGTATCCTATCTACCTGTATTGTTGGTTATTTTATTTGAGATACATTACTGTGATGGATCGAAGTCTCCCACTGCTGTGCTGCTTCTTCAGTTTACTTCCAACGGTTTTTATTTTAATTTCCAAAGCCCTGTCTGCCCTCAGAATGGATTTTACCCTTTATCTGTGTAAATGTCCTTTAAACACTTTTGAGTTATACTTTTGCTCTCTGTTGGTTTTTGACACGTAACCTTTTTGCCTGTGTTTGCATAACTGTTATTGTTATGAGTGGTCACTGGGGAACAGTCACAGTTACTCAGCTTCTTCCAAGAACACAGTGCTCTGTGCTTCTGCCCTTTGTGTGAAGTTTTGTTAGATGAGAAACTTTTGCACAATACATGCCATTATGTGTTTATTTGTAAGTATTGTGAGAGCCTTTTTAGTGACAAATTTAAACTATCATTTATTTCAGAACTTTTGGTCGGGTCTTAATTCTGTCATTTTTTTTTTTTAACACTGGTTTCCAAGTGTACATAGTATTAAATTTGTCTTTTTTTTTTTTTTACTATAGTGGGTTTTAAAAAAAATATTATCCTTTCACTTGTTTGAAAGTTATATATTTTGCTATTACTTTTTCTAGTAATGATCACAAACCTTTTGTGAACTTTATCTCCTAACATCAATTACAAATGAATAATACTCTCTTTTATAGAAGATAAAAAATTAAATGTTTCTTCCTTTCTCTTTTCTATTCTTTGATCATTTAAACATATGGCTGTTACAAACACATTAACCTTCCTTCACCCCTTTTTTGTAACTTTTATTTTCAATCAAAAAACATCATCAGTTTTAGGCCCCATTTTGAAACAGTTATTTTGCGTGTACCTTTTACTGGATTTGGTGCCTATACCCACCAACACAACTCATTTTCTGCTTCTCATTTTAATTAATAAACATTTGTTACAGCATACGCTTTCCAAAATTTCTCTTTTTTTCAGTAAGTGTACCTTAACTGTAAATCTTCTGACTATTATAAATCTGAGGAAATCTTTCTCTAGACACACATACACACATATGACAATTTGATTTAGATACAGGATTTTGGGGTTTCAGCTTTTTGCTTTTAAGTTTCTATGATTGCTACTCTGTTATTTTTGTTTTTAATATTGTGAAGAAGCCCCTAACTGACCTACTTACTGTGCATTCCTCTCGAACACCCCAATCTCTGTGAGGATCTAACCATCATCCCTGAAGTGTGCACCTCTCACCGGCCGGTTTCCTTCTCGGTGCTGCCACTGCCAGGGGCAGGGGCTGGGGCTGTGGCGGTCGCTTCCGGTGGTTCCTTGAGTATGGTTCACACTCTCGATTTTTAGATTGAATTTATTTCCTAGAAAACATTTCTTTGACTTTTTTCTTTTCTTTTAATAAAACAATATGTGTGCCATTGTTTTAGTCTCTCTTTCTAGCCTTATATGAAGGTTAGATCTGGGCTGAGTTCTCCACACTTTTTTCCTCTTCATATCTGTCTTTTCTCCATGTTTTTCTTTTGTCTTCTGTGTCACACATACACACACACACACACACACACACACACACACACACACACACATTTCTTCACTAAGAGGTTTTCCAGTGAACATTCTACTGATCACAGGATTTTATTTCTGTACCAATACTGTCTCATCTCTGTGGAATTTCATCTTGTCACTTTTCTAATTTGGTTTATATGACATCTTCTCAGTGTTGTTGAGGATGTAAAGCAGATGTTCGAGATTCAGGCAGTTGCTGAGCTCTGAGACAGTTGGTGGTGACTTTTGAATGACAACATTCATCCCCAGGTCTCTCATTTTCTGAGCGGAGGCAGATCCAGCTCGCCTAATGCAGGCAGCAGGCTCTAGCAGAGATGGATGCAGGGCAGCAACCAGATGCCTTTTATGTGCCAAGGAAAGAGTGGGAAGGGACGGGGGAATTATAATCAGCAACCAGGAAAAACTGAAGAAGCTGAGTAGGTGCCTCTTATAGTCCCCTGTATGCATGGAATCCCTGTTAAAAAGGCTCCCTGTGGTTTCTGAGTCTGTGCTACGTGAAGTACCTCTTTTTTTCCATTTCTGTTTTATTTTAGTAGGTACAACTTTTAGATCAAATAATAATGGTAATTTCAGGCACTTTTCCTTTCTTCTGATTTTAATGGAAATGTCCTCGGTTTGAGTTTACATTTGCAAAAGGCATGGATTGCTATATGAGATGGATATTATTATGGTAAGGTAATATGTTATTTGTGGTTTACCTTTCTTCTTTTAAATTGATGATGCTGTTGAATAACTTTTTGTCACAATGTGATGCATTCATAACCACTATCTATCACTAAGACTTTTCCATCATCCCAAACAAAACCTCTATAACCTTAAACAGTAACTCATCATTACCCCGTGAATCCAACCCCTGGGAACCTCTAACCTACTGGCTCTATGAATTTGCCTATTCTAGATATTTCATATGTGTGGAACCATACAATACTTTTTCTTTTATAATTGGCTTATTTGATTTAGCATAGTACTTTCAAGGTTTATCCATGTTGTACCATGTGTCAGAACTTCATCCTTTTCATGACTGTATAATATTCCATTGTATGGATATATCCTATTTTGTTCACTCATCTGTTGATGGACACTTGGCTTATTTCTGCCTTTGGGCAGAATAGTCCTGGCATGAGTGTTGGCCTACAAGTATCTGTTTGAAGAAAATGTCTTTATTTTGACTTCATTTCTGAATGATATGTAAAAGATGAAAGATTTTAGGTTAACCATTTTTTTCTTTTGGTACTTTGATGATGTTATTTTACTATCTTCTAGCTGCCATGATTTCCCATGAGACATCCACAATTATTTTTAGTGTTGTTACTTTTTGCTATCTACTGTGTCTTCTCCACTGGCTGTTTTTAAGATATTTTCCATGTTTTTGGCAGTTTGACTGTGCTATGCCTAGGTATGGTTTTCTCTGGATTTATTATGCTCGATGTGTGTCAAGCTTCTCGAATGTATGGTTCGATTTCTTTGATTAATTTTGGTAAATTTACAGCCAATATATACATCAGAATATTGCTTTTCCTTATTCCCTATCTTTTCCTTTTCTGGCACAGTTGTTAGGGTATTTGATGCTATTCCTCAGCTCTTCAGTTCTGTGTTCTTTGTCTATTCTCCTTTTTATGTGTGTGTTTCATTAGCCATTTTTTATTGACTGATCCTTTTATTTGCAGTGCCGAATCTGCTTTTAAGTCTGGGTGATGAGTTCCTTATTTCTATGTTGTGGTTTTTATTTATAGCGTTTTATTTGTTTCTTTTGTATCATTTCCTTGTCTCTGCTGAGATTCCCATTTGTTCACATGTTTCCTATCTTTCCCAGGAGATCCTTTAACATATTTATAGTAGTTATTTTAAAGACTGAACATTAAAACAGCTGGACAATCTCATAGGTCTGCTTCTGTTGAATTTTCCTCTCTGGACTATCAGTCATACTTTCTTGCTTTTTCTTATAATTTTTATTGAATGCCAGGCATTGTGTATAAAAATACCCTGTAAGACTGAGCCCTGGCCTGTGGCTCAGTTGGTTGGAGCATTGTCCTGTGCATCAGAAAGGTTGCAGGTTTGATTCCTGGTCAGGGCACATACCTAGTTGTGGGTTCAGTGTAGGGAGATTTGGTCCTTGGTCAGGGTGTACACAAGAGACAATGAATCAATGATTCTCTCTCTCTCATTCTCCCCACTCCCCCTTCCTCTAAAATCAATAGGCATATCCTTGGGTGATGATTTAAAACAAACACACACAGAAAAACTATAAGAGAGAAATAAACAAAATTTATCCCTGGAAAATGGCAGGACCCTCTTTGTTCCAAGTGCCCAGTCACTCTGACCTGTGGTTGAGTGGGACCCGGGCTTTGTTACAGCTTCAGTTAGATTTGATTCATAGTGACCTCAAAGATTTTGAAGGAGGTGATAAGACTTTCTATTCACCACGGCCTGTGATCTGAGCACTTGTGAGCCCCTGAGGGTCTCTTTATGCTTCATGGCTGAGCTGCCATGCTTTCTGAGGCATGACCACTTTTTGGTCACTGAGGAGCTGCCTTCTCTGCTCTCCAGTTTTACCTGAGGTTATCTCAATTTTCAGTAGTTCTCGTTGCACCATGCTACCTGTTCCTGGTCTGATAGACCTTGGAGAGCAGATGCAGACACTCCATGAAGCCTGGGCAGCCTCAGAGGAATTTCTCCCGGATCCCCTGATCTACCCCCAGCCTTTACCCCTCACCCTCAGAGGTAAGTGGGTAGGGATAGAGTCCTCCACCACCAGGCTGCCCGGGCTTCAGATCTGTCCCCATAGCCCATATGCAGCTGTTACAAGTCTGTTAAAGGTTGGGCTGATGCCTCTTTCACTTTGTATTGACCATGAATGGAGACAGCTTCCAGTCTCTTCTTACACCTCCCCTCCTCTGTCAAAGGCCTTAGGACACAGTACAACTGTGATTCTCCCTGGTGCCCTCCTCACCCTTTCTGGAATTTAGTTCATTTAGATTTCTTTTTTTTTTTTTTAAAGATTTTATTTATTTATCTTTAGAGGGGAAGGGAAGGAGAGAGGGAGAGAAACATCAATGTATGGTTGCCTTTCGTGCGTCCCCTGCTGGGAACTGGCCTGCAGGGAACCTGCCTGCAACCCTGGCATGTGCCCTGACTGGGAATCGAACCGCGATTGTCTGGTTCGCAGGCCCGTGCTCAATCCACTGAGCTACACCAGCCAGGGCTCATTTAGATTTCTTAATTCCTCAGTTCTTTGATGGCTCCAGGAAGGAAGGAAGGAAGGAAGGAAGGAAGGAAGGAAGGAAGGAGGGAAGGAGGGAAGGAGGGAAGGAGGGAAGGAGGGAGGGAGGGAGGGAGGGAGGGAAAAAGGAAGGAACAAACTGTGATTTTGTGACTATTAAGTGAGGAGGATGTGACCTTCCACATTTCATCCATAAATATAGTTCCCCCAGTTTCTTTTTGCTTGTCTTTCACAGCCCATGTTTTCCAGAAGTTTCTGAAGTACATGAAATAGATCCTTTCTAAACATTTCCTGTGGTTTCTGTAGTAAAATGTGTTTCCAGGGTATGCTGCTCCAGAATATTGTTTCTCTATAGCAAAATCTTTTTACACTCGATCTGGCTATACCACTGCCATGGGCATATAGTGGTCCTTGGATGAGAAACTAATGACCAGGCCTGACCTGACCATTTTCCAAAGACAGGGTATGTGGATTGCTTTGCACCTATACTACCAGTGCCTCAGATCTACCAAACTTGGCCCTTCTCTCATCCCCAGACTGGGGTGTCCTGCTGGTTAGAGTGGGAGTCTTTCCTTTCTGTCCAAACCACGGCAAACGACCTGCATGTTACCTGCCTGCCCCTGTGGCTCTCCGGCTGGCCTTGTTCTGCAGGCACTTCTCCACCCCTCTGCTGACATGTCTCCTTCTGTGTCAAGTGCCTTAGGACACAGTACACCCGCGATTCTCCCTGGTACCCTCCTCACACCCTCCACACCCCACACTCAGAGGAAGCAGCTAATTCATTAATTCCACAAACATTTACTGAGCATCCTCAAGGTGCCCCAAAGCGTTCTAGGCACTTGGCACAGTTCTGTGAGTGACACCAACAAACCAAATCTCTTCCTATGTGGGATTTACACCCTACTGGGAAAATACTCACTTTACCTACCTTAACTCCTTTAATTCTCATAACAACCTTACGAACTAGGTTCCTTTATTGTTCTCATTTTCCATGTGAGAAAAATGGAAGCGCAGAGAAATTTCGTAAATTGCCAAAATGATATGGATGGTGATTTTTGTGGGAACAGAATTTATTTGCAGTGCAGGAAGGGCTGTTTACTTCCCAGTCATTGCGTCCATTGGCATTTTCTTGCCCCGAGCGCCCTCCTCCCAGCAGCATGGCTGCTTGACAGTCGTGGATCTGGGCTCTGGTTTTCCTGTGTCCTCAACATGAGTCACTGTTGCCAGTTTTTGTCTGCTTATGAATTTTCAGGGTGTCTTAATGAGGAACCAGGGGAGGGTAAGTCAGACACGACTAGCCTGCTGCCCAGACAGCTTGGAAGTCTCTTACCCACGTGCAGTAGAGGTTGGGCTTGCTGCTTGTGGTATAAACGTTTGCCGCAGTCTCCTCGGAGGGACACGGAGTGCGCATAGCCTATCCTGCGTGTTTTTGTTTAATCCCAGTTCCCTTATCCGGGTCACTGCAGACAAAAAGCACTTTATGTGGCTACCAGCAAAAATAATCATTTCTCATGGTGACCTCTGAAAATAAACATTTAACCAAAATTTTACTAAACATATGCTTTTCTAATACCCCATCCCTCACTTCTGAAGCCTCAGAAAGGACAAACACTTGGCACAACTGGCAAATGATGAATATAGGTCCCTCCCTCTTTTACATACCTATTCATTAGCTGGGATTGCTATGGCAACTGTGCCTTCCAGACACAGACCTGTGGGTCTAGCACAACTTCATTTGGGAAACTGTCTGGGAGCCTTGCACTCTCCCAGCCCTTGGTGGGTAAGGAGAATTTTACGGGGTAGGAGTTCTGGAGTTTCCAATGGATAATCCCTATAGTGTCTGTGGCCCATACTGTAAGTGGTTGTAGGAAGGACAGCATTTTGCTGGAAAGCATTCTCAAATTTCTGGCTTTGATTCCCTGCCTGTCTGTCCCTCGATGTAGGGGTATAAGCTAGTCAAATGCAAACACAATGGGGGCACTATTATTCCAGCAGCATCATTTCCTCTCTTGGACACCTGCCTACATCTTGCATGTGTGAGATCTGATACCCATACACACATCCCTGCAGAATTTTTCTGGGGAAATCAAGACTCCTTTTGGGGAAAGGAGGGTTGAGATTGGGAGGGAGTGGAAAAGGGAGAGAGAGGGTTGGACACTGATGGAGGTGTCTTCTAAATGTTTGCCTGTGTCTGGCTGGTCCAGGGTCCTGGCCCAGTTCAGCAGCCTGGAAGCCTGTTTCCCCAACGGGGAGATGGTTTCATTTTTACAAATGGGAACTTTTGGAGGGAGAGCAAACAACCCCCAAGGGGCCGCTGCCTGATGCTATCTTCTTGGTAAGCCTGGGGAAGTGGGTGGCAGCTGGACAGACAGCTCAGAACCAGTGGCTTTGATGCTATAGTTTTGCACTTTGAAGTGAGGTTCTCAGCCACTGTACCCTTTCCATCCGTGAGGATTTTCGCTGGGCTTGATGATCTATTAGCTTAAAACAGAGCCTGGCATTTTGTAGGTGCTCAAGAAGTATTTATGAAGCGAATGAATTAGAATTATCTGTGCTGGGCTTTTTTCCCTCTCCTCCTGACACCCCCCACCCCAGCATGCTAGCCTCTTTCAGCCACAGGTCCTTCTGCCCTGTGCTCCAGAGAAACCTCTGCCCTCTGATCCTTGACATTTCCACCTCCCACCTCCTCACATTGGTTCTCTCTGCTGAGCTTAGCTTCCTCCCACACCCAGATTATTCTGTCTGTTGAAATTTCACCTCTGATGGCATGAGGCATCTGTTCTGGGTCAGGGGCCTTCAAGAACAGGGCAGGAGAGTCCAGGATCTGATGGAGGAGCAAACTGGGCAGTGAAACCCTGCCCGTGTCCCGGGGCGTCGGAATGAATAGGGACAGAGACAGGGCTGATCAGGGGCTGGGCCTGGGCAGGGTCGCTCAGGAGACTCAGGGATGATGCTGTAAAGCCAGGACAGTGCTGGGCTGGATGGGGCACTGATTTCCCACCAGTGTTTACCAAGCCCTTTCTCTACAGTCATTGCCCTTCAAGGTAGGCTCTATTTCTGGTAAGGCACAGAAAATTAATAATAAAGCTCCAAAATTCTATAAAGGAAAGGAAACTGCTTCAGCTGAACTAAAGTGTGGGATGTTTCCAGTGTGTACTTTTTACCTTCTATCTTGCTTGCCTTATTTCCACTTATGATGCTTAATTTTATGTGTCAACTTGACTGGGCCACCAGACCCCCAGATATTTGGTCAAACCTTGTTTTGGGCGTGTCTGTGAGGGTGTTTTGGATGAAATTAACCTTTGAATAGGTAAACTAAGTAAAGCAGATGGCCCTCCTCATTGTGGGTGGGCCTCATTCAATCACTTGAAGGCCTAAAGAACATAAAGGTTTACCCTTCCACCAGGAAGGGGGCGCTTCTCTAGCCTGACTGCTGAGCTGAACATTGGTCTTTGTCTTCATACCTGGACTGAAATATTTGGCTCTTTGTGGGACTTAAGCCTACTGGGTTTTGGTCAGAAATGGCACCATTGGTCCTCCTGGTTCTCAGGCCTTTGAACGTTGACAGGAATTATACCATCAGTTTTCTTGGGTCTCCAGTTAAGTCGACTACAGATCTTCTCAGTCTCCATAACCTCACGAGCCAATTTTTTTTATAATAAACCTTTTTCTGTTTTTATATTATCTAATAACCATCCTACTGCATCTATTTCTCTGGAGAATAGATGCTGAGCATTGTTCTAGAGGAACACATTTTAAAGATGATTTTTCTTAATTGGTTCTAAGGTCTCTAGAATTGGCTCTGTAATCTTGATTAGATTTAAAAGATGCTAATGATTGTTTCCAGCAGTAAAGAGAGCTCTGCTAGTCCTTGGGGTGTGAACTGGCAATAGAGATCAGCAAAATGTCACCACTTATAGTTACCACTAATCAACCACTTAGAAGAAGCAAAGGTCTGGGTGACTGTGTATCTCAAACTTTCAAGCATTCTTGGCAAACTAATGAATACAATGAGATCGTTTGGTCCTGACCTTGTTGGACAAAGTAGGGAAAGAAAAGGATGAGCTCAGGGATTCAAATTCCCAGCTTGAGGGCTACATACATGATCTAAAAGCTTCCATGTGTGTGCTGAAGGAAACGCTGATCTGCTGTAGTCCCAGGACTGAGACTGCTGAAAAATCAAGCCCAGAATCTCATCCTGCAATTAGCTGAATTACAAAGCAAGTTGAACTTCCAGCTTCATAGTGTGTCTGCCGTTAGTGTGAGGATTTTGACTGGGAAGGGATGGGATGCTGAAAGGTGAAATGGGGGTGTGTGGAAAGACCCTGGTGAAGCTGGGGACATTGAGCCCCAACACTCTGGTGGGCTTTTTTGCCAGTGGAAGAGGTCTCCCCTCCCCCACGGGGAGCAGCCTCCCCACCTCTGAGGGGATTAATGCTGCATTGTCTGAGGAAACTGTAATGGACTCCTCTGAGGCAGTTGCCATGGGAGACCATGTGGAGTTACCTCCACCATTCCAGCCAACTTGACTGTGCCAAAGGGTGCCCAGATATTCGGTTAAAGATTGTTCTGTGTGTGTCTGTGAGGGTATTTTTTGGAAAAGGTTAACATCTAAATAGGTAGACCCAGTAAAGTTGATGGCCCTGCAGTGTAGATGAGCCCATCCAACTATATGAAGTTTGAGTAGAACAAAAAGGGTGACGCTCCCACCAGGAAGGGGGACCCCCTTCCTGCCTGACTGCACATGCTGGAATGTCAGTCTTTTCCTGCCTTCACACTGGAGCTGAGACATCACCCTTTCTTGGGTCTCGACTGGAGCATTTGCACTATTCCATTGGCTCTTCTGAGTCTCCAGCTTGCCAACTACAGATCTTGGGACGTCTCAACTTCCATAATCATGTGAACCAATTTCTTGTAGTATATACATTGCATATATATACACACACACACACATATATATAATATGCATATTATATATATTTGTGTGTATATCTTCATACACATACATACACACTTCCTATTGCTTCTGTTTCTCTGGAGAACCCTGACTGTACACCACTGCTCCCTCTACCTGAAGCACTGCCTTCCCACCTCTGTGAGTCCACATCTTCAGACGCCTTTTCCTCTACAAAGCCTTCTCTAATACTTCCCTGCCTGGCTGGAAGTAATGTCTCCTTCCTTCAATTTTTGTAGCATCTAACCGATAAGTATTTTACATCTTTTTATAGATCTATCTCATGAGACTGTAACATCAGTCTTTCTGGCTGATAGAGTCCAGAGGTTATGACTAGAACTTCTTACCTTTTGACTCCATTCATGCATCCCACCCATCCCCTGCCTCTGGCAAACACCAATCTGTTTTCTTTGGCCATGATTTCAGTTTTTTAAAAAATATTTTATACATAAGTGATGTCATACAGCATTTGTCATTGTCTGCCTGGCTTATTTCTCTTAGGACAATGCCCTCCAATTTGTTACAAATGACATAATTTCCTTCTATTTTACAATTACATAATATTCTACTATCTGTATAGAATAACATATATACAGGGATGGGCAAAAGTAGGTTTACTGATGACAATAAAGAACTCTGTCAAACAAAGTGTGCTTGAGTAGAGCAAGAAGACTACAAGGATGTAGAAATTATGAAGGCCAGCAATTTGAGCACTTATGAGATTGTACCTAACTGCACTGTGCCACTGTGACATTCTTTTGGGTTAATAAAGCTGTTGTAATGATCATAACCTGCATGTCTTTTTCCATACAAATAACTGTACACCTACGGTTACCTACCTCTGTATGTGTGTGTGTGCATATGTGTGTGTGTGTATATATATATATACACAAATGTATTATTCTTTCATTTTTTTAAATCTTCACTTGAGGATATGTTTATTGATTTTAGAGAGAGAGAGGATGGGAGAGAGAGAGAGAGAGAGAGAAACACTGATGTGAAAGAGAGATATCCATCAGTTGCCTCCCATATGCACCCCAACTGGAGATGGAGTGCAGGCAGATTCATGAATCACATATTCTCAGGGAGGATTTTCTGCCTGAGTCTCAGAGGCCTCTGTGAATAGCACAGTGCTTAGCCAGGTAGAGCCTCATGGGCCCGAGACAGTCAGGCAAACTCTCTGTCCTAGAACACCTTACATATTATGGCCTGGCACCATGAGGAAGCAATATAAAAATGATGGCCTAGTACATGTTTTTCCTAACTTTTGGAAAGGAAAAAATGAGAATGTGATGACTGTTCTGCATTCCTGATGGCATTTCACCTTCATCTGCCCTCTCCATTCATATGGGTTGTGGTTGACTGCCTAAACTAGTCTTGACAGAGAGGCTGTTTGCTTTGTAGTGACAAGAGTTTTTCCTAAAGCAATTAGAAAAAAAATTAGGTGGCATGGAGAGCAGAATAAGATGAATGAGGGCCAGGGCAGGGAGGGTGTGCTGCCTGGAGACCACTGGGCTCTGGAGCTCTCCTCTGTGCCCATCAGGGTTTGGTAGCAAATGCTATGTTTATGGGAAGGGGTGCTGATTATGGGGGTCTTTATATACTGCCAGGAGGCCATGGTTGGGCTCTCCCTTTTCCCCTGGCTGCTTTTACATTAAATATGCTGCTTACATAATACCTCACTTTACTTGTACTGAATGTTATTGCATATTCATAAATGGTAGGATCACTGGATCTCAGAGTGTAAGGAAACTGGGGAGAATTATGGTTCACTGAAAGGTGACCCCCCCAAAGATAGCAGGTTCTAACCTTTGGAACTTATAAATATTACTTCATTTGGGAAAAGAGTCTTTGTACATGTGATTAAGTCAAGCTTCTTGTGCTGAATAGATGATCCTATATTATCAGGATGGGCCCTGAATACAATCACAGGCATTCTTTCAGGAGGGACGCCCAGGGAGATCTGACACCCAGAGAGAAGGTCATGTAAGACAGAAGTGGAGTGTTGGGAATTTCCCTGCTGGGTTTCAGAAACTGTAATTTCCTATGGCTAAGGCTGAGTGAGAGACCTTGAGACCCTAAGCCACTAAGGAGACAAAGATTATCTCCCTGGCAGGGGCACCACCTCTGCCTATTTTACTTCACCCTGCCTGGCCCCCAGTGCTTGATCGGTTAGCCAATGATGGGTAAGATTCCTCAAGGGAGGGATGACCTAAGACAGGCATGGTCACAAGGGGGCCCTCAGGGAAGGACTTGGGGGGCTATGAAGACAGGGGGTGATGGACCCTCACCCCTCGGCTTTGACATAGCTTGAGTCCTCATTCTGTCTGCAAGAAGTCTCCTAATCTCTTGGCTGCCTTACTCCCCCTGCTCCACCTAAGCCTGAAACAATGCTGGTGGTGGGTGTGGCCCTGTGCTGGAAAGGGCGGGTTCCCTGTGTCCTAAGAAAGAATGTATAAAATCCTGTGGAACCTGCTTTGCTAACACCCTCAATTTAAATGATAAGGGTCCAGGCAATAAATGAGTTTGTTTCCCCAAAATTTTATGGCTCTTTAGCTATCTGACCCTGACTCAAAATAGGCCCTCAGAGTTCTTTCAATGTTATCTATTTGATTATTACTGCCTGACAATGATTGATGAGCTTTCCATATACACCCTGTATTCCTATGCAAATTAAGCCAATAAAAGCTTATCAAGGCAAGGGTCAATGTGCTTTCCTCTTGAGAGAGTGGCTGCGCAGTCCCTTTTCCTTCACAGGACTTGGTATTCTGTGTGAATTTATTTTGTGTCAGCCACAACACTGTGGACACTGCTTGCTGGTGTCCATGTCAATGGAGACTGTGTGATGTGGCCCCAAAACAAGGGATGCAGGCAGACACCAGAAACTGGTAGAGGAAAGGAGTGGATTCTCCCCAAAGGCCTTGGGAGTGGTTGCACTTGGTTTTGGTCTAGTGATACAGATTTCAGACTTCTATCCTCCAGAACTGTGAGGGAATAATTTTGTTTTTCTAAGCCACTGAGTATATGACAATTTGTTATAGCAGCCACAGGAGGCTAATATAGGGCATCACTTACTGCAGCCACTCACTTAGACAAGTGTCCCACTAGAGTGTTCCTTGATGAATGTCTGTCTGAGCAGCCTGTTTGTACCTAGTACTTTCTGTGCAACCCATTCCTGTCAGAGTTCTCATGAATGAGGTTGGGGTGGTTCTGACGCAGTCTATACGTCAACACGTGTCCTCAGCCACTCCTCAATGTCACCTGACCTCCCCACGTACTTTGACATCTGCTGCTCTGGTTGACTATTCAAATTATCCTGAATCTGAAAGTGATTTTCACTGTACAGTCCTAAGTCACTTAACGATGGGGATGAGTTCTGAGAAATGTTTCATGTGTGAATGTCACAAAGTGCACTTACACAAACTAGATGGTACAGCCTACCACACACCGAGGCTCTATGGGATACCTTATTGTTCCCAGGCTACAATCTGTACAGCATGTCCCTGCACTGAATGCTGTAGGCAGTGTCACACGATGGTAAGTGTTTGTGTATCTAAACGTAGAAAAAGTAGAGTAAAAAATATGGTATAAAAGATAAAGTGTGTGTCTGTGCAAGTGTAAGCACCAGTGTCTTGGAGGGTATGGGAAGTGTTGTGGAGGGAGGCACCTTTGGAGGAAGGGTAGACATCAGTGGGGATGAGGGAGAGAGCAAAGGAAGAGAGGAGGAGGGAAATGGGAGAGCAGAGACTAAAAAGACCCAAGGCTTGAGGCCAGGGTGGGCTCCCAGGATCCCCTCCTTCGTAGCCTGCTCTTCTCTGTCCTCTCCAACTCCAGGCTCCAGCCCTGGGCAGGCACACAGCTGGCAGGTGGACAGCATGCTGGGCTCTCTCGTCCATTTAAACTGCCCACAGCAAGCAGGAAGTAAATTTAATATCATAGTTGGGTTCTGCCTTTTCTTTCAACATTGCAAACTTTTTGCTTATAATCCATTGTAACCTATGGGACTAACTACCACTGCGTGTGCAGTCTCTTGATGATAACATCCTTTGGCAGCACATGACTGTACTTGAAAATAGTTCTGAACTCTACTGCAACTTAGGAACAGTCTCCTCCTGAAAGCGCTCAGTGTGTCTTTTTCCCCCAGCTCTTCCACAGTCGTCAATATGATAACCATGATAATAAAAATAGCATTGTTTTGCACTGACATTATGGTGTAAACCTGTACCACCTTGTGTGAGGCAGCTAAATGAGTATTAGTTTGATAGAAAAATATGGAAAATGAGGAACAAAGAAGAGGAATGACTTGGCCCAGGTCAATAAGTACTTAATGGTAAAGCCATGAGTGTCATCTGGGATCCCTTCAACTTCATCATGGTGTAAACAGTAGGATCCAAAGTGTGGAAAACATCCACTGAGGTGTGGGAAGGAAATACCAGAACTTCCTCATAACTATTTTAGTCTAAAATTAAGGGGAAACTGAACTTAGCTAATATTTGACACGTAAATAGTTATACATGTAATTTATAAATAAATGAATGTCATATATGTTTGAAAATCTTTTACAGATGGAAGTGTACATTTCAAAAAGTAGGGAGGTTTCTCTTTTCCCCTTTCCTTTTCTTTTTTTAGCCAAAACTGATGATTTGAGCTTTGATTCAGGATGATATTTATGCGTGAACACGTAGACACATGTTGGTTGGTGATAATGAGGATACTGAATTCATCTAGTTTAAGTCATTGTCTAGAAAGGGAGGCAATGTGTAAGCCATAACTAACACACAGTGCATATTAAAACAGAGAGGGATGGAAATTAAGATACACCACAACGTTTGTGAGGTGGAGTAGAACTGGCTGGCTTTCCTTGCCCCTGACCCCTGGCCTGTATCTGCCACTTTATGCAGTTGAGAGAGGCAGCAGGAGGTAGCCTGGGGTTGGACTCTGCCGGACCAGGACCCATGCGGACAGTGCACCACCACGGACATGTGGCAGAGGCAGGCCACTGAGTGAATCACCAGGCAGCTGGTGCCAGTTCCTCCCTAGCAAAGTGATTCATTAACTGAGTCCCCTAGACCTTTTTGTTTGTTTGTTTTGTTTTGTCTTGAGTGATACCCGATACATTTTTAAAACATTTTCTCTATAAAATATTGCTCTCCAGAGTGCTTTGGATGCTTGGGAGGGCTTGTGGGGAGGGGGGGGCGGAAAGAGATCCATTTTGGCTCTAGATTTCAAGCTCACCTTGAATTTCTGCTTCTATTTCCCTGTCTCCCCATCATTGGACCAAAACACAGAAGTAACCTGTCTTTCCACTTCAGATCAGTCTTACTTGAGGGAAAAAGTAGTTAAATAATTCCCTCTTCAGGGGCTCTTAACTGCTCTGTGCCTCATTTTCTCATTTGTAATATGGGGGTTAAAATACTACCTACCTCAGATGGTGTTGTGAAGATGAAGTGCATTAGATGTTTAAATTTCTTGGAATAGTGCCTGCCTCATAAGTGGTCAAAGGTATAAGTTAATGTTATCATTGCTGTAGTCAGAGTGACTGATAAAGCTGTGGATCTAATCCTGCTGTGTTTCCTTAGTCTTTCCATTGGTGGAGCGTCCTCTTCGGAAATAGGTGCCTAGAGTTCTCTGAACCTGAACTTCTCAGATAATGAGACTTTCTGTCCCTTTCCACTGCTGGTGTGCAATATCCATAATGACCCTTAAGATTCCTTTAACAGTTTCTAGGTATCATCAGGTCCTCAGAACCAATGTGTAGCCTTAAAGCAGGTGGTTCCAAAGGCTGGTCCTTACTGAGTTCTGGCACTTCTACTGGACTTTGCGGAAGACAGATCACCCAGAATTCCATTGTAATTTTAGTACTGTTTCTGCCAAAAATTTCAATCCTTAAAATTCACAGAGTGATGGTCACCAAAGGCAGATGAAGTCATGTATGATTGTATCTGGTCAGACAGCAGGAAGAAGAAAAGGATACTTGGTTCCTGGAAACACTTGCCTTTATTGAAAACATGTATATCTACAGAAAAGGAGTGAAAATGGCTGCCCTAGACAGAGCGTGTCTGGGTCTCACCAAGGCACTGGACCAGTTTCCTTGCAGTATGTAAAAGTAAAGGGCTTGTTACTGCAGTCAGGTAGATGTATAACTGGGAGAACAACTGTGCTCTAGGGAAGGCTCCCAGTAACACGTCATGGGGCTTTGTCCCCAACTTTATTTTATTCAAAAATTTTAGCTGTGATTTGCTGAAGCCAGGGCACAATGTAATTAGGATCCAAAAAGGTCTTGACAGGCTGGAACAATTAGGCTGAATCCAACAAGCTGATATTTAGCAGAAACAACTGTAAGATCTTGTACTCGCACCTAAACAAGCAACTACAGAAGAGCTAGAGGAGAAAAGCATGACAAGAGAGGAACAACCTCCAGCACAGGTGCAGATGCTTGGCACTAGTCCTGGTGTGGAGCCACGGGATGATGACATTGTACTTCTAGGCTGTGCTGTTGATGGTATTGAATTGTAATGAGAAAATCAATTGTGTTTCTCTGTCCTTGCTGTTTAGATCGCAGATGAATTATGGGTTCAGTTCTGGTCTCCTGACGTTAAGATCCCAGAGAAACCAGGCCCAGGATAGAACCAGGATCCCAGATGGACTCCAGAGCATGTTCTCTAATGAATCAGAGACATGACTGTGAATGCTTGCTTTATAGAGAATGTTCCATGAAGACAGGATAGTTGTCTTAGAATACAGGGTCTGGCAGAAGTAATGCCTGCTTGAGTGTGGTTGGTAGGGTAATAATATGGGTGCAGTAATTTATAGTTTTAATTTGAACATTTCACCTAAAATATCACATGGTGTGCTTGAGTATGATATTGTTATGTTACAGAATTACATACTTATCATTTTGTAATAAAAGATTTTGTAATAGAAAAGGGACGTTATTTGTGCCAACCTATTTTATGTTGCCACTTTATATTTGAAGGCTGCCATGCTAAAGAAGAATTAAACAGTTTCAGGGCAGTGGTAGAGGGCTCTTCTGTGAATCTGGTGTAATGGCAGGATTGCCATTACTACTAACACTTCCAGCAGTTTACGGAAGACTGGAATGCAGTGGGAGTGTGCCTTAGAACTCGTAGCTAAGAGTTGAGATTTTGGGGGGAGGCCAAGCTTGAAGATATCTTGTTGTTGATGTAAAGGTGGCTCATTTTTTTCAAGATTCCACATGTGTAAGTGACAAAGATCATTATAGTGTAATAGCCTGATGTATGTTCAAGCCCAAATTGTAGTAAAAGCAAGGCCAGGGTTTTTTTTCCAAAGAAGAGTTTGGGATGAGCAGAGTGCCTGATCTAGTATACACTTGACAGGGAGGGGTTCTACATCCTGGGATGTGAAGGAGATGACCTTGAGTTAAAAGGTTTGATATCAGGATTTACAAACACCACTTTCTACATTAACATAACATAGTTATTGCAAAATATCCAATTTTCAATGGAATTACATCCTCACAACTTATCAGGATGAGCTGGCTATAAAACCCCCTCCTACTGAACTAGCTGGGTTGCCCAGTCTAACAGAGTTGTTTAGAGTTGTCCATCTGGAGAACAAAAGTACTTGCCAAAAGTGATTAATTTTATATTACATTAATTGGCTTTGAGTAGTTTTCCCAGTAAAAGGTTCAACCTGGACAGTTGATAGAAATTTTCATAGAGAAAACCTACTTTTCCCTTATTTGCTATTAACAAAAAGACATGTGTTAAATTCATCTATAAAAGCTGTACAGCGTAGTTCAATATACATTTAACTGACTCATCCAACTTAGACTTTTTTAGCTGCCAGTACATGAAATGTCATGGCTTTATTAACTCTCATGACAAGTCTGGAGGTAGGATGAGTTCCTGGCTGGTTAATTCAGACACTGAAGATGTCAGAATTTTAAGTCAGCAACTCTGCAGTTTTCTTGGCTACATCTCATGAAGACAAAATGGCTGTAACCTATCACATCTCCACAGGACAAGATTCAAAGCAAGGCGTGATCCCTTTTAAGAGAAAAGAAAGCTTTTTTTCCAAGAGACCCTCAACTTCCTTGCCTTACATTACCTCACATGTCAGGGTATTTTGAAAAATTATCACATGGTTTTGCAGATGTTGAAGCTTGCTAATTCATGAAGTCTAAGAGTTGTAGCCCTAGAAGATTTCATTTCTTTTTAATTTTGATTTTTAATTAACACACAGTAAAATTGTTTTGGGGGAGCATATAGTTCTATGAATTTTAACTTACATAGATTCATGTAACCACTAACATATTAAACAACATACAGATCGTCTTGGTCATGCCACAAACCTCCTTGTGCTCATCCTTTGTGTCTAAGTTTGTGAGAGTTATCGGACTCAAGTTTTTTGTTTTGTTTTGTTTTTCCTTCTCATGTCTTTGGTTTCCATATCAGGGTCATGTTAGCCTCGTAGAATAAGCTGGGAAATATCCCTTTCTCTTTTAATTTATTGAAGAGATTGTGTAGAACTGGTAATATTTCTTCTGTAAGTGTGTGGTAGAATAAGTCCATAAAGCCATCCAGATTTCTTTTCTAGAAAGTTTTAAATTATGAATGCAGTGTCTTTAGTGGGACTATTTAGGTTGTGTCATTGTCTTTCATCATTTGGTGTTGTCTTGAGGAGTCAGTTCACTTTGTCATTCTTGCTTGCAGTTTATATATCTACCTACATCGAACACTCCATCAGACGTGTTATCATTTTTGTTTTCAACCATCACAAACAGTTTTTAAGAACAAAGTGAGATAAGAATTATGTATTATATTTACCCAAATATTTATTATTCCTTCATTCCTGATGTTCTAAGTTCTTTTCTGTTATCATTTTCTTTCTCCCCAAGGAACTTTCTTTAAAAATTATTTTAGAGCAGGACTTCTGACAATGAATTCCGATGCTCTCATTCATCTGAAAAATTTCTTTATTTTACCTCCATTCCCGAAGGATATTTTCACTGGATATAGAACACTGGGTTGAGAGTTCTTTTCTCTTTGCACTTTAAACATGTTGTTCCACCTCCACCTGCTCTTTGCGTTTTATAATGAGAAAGCACAGTCATTTGAATCATTGATTGAGATGTTTTTCTTTGTCTTTACTCACCAGCAAGTTGATAATGATATATGGGCAGGTATTTCTTTAGGTGTATGCTGTTTGATGTTCGCTCAGTTTCTTGCATCTATTGATTTATTTCCATTAACAAATTTGGGAAGTTTTCAGTCATTGTTTCTGTAAACATTTTTTCTTCTCTGCAGCTGTTTCCATTTCCTTTTGTGACTCTGAGAGAATGGAAATTAACCTCAAAAAGAGAGGGGAAAGACCAATAATTTATATTGACCTATCTTCAAGTTATTAACTCTTTCTTCTATCATTTCCACTTTGTGATTGGGCTCATCTATAGAGGTGTTTTGTTATTACTGTTGCTGGTGGTGTTTTTTTCAGTTCTAAAATATCAGTTGGGTTCTTATTTATACATTTCTTTGGTGAGACTTTCTGTCATTTCGTTCCTTTCAAAACCATATGCCTTCACTTTTTACAGTATTTCCACAATGATTTTATTAAAGCTTTTTTTCCTGATAATTTCAACATATGTGTCATTGGCATCTGTCAATTGTGTTTTCTTATGCAGGTTGGAACTTTCCTGGTTTTTCTAATGCTGAATAATTTTGTTTTGTACTCTGGACATTTTGAATATTGTGTTATAAGTCTCTGGGCCTTCTTTAAATCCTATAGAGAATGTCAATATTTTTGTTTAAGCAGGCAGTTGATTTGGTTGGGTTTAAGCCACATTCTAACTGGCTTTCTTTGAGTTGTGGTTCCAATGTCTGTTCAGTTTTCAAAGCCTTTGCAGTGCAATTCAGATGGCTCTGCTTGTGCTCTACCCACTGGCCATTCTGGGACCTGAGCAGTGGTCAGTCATTTTTTAGGTCAAAGTCAATGGTATGCTGGTTAGGGGCATACTCACACATGAATAGCCCATGGGTGAGTCCGTGATTCCATAAACAATATTATGCAATAGCTTGCCCAGTTCTTTAGCTCCCAGCTCTCCCTGGTACTTTCTTGTTCTTTTCTTTTTTATTTCTACAGCCAGAAATCTGGAGTTTTGCTTGTCATTCTGCTGCACCCTTTCCATGGTTGTGCCAGCTTCTTGGTCCAAACAACAAGAGAACAGAAAGAGAAAAAAGTGTCAGGGTGTTTTTTTCTCCATGAGCCAATGGCTCCTCTGATTAGAGGGGAAGGTTCTGTTATCTCAGAGCTTTTAGGTACCTACAGATTAGCTTGGGTTGGTACTTGAAGGGTTGGAGAAGTTAAAAAAGAGTAAGTATTTTTCTCACTTGCTGTGAGCATTGGCAGACTCTTTTCCTACCGTGAAGCCAGAACTAGAGGGCTTCCTGGAGTACTTGCTCACCACACCAATGCCAGTCCCAGCTTCACACTGCACGTAGCCTGGGAATACCAGCAGACAAAATATAGTAAACCTTTTGCTGGTTTAGCAGCACTTCAAATTCAGGTCTACTTCCCCAACTCTCCTGCTACTGTTTTCTTCTCAGTACCGTCAGATTGCTGCTCCATGCATTTGGTTCAGGTTTTATAGCTGCTTTCTATGCAAGAAACAGAGTGGAATGTTGTTTCATTGACCCATAATCAGGAACCCTTGGAAAATGTTCACAAAAGTTTTCTTTAGCCAAAGTGGTAAACTGAATGTTCTGTCATAAAAGAGGTTACTATTTCTGAGCTGTGGAGTATTGGGGGCCCATAAGATACTGAGTAGATGCCACAGGGCTCAACAGAAACAGGCCGTTGGCTGTCACGGGCCTTTCACTGCTGGTAAACTAAGAACATCTGGGTCTGTGATTGGTAACCATTTGATAGCTCAAATCTTGACCTAAGCTCTGAAGTCAAATATAATTTAATTTCTCTTTTGAAATATTGTGCTCATTATAAGATTTCAAAGCAAACTAACTTCCAAATCATTTCCTTTAAATTTAAAGTACTGATTTTACTGGATTTTTCTTTCAGGGACCTCTTGTCAATGCAAGCATTCTTAGGGAGCTCCCTAGGTATGAGGAATGGGAGGATTTTTGATCAGTCTGTCCATATTTCCTTGGCATATGTCTTTAAAGAAACCTTAATCACAGCTATTCTCATGTAGGGTGGGCTGGGATGGGAGTAAAAGCCAGAAAACTGTACTTGAACAATAATTACATAAATTTAAAAAATATTCCCACTTAAACATTGCTCATATACACCATCCCTGCAGTAGCATTGCTAAGGAAGAGACAGGGCTAGTGTTAGGGGAAAGTAATCCCTCCTGACCTAGGTTAGGAGGTCTAGATCCTGGAGAGAAATAAGTGGACAGAGACTCTGAAGACCACAGATTGGATAGAATTCAAGAGACTATTTAAAAGAAATAAATTCTGCATATTTCTTGTATATTTTAGAAATTTTTAACTGCTTGTGTATACATGAAATTGGATATTCACAATCCAGGAAGCATAACATTTATGTTCAATCTAAATCTAAAACCTTGAATCATCCACAAAATGGAAATGTCAGAGTGATGATACTTCCCCTGTCGACAGCAGGTTTAAAGCCGGACAGTTCCATGAGTTATTTTCGACCTGTGTTTGTTTAATGCAGAATGTCATAGTTTGTTTTGCCCATCATTGTCCCTTTGTATCGCATTGTCTCCGTGTGCCCAATGCTTATGACCTGCATGGGGCGGAGACATTATTTTTCACAGGGAATTTGGTAAAGTTATTTTTCTCAACTACTGTACTTCAGTTCAGAAGTCACCATCTTCCAATGTCCCGGACCCCCAGTCCTCTGCCCAGCGCACAGACACAGTGTCATGGAGACACCCATGGCTGTGCTCTAAAGACTCCAGGTGGTGTCAGCCTTCATTGTCCCCAGCAGTCACCACACAGTGTTTACTCCCACTTTGTACTCAAACAAGCTAATAATTCAGGGGGCAGAAAATTAAACTAATTATCATCCAGAGACTCACTGGGATGACATGTGTAACATATATAGATATTTAATGTGCTGTGATTTTAAAAAATATGTAGCATAGCAAGTAGGGCCCAGAAGAGTAATTATAACTTTTTGTGAAATGATTTGAATGGTGGTTGTATGGCATTCTCTATACGAGCAGTTGACACCAAGTGGCATCTTACTTCTGTGCAGCTTGGAGAGCTCTGGTACATACTCCACAGAGGTAGTCCTCCAGATTCAGCACTACTCTTAATTAGAACTACATCATATGGACACGCAAAAGCATTAAAAAATAGAAATAACTTACTCTTTTATTGCAACTGTATTACATGCTGTTATAGAAATAATTAGACCTTCCAGAACTAGGGGAGTGATTTGGAAAACTGTGGTTCTTTGTAAGCTGTTATATGACCAAGTACACTTTAAAGAGTTTCGATAACGTGGGGAATGTTCTCAATGGAATGTCAAGTAGAATGAATGGGCAAACATCATTTCAGTTATTTTATTTTTTTGCTTAAAAGAAAATACTCAAATGTTATCTCTGGGTGATGGGTGGATTTTTAATTTTGTACTTATTTTCTTTATGCCTTTTCATTTTTCACTATCACAACTGATGCTACTATAAACAACACGGCACAGGGATATTTGTCCACATTTCTGATTCATTTCTTAGGGCAGATTCCAGAAAAAGAATTATTGAATCGAAGGAAAAGAACTTTTTTAAATAAAAAAGGAAATTTTAATCTAAGTGGCATTTTTCAAACGGATATCCAGAAAGGCCGTGCCAAGGCCTGTTCTCATCAGTGTGAGTAAGAAGTCGGACCCTCACTGAGAAGTGAGACCTCCCCCTGCTTGGGATGCGGAGCACGCTATCTCATTATTGCTTTCATTTGCCCTCACTTTCATACTATTGAAGTCAGACATTTTCTGCATGTCTAACAATCACTTTTCCTTTGCGAATTATCTGTTTACATGCTTTAGCATTTGTCTTTTAATGAATTCCTTTGTTATTGAAGAGTATTATCCCTTTGCCATATTTATTACACAGTTTTCTTAGGTTTTTTTTTTTTTTGCTAAGTATTTAATTTAGTTTCTGATGTTTTTAAAATGCAGAGTATATTATCACATCTATGAATCTTTACTTTTCTGCTTTTATTTTATTGAATTTAATGTTAGAAAAGTTTTTCCTCATTTAACCTATATAGTCCTCTAATTGATATCTTTAGTGTTCCAGAATAAAATATGAAGTCAGGAGCAAAATTTATTTTTCTCTCCAAATTCTTAACCTATCTTCCCAGCACTATTTGTCAAGTAAACCTATTTTCTATTCAAGTATTTATATTTACCAACTGTATTTACTGTATCTTATTTCCAAATAGTCCTGTTTTATCTATCTATTCTTACATTAGTACTCATTTTTCATTATTGTAGTTCTGTAATACATTTTAGTGTTAGGTATAGCATTGCTTTTTCTCAATTATTTTTAAAGTTTTTTTTTAAAAATATTTTGTTTATTTATCTTTAGAGGGGAAGGGAAGGAGAGAGGGAGAGAAACATCAATGTATGGTTGCCTTTCATGCGTCCCCTGCTGGGAACTGGCCTGCAGGGAACTGGTTTGCAACCCAGGCATGTGCCCTGACTGGGAATCGAACCGCGATTGTCTGGTTCGCAGGCCCGCGCTCAATCCACTGAGCTGCACCAGCCAGGGCCTTTAAAGTTTTTCTTATCTGCTCCTTCTGTCAAATGACCTTAAGAGTCTTAAGAGTTTTTTGGGAGTTTGGGAAAGCTTCCCCAAAATATTCCACAGTGACTGTTATTGGAATTGCATTAAACATAAGAGTTAATTTGTTAAGAATTAACATCTTTACAAAAATCTTTTCATCAAGAACCATGGAATTATTTCCCATTATCTTTAAAGGTTTTTAAAAAATATCTCACTGAAGTTCTATAGATTTCTTCATATGAGTCCCAAATACTATTTTCAAGTTTACCCCTTGTTATTTTGCCTCTTCTTTGTGGTATAGAGACTTTTCTTTAAATGGGGACATTTTCTCTATTACTTGTTTGACTATTAATTTGGCTTTGTGGCTAAAACCAGGGACCCTGGAGTCTGACTGCTCACAGTCCGACCCTGCACAGCTCCAGGCCTGGCTGGTGCAAATCAGGCACAACCTACCCAGGTTTCTGCCTGCTGATACAGGACATGAAGTAGTACTGACAAGGCCTACCTCAGCAGTGGGCTGTGAGAGTTAAGCAAGTTAGTTCGTGTAATTCTGAGCACAATGCACGGCAGATAGAAATCCTCCGGGAATGTTAGGTAGATATCATGAACAGCATTTCTCCCCGACCTGTTCCATTGCTCTTTCTTTGCATTTCCTGTTCTTCTCAGGTCAAGTCTCAGGGCTCTAGGCTCCAGGTCCGTCAGTTCCAGGCTGCTGCTTCAGCTCACCACACTTATCACCCTCTATTTCGGTGTGTCTGTGAATTTGTGTCTTCAGAAATCAAGCTCTTTGGTTCCTGAGAATCTTTGGTATATCCTAATTCCATTCTGTAGTCTTTGCTCAGCATTCAGTATATGGCTGATCATTGTCATTGCAATTCTATTGCTTAAGTTATCATCTTGGATTACAACATGGCTCCAGTTCTAATACCAGTGAGTGTGTGTGAATGCATTTTCCCCACACCGAACAATTCTATGACACCAGCTTGTGTCCTACCATTCAACTCTGATCTCACCTGTTAGGGGAGATCCCACAAGACTGCCCCCACTTTAGATGCCATTTGCCAGTCCAGGATTTCTGTCACCTGGACTTGTGACTGGTTAGCTATAGGTGGGAAGTTCCCTCAACACTCTCCTTGGGTTTAATTTGCTGAGGCAGCTCACAGAACTCAGACAGCTATTTTATTTACTAGAATACCGACTTGTTATAAAAGGATATAACTCAGGAACAGCCAGATGGAAGAGATGCCAGGGCAAGGTGTGAGAAAAGGGAGCAGAGCTTCCACATTCTCTGGGCATGTCACTCTCCTGAAGTCTTTATGTGTTTGCCAACCCAGAGCTTTCTGACTCCTGTCCTTTTCGGTTTTTGTGGAGACCTCATCACATACACACACTTCATTAAATCATTGGTCATCGGTGACTGATCCAACCTCCAGCCCCAGACCCTTCCTGCAGGTCAAGTTTTCTGACCCTGTAATCACAGGGTTGCTTCCTCTGGCAACCAGAGGGGGCCTTAGGGATAGCTCCAAAGTCACCTCATTTACATAACAAAAGGCACCTTTATTCTTGTCAGTTAGGAAATTCCAAGGGTTTTAGGATCTCTACCAAGAACTGGATAAAACCAAATACATATTTTTTATTATAAATCACAACGTGGCAATGGCCTAATGGAAAGAGCAAATGTGGAATCGAGGTCAACTAAGGTTCAGATCTGGGTTTTTGTTAAAATTCATGCATAAGCTTGTACAGGTTACCTGATACCTAAATCTCCTCTATGCCTTAGTAAAATGGGGACATCAGTCCCTATCTTCCAGTGTAGTTGTGAGAAGTAAATGGAAGCCCCTTAAGTAAAATACTTTAGTAGTTTGCCTGGTCCACAGTTTGTCACAATAAATGACAACTCTGATCCTTTATTGCCTATGTGGTCAGCTATAGACTGATAGGACAGCAAAGTTATCTCTCTCAGCTCAGGAAAACGTCTTGTGAATGTGCTTTGAGTATTCTGGATACCTGCATTTTCTTTTCTTGTGAAATTTATACGTAATTTCTGTCTTTCATCTCTTTCATCTTCTCTCTCACCATTTTATTTCTCTCTTATTTTCTTCTGTGGTTATTTAGAGTAAGTCAGGGCTGTAGGTTATTCATACGATTGTTTCTGCTTCTACTGCTACTTATTTCTGTAACTGCTGTTGCTTTCCCCCCACATTATATTATATTTTCCTAAGAGCATTTATGGTTGCCTACATAAAATAAATATACTAATACATGACTTTTAAGTAACAAGAAGAGTATATTATGTAGAAATGTGTAAGTAGAAAGTTTATAATATGCAGATTTCAGCTTTTCTAATACACAGTGACCTCTCTTTTCTGCCCCCTGCCCCCCTCTGTTATTTCTTTATCATGGCATATGCAGGGACTGCTCTACTGATATTTTTGAGACATTATGACACATCTCTAAAAATAGAAATTAAAAGGATGAATACAAATAGACATGTTGGAGCTTGTAATTTTTTTCTGGCACCACAATGAATGTTCTTGAGCATCCTTAGCTTGCTCCCACCTTGGAGACCACTATCAGAGACAGTACCAACGTTTGTTTCTGTGGCTCTTCCTTACTTCCTGTTTTATTCTGCAATGGTCAATTGATGCTTTCCATTCAAATGTAAAGTGTGAATAAAAGCATCTTTTCTATTTTGAATTTTCTATATCTATAAGTAAAAACTATGCATGGATTAGCTCTCATAGAGAACAGGCTCACCAGAATGCTGGGTGGCTAGAGAAAGGCATTCCACTCTGGGTCGTCTGGACCTGGGTTCCGCTTTTACCAACAGGGTGAAGTTGGGGCAGATCAGGAGCCAGAAGAGCTTGATGGGTGTAAAATTCCACAAACAGAAGTAGAGGAGGAATAGACTGTGCTAGTCCTGTTGGGACAATGGCCAAGCTGTGGTGCTGCACAGAGTTAAGCATCTCAGACCTAGGAAGCCCCTACCTGTGTCACTGTTAGCTGTGAGGCCCATGTTAGGGACTCAGAACCACAAGAACCCATGTATTTGTTCCTGCTCTAGCAGGAAATGTTGATTTCAGTAAGTTTCTGTGGCCTTGGCTCAATGATGTGAGAGCTTGGAATGAGGATGGGGATGTGTGTGGAAAAGAGTTATCACAGCAGGCTGAGCTCAGAAAGGCCTGCTTGCAAGGTTAGTTTTACACTGGCATCTGGGAAACTGGATTTGGGGAGGGTTTCCCTCAGTCCTAGAATTGATAAGAGGGGCTCACCATGCCTAAACTGTTTGGGCATACGACGTGGTTTATACTAAGCACTTGACTTTCTTCTGGAAGTCTTGAATTTTAGTACATGCAAGGCACAGAGTGGATATGAGACCAGCCCCTAGTAAATACCTTGGACACTGGGACTCTCCAGAGCCTTCCTGGTAGACAGGATGTCACATGTGTTGCCACTGCTTATTGCTGGGGGAATTAAACATGTCCTGTTGACTCTGCTGGGAGAGGATTCTGGAAGCTAACGACTGGTTTCCTCTAGACTTTGCCCTGTGCATCCTTTGGTGATTGTGCTTTATATTCTTTCACAGTGATAAATCATAGCTGTTGGTAGGACTACCTGCTGTCCTGGGAGTCCTCTTAGCAAAACATTGAACTTGGGATGGGTCTTGAGATTTGTCAAATGCATATGCCATCCAAAAAGCTACATCCCCTTCTAACCAAAATGCTGCTTCTGAACCCCTTCTGTGTAAAACCTGAGGTGCTGCCATCAGGGCAAGGACATGGTTTTGGCCACCACCATCCCCAGGTCCAGTGATCAGCATTACAACGTCCCTTTCTTAGCCATCAATCCTCTTCGGCCCTCTGTGGCATTTAACATTGCTGGAGACTAGCTACCTGTCACTTACAGAAGATCTAGCTTGATGTTTAGGGTAGCCTAAATATCACTTTATCAAAATGGGACTCTTATGTCTCAACTTGAGGTCCTAAAGCATAGGAACAATATGATACAATAAGGGCTAAGTTTCCCAACAGCCCATTTTTCTTCTCTGCTTTATGTGTTAGTCAGCTCGGGCTGCTATGACAAAATATCACAGACTGGGTGGTCTAAACAACAGAATTTTTTTCTCTCTCAGTGGTAGCAGCTGGAAATCTAAGATCAAAGTCTAAGCAGGGCTGGTTTCTGGTGGGGCCCTGTTCCTGGCCTGCAGACACCGCCTTCTCTGTGTTCTCACATGGCCTTTCTCTGTGCACACTATCCCGGTGTCTCTTCCTCTTCTTATAAGGACACCAGTCCCATCAGATTAAGGCTCTACCTTTCTGACCTCATATAACCTAATTACCTCCTTAAAGGCCTTATCTCCTAGTACAGTCGCATTGGGGATTGGGGCTTCAACCTATGACTTTGGGGAGAGGGGAGACACAGTTTAGTCCCTATCACTTTATGAATGGTTGAAGTTGAAGCATCAGGTGAAAACGGTTTCACTGGAGCTGGTGGTGGGTTTTGGGTGTTCCCTAAACTCCTTGCTGTGTGTAATGGGTGTTTTTCATTCAGTTTGAGCTAAATGTATTTCCAAAGAGCCATTTTGTAGAGACTGACCTGTGTTTGCTGGAGTTTAAAGCATTTAGGGGCTGGTGTTTTTACCACATGTGAACCCATGCGGGAGCTGAAGCTGGACCTGCTGCCTGGCCAGGGCTGTCTTGGGAAGGGTTTGCCTTTCATCAGTGACACATGGAGCAAAGGAGAAGCCAGTTTGGGGTTTAGGATCACCTAGAGGGCTGACGACACCCCAGTGGAGGGAGATACCACCAGAGGCCCAGGGATTCAGGGAGGGGTAATAATGAGCAGCCAGAGTGGTGGAGTCTCCTCCTGAGCCTACCCCACCCCAGGTGTGGCCAGAAACCACAGCCAGAGAATGGGGTGGGAGGTGGACCTAGGAAAGCGGGAAGAGTCTTTTCTCCTGTATCCTGTTCCAGGTCACTAGCCTGATCAGTTCCAAGGCCCAGGAAGGAAGATGTTTCTAACTAAAGGAGGTCTGGAGTTCTGTTCTCAGGAGCCTGGACTGGAATTTTTATTCCTTGAGAGTCAGTAACAAAGCTACGAGACCAGCCCAGTGCTTCTCCCTGAGCTGTAGGAGAGCATAACCCAGGGTGGCTGGAACAGGGCCTTGTGAGAAGGTTGTTTCTGCTTGTACCCTGTGGAGTCTGGTAATTACCGTTTAACCAGGTAATGCCATGGTTTGAAAATCATAAAGTATGAAAAGATATTTGGTGAGATGACTCATTTTGGTACCCTACATGCCCAGACTAACCCATGAATAAACCATTAACAATTCCTAGTTATTTGGGGGATACACTTCCAGATATTTTTATGAAAATATTTACTCAAGAAAATAGGTATGTATATACATTCTCCTTGACCTTTTTAAACCAGAAAGGCCACACATTTAAACCAAAATGTAACACACTGTAAAACAGTGATGGGCCTTGCATTTGTTTACCTGAGACTATATTTGAAGATCTTAGAGAGCTTTACCTAGATCTCGGAGACGCGTAGATCCACATTTTTAGCTGTTTGTTACTCCCCTTATTTTGCCACTCTGCCAGCACCTTAATCTAGCATTTCCCAAATACATGCTCCTCCTGACTTCTCCTTTGCTCCTGATTAGCTCCTCCTGAGTTTCCCTTTGTTCCTAATTAGCTCCTCCTGAGTTTCCCTTTGTTCCTAATTAGCCATCCAGTATCCCAGACTCACCAACCTCAGAGTCACCCTTGCCTCTTCCCATTTTCTGTTCTTCCGGTCAGTTCCCTGCGTCCAGTCTTTTCCACCCCCACTCCTCCACCCTGGCCTTCCTCGTCTAGGGTCTAACCCAACACCACTTCCTGGCCCAGCTCTGCCCCTCCCTTCCAGCCCAGCTCTGCCCCTTGACCCAGCCGATCTTTGGTAGGCACCGCAGATACTCTCATTCCCAGATGTAGACACTTTCCACTGATTCCAGATCCATGACAAGTGGGGGCACAAGTGGGGGTGTCTCCTCTCCTCCCACAGGAATGCTCAACCCAGTGTAAAGGGAGGGCAGGCTCTGCTCCCAGCCATCCTCCAACCTTCTCAGTGTCCCCTGACTGCCCAGGCAGCTCAGCTCACCTTTCCTTGTGGCTTGTTAGAACCCTTCCCCCCGTTAAATGCTCACTAGCACACCACTGAGAATTTCCTAATTGGAGGTTTTGCTCCTGCCCTCATCCTGCCTTAGCACAACGCTTTTAGGCCAATCACAGCACCCACCTGACTCTGTGCTGGTAACAGATTGCAAGCGCCTGCAGGGTAAGCTTATGCCTTATTTATTTCCTGTTGCTCCACACTACATGGCCCACTGACCTGCTGCATTGCAGGTATCCTTTTGGAACGTAGTGAATTGATTTGAATGGAGTCTCAGACATTTTTTTCCCTCCTAACCTGTGTCCTTGTTACCCTTCAGAGCTCATCCTTTCTTTCTGTATATTGTTTACATTCCTTTTATTTTACAGTGATTTTTGTTACTATTTTATCTCTCTGTGAAAGTTTCAGCTGGTTGGTTTTAATGAATGTTACATAGTCCTGGCCCTCCTGCAGCTTCCTGCCCCAGTTCAAGTTCATTACTTTGACTTACATAGCAGTGGGAAGCAACACAACCTTAGCAGGTTAGCTGCTTGTACTTCCTGCTAAGTGGATTGTGATATTGGAAGGCTTCTGGAGGGAGAATGAAGCCCAGTGGGGGTAAATTCCATTCTTTAATTCTACAGTTACTTGCATACTCGAGATTGGTAAAAAAAAAATTAACCCAATAAAATTTTTGCAATCACATTCTGTGAAAAGTGGCAGGTCTGAGAAGTTGCCCACCCTTTCTTTGGGGGCATGTGAATCCAGATACCCTGCCGGGCCTGGACAGGCCTCTCTCATTAGACCAATTCTTTTAGGTGGAAGAGATTTCAGATGCCTGGGGGGGTTGTATGTGAGAGACCTGCGTCCCCTGAGAACTCACCATGAAAGGACAATTACTGAGGCCCTGACTGCTAGGCCAGTGGGAATTTGGGAAACAAATAGATGGCTTTCAGGCAATGGTCTTTTGCATTAGAGCCCTTGAAGGCCCCCTCTCCCAATCTCCCCCTAAATTCCTTCCTAAATGCCCAGCTAGGAAAACATATTCTCTTCTCGCACTTTGAAAAGAGGTATAAACCTATGCCAGTACTATGTTGGAGTCTCTGACGCAGAGGGGTGGGTATAACGTGAAGCTGAGTGTCAGGATTCTAAGCTGAGACCCTCTGTGCTGGGGTCTCACACTAAGGGCACAACCTTGATCCTCTTTTTGCCTGAGTTTTCTCATGTGTAAACGTGGAAGGGGAGGATCTGTTCATAGTTTTGGGATAAAATCAAAGATAATAAACATAAAGCCCCGAGAGCAGTGTCTGGCATAAAGCAAGTGTTAAATATTCCCTTACTTTTATTATTACTCTTTTAAATGATTAAGAAAGGCCTCTAGGGGTGGACCTGAGATGCGACAACTGGGTCAGAGAGAGCAATGTAGATTTCACTTGGCCTTCAGGTGCCAGGCAGCCATGGGACCCTCTGGCCAGGGAAGGGTGGGATCAGGGGGAAGAGGGCTCCAGACAGGGCTCATCACGACCTGGCCTCCTAAGAGGCAGCAAAAGCACGGGCAGACAGCCGGGTTTGGAATTCCCGCTCAGCCCATTGTGTGAGCTTCTGAACCTCTCCGTGCCTCAGTTTTCTCATCTGTAAAATGGGCTGCTGGAAGAAGCCCATTAAGTGAACTAGTGCATGGAAATGTCTTTAAACAAAGCTCATCACATTGTGAGTGCTTAGTAAATGTTGGATATTTTGATTATCCAACTTCCCAGACCTTGCCTTGGCCTGGGAATGGTTTTCCTATATGGGACTTAGTGAAAACCTCTCTCCGACATTCTATTTATTTCAGTTCTCTTGAGATGGATGAAGTGAGGAGATGGAGTTGTGGGGGTGAGTGTTCTGGGACCAGGGTTGATAGCTGGTAGGGTGTCCCCAGTTCTGTTTGCCTGTTTAACTACTGTGGGAGCAACTTCTTTGGGAGTCCCCCCAAGTCCCACGGACGAAAGTGAATATGGCCAAGACATTGTGGTGACCTGTTTAGGGGAAGAGAAGTGGGCAGTGGGCAGTTTCTCAGGGGGAGACAAAGGCCAGCAGCGGCCAGTTTCTCCAAGGAGAAAAAGACCCGGAGCGCCCTCTTCCATAGCTTTTTATTGGGTTGTAATACACAGGAATACAGGGTGGCAAGGATCAAAGAGTAGATAACATTTCAAAGATATCTGAGTGCTTATTTTGAGTCAGTGTCTGTCAGGAAGAGAGTTGCAGAAACTTTGGGAGACATACTCATTTCCTCTTGGACCCTTATCATATGAATGAAAGCACTCTTAGCAGAGCAGATTTCACAGGTTCATCAGCAAGTCTTTGTGATGCCAGATTTTCCCCCAGGACATGCTCTAGCAAAGCAAGAAGCTGCACCTCTCCCCAACAGGTAGTCAGGCTTAAGGGGATTAGAGCCAGGAAGTGCTTCTCCCAGAGGACACGGGACTCAGGCTTTGACAAAGCTGGGGGGCAAGAGTCCACTGCTCTCTGTTGCAGCCCCCCAGTCCTTCCATGAAGGCCTCCCAAGTGATAGAGGCTTAGGTTGCCCCCCGCTGTGAGGGGTCTTACCCCCAAATTATGAACTGCTGGAGAGAGTTTTCCTCACATTAAATCTGAAGACAACCTGGTGCTGTTCATAGAACTGGTGTCAGGCGGTGTATTTGCAGGAGCAGCCTTCCTTTATGGAAGGTCTGCAGAAAACGTGCTATGTGCACACGTACTCAGGAGTCAGAGTTGAGAAAACCCTGAGAGAGGTGCAGACAGATGAGAGCCTCTCCCCATTCTTTCTCCAACTGTGGGCCTGCAGGAATCTTTCTTTGCTCAACGATAGTTAAAAGGGGGATCATATTTTGACCAATAAAAAATCTGATGTTCTCAATGTCCTCTGCTAAACAGTTAGGAGCAAATCCTCCTGTGAACTAAACCTCTCCTCCCAGGAGCAGAAAGCCTCTGTCAAGCCACCTGTACCCTTGCACTGCAGTCAATGCTGCCCATAGGGTCCCCAGCACTCCTCTCCCCTGTGCTACCCTCTGGCCAAGGACTGAGTCATGAATGAGCTGCTGTGTTAGCCAGCGCCAGGATAGAGTTCTGAGGCATTGTTTCTGCTTGTCAGCTTCAGGTTTGGTGCTCTCAGCCAAGGGCACCATCTGTGAGCATTCCCTGATGACTTTGACCAGAGTTCCATGTGGACCCTTGAAATGCACCAGTTCCACGTTCCTTCATTCCCATCACCCTGCGGGGAGGTTTCAGAGAGGTGGGTGGTCTCTCCTCCTACCTGGAAGGTGAGCTGCTCAGAGACAGCCCCATTTTCCCGGCACTGAGAGGCAGGTGTTTTGCCATGTCTTATGGCACACTCCCCTATCAGGGTCCCGTGCGGAGACAGCAGTACCCATTACCATAGTCAGGAGCTTGAGTGACCTGGCCCGGTAGACATATTTTAGTTAAGGTCCCATGAAGTCTTCATGAAAAAATGATCCGCATCCTTGAGCTGCTAAGCCTTTACGAACTGTTAGACCTTGCCATGGGTGACAGAGAGTTGGGATAATTAATGTTTACTGCTAACGGACCAGCACTCCAGAGTGGGGGAAACCTGGGGAAGGAGAGCCACAGTTCTCGGGACATCTTCTAGGCCAGCGTTCCTGGACCTTTTTCTCTTTTTAATAGCCACCCCACTCCTAGGGGCCTTTTAAGGCATTTGTTTTCCTAGTTGTCCCACCCTCTCGAAATGTAATAGCAAAGATACACTGCTTATCTGAGTATATACTATGGCCCCAGGAGGGCCACAAACCATTGTAATGTCTGAGATTTTTTTTGTCCCTGAAGAACCACTTTTTACTTCTTTGAGGGTGATACTATCTCTATTGAGGATGCATATTTTAGTCTGAGACTCTTTGGCCTTCCAGCCCTAGCTATAAGAGCAGGGGTAATTTGGGGTGAGCGGGAATACAGGAAGACAAAATAGGAGATGGACAGATTCCATAAAAGAAGCCAGGACCATGAGTCTACAGGAGCTGAGCAGGGCTGTTGCAGGACACTGTGGAGATCATTCATTCATTAGGTCACCAGAAGTCAGAGCCAACTCCATGCCGTGCAACACAACACAGAGGGTTAGTGCATGTGTACAACAAGTGTGCCTGAGACCTGGAGCCACATAGAGGCCACTTAGTGTGAATTCTAGGAAGACGGGGACATTCTGTTTCTCCAGCTTCCGATATGCCACTTTCACAAACAAGATAGATGACTATCTTTAGGCAAGCAACTTGGTCTGCATTTAGGATAATTTCCTTGCTTTTTTAAAAATTAAAAAGGAAAATCATGTCAAAAAAGAAGCAGCATGTTTCAGCACTTAAACACTCCTAGTCAATATCCAGATGAGTATCCCAGGGATGCCGAAGAGAACCTATCTCTTCCCTGGGCCTTTGTTAGGATTTCATGGTATACTTTTTACAAGTATTTGCTAATTTGAAACGCAAGATGATAACTCATTGTTGCTCGAATTGGATTTCTTGTGTAATCAGTGAGGGGAATTTTTAGATCCCTTTATCTCGTTGAAGGGTGAAAGATAAATCAGTGTGCTTGAAGTAGCCCACTGAGTGCCCCGCCCAGTGTGGCGGCTGCATCTGTTCTTTCCCGCTGACTTCTCACGCCTCCCTTAATCTTCTACAAAGTTTTGTCTGAAGTATTGACATCTTGATGAGGACAGCTGCTTGGAATTTTGAAATCGGTTTTGAATGAGAACTCTTTAAAGGCAATTATGCTGTGGGGACAGACCACATTGCCTGCACTTTGGCAAACTTGAGTGCGGACACCTGGGCTGTCTTTACTGTCAGCAGCCAAGACATGGTGAGTTCTTGGTGGAAACTCTCTCTTGAGCAGTTATAAGAATTGGAAGGCCACTCTGAGGAATCACTGAGGCCTGGATAATTCCTTGAAGGTCTGCTTTTGTCTGGTTCAGATTTACCTTTTGGTTAGTGTCAGTTCTGGCATGAAAGTTCCCGTGAATGCTGAACTGAGCAAAAAAAAAAAAAAAAAAAAAGGAAGAGGCAATATCCGTTCATTCCATAAGTACGTACTGAAGGCCCACCATGGTACTGACTGTACAAAAGTGTTTCAGACTAGGTCCCTGACCTTTCAGGGCTCACAGTCCAGTGGGGAGATAGACATGCAAATGGGTGGCTGAGGTACAGAGTGGCAAGTTCTATAATGGATGCACATTAAGTTAGGAGGAGAGATGGATAAAAGTTTGGCCAGCTTTCTCTAGTGAGATAAGGAAGGGTCAGGAAGAAAATGAAAAGAGAACATGATACTGAAGCTCCATCTTGGAGAACCTAATGGTGTTCATCAAGTAGACAAGAGGGGCGAAGCATCCTGGATGTACTGAGGCACGGAGCTCTGAAAGAGCATGGCATTTTGTGCAAAAGGTGGGGAGTAAAAGGTGACAAAAGTGACAGAGGGACTTGAATGCTGTCCCGAGGCGGTTTCCTCATTTTCAAAGATGCCATTGTAATAAAGCATGGCCAGACCCATTTTAGGGAGGTAAATTCAGAATTGTCTGGAGGCTAGGGTGGTGGTGAGAGCCTGAGTGCCGAAAGCAACTCTGCTAGTGATGTTGTCGTTATAACCAGGCAAGCGAATTCTTGGAATCATTTTCCTACCACAGTCTTTGGAAAGGGAGTAGCAATTGGATTAACAAGGAAAATAGAGCAGCCACAATTATTTAAGAGGTGTATTCAATAAAACGTGGTGACTACATGTATGTGTGAGTAACAAGGGTGAAGGAACAGGTGGGGATGAAGCCCCCATTTCTGTTGGACAGCTGGGCAATTTGAAGTCCAGGAAGTATAGCAAGTGTGAGGTATGGCCGTTTAAATAGGAGGTACTCCTTGAGCTTTTAGATAGAAATGCAAACAAATAATTAGGAATATGTAGTATTGGATGTACTAATACTTGCCAATACTTTCTTGGGTTGCTTTTGGTATTTTAAGAATGTTGCACAATTTTCAGTAATGCTACTAGTTATTTGTTGATGTGATGCCAAAGAGAAAAACATGGAGATGTTTATTTCATGGGGTACCAGAGGTCAATTTCGACTAATTTTCTACTTATATTCTCATATTTATATCTTCTCATTCTAGGGGATGGCCAGGTGGATTTTGATGAATTCATGACAATTCTTGGCCCTAAACTGGTGTCTTCAGAAGGCCGTGATGGTTTTCTTGGAAACACAATAGATAGCATATTCTGGCAGGTAAGTAAGAGTTTTTTTTTTAAAGATTAAGTTTAACAGTAAACATCTGTGTAGGACAAATTATTGACTCTGAGTTCTTGGGCTTCTGTACAGCACATGATGCTCTCCTCTGAGCTGGAATGACAGACGCTCCTTGTTGTCTAAATTGAGTCCATACTAGGTCCTGTGCTCCTTGTTGTCTAAATTGAATCTGTACTTGGTCCTCTGAACAAAGAATCAGAATTGCACTCCTATAAAGGCTTGGAGGAATGAAATATCCCCTTATTCTTTCTTTTTATCAAAAAAAGTTTCACATTTTAAAGAAATGAGATTTCTGCACTTCTGGTTCACAAAAATCTTTTTCCTTGGGACACTTAAAAAGGACATATCAGTATTATCTGAGCTGAGTTCTGTCCCTGTGTCCAGGAGACCCTTGCTGAGAGGATGTCATGGTTATCTCATGTGTTGGGTTGCTGTTGATACTCTTGTACTTAATAGGACAGAAGGGTTTTACCTAAGAATTTGTGTTCAGTGCTTCTCAATTTGCTCCTATTTCTGTCTTATAAAATCTCTTGGGAAAATTCCCAAAATCTAACTTTGAATTATTAATGTGCTATGAATCATTAATCTTATAATGTGGTTATTGTTTCTTGATTATGAAATTTTGAGAATGGGTTTTCAATGACTGTTAAAAATTGGAGTCAAATAATTTGACAGGTTAAATTGACTTACTGGTTGGACATATAAAACACCACTCAAACACAGCATGGTTTCTTTAATTTCTTGATGTGTTTTTTCCTTAACCAAAGATGTTTCTGTAACTTGGGTAAGGATTGCAGTTGATACGTATCTTTCATCTGATTCTGTTACTCATCTTGTGTATAACCAACAAGTAGTAAGAACTGGTCATGTGCCTTGTACTCTAACAGTCACTGTGATGACTGTTAGATGACTGATTTTACAAAAGATGTTTAAGACACAGTCCTTGCTAAGAATTTGGCTGGGGGAGCATAGTTAAGAACGAGAAAATAAAGAAGTGATTAATTAGTGTTATGGTTACTAGATCGTAATCTCCTTGAAGCTGGGGACTTTGTTGTCATGGCACCCTTGGCAACTGCCACACTGCACACAGCAGACCCTCAGTAACATGTTTTTTAAAAAATAGAAAGTACGGAAATTTAAAAAGATGTGTGGTCTTGAGGGGTCAGATAAGGCTTCAGGAAATGGGCCACTTTTTCACATCTTGAAATATGAGGGAGATGAAGTAAGCAAAGACAGAAAAGAGCATTCTTGGCCTGTCACGATGAGAGTTTGGAAAGGGTGAGGCTATGAGTGTAGGAAAGGCATTGACCACAACACAGGTACCACAGTAGTTCAAAGGGAAAGACCTCTGGACCCCTGGCAGAATGGATTTAGGGCCTGAGGAAAGAGAAGAGTTGACATGGGTTGACTCCAAGGTTCCCAGGTAGCTTTTATGGACAGGAATAAGATCATGGAGAAAAGAAGTCTTTGTGCAATTCTAAACTGGACATGTTGGATGTGAAGTGAAGTTCAGATAACCAGGAGGAGAAGGAAAATCTGTACTCAGCTAAAGTCAGGGATGGAGACCGGGGCTGAAAACCGGGGGGTTCCTTAGAGCTGGTGGGTGAAATCCAAGGCAAGGAGGAGCTCCCCGGGGGAAGATGCACAGATGAAGGCAAGCAGAGAGACAGGGCCTGTTCTTGGAGAATCTGTGGCAGGGGACCTCGAGATGGGGCCCCTGATCTCCACCCTGCACAGACACATCTGGGGAACACTGTCTTCCCCTGCTGTGGTCATGAGCAGCCCCGATTCTTCCTTGAGAAGGACCTCCGTGACTCTACTTGCCATATAATAAAAGTGTTTTGCATGAACCCTTCAGGTATGACTCCTTCAGGAATGACTCCATGTTTGGAAGGACGGACAGGTAGAGTGCCCTGGCAAAAATAAAAAAATAAATGTACGGTTCAGAGGGTAGAGAAACACCTCTTCCTGCCTGGCCTTCTTTCAACCCATGCGGATCCACTCTGGGTGAGAATAGGCTGTTCTCTCCCTGGTTTCCCTTCTTCTCTGCTCCCCTTTATTCCCCACTCAGAGTGCTTTCTACCCTCATGACCCATCCAGCCTAGAAGAACACTGCAAGGTCTTCCAGGCCCTAAGCATTCTTCTTGGCCCCGAAACCGGAGGCTGCAGAGCCGCTGGCACTTACAGCCTCACATCTTTTGGGTTCTTCATAGGAGAACATCTACATGGCAAGGAAATGTATCTCTTGTAATAGATTGACTGCCTCTTCCATAATCTGGATAGGCTACGATGCTCACAAAGCCTCGGTGTTTTTGCCTTATCAAAAACCCTCCCCCTCCCCCAGATGGAAGATGGGATGGGGAAATGAAAGGAAAGGGGGGACATTCCATTCTGAATATTTAAATGAGTGCAGGGATGCACAGACTTGTGGCCGTGGCTCTCCTCTGCTGCTCTCGCTCACTCAGCTCAGGATTGTATGACTAGCAAAGGAGAACAGAGACATCAATCAATTCTCAGTAGTTAGCTTCCCCCCCTCCCCCCACCATCTGTCCATTCAGAGACAGAGTGAAAAATGGTACTTTCACATCTACAGCATCTGGTTCTTCCTGAGAAAAAGTTCATATTTTCAGCACTTGAGTGATTTTTCTGTTTAAAAGGAAGTTGTGTGTGTGCATGTGTGTATTTGTACATGTGCCTGTGTGTATATGCACATGTACATGTGCATGTTGGCTTTGCTGCAGTGGTCAAAGATAGTATGGAAGAGGAGCAGCAGAAAGGCAGCTTACTGTGCTGGATACCCAGGCGGGACGTAGTGACATCAGAGACATCAGTATTCCAGAAAGGAAAAGACCATCCATTTAAGACACTCTGACAAGACTTCCGACCAGGGATGAAGTCAGCTTCCTGTGGAAACAGAATGGATGATACACCTGACAGGGTGCATGAATGATCTATTTGCTGCTTAATTCATTGTATCAAAAGCTAGTGATATAAAACAGCACTAAATATTTACTATGTCACACAGTTTCTGTGGGTCAGGAATTTGCAAGCAGCTCAGCTGGGTGGTTCTGGCTCAAGGTCTCTCATGAGGTTTCAGTCAAGATGTTGGCTAGGGCTGTGACCATTGGGAGGTTCGGCTGGGACTGGGGGGTATGCTCCTTCATGTAGCTGGCAAGGGGATGCTGGCTATTGGCAGGAGACCTCAAGTCTGGCCATAGGGACGTCTCCAAAGTACTGTTTGAGTGTTGTTATGGCATGGTGACACTCAAACCAATGGATCGAAGAGAGGACAAGGCAGAAGCAACAATGCGTTTATGATCTAGCCTTGGAAGACAAACCCCACTGTTTCTGCATTATCTCCTTGGTTACAGGTGTCACTCCTGTTCAGGGTAGGAGAGGGCCACCTCTGGAGGGGGCCCTGGGGCCCTGCTGGAGGCTGGCTACCACATAGGGTAAAGAGTCTGTAATTGAGCTTCAGTTTCTGATCCGACAGCGCTGCCACAGGCTTCCATTTCTGCCAGGCCTTGGTTTCCTTCTGCCTTAGAAGAGACTTGTGACCAGGGCTGTTCTCAGTGATCTGGGAAGTGATCCTACAAGGCACAAAGCCCATGTTGCTAACAAATCTGTTTCCAGGGCTCCCTCCTTGCTGGCTTTCTAGCCTGCAGTGCCCAGGTTAAAAAAAAATCAAGTGGGATTTTGCAAAAAACAGCTATTTATCAGTTGGTGCTAGTCCCAAGAGTTATGAGCTCCTGGCTCTTTGCAGGAAATTGGTATCGGTGAAGGCAGAATATAACCCGTTACTAATGCAGCCTTTCTCCCGAAAAGGATGGTTTAAGGGCCATGCCGTAGAGTCTCCATCCTCCCAGGGTGTTCAGTCCTTGGGATGTGAGGCTCACATATTTCCTGGCAGCCAGTTCAGAACCTAAACGTCCTGAGCCTCCACTGGCCCAGGTGCAAGCCCATTGTTATCCCAACTAGCTTACTCCACAGCTATGCACAATGTCCAAGACACAAGTTACTCTAACTTAAAAGTGTGGGGGACATCCCTCCTCAGATTTGGTCCAGATCAGGGCCCGTTTGTCACACTGGCTTCTCCAGCAACCTGCTCAGATCTGCTCAGCATCCTTCCCAGCTGTCCGCTCCTCCCCATCTGGCGGGACAGCACACGGTGCTGTAGTACAATACCCAGGGCTGTTCCCCAGGCACCGCTCCAGGCTCGCCCCCTGTCCCGCCACCCAAACTTCTTGCCCTGGTCTCAGGTCTCCCCTGGCTTTCCATTTCTGCTATGGTTCTCGACTCTTGCTTGCTGTCCGGTGGGGACATGTGTGTGCTGGCCCGAGGGCCCTGGCTGAGATAGGCGAGAAGCTGGACTTAACATTCATGACTCATGGGCAGCTGAGAGCACTTGATGTTCCATGTTCATGATATATGAGAGAAACACTGCATGAAGCTACGGGCAAAGTATAATCCATACCTGGTTTGCATAAAAGAAGTGCAACAGAACACTGACTGTGAGTTTTCATGTGTGGTAGGGTGATGAGTGGTCCTACCTCTCTGTATTTTTCAAAGTCTTGATGGGGGCATGGGTTACTTCTGTAATCAGAAAAAGATACTTAAAAGAAAATGTGGTCCCCAGATGGTCAGGTCTATAATTTTTTCACCTGTAAAACTGGAGATTACCTGTCCCATGAAGTTGACTGTTGAAAAAACATGCAGGCCAAGCAAATTTTTTTAAACACAGGAGAAATCATGCTCATTCCTGTGAGGCATTTGTTGCATGGGGACAAGATGTAGAAAACGCCAGGACCTTTTCTTCCTCACCCGAAGACATTCTTCCATTTCTTTTACAGAGATGGGAAGGGGAGGGCAGAGAGAGACAGACAGACAGAGAAACATCGATGCGAGAAACATCTATCAGTTACCTCCCACATTTGCCCCAGCTGGGACGACACTCCAACCAACCCAGCCACGCCCACCAGGGCGGGCCTTGGCTTTCTTTTAGGATGACTTTACAGGGGGCAGCGTCTCTCCTTCATCAGACCTGGCACCACAGGAGTGTTCTCCCCTCAATATTCTGTCCGTGTGCCAATCTGTCAGTTTTGGATTCAAAGCTGCTGCTCCTCAGTTCGTAATCATCTAATGGAACCTAAGCAGTTTTCAGCAGTGATGCCCATCATGAGGCGGTTAGATTTACAGCAAGTGCTTGAATCCCCAAAGCGGTTTTACTGCCTTTAAAACACGAAGGGTGGGAAGCATCGGTGTCAGCAGTGGGTCTCAAAGTGTGTTCCTGAAGCACCAGCAGCAGCATGACCTGCGATTTGTTAGAAACGCCAGTGCCTGCACCTCACCCCAGAAACTCCAGCGGTGGGTTCATCAGTCTGGGTCGCCAGGAGCCCTCCAGGTGACTGATTTCCTGCCCAAGCGTGAGAGCCACTGAGCCACTGAGATTTCAGTGCCCTGTCCTGTGAGCCAGGCGTCTGGTCAGGCTTACTGGTCTGAGTCAGACCTTGGTAATTTGATTTTCTTACAGATTTATTCATATTTATGAGTATATTTGGTGTTCGGCCTTTATAACACTACAGGCATACTTTGAAAATATTGCAGGTTCTGCTCCCGACCATCACGATAAAGCGAGTATCACAATAAAGCCTGTTGTAATTTTTTAGCCGGTGGAGGCCTTGAGTTCAGTTTGTAACAGTGCAACATGTGTGATGTGCAATAAAGCAAAGCACAATCGAACAACGAACAAAGGGGGAAGATTACATGCCAATAAGTAACTAATTTTCTAACATGGAAATGCCTTTCTAAGCATTAAAGCAATGGAAGAGCTCCTAAACAAAAACTGCTAACTAAATTAAAAGAACACTTCAAAAAACTAACAAATGGGAAAAATATGGCAACGGATAGGTTAAGGCATATGTGAAGGGCATTGCTGGAGCAACAGAGGGAGACCTCTTAATGTGACCGTAGAGAAATGGGATGAGGAGCAACAGACAATCGAGACATACTCTCAGTAAAGATGTTTACACAGTTGAAACTCCCTGGGAATCTAAGAAATGTCAATTAAAATAGTAATTGGGTGACTTTTTTCCCCTGTGAGATTAGGAAAGAATGAAACATATGATAATACTCAGTGCTGTCAGGAGTGAGATCAAACGTGCCAACTGGTAGAAATGCAAATTGTGAAATTTTTCTGAAAGCTACCTGGAGATACTTTGCCACAACTTATCAAGTGTTTCAACCCTCTAATTAAAAACCATTCTAAGTTCAGGACCCTATCATTTGAAATCAGTCCAAGGTGTAGCAAATACCATTACAAAGATGGGCTATTGTATAATTATTTAAAATAACATTTTCATTTTATGATCTGGAGAGATTGAGTTTGTAGTATAATGGTATTGTTGTTCTACATCTATTATATATTCATTCATATTCACAGAGGGTCCCAAACAAAAGAAAATTGAATAATTTTGATGATATTTATTATTATAGGTTGGAATAAAGGTGAATGTAATTTTTTCTTTATCCTTGTTTTTATTTTCTGAAATTTCCACAGTGAGGCCATTTCTATTCTGTTATTTTCCATGAAGTTAACAAGATCTCAAATTAACAAAATTGCATTCTAAAACAGCTGTTTTCAGTGGTGAGAAACAGTGATTAGAGTTTCTGAGACATATGCTTTTTGTATGGCAAACAGAGCACAAAGTTGATATGAGGATGTAAAAGCATATAACCAAAATTGCAGCCCCCAGCCCCCAGGAGGAAAGAAACTCTCAAGGCTTCCAGGAGGCAGTTGCCCACTCAGAACTGCTGGGTGGCCTTCCGCTGTGGGAGCCACGGGAGACCCACCCTGGCTGCAGTCCCGCAACACGGCAGTCACCGCATACCCAGTTAATATGCCGAAAACTCACATTTTAGAACATCTGAATTGATGTTATAATCAAGAACAAATGAATGTGCAGTGATTTTTAGAATCCCTTCTAAGTAAATCCATGACTGCTTCCTGAGTGTGTGGCTGGGATGGACTGACAAGTGACCTCAGCCAAGAAGAGAAAATAAAGTCATTGGTTATATAATCAGGAAGTCCCGGAACTAGTGGCTGAATTCATATCTCCAACAGAATCTTCTCAAGTGTAATGTAAAGTTAACTTTCTTTCATTTACTCTGCTTACCATCAGGGGTCTAATATGCAGAGTCCGTATAACCTGTAGACTCTCAGAAAAGTGTAGTTTTCACCCAAAGTTACTTAAATGAAGAGGAGAGGAGAAAAAGGAAAGATGGTTGCATTGATTCTATCAAGGGTAGAATCTTGCATTCAAATTCAGGGGAGCAGGGAAAGGAACCAGGGAGGCTGGAAAGCTGTAGGGACATCCGGAGGTCAGACAGGCAAATCTAAAACCCTCACCAAGCAGCAGCCAAAGGCGTGCTTCTGAAGGGGACACAAGTCTCCTGTGCTTCAGGGATGGTCTCGGAGACACTTAATTTTTTTTTATTGAGTTATGATTGACATGTAAAAAGCCATACATATTTAGCATATACAACTCAATGAGTTGGGGAGTAAGTATATACCCATGAAACCATCACTACCATCAAAGCCATACGCATATCCATCTCCTCCCAAAGTTCCCTCCACTTTCTGTATTATTATTAACATTACTACTACTGTTGTTTTGTGTGTGTGATAAGAACATGCTTAACATAAGATCTACTACTCTCTCAGCAAATCTGAAGTATGCTATATTGTTAGCTATAGACCCTCTCTGGTGCAGTAGATCTCTAGAACTTACTGATCTGACATGATCGGCTGTCCAGAATGAAGACTAACAATGGTCAGCCGTGTTCCCCGATTTTAAAACTGAGGGTTTTGTGGCTGTTAAGAAAGAGCAAATTGACGCTTAGGGATGAGTTCACTCTTTCAGGTCTCATCAAGACAAGGAGTGTGGACAAGATTTTTGTAGTAGTGGTACTCATCGGAGTGATTTAAGTGGTTGGGGTGGCATGTGATTTACATGCAAACGACATCATTGCTGCTGTGCTGAAGGAGTGTAGGGAGAAAGCGTGAAAATGGGGACCTAGGGAGCTATTTCAGGCATTAGAGAGACATGCAGATGGTTTGCACAAGGGCGGGAGCGGCTGAGGCAATGAGAAGGGTCAGGTACAGGCTTTGTGTTGGAGGTAGAGCTAGTCACTGAATAAAATTGTGCCATTTTCATTAAATATCCATCACTACCATGTATACCTACAAATAGCCTTATTGGCCCATCCACTGTTTTAGCTTTGAATGCTCTTTTTTGGATATTAATATTAACCCCATCTCTTATTTTTATTGTCTTCACTGGGCATATTTCTAACCATTCTTTTCCTTTGAAACTTTCTACTTTGGTAGGTGCTTCTCTCTTTATAAAAATCACAGTGTCAGATTTGTCATTTAACAGTGTGGTGTAATCTGTTGGCAATCCTTTTATAACCGGTGTTTGGTCACGGATCAGTAGTTCTATATTATTCTTTTTGGTTTTAAGCTTTGTCCTTTGTCTTCTGTCTTTTGTTATACTAATTGTTTTATATGCTTTATCTTTTAAATTACATACAAAGATCACTCTTCTTGCTATCATCATTTTACTGATTTTACTTTTATGAAATACGTATTTAAAATGATATTTGCCTGCATGTTAAAGTCAAAAGAAGAAATAACTTCTGACTTCCTGAAAGGAAATGTGGCTTTCATTTATTCTGTCTTTTCGCTTCCCAGTTCCTCTTAATTTAATCTAGCATTACATATTCTGTTTTTTTAAAGTTTTATTGAAATAGTGGTAGGATTCACATGCAGTTTTAAGAAATACTTCAGAAACAGCCCACGTACACCCCACCCAATTTCCTCCATTGAAAACATTTTGAAAAAGCCGAAATACAACACATAAGTGGGATTTGACACTGATAAGTCCACGAATATTCCCCAGATTGTCTCAGTTTTACTTGCACTCACATCTCTGTGCGTGTGTGTTTCCTGTTCTTCGGTTTTATTGTATGTGCGGGTTTGCTTCTCCACCACCACAGTCCAGGGGTGGGCACTTCTAGCACACCTCACGCCTTCACCTGCACCCCCCCCACTGTTGTGAATCGAATCTGCTTTCTAATCTGAAATGTTGTCATTTCAAACATTTTATATAAATGAAATCATACAGCATGTAACCTTTTAGGATTGACGTGTCTTTTTTTTTTCACTCAGCACAATATCCTTGAGATTCATTCATTCATTCAAGTTATTGTACATCAATGGTTTGCTCCATTTGAGCCACGTATCCATAGTAATACATCATAGTGTAGATGTGCCACAGTTTATTTCACCATTCACCTGTGAATGTACATCTGGGCTGTTTCACGTGCTTGTCTATTATGAATAAAGCTGCTATTAACATTTCTGTGCAAGCTTTTATTTTATAAGAAATTGCCCAACTGTTTTCCAGAGTGGCAGTAATAGTTTATATTTTTATCAGCAATGTGTGAGTGATCCAGTTCTTCCATATTTTCTCCAGCTTTGGTGTTGTCATTCTTTTTATTTTAGCTATCCTGGTAGGTATATAGTGATGTATTATTGTTTAATTTGCATTTCCCTGATGGATAATCCTTTCTAGTGCTTATCTACCATCTATCTATCTTCTTTTGTTCATGTCTTTTGCCCCAATTCTAATTGCGTAGTTGTTTTTGTTTTGTTTCACTGTTGAGATTTGATAATTCTTTATATATTCTAGGTGCTACTCCTTTGTTAGGTATGTTTTTTTCATACAGCCTTCTCCTAGTACATAGTTTATCTTTTCATCCTCTTTACCTAGGCTTTAGAAAAGCAAAAGTTTTTAATTTTGATGAGGTCCACTTTCTCAATTTTTACCATTGTATATCATACTTTTGGTGTCAAGTCTAAGACTATTTGCTTAACAATAAATCAAAGATTTTTCTCCCCCCAAAAGTTTTTATACTAAATATATATCTCATAGTGAATAAACATTTGTAGGAGGTATATGGTTTAAGTCACGATTTGTTTTTTGCCTGTGGATGTCCACTTGCTTCAGTACCATTTATTGAAAAGTCTGGCCCTTTGTGCACTGAATTACTTTGACAGTTCTATCAAAAGCCAATAGAGTGTGTCTTTGCGGGTTGGCCTCTAGGTCCCTGTTGGCTCCATTGGTCTATGCGCCTACCCCTCTGCCAAAAACACACCATTTTGACTACTATAACTATATAGTAAGCCTTCATGTCAAGTAAATGATTCCTCCAAATTTACTTTTTCATATTAAGATTGTTTGAGCTATTCTAGGGTCTGATTTTCCATATAAATTGTAGAATAAGCTTGTCTATGACTGCTAACACTTTGCTAGAATTTTAATAAGAATTTACACTATGTCTATAGATGAATATGAGGGGAATTGACGCCTTTATGTTCAGTCTTCCAGTCCAGGTACACAATATGTCTCCTCATTCATTTCAGTCTCTTTGATTTCTTTCATCCACATTTTATAGTTTTCAACATACGGATTTTGCATTCATCTTGACAAATGTATACATAGGTACTTTATCTTCTTTGGAACAAATGTAACATGTTCATGGTTAGTAAATAGAAATGTGACCTTGTTTCTTGCGTTTATGAGGTGATCTGCAAATAGAGACTATTTTATTTCTTCCTTTCTGAACTATTTGTCTTTTCTTACCTTATTAAGCTGGCTATAACCTCTATAACCTCCAGTATTATGTTGAATAGCAGTGATGAGAGTAAACATTCTTGGTTTAGTCTAAAACTTATGGGGAAAGCATTCAGCCTTTTCAGTCTTTCAAATAAGTGTGATGTTTGCTGTAGGATTTTTTGTAGTTGCTCTTTACCAGGTTCAGTTAATTCTCCCTTTTTTCTTGCTGAAAGTTTTTGTCATGAATGGTCTGCGTCAACTGATATGATGAAATGATTTTTATTCTTCAATGTTTTGCTTTGGTCTCAACAAAAGTCACATTGTTTTTATCACTAAAGTTATATGTAGAGCCCTGACTAGTGTGGCTGAGTGGGTGGGACATTGCCTCACAAACCAAAATGTCCCCCAGTTTGATTCCCAGTCAGGGCACCTGCCTAAATTGCAGGCCAGGTCCCTGGTTGGGGGCGAGTAAGAGGCAACCAATCAATGTTTTTCTCCTTCTCTTTCCCTCTCTTCTCCTTCCTCTAGAAATAAGTGAATAAAATCTTTAAAAACATTTTTAAAAAGATTATATATATAGTGTTCACTAAAAAGTAATAATTTTATTACTAAGGATTATATACAGCGTTCACTTACAGATTTGAACATAATTAAGGTTTCTTAGCCCAGAGCTTCTCAGACTCTTTTTAATGTATTGATCTTTTCTAAATTGAATTTTAATTGTGGATGATGTACAATATTGTATTAATTTCAGCTATAGCACATAGTGATTCCACATTTGTGTACTTTACAAAGCAATCACCACAATAAGTTTAGTAATCATTGGTCACCTTGCATAGTTATCATGATGTCATGAACTCTATTTTCTATACTGCACTTTATAGCCCCGTGACTTATTTTATAACTCAGTGTTATATAACTGGATGTTATGGTGATTTTTTAATGGTTGAACTTGCCTTGCATAACTGAAATGGATCTGGCTTGGTCAAGGTGTGTAGTTTTTTAAATACATTATTGGACATAGCTTCCTAGTATTTAGGATTCTTACATCTAAGTTCATTAGAGATAATTGGTCTGAAGTTTACTCTTTATGGTACCATTTGTCTGGTTTAGGTCTCATAAAATGATTTGGGAAGTATTTTCTATTTTATGGAAGAGACTGTGTAAAATTGTTGTTAATTCTTATTTAAATGTTTGGTAGAATTTTCCACTGTAACTCTTTGGGCCTGGAGATTTCTTTTCTCAGGAGATTTTAAATTATGAATTTAATTTTCTTAATGCTTCTAGCACAGTTCAGATATCTATTTGTTCTGTTTGAGTTTCTGACAGTTTGTGGTTTTTAAGGAATTGGTCCAATTCTTTTAAGTTGTTGCATTTATGAATATAAAGTTGTTTGCAGTGTTTCTTTATTATCTTTTTAATGACATTAGGATTTATAGTGATATTATAGTGATATTTATGGTGAAATAGCGATATTTCATTTCTGATATTTATGATAAGTCTTTATTTTTTGTCACTCTTGCTAAAGTCTTGCAAATTTTATTCATTTTTTTCAAAGTATGCTACTTTGGTTTCATTGAGTTTCTCTACCATTTTCTTTCTTCTAATTTCATTGACATCTATTCTTTGTTATTTTCTTTCTGTCAGCTTTGTTTTGGTTTTTGTTTTTCTCTTGTTTTTCTAGTCTTTTTCTCTCGGAACTTATTGATTGATGCTATATTTTCACTTTATTCAGTTCTCTATCTTTTTATTAACTTTTGAATCATGGATTATTTAGAATTATGTCATTAAATTTCCACTTATTTAAAGATTTTCCTAGTGTCTTTTTGTTACTGGTTTCTGGTTTGACTCCACTGTGGTCAAAAAATACACTCTGTGTAATTTTAATTATTTAAATTCGAGGTTTGTTTAATAGTCTCAGATGTGGTCTATTTTGGTGATTGTCCCATGAGCACTTAAAAAATGGGCTTTTCTTCTGTTGTTGGATAGAGTTTTCAATATATGTCAGTGGGTTCTACTGGTTGATTGTGCTATTTACATCCTTCATTTACTTGCTGATTTTCTCTGTAGTAATTTATCATTTGTTGGAGAGTAGAAGGAGCATTGAAGTCCCCAACTGTAATTGTGGATTTTTTATTTCTCCTTTAGGTTCTATCCATTTTTGCCTTATATATTTTGAGGCTTTGCTTTGGGTGTGTTCACATTTAAGATCATAAATCCTCTTATTGATTCAATTGGTGAATTGATCCTTTTACTGTTATGTGATGTCCTCCTTTGCCTGTAGTAATTTTGTTGCTGTTAAGTCTACTTCACTGGATGTTAAGATAGCCACCTCCTTCTCCAAATTACTATTTTCATGGTCTACCTTTTTCTGTATTACCAATGTTGTTGAATTGGAGATGAGTTTCTTATAAATAGCACACAGTTGTATAGTGTTTTTTATCCACTTTGTTGATCTGTTTTTTTTTAAATATTTTATTTATTTATCTTTAGAGGGCAAGGGAAGGAGAGAGGGAGAGAAATATCAATGTAGGGTTGCTTCTTGTGCATCCCCTGCTGTGAACTGGCCTGCAACCCAGGCATGTGCCCTGACTGGGAATCAAACCAGTGACCCTTTGGTTCACAGCCTATACTCAGTCCACTGAGCTACACCAGCCAGGTCTTGATCTCTCTCTCTCTTTTTTTTTTATTCACATACTTAATGGCCACTTACATGTAATTATTGAAATATAATTAAATGTAAATAAAGTACGTCTGCCATTTTATTTGTTCTCTGTTTCCTTGGATTCTTGTTCCTCTGTGATTCTTGTTTCTTCTTCTTGTGTGTTATTTATGGTATTTTTGAGCGTATAGTTTTCCTAGTGGTTGCCCTGGGTGTTGAGACAGGCGTGCGTGACGTCATGGTCTACTGGTATCAACATTTCCTCTTTGAGTGGAATGCGAAAACAGCACTTCCATTTAGGTCTTTTTACCTCAGCACTTTGAAATATCATTGCCTGGAGTATCACATGGAATTATATTTTTGCCTTAGTCATTACACGTGATTTGTAAAACTCAGGAGGAAAGGATTGTCTATTGTATGTGCCCCTATGTTTACTCTTTTTGTTAATCCCTCTTCCTTCTTGCTGCTCCAAAGTTCTTTCATTGTATCTGAGAAAATGTCTTTAGGCAGTCTTTAAAAATAAGTCTGGTAGTGATAAATTTGTTTTTCCTCATTGGAGAGTATCTTGATTTCCCCTCATTCCTCAGTAATCATTTTGCCGGTTATACCACAGATAATAGTTCTTTATGTTCAAAACATGAAAACTGCGCCAATGCCTTTTGGCTCCGTGACTTCAGATGAGCAATCTGTTGTCATATAAATTGTTTTTCCACTATAGGTCATGCATCATTTCTCTCTGGCTGCCCTCCAGAGTGTTTCTGAGTTTTTAATTATTTAAAGCTTAATTATGATATGTCTTGAAATGGATTTACTTGAGTTTATACAGTTTGAGGTATGAGTACAGTTTTGAATTATAGGTTTGTGTTTTTGAAACTTGGAAACTTTTAGCCATTACTTTTCCCCCACTTTTCATCTCCTCTCCTGTGACTCTGATGAGTGCTGGGTCTTTTTATTGCCCCATAGGTCCCTGAGGTTCTGTTATTTTTTAGAAATCTATTTCCTTCATGTTGTTTATATTGAATGAACTCTATTAATCCATCCTCAAGTTCACCGAATGTGACCTCTGTCATTTTTACTCTACTATTCCATCCAGCAAGTTTAAAAAAAATTCAGCAATTGTATTTTTCAATTCTATAATTTCCATTTGTTTTTTTATAACTTACATTTCCTTGTTGAGATTCTTCTCATTTTTCATTTGTTTGAAGAGAAGTTATGACTAATTTTTGAAGAATTTTTATGATGCCTTCTTTTAAACCCTTGTCAGGTAATTCCAACATCTGATTTATCTTGGTGTTGAAGTCCATTGTGTATCTTTTCTCATTCAAATTGTGACTTTTTTGGTTTTGATGGGTGATTTTCTCTTACATGCTGGAAAATTTTCCTAAGACATTATAAGACTCTGCATTCTATTTCAACCTGTTGAAGTGGGAACTCATCCTGGTTGAGATTTTCATGCAGGTCTTTGTTTTTGTGGGTTATGGTTCCAATGAGAGCTTCATTTCAGAGCCTTTGGTGTTTTGCTGACATTTTGGTCTGTTTGGGGCACCTGGTGCTGTGGGGGCTCCCATTGCTTCCTCCTTGTGCTGCTTAAAGGCTGGGAAGGATTTCCTTAGGCCAGGATGACAAATGTCTCTCCTTGGGGGAGAAGACCCTCAGGCAAGAATTGAGAGACTCCCTGAGACAGGACCTTCTCATGGTGAGATGGTCCCCTGCTTGTCGGCTCACCTGGTGTTGTCCCAGGGACTCCCATTCAGTCTGGGTGAGGAATGAGCCTACACAGGCTGCCACCTGTTGTTGAGATTGAGGGACAGGAAACATCGGATCTGGGTGGGGGCATATTACCATATTTGTCGTGTATAGTGCTCACCTGCGTTTTTGCCCCAAACTTTCAGGGAAAAAATGGAAACTTCATTTACACTTTTAATTCAATTTTTTTGTTTACTTATATTTAGAAACAAAACCGATGATCGTATTCCAGGGTATTATTTTGCATGCAGATATCATTGTTGCTTTCTAGAGTTATACTTTTAACACATAAGCATAAATAAAAGAATGAACAACATTTACATAGATACAGAATTAATACTACCCATGTATAATACGCATCCTTATTTTTCCCTTAAAAATTGGGGCAAAAAAGTGTGCATTATACATGGCAAAATATGGCAGATATTTCACTGCTATGTTGTTCCTCCAGGGCTGGGTCCCGAGCGGGCTCACCTTCCTCCTGGCACCTTTGGGAGCTTCTCCTCTGGTTGCCTCTGACATTATTTTCACGGGTTATAGTTGCACTTGGCAGAGAAGCAGGGAGAAAAGGGTCTATACACCATTTTGTCTGGGCTAGAAGCACCATTATTATTAAATAGCCCTTTTTAATCATGAAATACTCTTTTTCCACAATATTTTTGGTCTTTGTATTTAGTTTTATGTGCACATTTTCAACAGTTAATTTTACTTATCTCTAAGTGGTTTTCATTTACATTGTCCTTCCTTTATGCTCTAAATTCCCTATATTTGAATTGTTAATTATAATTCATTTGTAATTGTAATTGTAATTACAATTTCAGTTGGTTGGAAAACTGCTTTTGTAATCTTCCATAGTGGGGTTGGAGGGTTACTCAAGAAATATGGTTTTCAAGTCCTTTGCAAATATGAAAGTGTCTTTTTTGTTAACCTTGCTCACAAAATAAAAATATGGTTGAATACAGAGTTCTTGAGCCATGAAATGTTAGCCTCGGTATCCTATAATCATTTCTCATAGTATTTTACATAGAACTTTACTTTTCCAGATACCTCCTACAGCGAATACTAAAGTTTCTTGGTGAAATAAATGGTAGAAATTCTTCATATTTCCTGGAGATTCAGGATGTACATTAGTTTAGTGAAGACTCTGATACAGCCTTCATTTGAGAAACTTGTTTCATTTTGTGTAGCTTATTGTTTCTTAAGTGATGCAGTGATGATAATGGAATCCCTTTTTGTGATTTTTTGTCTCCTAACATTTATATCCTCAATGCTTCCACTTATGAGTAAGAGAACGGATTGAATATCGAAGACATGGAACTAACATAAGAAGGAGTCCGGGGTGGCTGTAGCGATGGAATGTAGCAGTAATGTCGTCCTAGCCTCTGAGCCTCCCTCAGTGAGTGAGGCTCACTCACTGCCGCTCTCAGCCTGTTGGAGGTACATTTTCATCCATGTTGCCTCCTGGCTGCCAGATGACCGCTACATCTTCCAAAATTGTGTTTGCAATGGAGAGGAGGTAGCAGCTAGAGGTCTTATTTCTGAAAATGATTCTCTTCCTTATAAGCAAAGGGAAGACTTTCTCAGAAGACCGTGAGCAGGTTTTCCCTCTAAACGTCATTGGCCCAAACAGAATCATATGTTTCCTCCCAGGGGAAGGCGAAACGATAAAAGGAGTGTGTTAGCCTAACTAGCTTACTAGCTATCTGATGCAGGCTTGGGGCTTGACTCATGGTTCTCCCAAATGAATCAGGTTTCTTTCGGAAAGGGAGGCGGGAGGCACATGGCTGCAGGGTGTGCCAACGGTGCCACCACAGCCTTGCTGTAAGCCAAATGCAGGCGAAAACATCGTTGGAAATGCATTTAAGTATCTGCCCACCGTCTTTGTACTCGGTAGAAAAGGAGGTGGAGGACAGCTTTATCAAACTGCACACAGAGAACCTACCTGGTCGGTTCTGATACTTCTAATCTTTCTTAACTATGTAAAATTATACATTGGTCTCCCTTTTTTTAACTTTGCCTGGATCTCAGAAAGCTCCTCTGATAAGTAAACAGCCTTTCTTCTAACCAATAGTTTTCTTTCACTCTGTTTTAAATCATTGCTTCTACTCTTACTGTTGTTTTCTCCCTGTGCAATAGATAAAATCCTTAGCTTAGACTTCTGTTCTCTTCCTTATCACTTGTCACCTTGTCTCCTCTGCTTCATTCATTCCTTTTGTGCCCTGATTCTCAGAAAGCCTGACCCTGGTTCTCTCTGCCCGTTAACTCTTATGTCCAGAGTGTAGTGTCTGTTGTGTGTGACATTCAGTTTAATTGTGCTTTTGTTCTTGGCTTTTAAGTTTAACATTGTCTTTTCTCTTATTTAAATCTTTTCCTATTTCTTTCTTTATATCAACATTTTTCTCCTATTTCTGTCCTGTAGTGACCAATCCTCTTGGATGTTTTGAAGACTCTAAACTAAGATATTTAAAGTATCATTATTTTCTGTGAACGGCAATTTTTTTTCTTTTTCAGGGTTAATTTACTGCTTCTAATCAGAGTAATGCTTATATTCCCCTGTTCTCCATTATTTTTTCAAAACTACCCTGTTTCCAGTCTTTCCTGAGCCCCACTGCCCAGTGTCCCGGGACTTGTTGCAGAGCAGAGGTTACTTAGCAGGGCTCCCGGCTTCCTCAGGCCTCTGTTTCTCTCCCATGGCTCAGGCGGTGTAGTTGGTGTTTACTTTCTTCATCCATCCCCATGGCTATTGTGAAAGCTCCCCCCAGACTCTGGCCTGTGCTTTTCCCTTATCTTCAGCCCACAGTTGGCGCTGACTGTCTCTCCTCTTTATTTATTTCTGTTTGTGTTCTTTGGGGAAATTAGCAAGGAAATCTAGTCTGACTCCAGGCCAGCACTCATCCAGTCGGTGGACGCAGGAAATTCCCAGCGGAGCAATGCGTAGTCAGAGGGAACAGCACAGGGCCTTCCAGGCAGGTGGTCTTCCCCCAGCTCTGCCTCTTGCTTGCGGTGTGACTGTAGGCCAGGTACAGGCCCCCTTGGAGCTGCTGCTTCCTTGGCTGTAGTAGGAATATCTGCCTGATGGGGTTGCTGTGAGGATGAAATGGGATAGCACAGTCTGAGGGGCTGTGCGTTCAGTCTCCTCCTACCTCCGAGGTGCTACATACAAATGGCAAGCACGGAGCCAAACTTTCTGCCATCCAGCTGTGCCCAGGCCCCTTTCTCATAGCCTGGGCTTGCTTCACGTATAGAGACACATTTCACATGGATGGTGCGCTTGGCATGTGGAATGTCCTTTCTGAGAGATCCCTCTGTCTCTTTTTCTCTGCCCAGCAGGATCCCAATGTTCCTTTCTGAGAGGCAACATAGCATGACGTTTAGGATCATAGGTGGCTTGTGAATCCCAAATCTGCGTCTTAGGAGCTGCGGCACCACAGTCAGCCTCCTCCTTTTCCTCTCTGCTACAGTTTCCTCATCTTACAATTGGGACAGTGATGTACCTGGTGCATAGAAATCAGTGAGCTGGGTAAAGTCCTTAGAACACTTCCTGACACGTGGTAAGCATGGTACCTGTGTTGGCAGCGGCAATGATGATGGTGATGGTGCAGCCATTCCATCTTTGTCATTAGACCCTCCTGCTGAGATCACCACATCTGGGTACACGGTGTGCAGCTGACCTCGTGCAGGCTTCTGTTGTTGCAGCTGAGTGTGCCACCCCTCCCCCATACCCCTGTACCTGTTGGGCCCCAGGAGTTGGGTCCGATTCCCTTCCCCTTCCATCTAGTCCTATCGCGGTCACCTTCCCCACTCCCAGCTATATTCACTCAACATATGAAAGATGAAGGATGGAGGCCGCAGTCTCTGTCCTTGGAGACATTGAGAAAGAGACAGCCCTGCCATCTGGAAAGATTTAGACATTTATCTGCCTCAAGGCAAGAACTGAACTGGATGACCCTTCAAGGTCAAGCCTCTGCTGAAAATCTTTCAAAAATTCCACTTCTCCCTCAGGACAGGGTCCAAATTCCAAAGCCCTTTATAACTTGCCCTGCATTCCTCCTCAGCCCAAGCCCTCACAACACCCTCGCCAGCCTTTCCAGCCAGCGTCCAGAAATCCCCGTGGTCCCCACCCCCCCCACTCCCTGACTCTCACTTCTGTTCAGGCAACCCCTCCCTAAACCTGGGGAAACTCCAGTGCTCCCAGGCCGGGGCGCAGCCTGAGTACCATTCAGCCCTCCCTGAGGAAGCAGCCCCCCTGTGCTGGCCTGGGACCCTGCCCCTGTCCTCTTGGCATCCTGCCCTGGCTTATGTAACAGCACTCGGGCTGCCGGCTGGAAAGCCGTGGTTTCTTGTGGTAACAAGATGCTGAATAAGCACCACTCGTCACATCATCAAAGCACCGCTTCACTTTTGTCCTCTGTTGCTCCTTTCAAATGTGTCCAGTCACAGTCACATCACTTTTTTGTGAAGACTTTTAAGAATTAAATATTTCACTCATACAGGAAAGTCCAGAGCAAATGTAGGAAGCACGCTGTTATGTAACAAATGACCCATATTGAACAACTGGTGCCGTGATACAGTATTTGCTTCAGAATTTCTTAAGAAATTAAGTCTTACAGGTCTGGTCTCGTGTTCCTCCCTTTCTCCCATTATGCTAAAGTTGCTTTTTATCTATTTTTATCACACTTTTATACTTTTGCTAGGTATGCACATTCTGTAAACAACCATTTGTTTTACAGCTTTACAAAAAAGGCGTCCCCAGGAGGCGGGTCTGCAAACCCCTGTGGTGCATTTGAAGGTCAACCCTTTGATCTTCACTCAGATTTCCACTCTCTGTGTGTCAAGCACAAGATCTCATCTTAATGGTCTTAAAATTTTATTGAAATGGTGTAACACTGTAACTCGCTGGGTTCCCCACATTAACCCCTTCCCCAGATGCTTTTAAAGGTTTAGGCATGCTGATGTGTGTAGCTCCGCTACAGAGTATTCCACTTGACTGTCACTGATATATATTCAAGTGCATACCGTTGGTCACTTAGACCGTTTCCAGGTTTTTGGTTTTATAAGTGGTGCTGCTATTAAAATCTTCTTTCTTAAGTGGCTCTGCATGAGTTTCTCTAGGGCACATACCTGGGAACAGAATCGTGGGTTGGGGGATGCACATCTTCAGCTCTGTTAAGAATTGCCCAATTGTTTTTTAAAGAGCTAGTTTCAACTTACAATCTCTCCCATGCTTTATGTGAGCTCCTGCTTATTCACATCCTTGGCAACTTAATTTTTGCTAAAATGCAGCATGTGAAATGGTGTTTCCCAGTTGTTTCCATTTACTGGGCCTTTCCATACCGGAGAGGGTGACCATTTCCTGCTTTGTGCATTGGCCATTTGGGGCTCTCTTTTGTGATTTGCCTGTTCATATTCTTTGCCAGTTTTTCAATTTGGTAGTGTACCTTTTCCAATTTCATTTGTTTGACCCATTCTTCTGCTCCTTCCTCTGAGTGACTCATTGCTCCTGGGCAATAGAAAAGGTAGAGAGAATAATTTCAGCCCAGACTGCTACAAACTCAAGGCAAATCACCACAGCCCTGGGAGAGAGAGAAATTCCCCCACTCCCCTGTAGAAGAATCGAGATGAAATGAGTAAAATATTCAGGAGAGTGTAGCCTTGTAACTGCAGGCTTTGCACTCCGTGGCTTATTTCTTACACTGGCTTAGCCAGCATCGCTGGATGTTGGAACTGGTCGGCATTACCTGAATGCTTCTGAGTTTTGGGGGGGGCGCATTGTTCCCCTTTAAAACGTCGTTCTTGCTATTTTTGCTAGTGTGGCTCTTCAGGGGGACTCACTAAATCTTTCTTCAAATTACTGTTCATTCCGTGGGCTGAGTGGGTCTCAAAGGCAGGGTAACCCAGAGTGGGTTGCACCCCTCGCAGCCTCAGTCGAGCATTGGACTGACTGCTTTGCTGGATTCCTGATCTTTTCTGGGCCTCCTCGTTCGTATGGTCAAACCACTGTACCCCAAACGTTTCACACTCCTGCCTGTTCCCGCTTGCTCTCGCCTACACCCCCCAATGAGATCTGACTTCCCACTAGGTCTGGACGACCTGCTCACTTGAATCAGTGACTTCACTGGCCAGGTGGCCCTGACGCTTTTCTTGATTTCTTTTAAGAGATTGTCCCTTTGATTGTTTATACTTAATAATTTATAGAAAAGTTTCGAGAAGATTGGTGAGAGATCTACCCATTTCATTAATCTATTCAAATTATTGTCTTTGGGTTCGTTTATTATCTCCTATGTTTTAGATTCTACTTTATTAATGTCTGCTCTTTCATATAGTTGTTTTCTATTTGTAAAATTTCTGTGAATTTTTTTCTAGATTTGTCATTGTAAGTAGCATATAACTGGATTTTAAAATTTCATTAGATACTCTTTGTCTTTAAATAGATAAATTGAATCCATGTTGTGAGTACGTGTGTACATGTGACATTATAGACACGTTTGCATTCATCTGTCTTAGCCTTAGTTTTTGTTCTTCATTTATTATTGGATAGATTACATTGTTACCTATTAGATAAATTAATCACCCTCTCTTTTTTTCTTTCCTGTTTTGGAAGCTATGCATTGTATAATTGTATAAATTATATCTATTATTTTATGATTAAAATATATGCTTTAACTTTATTTTACAAAGTTAAAAATTATTCAGCATCTGTATGATCCTCATACATTAGAGAGTGACCACCACTCTCATGTCCTGGGCAGTTATTTTCTAGAATTCAGGTAACTGATGATATCATTAGTTTAATAGGACTGCCGGGCAGCCTGGCCATGTCCCAGGGCGAGGTTTATCACCTCTCTGTGCCTCAGCCCCAGGGGGCAGTTGTAACTTTGCGGCCCCCTTTCCTAAGTGGGACGCTGGTCTCAGAGCCTGGTCTCAGCCATGAGGGAGCTCAGGATCCTCATTCATGTGGGGCAGTTTCCTTCTTTTCCCACCCAGGGAGGAGCTCCTTGCTACGATGGAAGCCAGCAGGCCCTCAGGTGCGGCAACTTTCTGCATTATATTTGGGTTCTGGTTTTGGCCCCTGGAAAGAAACAATGACATTGTCCTTTGGTGGGACTGTGTCTTTCCTTTTTGTAGTTTATCCTGGATTGGGTGGGAGTGGCAGTCAAAGCATGGCCCTCCTGCTGCCGACCTGACTGCGGCCCTCCTGCTTGATTTTGAATTTCTCGAGGGTAAGAACTGTTTCCTCAGTTCGTATGCCCCTATCAAAAGCACTGTGCCAGCTTTACAAAGAAGTGTCGAGACCTGTGATGGGTCTGAGATTTCATGGCACTTGCAGGGTAGCAAGTGCCATAGTTTCACGGATGCTGGAGGAAGACACCAGATACCTGGTGAGAGACAAGGACTATTACTGACAGCAGTAGCAGTAGCCAGGGGATCATCCTATTTAGCTGATTCTGAGCCCCAGTTCCCATGAGGTGACACTAGAAGGGCCTGGTGACACCTGCCTATAAGTATAGGAGAGGACCCCGAGCTTCAGGGAATTGAATCTTTTATAATAGCCAGGAATCAAACCTGTTTTTTGAAGAGATACATTATCTCTGCAAAGGTGGTTCCTCTACAAACATCCCTGAGAAGGTTGTCCTGAGCAAAGGCTGCCAATGTCTTTGCTGTATGATGTGCAGAAATGTGAGACCCAGGGAGAACAGACTCCCGACAGGTAGCTGGTCACTAAAGTCTTCCCTGTGGTTCCATTATGTGCATAAGCGCATTATAATAACAGTGATATTGTAAAAGCATAATAGTCACAGAAGCGGAGGGTAGTGTGTTGCCTGTGGCTCTAGGAGTAAAAGGCAATGACTTCAGGGAGAATCTGGTCTGGTTTTTTTTTTGCGTGCAGTAGGATAGGCAGTAGGACCAGGTGCAGACCTGTCAAGAACGGTGTCAGTCTCCCACAGTCTCTGCTGCTCAGCCCTGGAGCCACAGCTTGTGTTGCTTCCACCTTCAGTACTGGGGCCACTGCTGCTCCTCTGCCGGCTCCATAAAGAGCTCTCTAGAGTCCCTGATTTCTTGCAGTGCTGGCTCAAGCTTCAAAATCCTGAGTGAATGCATCTGGTTGGACAAGCCTTAGGCACAGAAGCTGCATTTTTGAGGATTTATTCTGAGGAGTGGGCTCAGGTTTTCACCAAGATGCTTATGGTGAGGAAGTTTCCAGACATGAGGAGGCAATTCTGTCTGATCCTGAGCTTCAGCACACATGCTTGTACATGCAGACCCGGGGAAAAACCCTGAGACGTAAAGTCTATTTCCGTAAGCAGGGGGCTGGCAAAGACTGAAGGGAGAGGCTGGCCGCTCCAGTCTGGCAATGAATAGAGTTTACTAAGGGAAACTTACATGCAAGGCTGGTGTTGGGTGACTGCAAGACAAAATGCGTCCCCACACCACTTAGCAGTTGCCAAAGAATTGTATATATTCGTAGGGTAAAGGGAGGGGGGATTGTCAGGCGTATAAGTACATGAATGCAACCAGTACAGGAAGTTACTTTTCGTGCTTGACCAGGTCAGGACAACACCTGTTCCAGAACCAGCACAGAGCAGGAGGTGAGGGAAGGCTGCTGATTTATGGCAGAATGAATACCAGTTACGCTCAATCTATGAGAAGGTTTTCAGAAAGCCACCTCCCCCTGGTCTGGATCCAGCTTGTGGGACAGACAGCAGTCTCGTCATAGAACAGTCCCTCTTCCAAATTCCACCCGCAGTGACTGGCTCTTGCAGCCTCACATGTCCTGCTTTTCGGCAAGGTGCCCTGAGTGGTCAGCGAGGGGCTTTAACAGCAGGGATGTAGCTTGCTTAGTTACCAATTGACCACATTGGAGACACAGTTCACAGCAACAGTATATATATATATATATATAAAATTAAAAAAAGGAGTCCAAGTATCAGTAACAATTTTTTTCAGCATGTTTCCCCCCTAGACCCAAACCAGTGGGTTAGTTGGTCACCTAAGCTTGGAGCCAGATTATTTAAGGCCTTTACTTGAGCTTTCATATGTGCTAACAAAGGAGAAATATTAGCAGATTTATCAGGTGCAAAAACACAGCATTTAGTTTGGATAACGGCACAAGCGTCCCCCACCCCCGCCCATAACTGGATGCCGCAGGAATGGCAGCGCTCTAAGGTCAGAAGGACTTGAACTGGGAGATCTTCCCTGTCTGAGAATTACGCGTGTAACCTGATCTGCAGACATTACTGTGGCTGCGGTCTTTGGAACCAGGCTAGACTGTGTAAACCAAATGTGTTGGCCAAGGGAGGTGGGAATGGGGTGCCCTGTGGCACAAGGAGGTGAGCAGGAGGGGCAGCACATCAGACTAGGACCCCTACCTTCTCCCCTCTTTCAACGGTGAGTGTGCAGGTCCTTATATAGCGTGTCTCCATGGGCCCTGCCTGCTTTAGAATGAATGCCAGGGTCCCTCTGGAGACTGAGCAGTTCCTCCCCACCAGGGGCATGAAGTAAGTGACTCATCCCAGTGGAACGTCCCATCACAGACTCCAGGAAGTGGTTCCCGTTCCAGGGACAGTGGAGCTTGGTGTCCTCATCATTATAACTTGTTGGTACAGGGCAAGTGTCAGGACTATTGCTGTGTCCTTTGTCTTCCACACCTTTACTCCCCTGGGTGCCTCATCCCGAGTTCCCAGCCAGATGTACAGAGCAATAGACCCCATGGATTGGCCACTTAAATGCATTAATGGTTGGAAGGCATCTTTGTCCATCTGGCCAAAGTAGTTTTTTCAGTTAATAACTTAATTTGTTGTTTAAGGACCCCATTTTTTCCTTTCTACCAGCCCAGCTGCCTGTGGGTGCTGTGAGAGGTGGGCCCTGCGTTCCCTGACTACACTGGCCACATCACTGTATTTTAAAGGCAGCCCCTCCTGCCTCCCTGCCCACGCCCCCTCCTACTGGCACTACCACGCCCACTCCTCCAGTGAATCCTGCCTGCAGTGTCAATTGGTGGGTCAGTTGGGAAAGTATTTTTGCCAAGACCTTTGCTTCCTGGTTACCTGGAGGTGTAGATGTCTTACGGACAGGGACACGGAAGGCAAGATCTGCCTCGGGCTCTTGTAGATCATCTCGGAATATCTTTCCACATCTCAGTCTCCATAAAGGTTTGCTCATAATAATCTACCCCTGCATTTCCATTGCCCGATGGCTTTGGCTAGAGCTGTCAGTGTATTAAGTCCTAGCCAGAATCTCCCTATTCCTTCTTTGCAGGTTGCAGGAATCAACAGAGGAAGGGGAGCGGGAGCATTTGGAGGGTCTGTATAATTGTGTCTCCCTGGAGACAGAGGGCTGTTTGACAGAGTGCTCCTCTGCTTAGGTAGACATGAGTCAGTGTAGGAGTCTGAATGACGGCGGATGCAGGCTGGTGGAGCATGCTGCCCATCCGCTTCTTGGAGAGAAGGGACGCTCTTACTGTAACTGGCTGCTTTTTGGTAAGAGGCTCCACCTGCAGGAGCACTGTACACACTGCCAATTGTTGCTGTTGTATTGAGGTGTTTCTGATTTCTGCCCCCTTCCACAACTGGGACCAACATCCAAGGGGCACTCTCCTCTTTCGTGGGTCTTTGCTGCAATGTCCACCCCGTGCTCTCCAGGGTTACTGACACATCTAATTCAATTGACATCCCCACCTGGGAGATTCCAAGGACTTCAATCTGTTTGACTAGCATTTGCTTTATCAATGGCAGCCCGCTATTCAGCTCTCCAGTCTCATATATGCCCCTTTTACTTAGTCAGTATAATGAGGAAAGGCATTGTGCTAAATGGGGTATAAATGTTGACCAGTACCCCCAAATTCCCACAAAACCTATTCTGTTTCACAGGTTTTGGTATGGGGTAGCCTCGTACTTTGTCTGGGCCAGCCTCAGGGACAACGTGGGTCCTAGCCATGCACCTCCCAAGGACTTTGCTGTGGTGCCAGGACCTTGAATTTCTTGCAGACTGCTTGTCTGTCTTTTCTGTTGTAGGTGGCCCAGCAAAGCCTGCAAGGTTTTCTGCACAGAGGCAGATCTTCACAGGTTAATATTATGTCCTCAGTAGAATGAGTCCACTGCACAGAGGCCGGGAATGAACACAGCGACAGGTCCTGAGCCACTAGCTCATGGCAGGTGGTGGGGCCAAGGAAATAGCTTTGAGGGAGAATTTTGAGGTTATATTTCAAGTGGGAAACACACTTTATGACAGTTGCTCTGTCACTGTGAAGTTATCAGCCTTGTGTCAGGGGAAATCTTCAACCCCTCCAGAAATATATACATACAACAGGAACAGATTGATAACCCAAAGTGTGTGGCAGTTGAGTGAGGTTCAGCTCAAATGCACTACAGCGTGGAAGGGAAGCAAGGAAACTGCAGAATGGGGCTTGACAGGGGGCTTGACAGGGGGCTTGACAGGGGGCTTGACAGGGGGCTTGACAGGGGGCTTGGGAGAAACGAGCAGCCATCTCGGGGCTGTCACGGCCCCTGCTATTTATCTGATTTACAGCCACTGTTTGCTTACCTTAATTTCCCCGATTCAGGAGCAGACTGCTGCCCCCTACAAGGGCACGAGGATGGCAAAGTCTGGCAGTGAAGGGTTATTTTTGCAGAAGCAGAAAGGACTTCATCCACGTGTGCCATAATCTTAATAGGTTTTGTTGCGTTTGCCTTTTCATGAAAGTCAGCCAGGTCATTTCAAATACAGACGTTAGCTTTTACAACTGAGAACATTCAATTTTCTTAAGTAATCAAAGACCTGATTAAAATAATGTAAAGCACAGGAAATTATTTTGATACAACGTTAGAATCTTTGCTTTCTAGGTAGAAAACTTGTTGTATCTTATCTGAAGCAGATCCATAATCCAAGAATAGTTTGTTCCTTTAACAGAGAGAAAGACAACAAGCTCTTACTTTGCATTTGCTTACATTTGATGTTTAAATCCACTCACTTAATTAAATCTATTCTAATATTAGCCAGTTTTACCACACATCAAAATTTTTCTGCAAAGATTTCTTTTTCGCAAACCTTCTACAATTATTGCTAACATATTTGGCTAAAAACCTTTTCTTCTACTTAAATCTATTTCATTTATTAGTTCTTAACAGTTATGTTTAGGTTACCCACAAAATTTTCATGAGACTTTAGACAAATGAGCCATCATTCTGTTATTATTTTTGCTGAAAAATTTATACTAGGTAAAATAAAGATATATTTAATGTTGACAGCTCTAAAGACATTCTGTTTTAATTAAATCAACAAACTTCATTTAGCTTTAATATCATAGATTTTCCCAGATCATGGGGTCCTGAAAAGCATTTGGGTTAGTTCCTGTACTTCTGAGAATTTTAGAATACCCAATCTTTAATTTATGTAAGCACTTAATTCCTTTAGGCCAATTGAACACAGCTCCTTTACAAGTGAGCAGTATCATCTGGAGGGAGAAAATACCACGGAAATACAACACATATGTAGACATGCATGAGCATACAACATATGCACTCAAAGACCTCATGACTATCGTAAAAGAAGTAGAATCTGTCCACAGAACCATTCCTCCCCCTGCCTCACCCCCTTTATCAGCCAGTCCTGATGCTGACAAAGCTGTAGACTTCCCAACATCTTTTTCTAGTTTCCATTCTTTCTCTAACTTTCTAACCCTGGCTTCTGTCTCTGGCTGAGCATTGGTGGCCAACCGAACTGCCCATAAGAGGGACTGGCCCATAGCTGTGGCCCTAAGTTTTTCTTCCCTGCCTCAGTGTGTCACATGAAGTTCCTCGAACAAATGCACAAGACCAGTGGCATTTGGGGGCCATCCCTGTGCTCCACGCATCTGGCGTAGAGGCCATCCCTCCCCACATGGAAGTAGGTGGCCAGTTTGGGATTTTCCTGGTGGTGGCCTCTTTCCAGAGGCCCATTCCTTCAGTCTCCTCGCTTGCAGTTGTTCGTATACACAGATGCCGAGTAAAGCCCTGAGACTGAAAGTCTGCAGGGAAAGGCTGAAGAGGCTGGCCACTCCAATCTGGCCATTAATAATAGAGTTTCTAAAGGAAAATTTACATATGAAGCATGTCTTGGGCAGCTGCAAGACAAAATGAATCCCCGTGCCACTTGATAGCTGACAAAGAATTACATAGGGTAAAGGGGGTAAGAGTCACATGTACTAGTACATGAAGTTGCGTTACATGCTTGACCAGGTCAGGACAACAGCTGGTTCCAGAAACCAGCACATAGCAGGAGACAAGGTGCTGATTTATGTCAGAATGAGCATCAATTATGATCAGACAGTCTCTAAGGGGGTGTTGCAGGAAGCACCTCCCTTCTGGCCTGGGTCCATTTTACGGGACAGACAGCAGGCGCATCATAGAACAGCCTCTCCTCTAGAACACCTCTTAGGTAGCAGATAATACATGTGTGATTAGTCTGCTGTGCTTTGACTCAGGAGCTGATGATTCATGAAGACGGATGATTTTGTTTTTATTTGCTTTTTGTAAGCACCACAGCACATGTATGTATCAAGTGAGCCCCTGCAGGTATCCATCACCCCCGGGACAGCCCTGTCGTGTTGAGTACCATAGATCAACCCCTCTGACTATAAAATCTGTTGGGAGGAAGCAGATAATCTCTACCTGCTTGTAAATCCTTGTGAAGCACACACTATCAGATAGGATAAGCATCAAAGGCAGGGCCTGGCTTACCTCCAGTTTCTGGGAACACCTCAGCCCTTCGCCCACCTGGCCTTCTTTTCCCAGATGATTTGGACCTGGGCCACATTCCATGTAGGAAAGAGGCAACTGTTGCGCAAGGTCAAAGTCCCCTGATAATTCTGCATTTGAGGAGGGGAAAGCTCAGCACTCGGAGTGCGTGGTTGCAGACCATCTCCATCAATTGTCTCTCTGAAGGAAGGGCTACCTAGGATGTTTGTCCAGTTGACAAAATTGCCTTTTCCTCTAGCTCCTCGGGCAACCCTGCTCAAGAATACTATGGTGTCCATGACCTAGTCATGGCTGTGACCAGGCAGGCTGCCTTATTCTTTACTCTCATGTTTCACTCCACTTTATCCTATTACACTCTTGTTCTTGATTGAAATCATTGCCTAAACAAAGTCAGGGGTGACCCATCCATGTAAGTCTCTATTCTAAAGAAAGAATTTATCCTGAGAATCCTGTAAATTGGCTGTGCATAGGTTGGAAATTGTCTCTCATGGAGCCCTAAGTCTGGCATAATTAAAATGTACTGGAGATCTCAAATAGAAACATCTTAATATAGGTGATCATACAGGAACAGTTATCCTGAAGAGACGATGAAGGAGCAAGAGGGTGGGAAAGTTCGTGCATAAGGGAGGGACCAAGGGGCCCAGAGCCTTCAGGAGCACAAGCATTTCTAGTAAAGCACATGGCAGATGTTGGGCGTGAATCATGTCAGGAAAATTAACAAGAGGTGATGGATGAAGAGGAGAGACAGATATTGATTCTGACATTAGACTTATACTTCATTCTTTTGTTTAGTATTTTATTGTGGTGTTACTGATATATAACATTATATTAGTTTCAGTTGTACAATATTGTGATTCAATATTTGTATAATTGCAAAATGATCACCACAATAAGTCTAGTTAATATCCATCACCACATAATTATAATTTATGTTCTGGTGACCTGGAACTTTAAGACCTCTCGGGGCAACTTTCAGATATGCAATAGAGCATTGCTGGCTACAGTCATCATCTATATATTAAATCCCCAGGACTTATTTATTTTACAACTGCAAATGTGTACCTTTTAACCATCTTCACCCATTTTTCTGAGTCCCCATTTGTTGCCTCTGGCAACCACCAATCCGTCCTCTGTATCTGAGTTCAAATTTTGTTTGTTTTTAGATTCCACATATTGGTGAGATTATATGGTATTTTCTTTCTCTGTCTGGCTTATTTTATTTTGAATAATGGCTTCAAAGTTCATCCAAATGGCAAGACTTCCTTCTTTTTATAGTTGAATACTATTCCATTATGTACACATATACTGCATTTTCTTTACCCATGCATTCATGGGTAAATGAATGGGCACTCATTCATTGATGGGCACTCAGGTGTCCATGTCTTGGTCACTGTGACTAATGCTGCAGCGAACATGGGGGTGCGGATATCTTTTTGAATGAGTGCTTAAACTTTGTTCTTCTAAATGACAGAATGCAGATGCCACCCACCAGAGGAGCCAATGTCAGACAGGTGGCACAAGAGGGAAAGAGGCCAGAGCATGGCTCTAATTCACAGCTAACTGTGCCTCTGCCGTAGCACCTCTCTCTGCGCCTGCCTGGTTGGGTGGGTCATCCCAGAGAAGCACATCTTGTGTGCATAGCACCCTTCTTTCCACTGAGAGGAAATTGAGCAAGCAACTAATTAAATTCACTGGACAGCCCAGCTTAGGAAGCCCTGCCGGTAGTGCTTGGCTTACGGACAGGACCTTCTTCCCCCAGACAGAAGGTTAATGAGCACAAAGAGCAAAATACCTTAGGAGCCTTGGTCCCAGCTCCTGGAACTGCTGCCCAAATGGAGCCTGTGCTGGCTTCTAACCTAATTGTTAATGTGAGCAGAACTGCCTCAGCCCAGGCAGGGGCCGCAGAGCCAGAGCAGAGCCAGGGCCGGGTTGTCACTGGCTCCTTCCAGCTGACAGCAGTGCTGGGAGGGAACATCTGCTCTTACAGTTTCTGACTCACAGCTGCCTCTGCTGATGGCGCGTTCCTTGGAACTTGCCGGTATGTGCCCACTTGTTCTTGCCAATTCATCCAGGTCACAGAGTAACATAGTGGCCACTGTTGTCCACCACGTTGTGCCCTCGAGCCTGTAGGCACAGAATGATCAGCTAGTGTAGCAGCAGAAGAAAGTGCCCGAACAGAGAACTGGCCACTGGCTCTGACGGACAAACAGCAGTGGTGCCTCTGCCTTTCCTGCAGGGATGACCCAGATAAATAAAGACGGCGTGGCGTTTACTGCACATTTGGCTGAACTGCATCAATGCCGACTATGAGGGAAGTTGGCCTGCGTTAGAGATACCTCATTACCTTGGCATTTTTAAGAAATGGGGTTTTATGGCAATACACCCCACATTTTTATATATGGTAATTAGAAGTAACTGCTACTTCTAAAAAGTGTTTTTAAAAGGAAGCTCTGAGACACATTGATAATTAACATCCATTTACACCCTCAATTAAACTGCCAAAGTCCCTAGCAGTTTTCTTTTCTCTCACTTTACTTAAATAGAGCTCTGTCATTTTGTTTACTCGATTTGTTTACCCAGCAGCTCTATTTCAATGGTAATGAAGAGGAAGACTTGGGCCCTGCTCACATCAGCTTATCATAAATTCTAAATTGCCAAATCCAAAATTCTCAATGAGGGTTTATAGTTTATAAATGCCATTTTGGTTTTAAAAGCCTACCTCTTGAGCAAGGAGAAGACACATTTCTGCTCTAACTACACAGCGAGTTTGCTGTACATCGGCTCACAGACTCACATATTAGCTTATGCATTTTTTTCCTGTAGTGCCAACATTAGAAATGGAGAATACTCATCGCAGAATTCAATTTTCAGGAAATGCATCTGTTAAGTAGTACAGGATTATTTTTTTAAAACCTATTCAGCACCTACTTGTGCTGGGTGCTATGAGACCACTGACCAAATTGTATCAGTGACTGCCCTCAAAGAGCCCAGCACCTCATGTGGGGATGGTGTGAGGGATTCATAGGGCGAGCATGGCTGTGACCTTCTGGAAACCCTCTGGGGTTCGGTGCTGGCAGCACCACCCGACTGTTCTGAGCTGCCAGACCTGGGGCACAAATGGGAGGGCACAGGAGATCACACTGCGGCCAAGCGCTTTGCAGGCCTGCCAGCCAGGTTCTCCTGATTGCAGCTGAGACAGCCGATGCTTGATTGCTTTACTGGACTCAAATGAGGGGAGTTTAAACACCTATCAATCACTGCCAAGCACAGGAGCAAATGAAGCTCAAAGTCAAAATCTGTATGGTAATCAACAGAGATTAGCTAATTAAAATACATTAAATTCCTTAATTTGAAAATTGATTGCCGCCACCCCACACACCTTCTAAATCTCCTGACAGAGTTGTCTGGCATCACTCATCACTTGTGACAAAACACCAACACAGTGGACACACCTTTTGCCCGCTTCTCATGCTGGGGCTCTGTTTTTTTCTGCACGTGTGGGGTTGACTGAACTCTCTCTTAGCAGACAAAAATAGAAGAGGTAAAAATGTTTTCCTTTCACATATACACTAAAACAATACAAAGAAATTGATCAGGATTCCATATAATGATTTCCCATAAAGTCCGCACAACTTAACTCTTTCGGGCAAAACAACCTTGAAGCCTCACTCACCGTTTCTTTCCCCAGCCACGTACGTAGTGACGTGCAAACACCCACTAATGAGACATCCTAGGGGAAGTTCAGAGCCAGCTGAATGTCCTCATCATTAAGCTTTGGCCCTGCGTGCCTATGGCTTCAGAGAGATAAGAAAATTAGAATATATTAGGATCCAGATGTTTGGAGGCTGCTGTGTGGCCATTTGTTGGATATGTTTGTCGGTTTTAAACCTGTATTCATCATTTTTTAGTTTAGTAGAACTTGGACAGCTAGCTTAAACACTCAGAATCTCTGTATCTTTTCCTGTACAATGGGAATAATAATGACCTACATCTTGCAGCCCTGAGGACCAAGTGAATAATGTACCCGCTTAAACCAGCCTTTTGATTATCCAAGGCAAGCCCTTTCCTGCATTATATTATATATAAAAAAAATAACTTTTACTTTTTATTATTTAAATAATTATATACATGAACACAATGAACTGTAAACAGCATGGTCATCTTTATTAATTTGGATCAAATGAATAAAATACCTAGTTTGGTACTTCAGCACAGTAGTAGGTATTCAGTAAATATTTGTCGTGTTGAGTTCTTTGTACTTCCCCTCTAGAAATACTAATGTTGCCGTGGAATTTTCTAAGTTCAGATCTATGAAATTCCTGACATAAAATATATTTGCTATGGAGGATTTTCTTTTGGGTTTGGGGAGGCTGTTAGTACCTGGTGAGGTAGCCACATGCATTCTGATACTGCAAGTTGTCTTTCCTTCCCCAGCTTTACTGAGATATAAATAATTGACTTATTGCATGAGTTTAAGCTGTACAAAGTGATTATTTGCTACATGTATATATTACAAAATGGGCACCGCAATAAGATTAAGTAACACCACCATCACCTCACATAGTTACCTTTTTTATTGTTTTTGTGATAACATTTAAGATTTACTCTCCTAGCAAGTTCCAAGTATTGTTAACTGTAGTTACCAGGCTGTGCATGAGATCCCGGAACTTACTCATCTTAAATGGGAAATTTGTGCCCCTTGCCCACCATCACCTATTCCCCCACCCCAGCCCCTGGCAATTCTGTGAATTCAGCTTTGCTAGATCCCACATATAAGGGAGAGCATCTGTGTCTGTCTTTCTCTGAGTTACTACAACTTAACATAATGCCCTTTTGGTTATCCAATGGCAAGATTCCCTTTCCTGCATTATATGTATTATGTATACACACAGACACCATGGATGATTATATATTATATAATTCTATGTAGTCCATACAATATCTAAATATATAATTTATAATGTAAATAACTATTTATTATACTTAATGTATAGTTATTTAACATGTAAGTAAATAACTATATACATGAACACAATGAACTGTTATATAAAATATGTAATTGTTATTCATCCATATGAATATTATTCAGCTATTAACACTTTTTTTTACATAAAACAAAGCTTACATTTTCTTTGTGCACCCCTGTGTTGATGGGCTCTCAGATTGTCCCTGCGTCTTGGTGATCGTGAACTGTGCTGCACTGAACACAGGGGTGTGGTTATCATTTCAAGATAATGATTTCATTTCTTTCAGTATACACTCGGAAGTGAGGTTGCTATTTTTAATGGTGGTTCAATTTTTAATTTTTTAAGGTAGCTCTATTTTTAATTTTTTGAGGAACCTCCAGACTGATTTGCACAGAGACTGAACCGATTTCCATCCCAGCAACAGTGCCTGGGTGTTCCCTTGTCTCCGCATCTTGGCCAGGACTTATCTCTTCTCTGTTTTTTTCTCTACTTTTGTTAATATTTAGCAAATAGAGCAGAAAGAAAGGCAAATCGATAGATAATACACTATAGAATGAACTCCCATTCTTTAACAAGAAAGAAGGGAAAATGTACAAAATCTCAGTGGGGAGCTCGAGGCCGGGGATGGGGGGCCGCCCTCCCGGCCTCGTGAGTCTTATGTACAAGACAGAAATTACCAGCCGCACAAGCATCATTCTCACGGGGTGTGACGCGTGCTTACTCAGATCACCAGGGAAAAGACAGATGTTGTCAAGGTGAGGTTTTATTTTTTACTTTTTAAATTTCTTTTTCAATGACAGTTGTTTATATTCAATACTATTTGTGTTCTTTTCACGTGCACAGCATAGTGCTTAGACAGTCATGTACTTTACAAAGTGGTCCCCTGACATTTCAAGCACCTACCTGGCTCCATACATAGTTACGACACTGTTATTGACTATATTCCCTGTGCTGTACTTTACATCTTTGTGACTATTCTGTAACTGCCAATGTGTGCTTCTCAATCCCCTCACCCTCTTCACCCAGTCCCCCAACCACCCTCCTCTCTAGCAATCAACTGTGTGTTCTCTGTATCTATGGGTCTATTTCACTTTCGTTTGTTCATTTATTTTGTTCTTTAGATTGCACATGTAAGTAAAATCATATGGTATTTGTCTTTCTCTGACTGACTTATTTCACTTAGCATAACTCCCTCTAGGTCTGTACATGCTGTTGCAAGTGGTAAGATTTTATTCTTTTTGTGGCAGAGTAATATTATATTATATGTATGTACCACAGTTTTTTAATCTACTTTTCTATGAATGGGCACTTGGGTTGCTTCCGTATCTTGGCTGTTGTAAATAAGTCTGCAATAAATATAGGGATGCATATATATTCTTTTGAATTAGTGTTTGGGGTTTCTTCAGTTATTTACCCAGAAGTGGAATCACTGGGTCTTAAGGCAGATCCATTTTTAGTTTTTGTATCTTTTGTCTGAGGATAGCCATTCTAACAGATGTGAGGTGATATCTCATTGTGGTTTTGATTTGCATTTCCCACCTGATTAGAGATGTTGAGAACATTTCAGGTACCCCTTGGGCATTTCTATGTGTCTTTGGAAAAATGTCCTTTCAGGTCCTTTGTTATGGGACTTTTACTGCTGTGTCTTCCAGTGAACACACTCATTACCCTCCCCTTCCCTTCCCCCCCACCAGTCTTTTATAGCCCGCAGTGTCCAGTAATCACACAGTACTGCTTTTTCTCTATCCTTTGCTCAGTTCCTAGCTTGGTTATCAGACCTGAAATGCCTTCAGGGTGTTTCTCACTAGTTACTCAGGCCTGTTGGGAGGGCTGGGTGAGCCCACTGCTGCGGTGGAACCCTGGCATCTGAGCCAGCCTGAAATCATTCTCCATCTTGCAGAACCAATCACCTTCAGGGCCCTGATGCTGATGGAAGTGAGTTTTAAATTGTAGGTCTGGCTCCTTTGTCGAAAGACTGGGCTTTGTGAAATGGGAAAGTGTGGGGATGGTGCTGGCTTGAGCTCTCCCATGAATAAGGAGCACTTCTCTCTGCTTGTTATTGGCTGTGTCAGGAGCTTTATTAAGCGGAGTGTTAAACCGCAAGGACAAAGTGGGAAATCACTTCAACTCCCATTCGGAGAGTGCTGTGTTGTCCGCCTGGCTCGAGAGGGCAAAAAAGGACAGCCGGCTGTGCATGAAAAGGGTTTATTTTGCAAATCTGATTCCCTAAAACTCTGGTTACAATTTTGTGTTTCTTTTTTTAAGGGCCTGATCCTAGCATAGTTGTAAGAATGTCTGCTTGCTACCAAGTTTTAAACTGTTCTAAGACACTGGGATTATGCTACGATGTAGTATGATAAAATAAATTGGTAAGAAAATAATGGTGTTTGCTTAGTCAAAATATGTTTGTTTCCTATTATTGGAAGGGTACTATTTTCTCACAGGGTTCAGTAACTATTGAATCTTGGTATTAGAAGGAAGAGACCATTTATCTAAATGAATCTTTCTATGAGTCTCAGCCAACTGGTTATCCAGCCTATGTCTAGGTGTATCTACGGCCAGAAACCCTTTCCTCAGACAGTACATTTCATCCATGCTGTGCTTCCTCAGAAATACGTTTTGTGTAAAGCCTCTATTGCTCTTGTTGTTTTTCTGCATAGCATTCGGTGTGTCTTTTCCTGATAATGCTGTGTTTGATTCTGGTTCCTCAGAGAGAAGCATCTAGAAATGAATACAAGTGAGGTATTGCGCGATAGTATGCTTTAATGAATTAGGATTTTATGGCATGCACTCATATTAATGTGTGTCAGGAGGAGGCAATTCTATGATTTATTTCATATTCCACAGTATATTTATTTATTAGGTTATCTTGGAAACTACTTCTTAGTTTCTGAAAAGTACATAGACTGTATTAAGGTAAAACAATTTGCTAGGAGAAAATCAAATCCAAAAGCAAATGAAAAGAGGACAAATAAGATGATGTCGAAGGTAAGATTAATACTCAAAATACATGCCAGACACCCAGGTTCCAGCTTTCACAACTCAAACGAAAAGTCAATTACATGATTCAGAGTCTCTGAAAGATAAAAATAAGAGTAGTGTAACCATGTCTGGTACTGAGACATTTCTTCTGGGGCTCCATGGGAAAACGATGCTGGATGGAGTATTTTGAAATAAAATTTTCAAAATGTCTTTTTATACACTTCCATGAATCTTGAAAAACTTACACACCCATGTGACCACCATCACAGTAAAGATACAAAATACTCCCATCGCCCCAAAACGTTGCCCAGGCCACTTCGGAGTCAGATCCCCCAGCCTCGGCTCCCAGCGACTACTGATCTCATCTCCCTTCCCACAGTTCCACCTTGTCTGTAATGTCATGGGACTAGACTCACCCAGTATGTGACCTTTTCCTCTGGCTTCTTCCTTTCAGCACAATGCTTTCGAGATTCCTCCACGTTGTGTATCCATGGCCCCTTCCTTTTCCAGCCTGCACCCAGTCCATTTGTCCCTTCACCAGTTAGTTAGTGGACATTTGGGTTGTTTCTAGCTAGAGTGCATCTTAGTCCACTTGGGCTGCCATAATAAAATCTCATTGACCAAGTAGCTTATAAACAGCAGGAATTTATTGCTCACGGTTCTGGGGTCTGGGAATTTAAGATTGAGGCATAGCAGATTTGGTGTCTGGAACAAGCCCGATTCTGGTTCATAGCAGCTTTTCCAATATATCCCTTCATGGCAGAAGCAGCAAGGGAGCCCTCTGGGGTCCCTTTTAAAAGGGCACTAATCCCATTTACAAGGGCCCCTCCTCACCCTGTGAAGGCTCCACCTCCTAATACCATCACCTTGAGGGTTAGGATTTTATTGTGGGAATTTCTGGGGACACGGACATCCAGTTCATTGCAGAGCGATTATGAATAAAATTGCTATAAATATTCACATACAAGTCTTATGTGGCTATATGTTGTCATTTCTTTCTCTCGAGTTAATACCTGGGTATGGGACTGCTGGATCATATAGTAAGTGTATGTTTAATGTTATAAAAAAGTTACCAAAATGTTTTCTAATGTGGCTATGCCATTTTATATTCCCACCAACCATGTGTGAGAGTTCCAGTTGCTTTACATCCACATCAGCACTTGCTAGGCTTAGTTTTTTCTTCCTTTGAAACTTCAGATACTCCAATAGGCATAGAGTGGTATGTCACTGTGACTTTCATTGCTTTCATGTTATTTGCTTAATCTTCTTTAGCGATATGTATGTTCATGTATTTTTCCCATTTTTTCCTGTATTGCCTGTTTTCTTATTGAGTTAAGGAGTTCTTCATATACTCTGACAGTGTTTTATTTTTAAACAGGCATTTGTTTTACAAATATCTTGTGCCAGAGTATGGCTTGTGTTTTCATTGTTTTAACAATGTGTTTTGAAAAACCTTTAAGTTTTTGTGACGTCCAATTTGCTATCTTTTTTTCATGATTTGTGTTTCACATGTCCCATTTAAGAAATCTTTGCCTAACTCAGGGCCTCCTGTGTTTTCTTCTGTGCATTTTCTTTTTATCATTTTAGGTTTAATATTTGGATTGTGTCAATTTTCAACAGTTTGTCTGTTACAGTATTGGAATAAACCTATAAATGAGCTTCAAAGATAGCTTTCCTAAACGGCTTTTAAAGAAAGTAAACGCCATTGTATCATTGAAGGTTACAGAAACAGCTTCTGTTGGGGAAGCTTCACCAAGTGCGTAATTTTTCTGTTTTTCTGACATAATTCAGTAATCAGTTATGGAGCGTCGTAGGAGAGCTTCTTGACTTGGTGAGGAGGGGCAGGTCTTACACGTACAAAGTTGCACACAGAATTAATCTACTTGAATTGTTCTGAAGAGAGGAACTATCATTGTCATCAGACTTTCACAGGAGACAGTGCACACCACTTACCTCCCCAATGTTAAGAACCATTCACCTCGAGTAGGTGTCCACAGCTCATTGCTCATGAACCAAGCCCAGCCTGCCATCTGTTCTGTAAATAAATGTTACTTCAACATTGACATACTGATTTGTGTTGTCTTATCACAGCTCTTGACCTACAGCAGTGAAGTCGAGTCATCAGGACAGATGCTAGAGGGCCCATCAAACCTGAAATATTTATCAGGTCTTTTATAAGAAAAGAGATAAACTGCATATTCGTCAGGTTACCTTGAAAAAACAGAAATTTTCTCAACTAGATTTCTATTTAGCTCTATGTGTGTTGAATTCAAGGCTATACTCTCAGATAGTACCTGGAAAGCAGGTAGATGTTGTTGATGGTTACATATGGAACTTGATATTTTAACAGTTGAAAGCTTTAAGAAGCACACAGTCTCGACTGGAAAGCTACCCTCTTTTTCCTCACAAAGAAGACCAAGGACGATTAAATGAGCTTGTAAATATCAAGTCATCGTTGCAAAATTATCTGAAGGTCACTCGAAGGAGGGATCCTGGTGCTCCATGTTTTGTCACAGAACATGGCCACAATAATTTAAATTAAGAAATATTTTAAGTGGTCATTACCATATGCCCAGCATTGAACTTTGAGCTGTGTGGTTTTTGGTTGTAGATATAATGGTTGAAAATGGACCTCTAAAATAAATTAGGTGACTTGCTACCTAGGAAGTTAGCTAGAAGTGCTTTAAACACAATTAGTGTTTATTATTGTTTTTTAATACTATGTGTAAAGTCCTTCTTTATAGAATGAATTTGATATTTGTTAAAGCTGCTCCTGACTCATGACAGTAAAATCATGTTGTTGGCAACTGGAAGTTTTTAGTATTCCGTTACAGAAGGTTAAATAGCATCTAAGAAGTTAAAGGCACACTTCTAAAAATGTGTGAGCCAGAAGACAGTTCTCTTTTTCCCTAAATCCTCAAAAACTATTTCTACCAACTCAGATATTTTTTGTGTTTGGTGCTGCTTCTGAGTTCAACCCAGTCTCTACTAAAACCATCTTACTCTTTCCTGACTTCTTGATGGAGTTGTAGAATATTGCATTGGTCAGTATCAAAGAGCTATAGCTAAAGATTATCTCATTTAGAATATTGTTTCAGAAGCCCAGTCTTTATATAGAGGAAAACAGGCATTCTCTTTTAATGAAATGCTCAATAAGTTAAATGTGTTTCTATTTAGAAGAGAATAAAGAGTTGCCCTTTTGAAAATGATATTGATGGTTACAGCATAAACTAGATAGGCCAGGGCCATACCTGTACCCATGGAGGTGATGGAAGCACTTTTTTGGGGGGTATTTTCCGACCACCTTTACCCATTTTGCCCACCCCACCCCCATCTTTGGTAATCACCAACTTGTATTCTTTATGTATGAGTTTAGGTTTCTTTTTGATTGCACATATAAGTAGAATTATACAGTATTTATCTTTTTCTGTCTAAAGGAAACACTTTTAAGTTGGGTAGACCCTAGACTCAATGTGTTAGTTTCCACATCTTTTTTGTCCTCATTTCCTAGTTTAGTGCCTATCACACAGTAGGAATGAAATGAATGAATGAATGAATGAATGAGTATTTCCTAGACCCAGTTAAAAAGTTACTTGAACAGGATCCAGGGAAGTGGATGAGTAAGTGGAAGCTATACTAACCTCCTCCCAGGACCAATCTGGAATTACAACTAAATTGTAGAGGAATCATCCTGAATAACCTACTAAACACTAGCTGAAGAGAAGCCTTGTAACCATAGGCAGACAGATGAAATCACTTCAGCACAACGAGACTAGTAGGGAGTGCAGAGGAGGCACAAGAGGGCTGCCTAGGCTCCCATGGGTGGCAACTGTAGTTCCAGAGAGATAGTTCAGTGGCCTGGGCTTCCCCCTGCAAAGTGTGGGGTCTAAACCCCAAGCTGGGATCCCCAGCCTACAGCACCAGAGCCAGAAATGAACCCAGATAACATCCAGCTGAGAAAAGTTGCATTCTGTCTGCCAGGAAGAGACAGCTAGAGACTCAGATAGCCTCTTAAAGGGACAATGCACAAAATTTTGTTTGCAGTCACTTACACTGAGCTCTAGCAGAGGAAGGGCAGAGTGGAGTGGGGACACCTGGGGAGTCTGGGGTTGGTGGCTCTGAGGAGAGAACTGAAGGAACAGCCACCAGGATCCCTGTACTGATTCATTCCCCATACTTCAGAGGTCATCATTCTTAGGCAGAGCACTCCTCTCCAAGTGGCGTCAGCCGGAAGGGAAGTAATAGCCCCACCCACAGGAATTACTATGCCCCACCCTGTCAAATTTAAGCAGGGCTGCTGTTTATACCCTGACACTTTATCACGAATTAGCTTACAACTAAGATCTCTGGGACCACTATGAGTCTTGAGCTGACCCTCCCCAGGGCCCTGTGCCTATAAAAGCTAGCCTTGGTGTGCAACCTTGTTCTTTCTGCACACAAACAGGCCCAGCAGAGGGATTCACATGCTGTAGATCACCGATAGCTACAATCAGGTACCAGGGCCAGTCGCAAGCCATTTCTGACAAAGGCCTACACCAGAGTCTTTGTGGATCTACCTGACACATAGAAACAAACACGAAGAAGCAGCCAATACGGGATAGCAAAAAAACAGGCCCAAATTGAAAAAGCAAGGAGAAGAACTAGATGAAATGGAAGCAAGCAATTTGTCAGAGAATTTAGAGTAACAATTATAAGAATACTCAACAGCATGAAAAAAAGACAGAAACCATAAAAAAGGACCAAACATAAAGAATGCACTATCTGAAATAAATAATACACTGAAAGGAATAAACAGTAGGTTAGATGGAGCAGAGGATTGAGTCAGTGATTTGGAAGTCAAGGTAGGAACAGAACACTAGGAAGACCAGCAAAAAGAAAAAAGAATTTAAAAAAATGAGAGCTTAAGAAACATTTGGACAACATGAAGCATAACAGCATCTACATTATGGGGCTACTAGCAGGAGAAGAGAGCAAGCAAAGGACTGAAAACCCATTTGAAGTAATAGTAACTGAAAACATCCCTATTCTAGTGAAGGAAAAGACACACAAGTCCAGGAAGCTCAGAGAAACCCAAACAAGTTGGAACCCAAACAGGCCTACACCAAGACACATCATAATTAAAATAATAAGGCTTAAAGACAAGGAGAGAATCCTAAAAGCTGCATGAGAAAAGCAGGTAGTTACATACAAGGAAGCACCAATTAGACTGTCATCTGATTTCTCAACAGAAACATTTCAGTCCAGAAGGGAGTGTGTGAAATATTCAAGGTGATGAAAAGCAAGGACCTACAATCAAGTCTACATTACCCAGCAAGGCTATCACTTAAAATGGAAGGAGAAATATGGAGTTTCCCAGATGAAAAGAAGCTAAAGAGGTTTGTTAACATCAAACCAGTACTGCAGCAAATGTTAAAGGGCTTGCTTTAAGATGAAGAAGAAAAAGAAGATAAAGAAAGAAAAAAAAAAACCCAGAGGAACATAGTCTAACAATAAAATGGCACAATAGATGAGTGGATAAAACAATTATGGAACATTTATACAATTAGAATACTACTCAGCAATAAAAAAAGAAGACAATTTACCTTTTGTGACAGTATGAATGGACCTGTAGAATGTTATGCTAAGTGAAATAAACCAGTCAGAGAAAGACAAGTACCGTATGATTTCACTCATATGTGGAATCTAATGAACAAACTGAATGAACATGGAAAATTGGGATAGATTCACAGATGGAGAGCAGGGTGACAGCTAGGGGTGGTGGCCATTAGCAGGTAGAGAGATTGAACTAAAAGGAAAAAGGACTCATGGGTGTGGACAACATTATGGTGATTGCTGGGGAGAGGGGGTGTAAGGGGACTAAATGCCAATGGAAAACAATTCAGTAGAGATTAAATAAAAAATAAAATAAAAAGTTTTTTAGGCAATCTGTAAGTACTTAATCAAACATCCATGTGGCCAGAATTCTCAGCCTGGGTATTTTTCTGGAGACATTCTCATGCAGGACTGTAAAAGTGCATGTCAGGAGGATGCTGAGTGTGGTCTGTTTGTGGTACTAAGCTGGGTAGAGTCTAGGTGTCCATCCCTAAGGAAGTGAGTACATACATATGTATAATATGCAATACAGTGGAACCTAGGTTCTCCAACTTAATATGTTTTGGAAGACTGTTCAAGAAGTGATTTGTTTGAAAACTGAATCTTCATTGTTTGTCACCTCAGAGACCCAAGACTGATCATACAGGCTCTACAGTCATGAAAACACGAAACCCTTCAGCATGAAAGGGTTGTTGGGTAGAGAATTGAGACCCAAAGCTTTGTTAGACAACCGAGATCAAAAAAGTAAGAAACACAATGAGATTTATAGCTGACCCTTTTATGTAGTTTTAAAGTGCATGGACATTTGAAAAAACAACATGTATTTGGAGGCCGTGTATCAGAAGGGATGAGATCATGGATTTTGGAGTCAGACTTCAGGGTTTCAAATCACAGTTCCACTACTTATACTGCTTATTTTAGGCAAGTTACTTAATTTCTCTGTGCCTCAGTTTTCTTATTTGCAAAATGGTGATACTTCCTTGTGTTGTTACCCAGATTAGATGAGTTAAGGTATACAAAGTATTTAAAAGATGGAGAAAGTGCCAAATAAGTATTATGTATTATAACTGTTGTTAAAAAGGAATATGCATACAAACAGGTATCAAACACCTCAGCATGCATTACCAGGGGTTAAGGGAAAGGGAGTGGTATTTGGAGATGAAGAGGGGAGTGAGGAAAGAGAAAGTTACTTAGAGCCAACCGTCTGAGGCAAGGGACCTTTATTTGTGTCACTGGGAAGAGTAAACTTTTACACTTCCTTAAGTATCTGAGATTCCAAAACTTCAATACCATTTTCAGACACTGGATACCTGTGTCTAGACCTGTCCTCATTATAGTATTTCAAAGCCTATTCTTTGATCCTTTGATATAAGAATTTATTATACCTGAATCTTTCAAGGTTACTAGAAATTTGATTAAGTGTTGAATTGATGAGATCTCTGCTGATCTCTTCTGATTTCGCTTTTTCCTTGTCTCTTTGTTCACCTCATCAGGGTTGGTATTTTTTTGGAGGGTTGGGGTTCTGGCAATCTCTAACAACACACTAGAAGGAAGAGGCCCACATTTGCTATGACATGTACTATAAATAAAACTGGTTTTAAACTTCCAGCAATTTGTAGATAAGCTAGGGAAGAGAAATCTTTTCCTCAAAGTGCCCAATATGGGATTTTGAAAGGTCACCGAATAATGAAAGGTTTCTAGTGGAATTTGAAATCTTCCTAATCAATCTCATTCTTCTGAGCCCCTATCTCATTAGTGTAAAGGGTGAAATGAGGAGACACATTCAGTCTTTATATAGTCCAGAATATCTATCCAGATGCAAGCAGCAAGCACAGAGGGACCAAATATGACTGGATCTCAGTCAGCAGTTCCCCAACAGGGAGGCAGTGTTGGTTGTGAGGTTCGTTGCAAGTAATTTGCTTCTACTAACAATGTTTTGCACATATGTGAGTTGATTGTTATTCCTATACTAGTTTTCTTCTCCATCACCTGCATTTTGTATCAGAATTTCATGAGGAAGCAGAATGGACCCAGATACAAATCAGGAGGCATTAACAAAGAGACTGTCTACACAGCATAGACAGGTTAACTGGACACACAGGAAATTGCAAGGCTCTCAAAACTAATGTAGCTTGAAGATACCCCCCACCTACCTTGCAACCAAGGGCTGAAAGGAAAGGGTTATTGGAATTCATTAGAGCTGGAAGAGCTGCCACCTAGTGTAACTTGTCACAGCCAGTGTAGCACAGCCCTATCAGGAAGTGAGCAGGAGAGAAGCACCCAACCTCTCTCTGCTATAGCCCTCACCTCTCTCTGCTATAGCCCTCGGATTTCCTGCCTTTGAGTCTCCCATTGGCCCAATCCAATCAGAAGCCAGTAGCAAGGTTGTCTAGGAGATGTATCCCATAGAGATCAGCTTCCTGGGGTCCAGGACAGAGAGGTGCAGAAAATGGGTTAGGGAGGGCAAATGGAGCATTGTCAGCATACATTTCCATCTTCCTTCCTTCCTTCCTTCCTTCCTTCCTTCCTTCCTTCCTTCCTTCCTTCCTTCCTTCCTTCCTTCCTTCCTTCCTTCCTTTTTTAACAAGGAGAAAAAGAAGTTTTATAATTTCATTTAAACAGTTATATTAAAATGTTGATGAATCAAACAAATCATAGTGAAATACCACTATGTGTTTATTTGCATGGTTAAAATGAAAAGGGGTGGCTATATTAAATGTTGGCAAGGATACAGAGTGGCCAGAACTCTCATTTCATGCAAGTAGGAAAGTAATTTTGGGGGAAAATTCTTTGTCACTGTCTTCTTATGCTGTGCCTATCTATACTTAAGAATACCTCTCATTATGTGCTTTATTGAGGAGAGTGCACAGAGCACCAAGACCCACAAATGCCAGTGTGAAGGCAGCATTATTCCAGCTCTTAATTAAAGCCAACCCAGCTATCCATCAAAAGAAGTGAAGAAATAAATCACGGTGTACTCCGTCCCTGGAATATTACATAGGATGAAAAAGACGAACTACTGCAGGAGATGCAGGGTGCAGTGATACAGACATCAATCAGAGCAGTCTCACAGACTTCCCAGGCAGTCGCCAAACATCCCGTATTAGATTCAAAGAAAAATTTCCCAGTCTTAAAGTGACAACAGTGCTATTTTTCCTTCTTGTTCAAATAAATAAAAATCAACAACGTGAAAAAAGAAATCCAGAGTATCAAGTAGCTCATTTCTGTCTAACTGGCCTCCTAGAAATTGTGTTCATGTGCCTGAGAACTGAAGTTACTTAATCAGAGGCTGGAGATTTGTAAGCCGAGGAAGGCACTAAGGTTTGCTGTGCTCGGTGTCAGTGGGCTGAGGGCCTTGTGCAGTGGGGCTGAGAATGAAGGGTAAGGTTTGGGAGCAGTGTCGTTTTGGGCTTTGCGTTTTTAGAAGGTGAAATATTTATTCCTGAGTTTCCTACTGCAAAGGATTGTCGATGTTTTATTTTTTAAAAACTTTTGTTTTACTTTCCATGCTTTTAGATCATATTTCTTCATGTCTTCAACCTTCCCAGAACCAACAACAATAAATTTCTTGCAGTCAAGAAAAATATGAGGTTTAATCATGAATCAAAGAGCCACCATCCCACCTACCTCCAATCTACCTTGCCAAAATGAGCAAATCAAAATTCTTTCACAGAAATGAAAAAGGATTGTCAATCAAAGATGGGAGTGGCTGCTAGATTGCTTGAGAGTCCAGACCAAAACTTTCAGTGATGGAAAAACAAGATGATTAATTTTAAAGTCTCTATCACTCTCCACCAATTCATAAAGCTCTCATAAAGGGAGATGAAGGGACTAACTCTCAAAAAATAAAATATAAATGCCTCTAGCTCACTGTGTCTGCATTACTCAGTTTAATCAAACCTTTGGATGAGAATAACACAGAACCATAAAATGTTCAGACACCCAAATCTGCAGTCTTCGCCTTGGTTGCATCTCCTCCCCATGGTATACAGTGTTCCAATCACCCCATCCATCACAAACAGGGTTCCAGTTTGCTATTAAAATTTCAGACATAGAAGGCTTTCAGACACACTTTCCACGTTGGTGGCTTTCGCCAAAGCTGCCTGCTCTATGGTCACCTGGGACCACCAGGGCCCAGACGGCACAGTTTTCTTTCGATCTTGAGCCCCTAAGCCCTTGTGAAATAGGTTGCATTTCTGACTCTCCTCCCTGGGGACAATTATCCTCACACTCTGCCTTAAGTACATCATAGCCAGATCATACTAGAATCTGTTTCCCAGCCTGGTGGCTCTCCTGAGTTCCAGAGCATCGAAGCCTCTTGCGCCTGGGCACCTTCAGTCTCTTCGGTCCATCCCATATCCTGACCCAACACTGATTAGTGAGTTTTGGGATCTAAGGAACTGATGTGCACGTCCCATTTCCCATGCAGAATCGTGGGGAAAGAACTCATATGGGCATCCAAGAGACCTGGGTTTGAACCCCAGCAGCACCGTTTACTATATAATCTTTAAATTCATTCACACACAGTCTTCATTTATAAAATAGAAATTGTGTCTACCTCACTGAGCATTTTGAGACTTAGAGATAAGAACATGTAAGATGTTCATCAGACTGTCCCTCTCCACTGTATCATTCACATGAAGATACAAACATGCAAAGACAACTCTCATTCAAGAAAACGAGAAATGAAACTCTGTTCACCCTTCTGCCCTCTCCAGCTTGTAATTCATTTCCCTTCTTCTCTCCAACCCTCCAGACGCTGGTCTGTGCTCACTGCTGCCACTGATCTCCTTGCCATTTACTCCTGAAGTCACTCTGATTGGCTAGTTTTCATTCCTATAGCTTTGCAAACAGCCCTAGTCAAGGTCACTGATGCCCTCTATGTTGCTAAGTCCAATGGTCAATTCTGAGCCCCTCAGAGCCACAGCACAGCTGGCCACACTGCTCTCCTTGACTTGGCTTCTAGGATTCAGCTTCTGTTCTGCCATCTTCTACTCCATCACCTTTTCTGGGTCCTCCTCACCCCTTGCTGTTAAACCCTGGAAGGCCCTGACTCTTCTTGCCCTTGGACTCATTTCACTGTAGACTTCACACATGATCAGACATTTAAATACCTCTGTAGTAAATATATATATATATATATATATATATATATATATATATATATATATATATGTATGTATATGTGTATACATATATATATACACACACACACATGCCTACATACATACATACATATATACATACCTCTGTATACTGAAGGCTCCCAAATTTATACATCCAGACATTTTCCCTAGACCTCCCCAGAGCCCAGTGACATCCTTATTGCTGCTTTTGTCTCTCAAACGCCACATCCATCAGCAAGTCCCAATAAAACCAGTCCAGACTCTGGCCACTTCTCCTCATCTCCTCCTGGTCCAAGCCACCATTGTATGTTGCCTGGTCTTAATGTAGCCTCCTTGCTGATCTTTCTTCTGTGCTTGCCAATCTCCCCTATATCAACGCAACCAGAGTCATCATGTTACAATGTGAGACAGATCATGTCACCCTTTTGTTCTTCCTTTCAGCCAGTTTGGAACAAAACCCTCCACGGTGTGCATGTGCTACCTTTCTTCCTACTCTTGCTGTCCCTCGGCAGCAGCCACACTGGCTTTCTTGCTGCCCGGCAAACACACCAAGCAGGTACCTGCCTCAGGGCCTTTGCACTTGCCATTTCCCCTATTGGAAAACCCTTCCCCCAGACACCTAAGGGCTCGTTCCCTTGTTCTCTTCAGGTCTCTGCCCACAGAGTAGAGAGATCTTTGTGTCATCTCTTTTCCCTCTCCTGACCTTCTTTGTCCCCCTTGTCCTGCCTTAAATAAATATATATATATATATATTTGTTAATTGATTATCTTCCTCTCATCATTAAAGGTAAATTCCTTCAGTAATTTATGAAACCTATGACTCAGGTTCCTGTCTAACCAAATGGGTAAAAAAGTTCATTTCCACCACCTAAGGACATTGCGAGGAGCAGACATGATATTAGATATAGAATTAATTGTTAATCAAATGTAAGGCATTAATTCTATCATCATCACCATTAATAAAGAAAATTCTAGGGTCTTTCCTGCTTCTACTCTCTTTGGGTACCTGCCTGTAGAAAGGCTTCTCTTCTTACAACTGGAGGGAAGGCCAGATTTCTCCTCACAGACAACAGAGAGGATAGCCGGGCCTGCTGAGGAGCTGAGTGGGCCAGGGAATGGGATGAGTGGCTGTGCACAAGCTTTGGTGTAATTCAAAGCCTTAATTTCCAAATATGCCCAAAACAAGGTATTTGTATACCTCTTATGTCTTGGCTCTCAGAGTTGATGCAATGAAAGGAAATGCAAATGCTTTATCTACACAAAAGTTCTAGCAAAGGGACTAGATGCAGAGGCTAACGCCAACGTATTCTAGTTATCTAACCTATAACCTTGGGTGAGTTGCTTCACGCCTCTGAGCCTCCATTTCCTCACGTGTAAAGCAAGGTGCTAATGCAACCTGTCTCTTTGGGTTGTAGTGTGGTTAACTGCAAAGCACCTAGAACATGACCTGGCTATGCTAGTAAACGTGACTTATCTTTATTATTCAGATTTATATATTCTAATTGAATGAAGAAAAAAGTAATAGAAAATTCAGAAAGACAGAGTTTAAAAGTCTGTAACATGTGTATAATTGGAGTATCCAAAGGAGAGTTGGGAACGAAGTGAGCAGAAGCAATATCCAAAGAGCCACTAACTGAAAAATACCAAATCACTTTCAGAAGTCACCTTTTTTCTCTGCATGTCAGTTTTTACAGTGTAAATCTGACTTTTCTGACAGTGATTATAAAGCAGTGAAATACACTGAGACAGAAAGACACTCGGCAGAGGTGAGGCTGGCAGCGCTGTACTGAGAGTAGACAGATTAAATTATTACATGCATATTGGATGCTGAGATCCCAGGAGGAGACTGAGAGATTCTCTGGAGAATATGTCCAGTGAAAGAAAAAAGTCTACAGATATTCATATCAAATATTCCACAAATAAATGTCCCAGCCAGATCACTGTGTGGTGAACAGTGATGAGCATCCTACCTAAGGGCTTGAAGTTTACCATCCTTATCAGTGTCTTCCTCTTGAGCATGGGTAGACAAACGGAGACTGCCATTCACTTGAGGGAATGGGAAAATGGAGACCCAAACAAACAATTAGGAGAAAATTAACTTAGAGGAAATAGTTTGTGCAAAAAAAAAAAAAGACGTTGAAAAAAATGACCATGAATATCCTCAGAGAGACAAGAAAAGATGCCGCACCCATGAATCAAGAACACGATGCTATTTCTCAAGGAAAACTCAGAGGACAATAAGGACAATTAAAATATTTTGAGCTATGACTGCAGAAATTTTTAAAAAGGAGAACAAATGGATATGAAAATGGGGAACTCATCCCCCCTCAAATAGACCAAAATATCAAAGATATAGGAAAAAGGCAAAAGAAGGTTTTTTTAAAAAAAAAATTAGAGAATCAATCCAGAAAGTACCACATCTTAATAATGAATTTTTTGAGGGAGAAGAAGAAAATAAAAAACAGAGGGGGAAGTACTCAGCAATGAAATTATCATAGAAAATTTCCCAGAGCTAAAAGACATGAGTTTCCTGATTGAAAACACTTGCTGAACAACAATAGATGAAAAGAAATCAACACCAGGACACGTAACTGTAAAATTTTAGAACAGTGGGAGTAAAATAAAAATATGACCAAAAAAATAAAACATAAATGGTCAGAAATCATAATGGCTTTGGATTTGTCAAGTATTGACAGAAGACAATGAAGTAATACTTTCAAGTTGTGAATGTATTCCAACTGTGATTTTTATGACCAACCAACTTATCAATAAAGCGTAGGGATAGAATAAAGTCATTTCAAACATGTTGTCTAAACCAGATTTTGCTGCACAATGAACAGCCACAAGCTCACAAAGGCATATACAATGTATATTTTATTATTTCACATGTTTATGGTTTAGCATAGATAATCTCCGTCAGGCTGTAGGTCTGGAGGTTGGCTTGTAAGTCTCTGATTTGTGTGTAAATACTGAGTATCAATCTAACAAAACCACAATACAACTATATTTGGAGAATTGGGGGATGGAAAGGGAGAATATGTGTGATACAGCAGGAGAGGAAAGAGAGCTAAAGCCTCACTTTAGAGACAGAGTAACGCAGAAGAAAAAATATTAATAATAACTGCTATAAAAATAGCAATCACTCTTCATGCCCATTTCACCCTTGATTTTCTAGTGATAATGAATTCATTGCAATTGTTCCAGTTAGCCAGTTTCTCTTACCTCTGGGCCTGGGTTATGTTTTTTTCTGCACTGCCAACTCCAGCTTGCATGGCTAGCCCCTCCCTCTCTTTCAAGAGTGTTGCTAGCTTTCACGTCCTGTCAGAGAGCAGTCCCCGCTATATGCTCCTATAGAAACATATGCCCACCACCATCAAAGAATTTGCTCTATGATGTGAAAATTGCTCCTGTGCCTGTCAGTCTCAGTGTGGAGCTGAGCTAATCATTGGATGCCTGGTACCAGCACAATACCTAGCACTTAAACAACATTCAGTATATAGTTATTCCTTCAGAAATCTTATGTACTGTTGTTCAAAAACCCTTTTCCACGCATCATGGAAGAATTCTTATGCAGATAAAATGCCATAACAGATGTGAAAACACCTTAGAAAGCTCAAAGTACTATGAAAAGAATAACATACAATAAAAATGAAAGAGACCTTTCAGAAAAACCTTGAATGTATAAGGAGAAAAGGAGACAACCACATCTTTCCCCTGCCGATGATACAGCTATTTTATTGGCCTACAGTGATCAGTTAACCTCTTTAAATTAATGAACCCATTCTCTTAACACTAGTGTGTGTCGATAGCATCAATTTGAACAGGGCAGGGCACAGGCTGCGTGGAGGACACAAAAGTGAGCAACGAAGTGGAGGAGTTAAGCCCTAAACATCGATAAATCAGGCTAGAAAGTATGGAGGACTGAGACACAAAAGAAGTACAGAGGCATTTATGAAAATTTAGAAGGGGATGCACTTCCTACCACTATAGGTATCAAAGAAGACTTTATAGAGATGACTTGAAGGCTGAGTAGAAGCTGCAGAGGTCCTGATGGACTTGGAATTCATGGGTGGAAAGAGTGCCAGGAACCCAGTGTGCTGAGCTGACAAGAGCATGGTGGGAACTTGGTTTTAGAAAGAATAATCTAGGAGGTCGTGTAAGGAAGCCTGGTCCAGAGCTTGGAGCTTCACTCAGGATGCTCCTGCAATAGTGTAGGTAAGGTCTGAGAGGGTCTCATGCAGATGGAGGTGCGGGGGGGTGGGGAGGCAGATATGTCTGGAGAAAGAAATGATTGTGGTTATGTATGGGAGGCCACTGGGAGAATGTTGAGGACTCTTGGTGGAGTCAAGAATGTGAGGACCCCGAGCAGGAGGATTTCGTGTCTCAGGAAGGTACTACCAAGTTGCTTCTAACTTCTTCAATTTAGCAGTTGCAGCCATCGTTTCCAATTCAACAGATCAGTGACTTGATTGAGGCACAAGGAGGAAGCTGTTAGAATGGCTAGGCTGTTCATTTTTCATGCTTCGGCAAGCAATCATTTCCCTTCGAAATGCCCCAGAAAGCTGACTCCGTTCTGCGGTGGTCCTGCCCTGGTTCGCCCTCTGCAATCAGCAGCTGCATCTGTTAGTATGGGCAAGTGATTCATGGGTTGAATCTTCTTCCCAGGTGGGAGGGGGAGAAGGCTGCAACAGTTTGACACTAGAACACAGGGGGAAAAAAATGGAAAAGAAAAAAAGATCTACAATTGTTCAGGTCATTTGACTGCATTTCCAAGTCAAGTGCTTTGATTTCAAATGTTGGCTCAGCATGAACCAGTCAGAGCAAGTCAGTGTGCCAAAGCTTCTGGCTTCTCTGGTTATTATTATTTTGGTCTTAGTAATGGTATGAGACACCATCGAGTTCAAAGGGTATATTTTGAGATGCTCTAACGAACCAAATGGCTTGCTGAGTTTTCTAGGAAGCCAAAAAGCCTTCCTTTTGTTACCCTTCACTGGAGGTAGTGTTTTCCTGAAACTACCTGGTGCTAGTGCTCTTTGATCAAATCCAGGATGCCATCCAACAAAGGTGTGCTATGCCACAGGGGCAGCCATGCTTGTCATCCTTAACAGAATAATTAAACCCATAGTTATTAAGAGTCCACTGTGTGCCAGGTGGGTGTCAGGCACTGGCAGTGAATGAAACAGATGGAGAGACAAATAATAAACAAGGAAATGTCATTCACTGATAAGTGCTATGATGAAACTAAAACAGGGTGATAGAATGGAGACTGGGGGCAAATTGGGAATGGCTGGTTAGGGGGCTTCTTGGAGGAAGTGCATGGCTGGGAAAGGAACGAGAAGGTAGAGCTGGCTTGATGAAGGGAATGGCATTTTGTGCAGAAGGAACAGCGAGTATGGAGTCCTAAGGTGGAAACAACTTGCCGTGTTCCCAGAACAGCAAGAGAGCCAGACAGGCTGGAGTGCCGTGAGGTGGGCAGAGGGACTGGGGAGATGGACTGCACAGATCGGTGGAAGCATACGGGCCACCACACGGAATTTGGGCTTTATTCTTTCTGTGGTGGGAAGCCACTGTTGAGTTTAAACAGAGGGGTGTCCCAACTGGACTCATGATTTCAAAGGCTGATGACTTGGCGACTATATGGATCAGGAGTGTGAGGGGCACAACAGTGAGCACAGAGTAGGTATCTTCACAAAAAGGTTGTAATAAAAAAAAAAACATGGTAGTGGGGGGTCAGAAACCTGGATCCTATTCTCAAGCCTTCTACCTACTTATGAGTGACTTTGGACCTCCCCTCTGCCTCAGCTTCTTCATCTGTAAAAGGATGGAGTTGGAGTAGAGCACATCCAAGATCCCTGGCCTGGGATGCATGATAAAGCCAGTGGGCACAATTATTCATAAAGTGCTTCCCATCCAGACAGTCAGGGAACAGCTTTCTTTCCCTGGATGTGTGTCATGTTTGTGTCCAGTCCTTCAGTCTAGGCCACACTGTAATAATGGTAAACGGGTAGCTCAGGAAACAAATTCTAACTGAGTCAAGAGTAACAGGTAGGGTGACTCCCTCTCAGATATCCATGGCTCTCTCGCCTCACTTGAGGGACGTAGAGATTGAGCATTTTGAAGACCCTTCAAGTTAGGTTTCATTTGCCATGCCCCAAAGAGGAACCTTTGCTACCTGGTCAGGGGAGAAGGTTACCTGGCCCCCTTCCTCTGACTCAGAGCAGAGTCTATGCAAGAGAACAGCCCCTTCTCTGCAGACATTCACACCTTCTCTAAACCCCTTGCTAAGTCACAGTGATGGCTACCATCTCCCTAAGAGGGTGCTTACTTGGTGTGCCCCTTCCTGTTGTGCTCCACTACCTACCATGTCATGTGTGAGTGTGGGAGACTTATTATCACCCGAACAAATCTTGCAGTCAGTCTCCAGCCAATGTACTAGCACTCACTGGCCCTGCCCTCATCCCTACTTCCTGGTGAGGAGAGAAGGAAAGCACATCTGCCACCTGTCTAAGCTTCTTCCGTCTCTATTGTTCATGATTCCTTTGGCATGACATAGCTTTGGGACTAGACATCTCAAACTTCCACACATCTGCTCCTTTCTTTCGTCCTTCTAAATCAGTTGTAAGTAGAGAGGAAGGCAAGAATCCTGTGGGCGGACTGGTGAAAGTTTCCTTGGAAGAGTGGTTACTTTAGCTCGAACCTAGGGATGGGCAGATTCAGAGGTATTGGGAAGACAGAAAGGGCACAAGACCCATATGGCTACCGTGGTGGGGTCTAGAAACTGCCAAGAACAGATGCGTGGAAGACATTTGGGAAAAGCTAGCTCGGTCTGTCTGATAGGCGGTCAAGCAACATTTCAACAGCAACAGGTTGTTACTGCCAAGTCAGCAAAAGGGGTGAATTTGAATGGTATGGGGCATTTATGCTTGGAGATTTTTCTGATCATAACTGTGTCACGGGAATAGTAGTATAAAACAGCTTAATTTATGTTGAGATTTTTAGGGAAAACATAGCTACAGTACAATTTCTTTTTATTTTTAATTCCAATAATATTTTCAGGAATTCCGAAGACTATGACATAGGGAAATTGTAGGTCTTAAGCTTCAATTCCTAGCCTAATTCCTATGGTACTTATTCTTATGTAACTTAAATAAATTGTGTAATCTCTGTCATTCTTAATCCACATCTATAAACCTGGCTTATTTCTTGGTACAGTCACATTAACTGAGATACAGTAATCCCCCCTCATGCGTACTTTTTCCACAGTTTCAATTACCTAGGGTCAATGGCGATCCAAAAATATTAAAAGGAAAATTCCAGAAATAAACAATCCATAAGTTTTAAATTGCCTGCTGTTCTGGGTAGTGTGATGAAATCTCTTGCCATCCCACTCCATCCTGCCTGGAATGTGAATCATTCCTTTGCTCAGCGAATCCGCCCTGTGTATGTTCCCCACCCATCAGTCACGCAGTAGCCGTCTGGGTTATCAGATCCACTGTCTGGTATCACAGTGCTTGTTCAACTAATTCCTATTTTACTCAATCATGTCTTATTCACATAACCTTTGATACAAAATATTATTATAACTGTTCAGTAGGTGAGGTGTATTAAGTGCATTCTTGGCTTACAGTATCTTCAATTTAGGACAGGCTGATAGGGATGTAACCCCACTGTAATTCTTGCTAATTGAATTTACCCTATTCTAAGCCCTTTATGCACTTTTACATACATTGTTTATAATCTTCCCAACAATGCTATGAGATAAGTTCTTATTTCTGTTTAATGGACAAAGAAACTGAGATGCAGATAAGTTAAGTCACTTTCCTAAGATCACCCATTTAGTACATGGCAGAGCGAGGACTCAGTCCAGGCAACCTGCACACAGAACCTGAGCTCCAAGAGCTCTGCAGGACTGTATCTAGTATGTATTTGTGTTTAAAAATGTGTTTGAATATCATCATGCCACTATAGATATCTTTCTGCATCTTACTTTTTTCATTCTCCATTATGGTTTTAAGATCCTGAAGGTACCTCTAGTTCATTGGTTCATAGCATTCCATCAAACACTGCCTCCCCAGCTGACTCTTACTTCCTCAGTGATGGACACTTGCAATATCTCCCAACCCCTAATATTCTACCACTGTTGACATAAACACCCTCATGCATGTTTCCTCATAGACCTGTGTGAATGTCCCTAGAATATATATTTTTGAAACAGGATTGCTAGGTCGTAAACAGGTCGATGTCTGTTGTACTTACTCCGAGCCATCCACCAGCAGGATGTACAAGATTCTTTCCTACCTGGTTCTCATCAACATTTACCTGACTTTCCAACTTGTACCAATTTGATGATCATGAAGTAGTACTGATGTGGACCCCAGCTCGTGGGGTCCATGACATTGTGGATGGGGGAGAGACATTCACACGGACTACTGAGTCCTGTGGAGGAAAAGGGACAGCATGGCTTTTCTCTCAAGGGGAGCAAAAGCCTGGGCCCTTGCCATGACCGGCCTTTATTGAGTTTCTCAGCACATTACATGATGGTCCTCATTTACCATGCACATGTTCACTTTAGGTGATTACCTTTTACAGAAAAGAAAGGAGCCAATGCCGCTAATCACGTCCCAGAAGAGAGATATTTGCAAATGAAAAAAGCAAAAGTGGTTGAACTGGTTACACTCATCCTTGGGAGGTTTAGCATGGATTTTAGGAAGTTATTCTGCAGTAAATATTTGCCACAAATCAGATGAGGGAGTTTTTTAGTAAAAGCAAGACTCAGAGTGGCCCAGGCACATTGCAGGCCTGATTCCCCACAGGAGAACCTATCCTTGGGCGTGGGTCCTGTGCATCTCCGAGTGGGAGCTGGGCCCACACCATGCAAAATGGTCTCCTACATAGTATAACATTATTTTCATTTACATTTCTCAAATCACTCAATTAAATTGAATCCCTTTTCATAAACTTGTGATTTGGTTTACATTTCTGTGCATTGCTTATTCACAATTTTTTCTCATTTTTCTATCCTGGATATCATGTCTTAGACTGTCCAGCACTAGCTGTTTGTTGGTTTTAGAGGTTGCAAATACTGCCTCTCACTCTCCCACCCATCAGTTAACTTCGTCTGTGGTGTCCTCTCTTGAAGAAATTCCCAATATTGATATAATTACATCCACTGATTTTCTTTTATATTTGAACTTTGGATCCTTGTTTTTAAAATAATTCCTTAGGTATCTATTTCTGGAAGATAAAATGGAGTAATTTTGTATGACTAAATTTTCATCACAAAAAAACTATAAAACCCGGATGAAGAACAAAAAATTCAGATGCTTGATGGCATTGGAATGTCATCACGGTAACTAAGACTTGAGGGTCCAAAAACACAGAAGGAAGGGTTAGTGCATTGAAGTAAACCTAATATTTGCCACAGCATTTTACCTCTAGAGAATTTACTACAATGAGTATAAAGGTTAAACAGGAATCAGTGGCTTTGGGCTTGTGGTATTCCTACTGGGATGAATATACAAAATCAAAGCTGAAGGCTACCAAGTCAGGCTGAACTTGAAAAGATACTATCCCAGGAAAAAGACTGCATGAAATTTTATCTCAAGGCATTTGCCAACTCCTAAGTTACAAATACACACGTTTAAAATATCTTTGTTTCTAAGTTCTAAGAAGATAAAAAGTCCATCAGAGACTGTCAGATTCCTAAGAGACAAAGATAGAAGCTCAGGGCTTTGTGAAGAGGAGCCCTGGTGAATATTTGGTCATTCCCGAGGAGACTCTTAAAGGCATATGCTCTAGTAGTGAGGAGATGAGCGCAAAACATCTTTGACTGAATGAAGACATTGGTCCATGCAGTATCTATCTCCCTGACAAAATAAAATTCAGTCCTCTGTGAAACAAAAGTAACTAGACATTGCAAGAAATGGGACCAAATGAACAAAACTGATAGAAAAATAGACAATGGAACCATACCCCACAGCTAATTATATCTGAGTTATGAGAAATGACTTCAAATAACGTGTTCAGGAAAATTGATGAAAGAACAGAATAATTTACTAGAGGCCGGGAATCTGTCTTTAAAGAAAGATTCGAATTAAAATTCTGGAAATGAGAAACACAATTACTGAAATTGTTAAATAGGTTTAACAGTAAATCAGACACATCACAAATAGGATAAAGGAACTGGAAGACAAATGAGAGAAAATATTCAGATTGAATCAAGAGAAAAATGATAGAAAATACAGAAGTACATAATTTAAAAGTCTATAACTTATGTGAATATAATTGGAGAATTCAAAGGACAATTGAAAGAGAATTGGGCAGAAGCAACATCCACAGAGCTAGTAACTGAGAAATCTTCACCACTGATGAAAATAGCAGGTCAGTCATGTGTTTAGAGCTTCGGAGTTGGCCACTGCCTTGAGGCAACATTTCATACAGTCCTTTTTGGGGAGAAACTTCAGGAACTTTAATCAAGGTAAATACTGTACAAAGAATATCATAGCTAAGTACCTAATAGAAAGATCAATGAAAACGAAAGACAATGGAAAAAATCTTAAAAGTAGTAAGAGAAGGAAATCACAGTATCTTCACAGAAGTGACAAGGACTCATAGCTGACTTTTTAATAGATATAGTAAAAGTCAGAACACAATAAATGGAAACTTTAGAGTACTGAAAGATAAAAATATATAAAAATATATAACCATAAAAATATCCTTCACAAATAAAGGTGAAAGGAAGACATTTTTAGACACACAAAAACCGAGAGATTTTGTTGCTAGCAGACATGAACTACAAAGAGACACTGCAGAGAGTTCTTGGGGCAGGAAAAAGAAGTCATAATTCAGAAAGTAATGAAAAGGACTAGGAAGGATGAAAAATGTGGTAGATATGTGGGTAAAACTAATGAATGTTGATTTTTTAAAACGATTATTAATATAGTATAATGGAGGCAGGGGTGTTCCAAACTTTTGGAGTCTCTGGGCCACACTGGAAGAGAAAAACTTTTCTTGGGCCACACATTAAATAAACAAAAACCAATAAGCAAAAAAAAAGTTTTAAGTAAATTTACAGTTTTGTGTTGGGCCACAGTCATAGCCCTCTGGGAAGCTGCAGCCCCTGGGGGTTGGACACCCCTGTAGCACTTAAATATACATAATTAAAAGCATGGTAACAATAGTACAAAAAGGACAGGAAGTAGATTGGATTAAAGTGTTGTAAGGTCCTTGCATTTTCTCGGAAGTGCTGAGTATACCAATTCAAAATCACCTCTTACAATTCAAGCATGCAATTAATGAGCTATATTTAGGCCCAAATGTATCAGTGATTATATTAGCTTTACTAGGAGCAATATTCTAATTAAAAGGTAAAGATTTTCAGAATTAAAAAAATCAAAACCAAACAGTTTGCGTCTTATAAGAAACACATGCTAAATATAAAGATGCAGAAACACTCTGTAAATATAAAGGCAAAAAAATATGTGCCCAATAAAGATGATCCAAAAGAAAAATGATGTGGCTGTGTTAATATCAAAGTGGATTTTTAGATAAAAAGCATTACTAGAGTTAAAAAGGTCAATGCAACAAGAGGATGGATGGCTGTTGAAAAATTCTAAATTTATGTGCACCTAATAACACAGTTTCAAAGTCTATAAATTGAAAACTAGCTGAAGTAAGAAGAGAAATATCAAACCTACAGTTATATTTCTAAACTTCAATGCACTTTAGTAACTGGGAGAACAAACAGGCATTTAATCAGTGAGGATGGAGCATCACAAGTAACAAGCATGACTTAGCAAATGTACAAAAACACTTATCCATCTATAGGCTATAATATGGAACATTATTACCAATACAGACCATATGGTGGAAGGTATGATAAATCTCAACAAATTTCTCAAGTAAAATGATATTGTGTCTTCTTTGATCACAATGGAATTAACCTGGAAAATGATAACTGAATGAGAAATTTTAAAAAAGAGAGAAATAAACAAGAGAAATTAGAATATACTCCTAAACAAGCCAGGGCAAAAAGAAACCACAATAGAATTAACAATATTTGAAACAGAAAGGAAATTAAAATATAACAGATCAAAGGCATCCACGTATTTAACAACATTTAAGTTTTTTTCCTGTGAACTGTTGACTTTATATCCTTTGATTCATTGCTGGTTTTATGAATGTGTAGGAGCTTTTAATATAATATGTAAATTAGTGCTTTTTATGTAATTTAAGTTGCCACATTTTCCTTGGTACATCAGTTGGTTTTTTATTAAAAATGTTAACATCATCAAATTTATAGATCACTTTCATGGCTTCAGGATTTTGTGTCCTAGTTAGAAAATCCATTCCCACTCCATGTTTTTCTAGGACCTTATATTATTTTACATTTAAATATGCATCCATTTGGAATTTATGCTAGTATGGGGTGTGCGATGTAGATTCAGTATTTTTTCTCTAGATGGTAACCCTTTTATCCCATTACCATTCTTCTATTGAGAAGCATAAAAGTGGTTTCCAGGATTTTACTATCTCAAGCTCCTTGAAACATTTAAATTCTGTCATTGTCCTTTGTACTTTTGTCATTGTACTTTAGTCATTGGCATAGGTACGAGAGTAACTGAGGAACACATATTTAGAGGTAGAGTTGCTGGGTCAAAGGATGTGTACATTTCTAAGTTGAATCCAGCGTTGTGCTTATTCATAAGTACGACGCCATTCATACTCCTGGAAACCTCCTGGAGGGATTCAGGAAGGAAGCCCACAGCCCGTTTTGGATTTCCACCTCAGCAGCGGTCAGAACCCCACCCTTGGATCTCAGTGTATTGTTATCTAGAGGGGAGATCCTGGACTGTGGAGCCAGAGATGGGTGAACCCCAAGGCCTGCACTGCCACGTTCAAGCTGGGGGACTTGGGCAGGTAGGTGACCTCCCTCTCCTTCCTCGGTTTCCTTATCTATAAAATAGAGGGCATTTTCATAACGGTTGTCACTACATCTATAAACTTCTGTCTCCTTAGTGCCACAACTGGCAGATGGTAAATACAGAATAAATACTACCTATTACCTTATATTACTGATTCCTGACTGACTTGCCCTTGTCTGTCATTTGCATACAAAGAAGCTTAACATTTACACCTGCCTGTATTCTGTCCTCTTACTCTTCTATTAGAACTTTGCTGAAAATATTTGTTTTTCTTCTTTTGTATCATTTTGTTTCCTTTCAACATTTAATTTTAGATGCAGTTATTCATGTGTTCATTCATCTTGCAAACATGAAGTGTAAATTTCAGGCTGTGTCTTGCTCCTGCAAACCTGTGCCACCCACTGCAACCCCACCGTGTCTTTCAATTCACATGGGTCTCTGTGCGATCCCATCCTTAGAGTGCTCCTCTGGGATGCCTCCCACTCCCGTCTGCACACCTCCCCCAGAGACACACACATTTTGACTATTGTGCCCCCTAGTGGGAAGCCCTAATAAGTGACCACCCTGATTCTTGCCCTTCCTATCATCACTGACATCACTTCATTTGTTTGTCTGTTTATTCACCAAATGTTTATTGAGCATATTCTGTTTTCCAAGTACTGAGGATATAGCACTGAACAAGCGACCAATACCCCTGTCCTCATTGTGCCACACCTTTCTCTCTCTCGTGCTGGGCAGGGTAAGAACTACTCGTGTCTACCTGGAAATCACTGGTATAGAATGAAGGCTCAGCACTCTGGTGGAGGGTAGCACCGAAGCCCATTTGCCACTGTGGCATGAGGAAAGGATGAATGCGTCCCCCCATACCTGTGATACTCCCTGATTTATCTGTTGGAGACAATACTGGTTCTTTAATCTGCTGAACTCTTTCTCATTCCCTAAACCCCAACTCAGATGTTGCTTCAAATGCTAAGCCTTCCCTGACTCCCCCAAGACACCTCTCTGAGAGCTACATAAGTCTGTGTTGCATAAATACACACATGGATAAAGTCAGTGTAATTCTGGGAAAGAGTCACCAGATCGGTGGAAACATGGGAGCAATTTCACTTGAGTAGTGGTTGATGGGACTTGGGGTTTTTTTTCCTTGAAGAAGAGCAGGTAGGAAGAAGGCATGGATACAGCCTTCCAATATTTAAATAGCGTCCGTGGAGTTTAGGATCCAGGAACAAATCGGGCAGGGCTTCCAGGAAGGTGGATGACGGTGACAGAACGCCTTGGGAACAAGAGCAGCTCGATGGACAAAACCCAAATATCCACTCTGAGCTTTTGTCACAGCCCCTCATCCAGCAGGGAGAGTCCTCAAATTCTGGGGCCCAGAGTCCATTATGGTACCCCACCAAGGCTTCCTGAAGAACCAGGGGATGGCCCTTCCGGCTTGGTGTTCAGCAGCTAGAGCAGAGCTCTGTGCACATCTCTTTTTAAGCAGGCAGATTTACGCAGCCATGGCCAAGGGGCCCCAGGAAACCATTTATTGTTAGATTAAACCTGTGGTTTCTGGAAGCCTTTTTCTAACTCAGCACGCTGTGCCATTAGAGGCCTGACATGCTTTCTAGTCATGCAGAGAAGAACTTCCAGGGTATTATTTAAAGAGCATCTCAATCCTTTGCACAACTTCACCCAGCACACCTGGGAGTCTACTGTGCTGACAAGTCAGCAGTCCTCACTGTCCTGCATTTCCAAAATGAGGTTATAGGAGCAGGTTCAGAGATGAGTGGAAACTGCAGGTGCACATTTAACCTGCAGGTTGCATTTTGTGGCTGAGTGTCCCCAACCCTCCATTACCACTCAGCAGATGAGCATCTTCATTTCACTCACAGCTAAAGGAGCCAGAAGGAGAAATCTGTGCCTTGTGCTGTGATGGGGGGTGAGGGCATCTTTATTTGCTCTTGGTAGCTGCTGATCTATTCTTCAGAAAACCTTACCCCTGACCGAGGGGTTTCTCTCACTCATGTAAGTCATTTCTATTCTGCCTCCTACTCGCTTTTCTTCATCCCACCCCTCTCTGGTCTAGGAAGATCTGAAACAACTCCTTTTCCAGTGGACACAAGTGCCGGCAGCCCTATTCAGTTGTTCTCTGGCAAAGCCCCCCACCACTGGCTTGTCTTGGACCTCACGAGCTTTTGCATCTAGCCCAGACTTGGAGGCAACAACATCTACACTGGTGACTTCAGCTGCACACATCCCAGGAGTCCTAGCAACTTTCCCCAGGGTGTCCATCTGTCTGTTCCAGTCAATAGAACATTTTCAGATATCAGGTATAAGAAAGCATGACTCTCTTTCAATTAGATTTCTTTGATAATTCAAATTCTTTTGGGGTATCATGAGAAGTATTTAAGACAGAAGTTGCGAACTATTGGCTTATTAGCTAAACCTAGCCTGCAGACTTTGAGAAATACAAGTTAAATTTTTTTGAATTGGTTCACAACATTGTAAAATAAGGTGACTCCATATAAAATCTCAGATGAGCTGTTCTGAAAGGAGCAGGCCTGTATCCCTGCCTGGCAACCCCTCCCGGGGCTGCACAGAGCTGCTGCCGTTGGGCACAGATTTCCAGTTTCCTCCAACCCCACCACCTTAACTGTTCTGCACTCACCGTATCTCAGCCACTAATGATACCTGCCTGGCCCTCAAGTTCACATCCTTCAGCTCCTCCAAGGGCCATAATTACCAGTACTGCTGTGAATCTTGCAATACGACTTAGAATATTTTACTTTTAAAAACTCTCCCAAATAAAAAATGGACAGAGAACCTGAATAGACACTTCTCCAAAGAGGACATACAGATGGCCAATAGACATATGAAAAGATGCTCATTGTCACTAATCATTGCAGAAATGCAAATCAAAGCCACAATGAGATATCATAAAGGAAGCAATGGCTTTATTATTTCCTAAAAATAATATAAAATAGGAAACCACAGATCTGGGAGCTCAGAGAACCCTCTGTAGTATAGTTTTATATAGAAACCATATAGTAAACAGGGTAAAGTTTAATATAAAGAATGATTAATTATGATAAAAGAATAACTATAATAAATAGAGAAACTCTATATGGCACCTTAAGATAAAAAATACCTGAAGAAGTTCAAATGTAGAAGGGATTTAGATTTCATTGGAGGAGGTGTGTGGTTCACTCACTGTGTAGCAGAGGAGTTCATTGGTTTGGTCTGGATTCATGGGAAAGCAATAGGTAACCTTCTAGAGTGTAGGCTGGGGAATAGGCATACTGTGGGGGTCTGGGTGCAGGCAGGGGCAAAAGGCCTTCGGAGCTCATGGGACACGCCTGAGGAATGGGAGGAGCGGAGAGGTGATGACTCTTCTGTGTGTGACCATCCAAGACACATGCAGCTGAATGCAAACCATGTGAGAACTTGCCAAGGGAGTCCAGGCAGGCAGCTTCATGGAGGCAGGGGGAGAGTTGGCTTCTGTGTTGAGAGAAATATACAAAGGTTATTTCCTGGTTAAGGCTCCAAGGTCACGGAGGAGCCTCACTCTGAGCAGTGGCTGGGGCAGTTTCTACTAGATAACCTTACAACTAGCTGCATGCTGACCTTTCCTGGCCCACGCCAGAAATTGCAGGAAGTCTCCTTTTCCCCCAGTGTCTCTTTAGTACTCTCTACTGAGAAAGCTTAACATTGCCTCACTTTAAAGGAGAAATACTCAAAAAAGTCATCTTCTTTATCACAGAACATATATCAAAGGTTGCATTCAGAGTGAAGAGGCAATGAATTGATCACTGACACAACCCCAAGCAGGATAAATACCTACATGACTCTCTCTCTCTCTCTCTCTCACACACACACACACACACACACACACACACACACACATCATGTGAAAGATAAGAATCACAGCAGGCTTCTTGTCAGGAATTATGCATATCAGAAAACAATGAAATGACATCTTTAAAAAATAAAAAAATATTTTAAGAAAATTAAAAAAGAAAAAAAATTTCATCCACAAGAAAAAAATTCATCCAGAATTCTATGCCCAGTGAAAATATCTTTTTGAAATTAAAAGCAAAATAATAGCTTTTCCAGACCAAAAAAAACCCCAGAAAACAAGGACAGGGGCCTTGAGAATCCATTACAGGCAGGCCTGTACTGTGTAAGAAATGGCAAAGGACATTTTTAAAGTAGAACAAGTGAGATAATGAGAGAGATTTGGATCTATATAAAGAAATGAAATTTTCAAGAGTAATTGCAGTGCAGAGCAATATAATTTTAATTTTTGATCACTCTAAAAAACAATTGACCTTTTAAAGCAAAACTAGCTGTAAGGTGTTATGTGTTTGTAGCACATATAAAATTAAATGTGTGATGACGGGAGAATAAAAGATGGGAGGGAAGAATCAGGAGAACACCGCTGTCAGGTTGCTGTATTATGTGTTAGCATTATGTTACTCGAAGGTAAATGCATCATAATGAAACTGCTGAAAATCCAAGGTAAAGAGAAATTATGAAGGCAAACAGAGTGGGGAAAAGAAACATTATAAAGAAGAAAAAATAATAATCAGGGAACTAGAAACACAAACTTTAAATATTGTTTTATCTGAGATAGTTTGCAAGAAGATGGGTAGAGGAATGGGTACGAAGGTGTTTGTTTTATTATGATTTATAGCTTTGTAAGAAATATACATTCTTCTTATATATATTAAATATCATATTAACAATATTGAGGTTATTTAATTCTATATCTCCTACCAAGAAAATGCATTCTGTATCTGGAAAAGCAGGTTCTGAGTTGGGGAGTGAATTCTGCCACCTGCTGCAGAAAGGCCTGGCATCCCGGTCTTAGAAGGAGTGCTTCTAGTGACTGACCCATCAAAGGCAGTACTGACACTGGTGACTGCTAAAGATCAAGTGGCCACTGGGGCAGGGAGTGGGGTTTGTTGTCTCTTGTGACACGCAAAAAAATATGTGCATCTCCATCTAGCTCTGCCCAGCAGAGGTGTGAGTGTTCTTATGTGCACTTTTTAATTTTTCATAGAATCTGATGATGATATGAGAATATCGTCCCTGCTCCAAATTGTCTTGACATCCAGAAAAAGCAGTGAGCTAGCTCTTTATTTAAATCAGGCAATCACACTGACTGCCCCTCAGAATCACAGGGAAGGCAGGAAAGTGTGGGCTGCAGATGGGACTGGCTTAATGAAGGATTTGGAATAATAGAGTGAGTCTTCTGTCTGGACCTTGCTGGAGTGACACACCATTGAGGTTAATGGGGCGACTCACACATGTTTGCTTCCTCCTTAAATCACAAGTGCACGGGGGAGCCACCATTTCCCAGATGAAATGCATTCTTCCTCCATGCCTGCTCTGGTTTAAAGCTGTTGATTATGTTTGTGTTTCTATACTGTGGCCTGCGAGAACCAAATAGCCAAATAAAATGAGGTATCAACAGAACACAGAAGTACCATATTTTGCCATGTATAATGTGCACCCACACTTTTGGTCCACGCTTTCAGAAAAAAAATCTTTCATTTTAATTCTTTAAATTCAATTCTTTATTGATTTATATTTAAGAACAAAACTGATGATCATATTCCAGGGTATTATTTTGCATACAGTTATTGTTATTGCTTTCTAGAGTTACACTTTTAATGCATACGCATAAATAAAAGAATTAAAAAAACATTTATATAAATACAGAATTAGTACTACTTATGTATAGTGAACATACTTATTTTTCCTCAAAAATTTGGGCAAAAAGCCATGCATTATGTGCAGCAAAATATGGTAATCATTGTGAGGTTGGCAGTGGGCTTTTTCCATCAGTGAGAATGGATGCACGTGCCCATCACCCTTTCTGCATCCTGTGGTAGGAGGTCCACGCAGAGGCCACCCACAGGCAACAGCAGTCAGGGCAGACCAGAAATGAAGAAAGGGCCCCCGGCAATACCCATTGCTCAGGCCTGGAACCAAGTGGCATAAGTTGTTTGGATATGCTGGCAAAAAGAAAAAATATATATGTATGTATATGTGTAGGTTCACATGTACATGTGTGAGGTCTGTCCAGAAAGTGTCCAGTCACGTGAAATGAAAAATAGGGGCATATGTATCTTGAAAAATAGGGACATGTATTACATGTATGCAGTATGTATCAAGAAACATTGTACCTAGGACAGTGATATCTCAGTCCCCTTCTAAGTAGGCATCTTGGGACCTCACTTGGTTCTCTCATTCTCCATTAGCTGCCCTGTTGTATTCTGAATCTCATCAATAGTCTGAAATCTCTTCCCTGTCAGAGGTCATTTTAGTCTTGGGAAAAGCCAGAAGTCACAGGGAGACAAATTTGGGCTGTAGTGGGGCTGAGTCACCTGGATGATTGAATGTTTCACCAAAAAACTCTGCACGAGATGTGATGCATGAGCAGGGGTGTTGTTGTGATGAAGAGCTGCCAGTCACCATTTGTCCATGGCTGTGGTCTTCTGAATCATTGAAATAGTTTCCATAGAGGAATGGTCAAGCTTAATGCAAAATTCGATGCAGATTCATTGCTCTACTTGCTCAGTCATTTTGAATGCGACAACCACACAGTACACATGCTCACTCAGTGGCATCTACAGCCCGCACTGACTAGTACAGTGAAGTCATCATTGTTCATGCATGTGCATTCTGGTTCACTCTCCTTGGCTGCCAGGTTACATCTGTGGTGCACAAACCATTCTCATATTAACAATGGCTGGACTTTTTCCAGACAGACCTCTTATACACAGTGGGCAAAAGTAGATTTACAGTTTTGAGTACATGAAATCCAGAGTTTATTCTTGTATTATTATTTATTATTATTTTCCAGATAAACAACTACTATAAGCCTACTTTTACCCCACCCTGTGTATATATATGAAATACAATATATAAATTATATATGTATATATATATAAAAGGTATATAATATATGTTTACAAGTGTTCTACCACTTTAAAAGAAGGTAGTATCCCAAATTGTTGCTAATTACTTGTCCCCTTAGGCAAGCCCTGTGTGTCTCAGTTTTAACTCATTGGATTCATTCCATCATTTATTCATTCAGGAGAAAATGCATGCTTCACACACACAGGCACAGTACTCTGCCAAGTTACACAGATGCAAATGAGATGTTATATTCAAATACTCCTCAGCCAGCAGATGAGACAACAAGGTAAATAATTAAAACACAATCCCTTTGACTCTCTGTTACGACATCTCTTTTATTGCACTTTCTCAATTGTAATACTTGACCTGTTTGGTGTCTGCTGTCCCATTGGACTCTAAGCTCTCGGAGGGCAGGACTACCTCCCTCTGGCTAACAGTTGTTTCTCTGGAGCCCTGGCTACAGCAGTGACTCACTAAGAATGCCTTAAACATTGTCTAATGGATGTGTGCATGGGATGCTAGAGGAGCCAAGTGGGTATTGTCTAATTCAACCTCAGGGGGTCAAGGACAGCTTTACAAAGGAGGGATGCTGGGGCTGATGGGTGAGAGTTTTCTAGGAGAGGCGAAGTGAAAGAGAGTTTTCCAGGCTAAGGATAGAGCACACGTCCCAGGGCACATATGGAAAAGAACAACTTCCTCACCTGCTTTTAGGAACCTGCAGATTAAGATTCCTTGCAACATAACATGTCATAATTTCAACCTAACATGGTAGCTATTTCTATTTTCAAGACTGCATTTCATACGGCTTCTTTTTGAATCACTACAGGGCATTAAGTTATTCTGAACATTACAATACCTCACTTAAGAAAATTAGTCCAACCCTGATAATATGTGTGTTAAGGTTGTTTTTTTTCTTTATAGTCCCATTTTTATAATTGAGATATTTCAGGAAATCCATTTCTGCTGAGGTATGAGTATCAGTAAAGAAAATCTTTTGAGAGCCACTGTAAAGAAACTGAGCTAGAATCCTGAGGGAAGAACAAAACTATATAACTCATAAAGTTCTTACAATTAATTCAGCTGAGATACTAGATGCATAACTGTTAGCCATTGATAATGACAGGAAATTTCTTAAGCAAGTATTATATGTCAGGTAGATACACTCAATCAAATGGAAGAAGTATATTATATCCCTATGTAATATATGTATGAGGACATTATATAGGCATATATATAATATGCATGTATTAGGAAACTTGCCATCAAAGATGTTAAGTAACATGTGCAAAGTCAAACCATAGGAAGTGACAAAGACAAGATTCAAAACCAACTATGTTTGTCCCTGAAGCCCTGCCTTCATTGATAGGCCAGTTTGGGTGTACATAAGTGGGTAGAGGTATAGGCCAGTATTTCCAAAACTGTCAGTTGTCCAGAAGGTACATGGTGGTGTTGTTTTCTTTAGTTAAATAAATTTGAGACACTTCAAATAGTGTTATTGCAAGACTCAGCAGAACCATTAATATGCTTTTGAGTATTATAGTTTTTTCCAAGGTGGAGGAAAGCTTATATTTACTTTGCAAACTTTTTGATGACAGAACACTTTTAAAAGTTTTTTGGTCCTTATGGTGATCTGCCTGGTGCCTGTTAGAACAAGGTTCTGGAAGACAAGTTGAAAAATGTTGACAAAGATAATAGATAGCACTTCACACACCTCAGGGATCCCTTTTAGTTTGAGGTCAACTTCAACTATGTCATCCTGAACCACTTGTAATTTTATACTATGTTCTCATAACGTCCTTGGTTCCTCTACATATTTATTTTCTCTCTGTCTCAAATGTCCTCTCTTTACTCCACCACACCGGGTCTTCTCAGAGAACTATCTGTCTCCATCCCTTTTCTGCCAGCCTTCCCCTAACTCCCCCAGACCACCTTACTCACTGGCTCTTCCACACTCCCAGTATCTCCTGTCACTTAGAATTGTAATTGGCCCTTTACTTTCTGCCATTACACTGAATAGTAACTGCACTGAGATCTGGGACTGTCTTTTAACATAGAGATCCCTACCACCTAAGACAATGACTGGCATATAGGAAGCAGTGAACCCATTCTTGATGAATAAATAAATGAATGAATGAGTAAATAGATGGATGGATGTATGGATGTATGAGTAAGTCAACTAGCCTCGCTGATTTGGGAATGGGTTGGTTAAATGAGTTTAAATTGTTGATTGGGGTAAGCTGGTAGGGATTCTTACCTCCACTTTGAAATTTTTACCTTATCAGGTAGGCAGGGAAGCCATAATTTATTTTAAAATGGCATTTAAAGACGATGAATCAGGAAGCCAACTTGACGACAAGAGCTCTGTTAAGAAGCATTACCGCATCCAGGCACCCGGTGATGATAGCAAAGATCACTCTCATTGCTTATTTATAGGATTGGCTTTAGATGAATGATAACATGAGATATTTCATTTGAAAACCAGGTATCATTATGGAGCAGTGTAAGGGACACAAAGATGAAAAATACACACTCTCTGCTCTCCAAAGTCTCATAAGAAAGATGGATATAAGATGCACACAAATAATATGCTATAGAAAACCGTAAGTGTGCTATGTGGTGGGGAAGGGAAAGGAAAGGAAAGGAAAGGAAAGGAAAGGAAAGGAAAGGAAAGGAAAGGAAAGGAAAGGAAAGGAAAGGAAAGGAAAGGAAAGGAAAGGAAAGGAAAGGAAAGGAAAGGAAAGGAAAGGAAAGGAAAGGAAAGGAAAGGAAAGGAAAGGAAAGGAAAGGAAAGGAAAGGAAAGGAAAGGAAAGAAAGGAAAGGAAAGGAAAGGAAAGGAAAGAGGAGAGAGAGAAAGAAAGAAAGAAAGAAAGAAAGAAAGAAAGAAAGAAAGAAAGAAAGAAAGAAAGAAAGAAAGAAAGAAAGAAAGAAAGAAAGAAAGAAAGAAAAAGAAAGAAAGAAAGAAAAAAGAAAATCGGGAGGACTTGAGCATGATTTTAGGAAATGGATGGGATTCCAAGGGGCCCAGGCTGGGCTGGATTGAGCACTTTTTGGACACCAAGCAGGACCCCATCATGATGACTCTCAGCCAGTGTCCTTGGTCTAGGCTGGTTCATGTTGGCCTTCACCCTTCTGGGGACATGCATTTTCTTCCTGGGAAGGTGAAGGCAGCAGCATTTGTCCCCGACTCCCTCTTCAAGAATTTCAGGCCTGTGGTCAGCTCTCCCTGCAAGTTTTCCCATTCTGCCACTTGTATGCAGAAATGAACAGAGAAAAAACCTTGACATACTTTGATTCTCTTGGTGAGAAAGTAATCTACAATACACCTCCTTTAATGGTCAGAAACCTGATGAGGACTGAATTACCATTCCAATTCTGCAGATTAAGAAAATTGAGGCTCCAAAATCTTAATGTCTGTGCTCAATTTAGTCTTGTATCAGCCTAATAACGAGGAGTCCTGATTCACACAGATACATCTTTTCAAAATGAACAGTTTTGTCACTAACCTGCCTGACAACGCTTTTGGGAGTCTTCAGCTAGAGAAAGATGATGAGAGATGCTTTTTCTCAGGTTCCCATGAAAATAATTTCAGCACACGGCGGCATGTTTGGCATTTTAATATTGGTGAGGACAGTGGGCAGAGCCTATATTTGCATGCTTTGCAAAGCATCCGTCTATGTGTTATTTAGTTTGATTCTTATGCTACCCCTATCTTCCAGGTTATTACCCACACTTTATTGGTAAGAAATCTGGAGCAAAATGCGGAATCAAAGAGAATCATTTTGCAACATGGGTCATCAACCCTAAATGCATTTGCTTCTAAGTCTGAATTTTCAGATCCTGGGGTTTCTTCAAGTTCCCCAGCTGTCCACCCGAGTCACAGCTGACCTGTTGGTCATAAGACAAGTCCAGTGCTTCTGCTGCTCTGGACTCAAGGTTTCTGAACCCCAGGGCAGCACCCTTGGAGCGAGCTCTGTTCTCTCTCTTAGGCCACTTCCATTATCTTTAGGGTGCAAGGTGTTAATGTTTGCCTGCTCTGCTAGGTATGGGGTGGAAAATGGGATCTTTTGTCTCTGACTCCCTGGATGAGGCTCCACAGTCTGGTAAGGAACCCAGCGGTCCCCAGACAATAGGGGGTACCATGTCAGAGGGCCACTCATGACCCAGGGGAAGAAACTGAGTGGTTGTTCAGCACTCACACCCCTACCCCCAGGCCTTTCTTTCCTCCTTTGTCTTCTCTGTTTGGCCCTTTCCTTGATGCTGAAAAAATTTCCAGTCGCTTCAACCCTGCTGTTTGCAGTTGACTCTCCATCCGTTCTGGGGAAGGAATCTGCACTGCACCTGCCAGGTCATCTCTCCTTTCCTGGATTGAGAACACATGACTGTCAGAAATTTTTGTACCTCTAGAATGGATGCAAGATTCCCTTTCTCATGCTGCTGTTCTAGGCAACCTTAATAAACACAAAGCTTGGGGATCCTGAAACATGCCTTTTATCTTGGTTCCTATCTCAACAGCCTATGTTAAGAAAATAACCCTTCCTTAGCACTGATTTCCGTGAAAATTCACTTCAGATACAATCAAGACCTGCTGGCTGGAGGTGGGTTGGAGGGACATGGTGAGAAGTGCTATCATACTGTTTCTTTAATTCATCCCCAGAATTGGTGGGACTAAGGATGTCTTTTTGGCTTTTACACATGTGTAGCTGCACATGTGCAGTGCCTACGGTGCCCCTACTTCTGGAGGATGGGTCTGGAAAGGGCAGTGTCCCTGGGAATCCTGCACAGCCTCCCAAAGGCAGTGTCTTGGCCCCAGGGCCCTGCTCCACGCCTTCCGTGTTTCTGATCTGCTTGTTTCTTTGTGTACTAGCTGCTAGACATCTTCCAGGCTGTGTCCTTCCTCTTAGACATTTGATTTCAGAGCCTTACGTGATGATTATAAGAGGAAGAAGTGAAAGGGAGATAGACCATCAGTGACCAGCTGGTTCATCTCCCTTTAAGGCTACGCCATGCACAGGGCTGCATTTCTTTGCTCATTTCTGAGGAGGGAAGTAGAAGTGTGGCTGAGAGTCAGTTCTTGCTTGGTCTCTTGTGCTGAGGAGCTTGAACCTGTCAGGAGGTGAGATTTGGGCCTATGAGAGAATTAAGGTTACCAAGAGGAAAAAACTTAGGTCGTCCTGAAAGTTGTCCATGGGAGACCCTAATCCCTGAATGATTTTGCCTTAAACAACTACAGAGATGGCATCAGATGCCCATGTCCTATTGCCGCCCCACTCTACCTGTAGAGTGTGTATACCATTCAGTAAGTGTTGGAGGCATTTTATAAATGCGATTTTTGGAAAAGCAGTACAGCAATTTAAAGAATTCCAATTCTGGCTCTCACTAGCTTGTTATCTTAGGCCAGACACTTCAGTTCTGTCATCTGTGAACCAAGGACAGATGGTTCCTGACTCACGCCCTCATGGGCCTGTGATGAGGATCTAATGGGCAGTGTGCACTGAAACTTTTGCAACTCGGATGCCTCCTCTCTCATTAAAAAGAGAAGCTAGCCCCGGAATGCCTGATCGGTACCTATGCAATGGGCTCTGTCTCTCTCCTGGGCAGGAACATTGCCCCCAGGGGATTACTGGCCCTTGGTGTTGTAATTCCCCAGTAGGGGAGCTTTCAGAAGTCAGATCTCAGAATCCCGAGCTGCAGTGGAGCTTAGCCTCGCAAGGTGCAGAGAGCTCCCCTAAGAGCGTGCACTCACATTGCCAAGCACTTTGTTTTGACAGGGCACAGTGTCTGCATCCTCCACTGAGGCCAAGTGACTTGCTGCTAGAAGTCGGATCTGATAGAAGCCCCTCCTGGCAAGCCCTTTGCTCTCTTCATCTTACCCCTTCCCCTCTCCTTCTCCCTGGGGAGAAGCTGTCAGCAGCAACCACACCAATGAGATAGCCCTGAGAGATTGTGCACATCTGGTCTCAGCATCAGCCTTTAATGGTGAATGCTCTTAATTCATCATCTGCAAGTGTTTGTGCTGGATGCTGCTCCCACCTCCACTTTATAGGTGCTGGCTCGCCACCAGCTCAGCACCCAAGCCTTCGCTTGAGGACTTTTGATTCTGTTCCAGCATTGGCTCAGCTGTTCAGCCAGTCTGGGCTGAGTGCTGGGTCTGTGAGAATCTCGTGTGCACACTGTTTTTACAAGGTGATGTCCTGGATCTGAACCCTGAAAAACACAACTCAGAGCTGCCAGATTGAGAGTTCAGGCCATAACGAATCATTGGACACCGGATTCCCGGATCCAGAGGATTATCCCCACACCCAAACCCACAGCGCTCTGAGTCGGACGTGTTCCTTCTCAGGTTGCATGAACATAGCTTCTGTTCTGCCAAATTCTTGGGTTTGTTCTCTCCTGCCAAGGTCAGCAGGAACTCAATTAATCTGCTGGGTGAGTCTAGCTGAGAACCAAACCTGAGGAGAAACAGTTCATTGAAAAAAATCCTCTACCTTGAGTTAAAGGTAGAAATGTGTCATGCCATACTTCAGACATCAAACATAAACATGCACCTATTTTGCATGAGTATTCTGTTTTTAAGTTTCTTGGAGAGTAACAGTTGCTATTGCATTTGAAACACGGGAGAAATTGGAGTACTAATGCAACCATGCCCTCAAATTGCTAGGCTTTGTTTTGACAGGGCACAGTGTCTGCTTTCCTCCACTGAGGCCAGCAGTTAATAGGAGCATTTGCTGGGCACATTCTGTACGGACTTCACGCCCATTAGAAAGCCTCAGGTTTCACACAAGGGGCCCTGGATTATCAATACCTTCTGGAATCTCTGGGCAACCTGATCTCTCTTCTGCTCAGCTACCCCAGCGTTTTTTCTCACCTCATCCAGAAAAATAACATGAACTGAAATCCACTTTAAAATGTGGGCCTACTTGTTCAGCCCTGGGGTGTAGAGGTCAAGATCCCAGATCCTAAACCATCTACTCAGGCAGATTTGTAGAGAAGAAAAAAAATCTACAATCAGGTGTTGCCTTCTGACTACACCCTGCGGAACCAGCAGCCCCCACGGCTCCCCTGACCACAGTCTCCTTGATTTGGTGAAGCCCCTTCAGGCGTGTGAAAGATGAAACATCACCATTGCCCACTGTTAGAGCCCGGTCGTCATCCTCACTTGTCCGGGGCAGAATATCCTGAAAAAGCCTTTCATAAAAAAATGAACAAGTCTAGAGCTATAGAGAAACTCCTTTGACTAAACGCAGGAAGGACTGAGTGTGCAGATTGGCCCTTCTGATGTAATGAGTCACTCCTGTCTCAGTGTATAACCCTCTTATTCTGGGCAGAATTTTAATCAGAGGTGAAACTTACTCACAGGGCACGTCATCTGATTTTTCATCGGTGCACCCACCTGCTGAGAAATACTTAGGATTTTCTCTCTGCTCAGCTCCTGGGGTTCTTCTAATCAGAGGCAGAGAGCTGAGGGTCTTTTAATCATTATGTATATTGATATGGCTATATCACAATGTTCTGGAAATGTCGGGTTCTACGTCTTGGGGACTAAGCTGACATGTAAACGAAGGAACCCACGTAATGAGGAAAAACTAAAAGTCGCCGTGTGAGATAAATAGGGATCCGATAAGCCAGGAGCCTGATTCCTCACATTGAACGTCACCCCAGCTGCCAAGACAAAGTCCCGGGGTAGGTGGCATATCCTCGGATGGATGCTGGGATCTCCGTGCATTTGAAGTGTAAAATGTAAGCACCCCATGATTTCCCAGGTTAATGTGATTCCAAGCAAATCTGCAGAGTTGACAGGTTATTCATCAAACTGTGGGGCCTGGTTTTGGTTTCAATCAGAGACTGAAATACAGGGTTTGTGCTTGTTTCAGCAGTCCCAGAATGACACAGTCATGGTCCACCGGAGCCAGAAAGGACTTTGAAGATCCACTTGTCTCAGATTCTCACTTTGCAGATTAGTTTCTGAGTTCGTTCAAGTTCACACAGCTAGACAAGTGACAGAGCTGAGACCGGAACCAGATTTTCCCGGCTTCGAGCCTGGCACCCCTCCCCGTCTCCCCCTGCAAGTCCAGATCCGTCAGTCTGTCTCAGAGAACCTGGCAAATCACATCAGCTGGGCATTTTCTTCCCAGAAAATTGTGGGTGCAAGTAGCAGAGACCAACTCTTAACCAACCAGAAAAGAAATATCTTGGGAGGGTATTGGTAGACCTCATAGTTCACAGGAAAGCTAAAGAAACCGGCTGAACAAAAAGGCAGAAAGCAAGGGTAGCTTCAAGGGGACTGCTGGACTACAGAAAATAATTGACAGGACTAGCAGGGGAGGCCTTTGAATGAACCCCTTTTTCTCATCTTTTATAACTCCACTCAAGAGCGAAAGTCCCTAGAAACCTTGATCTGCAGAACTGGCTAATTCCTTGGTATTGCAAGTGAAATAATTGTTGTTTGGCATTTGGGATTGTAAAGCTTCTGCATTCGGTGCCTTGGATTTTCTGGAGAGATCATCCAGTTGGCCCAGCTCAGATTACCTGCAAGTGAGCTATGGATGCTAAGCAGCCAACGCCAACAAATGACCTGCATGTAGACATTGCTTAAAGTTCACCAATATTTCCTTATCTCCTCAAAGTCCAGCACGCAAGAGGAGTGAATACCTTTCCTATCCCCTGGAAGTTAGACACAGCCATGGGGCTTGACTTAGCTAATGAAACTTGAGCAGAAGTGATGTGGGTCACTTCTAGGATAGAAGCATTTAAGAGCGGGTGTGTGTCTCTGCACACTGTCCTCCCCACCGCCAGTCCCCACAAGCCCGCAGGCCTTGTGCTGACACAGCAGCATCATAAGCTAATGGAGCCTGTCACCTGGGTCTCTGAGGATGACCCAGGTTATTGAAACTGCATGACCTAGACTCTCTAACCAATGCACCCACTTCCACATTGCCCTTCGGAGTGTTTGTATAAAGGGAACCCAGTAATGGCAAATGCCTCACCATATAACCTGGCCTGCAACTCGAAGCCTCTGTAGTATGATGACAAGATGAATAGTCTGCCATTTAACCCCAATCTTGTTCAGAAGAGTGTCTGCCAAATTTCATCCCATTGATCTGCAGTGCACAGATTTAGAGTATTATTATTGGATAAGAAGCAAACGTGCCTAGGATGTCAGGCACAAGATGCCTCCATCAGCAGCCAGCTTGTCTTTTTAACCAGTGAATGTTTGTGAAAAGGAGGATTCAATGGTGGGTTTGTATAAAGTATATATGCGAAGCACCTTATCTGTCCTTCCATTCTAAATGAGTTCATCATCACCAAGCCCTTATTATATGAAATGTTAAAGGGACTTATCTAAGAAAAAGAAGTTAAAGAAACATGAACAGTGAAAGGACAACAAACTCACACTTATTAACAACCACACCTAAAACGAAAGCAAACTAAAAGGACAGCTAGATCAGGAGTGGAAACATAGAAATGAAGATCTCAAGGAGGGTTAGCAACAGGGGAGTGGGAGGAGGAGAAGGGGGGAGAAGGTACAGAAAATAAGTAGCATAGACAGTAGATAGAAAATAGAAGGGGGGGGCAAGAATAGCATGGGAAATATAGAATCTAAAGGACTTGAGACACATGGTCATAAACTAAAGGGGGGTAATGGTGGGGTAGGGTGGAGGGGAATGAAAGGGGGAACAGAACAACTGTAACAGCATAATCAATAAAAAAATTTTAAAAAGAAAAAAAATAAAGTATATATGCCTATCCTTATATACATCATTTTATCTCAAAGTAGTTATGTATAATAAGTAAAGCATGTTTGGAAGCACTGAATCTCCTAAAAGAGAAAAATACGATGTGTGTGTGTGTGTGTAAGACCCCTGATCTACCCCTGAATCAAAAGACCCAGTTAATTCATTGGTACAGGGTGGAGACACACATGGCTTGGCATCATCCGGCTGAAGCATCAGGGTTGCCCACTGTAGGAGCCACTGGCTCAGTTTCCTTGCAGAATGTGGAACACGCCGGACATTTCTTTGTTTGCCTTTTCCTATTTCTTGGAAATGTGATAAAGATACTGAGTCAGACATAGAAGAGAGGGTGTTGGGGGAAATAAAGCAACCATTTTAGGTAGCATTTATTTCTCTGTGCATTTCACAGAACCTTTTAACATGTTTGCTTTTCTACTAAGTCTGAGAACTTTGAAAGTCAAAGTAATTTTCATCTTCCAATCCTGGCCAGTCTTCCCAGGTCACCTTTAGGTTTATCTTTCTCCAAGATCCTCAGAAACCTTTTGATGTTAACTTTTTGATTTATGTTCTGTCTCCATTTGGCATTGAAAGTAGCTGTTCTTAACCAAACTCTGTGCTCTGTGATTGGATCTAAATTGGAAGAAAAATAATGCTAAATTAAAACAAAGTGTTTTTAAAATAATTACATGGTGCATGTATGGGAAACAGATTTGCAACACCTGAAGCCCAAATCTGTCGGAAACTAGGGCCCATAATGGGATAACTCTGGTTGGAGGATCAGGGGCAGCAGAGGTCAGTACGGAGGGGAAAGGAAACAGGATTCAGTCTGAGTTAACTGCAGATGTGACATGAGAAGCCAAGAAAAATCATGTGTCTGAAGGGCAACAGAAACCCAGTAAAAATGACTAGGACAGCCTTGGCCGGGTGGTTCATTGGAGGGTCACCTCGTGCTGCACCAAAAGGCTGTGGGTTTGATTCCAAGTCAGGGCACATACGTGGGTTGTGAATGCAATCCCCACTCATCGCTGTTTCTCTCTCTCTCCCTCCCTCTCTCTCTGTTCCTCGCTCTCTGACTTCTTCTCCCTCTGGAATCAATGGATATATCCACTTGTGAGGATTGAAAATAATAATAAATGAATTGATTGATGAACTTAGCCATATTATATCATGCCTCCCTGAACCATACTTTATGTAGCTCTGCCCCCTTCCACCCGCAGGTCCTGGCCTGGGGTGGAGGGGGGTGGGGGCCCCGGGCAGCTCCAGGCTGGTTCTTCACTTTTGTCACTGGCACCACGCCTGGACCCCTCCCCGCCCAGGCAGCACCAGGGCAGGAAGTGAAGCAGACCTGCAGCCTCAAAAGCACAGGCAGACATTTCTTTCTGCAGAAAGAGACACTGCACCTGTTTGCCACCTGAGCAACCTCGTGGTTACCTCTGCTGCCACTTAGTGTCACCTCCTTGCTCTCTGTTCCACTCTGTGCATTAGGGCCCACACCCTAACTTCTGTCATCACTATGCTTATTTCCTTCATCATGCTCCTGAAAACTTGCATTATTTTGTCCGTTTGCCTGTTTTATGCTTTTAGGTTTTTTAACATCTTGTTTTTCAGCCTCTCCCAGTCCAGGGGCAGCTCCTTGGTGCTGGACAGCCTCAGTCATGTCACTGTCATTTTCCCAGCACTTGCAAGGTGCCTCGTCTATAGTTCCCAGGTGATATTATTTGCTGAGTCATGAATAAACTCTTCAATCTGGCTTAAACATGCCTTTCTGGTTCCTGGCTGAAGTTTTGTTTCTTTGTTTGTTTGTTTCTTTCTTTCTTTCTTTTTACTTAGTTGTTGTAAGAGCACTTCCCCTGAGATCTATCTACCCTTTTAACATAGAGGGTGATGTGCATTTTAAATGTACAATATGTTATTGTTGACTATAGGAACAATGTTTTACAGCAGATCTCTATAGCACTTCTTCATCTGCTTAACTGAAACTTTGTGCCCATCGGCCTTAAACTTACTTTTACCCGCGCCTGCTGTCCTGGGCTTCAGAGCCCCAGTGACCCACTGTACGCTTCCCCCAATTCTGACTCCCAGTCCACGCACATTCCACGTGTGCTTCAGCGACTGAGCCCCTCCACTGACTACTGGCCTCTGGCCCCAGAAATACATTGTCTACATCTAAACTGCACTTCCAAAGCCTGGAAAATGGAAAGCTATGCTTAACAGCTGCCAAACTCCACAGCATAAAGTCTTTGTATTGTGGACTGACAGAGCACGCCGGACAGGCTGCACCAGGACCAGTGCCCCCTGCGGCTGCTGAGAGGGTCCACTTCACAGCAGGAAACCTAGATGTTTAAAAAAAGTTTTGCCAACCTCATATTTTTTAAGTTTCTTATTTAAATTTGCCAGTTTATTTTTTTTTAATTCTTTTTATTGATTTCAGAGAATGAGAAGGGGAAATAAAAAGAGAGAGAGAGAGAAGTGTCCATTTGTTGTCCCACTTATGGGTGCATTGGTGGCTTTTTGTAGGTGTCCTGACTGAGCATCAAACCTGCAACCTTAGCCTATCAGGACAATGACCTAACCAATGGAGCGACCCGGCCAGGGCAGAATTTGTCAGTTAAAAAATATAGTTATAGCTATTTGCATTTTATTTTCTGTGACCTGAACTGTTTTACCTATTGATCTGTATAATTAGCTGTTTTACTTATTGATCTATAACACTCCAATACTCAGGTTGCTCAACGCTTGTCTGTCATAAACATTTAGTAAGTTTCCCTTTGTGTTTGTTTTGTTTCTCATGTTATGGAGAAGTTTTCAAAAATTTAAAGTTGATAAGTCTAGAGTTTTTCTTTTATTTTGTTATTGATTCCATTGCTTTTGTGACAAAAAAAGTCTTTCCCCATCTAGTGATTAGTTTAAAAGTTTTCTATCTTTCTAATTTGTATAGTCTATAGTTTGATTTAGTAACATTAGAGTTTTCATTCCTTCTAGAACTTACCTTCATTTACATAATGAGGATGTCACTTGATTATTTTCTCCAGAGGATTGTAATGTTTCTTATGTATGTCTAGACATACTCTGTGCTATGGGTATATGTGTTGATTATTTTGCCATTACCACATCAAATCAATTATTCTGAACTATATTAATATGCTTTACTAGCTGGAGAGCTATTCCTCCCATATTATTCTTCCTTGTTTATTTTTTGTATGAACTTTAGAATGTGTTTTTCTAACTCCAAAATAAATATCATTGGGGTGTTTATTAAATTACTTTAAGGACTGACACCTTTAAGATATAAGCTCTTGCCATTTAGGAATGTGGAATGGCTCTCTATATGTTTACATTTCCTTTACAAATACCAGTAGAGATTTTTAATATTTTCCATAAAAGTCCCATAGATTTCTTGTTAGCATTATTTCTTGACATTTTATACAAGGTGTGTGGGTAGATGGGGGATCTGAGAGGAAGAGTGAGAGAGGAAAGTTGGGTGTGTTTTGAGTGAAATTTTTTCCTTTATATTTTAGCGTTGGCTATAGAGAAGCCACTGGGTTTTGTTGAATTTTATAAATCTTACTGCATCTGAGTCTCTTAGGTTGATAAATATATGATTACATACAGCTCAATACTTAAAGTGGGTCTTCTAACTGATAGTTCTACATCTTATTTCTAGGTAAACAGTCTCTCATTCTCAATGTGACAGTATCTGTCTATCATCCCCTTGCTTCCATTGTTTATCTATTGTCTGAATATTATTTTTTGAGGGTACTCTGTCAGCTGCCAGTCTATTATTGCTTCTTTGAGGATAATCTTGTTTTTTCCTCTGGCTGCTTTTGGGGATTTTTCCTTGTCTTTGACATTTGCAGTTGTACTACATGTCTAGTTGTGGGTTTCTTTGTATGTATCTTCCTGAGGCTTTGCTGGGCTTCTTTGAATCCTGGATTTTGTATCTCAGCCTTCAAATCTTCCCATATTGCCTGTGCTCCATCATTTCTCTCTTCTCTGTCTGGGACTCTGAAATCAGCCTATGTCAGATGTTCTCACTGTATCATTGATGTCTTATACTCTCCTACCTTTACCTGTTTCATTCCTTCATTTCTCCTGACCTTTATTTCAGTTTATGAATCATTTCACCAGTTTATTAAAATTTATCAGTGTCTGTTATCTTTGATAATTTCTAATTCATTGCCAAAATTGTCAAGCTGGTGTTTTCTCCATGAACATTCGATGTGTCATTGTTTTGTAGACTGTAATGTAACCACAATATTGAAGACCCTGCAGGTCTGTTTCTGTTCTCTTTTGTTTCTGCTGGTTCTAGCTCACGGTGTGTTGGCTCTTTGTGTGCCATACTATTTTTGATTGTCTACTGGACATTGGATGTGATCAGAATTTTGTATAGAAATATTTTGAGACCTGGAATGCTATTATTTTCTTCAGCCCCTTCCCTCATTTCCAAGAGCAGGGTCTCCTTGCATCCTGTTGATAAATTGAGCCAATGCTCAAATCTCTCCCTTCCGTTTCCTAGGAACACAATTGCAAAGGTAGACACTCTGAGTACTCACAGTGACGTTCCCTTTTTCTTGGGTTAGAGTAATGTTCCATAGGTTCAATATATGATTTTTAAAAATTTTCTACTTCTTTTTTCCCCTTTAACAGGAGGAAAGGTAGGTAGAGCTAGTATTTGCCAACAAACAGCTCATGTGGCAAATCCTTGGTCCTGCTGACTGGCCCTTTGAGTGCTTGGTAGAATCACCTTGATATGTCTTTGTCTGGAGGATTCATTTCATTCTAGAGCTGCTTGTAAGTTTCCAGAGACTGTTTTTGTTTTGTTTTGTTTTTTTACAAATATTTATCTACAAAGGTTCTGCTGAACTAGATGCAGTTTTCTCAAGGACTGATTTTCTGGTTCCCTGAAAGATAAAACATGGCAAAGAATATTTAAAAACCTCTGCCCCAGCACATTCCATTCCCCTCCTTCACTCACATGCCATGCTCTGCAGCTGAGGACCCTCCTCCCAGGAAGCTCTCCAGTCTTCCCCTACCTGGGAGTAGAGTGTTTGCCAGGGAGTTGCAGACAATGTGTGGACAGATACACAAAGAGGTTGAGGTGAAAGTGAAGGTAAGAAGGAGCTGACAGACCTCCTTTCTCCCCCATCCCTCCAAAACCTTATGGTGTTGGGGCCAGCTTTGCTATTGGTTCAACCAGTTGCTCTCATGGCTTGAGGGAGATTTCTCCTAAGCTTTTTCCTCCTTCCTTTCATCCTCTGCAGGAGCAAACTACACAAAGCCTCCTATTGCGTTTGTTAACTAGGCAACACAGTCCTTCTGCTGTGAGTTCTTTTAAGATTCTGGTCTAATTTCAGTGTATGCTGTCTTTCATTCTTTCTCAACAAGTATTTTAATGAGACTTTGGGAACTGTTGTATCAGGACTTGTAAACTGATTCCATTTTAACCAGATCAGCTATTTTTTTTGGAAACCTACTCTTTATTAAACATTAGGAAGTGCTGAGCTTACAAGAGAGAAACTACTTCTACAGGGACATGCATAATTAATAAAGAAATCTGATGGTTTGTGAAAAAAATCAGCCCTCAGTTTTCCAGTATAAATAGTCACAAATTTCAAGTATTCATATCGTCTGTTAGGTTCAGTGTCCTGTCAAGAAATGTGACATTACCTATCAAGTCACATCCCTTCTCACATCTGGGTGATGGCTCCAAATGAATGTACTGTTAAAAAATTTAAGCATATATTATTGAAATTGAAATACATTGTGTGTGTCATGTTCATGATAATTGGTGTCCTTTATAAAACTGAATAGACTTGTAAGACACAGCAGGCATTATATAGGCATCACACTCCTATTTCAGATAGCTCACTGAGATCATTACTTTCAGGAAGCAAGCATATTGAGATATTTTTATGGCCAGCATGGTTCCGAGCTTATTAACCACTTAAATTTGTAGCATCTTTTCAACTAGTTTAGAATCTAAGTTAATGATGTTGTGAAGCTATTATATTGCTTCATACTTGACTGAAATGATTGTCTGACAGTTTTCTGGCTGGACCAAATCCCGACCTCAGTGGGTATGTTTCTAGAAAACCTAATTCTCCTCAGGTGCCTTTTTTTAAAGGTGATTTTTGTTCCCTTCCTAGTATGTTGTTACACCACCATTGTTCTTAGAGACAGGTATGGTGGCCATTTTGGACAAGTGTAGCATTTACATTGGATTTCAGTCCCTATTAAAGAAAGTCAGATTTTCACCAGAGAGTGGGAAAAGTCAACCCAGGCAAAGATGATGCCCAGGATGTGTTCCCACCAAAACCAAAAACAAAACAAATCATTAGTCAAATGAATGAAAAAACAGGGTTATCATAATTACTTGGCATTCTTCTAAAACTTCTAGGCAATTCAAATAAGGTGAAAACAAGAGGAACAATTAAAATGAGATAAAACTGCTGAGAGAGCCATTAGAAATGACACTAGAATGAAAAATAGAATTCAGCTAGGTAGCTGAATGCAGCATAAATATTCCAATTAGTTTTTCTTCTATAGCAAAAAAAAGGAAAAAGGTTTAATTTCTAATAACAATAATAGGAATAACCTAATAAATATACAGAATTGATGTAAACTAAACTCCTGAGAACTAAAATAAACATTGAGTAAATGAAGAAGCATATCATGCTCTGAGAAAGCCAAATAAATATAGTAAATATATGGATTTTTGTTCAAGTTATGCATAAGTTAATGCAATTTGACTCACAGTTTTAGTGGAATTTTTAATGAAATAGCAGATGTATTCTAATTTCATCTGGCAGAATAAAAACTTGAGCATATAAAGAAGAAAAATACTTTGGTTGAGTGATGCTGGAAAGAATAATTAAGATTTGTCTAACAGGATATTAAAACATATTATAAAACTATAGTATTTAAGTCAGTGACATCAGTGGAACAATAGATTAGTCTAGGAATAAACCCCTTTGTAAATGGGAACAGAGGATATGACTGGGGAGATGCTGTGTCCCGAAGGGGAAGCCCACAAGTATGACTTGAAAATATGGTTAAGGTACCAGATTCCAGGACCCACTTTTAGTTGCTACGGGATTTTGAATCCAGGAGAACTTGAGAGTATGAGACCCATTTCTGAAGCTTGATAAATCTTGGGAGATTTTATCAACTTTGTAATTTTTGACCCCAGAGGAAACATTCAGAGATCCTTCAAAGATGACCATCGGTCCAATATTATGTCCTAGACCTCTTCTCAAGTTTGTCTGTTAAATTGAGATATTTTTATTAAATTGAGATATTTTTAATATGTTTATTAAATTGAGATATTTTTATGGCCAGTGTGGTTTCAAGCTTATTAATCACTTAAATTTCTAGCATCTCTCCAACTAGTTTAGAATTGAAATTAATGATGTTGCTAAACTATTTACATATTGTAAAAAAAAGCAGTCAGAAGATGGAAAAAAGATTTCATTTCTAATAACAAAAAAATATATGAAACACACAGGAGTAACCTGAATAAGAAATATACAGAATTGATGTAAATTAAACTAAACTACTGAGAACTAAAGTAAACATTGACTAAATGAAGAAGCATATCATGTTCCGAGAGAGCAAAATAAATATAGTAAAGGTATGGATTTTGTTCAGGTTAATGCTATCCCGTTAGACACAGATTAATGCAATCTGACTCAATTTCAAGACTCCCCACAAAGTCTCAAATTTTGAAACGAGAAGAATGAAAGCAGCTCAGAGGGGACTTCCCCTCACAATATTTCCTTTTTGACACTGCAAGCATAGCCTCAGGCTTCCCGGAAACATCTTATTTTAACTAGTCGCACTCTTCAGTTAGTACAGAATTGCTCAACCTCCACATTATTGACGTCTGGGGGCAGATAATACTCTGTTATTGGGGGACTGTCCTCTGTTCATTAGGTGCTAGGAGCACTCCCTACATTCCTCCTGAGTTGTGACCATCAAATACATTTCCAGACACTGCCAGTTGTCCCAGAGGCGGGGGGGCGGGGCTGCAAACCTCCCCAGGTGAAAGCCACTGGGTTAAAATCATTTACAGGGAAAATGTGGACTGTGATCATAGTATCCCAAAGTATTTAACCTACTGGCTTTTTGGAGACAATGTAAAACCCTTCAAGATGAAATCCACCTTGACTTATTACACCCAGTTATCATTTTAAACTTCCTAAAAATTAGGTGTCGGGGAACAAAAAATGATGGCGGTCCTCATCTCATTCCATACACCAAAAGAAGTTCCAGATGGATTAGGGTAGCAACTCTTTACAACTCAGGCCATACAAAAAGGTAAGGTGAACAGAAGCAAATGTTTTTCAAAATTCTGCATGAGAAGCTGTTCCTAAGCCTCTTCATTAAAGACCAGCATGAATGAAATCAAAAGCCAAACTGCAAACCAGAAAAAAATATCTCCAACAATTATTACAGAGAATTTTGGACCTTTATTTAATGAAAAAAACCCTGGGATCTTGATAGTTTTGTGAGGAAAAAGCGGGGACAGAAATGAATGAACAAAAACAGGATACTAAGTACCTAATAATTATTTGAAAACAAATCTATCGACTTCACTAGTAATCAAAGAAAAATACATCAAAGTGAGACACAGTGTTTGACTGTGAAATCAGCAAAGATTAAATAACAATGGAAGGCCCAATATGGCCAAGATTCTCTTCATTGCAGCGAACATTTATGTATTGATCATCTATGTGTCAGGCACCAAGCAGGGAGCTCTGGACACCAAGGAAATCAAGATATAATCTCTGCCTGCCAGCTTCTAGTCTGGTTAGTCAACTGAATTTAACAAACACATAGTACATATTAAAAAGGCACTTCACAAATACTGACTCTTGCAGTGTTCCTAACACCCTATGCAGGATTATCCTCCTATGTTGTTGGTGGGAAAATAGAGGCATGAAGAAACTAAGTAGCTGTGGCAGAGGTGGGAGTGTCCACAGTCAGTGGTTTGCCCTTGACCGCTATGCTAGGCTGCCTTCAGAGAAAGTGTGGTAGGACAAGTTAGGGGCTCACTTGGTCATGGCTGGTGGAAGGGTAAGTAGGATAAGCCTCTGGTAAGCAATTGGGCAGCATGAATGAAGAGTCTTTAAAATATTCACAGTACCTTGAACCAGTGATTTCACTTCTGGAAAACTAGAGCTACAGACAAAAACTACAGAGTCATTTGCTTTGATGCCATTTTTAATAAAATAAAAATGAAAACCTAAGGATGGAAGAATATTTCTATAGATGATATGCCCATGCAGTGAAATATTATGCAGCTATTAAAATTATGTGTGCAGCCTTGACTTGTATGTGTCAGAGGGTTGGGCATCGTCCCACAAACTGAGAGGTCGCCAGTTCAATTCCTAGCCAGGGTACATGCCCAGGTTGCAGGCCAGGACCCTGGTTAGGGGCATTCAAGAGGCAACCAATGGATGTTTCTCTCGCACACTGATGTTTCTCTCCTTCTCTTCCTCTCTCCTGCACCCTTTCTTTAAAAATAAATGCATAATTTTTTTTAAAAGACCAAAATTTTGTGTTCAGTTAGAATTTGATCTTTAGCGTGGAAACTTAGCTCAAAATCTGAGAAGCAAACTTGCACCCTGGTTGTAGCAACGTGAAAATATACAGCTACCTAGGAAGATATCAGAAAGCAACATGATAAGTGTTATTAGCAGTTAATGTCTGGATGAAATACTATACATGGTTATTTTTCCTCTCAATAATTTTCTCTATTTATGTAATAAATATGCATTGCTGTCATAATAAAAGCTCTGTAAAGACTTTAACAAAGTAGTGATGGAAAACGGAGGAACACAGCATGAGGAGAGACAGGGTGTTGGCAGCTGAGGAAGGAGGAGAAGGAAAGTGAGCTCTGCCTTACAGTCTGGTCGGACCCAGGTCTCTTTCACATGAACGGCCCCAACGCACAGCGACCTCCCAGGCATCTGCTCTCACAGGGGATGTGCCCGTGTTAGAGCCTGTTCCTAAAAGCTCTGTTCTTATTCTCACTCCCCTCATTTAGGGAGAAGAGATAAGGGTTCAAGTCAGATAACTTTTAAGGCAGCGCTGTTGTATCTTTCTCAGGGTAGACCCCAACGTGATTCAGCTCTTTCCAAGATGATCAGCTCCCGAGTTCCAGGCTTTGTGGTGCAATTCTTGCCTTGGGCTCCTGCCCGTACCTACCTGGCCCCTTCCATGGTAACTGCTACTCCAGGCTTTCATCGCGGCTTCCCTCCTGCTCATCAGAAGCCTTCCTACTCCCAGGACAGAAGAGAGGCCTCGCCAGAGTCCAGGGCCCTGGACCGCAGCCCCTCACATTTCTCCTCTAGGACTGTGTCCATTGGTTCCTCCTAATCTCTCACATTGCTCTTCAACTTCTTCCCTACAGACTCCTGACTCCTGACCTGTCAACTTGCTCATGACCGACCCTAAGAGCGATTCACCCTCTTCTCTCCCAGCCCTTTGCCTGGTGGCCTCTGACCCTCGCTTCCCTGGCATCTCCTCCACGATTCTAACTGACAAACTTAGACTCTTCCCAGACCTTTGGCTCTGTGTGACATAGATACTCACTGTCTTCTTTTGAAACTCTTTCCTCCTGTTTTAAAAATAACAATTTTATTGGGACATAATTCACATACTATACATTTCACTTATTTAAAGTGTGCTATTCACTGATTTTTAGGATAGATCCCAAGTTGTACAACCATCCCCTCAGTCACTTTGGAACATTTTTGTCAGCCCAAAATGAACCTGTGCCCATTAGCAGTCAGTCCTCCTTTGGTTTCTGACAGACTTCTCTCTCCTGGTTATCCTAAATTGTTGTTCTTTCTCAGTCTTCTCTTCTTCTTCTTACACATTTCTTAGGGTCTTACATATTTCTTAGGGTCTTACAGATTTCTATTTTCGAGACTCCACTCCTCAGCCTTCTTCTCATATTACTCCCACACTCGAGGAGGCCCCATTCGAGCCCATGGTTTCAACCTGGTGCTTCTATGACCCTCATCACTGTACCTCAACCACAGACCTCAGTCCTAGGCTCCTGTCACCTTCCAAATGTACCCAGTGGTCCTACAGACACGTGAGATACTATAGGTCCAAACTGAACCTATTTGCCCTTCAAGCCCACTCACCTATTCTGCCACGAGATGTGCTCTCCTCCCAGTGCAACGCATTCCATGCACATGTTACCAACATTGCTCACTCTATCAGTCAAGGTAAACCTTGTCATCCGGGGCTCCTTCTTTCTTACCCTCCATCCCAGCCTGTCACCAGACTGATGATTCTGAATTCCTATACATGTCTTATCTGCATCCCTCCTCTCTCCTGCACTGCTGCTGTCTTAGTTCACACATTTCTACCTCTTGCTTTGACTCCCACAGATTCTGGCCTCCCTCCCTCCAGTTTGCTGCCTGGGCTTTCTTCCTAAACTGCCAGACATAATTATGGCCTCAATGGCCAGAGAGCCATCAGTGGTGTGTAGCCAGTGCACGTCACCTAACAGATCAAGCGCAAAGCCTTGAGTAGTGTTTTGAGGTCCTGCGTGAGCAGTTTGTCTGCCCCGCTAGCCTCACGCAGCTGTCCTTCTTGCCCCAGAGCAATATCCCTGACTTTCTCCACACACGCCGTCCTTCTTACACATTCACATATTTGAAACTGTTTGGAATTTCCTGTTTAAGAGCTCCTCCTTAGCAGAATCTCTCTCCTCCTCTAAGATGCAGATGGAGGTAGACATTCTGTCCTCGGTTCCCACAACACCTTGTACCTAATCATCTTTTGGCATTTCCATATTTTTGTGGTTTTGCTACGTGTTCCTCTGCCCCAGTAGAACACGAATTCTTCAAGAACATGTATTCCCCTCAGTCCTCGTGGATCCCCCAGTGCCAAATACAACACTCACAAAATAGAAGATGTGCAATAACTGTTGATTCATTCACTGCACAAATGAATGAGTAAATGAGTGAGCAAATGAACCTTTCTCTTAGTTTCTTTCAACACGGGACATGGCATGCTAAGGAAAAGCAGGAGTGGCAGGCAGGGCAGGTGTTGAAAGGAAGGGCTGGCTCTGTCAACGCCTTTCAGGGGCGCTGCAGGCCGGCATAATCCTCTTTGACCGCCTGGCTTTGTGTTGTCCCGTGGGCCCAGCTGGGTTTAACAATGAAGCTTTCAAAGCGGACGTTGCCTCGGGGGTGAAGGCTTTGTAGGTCACCTGAGATGATGAATCACTCCCTTCAAAGCAGGAGAGCTTGCTTTCTTTTAGCTCTCTGTCAAAATTGTGTTGGGTTGTTTGTTAGGACTTGGAACCCATCCTGAATTTCTGAGCTAGCTATTTCTTCGGACTCTCAGATTGACTTCACATATTGAAATTGTGGATATGTTTGCTGGAATGGATCAAATTGACTCACTCTACTGGCAGTGCCTATGGTTCCAAGCCTGTTACTATGGAAATGAATTTGTTACTTCTGTGGTTCCTTCCTGAGTTTGAGCTTGAGCGACATTTGTAATGCTCCTGTGAATCTTTCCCCAAAGAGAGGAGAGGATGAAAATAGAATCACAGGAATGGAGAGTGCAGGATTTCTAATAGCCATAAACACTTGTCTTTGCTCCAGGTCAGTGCATCTCGCTCTTGTTTATTTGTTTTGTTTATAGTTTGTGTGCCAAGCTCAGCACTTCCCTGAGCTTGCTCACTTTGCCCCAACAGAGCTCACTTTATAAGAGAAAGACAATGTTTTTAAAAAAGTGACTGTCACCACCAAGGGCAGTACTGACCTGGCCCATGTTGGGAGTATGGTGGCTTCCTGGCCCCAGTGCCCACCTTCCCCAACCCCAGGGTCAATGGCCTTTGTCCAGTTCTCATTCCACTGATTTCTGTGGCATTCTGTCACACGGTAGGGAAGCACCTCAGCCCTGGCTGATGCTTTGAGAAAGGGAAGGAAAGAAGGCGCTCACACCCCTCAGGTTCTGGGACATTTCCAGCACTGAATGTGGAAGTCACTTTGGACACCTTACCTCTTGCTCATTGTATAGCTAAGAATAAATATGAAGAAGGGAAACATTTACAGTTTTAGGACTTAAAATGCTTTTGCATTCTGAGACCTCTTAAATGTAGCTTCTCATTCTTGTTGTCATCCTGCATTGTCAAATAAACAGGGCTTCATTCTTTTATTAGTACAGCATCAAATACTATTTTTACTCTCACCCAATGACGTACCTATTGATTTTAGATAGGGAGAGGGAAAAAGAGAAGGGAGTGAAACACTCATGTGAGAGAGAAAGATCGATTTACCTCTTACCTGTGCCCCAAATGGGGACCTAACCTGCAACTCAGACATGTGCCCTGACTGGGAATCGAACCCAAGAAAGACCTTTAAGTTTATGGGGCAATTCTCCAATCAACTGAACCACACTGGCCTGGGCCAGCATCAAATACTTTTGAGTACCTATATCGTGCCACACACTTTTCTAGACACTGTGGACATGACAGGAAACAAACAAAATGTGTTTGCCTGTGTGTGCATCACTAACCACTATTCTCATAGAACTTAGTGTGGTGGAGAAAAAAGAAAATGATCAAACAAATATCTAATAGGTCGGTGATAAGTGCTATACAAAATAGAGTAGATGAGGGAATAAAGTGTGGAGGGAGGGAGATGGCCGAAGGGACTGAAGCCAAGGTGTTGCTATGGGAATTAGGAGATGAAGTTGGGGTTAAGCAAGGGTGGTAGGCTGAATAACAGCTTCCCAAAGATGCCCTGTCTTAATTCCCGGAACCTACAACTATACATTACTACATGGTAAAGGAGGCTTTGCAAATGTCATTAAATCCTTGAGATGAGATTATCCTGGACCATTCATGTGGGTCCAGTATAATTACAAGGTCTTTATGGGGGGAGGCAAGAGAGTCAGAGAGATAAAGAGAAGCTATAAGGAAGCAGAGGTCAGAGGTCAGAAAGCAGAAAGAGGCTATGCTGCTGGCTTTGATAATGGAAGAAGAGGGAGGAATGCAGGCAATGAAGAAGCTGGAAAAGTTCACAGAAACAGGTTCCCCAGAAAGAACGCTGCTCCACCAACACCTTGATTTTAGATTTCTAACCCCCAAGTTATAGAAGAATAAATGTCTTGTTTAAACCACTAACTTTGTAGGTAATTTGCTACGGCAGCAAAAGAGCACTAATACAGAGGTCAAGTTGTGTAGCTCCTAGAAGAGCCCTGTATCCTTGCAGATAGGGATGTTGAACTTGAATGAATTTGAGTCAAAAGCATGGGAATGTTCTGAGCAAAGGAGAGCCATGACCCAATTTGTGTATTTGCATAGTCATTTTGGCTCTAGGGTGCTGTAGAGACAGGATCAGAGATGAAGAAGTTGAAGCATGGAGACCAGTTAAAAAGAAAAGGGATGATGGGTTGTGTGGGAGGCAGTGAGAAGGAGTCAGATCTGGGATGTTTTAAAGGCAGAGAGACAGGACTCGCTGATGAACAACACCGAAGGAACTCGAGGGAAAGAAGCAGTGAGTATAACTCCTAGCAAACAGCTGGGGCGACTGAGTGGTGGAAGGGAGTTGCCAACACTCAAAGTCCAAAAGGACTGGGAGGAAAGGAGGGGGCGACAGGATGCTAACGGTTGGTTATTTAATTTAAAAATAAAATTTTATGTTATTTTTAGAGGATGGGAAGGTTAAAAATTTTGTTTTGAATGTAAATTTGAGATGGTCATTAGATACCCAAATGAGAAGTTTAGTAATCAGTTTTATATACAAGTCTAGAACGCAGGTGTGAAATAATAGAAAAATATATATTTTTTTGGTCTCTTCCCCTGGTGCAGAGCTCCTGAAGCCCTTGCAGTTTCCTAGGTGACAGGTACGTCTCTTGTTCTGATGAGGCAGCTCCTGGATGGCCCCTGGATGGGGGCTGGTTACCAGAGAGACCAACCGTGATTAGAAGCTTGGAACTTTCAACTCCACCTGGGGTTAAGGGGGCTGGAACTTGAGTTAGTGATCAATCATGATCATCAATTAGTTAATGATCAATGAATCCTTTATAAAAATCCCAGAAGAGCTTCTGGGTGGGTGAACGCATCCACAGGCCAGGAGGGAGACACACTCTAACCGCTTGGGGACTGAGCGCCTGCACTCAGGACGCTCCCAGACCTCACCTGTGTATCTTTTCATCCAGGCGAATACTTATTACATCCTTTATCATACCATCAAATAGTAAATGCAAGTAAGTGTGTCCCTGAGTTCTGTTGTGGCAAATAATTGTGTCCAAGTCATTCAAACTGTCCAGTCTGTAGCCAAATCAGACAAAAGTTGTGGGCAACTTGGGGACCTGCTATGTGGCATCTGAAGTGGGGGGTGTTGGAGCATGAGCCCTTAATCTGGGAGGTCTGCACTAACTCCAGTTAGTGCCAGAATTGAATTGAATTATAGGACACCCAGCTGATGTTAGACAAATTGCTGGACATGGGGAAAATCCAACATACTGGTGTCCAAAGTGTTGTGAGTATGGTAGTAGTGTGATGGGAAAAGAAATACACGGGATGGGTGTGTGTCTCTAACTAATTGGGGGAGAGGTTGAACCAGAGAAATAAATTCAAGGGTCATCCACAGAAGGCTAGCAAGGGTAAGGGAAGGAGACAAGGAGGGGTGGGATGAGCCTTGGTGCCATTCCAGAATTTAGAGGCCCCCTCCACCAGCCTTGTGGCCGCGGGAGGACAGAGCAAAGTGCGCTCACAGTGATGATGAGGTGATTACATTCCTCTGGAGCTGGAATCCAAGCTGGTAGAGGAAATAGAATCAACCCTAGGAGAATGTGATAGCCTATAGAATTAGCAGGTTAATTTCTTTCCAGCCTCACCTTAAAATGATGAGCTTACTTTAAGGTTCAAGCTAATCAACCTTGAGCAATTGTGAAAATCTCTAGTCTCTGCTTTCCGTGGCTTTTGCTGACATACTCAGATCATAGACGGATCTAGTGAAAATCTGTATTCTGAGCAGCTATCAATTCACTTCACAGTTAAATGGGTTCTGGTCCTAAGCCTCCCTAAGTAGAGATTTTAGAGCCCCTCCTTATTCCTGGAGGCAGGTAAGAATTTGATGGCACCTGGAGTTCTGAGAGGTTCTGCCTGGCCCTGCTGAGGGGTGATACTTAGAAGCATCCCCTCTGCCATCTCTTGGGACTGGGTACTTCTTAGAGTATCTATCTTCTCCATTCAGTCCTCACCACCTGAACCTGAGAAAAGACTGGCCAGCCCATCAGCCTTCCTTCACTCACTGCATCTGGGGAAGAGGGGCCAGGTCTCTACAACTTTCAGAAGCCACCCCCCCCATCCTGCCCCTTCTTGGCCTCTGAAAGGGAAGCCTCAGCTGCAGGAGACCACTTCTGCCTTCCCACTGCTCATGCGAGTTTCTCTCCCTTCCCCTGAACAGGCTTTGGCTTCTCCCACAGTCTCCAGAGAGGAGGTAGGTAGAGTTATGCTCTGGACGCCAGGCCATCTTGGTTTCCATGCTAAAACTCTACAGCTATTAATGGCCCCCAAGGGATGGTGTCCCCATCTCAGAGCAGAGACACAATGTTTTTCTAATGGGAAGAGGAAAGTACATCTCAATTTGTTTTATTATAATTCATTTAAATATTTTATGATTTTATGCAACTCTTTAAGTTGAACAAATACGCTCTTGAAATAAAGCAACTCTGTTTTTATCTCCCAGTGTCCCCCAACCTTGTTCTTCTCCTTCCATCAGGGGAGAAAATGGGGGAGATTTTTCTGGTTACTCTTAGAAGCTAAAATGTTCTGTGCTATGGTCACTGTGAGCCCTGCCCCCCACAATACAGTGCGCGGATGATGTGTTACAGAATTGTGCACCTGAAACCTCTCTAATTTGTCAACCGGTGTCACCCCAATAAATTCAATAAAAAGGAACAAATGCAGCTTTTAGTTAGAAAAAAAAATAAGTCCCATACATAACACAGTTTCAATTCAGTGGTTAAAATGTCTGACCAAACCTGCACATTTGGTTTAATGTTACCTCTTCTCCGGGACCCCTGGCCTTGCCTTGGTGGCTAGACCCCTATAGGGGGAGATTGGTGGCTAGAGAGGGGGTTGCATGTCTGTCTTTTCCCACCGGTTCTCCCACGCTTCCTGCAGCTCCACAGCAGTGCTTTCAGAGCCCCTGGGCTGGGGCCGAGCTGCAGGGGAGCGGAGGTCGTTCCCATTGACTGGCACATCTGTGGCGTTGCATCTCAGCTCCCCAGACTTGGCAGCTGGGCAAAGCCTCCTGTTTCTCACGTGGTCATTGTCATGTTTTTCAGACACCCCTGCCCTTTTTCCTCAGGACCCCTCCCCTGCAGTGGCCATGTCCAGTCAAATCCACCTCAACTCCAGCTGGTCACTTCCTGCTTCTTCAGTCCCTAGGGAGTTGGTGGGACCTCCAGCTTCTCTGCCCTGAGGCTCCTGTCCTCTCTGGGTGGCCCTCTAGGAAAAACTCACTGTTTCTCCTTTGCTCTCACACTCGCACTTCTGACACCAGGCGTATAGGTTTTCCACACCACACAATTCTGACACTAGCTGCCGCGGGATAGCGTCAGATCCGACAGGTTAGGGGCTCAGTCCCACAGGACTGCCACTGCCCCCACCTTCTGATGCCAACCAGTCGCAAGCCTCAGGTTGTCCGTCACCTTTAGATTGGGGTTCCTCGACTCCCTCCTCAGGTTCAATAATTTGCTACGGTGGCTCACAGAACTCAGGAAAAGTCTACTTACTACTGCCAATTTGTTACAAAGGATATTAAAGAATACAGATGAAGAGCCCAATGAAGAGATACACAAAGGGAGGTCTGGGAAGGTCCTAAATGCAGGAGCTTCTGTCCCCATGCAGCAGTGGGAGGGCGGGGTGTCACCCCCTGGAAGGTAGGTGTGGTCACCAATCTGAAACTCTCTGAACTCTGTACCCATGAGGGTTTTATGGAGGATCCATGATGTGGACACCAACAAAGAGTCACTCAGTTTCCAAACCTTTTCCCTCCCCTGGAGGATGGACCATGGAGCTGAGAGTTCCAAGTTCCCAAGCATGGCTTGATCTCTTTTTAAAATTTGCATTATTAACATTTTCTCCACCACTCTCATTTTTCAGCATTATTGAGGTATATTCAACAAGTATGTTGTAATATAAAGTGTACAACATGATGACGTGCTATCTGTTTACACTGTGAAAGGACATGTGTTATTTAGTAGATCCATCACCTCACATTTTTACGTGTGTGTGAGCATGAGCTCTACTCGCTTAGCACATGTCAAGTATACAAGGTGATAGTATTAACTTTAATCCTGTGGTATACTTAGATCATCAGACCTTATGCATCATATAGCTGAATGTCTGGACCCTTTCACCACTCTCTCCCTATATCCCCCACCCCTTGGCTCCTGGTAGCCACCATTCTAGTCTTTTCTATGAGTTTACCTTTTTTAAAAAGTTAGTTTCCACATGTAAATACACAATGCAGTACTTCTTTTCCTCTGTATGACTTATTTTACTTAGCATAATGTCCTCCAGTTCATCTATGCTATCGCAACTGACAATATTTCCTTCTTTTTTTAGGCTAAATAATATTCTTTTGTGAATATATACCACATTTTCTTTCTTCGTTGTCTTTCAGCGGACACTTAGCTGCTTCCATATCTTGGTTATTGTGAACAGTGCTGCAATAAACATGAGAATATTACTATTTCTTCCAGATAGTGATTTCGTTTCCTTTGGATATATACCCAGAAGTAGGATTGCAGGATTATATGGTAACTCTATTTTTAATATTTTGAGGAATGTCCATACTCTTTTCTATAGTGGCTGTATCAGTTTACATTCCCACCAACAGGGTTCCCTTCTCTCCACATCCTAGCCAACACCTATTTGTCTTTGATAAATGGATATTCTAACAGCTGTGAGCTGGTATTTCATTGTGGTTTTGATGGCTCGATCTCTCTGGTCACCAGCCCCCGTTCAGAAGCCATCTGGGAGCCCACCAGGAGTCATTCCATTAGAGCAATAGGTGTTCCTATCACCCAGGAAATCCCAAGGGATTTAGGAGCTGTGTTTTTGGAAACTGAACTGAGGTCAATGACCAAACATGAGAACAAAAAGATGTTCTATTGGTCTCACCACTTAGGAAATTACAAGGGTTTTACAAACTCAGTGCCTGGAACTGTGGGCAGGCACCAATATACACATTTTCTATTATTTCACAGCAGCCCCTTAGACATCCCCATCGCAGCTCTGCCCCAGGGTGTAGCCTCTGGACTGTGAGAACCTTATCCTGTGCCTATGAGAAGCATACATCCCATTTTCCTAGGACCACCCGTGTATGCCTGTTTTTCTAGCATAATCCTTTCATGCTCAGAAGTATCTATTTGGGATGAAAAGTTGTGTGGTCATGCTCCCTATTTTCTACAACTTCTGGGAGTGGAAAGTACCTAATGCAGCCACCTGTCTCTCCTACCATCCTCTACCAGTTAGCAAGCCTTGAGATCTTCCAGGAGGAAGTCAGGCCACAGTTCACTCTGCCTGAACTGCAGGAGACCATTCTCCAAGCTTGAGAGGAGGATCAGGTGCTCCCCACTCCCCCTTTTTAGTCGGAGTATTCGCAGCCTGCTGGTGGCACTCTCTGAACACCCTGTCCCCAGTGCTGCCAACCCCTATGATGTGGGTGAACCTTAGGAGTCCCTTAGCAAGTTTCCCTCACCTTCTTTTTGATAAATTCTTCATGGTGCAAATGCACTGGGATAAGAGCTACCTGAGAGACAGGGCTTTATTTTGTTTGCTGTCTAAATCAGAGCCTCAGACATAGTAGCTATTTAACATTTATTTGCAGAGCGAATGACAAATGAAGTGTCTGGCATCTCATTTTGGAACGTAGTTTCTATTGTCTTTGGATCTCGCTCAAGCTCCATTTTAACACATCATTAATCACGGCCTTGTGTAATTTCACTCAAACGTGATCATGTCATATATAGTGTTAACTTTTTGGTGCTGCTTTTATTCTTCTCCTTTTGGCTGCACGCGCCTACTCCTTCTCTCCTCACCCATCTTCATTTTCCTCAACCCATATTAACCATGTATATGCAAAATATTTACACACACGCACACACAGTGTTGTATTTTTTTTGAGACCATGTCATACAAACTTTTATGCACCATACTTTTCTTACTCATTCACACCTCATGAATACTCTTTGTTATTTATTAAATACTCACATATATTAGGCTAATTTCTGGCTTCTGTAATCTATTTCACTGGTTTACTCATCAGGTTGTTTTTTCTTTTCCTGCCAACAGTATGTTGACTTGTGACAGTAATGGTTCTCAAGGAATATTCCCAGCCCAGCAGCATCAGCATCACCTGGGAACTTGTTACGAATACAAGTTACTGGGCTCCACCCCAGATCTGCTGAGTCAGAAACACTGAGTGGGGTCCAGCAGATGCTAACGCAGGCTAATGTTCGAGGAGGCGTTAAAATGGCTTTTTCAGACGCGCTTACATGCTGCACTACCTCATTAAGCAAGTTCCCCTATTAGTCTTTCATTTCAGACATTCTTGGCTCTTCTTCAGCATTTGTTCTTTCAGATGAACATTAAGATAATTTCATCCAATTAAAAAACAAAAGCTTGTGGTGCCAGTGAGAAACTGCCATAAGTTATACAGAAATGTTGAGATAATTGAGATTTTTGTGACATTAAGTATTTCTATTTGAGAACATAAAATGCGCCTTCATTTGTCATAAATTAAATTTCATTATTTTATTTTCATAAAGATCCTCTGACTTTCTTGCCAAATTTATTCATAAATAATTATTTTTTGTTTTTTTATTTTGGGGGTAATAATATTTTAAATTATGTTTTTGTCATCTATTATGCTATTATAGTTGTCTCCGTTTTTAGCCCATTCCTCCCCTGCACCACCTCCCACTTCCTCAGGCAGTTCCCACACCCTTGTTCATGTCCATGGGTCATGGGTGTAAGTTCTTTGGCTACTCCATTTCCTATACATGACTATTCTGTAACTACCTATTTGTACTTCTTACTTCTCTCACCTCTTTACCCATTCCCTTACACCCCCCTCCCATATAAAAACCATCAAAATGCTCTCTGTATTCATGATTTTGTCTCTGGACAAAATGATTCTGTTCTGCAAAAATTTACAAAGTACTTACAAAACTCAACACCAAAAAACAAAAACAAACAACCCAATTAAGAAATAGGCAAAGGGCCTGAACAGACACTTCCCCAAAGACAACATACAGTTGGTCAATAGACATATGAAAAGATGTTCAATGTTACTAATCATCAGAGAATGCAAATTAAACCACTATGAGATACCATCTCACACCTGTCGGAATGACTGTCATCAATTAATCAACAAATAATAAGTGCTGGTGAGGATGTAGAGAAGGGCAAACCCTTTTGTACTGTTGGTGGGAATGCAGATTAATGCAGCCACTGAGGAAAGCAGTATGGAGCTACCTCAGAAAATCAAAAATGGATCTGCCTTTTGACCCAGTGATCCCCCCTCTGGGAATATATCCAGAGGAAGCCAAAACACTAATTCAAAAGAACATAAGCACCCATATGTTCGCTGCAGCATTACTTACAATCACCAAGATATGGAAGCAGCCCAAGTGTCCATTAAGAGATGAGTAGCTAAAACAACTATGGGACATTTACACAATGGAATAATAATTGGCCATTAAAAGGAAGAAAATTTTACCCTTTGTGACAGTATGGTTGGACCTGGAGAATGTTATGCTAAGTAGAATAAGCCAGTCAGAGAAAGACAAATACCATATCATTTCACTCATATGTGGACTCTAATGAACAAACTAAATTAATAAGGAAAATGGAGACAGACTCATATGGAGAATGGAGAACAGGATGACAGCTAGTGGGGGGCACTTAGTGAGTGGAGGGTTTGAGCAAAAATGCAATAGGACTTATGAACATGGACAATAGTACGGTGATTGTGGGGGACAACGACTAAAAGGTAATGGAAACATATATAATAAAGATTAAAAAAAGACACGATGGCTTCTGCCTGCCTTTCTGTCTGCGAGAAAGCTGTCCCTCACCTCTCACCTTGATGCCATATGTCACCAATGCTGCTCAGGCTGCTACCTCAGTGCTTGAGCTCAGAGGGAGTGAATCTGAGTAAATCTGTGTGTGGGTTCTTTAAGAGTAATTGCTTGGGACTCCAGAAGTTTCTTCCACTGACTCAATCTCTACTGGTTTTTGCAGCCAGAAGATATGAGGACCTATCTACCTGACACTGGAACCCTGGGCTGGGGGGCCTTGTGTGGGGCTGGGAATCCTGGGTCCTGAGATATCTGCCCAAATTTTTATTCACCACATGCAGATGTGGGACCAGCCCATTTTGTGTCTCTCTCCTTCCTACCAGTCTGGATAGATTTGGTTTCTTTAATTCCATAGTTGTCAGATTCCCATCCAACTCAATTTCTGATGGTTCTGAGTGATGGTTGTTCTATAGTTGTAATTTGATGTGGCTGTACAAGGAGGTGAGCCATGTTTGCCTATGCTACCATCTTCACCGAGGTCAATAAATAGTTATAATTTGAGGTCTTCATATTGGGTAAAATACTTTCCCCATTTCTATTTCTAGACTAGACAGAAAACTATATAATGACTAAATGTTTCTCTTACATGTAGTCATTTTATTAAATTCTCTTGTTAATTCTGGTAGTTGGTAATTTTCATTAGTAACATCTGAAAGAAAGATAATTGCATTTCTTTTTTTCCTGTGTATATACTCTTCTTGATTTATGCTGCATTCACCAGAACCCACAAAGCAGTGCTGAAAAAGATATAGCAAAAGCAAATGCTCCTGTCCAGTTCCCGATTTCATTTGAAATAGCTTTACTGTTTCAACATTTAGAATAATATTTACTATTGGGCTTTGGTGGCTTTTAATACATTTGAGCTGGTTTCCTTCTAGTCCGATTTTAATTAGGATTTTCATTAGGAGTGGCTATGGATTTTTATCATGTCTTTTCAGCATCTATTCATACTGATATGTTCCTATGGTTCCTTTTCTTTTAATGTGTTCTCATTTTTGAGTGTCATTCTGTAGCAAGAATGAAACACAAATTACTTTCTCAATCAATTTTTCTGTGTCATTAAGTTTTCCTTTTTTTCAAACCGAGGGTCTGATGGCTTACTGGGATAAGCTATTTGAAGCTAAGAGGCTGGGGGGAATACATTATGGTTCTGATAAGCCAGCACACAAATGTAGGCACACCTAACCCTTGGAGCTGTTTCCTCTTTGATCAGCTCAACTACGAAAACAACAAATAAATAATCACTTGGGACAGTAATTGTGTAGTAGATCAGAGCACAGGTTTCCATGCTAAACAGGTCTGGGTCCAGATTTTGGTTCTGCCACTTGCAAACCAGACAACTTTGGGTAATGAAAGTGGCCAGCATTTATTCAGTTTTGACTCTGTTTTTCTAACATTTTATGCGGACTCCTTTTGGTTACTTGCTTCCCCTCTCTAAATTACATTCTTCTGTTCTAAACAGAGAATATTGTATCTGCTTCACAGGGTTGTTGTGATATAAACTGCAAGGAATTCAAAAAAGTTAGCTCTATACTCTCAGGGATTTTCTTTTCATAAAAAGACTTTTCTTTTTACTTTTTAACTGCCAAAAATTAACCTACCATGAAGCAGAGGGAATCACTTGTGCAGATTGTTGGCCAAACACCCCAAACCTCTCATTTGGTAAACAGTTTCCCGCGGCGGTGGGATGGAGCCTTCCTTTTGCCTGCTGCTCATGGTCAGTCACATCTGCCCCACTGACCATGCTTTGCGGACACTACCTTTTCCTCGCCACAGTGGGCTGAACAGAGAACAACCAAAGCACCAATTGACCACATTCTCCCCATGGATTTTCCTGGGGACAGAGACTTATGGGGTTCCTACAATTTGAGCCTGTCCAGTGTGTGGGGTGAGAACCTACTCTGGGCTCCTTTAGGCCACCCCTCCCCCTTTCTCCCCTACAAAGACAAGATAGGCAGTTCTTTGGTAGCCATTCTCCAGGTCCTCTCTCTGTGTGTTCCTCATGGCAGTTGCTCACTCTGTGGCTGAGCACAGGATATGGGGCATGCTATTCCACCTCTCTTTCCAGTATCAGTGTCCCAATGACTGGCTTCCTGTCATGACCTCCCACCACTGGCTTGGAATTGAAGATTTTACCTTTGACCCAGACCCTCAGTATCTGGCTTCATCATGCCACGGTTTAGCACTCCCTTGGCTGGCTTCCCACCATACTTCCCCAGGCTGCGGGCTGATTTACTGTTGATTAAGTTCCTGCTGGGAATCCAGGCTTCCCTGTAAACTGACCCGAGATGCAGTGGCAGACTTTGACATGGCCCCAGCTCTGGCGTGTTCTGTCCCAGTCCTGGTGGAGCTCTAGACTCCTGCATTGCTCTGTGCATTTGCACATTTGCTAACACAGCTGCTGTTGCCAATCCTTGGAGACCCCATAATATCAACACACCCCAGAACACACACAGCCCTCTGGACTGTGCATGCCACCTTGCTTGATGTGGCTCCTGTGTCCCCGTACACTTGTACTTCCCACCGAACCATGGTATCTGCCAGACCTGCCTCTCACCACTCAAGTCTCAGAAGTCACAGTGAAAAACAAAGGCTTCTCCCAGATCTCTCCCTGGTGGGAATGTACCAGAGGAGTCAAAGAAAAAGAGAATTGTTCTCTTGTCCTCCAGACCGGTGACTGGTGATCACTCCAAAAACTCAAGGCAGCCCCCGACCAAACATCTACGGAAGCACTAGATCACAGAGCCATAGCTTGTTCAGGAACTTGGGCTGGAGAATGTGAGCACACCTGCAATGCACACACATTTGCCTTTGCTTCAGATGACCTTATATAGCTTGAGGAATAGTCACCTTTCAGATTCCTGTTATTAGTCTCGATGGCAATGTTATCCTGTTAGGTCTTCCTACTTGACAAATGGGTCTGTTGCCCAGGAGCCAGTGAAAGAATCTAGAAATATTTTTTGACTTATAATCTGTCATTGAAACACATTTTTTATTGATTATATTTCTACTTACAGTCCAGTCCAGTCAGATTAGTTGAATGTCTTCATATATCAGTGTTTAAAATCCTCATTTGGTTGGCAACAGAGCAATTGTTACAAGTTTATAAGTAGGGAGCTAATAAAAGTAGTATCGTTCTTTCCCTTACAGAATAAAAGCAAGGTACTTATTTTACTTATGTTCAAAAATTAAATTTAGCACAGTGGGTCTCAAACACTACTATGCATCAAAACCATAGATTTCTGGAGCCTGGGGCCCCCAAGCTTCTCATCCAGTAGGTTTAACGAGAAGCCCAACACAGGTGATTTTTAGTAGATGGTTTTGGATCACACTTTTGAGAAGCAGTTTTAGATACGAGAACTTTGGACTCAGAGGAATACACTTGGGTTTTAGTTCTAGCTCAGTGGCCTTAGGTTTCAATCCTTTGGTTTTCATTTTGCAGTCTCTGAAGGAGACATAGTGGTAACTGCCCTTCTTTGTTATTACAGACATTGTTTTCATGAAGGTTGTGCATCTAGGCAACCAATCTCTTTGAACAGACTATGAATGTGTCCACAGCAAAAGTCTTCACAAACCCTATACATTCAAGTCTGTGAGAGAATAGAAGCACCCTTGAGTCTTTTTCAGTTAGTTCTTTGGAAAATAAGGCACATTCTGGAGGCATCAGCAAGAAGTACTTAGTGGTAAACCATTAGCAGACAGACTATGAAAACCTAGCAATCCGGTTCAGTTAATGAAGGGATGGCATTAATGGTCTCTGAGAAAACAATTGATTGTAGTATGGCAATTTATGTATAGAAAAGGGATGCTGAAGTTGTAAATGAACAATATACTCTGTTAGTAAATTAAGGAAAGAGGAGACACATAAGGCTTAGAACAACTTCCAAAAATGTTTGAAATACAAACTCTGGCACTTAAAATGATAAACTTGAGGTAAAGTGTTTTTACTGCACAATTTTTATGTATCAGGCACAGAAGAAAACACCTTTATGGAGCTTGCTTTCCAGGGGAGAGGGTGAATAAATTATAGACATTATGTTATAAAACCATATTCACAGGCATCCAACTTTTGAACAAACTTGTGAGAGTTTAACTAAATTACAGTAATGTATAAGTAAATTGTAGACTCCTTCTATCCAATTCAGTAGCCACAAACCACATGCAACTATCTAAACTTAAATTTAAATGAATGAAGATTAAGCATCATTCAAAGTTCAGTTCTTCAGTTGCACTAGGCACTCTCAAGTGCTCAGTAGCCACATGTAGCGAGTGGCTACCCTGCTGGGACAGTGTCGAATCGGCACATCCATTGTTGCAGGGAGTTCTAATGGACAGTGCTGACCCAGTTGTCATAGAAGATGAAATGCACTGTGGTGGGAAGTAAAGCAGGGCACCACAACAGGCCATGCTGGGAATGGGCTTTGTCAATTAAACAGATTGGAGACTACCTCTAACAAGGTGACATTCAAGGAAAGTTATAAAAAAGAATACATCATAGGAAATCAGAAGGAAGAGCATTTTAGGAGAGGAAACAGAAAATGTAAATCGGAGACTTCCACCAAGATGGAGCCATAGGTGGAAGCACTGTGCCTTCTTGCACAACCAACTTTAAAAACAACAAAGTTTTAGCAACAAAAACGCAGCCAAACCACAGAAAATTGAACTATACGGAAGTCTGACAACAACAAACCCTTCAGCCAAACCAGTAAGAGGGGCAGAGCCAGCAGCAGAGCAGGGTAGGGCAGGAAAGATCCACTGGACCGACTCGGGCGCACAACCCAGGTGCACAGGCAGTGGACAGATCCCAGGTGTGGAGTAGCAGCGGGCAGACCCACTGAGGGCTGACCGTGCTCACACATTTGTGCACGCAGATAAACTGGTGAAGAAGTGAGCAGTGAGATGGACCACAAAGGCCCCAGGGGTGGGAAGCTGCAGAGAGAACCACCATTGTCCCTCTCTGACCCCCGTCCCCACATACAGCATCACAAACCAGCGACCTGGGGGGCCCCGCCCTAGTGAACACCTAAGGCTCCATTCCTCATTTGTAATAGGCACAAACAGATCAAAACATGGCTCAAGAACAACTCAGAGTCCCAGAGCCAATAAATCTCAGCAATGAAGAAACAGCCGAACTTTCAGATGCACAGTTCAAAACACTGGTGATCAGGATGCTCACAGAACTAGTTGATTTTAGTCACAAATTAGAGGAACATATGAAGGCTAAACTAATTGAAATGAAGGGAAATGCAAAGGAAACCAATAGTAATGGAAAGGAAACTGGGACTCAAATCAAAGGAGTGAACCAGAAGGAGGAAAAAGATGACCAAACAGAAAAGATGAAGAAACAAGAATTCAGAAAAATGAGGAGAGGCTTAGGAACCTCCAGGACATCTTTAAACGTTCCAACATCCAAATTATAGGGGTATCAGAAGGGGAAGAGGAACAGCCATGAGGGGAAAACTTATTTGAACAAATAATAAAGGAGAACTTCCCCAATCTGGCAAAGGCAATAGACTTCCAGGAAATCCAGGAAGCTCAGAGAGTCCCAAAGAGGTTGGACCCAAGAAGGAACACACCAAGGCACATCATAATTACATTACCCAAGATTAAAATGAAGGAGAGAATCCTAGAAGCAGCAAGAGATAAGGGAACGGTCGCCTACAAAGGAGTTCCCATCAGACTGTCAGCGGACTCAGAAAAGACCTTCCAGGCAAGAAGGGGCTGGAAAGAAGTATTCCAAGTCATGAAATCCAAAGAACCACATCCAAGATTGATCTATCCAGTAAAGCTTTCATTTAGAATGGAAGGGCAGATAAAGCGCTTCTCAGATAAGATCAAATTCAAGGAGTTCATCATCACCAAGCCCTTATTATATGAAATGTTAAAGGGACTTACCTAAGAAAAAGAAGATAAAAAAGATGAACAGTGAAAGGACAGCAAACTCACAGTTATTAACAACCATACCTAAAACAAAAGCAAACTAAGAGGATAGCTAGATCAGGAGCAGAACCATAGAAATGAAGATCACATGGAGGGTTAGCAACAGGGGAGTGGGAGGAGGAGAAGGGGGGAGAAGGTACAGAAAAGAAGTAGCATAGACAGTAGGTAGAAAATAGACAGGGGGAAGGGCAAGAATAGTAGGGGAAATATAGAATCTAACAAACTTGAGACACGTGGTCATAAACTAAAGGGGGGGAGTGGTGGGGCAGGGGCTGTGCAGGGTGGAGGGGAATGAAGGGGGGAAATAAAACAACTGTAATGGCATAATCAATAAAACATATTTAAATAAATAAATAAATAAATAAATAAATAAATAGAAACAGGCAAGATATTTAGCCGCCCCCCCCCCCCAAAAAAAAAAGGAAAATGTAAATCCCCTGAGGAGGAGATGAGTCTGGAGTGGTCCAGAAACAACAGGGAGACCCTGTGGAATGGGGGAGATAAAGAGGAGATGGAGGGATTGAAATCAGTGACATAAGGTAAGGATCACCTTCCCTAAATGGTGAGGACATTCCTTCTTGTTTGAAGAGGGACAGCCAGCCATTTTCGGCACGTGGACTGAAAGAGAGCTAAAGCAAAAACCAGTTAGGTAGCTTGGACCAGCATGGTAGCAATGGGGTGGGAAGACATGGCCAGATTCTGGATATACTTTGAAAGTAGAGACAAGAGGATTTTCTGCATATAAGGGGGAGAAGAGTTAGGGCTGAGCCAACAGTTCAGAATGTGGGCCTGAGTTACTGGCAGCACAAACTTGCCATTTACTGAGATGTGTAAGACTGTGAAACAAGCAGATTTGGGGGTCCAATGAGAAGGCCAGTGTAGGGCATGTTAAAATTGGAATGCCTAGTAGACTTCCAAGTGTAGAAGTAGATGGAATTCGTGGGTCTGGAGTTTAGAGGAAAGCTTCAGGCCAGAGATGTATCTTGATGATCACCTGTACTTTCACCACGAGATTGGATGAGTTCACTTAGCAAGTAAGGGTAGATTGAGAAGAGTTCCAGGTACCCATCCAGGCACTTGAACATTATGAGGTCAGAATGATGGGGAGGAACCAGCAAAGGAGGCAAACAAGAAGGGGGCCCAGGAATGTGGTATAATGGAAGATGAAAGAAGGAAGGATTTCAAAGTGTCAAAAGTTTTGACAGGTCAGATAACCACATCTCCTTCTGATTTGCTGGGCACGGTTCTGGAGTCCACCTGTTATCCTGTCACAATTATTAATAGCATCCCTTTTCATCCTCAACATTCAAAGAACAACAAATTATAATATATTGTTGCCCTACTGAGAGGTCCAACCATTGGACTGGTTGAGAAATGAACCATTGGATTTAGCAACATGGAGCTAGTTGGTGAACTTGACCCTCTGGTATTGGAGTGGTGTGGTGGGATGGGTTCATGAGTAGACAGGGGAAGAGGCTTTGGAGACTGTCAGCATCATCAGCTCTTAGGAGGAGTTCTGCTGAGAAAAGAGACAGGTGGTGGGGCCAAAAGTCTGTTTTTCTGTAGGACAGCTCTGGTAGTGCTTAGCTGTCTTTAACTTTATTTGAAACAATTTTGTTAAGTCGTATGTGACAGCTGTCATATCAGCATGTACTTATTAAAAAAACGTATCAATATTGGTAAGTTGTTGTGTAGCCATTTTAATACTGAAGGTGGAAGGAAGTAAGCAACATTTTTGGTATAAGATGCTTTATTATTTCAAGAAAGTTAAAAATGCAATTGAAATGCAAAAAAAAAGATTTGTGCAATGTAATGGAGTAGGTGCTGTGACTAACTGAATGTGTGAAAAGTGGTCTGGAAAGTTTGCTGCTGGAGATTTCTCTCTGGATGATATCTGTGGTTGGGTAGACCAGTTGAAGTTGACAGTGACCAAATTGAGACATTAATTGAGAATAATCAATGTTATACCATGCAGGAGATTGCCAACATACTCAAAAACATCCAAATCAATAATGTTATTGGTGAAAATAAAAAATGTCTTTTATTTTATGGAAAAAAACTAAATGGATATTTTTGACCAACCCAACATAAGAACAATAATGGCTCATTTGTATGCTGGTGGGCAAGATCCAGCAGAGAAGAAAATTGATGCAGGACAGAGAGGACTCCTGCAGAAATGAGTGAGGCTGTGCTATGGTGTGCAAGCAAGGGTGGCGGAAGGATGCTTGCAGGGGCACAGAAGGGAGGGCCAAGTATGGTGGCTCAGAGGCAGGGCGAAGGGAGGGGGTGGTGGATCCTTGTGGAAGTTCTCTTCTGCCTGCTTCAATGCTTTCAGTAAAGGAAAAAAACTCAAGTCATCAATTGGGAGGAAGCATGGGGAAGTGAGTGTGGAGGAGAGTGAGGGCAGAGGAGAAGGTGTGGACCAGTTGTCTAGGGGAGTAGATCATGGACAAGGCTGGAATGCAGCACCAGGTGCTCCTGAGGATGGGGCTGGTGCATTTCCAGTGAGACCAGGCACCCTGGTGGGTGTTTTACTCCAGCCATGTTCAGCTGTGCAGGTGCAGGCCCGGAGTAGGTGGGGAGCTGGATGTGCCCAGTTTTCCTTTGAGAAAGGTTTAGGCAACAGATACTGGAAAAATGAGGCTTCATGATAATTCAGACTAATTGTAAAAACAGATCAGTTTTAGCAAATACACAGTATTTTTTCAAAGCTCTTTGATTCATTAAAAATTTATTCTGTAATTGATGTTCAGCTGGATCTTGCTACAATGAATAAATAAAGCTGTATTTAATTAGCTACAATATTTACATTTCATCGGTTAATGAACTAACAGCTATTAAAACAGTTTGTTCTCTTTGGTAGATTGAAAATCTCCTTGAGATTTTGCTTACCTGTTTTGTTGAGTCACTCCTTCAGCAGGTGTGGGTTTTTAGCAAGTCAAGGGCCCCAAAATTCCTGGAATGGAGATTTTCTGGCAGGAGAAACCAAACATGTAGAAAACATGTCCTCTGCCCGGAGGAAACATGCAGTTGGGCTAGAGGATATAATAAGATTTAAGAATAGAGTGCCACCCGGTAATAATAAGCAATTCTTTCCTCACCAATTGTGCGAGATCTGACCCAATTGTCCAGTTACAATTACAATTGTAATTGACCCAATTACAATAAGTAAACTACAAAATAATGAGATTTAACCATATTTATGCTTTGTCATTGCCTTTTTCATTTGCTATTTCATCAGAATCAACCTGATTCATTTTCCTTCCTGGTACATTCCTATTTATCTCAGTTGATTAGTTATATAACTTTAAAATGGAATTTCCTAATTATAATAGTAGTAAGATTCAATACAAAATTTTATAAAATATAGAAAATTAGGAAGGAGGAGGCAAACACATTTTACTATTTAAGGGCAGCCACTAATAATATTTTGTCTCTTTTTAGCCTTTTTTCTTAAAAATTAATTTTAATTATTAATCATTTCAAGCCTACAGACAAGTAGAAAAGAATAATTAATAACAATCAACTTGGATTAGTAGATGTTAACATTTTGTTAGATTTACTGCAGAGCCCTATTTTTTTTTAAAGAAATAAAATATTGCAGCTTCAGGTAAAACCCATGTCCTTTTCTTGGCCCTCCTCCCTCTCCAGAGGTGAGGGTGTATTCACATCTCCAATCTGGCTACTGTGTGTGGTACACTGACCCATGGCCACCTGGTTTTGGTGATGTGAAGAAACCTCAATGGTCCGATCAGCAAAGCTGAGGCCCAGCCCAAGGACATGATCATTTCTACCCCCACCCCCCAGAATAGTAGAGCAGTCATGTTCCAGTTGTACTACAAGATTCCATTTTCCCCTTCAGATAAGTTACAATAACCCTAAGCGTGGGGTGCAAAATAGCCTACCTCACACAAATATTCTAATATATGGAACACGTTACAAGAATGAAGTAATTGCCAGGTTAAAATGGTAGTAAAGTATTCCCGTTTGCCCTCTCTAATTCAAATTCACATTTAAATACTGAGTGCCTGTTATGTTTTAAATGAAAAACACCAAAGGGCAAATAGAAAAGTATTAGATCCCAGGGCCAGAGGTTGACCATGTACCAGTATGGAAGGAGCATTCTTCCCAGGCATCAGAAAGGTCCAGAACCCTCTGGGGTGTAGCTCCTGAGGAATGATAATGCTTAGGTCCCAGGGGTGCTCGTTTCTCCCACTCTAGGAGAGAGGGAGAAGTGCTCTGCCCCTCCCCACCATCGCCACTGTGGGGCTGACCCCCACTGAGGTGGCTAAAAGCAGAATTAGATGCCTCACCCACTTGTTCTTGAAAAGATCATGAAATCCAAGGGGAAAGGATTCAGAATGACAGTTTGGTCAGCTACGCCGGCCTCTCCTTGTCTCCTACCCTGCCAGTGCTGCACGGCCCCTATGAATGCAGGAACAGAGGTGGCCAATGCTCATCATGTAGTTTATTTATCTCAGCAACCCAACGCAATAGTGTCAAGGAAGTTGTTCACGGGGCACATGGAAGTGGTTTCTGCTGAACTGGAAACTGCCCTTCGTGTGTTAGTCAGCTGTCTATCTGTGTCACGGTCGTGACCAGCATGAAGGGAGGAGGTGGTCAAATAGATGATTTTCATTAATGGTGCCAAGGTGATTCAGTGCAGAAAGTTTACTCTTTTCAACAAATGGTGAGAGAATAATTACCATATTTTTCAGACTCTGAGACATACTACCCCCGCCCAATTTGGGAGAAATAATGGTTGCTAATGCTGCTAAGTTCTGTTTATATTTACATTGGTGAAATATTATGTTATTATGTTATTAAATATTTTACCACATTTTTTTGCTTCAAAATTCTTTTTCCTATTTTCTTCTTCTAAAACCTAGGGGAGTCTTATGGTCTAAAAAATATGGTAGATATCCATATGTAAAAACAGTTAGCTTGGATCTATACCTAGTACCATGTAAAAATTAATTTCAAAATGAGTCAGACCTAAATGTAAAACCTGAAACTATAAAACTCTCAGAAGAAAACATAAAATTGTTATGATCTTTGGTTAAACAATGATTTCTTAGCTATGACACCAAAAGCATAATCCAAAAAAGAAAAACTCAATCTGATGAGTTGAATTTAATAGAATTAATAACTTTTTGTTCTGCCAAAGACACTGTTATAAGAATAAAAAGATAAGCTACAGACTTAGAGAAAATATTTGTGTAAAATATATTGGAAATGAGTTCTATACAAAATATATAAGGAATTCTCAAAGTTCAATGGTAAGAAAACAAACAGTTCAATTTAAGAATGGGCCAAAGATTTGAACAGACACATCACTGAAAATAAGGTGTATGGATGGCAAATAAGCACATGAAAAGATGTTCAACATTATCACTTATTAGAAAAATACAAATTAAAACCACAATGAGATACTACTGTACAATTATGAGAAGAGCTATAATAAAAAATAGATAATAACAAGTGTGGGCAAGGATGTGGAAGAGCTAGAGTTCTCCTACACTCCAGGTGGGAATATACAATGGTATGACCACTTTGGAAAACAGTTTGGCACTTTCTTACAATGTGAAACCTATACTTACCATATGATCCAACCATTCTGTACCTGGGTGCTTTCCCAAGAGAAATGCAAGCATATGTCAATACAAAGAGATGTATATGAATGTTCGTTGCAGCTTTATTTGTAATAACCAAAAACTGGAAACCAAATGTCCATCAACAGGTGAATGGATAGATAGATTGTGGCATACCCATACAATGGAAGCCTACACAGCAGTAGAAAGAAAGAACAACTGATCATGCAGCCACATGGATGAATCTCAAACTAATTATGCTGAGTGAAAGAATCCAGATATAACAGGATAAATTTAATATATGATTCTATTAATTTACAGTTTTATAAAGAGAAAACTATTTTATATCAATAGAAAGCAGACAAGGAACTGCCTTGAGACAAAGAAGAGGTGGGGAGAAGGTATGGAGGAATTACAAGGAGACTTTGGGGGTATGTTCACTATACGGAATGTGGTCATGGTTTCATGAGTATGTACATATGTTAACACTTAGCAAATTGTGCACTTTAAATATATGCTACTTAGTATATGTCAATTATTCCTCAATAAAGCTGTTTTAAAAAGACAGATTCAAGTGCTAATAACAAATAAAAGAAGGGCAAGAAGAAAGAGGGAGGAAGGAAGGGAGGGATGGAGGAAGAGAGGAAGGGAAGAGCGAAGGGAGGAAGAAGAGAGGGAAGGAAGGAAGGCATAAAACTGAGACTGTTTTGCATAACTGGCAGAGGGAGGTTTGGGACTGGATGCGGCAGAGCAGAAAGAAGGTGTGGATGACTTTTAGGACAAAGCATCTATGGGACTGGTAAAGAGGAGAAGAGAAGCTAAGTGGCCCCAGGAGCTGCCACTCAGCCAGTCTCATATGTGACATGGTGTGACTGAGGCCACAGTGTGACTGAGGCAGGATAATGGCAGAACTGGAAGCCACTTCATTTTCAGTCTATTTTTGTCAGAAGTGAGCCTCTTGTAGACAGCATATAGTTCAATCATGTTTTTATTCATTCTACCACTCTCCATGTTATGATCGGACAGTTTAATCCATTTTCAGTTAAAGTTATTACTGATAATGAGGGACTTAATTCTGTCATTTTGCTGTTTGTTTTCTACATGCCTTAGAGCTTTTTTGTAGCCCATTTCTTGTATAACTATCTTCTGTTGTGCTCAGTCAATTTTTGCAGTGAAATGTTTGAATTTCTTTTTCATCTTTTATTGTACATTTTATAGCTGTTTTCCTTGTGATAACCATGGGGATAACACTGTAATCTGATTTTATACCAGCTTAACTTCAATAATGTACAAAAACTCTGCTCCTTTATAGCTCCATACCTCATCCCTTTCAGGTGTTGATGTCTCAGAATCACATCTTTACACAATGTGTGCCCAAACGCATAATGTATCTTAAAAAATTCATTAGTGTCTTAAATTATATAGAAAACAAGGCCCAGATCTCACACATACTTATAATAATGCTAGCATTTAGACTAGTAAATTCTTTAAACCAAGTAGAAAATAAGAAGTACGGTTACCATTGATCGTTACAATAATAGCGGCTTTTATAATTGCCCACATACTTACCTTTAGTGCAACCTTTATTTCTCAATGCAGCTTTGCATGATCATCTCATGCCCTTTCATTTAATCTTGCAAAACTACCTTGAACTCCTTCAAACTCCTACAGCTTTTCTCTATCTGAAAAGGGCTTAGTTTCTTCCTCTCCTTTGAAGGACAGTTTTGCCAGATATAGGATTTTTAGTTGACAGGTTTTTCTCTTTTAGCACTTTGAGTCTATTGGCCCACTGCTTCTGGCCTCCAAAGTTTCTGATGAGAAATATGTTGACAATGGTGCCAAGAATCACTTGAATGTGATGATTTGCATCTATCTTGCTGCTTTTAAGATTCTCTCTTTCTTTTGTCTTCAAAAGTTTGATTATAATGTATCTTAGTGTGAGTCACTTTTTAAGAGTTAATCTTACTTGAATTAATTAAGCTTCTTAGATGTTTATATTCATGCATTTCATCAAAATGGCAAGTTTTTAATCATTATTTCTTCAGATATTCTTTCTACCCCTTATTATTATTATTTTCTGAAATTTCCAAAATGTGTAAACGGTCTGCTTGAGGGGGTCTTGTAGGTCTCATAGGGTTTATTTTCTTTTTCAAACTTTTTCCTTTCTGTTCCTAAAGTTTGATAATTTCCTATTGTTCTGTCTTCAAGTTCACAAAGTCTTGCTTATGCTTGATCAAATCTGATTCTGTATCACCCAAATAAATTTTTCATTTTAGGCATTATACTTTTCAGCTTCAGTATTTCTTTTTATTTTAAGGTTGTTTTGGTTTTTGTCCTGATATTTCCTTTTGGGTCATTATCATTTTTTTTTTACTCTCTTTACATCTTTCTTTAGTTATTTGAACATCTTTAAGAGGGCTGTTTTAAAGTTTTTGTCTAGTATATCTGCCATCTGGTCTTTTTCAAGGATATTATCTGTTGATTATTTTTCTTTTAGAATGGTCCATACTTTTCTGGGGTTTTTTTTGTACAATTTGTGATTTTTTTCTTGAAAACTGGACATTTGAATCTAATAATGTGGTAACTTTGGAAATCAGTCTCTCTTGCCCAGGGTTTGCTGTTTTTGTTATTACTTTTATTGTTTTTGCTTTATGATTGTTATAGGCTGTCTCTGTGTCATGGGTCAAACTGAGGTATAAACTTAAGGTTTTCTCTAGTCTGTTTTGAACCTGTGACGTTCCCTGGGCATGCACAGTAACTTTCTAATTTTCCTTGGATATGCAGTTGTTTCTGAATGTCCTAGTCTTTTATTTCTGGCTCTCAAATAAGAAAAAGAAAAAATTGAAAGGGGACCAGTAGTGGAAAAAGTGGTCCCCCAGAAGTTACTTTACCTGGAAGAGAAGAAGCTTACAACAATGGGGAAAAGTACAAGAACAGTGACTGCCTCCTTCTTTGTAGGTTTGTGATCTGAAGCAGTGATCATGATTACAGCAAAGATCCCCAATATTTGGAGGACATGGTCCATTTTGCTCACCATGGCTCCTGAAAGCTATGTGCACACTTCTCCAGGAATGTGTACAGCTACTTGTTTAAGGGCTGTGCTGGGGCTATTGAAGTAGGAGCTGAAATTAATCACAATTTACCATCCAGGTCTTCTGCTAGAAGCTGCAAGCCTTCAACAGGCTCCAGAGCTCCAATGTAGTTTCATAAGACAACACCATTGTCTAGCTGGGGAGAGAGATTCCTGGTGCTTCCTACTCTACCATCTCTCCAGAATCTTCCCAGCATAAATAGTTTGCAAGTATAGGATACCATAAATCAAAATAAATCATAAAAAAGAAAAATTATAATATATTTATAAAAACAAAAGTGTATTATTTTAATATGTAAATAGTCCTCATAAATCAGTAAGAGCTGAGTCAGAAAAAAGTTCTGCTCTCTGTAAGCCTGTGTTTGGCATGGCTGTGTTTGCTCTCATAGCCCTAATACAGCTCTTTGCAAATTCAGATCTTTGATGGTTAAAGGAGCACACACACACCAGAGAGGGGGGCGGGGAAGAAAGGAAAGGGAGAGAGGAATGGAGGGGCAGGGAAAGGAAGGGAGGGAGAAAGGAAGGAAGAAAGAGAAAGAAAGGAAAGAATGGAAGCACAAGACAAAGTTGTCCCTATATTTTTATAACTCATAACACAGATTTAAAAACATGTGTTCTAATTCCAGTGCCTTTTATGCTTCTATTTTTATAGTTTTTGTTATTGTAAATGGGATCTTTTTTCCTCATATATTCTGATAGACTCCTTCTGGTGTATAAGAAAGTTCTGATTTTGTATGTTTATTTTAGATCATTATTAGTTCAAGTAGTGTTATTATAAGTGCTCTTAAATTGTTCTAATAGACAAATTATCCCCAAATAATATAGTTTTTCTTCAAATAACATATCTTTTTTTCTATTTTATGCATCTACTATACTAGTTTTAATAATTCCAGAGTAATGTTAAATTACTTTGAAGTTGAAGGGCAACCTGTATTTTCCTTGATTTAACTGGATCTCCTTCAGTCTTCATCATGCAGTAGAATGCAGTAGAATGTTGTAGTAGAATGTAGAATGTTGATCATGCAGTAGAATGTTGCCTAGCAGTTTCACTTAGATGTTCTCATCTATGCTCAGGATTGTACTTTCTCCATTATTAGCTTGCTAAAAGGTTTAAAAATCAGAACTGAATATTATATTTTATCAAATCTCCTTCCAGCATTTCTCAACTATCTACATTTTAACCTATACCATGTTTATGTTAATATATATAACATAAATAACAAAAAGGGAAAAATGCCTATAATACAATGTTATTACTTGTTTTATATACAATACATATGTAATATGTGTATTGCACAATAAATATATAACATAATTAAAATTTGTCTAATATTAAATAATGTTTTATTCTTTAGAAAACTGCTATTAATATACTTTTAAGTTTATTTGCTATTTTTCCCCAAAATTGGTTATTTTGATTTGGACTTTTTGCATTTAAATGTTAAAAATGAGCACTTTATCATGCCATTACCTATTACTCTACAGAAGGCACCCTTCCTCCTACCTGAATTTCTTCTCTTCAGTAGGTTCTCATCTTGGGCAGCTCTAATATGCTCACTGTGCCAAGTTCTTTAATAGGCTGAACCAATAAAATCATAAGTAACCATAGTGCCTTACTTAGAAGAAACACTGAGTAAAATCTGGGAATATTTTTCAAACATGTCAAGATTGCTTGAATCTTTCTAGCAATTATAGATCTAGAATCTAGAATAGATTTGCTTGTCTATTCTAGCTCAATACGCTTGGGCCTTAATAGTACACAATAAAGTCTCCAGCATGTGCTAAACTGATTCCAGCCCCATCCTTGATTGTTCAAGGTGGGAATAAGCCTTATTTCTGGAGTTGCTCAGAGAAAAGCAGGTAGCTTTGCTAACTATGAGAGGCTGGGTGCTCCTCAGAATTAGGCTCAAAATCTTTGTCTAGTCCAGAAAGGTCTAGATGGGAAAGTTCAGATGAAAGCATCTTAGAGAAAGTTAGTGTTACCTTTGGAGGAACCAGGCATATCTTATATGCCAGCAGCCGCAAAATAATGCTTCTCCATTCCCTGCTTCTGCCTGTTAGGATCTTTTAGATGGCCAAGGATTTCCACCTAGAAGACTATCAGCCCTGGAATCCTCCAAGAAAACTGACCTTAGTGTCATTAGAGATCTGCAAATGTCTCAGGAGGTTAAAGTGAATGAAGTCCCCAAGGCAGTAAACCCAGTCAACATTTGGGGACATAAGTCATGAACACATATTTGATAGCCCACAGATTCCTTCTGAGAGTGGGGTTCAAATATGTCTTTCATCTTATACTGTTAAATAGTAGCTGCAGGGATTTAAAAAGAGATTTTATAAGGACAAAGAAATTAAGTGAAGAGAGCTGGTTCCAAATCATGGACAGAGCAGTCATGGGTACCTTGAAGTCAGGGAAGGTAACTTCCTTCTTTACATACACAGTTTGGTGCACACCACAACTAGAAACACATTAGATGTTCATTGATTTGTATTCACATAATCACACACATACACACAATTTGCTTCATAAATGCAAAGTAGTGTTCTAGGTCATTGCTGACCACATATCTTCATGTACTAGACTTAGAGAAGTCCTTTTGGAGATACAGTTTGGAAGTCTCCATTTTCTCTGACTGCTTTTCTTCCCCTGTACTGTCTCTGTGTGTCTGACCCAAATGGCCCTCTTTGAAGATGCACACAGGACCATGTGTTAATCTAATAACGAGCTAGATGTTTTACATGATCACTGTTGGTAATTAAGCTCAGGCATTAAGCACCCTTGATGGAAGGCTCCTTGAAAGCTTCCTTTTGTGCACACCTGTGGCTCCAAAGACTTCTTTGCTGCCTCATCCCTGTCTTTCGCTTCCATCTGCCTCTCCTGGCAGTGGTAGGTGGCCTTAAAAGCTTGTAGCACATTGACCCAGTTATCAGTGTCATGACATTTTTTTGTGGGTTATATCATAACTGTGGATTTACATCAGCATGGGTTCAATTAGGGTGAACTAACAACAATGGTTTTCCATCCTCTGGTCATTCAAGTGCACTAGTGGGGCAGTGGCAGGTGGTCTGGAAGGACAATATTTGACTTGGTATCTGGTTTGATATCTTTCACTGAAGTGGAATATTTTAAGTTTGAAATGGGAGGGAGAGCCAAGTCAGATGAATTTGCAACACACCCAAACACAGGAGTCAACACTCGGTCTGAAAGTCACACAGCCAAGTGTCATGATGTAAATTGGGAGTCAGAGGTTGAAGCAGAAATCAAAATTCATAGGAGCTGCTGTCTGGAACAACCCACAGCCTTCCTTTCAAAGACAGCAACAAGTGACAGGGACACAGCCACACAGATGTGGGCTCGGGCTGACTGAGTATCATCAGGTAAGTAGACAAAGGAAAAATGTTCTTGCCACTCTGAGCTCAGGGAAGCTTCTTCAGTTTAAGTGTTCTGTAATTCTTTTATCAGTGCCTGGTTTCTTATGTCCCAGGATCCTGCAGTTTCTTTGGCCTGCTTCCTAAATAGCAGAAATATAGAACAAACAATGTTCCCATGTATGCAGTGTGCTCTTTGGGGCCTATGAATCATTAGGAACTCGGCTGTTGCTTACTATGCTCTTGCCTTTTCTAATTATATTTTTATATTTTCATCAAACACCTTGGTTAAAGGTACCTTGGCCCTGCCCTGGCTGGTATGGTTCCGTGGATTGAGCACCAGACTGAGAATCAGAGATAACCAATTCAATTCCCAGTCAGGGCACATGCCTGGGTTGCGGGCCAGGCCCCCATTTGGGGGCAAGCAAGAGGCAACCAATCCATCTTTCTCTCATACATTGATGTTTCTCTCCCTCTCTTTCTCCCTCCCTTCCCCTCTCTCTACAAAGTAAATAAATTAGGGGGGAAAGAAGATACCTTGATCTTTATTATTAGAATGACTGAGGGAGTGCAGAGCTCTTGCCTGGAGCCATCAGCCTCAGCCACTGGCCTGATTAAGTGTGGGCAGCACGGCCACTGGGAGAGAGGAACGGGAGAGGGAGAGGAGTCGGTGAGGCAGCCAGTTCCCAGAGACAAAGGTGAAGGAATGGATGGATGCCAACTGCCCTAATGATTTTCAAGAGGACCAATCCTTTGAAATGCCCCAGACAGCAGCTTTGTGCCAGCACTTTCAGCACCCTCCATTTGCATCACAGACTGAATTCCTATTGCTCAAATTTCTTATTAATTTTATATTGAACTCTTAATTATGAGAAATATAGCATTTTCTCTGATGTGCCAGGGGCATGAAGACATGAAATGAACATTCCTATAAAATTTGAATATTTCATAGCCATATCAGATTCCAGAGTATGGAGACACTAAAATTAATTTAACTGTTGACCATTTGTGAGATTATTTAACTCATTTCCTTTGTGCCAATTGCAAATAGCTACAACAGATACTGTTTCCCTGGCTGGTGCGGTTCAGTGGATTGAGCACTAGCTTGCAAACCAAAGGGTCATGGGTTCAATTCCCAGTCAGGGCACATGCCTGAGTTGCAGGCCAGGTCCCCAGTAGGAGGACACATAAGGGGCAACCACACATTGATGTTTTTCTCCCTTCTTTCTTGCTCCCTTCCCCTCTTTCTAAAAATAAGTAAATAAAATCTTTTAAAAAACATATTATTGATATAAATTTTTGTTTGTATATATGATTTTTTAAAAAGGCAGTCCACTTGAATAACATGATTTCTATACTTAAGCCTTGACAAGTTAACAGTTTAAATCCCGTACAGACACACACATGTACACACATATACTCACACATATGTTATCCTGTCCAAAAGTAAGAATATTTTTCTAAGTTTTTACTTATACATTAATGTGTATTTTGGGGAAGACAAATATTAAAATACAGAAAAATGAACCAGTATATAGTCTGGTTCATTTTGTCCAGATTTTTTTTTTTACTTCCTACATACAGATGTATATATGATCATATATATGACTGTGTTTTTTCAACTCTATACTGTCTTTGACTCTAACAAATACCACTGATGTGAAAAGAGCCTTCAGAGAGAAAAAATAAAACAATAATCAGTAAGCACTGCGGTAAATGCCCATGTAGTTGGGATGCTGAATGCCAACCATGGAAATCTACTTGGGCTGACTGAAGATGATTTAAACAATGGAAGTTTATTATAAAGATTCTGGGTAGCTCATAGGATTGATAGGAAGGCTAGTGGGGTGGGCCAGGCTTGAGGAAGGTATGGGGAGTAAGTGAGACTGCGCAGCTAGCACCAGAGTCCAAATCCCACCACAGAACTGCCCCACTGAGGCCTCTGCTGGCACCCTGGGCTCAGTGCCACTGGGTACCGGGACATTGCTCTCCAAGGTCAGATGGAACCTCCAGAGCAACTCCTCTGCGGCCCTAGCTCCATGTAAAAGTCTGGGGCAGTACACCTGATAGGCCAAGTCTGAGTCACATGCCCTAATCCCAGTTACTTGGGTGGCTACCGGCATTCATGGTGTTCAGGGCTTTTCAGGTGAAGTTTAGGAGCTGTAATGGTCAGGATTCTCCAGAGAACCAGAACCAAAAGCAGATATATATCTGATGATACAATAAATCTCCTCATATGTGAGCACTCAAGTTGATGCTGATGCTGCTCTACAGACCACACATTCAACTTGACCTTGGAGCACATATTTATTTCTAACTGACAGTACATGAATTGATGCATGTAGTTACATAGCACTTGCTTCTCTATTAGCACAAGGTTTCAGTTTAAACTGTATTCACATTTGGTATGAAGAATGCTCTAAGTCACTTTTGGCCGTTGGCAGTTCTTTATGCAGAACTTCAAAACAACACACAGCTCTTTACAATATGTACTCTTCGTCCTGACAGATTTAGCACTGTTTTGAATTACAGTAGAATTTGAGATCTATCAAAGAATTCTGGGACTTTGTGCTATCCATATTTAGAAGAAGCCATAGTTTCTTTTCTTTGCTTAATTAAAATTATGTTTAACTTTGCATTAGTTTCTCTTAAAAAATAAGCCTGGAGCCTATGACAGATATTACTGAGTGATAGACATTCACAGTGAATGAATCAGCCACAGAGCTTCTCCAAGTTAGAAAATTTCTGTGGTATTTTGAAAGAGACTTGGCAATTTCTACTGTATTTAATTGCATTGTCTAGAATGAAAATGCCAACCCTCGGTGTTCAAAGTAACTTTTCTTATTGCTGTTTCATGGCACACTCTTTTACTTTTTAATTACAAAAATATTTTAAATAAGAAAAAGAGCAAGGCCATCTGCAACAAACACCAAAGTAGCCATTATGCAAAAATAACATCACCAACTTCCTGTAATTGCTTCTGACCTTTTCTTTACTCTTAAAATAAACAACATTATTTGTCTAGTAGGTATCCCTTTTCTATGCCTTATCAATCCCTCTCCCCACCATGCCTTGTCAGAGGTAACCACTGTTGTGAGTTTGGGGTGTTATCTTGTAGCTCAGGTTTTATAGAATCTTTTTAAAGCAAAAATCAAGAATTCAATTTAGGTTAAAATTCTACCATCTGTTCGGCCCCTACCTCATACTCTATACAAACACAAAGCAATGTAGGGTGATTCATAAGCCCCAAAGGCCACAACTATAAAGAATCTAAAAGAAAATAGGAGAGTTTCTTTCTTTTTTTATGTATGTGATATTTAAAAAATTATTTTATTGTTGTACAATTACAGTTGTCTGCATTTTTCCCCCACCACTCCACCCCAACCCCAGCCAAACCCACCTCTCTCCCTTGCTTCCACCCTCCCCATTGGTTTTATCCATGGGTCCTTTATAGTAGTTCCTGCAAACCCTTCTCCCATTGTCCCCTCCCCCATCCTCTCTGGCTATTGTTAGATTGTTCTTCATTTGAATGTCTCTTGTTATATTTTGTTTACTTTTTTCTTTTGTTGATTATGTTCCAGTTAAAGGTGAGATCATATGGTATTTGTCCCTCACTGCCTGGCTTATTTCACTTAGCATAATGCTCTCCAGTTCCATCCATGCTGTTGAAAAGGGTAGTAGCTCCTTCTTTCTCTCTGCTGCTGCATAGTATTCTATTGTGTAAATGTCCCATAGTTTTTTGATCCACTCATTTACTGATGGGCACTCAGGCTATTTCCAGCACTTGGCTATTATAAATAATGCTGCTATGAACATTGGGGTGCATAGTTTCTTTTGGGTTGGTGTTTCAGGGCTCTTAGGATATAATCCCAGCAGTGGAATTGCTGGGTCAAAAGGCAGATCCATTTTTAGTTTTCTGAGGATGTTCCATACTGTTTTCCACAGTGGCTGCACCAGTCTGCATTCCCACCAATGGTACACTAGGGTTCCCTTTTCTCCACATCCTCTCCAACACTTGTTGTTTGTTGATTTGTTTATGATTGACATTCTGAACGTTGGAGGTAATATTTCATTGTGGCTTTAATTTGCATATCTCTAAAGGCTAGCAATGCTGAGCATCTTTTCATGTCTCTGGGCCCTCTGTATGTCCTCCTTGGAGAAGTGTGTATTCAAATTTTTTGCCCATTTTTTAATTGGTTTTTTTGTCTTCCTGGAGTGGAGTAGTGTGAGCTCTTTATATATTTTGGAGATCAAACCCCTGTCCAAGGTATCATTGGCAAATATATTTTCCCATATAGTTCTCTTTTCATTTTTAGTGCTATTTTCTTTAGCTATGCAGAAGCTTTTTAATTTTATGAGGTCCCATTTGTTTATTCTTACCTTTCTATCCCTTGCTCTAGGGAGGATATCAGTGAAAATATTGCTGCGTAGAATATCTCAGACTTTCCTGCCTATGTTCTCCTCTAGAACTTTTATGGTGTCACAACTTATATTTAAATCTTTTATCCCCCTTGAATTTATTTTTGTGTATGATGTAAGTTGGTGATCGAGTTTCCTTTTTTTATATGTTTCTGTCTGGATCTCCCAACACCATTTGTTGAAGAGGCTATTTTTACTCCATTTTATGCTTCTTCCCCCTTTGTCAAATATTAGTTGACCATAGAGACTTGGGTTTATTTGTGGGCTCTCTGTTCTGTTCCATTGGTCTATGTGCCTGTTCTTATGCCAGTACCAGGCTGTTTTGATTACAGTGGCCTTGTAATACAGTTTGATGTCAGGGATTGTGATCCTAGGAGAGTTTCTTTACAGCATGGAGACAGGCAAAGGTTTTCTGGACAGAAAAAAAAATCACTAACCATGAAAAAATTGATACATTGAATTTCACCAAAATTTAAAATTTTGCTCTTTAACAAGAATCACTAAGGATATGAAAAGTCAAATAACGAATTAGGAAAATAATTTTTTTCAATATATATAGCTTAGAAGAGATGTAAGTCCTCTCCTTCTCTCTCTCTATAAATATATACAAATCAACCATCAACATGGATGACTCTACAACCACTATGTCTGCCCCTTAGGATTCCACATTTATATAAAGAACCTCTTATAAACCCTCATCTTCTGTGGTCTACAAGTTTTTTTTCTCTGTCCCTGGTGTTCTACAAGGTTGTCAAAGCCATTGCTCACAGTCATGAGGCTTGTGCAGAACCTCTCAGGAAGAAAGCCAGCTCAAGGTCTTCCTTTATCTCTGGGTTCCTGCTTGTACCTAGAGTTTGCCCTCTAAAGTATCCTTACTTCTCTGCCAGTTCAGAGACACTGTTGTTTATTTGTTCATCTTTGTGCATCAGGGGCAGAGTTGATTTAATTATATTCCCTGGTATATGGCACCCATCATCCTAGATACACACAAAGGCCCCTCCTATTTAATTATTTCCTATTCTCTTTATTCCCCATTCCTGTACCAATGTCATCCCATTCTAATGTCTATCTATTGGGACAAAGATTTTTTTGTTTTGTTTTGAGTGTATGTACTTTTAATGAACATTATGGTATTGTGTTTTTTCTCACTCATTTATCAAATATCTATTAAACACTCATTATGTGCCAGGCACTACATAAGTACAAGAATACAACATTAGATGAAATTGACAAAATATATTTTATTCTGTTCCTTTAACCCATGCTTTTAAGAATTTGTCATGCTGTATGTGTGCATTCACCTCACTATCACTACCTGCCTGCAACTCTGGGACTCTCTGGAACTAGCCACTCTCTAGTATCACTTAAGTACAAAGACTTGCAGAATTCTTTCTGTGCACAATCCCAGATGAAAATACTATTTGATGATTGTTTTTCATAAATATTATAACATTGATTTAGCCTTTTCCTTTTTATTTTGCTCACTAATTTGTCATATATTGAAAAATCACATCTTTTAAACTATGGTATAGATTCCATGTTAAGGTTAGAATATATTTTACTTGGTCATTTTCCTGTTGCTGGACACTGGGTTGCAGAGTTTTCTCCTTTTACAAAAAAAAATGTTTCAGGGAATGTGCCTGTTCTGGCCTCCATGTGCACACACATGAGGTTTCTGTAGGGGAGATATAGGAAGTGGAATTGCTAAGTTGTAGGCCATGTACATGTTAAGCTTTAATGGACATTGCCATATCACTTTCAGAAGTCGATCTACCAAAATAGAACTTTTCTCACCACGCCCTCTCCTATTCTTAGTTATCCTTGAAACTAACTTCACTCCTGTGATGCTTCAGTTTATGTGGCAACTTGACTGGGCCACAAGGTGTCCATATATTTGGTCTAACATTATTCTGCATGTGTCTACAAGGGTGTTTTGGATGAGATTAACATTTGAATCAATAGACTGAGTAAAGCAGATTGCTCTCCCTAATGTGGGTGGGCCTCGCTCAGTCAGCTGAAGGCCTGATAGAACAAAAATGCTAAGAGGGGATTCCTTCCTTCTGACTTTCTTCTAAGTGGGATATTGTGTTTTTTCTCTTCCTTTGAACATGAGCTGAAGCATTGGCTCATCCTGGGTCTGGAACCTGTGTTATGTGCCTTTGGACTGGAACTACACTGCCAGTTCTCCTGGGTGTCAGGCTTTCAGACCTAGACTAGGTCCACTGGACCCCCTGGATCTCCAGTTTGCTGAATCACCCTGCAGGTCTTGGGTCTCTTACCCTCCATGATGTCCTATTGGTTCCGCTTCTCTAGAGAAGCCTTACTAATGCAACTTTCCACACAGCTGGAAAGCAGAGGGTGGTGGCTTTCCTGCTCAGGAGACAACTGAAAGCCTTTTCCTCCTCATAAGGGTTAGTGTTGTTACTTTGATAACCATGGACGGGGCCTTGTTCTGGTCATAACCTCAGCATGACATCTCCCAAGGGTCATCTAAACTTTGTAAAATAAGGGAATCAGCATTGCAAAAATTATACTATTTTAGGAGGTTTCAATTTCCCTACCTTTGACATAAATATATACGACATGAGAGGTGTATCTCACCTCATGAGTCATTATTTGTACATACGTGCCAAGTGCCCCAGGCAGTGCTGCAGCTCCAGCCTTCCTCATGTGTGGTGTTGCTAGGCGGCGTGGTCAGCAGCCGGTGGCATGCAGGAAACAATGGGAGGAGAATGGCAGTCTTAACCCAGAAGGAAATTCCAGGGCAGCACCAGTAGTAATGTGTCACCTGGATTCTGGGTATTGGGCCCCACCCCAGAGTCCCTGGGTGGGGCCTGAGGATGTCCATTTCTAACAAGTGCTCCAGTGATGCTGAGGAACCCATTCATGAGGAGTCAGGGTTGGGGGAAACAGCTAGAATCAGACGATCATCAAGCAGGAAGTCAGGAGCTCCATAAGGTCAGTCAGCAGAAGGCAAGGTTAAAGAAGGACCAGGACATGGGCATGGCCAATGCAAAGATATCAAGAGCTTGTTTACATTGGATACCAGCCTCTAAAAGGGGAGATGAGGTGGGTTATTTAAACACACAGAGCTTCACCTCACCTAAACAAAAACACAAGTATGAAGGAAACCCTGCTGAGGCCTCCTCCTCAGTCCCTTTTTCCTGGCAAGTGCAGTGCATGCCAAACTGGAAAGAGCAATGGATTGTGTCAATATAGATGTTAAGTATAAAAGGCTGAATCGACACTGATTTCCAGACTTAGCTTGTTTCAGACTGGAGACAGGAGTTATGTGAAGGTGAACTAATAAGACACATTACAGAGCCCAGAGGGGGGAGTATGTTGCCTCCTGTTTACAATGTGTAATAATCCCAATAAGTCATGGATCCTTAGGTTAAGGAAAAATTTACTGCAGAATGATATTTCTTCCCTGCTTTGGATATATTTAGGGGTGCTGAGTCTGTTTCACAATTGTTTCTTAGTTTACCCAGGCTTTCTTCCTCTTCTCTCCCTACCCTTCCAGCAAGTGCCGTAGTTCCCCTGTCCCTCCAGCCCGTGTGATACTCATCCCTTTCCATCATCTTAAAAACTTTAATTAGCTATTTTGATATATTCCCTAAGAACTCTGGAGTCTGATTCATCAAAGTGCTTAAAAAAAAGGATATTTTGGGAATTTGTTTCAATTTAAATGACTAAATTATTTTTCCCATTTGTTATTTATCTGCTTATGGATCTATACTCCTGCTTGATATCAAATTTACACTCCAGAAGCAGGCTGCCCATAAACCACCTTTTGCCAGGGTGAGTGGGGCACGCACTTAAAACCTGAGCTGAGCTGTGTCTTGCAGGAACACATTTCTGAGTCACTGGGGAGCAGGTAAGGCTGAATCTGAAGAAACAGGGCCTTGCTTGACACCATTTCCATGGGCAGAACAAATCTCAGCTGTCACGACCACAGTGACATCTGAGAGAAAAGGAATTAGATCCCATCATAAAAAGAATCCATTCCAAGTGTGAGGCCTCAGAAAGACAGCTTTTCCACCCCAGGAAAATCAGTCCTCTTTTTGTAGCCTGTCATTCAATGAAAAAAATAATCACACTGTGCTCCTTGTGCAAATGTGACATAAGTCTCCCAACTTCAGGGACCATCCCTACCAATGCCAGCATGCCCAGTGCGGCCCATTGAACATGTAACGGCTGAGATCAGTTTCTGAGGAATCTGCATTGTAGTAGCATTTCGCCTGCTGCCCTTACCCACTTCCTCTCTCTTAAATACCAAACCAGAACATCAAGCACGCCACGTCAGACTGCTCAGGCCATCTGGTGTGCAGCCTTCAGTTGGTGCGCGAGAAGAAGGAGAGACGGGGGGACAGAATTAACATTTACCGAGGCCTGCTGGTGTAAGGCACTGTGCCAGGCATTTAACATACCTCACATCCTAGCAGCCCAGGAGAGTAATCAATTAGCTGCCTCTTGGCCTCATTTTACAAATGAGGGAAACAGAGCTTAGCTCCACCATAAGGAACTTAGCTCTCTTTTATAAATAACAATAATAAATGTATTCAGTAGGTCTCAAATAATGTTTTCATTTTAACACTGACATGCTATAGGAACTTAACTTTTATTTATATCCATTAACCTATGATGAAATGGGTTTTGCTTAAAGTCACAGAACCTACCAGCAAAGTTAAGTGAGGACTAACTGAACTACTTATTACATAGGTGCCAGGCAGTGTGTACCTAATCCTCACACCAGTCTTACAGCACGGTTGTTATCATCTCCATTCTACTCTAGGAGCACCGGGGAAGGGGAGCTGAAGTAGCTTGCCCTAAGTCACAAGGTGAGACAGGGTAGAGCTAAGGTTTTAATCTAGGAGTTCTGGCTCAAGAGTTTGCACTCTTAACCACTTAATGATACCATAGTGTTTCTAGCTACAAAACTGGACTGTTAACTGGAGTGAGCGCTCACCCCATAGCAGGTGTTGGAGCCGGAAGTTTATCTCATGTATATCTTACAACTGCATCAAATAAGAGCTGGAAAAGTGTTCAGGAAAGCCTGGTCACTAGAGAAGTGGGCTTTACATAGGTGGGTGACAGGGTTTGAGTCTCCCCGTGACCAGACCTGTCATTAGACTTTAGTTAACATTGATTGTCAACCCCCCCCAATTCTCTCTGAATCTTTATGGGAGCCAGTTAATAACAATTCTTTGGATTTAGAGATGCCAGATTCCCTAGTGACCCCCAACAGAGAGGTAGTTCTTGGTCTACCCAGCAGAACTTCATCACAATCAGCTTGAGATTTTCCTTCCTGTCTCCTCAAGTTTTCTGGAGCTGAACCTGTCATTACCACGCATTGACAAACAAAACAAAACACAAAAGTCGGAGGTAGGGATTGAGAGGGTTGTGTTTTACTCCCAGATTAGGGCTGTAATACCAGAAATCCCACCCAATCCTGCTCAAGTAAATAGCAACCAGGAATGGACTCATCCATCTCTATTTTTTATTCTCTTACGGAAGGAAGACAGATTGTGTATGAGATGGAAATTGCATCTGAATGCGTATAAAGAAGACTGACTACAATGACATAAACACAGAAGGATCTATTTTTCTCACTAAGGAGATGATCAAAGGGGCCAGCTTTTGCTGTTGGTTCAACAGTTCAATATGGTCAGGCCTGAGGTCTCTGCAATTCAATTGCTCTTTCCTGCATTGTCCCCAGATGGCTGCTGCAGCTCCAGCCATCAGGGTTAGGCAGACAGGAGGAGGAAGGAGAGAGGGAAATGGATGTCCAATAACTGAGTAAGGACTGCTGTTCAAGGGCTTCCCCCAAAATCTACCCACTACTTTTATACGTGTCTGTCTGGGAACCCAGCCACCCCAATGATGTAGGACAGAGGGAAAGTAGGACAAAGGGGTTAGGCAACAAGCAGTTTGTGCTGCAAATTCCTGGACGCCCAAGACTAGGTTGCCATCACTTCCAGCGTCTCAGCACTCTAGGAGAGTGAGCTTCTCTCTAGTGAGCTTCTCTGTAGCTCACCAGAAAAGCTCTGGGAGCAGTGGACTACTGCAGCATCCTTATTGGCTTGGACCAAAATTCTAGGACTTGGGGAGCCCAGTACAGTTCAAACTGTGAAAAACAAAAATGAAGCAATCTACATTTCTAAAATTCATTTGAAATGGAGAAAGGACTAAATCTATTCACTCTTACTGATGACTGGTGCATTGGTGTGAATTACTGCCTCTTTCTGTGTTTGTGAGTCAGGATTGTGGGCCAGTGCATCTATGAGCTACCCAAGCTTGTATGAGATCTTCAGGAACCATAGAAAAGAATCATATTTAAAGTGGAGAAGGTGACTGTTTCCTTGTCAATCAAGGGTAAAGGAGAATAACAATAAGATGTGGAAGTCATGGTGTGGGGGCAACTTTGCCCACAAGGTCCTCCAATCCTCCACAGATGAAAGTAATACTGCCAAGACATAATCTGCTTGGGGAGGAGAGGTGGTCAATCTCTCAGAGGAGAAGGGCCAAGAGCCACTTCCTCAACGGCTTTTAGTGGGTTGTAATACACAGGAATACAGGTGGTAAGGGTCAAACACTAGATAACATTTCAAAGAAATCTGAGGGCTTAGTCTGTCAGGAAAGGGGGCTGCAGAAACTTTGGGAGACATACTCATTTCCTGTTTGGACCCTTATCATATGAATGAAAGCATTCTTAGCAAAGCAGGCTTCATAGGACTTTTAGAAATTCTTTCTTGTGCCTGTTCACCCTGGATCCTGCTCTAGCCAGCAAGAGGCTGCACCACCTCCCCTATCCAAGGTTTTCAGGCTTAAGTGGATTAGAGCCAGGAAGCACTTCTCCTAGAGAACATGGGGACTTAGGCTATGTCACATAGCTGGGGGGCGAGGGCCCGTCACTCCCTCTTTGTTGCAGCCCCCTTGAGTCCTTCCATGATGGCCTCCCAAGTGATCATGTCTGGCTCAGGTTGCCCCCCCCCAGGGGTCTTACCCATCTCTGACTATCGGACCATGCACTGGGGGCTGGGGGATGAAACAGAAGCAGCGTTTGATACCAGAGACAAGCTTTGTCTCCTAAGTGGCTCACATTCCAGAGGTCGCTCGTTCAGACTTATCCATGGGGGGGGGGGCAGCTACAACTCCTGAAACCAGGCAGAGCTGTTCCCAACATGGTGGTGGATCTAATTACTATGAATCGTGATTTTCACCCATGTGTCTTAGTTCGAGGGTATCCAGTGCCCATCTCCACATCTCTATCTTTATTTATCAATGCCTAGAAAAGAACAAATTGAAAAACAACCTTTCAGCACCCTGTCATTTTGGGCATGTAGGATTGTCCTTTGCTGATGTTCTAAGAAGCACTGCAAAGCAGATAAAATGGAAATAGATTACAGTTAGGATAAAGTGCAGTCCTGTATTACATTCTAATGCAGTTATGTTAAAATCAAAATGTAATTCCAAGGAGGTATAACATCAGAGTTGGCAATGCTGGGGTTATGGGGAAGGACCTGTGGGCTTCGGGGGATAATTACTTACAAAGTACTTATAATTGTGGGGTCCCAGGCCCAGAAGGCTCCAAGAGGCCCCATTACTTATGTTCTCCCTTGTTCAGTGTATTAGGGTGCTACAAAAGGGCTCTATAAGCTCGGCTTGCAGGCATGGCAAACTCTGCAAATGGAAGCAGAGAAGCTAATGTGCCGGTGCATTTCTCTGGCTGGAGTCCAGGCTGCAATGAGGTTTCCTTACTTTAAAATTGACTGTAAACTTGGGTGTCTTGCTCTTTTGCCACCAAGCATGCTGTCAGCATCCGGGGAAGAAATCGGCTGAGCCACAAGGACAAAATACTGAGGGTTCTGACTCATCTCTGGATTTTCTGAGACCAGTGTTGAGTCCCCTGGGGATGGATTCTGAGTGAGTCTCTGGGAACCCACACAAAATGGCAGCTGTCAGCATCAGAGGAGAAATTTGGAGGGGACAGCCTGAATCGGAGTTGGCTCACAGGACAGTGCAGAGCCCCACTTGTGTACTCCCTTGGAGGCGGGTGGGTGGGAGGGCGCACAAGCAGCCCCAGTGAGGCGGCCTGGCATTTCTTTCTTGACTCATCCAAGTTCCCATGCTCAAGCTGTGATTTTCCAAATGTCACACTCAGTGAATCCTGCCCTGCTGAACAGACATGTGACTTGATCCAGCCAACCTACCCACAGTCTCTGTAAGTGAGGGATGAGCCACGCATCTCTCCCTCCTGCCACAGCCACGGCCTGGGACCTTTGACCAGGATGTGTTCGTCTTGTTGAATTGTCCCTTGGCTAGCCCATTCAGCCTTTGCTGCCCTGAACCGAACAGTTGGGCAGGGCCCCTTCCTGCCATGTAGGCAGAGAAGTAGAAAAATTGAGGGTCCTGGAGTCCCAAGGGTAGAAGGGGGGCAAGCAGCCATCTTCCCACAGCTGGTCTTACCTTTCACTTGTCCACCTAGGATTCTATGTAACCTCATTCCTGCCCCTTTATCTTTCCAAATTAGCCCATTTGTTGTAACTTGGTTTAGATGGATTTCACTTTTTTGAAAAATTTTGATACTAAAATATTGATGATCCTTCAATAATTATTTTGTGATAGATGCTTCAATAAATTCATAAAGCACACACACACATACCCCCAGTAAAATATAAAAAGGATATATTCTTAATATTGATATATTAAGGATGCTGTCATATATAATGGTCAAACTGTGCTAGTAAAGGCTATCCATTTATTGTTTTCTCTGTGCCAGGCACAATAATAAGCATTTCATCCTCACAACAAATCTATTACTATGATTATTCCCATTTTACCGATGAGGACACTGAGGCTCAGCCCTGAGAGGTTCAGTAAATGCCCAAGAGAACCCGGGGGTCAAGTCACGGGTCTGCCTTACTGGAATGCCTACACTCTTTAACAGTCTGCAAGTACTGTCTGGACAATTTTCCCTTGCACGCTTGGCTCTGCAGGATGCTAATTAATGGCTGTTTGTGTCTGTTAGAATGTCGTTGCTGCAAGTAGCAAAAACACCAATTAAAAGGGGCTTAAGGGGTAAGGAACTATCTCAGATAACAGAAGCACAGAGGTGCATGAGCTTCAGGAGTGGTTGAGTCAGTAGCTTTGCCCCTCTTCCTCCTTCTTAGTGTTCACACCTGTGCCAATTATATTTTCCAAATATTGCCACAGCATTGTTAAGTTCTGTGCTACGACCTTGCCAATCTTCCCATACACAGGAGAATCCACCTGCCACCTGTTGAGTCTGGGTGGGCTTGGGACTCGTTTTAATCAATTGAACACAGCCAGAGTGGTGCTGCACACCCTCTGGGGCTAGGTCAGAAAAAGCGGTGCAGTGTCTGCCTGGTGCACCGAAACACTCATACCTGGGGCCCTGGGCTGTCGGCTGAGAAATCCAGCAACCCTGAGGCCACCACGCTGTGCAGATGCAGCTGCGTAAAGAGGCCACAGGCAGGCTCTGTCCCCGGCGATCCTAGTCTCAACCCTCCTAGCCAGACTTGTGAGTGATCGAGCCTTCAGATAATTCAACCCCAGTTGTCAAGTCACCCCCAGCTTTCAAGGTTTTCCAAATGAAGCCTCAGGCATTGCGGAGCATAGACACACTGTTAAAAGCAGAACAGTGTTATTTTTCTGCTGGGAACGAGTAGATTGTAGCTGTTCCAGATACCATATCTCTAGACATGACAGTATCCAGAGCTTCACGAGGGGCCATCTCTTTCTGCTGCTGTCTCTCTCTCTCTCTCAGGAACACAGAGGCTTTGCAGGCACCCTCAGCAGTCACCATAGTATGTCTCTCTGGTCAGAAGTGGGTCACATGGCCACCTGGCATGGTTTAGGACAGCCTCAATGTTTGTTACAATATGACCTAAGAAAGGTTTCCCTGTTTAATTATTAGCAAACACTTGTCTAAAAATGTTAAATGGATCTCTTTAAATACAAGAACGCACAGACAAACTTTTGCTATTACATTTTTTCATCTTCCCTGCTATTACATTAGCAGGGAAAATCATATTTCTCATTCTTATTTACCATGCAAGTTTTTTCTTTCTTTCTTTCTTTCTTTCTTTCTTTCTTTCTCTCTCTCTCTCTCTCTCTCTCTCTCTCTCTTTCTTTCTTTTTGGCTTTCTTGAAGAGCACTTCACTTCATGAAACTATTTTCTACAGAACAAAATTTGGAAAAGACAATATAACTACATACAGCCTCTGAAGGCATTTCCATTAAGATCAGAAAAGTGATAAATATGTCTGTCACCACAACTATCATTTAACGTTCATCTAATAACCAGAGCAATTAAATAAAAACTTTGCCACCATTTCAATTAAATCATTTAGTACATTTTCCTTCTTCTCATTCTTCCAGTTTCTACTTTTTGATTTTTGTCTTACAGATATCGATCCAACTCATTATGGTTAAACTATTGGTTTTTCATACCACGTCTTCCCATTTAAGGAGCCACATTGGCCGCATTCTGTTCTATGGTCATGTTTATGGCATTTCTCTTCAGTTCTAGATTAACAGGGTTTCAGCTCTCAGAATCAGTTCTTTAATGCCATGTGTTCTCCGTTCTTGATCTCCTTGTTTTGACTCATCTCTCAGTGGGCTGGTGTGCATTTTAAATAACATATTTAGAAAGGGTGATGGGCTTTATGCTTTCTGAGCTCTTGCATAGCTGGTTTATGTTCTGTTGCCTTTGTAAATGAATCATAACCCTGCCAGGTGTCAAATTCTCCAGTTAAAGTCTTTTCCCGAAAAGCTCAGTGATATCTCTCCACTGGAGTCTGGAGTTACACAGGGCAAGTCCAAGAACGCCTGGTTCTCTTACCCTGGAGTTAACCTACTCTTTATACCAAGATGTTTGGAGAATTTTTCCTTTATTTTCCTCTGTCTTGTATTTCAAGCTCATCATCAACATATGTCCAAGTGTTGACATCTTTCAAATTATGTGGCTAATAAGCCCTAAAGATCTGGAGAAATGAATTTTCAGGAAGTTTGTACATGTACATAAAAATATATATGTATTTTTATGATTGCTTCTCTTCTACCGCTGCTTGGCTCTTCTTCAGAAATAGTGATTTTCCACATATCTCTGTACTGTGCTCTTCACATTTATCATCTCTTCTCCTATGTCTTTCATCCCAGAATTCCTCCTGCTGTGTGGCAAAGCTAATGATATCCACTCCGCCACCTGAATCACTGAGTGCCACCTGTCAATCAACTGTATCCTCTCCTGCTTCTGTTGTCACTCATACTGTGACATGATTCAATTTTTAAAAACATTACTTCTTATATATTAGCTAGTTTTCTTCCCAATCAACAGACATGTGTGCATATGAGAAGATAGGGAACACAAAGCAATTGCTATGTAAAGTTTACTTTTATTTCCTAGAAGTATTTTTCAGAATTATGTTTTCTTCAGTCCCCAAGTGCTCAGTCATCCTGCAGTTTTTATGTCTTGAACCTTTTTCACAGATTGAAAACTTTGTTTGAATGTTCATTTCCTCCAGTATATCCGTGTTTTGCATGAAGAAAGATAAGTAATGAAATAGAATTTTCCATGAACTAGTACAAGCCTTAGTGAGCTGGCACCATTCCTTGAGCCAGGGACATGGGCAGGTCCATTGGGGAAACTTCACCTCTGGGGGGCTGCTTCTCCACGAAGGAAAAGCCAGTGGGTCTGGGGTCAGCTCTTCTTTTGTCTTCCTTTGGGCCTGACCTCCACTCCAGAGCTACGTCTAGCTGTGTGGCCTTTTTCTTCATGCTGCTTCCTGCTCCCATCCTGTGGTTACTCTTGCCCTTGGAAACTCCAAGCATATCAATCAATCAGTGTTGCACAGTGATGCTGCACAGCGGGTCACTCCAAACGCAGTGACCTATAACGAGAGACACTTGCGGATTTGGAAGCCAGCTGAGTGAGGCTCAACTGATCTACACCGAGGCTCCGCTGGGTGGCTCTGCCACTGGTGCAGGTTGGAGTTGGGTCTACCCCACATGTGTTTGTTCAGAGCCCAAGCCACAGAAACTCAGGGGAAGTTTTCCTCAGTGAGATGTCTTTCGTACAGGAAGGCATGCCTAACTACTTCTGCCTAAGGCACACCATTAACATTTCATTGCCCCTAAGCAAGTCACATGGCCAAGTCCAACACCAGTGGGGTAGGAACGTACTCCAGTCACAATAAAAGTGGGGGGAATAAATATTTGCTTTACAATAATTCAAATTCTAATGCCTGGGTCTTATCCAATGTGCCAATCCACAATGACAAAAAAGCTTCAAATGGAACGTCCTTGGTCTGCCCCATTGCTGCTCTGATGCCCTTATGCTGCCAAATCTGGCGGATTTGGTGCGCAGAATCCTTCACCTTGACTCCCTAACCTCCTTGACCTGATTGCAACCTGCCTTTTTAAGTGCTTATATGGAGCTAGCTATTTTATGGCCTTGCTTATATTGTTTTTATAAAATGTTTGTTTTTCCTTAGCTAATAAAAATGTACAGGCAACAAATAAAATTTTAAAAGATAAGGTTGGGATGTGTAATTGAAATTTAAAAAATCAGCACTGCACAGCTTAGCAGTGTGCTCGATTTGTGATGAGAGAGGCAGTGCCACCTGCTGTGTGTGTGATCTGCTTATTAAAAGGGAGAGGCTACGGCTGAACCGCAGTCTGAGATTGTTGTCTGGTTCCTAAAGTGGAAATTTCTACCACCGACTCCTGTGCCAAGTTTTGTGATCTGGTTACTAAAACAGAGTTGTAATTCCTGACCACCTGCCTTCCTCGTGATTTGGTGAGGCAGCAAAAGCAAGCGTGACTTACCCAAGTGCTATACTAGTGATCTGGTTACCAAACAGAAGGCTGTACAGCTTAGCCACATGTCTGTGACCTGTCACTAAAACGGAAGGCCAGGGGCTTCACCAAGTGCCATGTCTGTGATCTATTTACTAAAACAAAGTGCTTGACCACATTCCCACACACCATATTCGGGTTCCAGTTACTAAAACAAAGGGCCTATGGCTCAACACGGTCGCATCTGCGATCTGGTTCATGACCAGAGGGCCACGGGCCTCACCCTGGGCTCCCGGCTTGTTTCCTGGAGAAAGAGGACAGTCTCTGAACTGGGTGGGCTTTCCTCCAGGAACCAAAATTGGGTCAGCGATATTCTAATGAAGTTGGGCTTCTAAAAAAAAATAACTACCTTAATTTCACTTTCCAGAACCAAGTGTCTTACTTTTGTTAATTTTTAACATCCATGCTAATATTCCCATGGCATGGAAGGGACACACTGTCCTAATGTCACCGTTATTTTCCATCACTTTTACACACTCATTTCTTTTCTTCTCTGCATTTAGCCCAGACCCATTTAATTTTGGTTTTCTGATTTTTTATCTCCTATTGGGTCATCTTTTCTTTTTTTATACATTTACATCCTATATTCTCCATTCTTTAAGTCTCATAATTGTCATTAGGTTTTATTCAATTCTTCTTCTTGCTTTTACATTCATATGTAACCATGGCCCATTTTGTTGAGTGTTTCCGTTTGCTTGTGTCTGTCCTTGTGCCTGGTGGTTTCCTTCAGTGCATTTGTCGTTTTGCCTGTTTCTCAAGACAACATTCACTCATTCTTTGATTCAGTAAATATTGATCTGGGGCTAACTTTTGCTAGGTGCTGTGAAGCTGAAACTGCCAACAGGACATAGCTCTATCTTCCAGGATCTGATGGTCTAATGGAAAAAGCATAATTGTCAGCAGGCAATTTTTATACACTGCTGTGGAACTGTGATAAAGTCAGGTGTGGAATACATGGGTCACAGGTGAAGGGAAGCACGTTCTATCTCGGGGACTCCAGAGGCTTCCCACGAGAACATCTGAGAAGTTGAGACCTGAAGGAAGAATTTGGAGAGGGACATGGTTCAGGGAGTGGTGTCGGAGACAGAGGGACAGGCAAAAGCCCAGCAGTGAAAGAGAACCTGATGCGTGCAGTGACCTCTGAGGAGGTCAGGATGGCCACACATGGAGGAGTCGGATGTCGGGGGTGGGGTGAACAGGACAGGTGGCAGGGCCAGAGGGATTAGCCAAAGGACAACTATGTATAACCGTGGCTACAGACAACAGTGCGGTGATGCCAGAGGCAAGGGGGCGCAGGGGCTGGGGGGAGGGGTGCAAAGTGAGAGAGGGGGACATCCACCATGGTGTGAACAATAAAAATACAGGGGGAAAAAAAGAACTTGGACTCTACGATGAAAACACTAGAATGTCAGTGAAGGATTCCAGCAGGTCACCTTGGCTTCTGGCCATAGGTTCAATTGCTCTCTTTAACAGCATGTTCCCTATCAACCTCCTGTCAGTAATTATCCCAATTCTCCTGAACAGGTACTTGTTTCAGGACAAGTACCCATATCACAAAAGTCACAGTCCTTGCAGGCAGCATCCAGGTGAATCTGAACTTCATTCATTTCTTCCGCCCAAGTACATATCCATTTCTTATCTGAAGTTCCAGGTTCTGCTGTTTTGCTCTTTTCCCTCCTCTGCCGCCCCTTCAGAAGTGACTTTCCTCTCTGTCTGAAAAGTCACTAAGGATTACTCATCGAAGGTCACGGGTCTGGTAAAAGGAACACTCCAGAGTGAGACAAGTCACACGGTGACATCTCCTCCTAGTGCTTTGTGAGATGCCAGGTGGGAGCTGTCAAGAGAATCCTGAAAGCTTAACTGACATTCTTTAAATGAGAAAAGAACAGGTGTGTTTTAGCCATGAGGACCTTAAACCTCACTGTTCTAAGACAAAATTATGTGTCGGCCAACTTCAATCTTCAGGCTGCAGCAGAGATGGTTACCACAAGCCCAAATGCCATGACAAAATGTCATTAATAGGCCTATCAAAATTACATCTTATATTAGTATTACCATGGCATGCATTTTCATAAAAAAGATTGAACATTTCTTATTTTATTTGATATAAAATCTCTACGAGATCAATAAGGCAAGTATTCTTTCTATTAGTATTATTATCTCAACATAAATATTCTTACTATTTTTGTTATTACTAGTATCTATTAATGGGATGAGGAAACAAATTAGGAGCTGTTAAGTGACCTGCCTAGGGACACTCAGCTAGTTAGTGGCAGAACCTGTCTTAGATGATGACTCCCTGCACATAGGACATTTCCGTCTACCACGTGCTCAAATTCTCTGAGCCCCTTTCTGCATTTATTTGCATGAGGATGCAGACAACTCAGCTGATGAATCTCATTTTCTGGAACCGCTGCAGTTGCTGACTGAAGCGTGGTGAGAGAACTCCAGGCTTGGAATCAAGGAGCCCGTACATAACTCTGCAATAAGCAACAGAATGAGCTATGTTGCACTGGCCACAACAAAACAAAGGGTCTCGGAAGCAAAATGCATGAAGTCCAGAGAACTGTATTTTCGACTACAAAGAGCTTTATCCACAGAGCAACCCAATGATGTGAACAACATTATCTTGGTTTTTCATAGGGGAGAACTGTGGAACACAGAAACCCCTATGAAAGTTTAATAACTTTCACTGGGTCACACAGCTACCATGTGATGGTATCCAAACAGAAACCAAGGTCATAGACCTTTCCTCAATTCATGCCCATTAAGAACTGAGACATAGCACACACACACGCACACACCCTCCCTGCCTCCTCCGTTGATATGCTCCCGGCGTCAGACCTATCATACATACTTGCCTTAACAAGCCCTTTCACATTATCAGCACGAGCCACTTGGGGCCATCAGCACATCCTTTGAAATGTGCAAAGGGGACTTTTATGGATTTTTTTATTCTCAATAGTTGCTGTGAAGACATGAATATTTTTCCTGTGCCTTGCTGCTTGTTTCCTATTTTCCCACTTCCACATCCTCCAACACCACAGAGTCTGCAGACATCTCCCAGGGGTAGAACAGAGTGGGTTCCCTGTTGGGACCCTCTGCCTGTGTCTCATGAGAACTGGCCCGTTAGGAGAATGTTCACAATTTACCCTCGCCGGAGAAACCGCAGCATCCCTTGTGCCCAAACTCTCAAAGATGAGGTCTTCCTGACTTCAGTGAGCTCTTGGCAAAAATGCCTTTATGTAATAAACAAAAGCCAGACATAGACCTGCAATAGATTGTTATTGCAGCTATAAAAAATCACCACAAATTTTGTGGCTTAAAACAATACAATTGTATTCTCCTAGAGTCCTGGAGATTAGAGTCTGAACCAGCTTCAGTGGCTGAAATCTAGGCAGCAAGGCAGTGCTCTTTCTGGGCTCCAAGGGGAGAATCCATCTCATTGCCTTTCCCAGCGTCTGAAAACTGTCTATTCCATTGCAGAAGTCTCTTCCTCCACCCGTAGGTGCATTGCTCCAGTCCCTGCTCCCTGCACCACTTTGCCTCTTCTTTTTAGGACACAGGCTTACATTTAGGGCCCACCCAGGGAATCCAGGATAATCTCCCCCATCTCAAGGTCCTTAATTTAATCATATCTGCAAAGTCCCTTTACTCTAAAGAGAACAGCTTTATAAATTCCCGGGATTCGGATCGGACTTCTTTGGGGCCATCGTTCAGCTTGCAATGCCCACTTACATGAGGGCAAAAATGACGGTTCTCTGGAGCTCTCGCAGGTCCACCCGCCAGTGGGACAGAGCAAGTTGGTGGAGGGCTGAGCACAGGTGAATTCTTATTTCAGTGGAGATGCCAATCATGAGAGCTGCTGCAATCAGGAGCAGAGAGCCTCTAATGGGTCTGTCCTTTAAAGACCTGCACTCAGAAACTATACCGTCAGTTTTCTTCTAGGCAGTGCATGCGGTGCACTGAGCATCTCCATTTTAAAAGGAGAAACACTGCCCTGCCTGGCCAGCTGGCTCAGTGAGTAGAGCTTCGTTCTGTGAAGCAAAAGGTTGCATGTTCGATTCCTGTCAAGGCACATGCCTGGGTCGCAGGCCTGGTCCTGGGTTGGGCATGTGCAAGAGGCAATTATAGATCGATGTTTCTTTCCCTCTTTCTCCCTCCCTCTCCTCTCTCTAAAAATAAATATTTAAAAAGAAAAAAAAGAGAAACACTGTCCTGATTCTTAGTGAGAGATCATCCTTGTAGAACCGTGTGCCCTCTGCTCCCGCCCAGCTGAGGTGTCACTTCCTGTCCTCCGCCAGATTGGCGAGTAGGGCCCCACCTCGTGACCTTGGCGCTTCCCATTCCTTGTGCCTGGAATGCCCTCCCCTCGAATATCCACATCACCCGCCCTCACCTCCTATTTATGTCCCTGCCCAAATGGCACTTTCTCAGTGAGACCTTCCCTGACACTCTCATTGAAAACTGCAACTCCGCCCCCACCCCAAGAACGCTCCAGCCTCCTTTGAACTCCATTTGCTCCACACATATCTCATCATCTCTCATTCTGCCTCACTCGTTTCCTGTGCACTTTGTCTCCCACAGCTGTATTGTAAGTCCAGGAGGACAGAGAATTTTCTCTCTCATTCTCTGCTGTAGTCCCAGTTCCCAGAACAGCACCTCATACTTAGTAGGTTCTCATTTTGTATTTGTCAAGTGCAAGAAAAGCATACAGAGAAATAAATATTCCAGCCGAAGTCAGAGTCTGGGGTTGGCCTGTGGCTCTCTCCCTGTCCCCGGACAGTGTGGACGTGATGTGCTTACAGCAGCATCAGGGAGGGTGAGGCGCACACCTTGCATCCAAGTTCAGACTAAAGCAGCAGAGTGAACGGCCCCTGCACAGATGGAGAGGAAGGTGGGTGCACTGACCGTTTGTACCACATCACGCATCTCACTCCCTGTTGCTTGTCTTCAGCTACATCATTCAGCCTCTGAACCCCAACGTCTTCATCTCTGAAATGGGCATAATGTAGACTCTACCTCCTCATTGCAGTAACCCCTGTGAGGCTTGAATGAGGCCGCAGTTGGCTCGCAGTTGGCATAGTTGGCCACCTCCACCTGCTACCAGACAGTCTAGCTAGAAACTAGGCATTTGACACCCAAACAATGTAACCCTGGTGGATGTCCCTTCTCTGATCTGCAGGCAGAGGACCCATCGATGGGCCCAGCTCCAGGAAGGTCTCTGTGTTTACGGGCCTTCTTCTAGAAAGGCGTTCTTAGATGGAGAAGCACCCTCCCTTCCCACACTGTAGTAAAACAAGTCTTCTGTGGAGCCTGAGTTCTGTGACCACTTAGAGTCAAAGTGACCCTGGACTGTGGCCACGTGGTGTCAGGGTGTACGTCAGGAGCATCATAGCAGCCACAGACACAGAGTGGGCAGTGGGAGAAAGTGGCCATCGCCGCATCCCCTCCACCCTGCTCTGTTGTCAACAGCCTTGGAAGAGGAGCAGAAGGAGCAGCTGGCCAGGAGGTCTGAGCTACTTTGGGAGCAGAGAGAGGGACGGGCACCTGTCCCGGGTGTTAGGTGGAACGGGACAAAGTGCTACTTGCTTTCCTTCTGAATGGTGAGTCTTTTCTGGGAGACAAAGCTTTTCAACGTCAGCCACAAATTCTGAGCCACACGTCTGCTCTGATGTCTGTCTGCTTTGTACGTTTTGCAGTGAGTGGAAATTTTCTCCCAGACAGTGGCAGTGAATAGGTCCTCAATCTCAATTCTGGTGTGATTGTGTGTTTCCAATTTTTTCCGCAGCATCACTGCATTCTAGGGGGAGTTCGCAGAGGCTGAGCCACGTTTATGACCCAGTCCCTGTGCTAACTTGAACTAACTCCTTGCAGCTCTAGAGCACATAGTACCTTCATTCTCTCTGTGTCCTCGTGTCCCCACACCATGTGGGAGACACATACGGGAGTCAAGGTAGAGTCACCACAGCTCGCACCCCTGTTGTTCTCAGCGCTGTCACCAACTCCCAGTCTTTCCCCCTTCCTGTTCACCCCGCCCAAGGCCTCAGTGCGTCTGCCTCTTTGCTGGGGCAGGAGGGTCTCACAACGCCTTGCGTTCTCTTCTCACTAATTCCTCCTGTGGGGAAAGGCTAGGAGCTGGGAAGGACCCCGGGAGTCTCTGGTCACACTGATGTTGTGGGTACTTCACATTCTGGTACCATTGGCAAGTTGGTGACAGGACAGTCCCTTTGGGGAGGCTGCTTGTTAGAGACAGGAGGCTGTGTGGCCCATGGTGTGGGGGAGGCACAGGCAGGAAATTCTGTAGACCTCCTGCTCTGTGTGACCTTGCCACACTAGTGCTTGGGACACACTTAGAAAATGTGCATTCTATGCCACACCCAGAGAAATGGGTGAGGGCACCCAGCCCTGGGGGTGGGGTCCGGCCCATACCGCCCAGATGGCCACGGAAACTGTAACCGGTTCCACCCCCGGAAGAGAGGCTCTGACCCGCCAGTCTGCTCTCGGTGGGTGGTGCCTTGTGTAGATGGACAGAGAACAGAGGTGGGCAGGATTCCAGAGCTTATTCAGCCCATCCCTCCCTCCAGAGAAAGCCCTGTGCCAACAAATTAATTCCACACTTTCTGAGAAAGTTGAATTGAGTTTGGACTCACCTAAAACCTGGGCATGGAAGATGTGACCCCAGCCGTGCAGGTCTCTGCGTGAGGCTGCTTTGAGCCTGGAGGCGAAGGCCTCACGCAGCCAGTGCCCGGCGGAGCGGGAGCTCACCCTTGATGCGGCCGCATTTCATCTTATCAAAAATTCCATTCCGGACTGGAGACTCAGGCACCCTGAGGTTCCTCTCACAGCAGGGAAGCACATTCAATTACTCTGTTCTTCTACCTTGAAATGGTAGAGGATATGAATGTGGTGAGTCCCCTTGCACAGGGCCTTTCCTGTCCTCTCACAGACTGGGGGTAGGGGGCAGGGGCAGCTCAGTGACAGACCCTGTTGGAGGCAGTGTGTGTCCTCAGAGGGCTCGTCATCTGCTGGCAGAGGCTGATAAACAGACAAAATGAACTCCCAGTGGGAAGAGCGATTAGGTTTCTGGCAAGCCCTAGAAAGGCCCCTGACCTGGAGGAGGGAGGTGGACTGAGAGAAGATGCTTGCAGTCAGTATTACCTGCTCCTCCCTAGGAGCCAGACCAAGGCAGAGGGCCCTGCGAAGGCAGTAATCCTCTGGCTCACCTCCCCTGTTTGCACCCAGTTCCTGGACACAGTGACTGCCCAGAAGAGAAAAACAGGGCATCCTGAGAGGGTGATCGTCCTTGCCTGTCAGCATCCCAGTGCTGCCTGTCCTGTGTCCCATCAACTCCTGTTTCTGCACCGACTTGGAGACTTTAATTCCTAGCCTAAGATGAGGAGAGATCCCAGCAGAAAGGCTTGGGACAGTTTTGTCACCATGGGGGACGGTCACATGGGGGCAGCATGCACTGGGAGAGGGGTCTCTTTTCTGTACTAGAACTTCATGTGCTTTTGCAAACCGGAGTGGACAGAGGAATCCACTGGGGAGTTCGTGTCATACAGGTGGCCGGGACTCACCCCGGAGTCTCTGAGTCAGTAGGTCTGGGGTGAGGTTGGAGAAATTGCATTTCTGACCAGTTTCCAGGTGCTGCTGGTCCAGGGAACATACTCCAGAACCACTGTGCTAGAGGAACAGGGTAAACAGCAACCTTCCCACCTTCCAAGAATGGTGCTTCCCGGCAAGGGATCATCTGTATCCACAAGGCAGCACCCGAGGAGCCGAGACCCAGCTCATGGTGTGCACAGCTCTGGATGCTCCACAAATACGCCAAGGAGCTGTGCACCAGAGGCAGAGAGTGTCCCAGCCACTCTCTCCTCTGCAAGCCCTGTATTTGGGTTGCCCCTTCTCATTCACATATGCATGAACCCTAACAGCAGCAATGTGAAAGGCAGATTAATGACCCCCTAGCCTAGCCCAAGGCAGAAAGATGCAGGGAGGGGATTAGCTCTGAAGAGTGAATCAGGTGAGAACTGCAGAAAATGCCTGTTGGATGTTCTTCAATGTTTTAATATTTAAAAGCAATGCAAGAGAGTTGGGTTTTTGTAAAGCAACAACCATAGCCGTCTAGGGCACAAAGGGAACAGGCTAAAATAATAAGTGTGTGGAAGGAACCAGTATGAAACTGTAGAACTGACATCTTTACTAGAGACACTAGGAACAGAATTAACAATACAAGAAAATTAGTGATAGGAAATACAAGACAAAGAGATGAAAATTGTTAGAGAAAAGATGAAAAATATGAATACCAGGAATAGAAATCTAATTAGGACTGATCTGTGTTGCAAAGAAAGGAACCTATTAGACAGAACAGCAGAAAGACAATAATCAAAATGGTTTCCAGGGAACGTCATGAGGCAGAAAATGATACGCGTGTAAATATGAAAAGCCCCTCACACACACACACACACACACACAAAACCTCTATCAAGATTAATGCAAAAACATATTGATTAACATAGCACGGAAAACATCTTTTTAATACCATGGAAAAAGAAATATGCTTCCTAGTGTCCAAGAAGAAAAAAGAAATGATCTTCAAAGTAAAAACTGAGGCCACCATCCAACCTCTCTGCCCCTCCCACATTGAATAGCAGAAGGCGCGGCCAGAGGACATTCGTGCTCTTGGAGAGCTGCGTGCGCGGCCAGCCAAGCGCCTGTCCTGGGAGAGGGGAGGAAACGATTGTCCGATTATGAGAACTCAGATGATGTAATGTTCACATATGCATCGTTAGTAAACTATTGTGAAAAGTTCTTCAGCAGATTTTTGGATGAAATTCAGGAACTGAGTTAGGATGGTCGTAGAAGCATGGAAGTAAGCATTGAAGTCAATTAAGAATAATGAAGTAGCAGTAGCTGTTATACGTTTTGTTGCAGAATTAAATGCAGGATCCAAGTACCATCCTAGAAAAAGGTGCCAATGGTAGAAAATATGTCATAAAGAATCTCAGATGAAGCTCTGAGACTGCAGTGTGTCTGGGAAGAGGCAGGGGAGGAAGGTACAGACATTTTCTTGTCATGGAAAAAAAGGTGAGAAAATGCAATTTCATTTCTTGAACTTGATAATATAAGAAAATATGGCTTAAGTAATGCATTTGATAAATGGAAAGATATCCATCAGTATAATCAAAACTAGGACAACAGTGAGTTTTATTTTGTTTTGTTTTGTTTTTAAATAAGGAAGGCTGAAGACTAGAAAGCAGGAGATGAAATAACAGAAGTACAGCCCAACATGTTTATAACAATATATGAAAATGTAATTAGGTTCCACCAGTGGAAGGCCAAAAATTCCCAATTAGATTTTTTTCAATCCAATTTCATTCTCTTTATAAGAGACATACCTTTTTAAAGAGATGTGTTTAATGTAACACAGACAGTTTAAAAACCCAAGGGGAGACCAACAGCAGGAATTTCACACAGGAAGGAAAGAAGCATAGTCATCATGATGTAAAAAATAGAGTTTTTTTCCAAACAGAAGCCCCTATTTTTAAAGACCGATTCTGTATACTGATAAAAGGCACACTATGGTTCTGCACTCGATGCCAGTGCATGAGCTTTTGCCCAGCACCACCCAGCAATTCTCCGACATCAGCTGGGTGCCCGATACTGCCGCTCAGTTCTGACACTGACTACCCTGAAAGCATCGGATTCCAGAGGCGCTCAGTTTCACAACACTGCCCTGCAGCTCAGTTGCCAGCCGCAGGTCCAGGGTGTTGCCTGTGCTTCTGAATGGCTGGCTCTATAATCATACCTCGTTTGTTGTGCTTTGTTTATTGTGTTCTGCAGACACTGCATTTTTTTTACAAATTGAGAGTTTGTGGCCACCCTGTGCTGAGCAAGCCTATTGGCACCATTCCAAAAGCATTTGGTCACATTGTGACTCTGTGTCACATGCTGGTAATTCTTACAATACTTCAAACTTCTGTTCCTTATTTTTATTATAGCTGTGTCATGGATACCGTGAACCGCGGTCATGTGACGGCAAACTTGATTGATCAATATAGTGTGTTCTGACTGCTGTACCAATGGCCCTTCTGCCATTTCTCTCCCTCTCCTGGGCCCTCTCTATTCCCTGAGACACAACAATATTTAAATTAGGCCAGTTAATAACCCTAAAATGGCTTCTAAATGCTCAAGTGAAAGAAAGAGTTACATGCCTCTCACTTTAAATCAAAAGTTGGAAATGCCCTGGCCAGTGTGGCTCAGTTGGTTGCAGCATTGCCCCATAAACCAAAAGGTTGTGTGTTCAATTCCTGGTCAGGGCACATGCCTAGGCTGCAGGTTCAGTCCCCAGTCTGGGTGCAATGAGAGGCAACCAATCTATTTTTCTCTCTCACATCCATGTTTCTCTCTCCCTGCACCTTTCCTTTCTCTCTAAAATCATTAAACATATCCTTGGGTGAGAATTTTTTTAAAACGCTAGAAATGATGGAAACAGTGAGGAAAGCATGTCGAAATCTGAGACGGGCCAAAAGCTAGGGCTCTGTGGCAAACAGCCAAGTGGTACATGCAAAAGAAATGTTCTTGGAGGAAATGAAAAGCACTACTCTAGTTAACACACGTGTGATAAGACAGTGAAACAGGCTGATTGCTAAGAGAGGAAGTTTTAGCGGTTTGGACAGAAGATCAAACTAACCACAACATTCTCTTAAGCCAAAGCCTAATCAGAGCAGGGTCCTAACTCTCTTCAGTTCTATGAAGGCTGAGAGAGGTGAGGAAGCTGCAGAAGACAAGTTTAAAGCCAGCAGAGGCTGGTTTGTGAGGCTTAAGGCTCAGATGATGGTTAGCATTTTTTAGCAATAAACTGTTTTTAATTAAGCTAACTACATTGGGTTTTTTGATATAATGTTATTGCGGACTTAATAGAGTACAGTATAGCAGACACATAGCTTTACTATGCACTGAGGAAACAAAACCATTTGTGAGACTTGCTTTTTGTGTGTGTGATATTTGCTCAATTTGTGGTGGTCTAGAATAGAACCTGCAATATTTCTGAGGTCTGTCTATAAATCAGAAGTTCCCACTGGCTGCTCCTTGGGTTTGATTAATTTGCTCGAGCAACCCACAGAACTCAGGAAACCAGTTTACTCACTGGACTACTGGTTTATTACAAAGGATATTAAAGGATACAAATCAACATCCAAATGAAGCAATATGTGGGGGAGATCCCAAACAAAGGAGCTCGTGTCCCCGTGGAGTTTAGGGCCTGGCATGGTGGCACATGGAAGTGCTCTGGTTCACCAGTCTGGAAGCTCTTTGAACCTGGCCTGTGTAAGTTTTCATGGAGACTTCATTCCATAGGTACAATGGATTAAGTCATTTGCCATTGGTGACTGAAGTCAGTCTCCAGCCCCTCTCCTCTCCCAGGAGGTCAGGGAATGAGACTGAAAGTTCAACCCTCTGTTCAGCATCCTCATCGTTAGGGCTTTCCAAAAGCCACCTATTAACATAAACTCAGTTGGGATTGAAAGAGGCTTGTCATGAATAACAACACGCTCATGTACGGCTCTGAAGCGATTTTAGTAGCTGAGGACAAGGAACCAAATATTATAACAAAAGATGTTCCCATTGCACTTACCACTTAGGAAATTCCAAGGGTTTTGGCAGCTGTGAGCCAAGAACCATAAGCAGAAAATCTAAGTATATATTTATTATAAATCACAGTACCACGTACACTCTGCCCATCCTGTAATGGAGGCTGCCCACCTGTTTATCTTGATGTCCTCCCAGTGCATTTCCTGGGCATTTTCACACTTCCTAATGTTGCCATCGTTTCTGATGACTTTCACTGTCATCTGTATACAGATGACTTCCAAATCTGAGCCATTAGCCTGTATCTGTATATCTTGTTGCCTTCTGGGCTGTTCTATTGGGCTGTCCCTCTGGCACCTCAGTGCACACATCCAAAATTTAACTTGATGCCTTTTTCTCTAAGCCTGTTTTTTCCACTGTTACCATTCAGCTAAACGTAAAGCCCAGGTATCACCCTAATTGGCTCATTCTCCTTCACATTCCACACACAATGACTCATCAAGTCTTGTCAACCTCTTCCCTACAGGCGCTTGAATTCTCTCTTGTCCCTATATCCCATCGTGGTTTCTAAACCTGGCATTTCCATAGCCTATCTGGTCGTCCTGCCCCTGGTACCAGCAAAGGGGGACTTTTCTCACACTCAGACCTGATGAAGTAATTTCTGTGATGGAAATCAGTCAGCAGTATTTCATTTTACCCAAAAGATAAAACTAAGTTTTATTCCTCAAAAATTAAACACAGAATTACCTATATGATTCAGCCATTCTATTCCTGGGTATATACATACACACACACACACACAAAAACCCCTGAAAGCAGGGACATGAGCAGGTATTTTTTACCTCATAGCAGCGTTGTTCACCATAGCTACAAGGTAGACGCAGCCCAAGTGTCCCTGGATGGGTAAATGAGCAGTGCAGCACAGACGTACGAGGGAACAGTGTTCAGCCCTAAGAAGGAATAAAGTTCTGCAGCATGCTGCATCTGCTGTACCACAGATGAACCTTGAAGACACTCTGCTGAGTGAATCAGCCAGTCACAAAAGGACAGAAACTGTATGAGTTCACTGACCTAAGGTACCTAGAGCAGTCCAATTCATGTTTGACTTTCTATAGGAAATAGAATGGTGGTTGCCTAGGGTGTGGGGGAGGGAGGAATGGGGAAATAGTATTCAACGGGTACCGAGTTTCAGTTGGGGAAAATGCAAACAATTCTGGAGATGATGGTGGTGATGGCCGCACAACACTGTGAATGGACCTGATGCCGCTGAACTGCACACTCAAATATGAATATAATGGCAAGCTTTATGTTATGTGTATTTACCATGCTAAAAATGTAAAAACAGACAGAAAGCAAAACAAAAAAAACAACCAAGTTCCTCCCCATGGCATACAGGCCTGTACTGATTAGCACCCTCCACACAGCTGTGACCCACACTCCTAATACCTCCTACTGTGCCCAGTCCTCAGGACTTGGTGTGTGGCCATTCACGCCCTGGGCTTTGGCATGGCATTTCCTCTCCCGACAGCCCTTTTCACCTCCTTTCCCCATCCTCTCCTTCATCTCCACCCCGCTCACCTGACAAATTCATTTTCCTTTTTTTAAAATTATTGATTGATTTTAGAGAGAGGGAGAGAGAAAGAGAGAATGAGAGAAACATCAGTTTGTTGTTCATTTATTCAGGCACTCATTGGTTGATTCTCGAATGTGCGCTGACTAGAGATCAAGCCCACACCTTTGGTGTATTGGGACCACACTTGAACCAACCGAGCTACCTGGCCAGGGCGCTTCTTCCTTTAAGCCTTAGGTTGCATGCCCCTATTCCAGAAAGCCTTCTAGGACCCAACCCTTCTTCCCCAGGGGTTGCCCTACCATCCTGTGCTTCACTTGCCACAGTGTGCATCAAACTGAATGAAAACTGCTCACAGGCTTGTCTTTTGCGACCAGGACCTCCGCCTTGAGGTCTGGCCCACCTCCACGCCTCCATCTCAGTACCTGGCATGCAGTCACCAAACACTGTTTGTCCCAGTAAGGACTCAGTCTCTTGGTACCAAAGAGTAGCCATTTAAATTTATCTGTAAAGTTACTTTTTTATTGAAACAAATTAAAAATATTTATTAAAACATCAGAGCTGTAACTTTAAAAAATATTTTAAAAATATTAGGACTCAAGCCCTGGCTGGTGTAGCTCAGTGGATGGAGTGCGGGCCTGGGAACCAAAAGATCGCAGTTCAATTCCCAGTCAGGGCACATGCCTGGACTGCAGACCAGTTCCCAGCGGGGGACGCATGAGAGGCAACCATACACTGATATTTCTCTCCCTCTCTCCTTTCCCCTCTAAAGATAAATAAAATCTTAAAATATATATATATATAATATTAGGACTCATTAAAAAACATTAGGACTATAAGAAAATGTATGGAGATACAACTCCCTTCACAGCTTCAATATCTTACGCATAGTCTTTGACAAATGAAGTCATCCAAAAGAAATAAGGTTATAGGAGATACAGATTATAATTATAAGGTTATATAACAGAATTAATAAAGAGAAGTATGTTTGTGTAAATGGCCCTACAAAGGTCCACCCATAATGGAAAATTCCATTGGTTCCTAAAAATAAGAGATGTATGGCCTACATTCTTTAAACCGGTTTCACTAAAAACAGAATAAAACAATAAAAATAAAACCTAGGGGAAAGAAAAACAAGCAGGATTTATCAATTAAAAATGGGATATAAGAAGTATTAAGGGAAATTAAAAATTTTTACACTAGTGTGCATAGTTACATGCTAATAATAATGAAAAACTTTCGACTAAAATTTTCTGAAAAAAATACAAAATTCCAAAATGAACTCAAGGAAAATCAGAAAGCTAAATGGACTGATAATAATGGGAGAAATTACTTGTTGGCATTATATCCAAGTTTTATAGTGATTTCTTTAAAAATTTTAAGAGGCGAATCTATGCTGACATGGAATTCTACTCAACTAATTTTGTTTGAATATTAGTTTCCTAAAATATGACCCAGATAGCCAAGTAAAAGGAAAATGAGGGATTTCTGGAATTTGCTTGCACCTGTCCTGCCCTCCTCATAGCCCCTGGCCAATTCTTTCTCCCCGCTTTCTGAATTTAGCAAACTCTCAGCTACTTAGAGTTTCCCGGGCACTCCAGTCCTTCCATCAAGGAATGCTCACTCATTTTCAGAGTCTCATTGATTTTGTCACTCTCCTTCTCTGACCATGGCAGTGGGGTGGCTGTGTTCTCATCCGTGAGGTACACTGCCCTCACTGTGCACTTCGCTAGCCTTCTCCCCGCACCCAGCCGACAGCCAACCGCAGTTTCCCCTGTCAAATCTAAGGCACAATTCTGAATGTTTCTCAAATTTTACTTTTATATTCAATAAACTGGGGTGCAGAAACAAATCTACTTTACACATTCCACTCCAGTTGCTTTTAGCCCTAGAAATAGCTTTGAACTCGAGTCATTTGGATGTCCAGCAAGCTTCAGTAACCCAATTAAATTTTTTTTTAGAAAAAGGGGTATACTTAAAGGAATCGCTTTACAAATAAAGCAGGGAAAAATGTCTAAAACTTTCTTTTATCATGATCCAGCCTAACTTAAAACATTGGTTTCTGTATTCATTCTTGGCTAAGTTATACTGCAGAAATCCCAAAGTCTTAGTGGTGAAAAACAAGGGTTTATTTCTCACTCAACTTTACATGCCTTTCACGTACATGGGTTAGCTCCACACCGTATTCATTCCAGGACCCAGGAGAAAGGAGAAGCCCCTGTTGGGCGACATGATTTTGTGGCAGAAAAGAGTGAGGAGGTGGGGGTGGGGGAGAGAGAGAGAGATGGCAGAATACACAATGGCTTTTGAGACTTTCCTCCCTTTATTGGCCAAAGCCTAAGGTCAGAGGGCAGGGAGATATAATTCTCTCACAGGGAGGGGAAAAAACAATTGGAAATAATGTAACCTATTACAGACCACACTCTTGTCCATGAGTATTTATTTCTTTCCCTCCAGCCACAAAATATACTCATGCCTTCCCCAAGGGAAACACCCTGAAAGTCCCATCCAATGACAATGTAAGACTTGAGATCTAGAATCTCACGAGATACAGCAAATCTGGGTGTGGCCTCTCATGGAGACATTTAAAAAACTGAAAGATACCTAGGAGTCTAAGGCTCAGCAATTCTGAAATTGTTGGACACACTTTGGGGTAAAGGATAGTTTTTAATTAAGCCCTAGTTCTACATCCTGGAAATTGCTCTGGCTTTCATTACATAATTTGAAGCATAATTCCCAGCTTCACCATTTGGGGGACCCAGCCTTTTCCACTCCCATATACCCATCTAATGAGTGCGTTGGAAAAGATGTCCCTCTTGGGCTCTGTGTAGCTTCTCCTCATAATGGCATATGCCTGTGGAAAGCTGGGAGCCCAAAGATCATAGAGTCATGGACTGGTTTAATCCCAGGCTGCTGGCTCTTGGCCAGGACAGCTCTCTCAAAAATTTAGTCATCTTTTTACCTATTTGATTCCAATTGGTTTGTGCAAATAGCCATGTCCACAATTATATTTGAGACGAACTTCTTTTTGAACTTAATAGCCAGCTTCCTGAAAGAGTCACCTAACATATTCAGAGATTGTAACAAAGGACACTGACTTTTTTGAAGATTTTATTTATTTATTTTTAGAGAGAGGAGAAGGGAGGGAGGAAGAGGAGGAGAGAAACATCAATCAGTTGCCTCTTACATGACCCCAACCAGGGACTGAACCCACCACAACCCAGGCATGTTCCCCAACAGGGAATCGAACCCATGGACCTTTCATTTTGAGGGATGATGCCCAACCAATTGATCCACAATGGTCAGGGCTGAGTTGTTTTAATAGGCTTATAATTGTTAAAGTATTTCTCAGTTTTATCTCTTGCTAGTTGGAGATGAGAAACACCCACTTTCTTTCCTGCAAGTCCAGGACTTTCCAAGTTGTCTTCATTTCTGGCTTGCGAACCAATCAGTTCTTTTCTGAGCTCATCTCGTTCTTGCAGCAGCCTGTCGGACACAACCATCTGCGGCCAGCGCTGCTGTTCCCCAAACTTTCCCTCCAAAGCCACAAAGTCATTCAATGCACATCTGCTCTGCAAGTTATCACAAATGTGTTGCTACTGCATACAAAGGGTTCTTATCTTTCTAACCTCCAATAACAGTTTCCTTATTTCACATTGCCTGGCCCTGGGAGCCATGCATCATATATTAGAATTTCTATAATGGTAGCCTGTCATTTCTATGTACTAATTTCTGTATTGTTGACTTAAAGCACATTACGCTATGGTAGTGACAAAGTCCAAAGTCTCCATGGCTAATAACAAAAAGGGCATTTCTTACATGATTTTCCTTTTATGGGACAGCTGCAGGAATTTCCCCCTTTATCCTCATTCTGGGACCCAGACAGAAGGAACAGCCCTGCCTCGGCCATGCTGTTCTCATGGCCGAGGGAAAAGCACGAACGATAGAACCACACAATGGCTCTTAAAGCTTTCAACTGGAGGTGTGACCTCCCCTCACATGTCATGGACTAAGTGACACGGCTGAGCCTGGTAGAAATAAACGCAGTGGGGAAACACAGTGCTGTCACCAGGAGGGGAAAATGTACCTGGGATGCTCCCCCCATCTTTGCTGCTTCTCCTCATAAACATGGCTTCGAGCTTGTATTTTCTAGAGTTATAATGAGATACATACTTAAACCAAGATAGGAATTGGAAGCTTCTTAAGAGATCATAAAATTTTTAGAGACCTATGCATTGTCTGAAGTGACACTACTCCCAAGTGTACAAGGGGTGACAGCAGATGGCTGGATGAGTAGGAAACCAAATCGGCAGGTGGCACTTTTTTTCCTCCAAGAGTCTCAGTGGAGGGGGATATGCTGCATGCACTGTATTCCCAATAAGTTATTGCAAGTTCACAAGTATGTTTGGAGCTGAACATGATGGAAAACTGCTCATGTGATGTTCTGAAAAGCTGGAACAGGTTTTCATAAAGGAGCATGAAGGCTTTAGGGCTTGCGGGTAATACCCCAAGCAGAGTTCTCACCCCCGAGTGCCCAAGACCCTCTCACTCCTTTTTATCTCCACAGTTCGACATGCAAAGGATAACTCTGGAAGAGTTGAAGCACATCCTCTATCACGCCTTCCGGGACCACTTAACAATGAAGGACATTGAGAACATCATCATCAACGAGGAGGAGAGCCTGAACGACACCTCGGGGAACTGCCAGACAGAGTTTGAAGGCGGTAGGTACCCCCACTTCAGCTTTCTTCCTGGTGTGAGACAGGCCAACACCTTCACATCCTCTGTATGAAAAATGTATTTACAATGGACTTGTAGTGAAGCCAAGAATCCAAGACTGAGGTTAAAAGTTCCTTTTTGCAAAGACGCAGTTGGTTTCTCTCTTTTTTTTGTATTTTCCCCAAACTGTGTATTTTTGCAAAACCTCCATTGACCCTGTCCTTCCTCCAGGGACTCTGAGGTCCAGGACTAAAAGTGTGGCTTTGTGGTGTTTGCCTTTACTTAGTGGAGGCTGCATGAGGTGGTCCAAAGAGCCTGTTTAGACTGTCGGTAAACCCAGATCAGGTCCAGTGGCTAATGGTGTGACTTGGGCAAAGGGTGTACCTTCTCTGAGTGTGCCTCCTCATGTGTGCACATCAAGAAAATTACACCTACCCATTGAGTGCAGGCTGTGAACCAAAGGGTCGCTGGTTAGATTCCCAGTCAGGGCACATGCCTGGGTTGTGGCCCAGGTCCCAGTGGGGGCATATAAGAGGCAACCACACACTGATGTTTCTCTCTCTCTCTTTCTCCCTCCCTACCTCTCTCTCTAAAAATGAATAAATAAAATCTTTTAAAAAAGATAATTATACCTGCTTTATAGGGTCTTTAGGAATGGATTGCCCCTATCCTATGCTCCCTGAATGCACTGGCCAAAAGGAGCCCTATTCATGCAAAAACTCTCATGAATTTGATGACATAGTTAGAGAAGAAATACAGTTCTCCTGGGGCCAAAAAAGAGACCCCCGAGAGGCCTTTTTTTCTTGGGCTCATAAGAGAAAACAAGAAAAAACAAAAAACAACCTATCTTATCCCCTAATCAGTAGGGAGTTCCTGACCTAACCCCTCTTTCCAATGTTGAAAAATCAGAGCTGTTTTAACAGCTCTGATGTATAGAATTTTTAAACTTACATTAAAGTAGCATAGCAGACTACCAAGCAGTATTTAACCTCTTTGGTGCTGAGGCTTCTCAAAGAGATCAAACTTTTTTTTCTATTATTTTTTCCCTGAACATAATCAGAAGTGGATACACACAGGTGGTAAGCTGTATACAGGGTCTGGGAGAAATAACGCCCCTTCTTATTACAAAGTCTTTCATTACAAAATCATACGCATGCAATTCTGTAATGTAACAATGTCACACTCAAACACAGCAGATGACATTTTAGATGAAATGTTCCAATTGAAACTATAAATTATTACACCCATGTTATTACCCTACGAACCACACTCATGCAGGTGTCACTTCTGCTGGACACTGTATATTGTCAATATTCACAAGTTAATATATACAGATGGTAAGCTGCCACATAGGTCCCAGAATGACATTTTGTGCCTTTGTATCGGCACTGCCACATTAGAGCGAGCCGGGCCATGGCAGGGAAGCTCCTTGGGGCTGAGCTAGTCTAGGTGGCCACAGCGATTCCTTCAGGTCTGGGCTCCCGCGCGCCCTGTCTGGGCTGCACCGCTATGTTAGTGCACAGCATTAAAGGCCATGACAAGAGGTAACAGGGGATGGCTTATATTCCAAGGTGACAAACTAAGTTAATTCCACCCAGGGAAAGAGGAAGTAGTGGGACTTGGATGAACTTGAAAACAATGCCCCATTGTAAAGGTATTCACATTTAAAATTTTCACAAGTGCGATGTACAGCCGACGGAAACAGCTGTGGTCCAGAAGCTGCCTTGGTCTTTCTTCTTGCAACCTGGGCCGTGGCATCTATGACCGTGTTTGGAGTTGGAGCCACACAGACCACAGGGCAGCATGGTCACAGCCGACACCATTTCTGGCCACATGGACAAGGGGACTGGGAGGGTGAATAGAGGTGAGGAGGCAGGGATTGTACTAAAACTTGGGGAAACAGTGGCCCTGGACTCCCATGTCGTCGCTTTCCTAGCTGACAGACTATGTGCTTCAACAGTGGAAGCATCTGGGGCTCCAGCCCCCCCACCATCAGCAGCTGCTCCCAGGACGGGAGGAAAGAGCATGTCTGGGCACCTTGTTTTCCACACAGCCTTGGTTTGTGGATCACTGTTTTGTTCAGAGAAATGTCACAAGTCTTAGTAATTCGAGAAAGGTCAGCCTGCACTGGGAAGTAATCTGAATTTTAAGCCATGTCTTTTTATTACTCAAAGCTCATATATTAATGAAATAAATGACTGACAAAATGACACCCAAACAGAAGTCCTACTGGGTCTGCTTTAATGATTCATACATATAACACTGGCAGCAGCTATTATTTGAGGTTGGTAAATGATAAGTGCCAGGCACTGTACTAAATGCTTTAAAATTCATCATCTTATTTAATAAAAGAAATATTACTTTTGTAATTAGCACACTGCTTTTTGAAATGATCTCTGGGACCCTGATTACATAATTGCTTTTGCATATTTTCATACCAGAGAGTTGGGTTCGGAGGGGGGGGTTGTTGGGTTTTTTTAAACATTCTATCAGCACTATTTTGCCTTAAAGGCAAGCCCATTGGTTTGTGTTTAAGATTTTTCCAGTCTTATGTGTGGTTGAAGCTGCAGGTATATATATTTAATGCCCATCTCTCCATGTTCAGGAAAAGTCCTCCCTGATTGCATTTTAGGCAAAGATGTCCAGGAAGAGATGATGCACATGGGCTGAGTTGTCACCTGGTGCCCTAGCACTGAACATGTCCATTTAAGACCCTGTGGCTGACCTTGGCCTCTTCCTGTCCCTCCTTTTTGCACATTTGCTGTCCACAAACAGGGACCTGTTGGCATTTTGAACCAGAGCATCTAACTATGAAGGCACAAGGTGGTTCCTTCATCCAAGTGATGACAGTCTTTTCTCCTCAAATCTTATCATCTGTATAAACCACACTGACCAATGAAAGGGAAGGAAGGAGAAGGACCTTTCCCCCACACTCCAGAGCCCCAGTCAGGCCCCTCTGCTCTTGCTACCCCCACCGACCCCACCTAGGAAGCCCTTTCCTCCTGCTCTCTTTGGCGTTTTGCTGTGGCAAGTACAGGAGTGATGATTAGCTCACTTATGGAGCCGGTGATCCATACACATTGAAACTCCTGCCCTATTTGGTGTCAGAGGAAGGAATCAATGACAAAAAAAAACACCCAAAGGTACTCCTGTACCTTGCCTTAAAAAGGTGAAGGGCACTGGCTGGTGTGGCTCAGTGGACTGAGTCCTGGCCTGCGAATCAAAGGGTCATTGGTTTGATTCTCAGTCAGGGCACATGCCTGGGTCACAGGCCAGGTTCCCAGCTGGGAGTGTATGAGAGACAACCACACACTGATGCTTCTCTCCTTCCTTTCCCTTCTCTCTAACAATAAACAAACAGTAATTTTAAAAAAAGGTGAAGGGCACATTTGTCTGTGAACAAGGAAGGAAGAAATTCATAAAGCAGACTTTTTATGGCACAGTTGGAATTTTTTATTATTATTATCCTCACCTGAGGATATGTTTACTGATTTCAAAGAGAGGAAGGGAGCAAAAGAGAACTAGAGAGAGAATGTGAGAGAGAAACATCAATCGGTTGCCTCCCATATCCACCCTGACCAGGGATCAAACCCACAACATTTTCGTATATGGGATGGCGCCACAACCAACTGAACCACCCATCCAGGGCCAGGGGTGGCATTTAAATAAAGCCCCCATCAGATGGCTTTGAGGTCAGCAAAGCTGGAGTCACGGTTGAGATTCTGGAGTGTGGGAAAGGTTTGAAGATGCCTCTGTGGGCAACCTGTGTGCCGTGGAATCAGTTAGAAATTCACAGAGGGACCTCCAAATGCCATCAGCATCAATTTATGTCCGTGATTATACTTTTCATTTTTACAAATCTTGTGTCTGATACTTTTACAAAGGGGATCAGATTCTGTCCGTTAAGTCAGGAAATGTTGGTGACTCCTTCCACATGAATGGAAGAGTAAAGAACAGAGAAATAGGCCAGGAGCTTATGGGGTGTGGAGCCATCAATGGGAGAGGTTTGAGGGGGTTTGTCCTCCTTTTAGTTCATTTTGGCTTGATTTTGTTTTCTTTATCTGTTTGATTTTTAGGTCAACACAAATAACAAATACACACACACACACAGCCCCTCACACACCCCCATCTGCCTTACCCTTATGGTAGGTAGGACTTGGTGATCATTATGAAGCAGCAAGTATCTCGCCCTCTCCTAAGGAATAGACAGGAGGAAATAGGGTGAAATTCTAAGCTACCCCCAAGCAAAGCTTTCCTGACTTCTTTAGGAAACTCAACATACCATATACAGAATGCATTTTCCTGGAGCCCCAAAAGGAGTCATCCATAGAAACCTGTATGACTGGCTGGTGTAGCTCAGTAGACTGAGCACAGGCCTGCAAACCAAAGGGTCACCAGGTTGATTCACAGTCAGGGCACATGCCTGGGCTGTGGGCCAGGTCCTCAGTAGGGGGCATGTGAGAAGCAACCACACATTGATGTTTCTCTCACTCTTTTTTTTCCTTTCCCCTCTCTCTGAATATAAATAAATAAAATCTTTAAAAAAAAATAGAAACCTGGGGGGGAAAGGCAGACAACTGTACTTGAACAACAGTAAAATTTAAAAAATGGAAAAAAAGAAACCTGTATGAAGGCAAGGAAGAGACCAGAAGAGTCTAAGTCAAGGGTTCTGAGCCATTGCTGCACTCATGCCTGGCTTCTCTGAGGACGGTCATTCACACTGAGTCGGGCACCCCAGCTGGTGTCACCCACTGCGCTGGGTGCTCTGGGCATGAGGCCACATCACCCCACGGAATTCAGGGGCTCTCAGCCACCCACAGTCAGTAGTCTACACGAGAATAGTCCAGTGAGAATATCTGGCTGACCATAAGGCTTTCAGGCAATCCCAATTCCTCAAATCTTTTTTGAATCCCCTTATTAAGATAACTTATGCTCAATGTACTTAGCTGTTAGTTGGCAATTATTTGGAAAAACAAATAGGTCCATATCTGCCAAAATAAATTAGATTCAAGATTATGTGATACCCAAAATGCCCATTCACCATCCATGCTTCATAAGAGAATCTTGAGACATTTTGCTTCAGTTCAACCACTTGTGATCAGCAGACATTATGGTTTTGGAGAACGTACCCTCAGTGACATTGAGAGACAAACTTGTATTTTTTTACTTGGTTTGAGTCACCAACACAGGTGAACTGAGTGGGCATGTGTTTGAATTATCTATTTGCCCATCACTGAATCCTCACTAAGGGTTCTTATGACAAATCAAACCACATACTAAATCTGGTAGTGCTTGCTTCCAATGTTTAAGGCTTACCTGTAAGAGGAAGAGGATGGAAGAAAACTGCTGAGCATGCCTGCCAAGGGCTGGTCATTTGTTAACACATTCCACTGACCGATCAGCATAGTCTGAGAGATAAATTCTGTGGCCCCTGTGGTACAGATGAAAAAACAGAGGCTCAGCAAAGTGGAGTAATTTTTCCAAGTCAGGATTTGAACCCAGGTCTACCTAACAAAGTTCTGCCCTGGCCTCTTTATTTGTCCCGGTCATTTCCACAGGTGTAGGCATCACAGAGGCTCCTTACAGAATGGAACTTCATCTTCCTTTCTCATTTTCCATTTCCTCGCCAATGAAATCATATTATATTTGGAAGTTGAGTAGAAGCATGAGATCTGAGTGTGAGCCCTTTCAAGACATCTACCCCAAGTACTGTCCCTCAGTGGAACACCAGCTGTCATATTTTTCTAGACATTCTGACAACACGCACAGGAGAGTGGAGTACAGCCATCACCCAGGGAATAAGTGGTTTCTGTGAAAAACACAGCAGAGCTGCTCTGCACCATCCAGGGCCTCTGTATGAGCGACAAGAGGAGTGATGGCAAGAGAGGTGATGCAGGCCAGGCAGCCCTAGTGGGTCCTTGTGTAGATGGGTGGGTTCTGTTCCCCGTCCTGTGTAGACCAGCTGTGTGACAGTGAGTAACTTATTTTAAAACTCTCTGAGCCTTATTTTCCTCATCCATACAATGCAAAACATTGGACAACAATAGTTATATCTAGATTCAAAATTTTCTAGGCTCAGCAGAAGGTCAGAAAGAGGTTGCGGTCAAATCCAAGGTCTCCGGCTCAGCCATCCGGCTGAAGTTGCAACATTGCTGTCTGGATGTCAAATGCACACCTGGATGGGGAGACCTGGCTCATCACCTGGTCATGCACATTGAGCATTTCATGCCCATCCAAATGAAAAGGGCATGATATGTCATCTACACCATCTGCTCCCAGCTCTTCTTGTGCTATGACTTTCCTGAAATAAAACCTTTTCTCCTTGGGCTGATGAAGGAGGGTAGGGTATGGTTGAGGTCCTTGGCAGGCAGCGAGACAGGAAGCAGTTTTCAAAGAAACTTGGGGCCTCAGACCACAGAGGATTTTTTCTACTTGGGGACCCTTCACAGCAAAGATATAATAAAAAAGTTTTCTGGAGCCATGAGTGAAGAATGATGGGATTCTAAGACATAAGACAGAGACCTAGAGAGCTGTTTTTGCTAAATCTGCATAGTCAAGAATTCTTGCTCTGTGGTCTGCACAGCGTTGGCTTAAAATCATGCCTCAGCACCTCTTAGATCACTCGAGTGAGGTAACAAAGTAAATATTAAAAGCCTAATTTTCTTCATCTGCATAATGGGAATCATACAATGACCTATTGCTGTTATGGGTGTTAAGTGAGGTAACACATGAGAATAGTTAGCACAAAGCTTAAGCACTCAAAACAAACAAATTAAAAAAACACTAGCCAGGCCCTAGTCCCAGTTGTCTCCTTGTTCTTTTTTCACCTGGAGACATCATGGAGTACATCCTGCTGGAACTCCATATCTTTGAAGGATGGGGTAGGGAACAAATTTACAGGGTTTGAAACATCCTCTTGATACATTCACTCCTAAAGTCAAGTCCTTGCCTACACTGGAGTTACTGAGAGTACTGGGCAACACTCTTTGGGTTTCAAGTCACAGAAACTCAGCCCAGACTCCCTTAAACTAAAAAGCACTGACTCAAATAATGGAAGTTAAGGGATGAACTTTAGCTTAACTGGACCCAAAATTCTGAAGCAACATTCTCTGCCCACTCTTACCTTGCTCTCTCTCTCACTCTCCTTCTCTCCTCCTTTCCTCTCTCTGGGCTTCCTTCTTGGGAAGGCTCCATCTCCCTGAGGTGATAGCATTTTCTCTCTCTCAAGGTTCATCTCTATTCCAAAAAGGGGCTCTGATCAAACCTGCTTGTCCCATGTGCCTCCTGTTGAACCAAACCAAAGCTCGGGGTACTCTACCTGGCCAGTCTGGTTTGTTACATTGGGAAAGGTGAGGCCCTAGATTGAGAGCCCCCTAGGTGGAGAGGTACAGATCCCCAAACAAAAAGATGAGTTTTGTTGCCTTGTTGGGTGGCTTAGTTGGTTGGAATGTCATTCTGTACACCCAAAGGTTGCAGATTTGATCCCCATTCAGGGTGCATACTAGAAGCAACTGATCAAGGTTTTCCTCTCACGTCGAAGTTTTCTTGTCTCTCTCTATAAAAATCAATAAATATATCCTTGGGTGAGGATTTAAAAAAAGGATAAATTTTGTTAGAAGAAGGGGAAGAACTTCTCAGGCCACAACAACACCTTCTCAGGCCACTACACCAAGGGTCCACAGTAGGACCCTCGAAGCCAGACACTAGAAACCCGATAGGATTTTGTAATGGGGAAAGGACCAGCTCCTGTCCCCTGGTAGAGTTGGATCCTCTTCCTCTTAACAAAAGCATCATAAAACACACGAGCCTCACTCCTATTCCCTCAAAGGCTTCATCCTCCACCTCCACCTTCATGTCTTACTTGGGTGCCTGGACATTTCTGATATCACTGATATATAGAAAAATTTCTCTCAAAAGCTCTTCATTAGTTCCACTTAAGGCCATGGAAATATCTAGTTTCATCAAATCAGAAAGTGTTAGACCTGGAAGGATCACAGGACAATAATAGCTCCCAGACCTGGTAGCTCTGGCTCACTGTAAGAATCACCTGAGCCAGGTTCTGTATTATTTTAACCTTCCTGAGCCCCACATTCCCTGCCAGAAATATCACTTACGTAGGTCTGTGTTGGGACCATTAATCAAAGTTGTAATGACTCTGATTTGCTTCATCTGGGAGCCAGTGCCTCTGAAGACACACAGCTCTGTTTCCAAACACCCATACTGAAGCCAGAGGGATTAAAAGCCCATTACATCCAGGGTCACCCAGTGGGTCACTGGCAAAATCCATGTCAAGTCCTGTCTCCAGGAGAAAAATCCAAGAGCCCTTGGACAGGGGGAAGGCGCAGTCTGTCCTGGAGCTCAGACACCCGAGCCCTGCCCGGCAGCCAGGAGTCTGTCGGTGTTTGGGGCTGGCTAACAAATGCTTTTGAAAACAAGAAACCCCACTTCTCTGTTCTCCTGTGTCAACTTCCCCCAACTCACATTCCATCCCCTTGTATGTACTTTCTGGGCTCCTTCTGTATCAACTTACTACACTAGACAGAGGGTGCAAGACCTTCTGGGAAGGCAGACATAGAAAAGATTGCCGTCAGCATTGCCATTTTTAGTGTTCGTATGTTCCAGAAAGGAACTTTCCTCAGAAAGTTAAACATAGAGTTACCAAGTAGCCCAGCAATTTGAAACACAGATTATTACATTTAAGAGAACTGAAAATATGTCCACAAAAATAGTTGTATACAAGTGTTCATAGTTGCATTATTCATAATAGTCAAAAAAAATAGAAACCACCCAAATATCCATCAACTGGTGAATGGATAAACACATGTGGTACATCCAGTCAGTGGAAGATCATTCAGCCACAAAAAGGAATGGATACTGGGATGTGCCACATTATGGATGAACCTGGGAAAGATCATGCTAACTGAAAGAAGCCCGACATGAAAGACTACACATTATATGGTTCCATTTATATGCAATGCCAAGAATAAGCATATCTACAGAGGCAGAAAGCAGACTGGTGATTGCCAGTGGCCAGGGAGAAGGGGGAATGAGGGGTGATTTCTAATGCATATGGGTTTCTTTTTAGGATGACGAAAATGTTGTGGAATTCAGGAGTGGTGATGGTTTCACAACCTTGTGAATGTTCTAAACGCCACTGAATGGTACACTCAAAAAGGGCAAATTTTATGGTATGTGAATTCTATCTCAAATCAAAAATAAACAAATATCAACAGGTAGACCAATTTAGAAATTAAAAGATCTGGCCCTTTGGGAGGAGGATGTTTAGGAACAGCCTCTTTGGGTTGGGCCCAGAAGCAATGAGAGAGAAGGTCAGGGCCACCCCCAGCAGAGGGAACAGTGCGACAGTGCTGCGGAGTCTTGTGGAAAAGCCAGCCACAAGACCTGCTTGGCTGAGACAGGCTGCAGGGGAGGCGCAGTGGTCTAGGGGCAGAGCAGGGAAAGGGACCGGAGGTGATCCGTGGTCCTACCCGCTGAGCTTAGGAGCTGGAAAGAATAGAGTGTGCTTCTCCCAGCAAGGCAGAGGGGTGAGGAGGAAGCTTTGCAGGAAAGTGGAAGGGAGTGCTGATGCATACTAAGCACTGCTTCAGGAAGGTGAGTCTAGCTGCAGTTCGGATGAATTAATAAAGGAAGAGAGCAAAGCGAAGGTTTGGCGTTGTCTGCTGTGTCCTCAGTGCTGTGCTGGAGGCTGCAGGGAACAAGAGGAAAAGAAGCAGCCCTTTTCTCCTGTCCTCCAGGGATACAAGAAGGAAATTCTGCATTTTCTCTAATATTTTGGGGTTGGACATAGTCTTTGCTTTTTTTTTTTAATTAGCTCATTGATCTTTGAAAGAATCCTTGAGATAAGAAAGGCAGATATCATTAACTCCTTTACAGGGAGAGCAACTGGGGCTCAGGGACGTTCAGTCCCTTGCCCACAGCTGCTCCTAAGTGGCGGTTAGGAGAAGACACTAGAGCACAACTCAGAGCTCATCTTAGTCTGACCTATTGCCTTGTCGAGCAAACAAAGAATAGACACCAAGAATAAACGGGTATACAATAATATAGTGCAATGCAAATATGTGACAGCCAAAGACAGATTTTAAATTATTATCAACAAGCACATTAATTAGTGCCAGATTATACTCTGCCAATCACACCAAGTGTTCAAAGTGCATTTTCTTTGCATCTTTCTATTGCTGAACTTTGTTCTGTCAAGCAGATGATTCAGAAGAGGGAGTTTGTGTAGAGATTTTGAACCTGGAAATTAAATTACACTTGGGCTCAAATCCCACCTCCACCATTTGCCAAATGACCTTGGACTCCACTTCTTGGAGCTTCAGGTCCCCCACCTATCAAAAGAGGACTCCACACCCTGCTCACGAAGGACTGCCACACTACAATTCCACTATGCTATGTATAAAGCATATAACGGCTACCCGGCTCATGTGGTGGCGGGGGCGGGGTGGTGGGGGGAGGTGCTCATGCATAAAGGGGAGTTTTTAAAAGATTTACAAAAGGGAATTCACATTCATGGGGCATAAACAATATTGCAGTAGCTTTGGTGGCCTTAATTTCCACCACAAGGTAGGTCTTATTACCCCCATTTTATAGATGAGGAAATTGAGTCCCAGGGAAATTAGCTTGGCCAAAGTCACACAGCTAGAATGTGAGGTAATCACAGTTCACGTTTGGGTCTGGCTCTGAAAGTCCTTATTTTTTCATTCTGCCACAAAACCTATGGTGATGGCAGAGTGGACATAACACGATTCTCATCACAGCGCAGAGTCTGAATCATGCTTGGATGATTATCCATTTCAGAGCTATGGAGGAATGAGCTGGGAGCTCCACTGTGTACAGGACCTTGGTCTGGGTTCAGATTTGCATGGCCTCACGTGCACACTATTCTGTCTCCTGGCCTCTCCTTCCCCATCTCTCCCCTCCTACCACTTAAGGATTTTTACATCAAAGGAGCAGCCTCTGTCCTAAGGGATAATCCTGTCACCTATAACCTTGACAGAGAAGGGCTTCAGCAAAAACTTTCCCCCTCAGCTCAATCACACAACTGTGCATTTCCTTAAGCCCTGCCAGCCAGCCGTTGGGATAGAAAGGTAGACAACTGCCTTCAGAAAAGCATTTTTATGCTGAGGAGCTGCTCAGAATAAATTAGCCAGTCCTGGCAAAGTGTTAGATACGCTACTTCCACTTCCACACTTTATTTCTGCTCTAGTCCTTCCCTTCTCAAACGCCACCTCCTTGTCCCTTCCTGAGAGCTGGCGTCTCTTCACAGTTGCCCATCCTGGGGGGGGGCACATCTCAGCACAAGAGAATTTTCTTCCTTCTGCTAAGAACCTATAAGATTCTAAAACTCAGACATGATCAGTAAATAAAGAACTGAACCAAAAATACTTCCAGTCACCTAAGGGAAGCAGAAGCCCCATGGAATTAAAGATAACAACACAAAACCTAAGAGACCATGGCAGAAATAACCATCAACTTTTGGTTAGGGCGCTGCCTGGGCACCGGGTCTCCGGGAAGCAGGGCTTGCTGGAGAAACTCCCTGACAGACATAATTTTTAGAGGCCCCTTGACAAGCCCCTGAGATCCCTTCTCTCAGGGAAAGTTCTGTTTGCCTTTGGACACACTGCCAGACTCCTACTGCTTCCCTTGTATTTCTAGGATCTGGAGGAGTCATTGGATGTCAAGAGGGAGAGGTACTTGAAACTGAACCTTTTTTAAAAGCTCTTTAAAGGTGTGTCTAGCAGAAGGACCACCCCCTTTTAAAATGGAGTGTAACCCAAAAGTGTTCTTCTGTGCTGGTATTGGGTTTCTTAACAACTGAATGTAAAACAACCATCTTCCCTAATACCCCTTACTCCAGTGTCCCTAACACACACACACACACACACACACACACACACCTCCTGTCCTCAGCAACTCAAATGAAGATTCTTCAGCTATACCCAGACATAATGAATCAAAAACTCCGGGGGTGGAGCCCAGCAATTTTCCAATCACCTGGAGAGCTAGCTTATTAAAATACTTGTTCCTGGCCTCCACCTCCAGAGGTTTTGATTCAGTAATTCTGCAGTGGGGCCTGAGAAGCTGCATTATATGAAACTCCCAGACGGTGCTGATGCTCCAGTGAGCAGCTCTGCTACAGGGAGCCTCCCAGCTGCCTCCAGGGCACAGATTTCTTCCATAAACTAAGTGGTAAACTGTGTTCAAAGGCCACTGCAGGATGGGACCCAGAGGGGAGGAGTTACAGACAAAAAGGAGAAAGGGAAAGAACTCTGGCCTGGGAAGCAAGGCCTAGGAAAGAGACTTGTTCTTTCTCAGCGTATGTTATCAAAACTTCTTTCCTCTCACTTCCATTTTCTGCTGCATATTTGGAATCCACTAAGTAATACTTTGTGTTGAGACCCACTAATGGTGTCTCATGGGCCTTATACAAACAGGGATGTGAGACCGGACCCAACAAAAGGATGAAGAGTACACAACCCTAGGACCCAAGGTCAGACCCGTGGGGCAGCAGGATCTGAGGACCCCCGCCTCTGGAAAGTCTGAGGCGGTTTTGTACCTGCCTGCTTCCCATTGGTCTTGTCCCCAGCGCCTGTGGTCCCCACTTCTCAGACATCAGCAGGCACCAGGGCCACCTAGTTAAACCTCAATCACTGGCCCCACCCCAGACTCTCTGATTCAGTAGATCTGGGGTGGGCCCCACCTGAAAAATCTGCATTTTTAATAAGTGATGCAGATGCTGCTTGCCCAGTGACCCCTCACTAGAATCACCGGTGGGCAGATCTGAAATAGTGCTAGAGTTGCTTTGGGACCCACAGCCACCCAAGAACTATTCTGGGAAAGGTAAGTGCTTCCTGCCCAGCACTGACAGGTGGGGACCTCGCTCCGGCTTCCCAGGCATTGCTCAGAAGCCAACACAACTGTGCCTGGGCGATGCCCTTTGTGAAACTCACTCGGAAACACTCCATGTTTCCTCACTCAGAAAGCCACTGTAACTATGATGTCTGCAAGTTCATACCTTACTCTGCACATTTGTCATGGTCTTTGTCGTAGAAGCCTCATCATTTCCTGTTATTTACAGGAGGAGGTGGTGTTCAGTCTCCTCTGAGAGTTGTCCCAGAAATGCCGGTGGACTTGACTAGTCTGTGTCCTATGGACTGGACTCTGGGCTGGTTGAGAAAGAGGTGAAGCCTGCCTCACAAATGTCATTTCTCTCTTCCCTCCCCCTCCGCTCCCCTCCCTCCATGTCTCCTTGCCCTCTCTACTCCTCCACCTCCAGTGCATTCCCAGAAACAGAACAGACAGACCTGCGTCCGGAAGAGCCTCATCTGCGCCTTCGCCATGGCCTTCATCATAAGCGTCATGCTGATTGCGGCCAACCAGATCCTGCGGAGCGGCATGGAGTAGCAGCCTCCAGCCACCACACTGCTGCGGCCCCGCTCCCTGCGCATGCGCATGCCCTGCGGGCAGACTCTGTTCCTCCTCAAAAGCAGATTTGGACGCAGTGGCACAGTTCAGTGAAGAACCCAAGGTTGCAGGGCAACAGGTGTTGCAAGGCCACTTCATCTCCTTGGCAGGGACACAAAAGGGCTGTCTCAAATGCTTTAATGGTTTTGTTTCCCAATGCAATAAATAGCCAGGAGTTCCGAATGATTGCTTCAACCACTTGCAGGAACTCTGAAGATAAACTACATTTTCATCGCGGAATTCCAGTGGCCATCCAGGCCGATGGAGTGAGAGAGCGAGAGAGGCGTGAACACGCAGTCACCTCCACACCCCATTCTTTCAACCCATTGGGCAACTGGACACCCCTACGGGTAACCCAAGGGGCTGACTTTGGGGTTGCTGCAGAAAAGGGGCTCTCCTTCTGACCCTGGCTTCTTCCTCCACCTAGCGGAGCCCCGCAAGGCATGAGGGGAAAGCCACCGGATGGGGTGCAGGACCTGGTGGCCTGCAGCTGCTCCCATGCTTCCGTTCTTACTGCCTTTCTACAGGACTCTTGGCAGAGTTGGGGAGTTCTCGGTTTCCATCTGTACTTGGCTTTCTGTTCCTAAGAGCCCATCACGCACCAGCATTTTGGAATCTGCAGAGAGCCTTCCTCCCAGCTTTGCTGCCTGTGCTGCCATTAAAGAAAACAGAAGCATAATCGTGGGCATCTCTATAATAACATAGACAGGTAGACAGACGTATCTATTCAGCTTCTTCATCTGTGACATCATTCTTCCCTATTCGCTTACTCCTGATATAAGCTTGTCCTCTGGCACAGTCCCTACCTCCTTTGGCTAGGAGACATAGTTTGGGGGACAGGGGACTAAGACAGGTGGTGAGGCGGTGTTGCAGTCCACACCCCAGTCGTCTGAACTGATGGAGCTGCACACATCTCCCTGCCAGAAGACCTCTGTGAGTTAAGGTCCTTGTGCATCTTACCTTCTTCTCATCTTACAGTTTGCTTTGTATGTTAGTCTTCCCCAGATAAAAAGAGAAATATAATTCAGAGTGGAAAGATCAAACTACTGTGTTTTACATAATATCTTCAGGCATTCAGATCCTGCAACCGACTCATTTCCATGAGAAAAGACAAAAAGAGGTTAATAAGCTTAGCCAACAGGACAGGTAATTTACTCCTGCCTGTAGAATACTTGTGTTGGGGAAGGAAACTGAATCCAGTAGTCTGTTTTCAACACCATTTTAAGTCTGTAATATCCTGACTTTTCCTAGATGTCATATCAGCCGCCACTGTTAATTCAAGCTTGCATAGTCTGATTAGCCAATGATATTTCAATGGAATATTTCCCTTTGTACTTTTCCAAGCTCAGGTCCTTATTTCTATAATGGAATTGTCTTGCTCCTCTTTCTCCCCAATGCTTCCTAAAGCTACATGCTTTTCCCCTTTCTTCCAATATTGAGGCTCTAGAATCTTTCCTCTCTCACTGCAGCCAGGTGGGCTTCTTGGTGCAGTGTGTGCTCCTGAACCTCTCCCCAAGCCTCCCCTTCCTCCTGCTTTCTCCCTACTGCCTTCTCAGACTTGGAGCGTCCAAGGTCTCAGTTTTGGGTCTTCTTTCGAATCACCTCTGCAGGCACTTCAGGCAGCAGCCTGAGGGTAGCTATAGGAACTTCCCCTCTGTGGGCGACCGAGAATATTCATGAAGAGCACAAGAAAAACTAGGGTTTGAGCCATAGTACAGAGGAAGAAGCAGGTGTAAGCTTTCGAGAGCCCAGGAGTTTGAGAATGAAATGCCTGGGGTCTCACACATCCAGTCCAGGAAAGCGCCAGCCTGCCTGTCCCTCTTGCCTGCCCTGCCCTGCCACAGCACACCCCACATACTGCCTCTTCTCTCTCCCCTGTCCTCACTCCCATGCACCACCCCCACCCCCATCAGAATCCTGAATGAGAACAGGTCCAAACACAGAATTCTAATAAGACAGCTTCATCATTAGCTCCTGCCCAAAGCAGTTGTCCTACCCCCTCAATTGTACTTGGGTGGAAAGGACCCCCTGAACCACTAGACCACGTCAGACTAGGGAGGGGGTGCCGGATCCTAAGTAGACTGGATAGAGGTCCTAGGGATGATTCTTAAAGGACTGTGCCCCATGAGAGGGGGTTGCAATGCTGTGGGCAAGGCTGAAAGTGAATACTTCAAAGGCTGGTTTTCTGCCAGTTCTTCTGCCTTCCACTGGAGAATGGGGACCCTGAAGCTGTGAGGGTTAGACTTTATTGGAAGACAGATTAGCCACCATGCAGGGGATGGAGACTGAAAGTAGTTCTGGAGAGGGACCAACAGCCTGTTCCCCACAAAGTCCTCAGCATCCTCTCCCCAAAGAGGACCTCTTTCCTCTCCCAGTGACCCAGTGACCCACAAGTCAGCCATCCTACCCAGGAGTGCATCCACTGTGGGGGTTGCTCAGGAGAGAGGACACAAAGGCAAGCACAGAACTCTTTGATGAGCTAAAAGTCAACTTCCTCCACGATGACCTCACAGGTACCACCGGAGGCCTGCAGTGTGTGGAGACAACCCAGAGCAGTGGCATTCCTGAGACTTGGGGAGCTGAGAGCCCGTCCTGGTGACTTGTGCCCCAGGTGCTTTGTCTGGAGGGTCGTCCGGCAGTCTGAGGTGCTGACTTCCCACAGCCCTGCTCTAAGCCCTGTCCACACCACTGCTACTCCAGGGTCCCCACCTGTTAGCATCCTCACCACAGGGGTTTCGATGCACATAGTGAAGATTCTGGAAGGTTCTGGAAGGTCCTGGTCCCCCATGCTTTGTGGCCCCAGTGAGGAGAGGAGAGGAGTAATCCCAACTCTTCCTCTGTGCTCCCAGCTAATAGACAAAGGGGTCTATTATAGGACAGCTGAGTAACTAGCAAACTGTACTTGGCTCATTCTTTTTGCAAGGATGGGTGTTCCCCGAGACCACACAGTTATGATCAAGGAGGTATTTTGCTTGTGAGACAAGGGATACAGACCCTGATGCCTTTGGGCCCCCAAAGAACTGTCACCCACCACTCTAGAAGCAGACAGAGCCTCCAAACAGGACCCAGCATAAAAATGATTAGCAGTGGCTTCCAGAATGTGTGTGGGTCTCATGTGACCAGTCTGTAAAAAAAAAAAAAAAAAAAAAAAAAAAAAGAGGTGTTGCCATGGCAACCCTTGCATTCCACCCTGAGTTTGCCAAGGCACATAAAAATAGGGAACATTTTCTTAAAGAACACTTGGGTTCTGCCTGATTGCAACCTGACTCCCTGCATCCATATCCTGCTGGTGGGAGAAATTACTCTGAAAAAAATCTCATGTTTTCTCTGCCTTTTTCTTTTGTGTTTGAACCCACCCTTCCATTTGCTCAGGAGAACAGGAGCTACCTGTGGCCCAGGTGGCATCCTTCCCACTTTCCCTCTCTTCCACCTCCCAGGGCCAAAGCAAGGAGCTCTTAACCTGGGTGAAAAGTCAGAAATGTCATCTGGAAGGCGAAAAATATTTTAAGCCTCAATCTTCAAAAACATCCATTTGTGGGTTAAGAAGTTCTTGCACAAGCCAGAAATGTGAAGTGAACTGAGGCTGGCAAGTGGTCTTGGGCAAGCCCAGTGGTTTCAGAAGATTCTAGGTGTTTTATTTGCAGAGATGTATCCTGTTAGTTTTTATTCTCGATACCTGCTCCTGCCTCAGATTTCACAGACGAATGGTCTACTCTCGCGGTTTTGTCTTTTTTGTCTCGTGGCACATACAAACTACTTACTGAAGTTCTGCGTCACACACACACACAAAATTATACCTTTGCTGATCAGAGCAAAAAATAGGTATAATTTTAATTCATTCACACCAGATGGCTACTCTTGTGTTGGCTGTTTTCATTTTTTTATATGACAATCTAAGGGAAAAGAGGTTGGTGCCCCTGACTACATAGTCAGGTATGGCATGTTATAAAAATTCTTGTGGCACACCAGTTGGAAATCACTGGTCTACTCTTACAGTTAGCCAAAAGAACCTAATGAATTCTGACAATAATGTCCCTCCACCTCCCATCCACAGAATTATAAAGTCATATATATCTAAGAACTGGGAGAAATAAATTTACCTCTTAATCCAAATGCCTTTTCTAGGCTTAAGTCAACACTCAGATCATAAATCAAAGAGACTTTTGCTCTCTACCAGTAGCTCAGGCTTCCCTGGGCAATATGAAGGCATGACCAGAAGAGTTAGGGTGTGACTGCCCGGCACAGCCCCTGGGCTGGGCTGGCCTAGCCATGGTGGCTGTGTGCCATGGAACTCTGTCCTGCTGTGCCCTTGCTCTCCATCCCTGTGGAAGATGCTGAACTCTGCTTCTCCCAGCTGGAAGTTGGAAACCATACTGAGTCATTTTACTGCACTATTTCTCCAATGTCCCAGAGTAATCATCTTACTCACCCTGTTCCACTGAGATATAAAGAAAGCCTTGAACCCCGCTGTGCAAAGGGAGTACCCCTTTTTATGATGCCATGACGATGCAGATGGACTGAGCTTAAGCTTCTAGATTTTAGCACATACTGGTCGTGTTACCAGGAGGACTGCAAAGCTGCCTTCCCCAGAGAACATCTGTCTGAAATGACTGCAGATCAGAACTTTCACGTGGCCTCTCCAGTGACATCTCAGGGCTAAAAGTCTGTGTGAGCTGAAGGCCTTGCCATAGCCACCCTCCCTCACCACCTCCTAACTCCCCCAGAAGGGAAAAAAAATCCACCAGAAAAAGAAAAGAAGCATTATTCAGCAGCGAGGGTTTTCGATTTAAATTATTTAAAGTGATGGCAAAATAGAGGAGGATTTGGGCTGCTTCTTACAGACCCTGTCTCCATGACAATTTAAATGTCAGAACTGTTCAGCTTCACTTCATACTTCCTTTGACTAAGTCACTCAGGGGACTGTCCTCAGTTATGTGGCCTTGCTGGAGACACTGATTTGGAGGAATAAGGTCAAGGACACAAACCAGCCAAGCACTTATCTTAGTATCCTAAGCTCATTGTAATGCACATGGTCATTCTTACAGCTATGGTTTCTACTTAATATTGGTTTGGGGCCCTTTTATATGGTCTCCAGGGACATTATAATAATGCTCAAAGAGTCTTCATGGCTAAATTAATTTGATCCAGTTGGCTTGAATTATAGCCACAAAGAATCAGGTTTTGCCAGTCCCACAAAGACAGTCCTCTGAAACTGGAAGAGACCTTGGGCAGCATGCTGAGCACGACCTGACCCCATGCTGGTGTAGCCCTCACCACCTCTTTTCCTTGACCATGGTGGGTTTGCTTTCAAACTGATGCTTCTGACATTGTCCAAGTGAAAGGAGGCAGAGGCTGGAATTCTCCAGTGAAGTAGAAGATCAGGACAGTGAGGAAAGGAATATTGCCAGGAATGCAAAATTCAAGTGTGATGTTGCTCCATCTTGGGACCTGAGAGAGAAAAAGGTTTTTAAAGGGCTGCAGAGGCTGCTTTCTGAATGTGCTCCCCATGTATCTGGCCTATGTTGGGAACATACAGGGCATTGAGTGCCGTGGGGCTGCTGCCCCTCAACCTGATCCCAGTGACGTGCCCTGGGAACTTCAAGAGGAGGCCAGTAGCACTCCTGTCCTAGGGGGATGCTGACATCTGCCAAGCCCAGAACGCCTCTCCCAGAGCTCTCTGTTGGGGCTCTGACCTGTTGAACTGAAACCAGGGGAGCAGAGCGTAGGACCAGAAGTGTGGGCAGCACTATCAGCCGGGAAGGGCACAGAGGCAGGACCTCAGGTGCCCCTGCCACCCATCAGCCAGATAATGTTGAGCGACCTCCCTTCTTGGCCTATTTCTCATCTCTAAAGCAAGAGGAAAGGTAAACCAGATGACCAAGAAGAGTCCTCCCACTGTGACTCTGTTTGAAACAGATTGAAATGAATGCCCACACTTGAGAGGACCCTTACATCCCCTATGAATCACATTAGGAACTGGCAGTTGCTTTTTTAACCCAAGTGCCAAGAGGCAGTTATAATGAACTATCTCTTTTGGTGTCCACTGTCTATACACGAAATAATACAAATCGGCTTACATCAAATGTGTCGTATCTTGCGGGCAAGAGTTTTTATTTACTTCCTATGGTCTTTCTGATTTAAATGAGCATCAAGGATGTGTCCTGGCTTAGTCAGTGTGAAAATCAGGGGGATTTGATTACCTTACCATAGGTCACATGAATCAGAATATATGCATGAGTAGGTGAAACAAAGCCAGATTCTGGGAAAAGATGTTTGTTTTTCCATTTGAGAAAGCTCAAAGAAGATACTGAATAAAGAGCACAACTTCCAAACAGTTCTTTCTTTCCTTTTTTTCTGGCCAGTGGAACAGTCGTTCCAGTGTATGTGACCATGGTTTGCAGTTATTTGTAACACTGCAGAAGGAAGAGAGTCGTGATCTCTGGTGATTGTCAGGAATTAGATGATCAGTCTTGGGGGAGCAGCTGCCTGCGATTGCCCTTTAGCTGGCTGATGAGCCATGCTGGGCACAGGTGCCTGCTGCAGATGCCGTCCAACCACGGTGGGGGCAGAGGGCAGGGGGAGAGCAGCTGCAGAAGCCCCAGAAGTCTCCCGGCCTCTCGCCCCATGACAACATCAACTCCTAGGTTTCTGTCCTTTTTCTCTCTCTTTTTTAAATTGCTGTTCTTCCCTGAAAAGACCTAGATTGGCCAGGAAAGTGCCCTTTCAGCTCCTGGTGGAAATATACACAAGTCTGTGTTTCTCAGCTCGCTCCAAGGAAAATCAAAGAATATTCTTTCTTTTCGACCTGGAAATCAGGTTTCAGGGGTCTTCAAATGGCTTCTTATTGGGGTTTGATTTTCTTCCCCAATTCTGAATCCAGAAAGAAGCTATTTGTCCAAGGACTAACCAAAGACAATGCCCTTGGAGGAGAATCAGACCCGAAAATCTAGTCAGGGAGTGGGGTTGGCAACTGGTCCTCTATTGGAGGGGGGGAGTCGCTGTGAATCTAGGGGTCATTAGACTTGAGACGTGAATTTTTCCTCAACGCACAGCAGTCAATGGCTGGATGCAAACCGGAGTGCAGCTGAGGGCTATTACCACCAGGACCACTGGAGCTTGGCCGCTCTCCCATCCAGAATGGGCCATGAGGACTGAATTCCTGGGTCCCAATCTGCCCATTTACCTCATTCTCGCTCCATTTTTCTTTCCATTTAGTATTGGTTGGCGATTTCTGCTATTAAGTGATGAGAGAATCAGCAGACTAGTCGAAAGAAAATCTTTATATAAAATGTAAATATTAATATAAATTAACCTGGCATGCAACTAACTGATCCAATGAAGCATATATTATTAATATGTTATCTCAGTGTATAAAGGAAAACTGACTGCCATATTTACCAGATGTTTTCTCTAACCTGTCTGTAAATATATAATCTGTATAAAAAAAGAGTCTAATTTACCATTATTTATGCAATAGAAAAAATAAAAGTTTTTTTCTTTTGATGAGAGATTCAGTTCATTACATGTGGTGTGATTTACAAATGGGTCATAGATTTTATTCCTGTGACCCGGAAGGGCACCCAGATCCATTGGGAGGACAGCTCAGCATCACAGCCTTCTAAGAAGCCAGTGACCCAGTCAATCCTGTGGTGCAGCTTTGAGGGGAATGATTGATATAAAGGGAAGTAAGCTGACTGTGGAGCATATGGTGAGAAGTAGGAAACATCTTCTAGCCAGGGAACAGATATTATAATTGAGAAAACTTTGCAGACGCCCAAGCTAATGCTGTCACTCTTTTGGTGTTCCATTTGCCAAATTCTTCCCAACATTACTGTTCAGGCATTGCATGCCTGTTGCTTAGGCTTTTAGAATTGGTAATGTTATTTGAACTTCTTGGACATAAAAAGAGACACTCTTTTTTTTTTTCTATCAATAAAGAAAAAAGGAGGACCAAAAAGTAAAGTGATTTGGTTAAGGGCACAAGCTAAGACCCTGCCCAAATTTGGACCAGAAATCTATAAGCACCATGAGGGCATCTCTTATTTTCATTACTTTTCAGTAATGTTATCACACATTGTTCTAAATGTCTTTTACTTAAGCCAAAAATCTGAGTTGCCATGTGAGTAGCATCTCCCAGGGTCCCCAGTTTTAAGTGTTGCAATTTATACACCTTTGACACGTGCACCAGCCTGCAGTGTACGCGGCGTTATGGATGGGATTTGAGACACATTCATACAGACTATCGAGGACTGTGGAGGGAGAGCACGGTTATTCCCTCAAGGGGGGAGTGCCTCAGAGTGGCCTGGCCACTCTCTCAAGGGGAGAGTGTGCTGACCCTTGCCCAGACAGGCTTTTATTGGGTTTCTCAGTACATTACATGATGGTCCTTATTTACTACGCACAGGTTGCTTTAGGTGGTTACCTTTTACCGACAACAAAGGAGAGGATGCTGGTAATCACATCACAGAAGAAGGATATTTGCAAATGAAAAGCCAAGAGTGGTTGAACCCCATTACACTTGTCCTTGGAAGATTTAGCATGCTTTTTAGGAAGTTACTTTGCACTAAATGTTTGCCACAAATCTGGGTGAGGGAGTTTTTAGCAGAAAGGAAGACTCAAAGCAGCCTAGATATATAGCAGGCCTAATCCCCTTTGGGAGAACCTATCCATGGGCCATGGGCATGGATCCTCTGCATCTCCCAATGGGACCTGGGCCCATGCCATGCAGAACGGCCTCCTACACACCTTCTCAGGGGAAATTTATGAAGTAAAATCACTAAGCATTAGTTGTTCCTGAAAAATTCCAAAAACAGAATTCCAAATTCTAGGCATAAAGCACATGTTTTCTTCTCTGTTAAAGGGGGCTTCTGACAAATTCCAGTGAGATAGTAACTTGGAATTTATTATCTTATCTGGGTTTTAAGATTTTTAAAAATTATTAGGAAACATTTAGGCGTGAATATTTATTATCCTGGGATACTGACCAGAGCAAGGACTGTCTTGCAGAACAAAGGCCCCCAGGGGACTGACATCAAAAAGTCTCTGACTCCTGATCACAGAGATAGCCACTTGGAAGCCCAAAGACTCCTGCCTTGGCCCAAACTAGATAATATCCAAGGTAAAACAAAGCTTGCCCTTAGCATGTGAACATGTCTTTGAATCCCAGTGAGATTTTTCCATAATTTTGCTGATAAGTGAATGTCAAGGCTTTTCTTTCAGAAAAATGTTTGTAGTCCAGCCATGTGCACAATTAGCAAGCCATGCCTGTCACTTCTGCCAGCTCCAGACATGTCCATCTGTAGCATGTTGTTCGGCCTTGAGTGACAAAGGATTGGTGCCTTGGCTCGTGTGAGTACCCGAGGCCATGTTTCCAGGCCTATCTGACACTCCCTGGGTTTCTTTCCCCCCAGCACACCTGGGCTTCCGTCACTGGGCCATGGGCCAAGGGAGAAAGCAGCTGTGCTCCAGCCCACCCCGGTAAGAGTCCCCAGACGCTGCAGCATCAGACTTGGGGCCATGCTCTGGCACCCAAGAGCAGCCAGCGTATGGTCAGAAGGCTTTTCTGGCTCAGGTGGTCATCAGCTATCAGTCCTACTGTTACCGAACAAGAGGTCCGAGGGAGGGGCAATACAATATTTGGCCCACCTAGGGATGCCAAAAACTGCTATACAACAGGGGCCCCTCCCTAGGGCAAAATACTAATATCTACTGGGTTCTTCTGTCCGCCGCCAATTGGAAAGACATCTCTCAATGCCAGAGATTTGTGAAAAGGAAACAAAATGTTTATTTAATGCAATTCAGGCCTAACGCCACCACTAAAATAACAAAGTCCTTTAGGGTATACACCTACACCCACACAGCTCTCCCTTCTCCCACTGTCCCAACTCCGGGTACCGTAAATCAGGAAAAGAGCACACGTCTGTGTTTCAGGCCGCTGGCACCGTCAGCTGTGTCACTGTGCAGGATCTCGAGTTAATCCAAAGTACTGTGGTACACTCTCATGGTCCACTGGCAAGAGTCCTTTGTACCCAGTTCCAGTCAAAGTCTCTCTTGCTTTTCAGGCCCCGCAGCCAAAGGGGGCACCCCAAAGCCGCGTGGGCCTCTTCTACCAAAGCTGCAGGAGTCCGCACTCCACCAAAAGCATGTGGCTTTCTTCTTCACCTGGCTGCAGGGATCTCCATTCTGGCAAAGCTGAGTGGTTTTCCCTTTCACCTGGGCAGTTCTCGCCTCATGTCCCGGAGCCCATCTTTTCCGAGCTCCCACACAGGCACTCCTCACTCTGGGGGGCAGCCTCCTAGTTCCATCTTGAGTCCCCATCCACTCCCTTCTCCCTGGCTCCAAACTTGGCCACAGCTATTTAACATATCTATGAAACCAGTTAAAGGTTATAGATATGTTAAATGATCATTCCAGAGGTTAGCTGCAAAACTGTTGCTATGCAAAACAGCTCTCAATGGCCCTGCTCTATTGGTCCCTTGCCCCTGGGGGGGGGGAGGGTGAGGATATCCTATATGTCTTTCTAATATTCTTATACACTTTGAATTTTGGACACCATTCCAAATCTTTTTTTGGGGGCCCCTCCCTGGCTGCACCCTGTATCACTACCGCTGTGCTTGAAGTTGGCAAGGATCCCACTCTCACCTCTGAATGCCCTAGGTTGAGGAAGAAGGGAAGGCAAAGGTGCCCCCTCGAAGAGGAGCTTCAGGGCTGTGATAAGAGGACACGCTGGCTCAGACTCTGTGGGGTCATCCCCCCACTCTGGCTCTCAGAACCTTTGTCTCCTACTCCCTCCCTCTTTTCTCTCAGCCCTGAAGATAGTTTGAAGTTATCTGACCTTCAAAGACCCCCAGGGTAATGTTCTCAACCCCCGAGGTTCATGGGAATGGCCTGGGGCACTCTGAGAGAAAGCCAAGTCCTGGCCCTGCCCCAGATGTTCTGGTTCCCTTGCTCTGGGAAGCAGTCTGTGCAGCAGGGAGTTTCACCGCCCAGCTGATTCCAGTCAGGGTTAAGAATGAGGGCAGTGGGTTCCTCTTCTTTCAAAGTTGGGTGATTTCCGGAGAAGCAAGCCTATTCTCCTAGCAAATGGTTCTCAAAGTGTGGCCTGTCAACTAGGCCTCAAGAACTTGTTGGAAAGGCAAATTCTCAGGCCACTTCCCAGAATTCAGAGGTTCTGGAGGTGGAACTCCACAACAAGCCCTCAAGAGTGAAAAACCTCTGTCCTGATAATGGACATCAAGACCAGGACATAATTGGGACTGTTGTTGGAATCATCAGGTGTGGCACAGACAGAGATGCCTGGGCCCCACCTCAGCCCGCAGAATCAGAGCCCCAGGGGACAGGATCACTGCCAGGGGCATGGGAGGAAGCCCTGGGCTGTTGGGATGTTTAGAAGGCAAGTGTGAACTTGAGTCAGCTCAGCAGCCTGCTCTGGCAGGGCTGGGACGGAGAAGCCACTTCCTTGGGTGATTCCTCAGCAGCGCTTCTTGCTCCTAGTCTTAGGAGCTGTTTCCTGGTCTCCACGTTGTCACCTATGGTCAAGCACAGCAACAGAAGATTGTGTTGGGCTGCAGAGACCTCAGCTCTCACTTCTAGGAAGGAGCTGCGGGCTTATAAACAGGAGGTTCTTGATGGTTTTCCCTCTTGCCTTTCAATGTCAAAACCATGGCTGCTAGGAAGCCAGGGAGTAGAAGGGGAGAATGTAAAATACAGGACACTCCTCCACTTTTCCCTAAGATTAATGTGGATGAGAGCAGAGTAAAACTGAACACAAATAAAGAGTAGATTGTATGGTGTGTGAATACACCCAGTCGGGACCCCAGTGGTGGGGCACACAGAGGCAACCACACACTGATGTTTGTCTCCCTTCGCCTCTCTAAAAATAAATAAATAAATAAACAAAATAATATTTTTATAAACCCAACATTGAAAGAGGAAAAACAAGCAAGAAGTGCAGGCATAGGGACTACTCAGAGCCCCCTGTGTATATATGTGTCTCAGGTCAGGATCTGGGCAGCTGGCAGAGTCCTGACTTCTGTCAGTGGCCTCAGGCAGAAGTCCTGCATCTCAAAAGCATCGCTGGCCAGGCACTGGCACCCCTCACCCTTCAGCGAGGGTCGTCTCTGCTAGGGACCTCCTCCAGACTTGGCTTTCCCCAGCCTTTCGGAATGAAGAGGACCCAGCCTGACCCCTGTGCATTTGGGCCTCTTTGGCCCAGGAACCACATGGACTGGTTTCTTCTTGGCCAGTGTCACTCTAGTGCCAGCCCCAAGCCCTGCACCAGCCCTCCTCCTCTAAGGGATGGCATGCCCGTCCAGAAAAGAGAACTTGGAGGCTGGCCGGTGGGAGCGAGAGGTGTCTGCAGCGCTGTAACATAGGGGAGAAAATGGGTTGTGCTCTGTGGTCCGAAGGCAAGCTGTGCACAGACTCTAGTTTAACTGTGACCCTGGATGGACAAATGGCCTCAGCCCTGAGACTAAAAGAAGCTTTGTGGACACAGGACAGCTTATGTTGCTTATCATTTTTATTCCTAGTGCCTAGCATTGTGCCAAGCATATAGTAGGTGTATTCGCTAAGTAGATAGACCAGATTTCCTCCCGTTGCTCAGATACCTGAATTCTCTGGGGGGTGCGGCTTTCCTGTGTCCTCCCTTCTCTCAGCCCCACTCCTCCATCTGCATCCTCAGGCCCTGGCTCCCATGCCTTTGTCAAAATCAGGTACATCCCGGGTTTATGTTTATCTGTTCGTTCTCTGGCCTGTCCAGGAATTCTTGATCGTCTTTCAAGAGCCAGGCTCAGCCCATTCTGCTTCAATGTGAGGGCACTAGCAGCTGGCAGCTGGTCTCCTCTGGCTGGAAGACAAGCCCATCACCCTCCCTGAAAGCCACAGTGTCAGTCCCCTTGGCTTGGTCCAAGCTGGGATCTCAAGGACTTCACAGCTGCAACACATTGCCCTGCTGGGCTGGGTTGGATGTGGTTCTGCCGACTACTTTACATAGCTCCCTCCTTTCATCTCTGCAGGTCTCTGTCAACACCTGCTGACTGCCAGTCCCGCCGTTTCACACCAGCCTTCACTAGACTGGCTGATGTTTTAGAAACTCATTCCAGTAACTAGCAAGCGTCTACCAGGTACCCACAGGATTCAGACAGAGACACAAACAAGTCGCCAGGAGTTTTTTTTCTAGTCCCTGGATTAGACCTAGGAAGTAAGTCTGCTGTTACAGCCCAGGGTCCAAAGCCCCGTGGAAGGACTCTAGCAATATAAAGGAAGCAGCACAGCTACTTTTAAAACATTTTTCTATCTATGATTATAAAATATTTCAAAGATACACAAAATAATATGACAGACAAAAATATATTCCTAATTCACACTGAGCAGATGTTAATACAGTGCAACCTCAGTTCTCCAACTTAATTCATTTTGGAAAACTGAGAACTGATGGTTCTGAAAACCAAATCTCCCTTGTCACCTGAGAGACGCGTGAGTGACCACACAGCTGTCAGCATGGAAGGGTGGTCAGGCAGAGAATCAAGGCCTGAAATTTTGTTAGGCAACTTGTTAGACATTTTTTTTTTCCATGAACAACTTGGTCGAAAACTGAGTTTTTTGAGAACCAAGACTTTTGAGAACTGAGCTCTAACTGTATTATGACTGAGAGATCTCTCTCAGTAAAACTTCAGAGATATAGATAAGGCTCCATCCCAGTTCTATCATTCTCCCTTCCCGCCTTCTGATGTGGCCACCTTCCTGAAATGGATCATTTTCATTCACATTTTTTTGTGGGATGATTCTTGGAGTGGTACAACAAAGATGTTATTCAGAGAGAGAGGGGGTCAACACATTCCAGGCAGAGGGGTCAGCACACGCAAAGGCCCAAAGATATGGCACATTCTCCTGACAGAGTAGGTAGGAGGACTTTGTATTAATTCAGAGAAAACACGTTAGTGGTATAAATTTAGAAAGTGTGGGGGTCACAAAAAGAAGGTAGGACCTAGAGTGATTGAGAAAGGAGAGTCTGATGATTAAGTTTGTATGTAGCTTGATGGGGAAGGATGAGGAAATAAAAGTACTATGTTTCTGGTTTGAGAAGGGGTGGGGATGAGGTTGGATTTAAGACATGATTACTTTGCCTACTTTACCTGTAGGGTTTTCAAAGAATGTCAAACAGCAGATAGAGAGATCTGGACTATAACTTTTTGGTGAAAAACAAAACAAAACAAAAAGCCAAGTGTAGGGTGGTCTGCTCACCCCCTATAAACTAAGGAAAAGGCATCCAACTAGAGTTTATTTTCAAACCTCTCCATCCATTTGTTCCTTCTGTTATATCCAGTCCTTGCGAGCAAGAAGGGTCGGAGACTGTCGGGTAGTCAAAGATGGTTTATTGGCCAAAGTTTAAGGTTTTACCTGCGCAGGGGCGAACTCTCGGCGTGTCTCCGGAAACACAGGTGCCAAGATGGCTGCAAATGAGAGTCACGCCTAACCCTTACAAGCTAGGGTTTTTACAGGAGCGGAGCAAGCCAGCAGCTTTGCAGAAGCGAGAGGTGGCGGTTAGCAATTGGCTCAGGGCTATACCAGGGCTCGTGGTCTTACTAAGGATTGGCCCGCAGAGCTCGTGATCAGCTCGTGCTCTGGTTGGTGATTGGTTCTGGGGGCTGGTGGTCAAGTCAGGCGCTGGGGTAAAATTTTCAAATCTTCTGCCACCTAGCTAGGTGGGGTTTCCCGCCTAAGTCTAAAGCAAGCTTTTATTATGCACTCTTCTTCACTTCCTCACCCTTCAACGTTCCCCCATCCACTTAGGCAGAGAGTCAAACCCTTGACTCACCTTCGTCAGATGGGAGTACGGTATAGGGCTGAGAGAGCACCATTAATTTTACTACTTCTACTCTTTCTTTGATGAAGGCTAGTAATTTGTTCAGTATTATAGGTCCTATAGTTAAATCAAGCGCGGGGGAGCCCGCGGCGCATCCGGCGCGGTGGGGGCCTCTCGCAACGGTAAGATGGCCGCCCCTGTCCGAGGAGGTAAAGTGGCGGCCACAGCGTCTGCCCCGCCCAGAAGGCCCGTCCCTCTACTGTACTGAGTGCCGCCTCGAGTATGGGGCGGACTCTGAATCCTTTTACCCTCCTCGGAAGAGTCTGGCAGTGGCTGGGTTGGCTATGGGGGCGGTGCGAGGGCTGGGTCCAAGGGATCCTCAGGCTGACCGGGCAGTACAGGGTGTAACCTGGGTCTGGCGGGGGCAGCAGCAGCACGTGACCTTCCCCCATCAGGTTTCTCTCTCGCCCCTTTACTCTCTCTCTGCCCCGCAGTTATACAAATTGCCCCCTTCCCCCTCTTGTTGGCCTGCATGCATTTCCGAATGTACCCGGGACGTTCAGTAGCTATATCTACCCAAACGTCAATATAGACAAACTGATCAGGATGGGGCACCCGATACACCGTGGCTCGGACAGCGAACAAGAGGGGAAGATCGAAAGTCCCTTCGGTGGGCCACCCCACGTCAAAAGTCGGCCACTCAATCTGGCTGAGGGTCCGCAGGAACTCCGGGTCGGGCGGAGGCCCACCGTACCCACTAGCCCGCCTCTGAAAATCAGAAAAGTTGTTCAATAGACAATCGAGGGGCAATCTAGGCACTGATCCGTTCTGGCCCATCCTGAAGTGCTGGACAACCTTAGGAATTTCAGAAACAAGAAAAGAAATAACCAGAGCTAACACAAAACACGTCCCAAACACCACAATTTCCTATCATACACTCTCCTCTCATACACAGGCGAACCGCGGTTCTCAGGCATATGTTTTCTCGCAGCGCGGCGCAGCGCAAAACGAAACTAAACACAAACCGACCTAGTTGCAACTCCCGAGGGCGTCCCCTCTTCTGGGAGCCCCTGGGTGGACTGCCAGCGACGTCTCACCTACCACCTCAGAGTCAGATAGTCTAGACTTACAAAACCAAAAGAGGATCCTCGTTACTTACGTGTGCTCGAGCAGCCCGTCCAGTCCTCAGCCCAAAGATATCTCGCTGGGGCCTCCAAAATGTTACATGCAGTCCTTGCGAGAAGGGTCGGAGACTGTCGGGTAGTCAAAGATGGTTTATTGGCCAAAGTTTAAGGTTTTACCTGCACAGGGGCGAACTCTCGGCGTGTCTCCGGAAACACAGGTGCCAAGATGGCTGCAAATGAGAGTCACGCCTAACGCTTACAAGCTAGGGTTTTTATAGGAGCGGAGCAAGCCAGCAGTTTTGCAAAAGCTAGAGGTGGCGGTTAGCAATTGGCTCAGGGCTACACCAGGGCTCGTGGTCTTACTAAGGATTGGCCCGCAGAGCTCGTGATCAGCTCGTGCTCTGGTTGGTGATTGGTTCTGGGGGCTGGTGGTCAAGTCATGCCCTGGGGTAAAATTTTCAAATCTTCTGCCGCCTAGCTGGGTGGGGTTTCCCGCCTATGTCTAAAGCAAGCTTTTATTATGCACTCTTCTTCACTTCCTCACCCTTCAAACTTCCTCCTCTCTCTTGTGTCGAGAGAGCAAACTTCAGCCTGTCTTGGGCAGTTACCACGGTTCAAATGGTGGGCATAACTGTACCCACTGTTCAAGTACCTTGCTCACTTTCCATCCAGTTCTTTGGTAATATACAGAACCAGCATCAGCCTGGCTCTTGGAGACTGGGAAAACGATGGAGCTTCATACCAGTGATAGGCTGGAAAGCGGGTATGAAATCAAAGTCATTTTTGAGAGGTTAAACAGGCTGCCTTCCTGGAGACAGAACCTGATGCCTCAGTTGCCTGCATTGTAAGAGGTCCTGCTGCTGTTTTTGCCATTGTTTCTTTTGTGGCCACTGACTTCCCAAACAACTCAAGGAGAGCTCTGCAGGGATTTCCGAGAGCCTAGACAGGCAGAGGTGGTGGCTGTGGGATTAGAACACCATGCTAAGAGCCTTTCTCTGCTCAACTCATATGAACGTTCAGCCCAGCTTTGTCTAAGCCCTTTTACGATGTGTACACCTAAGTAGTTCATCAGTCACATTCTCAGCCACGATGCCACTGCTCCTCCCCGCATGTAGCTAATCTTGACTTTAGCTCAATTATTTAATAGATTCATTGCCAAACCTGGGTTTTCATAAATGATTTCCAGGAAATGTGAGGGTTGAAATCAAGTTCAACTCATGTGGTTTTGCTCTTGAGTTTTCTCTGTGATTTCTGGAAGATCTTGCAGTTTAGGACTTCAGCAACCTCTTGTTGGTTAGCTGTTTTGACTCCGGGAAGCTCCAAGGTAATCTATCCCATTAAAACCCAAAGAGAATGTTGGCAAGGAAGAATCTCAGTATCAGCCCACAGAATACAATAGTTTATCTTGTCTGAGAAATAGAAAATCAAGTGTCTATATCATGGGAGCTGACTTCCTTTGCTTAGCTTTTAGAATAAAATGTGCTTTGAACTCTTTTCCCAGAGGTTAAAAAAAAGTTACATTTCTTTGGTTGAGTTGTTTTGGCAGACCTCTGCCTTCTATCTGCAAGTTTGGAAACTTCAGAATTTTTATGAGAGTGTCTGAGGGCTGAGCCCTTTCCCAAGTGTCCTCACTGTAACTACACATCACCACATGTCACGGTACTGAAGGCCCTGGGCTCAGTTTACACCCATTTGTCAGGATAAAGACCTTTGGTGTAAGAATTGAAGGGATATGTGAGACCTTCACAGTACAACTTGATAATCGGAATGACCACTGGCCTTCTATGGTTGTTTCTCAGCTTCCCAAAGTACAAATGTATTTTAGCTCAATGAGATTTATATACCCCTAGAGATTTGTATTATGTATGAGATATATATGCCCGCAGAGATTAGTACGTAGCCCTTCCCAACAAGCATCCTCCTTGCCATTCCACCAAGGGAGAGAGACAGCGATTCGTGAGGAGCCATCTTCTGTTTTCTATCATGGTAAAAATTTTCTGTTTTCTCCACTCTCTTCCCTACTTCACTGCTTATCTGTTGTATAAATGTCACTCAAAAAGTTATAAGCATTGTTAAAAGATAATGCCTCATTTTCTCTCTTCCAAGTTTCCATGAACATAATCATGAAGATGTAAAAGTAGAAGGAAAAAATAGAACACTGGAAACCAAAGATAAGAGATTAAAGGGAACCACAGAACCAGTGAGAATGAATGAAAAAATTCAATGGATAATCAATTCACATTCTACCTCCTGAGCCCTGATAACTCTGCCAAACCACAAGTGATAAGGAGTCTATAGCCAGCTTAAAGTGAAACAGGCTCTGACTCACCTCTCTTACATAATCAGGGACCCCTTCTCTCCATTACTCCCCCAGGCTGTGGCTCCAGGGAGCCAGAAACTCTCCATCCTGGGCACAGTCACTATTTTCTCCTTGCACTCATTCAGGGGGAAAACAGTCTAGGGCCTAAGAGCTGATTTTTTTGGTCAGAAACCAAAAAGGCCAAAGCTAGTAGAATGATGTATTTAAAGTGCTAGGAAAAAGAAAACTATCAATCAAGAAGAATTTTATATCTAGAAAAATTAAAGACAGCCTAAATGTATTTTTGTTTGTAACTTCTATTTCCTACCTGATTTAAAGGATGACTGTATTCTCCAATTTATTATGCTGAGTGAAATAAACCAGCCTGTGAAAGACAACTACCATATGATCTCACCTATAAGAGGAATCTAAAGAACAAAACAAACTAATGAACAAAACAGAACCACAGGCACGGAAACATAGAAAAGACTGACAGTGACCAGAGGAAAGGAGGAAGGGGAGTAATGGTGGAAAGAGGGTAAAGGACTAGTCAGAAAGCATGTATGAATGACCCATGGACATGGAAAGCAACTTGGGAATTGACTGTGGGAGCAGGAAGTGGAATGGGAGGAGGAGGGCATTGGGGAAGAAACTGGGACAACTGTAATAGATACCAATAAAATGATTTTAAAAACGGCAACTGTACGAAGCAATATTTGTAATAATTGTAATAATAAACATACAGTGTATAAAGGTATAGTTTGTAAAAACAGTAGCACACAGAGAAAAATATATATATAAGCAAGTTATTATATACTATTAAAAACAAGTTGGTATTAATCTAAATTAGTTTGTTATACATTAAGATATTAATTGCAATTACCAGGGAAGCCACTAAGATAATAACTCAAAAATATAGTCAAATAAATGACAAAGGAATTAAAATGACATACTGAAAAAAAAATCACTAACACAAAAGGAGACAGTAATTAGGTTGAGGAAAAAAGGGCATGTAGAAAACAAGAAGTAAAAAAATAAAAGAAAATTAGTAAAATGGCATAACTTTTTCATTACTGGTAATTGCATTATATATAAATGAATTAAATCCTGCAATTAAAATGCAGAGACTGGCAGAATGAATTTATAAACAAACCATGATCCAACTATGTACTTGCTACAAGAGAAGTGCTTTAGATTCAAGGTTACAAGTATGTTAAAAGTAAAAGGGTGTAATATGCTATTCCATGCAGAGCACTACAGGAGAAGGTGGACTAAGGATATTCAAGTACCTGTAGATGGATCTAAACTACTGTTGAGCTGACAGGAACTGACTGAAATAACTAGTTTGAAACCCTGGAGTCAACTTGAGCACTTGCAGTGTCCAGACAAAGCTTGATGAAGAATCCAGTAAATTTTAGTAAGTTACAGCCTTCTTCTTTTTGGAAACCAGCTTCCAGACCCACAGCAGGCAGCTGTGGGGAGAGCATCTAGTCTTTCTGACATTGCTTGCTGGAGCCAACATGGGCAATATAAACTTTGTCCTCAAAATGTTGGGGTTGTGTGTTTTAAATTCTGAGAGTTGCTTTTGATCGGTGAGAGGCCAGCAAAGAAGCTATCTATTATTTCAAACCCCATAGGCTAAAGTGGTTTCCAGGGAATTTAAAGAGACAATATTGGTGAGATCATGTCTCCCTTTTGGAGAAATTTAAGAAAAATTTTGTCAGGTCACAGGCTAGCCACAGAAATAACAGAACAGAAATTACAGTAATCACATATGATAAGGAATACATGCTTTGAACAAATGGTTTAGAAAGTCAGAAATGGAAGACTACAGTCCTTAATGAGCAAGTTTTGGCAATCCCTGAGGAGTAAGAAAATTATATCTCTGGAGTTTCAACAACATAATACTGTAAACATCCAGTTTTTAACAAAAAAAATTATAAAATATACAAAGTAACAAGGAACATTTGGTCCAGGGAACATTTTCTAGGTAAAAATATTTAGTAAAAACGATCCCTAAAGAATCCCAGATATTGGTAATATTAATCAAAGATGTTAAATCAACTGAATTACATATGTTCAATGAGCTAAAAATAAAGTAGAAAAAAACTAAAGGAAATTAGGAGAACATGTATGAACAAATAAGAATATAACTAAAAAGTGTAAAAAGGAATAAAAAATTCTGGAGCTATAAAGTATAATAACTGAAGTCAAAATACATGCTTTTTGACTAGTCCTTTACCCTCTTTCCACCATTACTCCCCTTCCTCCTTTCAATAGCAGATTTGAACTGGCAGCTGAAAGGTTCAGCAACCCTGAAGACACAAACATTAAAATTATCCAATCAGAGGAACAGAAAGAAAAATAAAATAAAGAAAAATGAAAGCCTGGAGGACCTATGTGACTCCATCGAATATATCAACAGATGCAACTGTAAGAGTCCCAGAAAGAAGAGGCAGAGATCAAGCAGCAGAAAAAGTATTTGAAGAAATAACAGTCTAATACTTCCCAAATCTGAGGGAAAACATGAACACACACATTCAAGAAGCTCAATGAAATTCCAGGAAAGTAAAGAGATCTATATCAAGACACATTATACCCAAATTATCAAAATCCAAAGACAATGGGAGGATTTTAAATGCAGCAAGAGAGAGAGAACCCATCACATACAAAAAAAACTTCAATAAGAGAAACAGCTGGTTTCTCCTCACAAACCATGGGGCCAGAAGCCAGTCCGATGACATATTTAAAGTCCTGCAGGAAAAAGCCATTCTTTTTATACTTTTGGAATGGTTTGTAACCTTTATTTTTTCTAATGATTTAATAGTCAATAAGTAATAGACATCTTATAAAATAATAATTATAAATTTATGTTAGTGGACACGCAATGTATAAAGATATAATCTACAACAATAACAATATAAAGGGGGAGGGAAGGAAATTTATAAGAACAGTGTTGGTATATTATGGAAAATAATTTAGTATTATTCAAACTAAAATGTTATAAATTTAAGATATGAATTATAGTCCCCAAAGTAACAACCAAGTAAAGAACTGAAAATACAGAAAACAAAAGAAGGGATCAAAATAGTACACTACAGAAAATCAACTAAATAACAAAAAAGGCAGTAATGGAGAAATGGAAGAACAAAATATACCTGTTAAACATAAAAGAAATAGATAAATGCCAGAAGTAAATCCTTCTCTCTCAGTGATCACATTAAATGTAAATTCATTAAACCCTCCTAGTAAAGTGAAGAGATGGGTAGGTTGGGTAGTGAAATAGGTTCCACTTTGCGCTCTCTACAAAAGCTCACTTTATTTACGGGGACATAATGAGGTTAAAAGCAATAGGATGAATAAAATACTCTATAAAAATTGCAACCCAAAGAGAGCCAGGTAGTTATACTAATACCCCCAAAATTAGAGTTTAAATTTTCAAATGACATTTGAAATTTTCAAATTTTACAAATGACAAAGTAGATCATTATATATTGATAAAATGTTTCATATATCAAGAAAATATAGCAAGTACAAACATATAGACCTTACAACAGAACCCCAAAATGTATTCAATATTAAGCAAAAATGACAGAATTTAATGAAGAAATAGACAGTTGATGTGTGATAATAATTGGAGATTTCAGTACTCCAATCTCAATAATTGATAGAGCTGTGACAGAATATCAAGTGTTACAGGACAGGGATTGGCCCAGAGGGGGTCTGCCTCAGACCAGCGTGCAGTGTGCGGGCTATTGACTTCATGCAGGAAAGATCTCACAACACAAATCTGGGTGATTTGGGGAGCGCATTTATTAAATCCGGGGACAATGAATCAGAGGAAGGGCTTGGGGTAGAAGAAGCAACGGGAGAGATCCTAGGCGGTGCTCTGCTTTGGCTTCCCAGAAAAGTTATAGGAAAGGGGTGAGCCAAGGCGGGGCTGCTGTTAGCTCACTGGGAGGTCAGACAAAAAGGGGGCCTTGGAGACAGAATCAGGGGTTAAGCCAGGGATAGGCGCTGCTGCTCATGGCTCCTCTCTCTTCCAGTCTCGTGGGGACCCTTAGAGTCTGGGAAGAAGTAAAAGGTTCATGCCCAGGAAGGGGCATAGGCGTGCCCTGTGAGGGAGAGAATCTTAGGGGAGTATTTCAACCAAGTATTCATCAGCTTTCCAGGTGCATTTTCAATATGCCGATGCATCAAAATGAGCATGGTGGGGGGTAGGATCATTCTTTGGTCTGCTTTACTGTTTTACTTTTATCTAAGTCTGGCTTTTGATGGGGGGTTTGTTATTTGTTCCCCTGACTTCCATCGGTCCTTGGCACAAATGGCATTAACTGGGTGATTTAAGCCATGTATTCGTTCTCTGGTTGGGGAGGAGAGATATAAACCATTTGGTCTCAAGTGTCCTTGGTTAGGGAAGATAAGGTCTTGCAATTCACAAGCTGACTGTAAGTTACACAAATTGTTTGGCCTTGTTTAACTTTCTTGTCTCGGTTTCCCTATTTCGCTTACCCAGGAATTTTCCTAGCTTCTTACTATCCTGTCACAAAAGGACCGGTGGTGAAGGTCAATCTCAGAAGAGTTCAATAGAGATAGTGCTAAATAATCGTGGCAAATATTATAGAAAAGGTTAGTCCCAGCCCCCCAAATTGAAAGAGATATATCTAGAAAAATGAGTACAATAGAATATAATGGCTATTAATGATGATTACTATGAGCACTTTGCTAAGTATTTTTATTATCTTGTTTAATCCATGTGAGACAGATTTTTTTTAAAGGGCATGCCTGTTCATTTATTTTGACATTTTATAATTTAGTCTAATTATCTTTGAAGGCTATTAAGCTGGCCTTCAGTAGAGTTGTGAAAAATAATGACAGTCAAAGAAGCACCTACTTTAACTTTTTGCCTTTAACTTACTGGGGGTGACACTGGTTAATAAAACTCTATAGGTTTCCGGTACACAATTCTGCAATACATCATCTGTGTATTGTGTTTCGCGTGTGCTGCCCCAAGTCGTCTCCTTCCCTCACCCCCTTCACCCTCTGGTACCTCCCCACACTCCCCCTTCCCTCCGGTAACCACCCTACTCTTCTCTGTGTCTGTGAGGGTTTTTTTTTCTTTTCTTATTATTCTCATATGTCAGTAAAACAACAGAGACTTAGAGAGTTTACCTTTCACAAAGTCACACATCAAGAAAGCAAGAGATCCTTGATGTAGATCTCATTGTATCTGACTCCTTGATTAATTAATGGAGACGTAGGAAAAACATGGAAAAGGATATTATTAGGAAGAGACCCTTTGCTCCTCATTTTACATGAAAGCAGAAAATGCCTACGCATGTCTCCTAAGTTGGAACTATAGAGATAAAAGGTTTCAAAAGTATTTCTAAAATGTAATACTTGTTTCAAAAAAGACACACACATCTAAAAACACTACAAAAATGGAATAGTGATCTAAATGCTGCAATGATTATTTTGCAATAAACGTCTCAATATGAAATTCATGATTTTTCATTTTAACTTATTTACTGGCTTTTTCCATAGAAAAGGCACAGAGAAGCAAAGATACTCTTAGAGCAATGAGGACACCTGGTGACCGGAGCTTGCCTTCCAGATGCCACCAGAGGGAACTGGGACACTGGAGAGCTGGGGCTAGGAGAGGAGGAAGCAAATCTGGGGCGTGTGGTTGTGCCAGTAATTCGGCAAGATCCAAAGACCAGTGGAGACCAACCAGAGTCAGTGTGAAGGAAATGCCACCGGCCAACCTGGACAACTGAAACCAAAAAGAATGACTGTAATTGAGTTGAACACAATGAATGAAATGTCCGAGATGAGTTAGTAGTCAGAGAGAGGAAGGAGTGAGAGGAGAAAGCAAGCTCGGGAAAATGTTAATAGTCGTAGCATTTAGATCAATGGCACAGGTATGTTCACTTTACTATTTTTTTTAGTGTTTTTGCATGTCTAAAAACTTTAAAGATATGGAAGAAACAGTAAATAACATTTACTTAAGAGAAAGCAGATGACAAAAATCCATAAAAAATAAATCTTAACACCAAATGATACACCTTGGCCAGGTAGCTCAGTTGTTTTGAGCACTGTCCTGCTACGCCAAGGTTGTGAGTTTGATACCCGGTCAGGGCACATACAAGAATCAACCAATGAATGCATAAATGAGTGGTACAACAAAGTGACGTTTCTCTCTTTCTTGTCAATTAAAAAGAAATGTAAAAAAAAGCCAAACGACAGATGTGCTACCTACTGAAGAGGGTTAAATTTCTTCATCGGGTTCAACAAAACATGAAGGAGACTCCGTTTCTATTTGGAACAGAGTAACCAGGACTGATCATGCACCAAGAAATAACAACAAAACCAAACGGAAGGACAAATTATATGAAACTCTGGCTCCATGACGCAGGACGCAGTGAGTGCCCTGACTTGGCAAAGTGGAGCTGGGCACTGGGCGATGCCAGGCTGGGTGGAGCTCACGGGCAGAGGACCTGGGAGGGGGGCTGCCCAGACAGAGCACTGAGCACCTCTGTCCGGGGTTCACTGCACACGGATGGATGGTCACACGTGTTAGAACTCTACCACAGGCCGGGAGGGAAAATTTCTCAAATAATGCCTGTTCCCAACATCCAGAGTAGGAGCCCCGTAATTCACCAATTAGGAACAGCAATTAGAGCAGGGTACCGGTTTCTCAGGGCTGCAGGAACAAATGATCACAGCCTGGGTGGCTTAAAACAACAGAAATGCATTTGCTAACAACAGTCCTGGAAGCTGGAGGTCTTAAATGCAATGTGGGCAGTGCTCCCTCTGAAAGCAGTAGGGAAGAGCCTTCGCTAACTCTTTCTAGCTTCCGCTGTCGCTCCAGGTCTTGATGTTCCTTGGCTTGCGGATCACCACACCAGCACCTCCCTCTGCGTTCACACGGCCATCATTCCCGTGTCTGTCTCTGCCTTCTCTTCTCTTTGGGGTGCCAGTCATTGGATTAGGGCACACGCGCGTTCCCTATGACCTCATTTTGACTGGTTACAGCGGCAAAACCCTGTTTCCAAACAGGGTCACATTCTGAGGTTCTAGGCTGACATGGATTTTGAGGGGGGGGGACAATATTCAACTCAATACGAGTACTAAGGAGGGTCTTGCCTTAGTAGTGGAATAAAGCTACCCCTAGACTAACATGCTGATTTGATCCTACCTAACAAAGGTTAAACGCAAGACCAAAAGGTTCAAACTGCTTCCAGGTAACTCAAGCACATCCCAGTACAAATCTCAAGAATTTTATTGGTGACACAAAAATATCCAACAACTAACCAGGTAAAATTCACAATATCTGGTATTCAATATAAAATTATATGTGAATAAATATAAAATCTGTCTAAAATTTTTCCAGATTTTATGAAAACTATAAACCACAGATCCCGGAATCTCAATGAACCTCACACACAAGAAACAGTGAATAATATTACACTGAGTTGCTTAAGCCTAGTGAAAAAGAGAAACTTTCAAATATCCAGAGAAGGAAGACATTATACATAAAGAACACCTTATCCCCCCAAAAAAGGAATAACAAGAAAAAGAAGATATCAAGAAACGGTCTAGAAAAGCTTGGAGAAATATCTTTAAAATACTGAAGGAAAGATTCATTCACCTGGAATTTTTTACCCAGTGAAAATACCTTTCAAAGAGGAGTGCAAAATAAAGAGTTGTAAAATATACGAAGGCTGAAAGAATTTGCAGCAAGCCTTCACTACCAGAAATGTTAGTGTAGTCCTTAAGCAGATGGAACTGTTAAAGATCAGAAGGGAGAATGAATGAACAGGAGACAGAAAAGCAACGGAGGAAATTTATGAAACAAAAAACTTGCTTCTGGAGAAGATTCATAAAACTGACAAATCTCTAGTCAGATGTAAAAAGACAAAATAAAAAGATGAAAAGGCATAAATTATTAATATCAAAATGAGTTAGGTGATGCTACAGATTTTGCAAGTATTACAGGGATTAATTTTCAGTTAAAAATTCTCCCACAAGGCAACTCTCCCCAAAAGCTTCAGTAGTAAATGTCACTAAACATTTAAAGAAGCATTAATACCAAATCTACATAAACTCTTCCAGAAAATTTAGAAGGATAGACTAATTCCCAGTGTTTTCCTAGGCAGCCAGAATTACCCCGATCCCAAAACCAGGAAAAGTCATCACAAGGAAAGAAAGCTATAGATCAATCTCCCTCATTAACTTATAAGCAATAAAATTTTAATGAAAACTTTAGGGAATCTAATTCAATAACAGATAAAAAAGAATAAAATATCATAACTCACAGGCGTTTATCCCAGAAATGCAGGTTTGGTTTATCATTTGAAAATCAATCCATGTGATTCACCTTATAACAAACTAACAAAGAAACCCATATAATATTTCAATAGATGTGGAAAAATCTTGTGAGCAAAGCCAGCATTCATTGTTGATGAACACTTTTAGCAAAGCAGAAGTGGAGGGGAACTTTGCCAGTCTGATGTAAAGGGTAGCTACAAAAAAAATGTACAGTTAACATCAGACTTAATGGTGATAGAATGTTTTGAGCCAGGATCGCCAACAAGACAAAGATGCTAATTCTCCCCATGTCTATTCAGTTTTGTATTGGAGGCTTTAGCCAGTGCAATATGGCAAGATAAGGAAACAAAATTCTTCCAGGTTAAAAAGGAAAAGGAAAACTGCCTTTATTTGCAGAAGATACATTATGTATATGGAAAATCTAATAAAATCTTCAGGAAAGCAAAAACCCTTTTGATGACAGTTTTCCTGGTTCAGTGCTGGCTTCTGTGCCCAGAGCACTGATGCTCGACGTCTGGCAGCTCGGAGCTCCTGCCAGTCTCAGCTCCCTCCACCTCAGCCTATGACTGAGCACCTCCCTGCCTATTCTGCGGGCTGCACCAAGGTCTGGTCCTTCCCGCCGTCAGGACTTAAAGGATGAGCCTGGAGGACCCCAACACCAGCCTTACTTCTAGACTCTCATCTCCACATGGGAAGGGACTTTATTGAAGTTACTACTATACTCCCAGAACCTACAACAGTGTTTGGAGAACAGATGGTCCTCAAATAATCATGTAATAAATTTCAACCATTTCAGCTCCTGTTCTTTTGAGTCATAAGGACCATTTTGTCCTCTCTGGACCCTGGATGGGCTACAGAAGTCATAGAATGTCAGCATTGAAAAGAATACTTGACAGGCCCTCATTTTATAGGTTAAAAAAATAAAAACAAAAAACCTGAGGCCTAGAGGGAAGCGCCAGGCTTGAGGTCATGTACCAAGTCATTATTGACAGAAGTGGGGCAGGAACCTTGTCCTCCCAGTCCTGGCCCTGCCTCTTCCCTCATAGCTTTTCCTCTCAGCGTTTTAACAGCTGCAGAATCTCAGTTCCCAGAATGAGTCCGAGCCCAGCAATGAGGATGCCGATCAGTATGCTGGGACCAAGGCCCACAGAACGTCACTGTTAAGGACCATCCCCTCCATCCGACTCACCATTTAAGCACAGATCATTCAGCAGCAAGATTCTGGTTGCCAGCTCAGGCTGTGGACTTGAAGCAGGAGAGGGTCATTGTCCCAGAGAAGGAAGGTTCTCAAGAAAACAGGGACACTGGAAAGAGAGGCTGAGCAGGAAAGCCATTCCAGCTGCGGGGGAGCTGCTACCAAGCAGTCAACATAGCTGCCATCGGATTGGGAACATGGGCGAAAAGGGGAGGGGAGAACCAGGCAGGAAGCAGTGGGGAAAGGGGCATACGGGCAGGGCGGACAAAGGAGCCCCTCTGCTTATCCTGCCCATGATCCACCCTGAGCCAGCAGAGAGTCTCAGCAGGCTCATAAGCCTCCAAGGAAAGTTGCCCCTAAATACCACTCCATGCCCTTGACCTGTGCCTGTTAGTCCAGCATTAAAGATAAGTTGCGTGGTGACTTTTCAGTTTCCAGGATGATGCAAATATTTCTTAGCAGGAATGAGATGCCAGAGGTTCTCAGCCCTGGTTGTGCATTCAAATCATCTGGGGAACTTTGAAAAAATACTGATACAGATCTTTCCTGCAGACCAGTTACATCAGAGGGGTGGGGGGAGTGGAAAGAAGTGCCCAGACCACAGTATTTTAAAGCTTTCCGGGAAGTGGTCATTTGAACTGGGGAAGGTTGAGAACCAGGACTACTTGCCTACTTTAAATGTCAGCAGAGAGGAGCTCTAGAAATCATCGAATCCCTTTTTGGCAGATGGGTAAACTGAGGCCCAGAGAGGGGTGGGCCCGGGGAATCTGTGGCAGAAACCAGGCTGGAAGGAGGCCTGGTCCCTCTGCTGCCTCCTGCTCTGAGGGAAGCTCTCTTCTAAAGGAAGCTCTGAGAATATGGTGTGGAGGAAAGGGAAGGGAGGGGGGAGAAGCACTGGGTGGGTGAAAGGGCCCCCGCCAGGCTCCTGGGTTGGGGCATCGCATCAAGACGCCAGTGGTTGGCTGCAGGCAGAACTGCTAGATTGAGCAGCTTGTCCACAGGGTCCTGGCATGGGTAGGGGTCTGGTGAGGGCTAGATTTTTGACAGAAGTCTTCCTCTCTCTCTATACTCCTGCCCCTGCTTGCTTCCTACTTCCTTCCTCTCCTTTTCTTCCTGGTGGCCTGTATTCAAAGCTTGCCTCCTGGGTTTTCCCCCCAGCGACCTAGAAAATGATATCCTGAAATTACAGCTTTGGAGAAGGGTCTGGAGGGCAGAAAGGCGGGTGACCTGCATGTGCTTTCACAGCAGGCCCTTCTCAGGCTGAAAGAGTTGGCGTTGCCCCTGCCCCAGGCAGGGTTCTTCACCAGGGTCCTCTCTTTTCCCTCTCCTGGCCTAGGGTTAAGGAAGACGCTGGGCTGATGGGTGACACTTGCTTTCTCCGTCAGCTGGAGGTTTGGGGGCAGGCGCTGGCTGCATCTGCATCTACTGGCATAGACTTCTGCCCTTACCACAGCTGGGCACATCAGGACCCAGGGGAAATACCCTTCTCTGAGCCACCCTCCCATCACAGGTCGCCGCTTCTCCCGGATGTCATCTGTAATGGTGCACACCCATGGGTGGGCAGAGAATCAGGTAAGCTGGCTGGACTGCCCCAGCACGGAGCCTCCAGGACCAACCAGAGCGCTTGGTGCCTGGACCGTGGCGCAGAGGGCAGCACGTGCCGGGACTACCGCCTGACCTGTTGTGGCCACAGAAGGGGCTGAGTAAGGTTGACCAGCATGGCCCGGAGCTCAAGGGCCGACCCGAGGCCAGCGCAGGGCAGGGGCGGTGCGGGCCCATCTGCACCGTGCTGTGTGCTTTCTGCTGCTTGCAGGTTCGCCTGAGCTGCCTGAGCCTTCCCGTGGGCTCTGAGCCATCTTCCCGCGGCAGCCACCGAGCGCCCTCTAGCGGCTCTCGGTGCTCCCTGCGGCCACCGGACCCCAGCCTCGCTGAACTCCGAGCACCGCACCGAGCTCTGGGAAAGAACTTTCCCCCAGCAGGTCTGGCCAGGGCTGGCATCCAGGCTCAGCGCCTTCGCCCACGATGAGTCTTAGCCCATTTTTGCCCTGCTGTTGTCATTGATCTTGTTGCTGTTGTGTTGCACTCCCTTGGACCCAGCGTTCTAAAAGATTTTGTCTTTATTAAATATTACTTAATACTTTTCCTTTAAAAATAGGAATTCCAGGTGGAGTGAGGTCAGCTGAGGCAGCAGGTGTGACAACAGGAAACTGCTCTAACAACTTTGCAGCCAAAGGCAAAGAAAGAAAACCTTGGGCTAGCCTCTACTGCCACCAGCGCAGCAGAGCGTGACCCCGTGCCCTCATGCCTGTGTCAAGGCCAGGGCCACGACCTCTGTCATCCCACACAGGGCCTGGCACCAGGCCGGGTTCACTCGTGAGCCCTGTGATGTGCCTCGTGGCCACCTATTTCTGCTTCAAGCCTGCTGCCTGGCCAGCAGGAGCCCAGGCTCTGCTGGGCCCCAGACCCCGCCCAGACCTCTTTCCCTTTCTCTGGTCTTAGTTTCCTCACCCGCCACACAGAGCTCACAGTTCCTGCCTCACATCTTGGAAGTGCCATGTAATGACACTTGGAAGTGAATGTGCTGAACACGTTGTGAGTGGTGAGATTGTGTAAGGGATTGTGCTGTTGCCTACTCCCGGGCTGCCCAAGTGCCTTTCCGTGCTGAAGGGGCCCTGCTCTGGTCCCTCCTGAGCACTGTCGCTCTCCTCCTGCCCTCATCCAGGGATCTGTGCATGGAGAAGGTTCGGGTCCGATTCAGAAGGCTGCATGTCTGGCTCAGCGCTTCTCAAACTTGCGTGCACATCAGAATCACCTGGAGGGCTTGTTGGACCCGGGAATTCTGGGACCACTTCAGAGTCTCTGATTCAGTGGGTCTCGGGGGGAGCCCATTAATTTGCATTTCTAACAGTCTCCAGGAGATGCTGCTCCGCACTTGGAGACCCACGGAGTTAGCTGCAGGATCTTGAGCGCCGACTAGCACTACCTAAAAGAGTGAGAAAAGTTAGAACAGCTTTCTTAAACCTCCTTAACACCCCAGCACCAACCACACACATAATCAAAGTAGAGCAATTTAAAGCATGAAACCTCTGACTCCAGAGAACCTTGAGAGGCCCAGCTCCCTCCAGCCCACTCCACACAGCCCTCCCTTACCTTCCACCAAAGCACTGGGGCAGCCCTCCCCAGGATCCCCCACGGACAAGCAACGAGAAACGGAAGCAGGTAAGGGAGTACGAACACAAGGTGTGTGATGCCAGGGGCTGTCCCCAGGAGGCTGGCTGTGAGGGACAGAAGCTCCATTGTCGTCTCTGGGTCTTGGTCCCCAAGGCTAGGACATGGTCTGGGCGCAGGACAGCGTCATCACTGAGACACAGCCCTAGAGGCTAAAGCAAGGCCGAGAGACAGAACAATATAGAAGGTAGCAGGTGTGGGTGCCTTCAGGTAAGGGGCATCCTCTGCCCTGTCCATTGCGGGGCTGCCTGCGTTGATTTGCTCCATGAGCACATCACACCCGTTGTAGAAGTGTTACCGAACAAGAGGTCCGAGGGAGGGGCAATACAATATTTGGCCCACCTAGGGATGCCCAAAACTGCTATACAACAGGGGCCCCTCCCAAAAAACAAAATACTAATATCTACTGGGCTCTTCTGTCCGCCGCCAATTGGAAAGACATCTCTCAATGCCAGAGATTTGTGAAAAGGAAACAAAATGTTTATTTAATGCTATTCAGGCCTAATGCCTCCGCTAAAATGTCAAAGTCCTTTAGGTTGTACACCTACACCCACACAGCGCTCCCTTCTCCCACTGTCCCAACTCCGGGTACCGTAAATCAGGAAAAGAGCACACGTCTGTGTTGCAGACCGCTGGCACCGTCAGCTGTGTCACTGTGCAGGATCTCGAGTTAATCCAAAGTACTGTGGTACCCTCTCATGGTCCACTGGCAAGAGTCCTTTGTACCCAGTTCCAGTCAAAGTCTCTCTTGCTTTCCAGGCCCCGCGGCCAAAGGGGGCACCCCAAAGCCGCGTGGGCCTCTTCTACCAAAGCTACAGGAGTCCACACTCCACCAGAAGCATGTGGCTTTCTTCTTCACCTGGCTGCAGGGACCTCCATTCTGGCAAAGCTGCATGGTTTTTCCCTTTCACCTGGGAAAGAGGGGGTCCGCACCCTGCCAAAACCACGTGGCTCCCTCTTTCACCTCACCAACAGGGGGTCCTCACTCTGCTGAAACCGCGTGGCTCTCCCTTCACCTGGGCAG